>NC_139566.1:24269738-25469738 GCF_965112155.1 Podarcis liolepis | reverse complement strand
AGGTGCATGCCTGGGAATCCTTGGATCAGGGCTGTTTTCACACACTAAAACCACATCCTGTAGAATTCGATCAGTTATATTTTCTCTGCACAATCGGAATGTGCTTTTTCTGTGCTGCCTGAGAAGGAGCAGTGAACAACATTATAGTCACTTGTTGTAGCTTGTTTTCACTTACCCTACCACTGCCCTGCTCACATTATGAATGGTCCGTGTCACCATTAAGAAAAAGAGGTTGTAATAGGGTGATATATATGTGGACTGTCCCTGGATCAAGTGACTTTTCTTCTTTAAGCTTTCAAAGCACTTAACCTAGGCTCAAGGTTGTCATCTGAACTAGATGGATGTTTAACTGATAATCAATCACAGTCAGTCCATAATTTGAAAAAATAAGACTTTGGAGCCAAAATAACTACTAATGTTCCCTTTTGGCAACTACAACTTTGCTTTAAGGAGCCATTTGGTGCCTAGCTGATAGATCCGAGTTTCTAACACCACCTCCATCATACAGAAGAAGAGAAGAAGAGTTTGGATTTGATATCCCGCCTTTCACTCCCCTTCAGGAGTCTCAAAGCGGCCAACAATCTCCTTTCCCTTCCTCCCCCACAACAAACACTCTGTGAGGTGAGTAAGGCTGAGAGACTTCAAAGAAGTGTGACTGGCCCAAGGTCACCCAGCAGCTGCATGTGGAGGAGCGGAGACACGAACCCGGTTCCCCAGATTACAAGACTACCGCTCTTAACCACTACACCACACTAGAGGAACTTCCTCAATGGGTTGACAAGATGTGAATGCCATACAGACAACCAACTATGGCCATATTTCACCATATATATTTCACCTATTTGATGACCTAAAAATTAGAGGAGCACCCCTCCCCAAAACATGGAACCACTCCAAGATTGTAGTTATCTCAAAACCATTTAAAGACCACCAGAAGGTAGAATCTTTTCAGACAATCTCTCTGATTAATCAGGATCGTAACATATTTACATCAGGATTAAGGTATTTCTACAAAAAATAATAGCCCCAGATCAAGCTGGCTTTGTCCCCTATCAAAATATCACTGAACCAATCAGAACACTTTCAGACATAGTAAATAAACAACTTCCCCCCTTCTATTCAGGGCCTTGGATATTCACAAGGCCTTTGACTGCCTAGAATGGGACAACATGCTGACAGTCCTATCTAAAACACAAATTGAGCCCAAATTCATACAGATTTTGAAACGAATACACTCCAAAGCTTCAGCTACACTAAAAACAAACAATATAAATTCATCCCCAGTGGGAAATTGGCAAGGAACAAATAAAGGCTGTCCACTCTCTCCCTTTTTGTTCATCCTAGCTATAGAACCATTAGCTATATACCTCAGAACAACACCAGACATCAAGGGAGTCCAAACTGGAAAACAAAACTATATAATCAGGTTATTTGCTGACAATTTAATGATTATGACACCTGACCTGCTGAACACGGAAGCAACAGCACTTTCGAGAGCTTAACAACTTTGCAACACTATCAGGCCTGCAGGTTTTCTCAAAATATGAAGCTTTCTTCTTCAATGTACCACCTAAGATCCAAAATGCATTCACAGACCTCAAAGTCATTAGACCAGCTTTCTCAGCCTGTGGGTCCCCAGATGTTGTTGAACTACAACTCCCATCACCCCTAGCTAGCAAGGCCAGAGCTCAGGGATGATGGGAGTTGTAGTCCAACAACATCTGGGGACCCACAGGTTGAGAACCGCTGCATTAGACTTTGTCACATAAAACTTGGATATTTAGGAATCATTACAACAAGAAACATTAACATAACCAGACAAGGGAAAGACCTTTTTGGCACAACGATAGACAATTGGTACAAAACAGTTTGGGAAACAGCCCTCCTTGAAAGGTTAACAAATAAACCACGGTCGACACATGGACAGATAAGGAAAGACGGCTTCAGCCCAGTGTGGTTTAATTTCATAACATATGTCAGCATTCCAGAAAATGAACAACACACACGGAATCAGCGTTTGGTTGATCTAAATTTGAATTTAAATATAAATTAATATCTTCACTTTGAACCCCCACCCACCCCGCACGTTCATCAATATACCAACACTTTATGTTCACTGGCAAAATAAGCACAGCATAGGCACCTGCCTGATGTCAAAAGGCAGTGAGTTCCAGGGTGCCGTCGCTGCCACGCTAAAAGATTTGAGTTCTCACAAATGCAGAGCAGGTTATTGTGCGGCACCTAAAACGGTGCCAGCTCTGCCAATCAAAACCATCAAGCGTTCGTATGTGTGGTAAGACGATCTCCTACATACCCAATAGATCAATGCATTTCAGTCAATATTCTGCCTCCGCCACGTAGCCCACAGGAATTGCAACAGAATGCAAAATGACAGCTATTAATATATGTTGCCGTATCTGCACGCCTCCAATGTGGAATGCTAACCCGACTCCTGTCCCACAAAGAAACTTAATCTCTTTCATTCTGTCCTCACCCACATCCCTTTCGTCTCCCGCTTGTCTGTAAAGGGGGAGCATTAGTCATTTTTCTAATGGGGGGGGGGGACTCTCAATTGTTTTTCACCTCGTTTTAATAGCTATGAATATTAAACAGAAAGCCTCATTCATATTTAATGGCCTTCTAGTTTATATATTTGAGACAGCTGCCTTGTTTTTAATAGAAACCACAAATAAAAGGCAGAGGTAGGCAATTCTTTCAGTTTCTCAAAATTTGCAATTTAATGAAACCGACAACGTGGAACGCAAATTGGCGCTGGCAAAATTAAACAATTTCTTCACCATTACAACACCACAAGCAGAAGACACCCCACTCTTCTCCCCCTACCACAACCGCCCGCTTTCATAGTTAATGCATACCTATAGCATTTGGCACAAATAGATTGCACGCAAAAATAAAGAGCGATCTCTCATGGCTGGCGAGAGACAGCTCTTAAAAGTCAGCGCTTCTGAGCACAGCGGAAGCAGGGAAAGGATGCGGTCAGCTCAGCCAAAGGGGAGGGAAAGGCTAGCCTGACCATGGCACAGATGGGACCCTAGCCCCAGCGGGAGATGCACAGCCCGGCCAGATGGCTCCTCGCTGTCCTTGCTTGTGCAGTGAAAAGCATGGTCCATAGGGAAACGAGTCTGTGGTTTTAATAATAATAAATAATAATAATAATAATAATTTATTATTTATACCCCGCCCATCTGGCTGAGTTTCCCCAGCCACTCTGGGTGGCTCCCTATCAAATGTTAGAAACAGTACAACATTAAATATTAAAAACTTCCCCGAACAGGGATGCCTTCAGGTGTCTTTTAAAGATAGAATAGCTGCTTATTTCCTTCACATCTGAAGGGAGGGTGTTCCACAGGGTGGGCGCCACCACTGAGAAGGCCCTCTGCCTGGTTCCCTGTAACTTGGCTTCTCGCAGCGAGGGAACCGCCAGAAGGCCCTCGGCGCTGGATCTCAGTGTCTGGGCTGAACGATGGGGGTGGAGACACTCCTTCAGGTATACTGGACTGAGGCCGTTTAGGGCTTTAAAGGTCAGCACAACACTTTGAATTGTGCTCGGAAATGTACTGGGAGCCAATGTAGGTCTTTCAGGACTGGTGTTTTATGGTCTTGGGGACCACCCCCAGTCACCAGTCTAGCTGCCACATTCTGGATTAGCTGTAGTTTCTAGGTCACCTTCACAGGTAGCCCCACGTAGAGCGCATTGCAGTAGTCCAAGCGGGAGATAACTAGAGCTTGCACCACTCTGGCAAGACAGTCTGCGGGCAGGTAGGGTCTCAGCCTGCGTACCAGGTGGAGCTGGTAGACAACCACCCTGGACACAGAATTAACCTGCGCCTCCATGGACAGCTGTGAGCCCAAAATTACTCCCATTTTGTTTTGTTTTTTTGGGGGGGATGGAGTGCTTCACTGTCTCCACTCGCTGCTGCTTTCACCAGCACCTTCACAGAGGCCATCAGAACCAATTGGATCTTGGCTGGCTGGGGCTGATGGGAGATTCAGCCCCAAAGATATGGAGATCACCAGGTTAATAGAAGAATAGAATCATGGAGCTGGAAGGGACCCAGAGGAATATGTAGCTGTCCCCTTTTGGGGATCAAATCTGCAACCTTGGTGTTATCAGCAGCATGCTCTAACCAACTGAGCTATCCAGTTGCCCAAATAAGTGTTCCCTGCCTGAATTGGAGAAGGCTGATCTAAGCCCCTAATACAGAGACTGTGTGTGGGACGCGGGTGGCACTGTGGGTTAAACCACAGAGCCTAGGGCTTGACGATCAGAAGGTCGGCGGTTCGAATCCCCGCGACGGGGTGAGCTCCCGTTGCTCTGTCCCAGCTCCTGCCAACCTAGCGGTTTGAAAGCACATCAAAGTGCAAGTAGATAAATAGGCGGGAAGGTAAATGGTCTTTCCGTGCGCTCCTCTGGTTCGCCAGAAGCGGCTTAGTCATGCTGGCCACATGACCCGGAAGCTGTACGCCAGCTTCCTCGGCTAATAAAGCGAGATGAGCGCCGCAACCCCAGAGTCGGTCACTACTGGGCCTAATGGTCAGGGGTCCCTTTACCTTTTACAGAGACTGTGTGGACCATACACATTAGATTGCAAAGATCAGGCATAGGCAAGCTCGGCCCTCCAGGTGTTTTGGGACTACAACTCCCATCATCCCTAGCTAACAGGACCAGTGGTCAGGGATGATGGGAGTTGTAGTCCCAAAACATCTGGAGGGCAGTGTTTGCCTATGTCTGGCAAAGATCAACTGATGGGTGGGAGCTCATATACAGCTGTGAGTACCAGGGTGGGGTGTCCTAAGACCTGCTGCTATTTCTGCAGCAAGGTTCCATCAGGGTCCATGTCTCTAGTGTCCTAAAGCTGCCCAATCAGAGGGAAAGGAAGTGAGCTAGCCACTGAGGATGGGCTCATAGGGTTCCTTCTGGAGAAAGAACATGGGAAGAACACCAAGACGGAGCTGTTCTGTATGCTCCAAAGCTAAGCATTTAGGAACAATGAAAATACCAGGTGCTTCAGTTTCACAAGAAGGGCACGCATGTTTGGCTATGTACAATGGAACTTCTCAGAAAACACAACTTAAGTCGCTCCAAAAGATTATATAGAAGCACTTGGAATCATTTGCCCATCTACATGCACAAAAAATAGTAGATCTGGCCAAAAGACAACACATGGAGAACGGCATTCATCAATGCAATGTATCCTGAATTATTATTATTATTATTATTATTATTATTATTATTATTATTGTTGTTGTTGTTGTTGTTGTTGTTGTTGTTGTTGTTGTTGTTGTTATCATCATCATCATTATTATTATTGTATAATCTTTGAAAGCTGTATAATCTTAGAAGGGTCACAGCTGTGACTATCGTGTAGGGACCCTGCACTTCTGGATTGACCACTAGACTACTGCTCATGTATCTGGCAGTGCAGTCACAAATATAGCCTTTCTGTCACAAAATGATTAGCCCTTCAGCAAGAATAGGTGGGAAGAATAGCTTCCAACTGCAAATTCTGGCTTCATTGTCCCATATCCACGAACAAGCTGCAATTCTCTCCACAATAAAAGAAAGGTCACAGGCAGCTCAGGTAACACGTCAAAGAGAAAACCCAACATCGGGAACTCAATAGCTACAAAGCTGACCCAGAGAACAGCCAGAGAAATCAGCAGGAAACATAATGAGGCCCAAATATAAACCAAGCCAAGCGCATTGTTAGAAAAACAAAAGAAGAGACTCATTCTCTCCTGTACAGAAAGTTATTTATATATCTGGATGAGAGGGGTTTTCAAAAACAGGTGGGGCACCCTCCCAGAGATGTATGCATGGTCTTGGGCTTAGTAACCATGAAGTGAAACTGGACAGAAAAGCCTGTTTCTGAATATGGGGTTGCATTTCAGGAGTGGAGAGCCTCAGGACTGGGGGAGAAATGTGGCCCTCTAGACGTCTTCATCTGGCCCTCAGAACTCTCCTCAGGCTGATCGCAACAGCACTCTGTCCACCTGCAATTCTCAGCAACTGATACGTTACCTGAACGTTAAGGATAATGGTTTAATTTCCGGAAATGGGAATGTTTACTTATGTTGGGTTACTGTGTATTTTTAGCATGGGGTTTATCCTTTGGCACTAGCTGTCATGTGATTGGCTGACTGTGAGTCATATGAGAGTCACATTCCATTCTGTTGTGACTGTTATTCCAGTAACTGTTGTTTTTAACAGCTTTCTGCTTGCTCGCTCACTTGCTTGCTCTGTATGAGGGGGAATGGCTGCTGAGAGAGGCTTCTCAAGATACTGCTGAGGACGGTGTGGTGTCAGTGTGATCCGTCTGAAGTAAAACAGAGGAAGATCCCTAAACATTAATATCCCGTGAACTGCCCTAAGACCTGCAGGTATAGGGCGGTTACTTAATTAATTAAATAATTGAGAAATCTGTGCAGCAGTTAGATTGTAAATATATTCTTCTGTTATATGTTTATGAAAGCAAAGTTCTTTTTGAATATAAAGAGTCTGGACATTGTATAGTCTTTACAAAGAAGTTATCAATCACCCAGAATACAGTGGTAGCTTGGGTTAAGAACTTAATTCATTCTGTAGGTCCGTTCTTAACCTGAGGTACCACTTTAGCTAATGGGGCCTCCCTCTGCCACTGTGCCGCTGCCACACAATTTCTGTTCTCATCCTGAAGCAAAGTTCTTAACCCGAGGTACTATTTCTGGGTTAGCGGAGTCTGTAACCCGAAGAATCTGTAACCCGAGGAACCACTGTAGTTATTTAGCTTCCTAGCTGTAAGCTACTCTGTGTATCATCAGAAACACACACACACACACACACACACACACACACACACAGTTTTTTTCTATTAAAAACGTTTAGGGGTACTCTCATTTTCCTACTGCCCCTCAATGAGGCCAAACTTAGATTCGCAAAATGTTTAGGGGTATGCGTACCCTTGCATACTCCCAGAAAAAAAGTGTGCTCTCACTCTCCTCTCTCTCTCTCTCTCTCTCTCTCTCTCTCTCACACACACACACACACACACACACACAGCCTCTCTGACAGTGGACAGAATGGACCAATGTTTCTGAGCTTCCCAGGACATTTGGCTGCCCTCTGCTGGAAGCAGAATGCTGGAGCAGATAAGACACAGCACAGGCAACCTGAACATCCGTTTAAACACACACTGCAACCTGTAGTGACTGCTGGGAGGTAAACCCATTTAGCTACTTCTCAATGTAGCAGTCTCTTTCCCAATTAAACCACCACAGGGCAAAACACAGTTGCTTTGCACAAGTCCTGTGCAACTTCCGTGTCTGGGGGATAAATAATGCTAGCGAGGCAGAACAGGAGCCCGAGGCCTGTAAGCAACACCAGTTCCGGGACGTCATTTGGAGTCAGGTCCCTCTCACTAACTGGGGCACAGCTCAGCTCACTTGCAAGCTCCCCCACGGATATAATTTCCCAGTAGGCAGATAAAGGCGATCTCTCTCTCTCTCTCTCTCTCTCTCTCTCTCTCTCTCTCTCTCTCTTGCTTTTCTAAACGTGTCACCGAAAATAAATTTTTAATCATTATTTAAATACATTTTCCACCCTCAGGACGTTCTAGGGTTTCGCCATCTCACAGGAAGAGAAGGATGCAAAAACAGACTGACCCCCTTTCACATTTTCCCCAGGGGGCCAGGAGAAAGAGGAGATGTGGCGAGGACGTGGCCCTGGTAACAAGCTTGAACTCTTTTGTTGAGCATCAAGCTATTTCAGCCATTTAAAAACAACACAGGAAAAAGATCATACAGGCTTCCTTCAGTTCACTGCTCTTGGGAGTTGTTCTAAAACTCCCTGCCAAAACTTTCCTAAATGATAATGCAAGTACAGCAGGGAGGAAAGGAGTCCAGAATTTGTGGAAAGGCAAGCAGGCAGGCGGGACGCGGGTGGCGCTGTGGGTTAAACCACAGAGCCTAGGACTTGCCGATCAGAAGGTCGGCGGTTCGAATCCCCGCGACGGGGTGAGTTCCCGTTGCTCGGTCCCTGCTCCTGCCAACCTAGCAGTTCAAAAGCACCTCAAAGTGCAAGTAGATAAATAGGTACTGATCCAGCGGGAAGATAAATGGCGTTTCCGTGCGCTGCTCTGGTTCGCCAGAAGCAGCTTAGTCCTGCTGGCCACATGACCCGGAAGCTGTACACCGGCTCCCTCGGCCAGTAAAGCGAGATGAGCACCGCAACCCCAGAGTCAGCCACAACTGGACCTAATGGTCAGGGGTCCCTTTACCTTTAAGCAGGCAGGCAAGCAAGCAGGCTGGTTTTCAGTTGCAACGCATTTGACCTTCTTGACATAATCACACTGGGATATAATGGGTTGTATCTAACATTAGACATACTCAATAGAGAACCATTTGAAATTAATGGACATGACTCACTTAGGTCCATGGATCTACTCTGTGTAGGTTGGCTGCAGCCCAATAATAATAATGGCAACAACATCACGCACACCCTGCCATGTGGGCGTCCCTTGCAGGCGACCACTGTGCCTGGAGACTGCAGACAAGTTGTACACCCATAGCAGTGACCAGAGGAGAAATGACCTCTGGGAGGACTGCAGGGAGAAGGAATGCCGTGGTGCATCTGCAGTAGCACGACTGGACACCTTTGTCTGCCCCAGCTGAAACAAAACGTGTCTCTTCTGCATCTATCTCTGCAGCCGTAGCTGGCGCTGCAACCTTCCAACAGCTTGATCTCACCCCCCAAAGTCTCACTCCTCCATTGTCTCCCAAGGCAGACCATCAGTGGTGATGATGGAAAGGAGTTGCTCCCTTTAATGCTGGGTGAGATTGCAATCCCAAATCCCTGGGTCTTTGCTGCTGGAGGCCACAAGAGTATAGCCATCTGCTGACCTCTGGCGCCACAGAGCTTCCACTTATTGTGTGGGGTCTTCAGGGGAAGCAAAAGTCATTTCCAGTCTGGCCAGGGCAGGCCTGGGCACAAGGCGTATCACACAAGGTGGGGAAGATGTTGTCTCAATCAAGAACCAGCATTGCCCGAAATCTTAAGAACACTGCTAGGGTCTTGCCTTCTATTGGCTCCGCCAGCTTGGGAGAGCAGCCTGTAATCTTTAAAGCGCCTACAACCTATTCTGTATTCTCTTTCCCATATGGGCCAACCAAATGCCTCTGGGAAAACCTCAAGCACCTTGAGGTCTGAGTTTCCACGCCTCTATGGTCTTCAAATAAAAACATCTTGGAGATCCTGGGCCACAGGGATGTTAGGCTGGCCTCAACCAGAGCCAGGGCTTTTTCGGCCGTGGCCCTGATCTGGTGGAACGCTCTGTCACAAGAGACTAGGGCCCTGCGGGACTTGACAACTTTCTGCAGGGCCTGAAAGACAGAGCTGTTCCCCCAGGCCTTTGGCCAAGGAACAGTCTGACCCCCTCCTTCTGTAATCCTCATGAAACTCTAGCCCAACGGTTGCCATTAATTTGATTCTGAATTGTGCTATTTTTACTGTTGTTAGCTGCTCTGAGCCCGGCTTTGGCTGGGGAGAGCGGGATATAAATAAAATTTATTATTATTATTAACTATACATTCAACATTTTAAACATGGCTGAAAATTAAACCCATTAGACTGAGAGCAATGTCCTCTTTTATGCATGACCAAAAAACAAAAGCAAGAGTAAGTTCTAATTATATAATGCACAGATTGCATGTATGTGTGTATATGCACAATTATGTAATGGTGGGATAAAAATAGCACCTGACCACCACATCACCAAGAGTGGAAAATGATCAAGCCAGCTGAACCCTAGGATGGAAGGCAGTTTCCATCACTGTACTCTTTTAAGCACCTGCTAAAAAGATTTTTTTGTTTAGATAAGCCTACCCAGATGTTTCGGAACTTGACGAAAGCCTTAATCCATTTTTCGCCTATTGTTATTTTAACTTTTCAAAAGTCTTAAATTATTCTTGTTAAGTTTTCCTGTTGATAATTTTACTGTACACTGCCTCGCGGTGTTGTTGTTGTTTTAACATTCAAGCAGTGCATGATCTTTTATGAAATAAATAAATAATAAAAAAGGGAAGCAGATCCCCCCCAAAAGGTGTCCATGTTGGTCCATTGCAGCATCCGAACAGCTGACGCTGTTATTTCAGCCCAGGCATTCGTGGGCCAGAACCTTTTGCAGGTGCAACAGAAATCCAAGCTGCGTTGCTCGTAGAGGAAAAATACAAAATCAATTGTTTAAACTTCGGCCGGATGAACTACTGCTGCTCTCAGCCCATTCATTAAAATCATATGAGTTTTAGTCCATTAAGCAAGGGGGGGGGGGGAATTCCCAAAGCAAAATGTGAACTTTGCTTTTCAGTAGTTGGAGCAGGCACCAAGATAGAAGATGCATTACCTCCTCCTTACATGAGAAATGTATGGAGATGGAATAGGGTGGAGGCCTCTTCAGACGGTGACTGCCATCTGCAGCCTAATAATAATAATAATAATAATAATAATAATAATAATAATAATAATATTTTATTTATATCCCACCCTCCCCAGCCGAAGCCGGGCTCAGGGCGGCTAACAACAATAAAATAATACAACGTTCTAAAATCATTTCATTATAAAATCAGTTCAAATCAAATTAATGGCAACCATTGGGCTAGAGTTCTGTGAGGATTACCAAAGGAGGGGGTCAGGCTGTGCCTTGGCCAAAGGCCTGGTGGAACAGCTCTGTCTTGCAGGCCCTGCGGAAAGATGTCAAGTCTCGCAGGGCCCTAGTCTCTTGTGCCAGAGCGTTCCACCAGATCGGAGCCACAGCCGAAAAAGCCCTGGCTCTGGTTGAGGCCAGCCTAACCTCTCTGTGGCCTGGGACCTCCAAGATGTTTTTGTTTGAAGACCGTAAGTTCCTCTGTGGGACATACTAGGAGAGGCGATCCCATAGGTACGAGGGTCCTAGACCGTATTGCTAGTTCAGAGAAAATGAAAATGTTCAGAGAACATTGCTATTCAGAGAAAACAGAATATTTGAGCATGTTGCTGAGCTGCTTAAGAGGGACAGGAAATCTGCAGGTAGGGGAAAAACACATTTACAGGGGAGGCTGGTCCATTAGGGCACTCTTCCACCAACCTCAGTCTGCCTGTAGCCAGCCCTCATGTATCTGCTTTGCATGCAGAAGGTGTCAGGTTCAATCCTTAGCAACTGCAGGTAGGTCTGGGAAAAAATCCTAGAGAGCCACTGCTACTCATTGTAGATAATCCTGAGCTAGTCTGTATAAGGCAGCTCCTTATGTTCTCACAATCAGTCCAGGGGATGGCACTGGCCACCAGCTTCTTCTTTCTTAGTCTCAATGCTGCCCTTGTAGGGAAGAGGATGGGGGCAAAACTAGAATCAGTTGCCACTGCCTGTCATTGTCTCTGGCGCCACCTACTGTTGGGCTCCATGCCTACCACCCAACCAGTCCCAATTGGCACCAGCCACCACGGTATATGTATGTGCCACTGGACCATGGACACTTTCTATTTCAATTCGAACTGCACACAACAGCAACGTACTAAAAAAAATGGAAAGGGTGGAATTTATCCCTGGGGCCCCAGATAACCATAACTATGATATACAAACACATCACACTCTCCAAACGTCCATCATCAGCATGCAAAGCTTCCAGATACATAAACATTAATATATTCAAATTTTAAAACATTTAAAACCTTTAATGATTAAAGAAAGAGTGGGGTTGTCCCATTTTTAATAGCAATAAAGTAAAGGGAATCTCTCAGCCCTCCAGTTATTGGAAACAGCCTTAGTGCAATTGCCTACAATTTAGGGGCCTACCTAGACAGCATCTTAAAAAGCAGAGACATCACCTTGCCAACAAAGGTGCGTATAGTTAAAGCCATGGTTTTCCCAGTAGTGATGTATGGAAGTGAGAGCTGGACCATAAAGATGGCTGATCGCCGAAGAATTGATGCTTTTGAATTACGGTGCTGGAGGAGACTCTTGAGAGTCCCATGGATTGCAAGAAGATCAAACCTCTCCATTCTGAAGGAAATCAGCCCTGAGTGTTCACTGGAAGGACAGGTCCTGAAGCTGAGGCTCCAATACTTTGGCCACCTCATGAGAAGAGAAGACTCCCTGGAAAAGACACTGATGTTGGGAAAGATGGAGGGCACAAGGAGAAGCGGATGACAGAGGACGAGATGGATGGATAGTGTTCTCGAAGCTACCAGCATGAGTTTGACCAAACTGCGGGAGGCAGTGGAAGACAGGAGTGCCTGGCGTGCTCTGGTCCATGGGGTCACGAAGAGTTGGACACGACTAAACAACAACAACAACAACAACTGGTAATAGTGGCTAAAAGACTACAACTGTCAATCAGAAGTCCCAGTGCAAAATTAAGTGTCACAACAAACTCACCTGCTGGGTTCAGATGTCACAGTTAACATGAACAAGCAGTATGTGTCGGTGCTTACCGCTCATCTGTCCCTGCTGCACCCCACTTTTTCTTTTCTTTGACATGTTGGAGAAGAAATCAAACAGGAAGCGTGCTTTGCATTATGTGGGAACCGGCATTCGTGGCTTTTGCTTCTGTCCAAGCAAACCACGATTGGAAAACAAGGGTTAAACCTAGTTCACACATTCTGCTTGTTCACGTTAAGCCACAGTTTAATGATTGCTATTAATATCAATTACATTTATCAGTCGCTTTACACAAGGAAAAGAAACCTCAAAGCAACTTAGCAACAGCAAATACAACAGATAAAAGGTAAAGGGACCCCTGACTGTTAGGTCCAGTCGTGACCGACTCTGGGGTTGCGGCGCTCATATCGCTTTATTGGCCGAGGGAGCCAGCGTACAACTTCCAGGTCATGTGTGCAGCATGTCTAAGCCGCTTCTAGAGAACCAGAGCAGCACACAGAAATCCCGTTTACCTTCCCGTTGGAGTAGTACCTATTTATCTACTTTCACTTTGACGTGCTTTCAAACTGCTAGGTTGGCAGGAGCAGGGACTGAGCAACAGGAGCTCACCCCGTCGCGGGGATTCAAACCGCCGACCTTCTGATCGGCAAGTCCTAGGCTCTGTGGTTTAACCCACAGCGCCACCTGCGTCCCAATACAACAGATAATAGCAATTAAAACCATGAAAAAATGAACAATACAGATGCATTAAATACTCATCCAGCAACATATTCATAAGGACAAGTCCTACCCATGCCGCTAAAGGATGAGACCACCACAGGATGCAATCTAATTAACCAAAGTCCTGGGGAAACAAACAGCCTTAGTCTAGTGATTAAAGACTGACAAGGATGGGGCCAGGTGCATCTCGCTGGGAAGAGTGTTTCAGATGGGGGCCACCACTGAAAAGGAGCATTCTCATGCAGCCATCCTCCACACTTCCCATAGGTGGGCCACACAGAGAAGAGCCAGTGATAAAAACAGCAGGGTCTGGGCTGGAGAATGGCTGGAGAATGGCAGTCAATACTGGGCTGGAGAATGGCAGTCCATACTAAACTACAGCTTATCATGATGTCCAAACCAGGCCATTATGTGCCCTCAGGCAAGGCACTATATCTTGGTACTAGGCCCACATCAGAAATAGGTCAATAATTGTACTGACCTGATTTATAATGCTAATGCAATTATTGCGAAGAGGGTGGATTAGATCCAAAGAGCCAGGAAGTAGAAGGAAACAGACACTAGCACCCTGTTCCACAAACACTTGCACAAAAGCTTGTGCAGGTGTAAAATCCAGGATCGGTCATTCACATCCTTCCTCTTGGGAAAGTAGCAGAACACCCTTGGATTCCTCTGCCATGTTCAAGTACAGTGGTACCTTGGGTTACAGACGCTTCAGGTTACAGACTCCGCTAACCCAGAAATAGTACCTCGGGTTAAGAACTTTGCTTCAGGATGAGAACAGAAATCGGGCTCCGGCGGCGCAGCAGCAGCAGGAGGCCCCATTAGCTAAAGTGGTGCTTCAGGTTAAGAACAGTTTCAGGTTAAGAACGGACCTCCAGAACGAATTAAGTACTTAACCCGAGGTATCACTGTACTGCCGTGAGGCAGCTCTGACCCACCAAAAGTATTCCACATGCAATGCCACAGAGCACTGTGTCAAGCACCCCATCAACACAAAGCATTATTCTATCATATAAGGAAGACTTTGCCAAGCTGGGGCCCCCTCCAGATATTGTCAATACAACTCCCGTCAGCCCCTGCCAGTTCATACTGAGGGGTGTTGTAGTCTGAAAGGTACCAAGTTCCTGAAGGCAAAGATAAGGGAAGGAGCAGACCACTTCTACAGAGACAGAACCTTTCCCATGTTTGCTTCAGGGTATATATTTTGCTACAAAAACCTCAAAATACCACTTTTCACTTTTAAATGCCACCGTCCACATATTTTGTGCTTTGGGAAATGTTTTTTCACCTTCCAGCTGAATTCAGAGCATGCTAGAGTTATGCAAGAGCCAGTTCTTCAAGAACTCACCACCTCGTGCCAGTTAAAACAGGCAAAGGGGCAGGTGATCGGAAGTGTTAGGAGTTAAGTTTGATACACAGAGATAAGTTGGGGACGGGGGTGGGGACTACAGTGTTGTACAGTGGTACCTCAGGTTAAGTACTTAATTCGTTCCGGAGGTCCATTCTTAACCTGAAACTGTTCTTAACCTGAAGCACCACTTAAGCTAATGGGGCCTCCTGCCGCCACCGCGCCGCTGCCGTGTGATTTCTGATCCTATCCTGAAGCAAAGTTCTTAACCCGAGGTACTATTTCTGGGTTAGCGGAGTCTGTAACCTGAAGCGTATGTAACCTGAAGCGTATGTAACCCGAGGTACCACTGAACTTATAAATAGGATGTAGTCAAAAGAGAGACAAAGTAAGCCACATTCTCCACATTTATGAAAAACGTGGATTTCCCCCACTCTGATCCGTGACAATTTCACACTCTCCGCGGCTGCCAAGAGAAGGAGAATTAAGCTCTGTGCAGACATAGTTGGTGGTCTATTGCTGTTGCTCCCTTTCATTCCGCATGAGATTAACATGCTTTTCCCAGCTGCAAGGCAACCTCCCCCACACCCCCACAATAAAGCACAACACTTTCCCCGTTTTCTTTTTAAAGTACACAAATATCCCCATGAATTGATCATGCAGTGAAATATACCAGTCAGTGGAAGCCGGAAGGGCCCATAGATAACCGAAGGCCTCTGGAAAGGGGGTGGTGATGGGGGGAGAAGTCCAGAGAAGGCCAACTAACCCTTCTTAATTTTATTCAGGCAGCCCGAGTTGCAGAAGGAGCGGACGGATCCTGACTCCCAGCAGCCCCTCCCCTTCATTCCCGCCGTCAGAGGGGTCTGGCGGAAGCTCCAGCTCAGGGCATTGCCTGAGGTTGTTTATAAAAAAAAAAAAATGGAAGACACTAATATTTAAGAAACATCCTGATTCAGCAGGGAGATGGTGGCCTGCTGCATCACTGCTCTCAGAGAAAGCACATCCCACATTACAGATTCTGGCCACATGCTATGCCTCTCTCTCCATATAGTTTAGCCCCATGGATCTCCCGGCAACCATGAAAGCTGCCTCATTATACCACAATGCACCACAGCCTCTCTTTGGGAGCAATAAGGCAAGGCTTAACTCCATCCCTGCTGGGGAGACAGGAGTTCTCTCGGAAAGTAAAAGGGGACTGGAACAGGGAAAGGAGAGAGCCGCATATGAAACGCATAGGCTGCATTGGCGGCTTGCTGCTTCCCCTTTATGGAACATGCGCTTTGCAAAGTCACATGGACCACAGGAAGCTGACAAAGGCGATCTGGGAAGGTAATTGGGGAAAGAGCCCTGTGCCTTTAAATCCTCGCTAGAGGTTGTTTTTAGGACGTTTGCTGGAATATGCATCAGAGCTTAAACACACACACACACACACACACACACACACACAGCTTGGAAGAGTGATTTCTACATCATTCTGTTAAATGAAAAATGACCTAAAAACTACGTTCAGAAAACGAACAATTCTGTATTCGCCCCCAAAATAAATTTCATACCCAAAGGGAAAGGTTTCTCACCCCTCTACTGGAGGAGAAATCTGGGCTTGCCCCCAAACTGAATATGCACTTCCCCACCCCACACTCTACCCCACAGAAGGAATTTGACAAGAGCAAGAGAGAGAAAATGCTGGATAAATTCCTGTTAGGTGTGAGCTACAGTAACCTCACTATGGAAAGGGTATTTGCTGCTGAATAGGAGTTGGGAGAGATGAGGGGGGAAATGGGGAAACCACCTATAAATGCCTACAAGCATTTAATTTTATTATTCCCAGTCCTTGTAACCTTTAGGGGGAAATCCTAAAGTCTGTCGGACCACAAAGTAAAGATTCAGAGCTCAGAGTAAGAAGAAAATGTATAGACTAACAGCACACATTCGCGTTCCGGGGAGCGGTTGCAGCTTAGTGACAGAGCAACTGCTTTGCATGCAGAAGATCCCAGAGTTGATCCCCTAGGAAGAGATTCCTTGTCTGAAACGCTGGAGGACTGCTGCCAGTCAGTGTAAGCAATACTGAGTTAGTGGGTGGTATAGGTTGTAGCCAATGCTAGTCCTACTCAGAGCAGTCACACTGAAACTAGGTTTACATACATAGCTCAGTCTGTAGCATCTCTTGGGATGTTGTTGTTGTTGTTGTTGTTTAGTCGTTTAGTCGTGTCCGACTCTTCGTGACCCCATGGACCAGAGCACGCCAGGCACTTCTGTCTTCCACTGCCTCCCGCAGTTTGGTCAAACTCATGCTGGTAGCTTCGAGAACACTGTCCAACCATCTCGTCCTCTGGCGTCCCCTTCTCCTTGTGCCCTCCATCTTTCCCAACATCAGGGCCTTTTCCAGGGAGTCTTCTCTTCTCATGAGGTGGCCAAAGTATTGGAGCCTCAGCTTCACGATCTGTCCTTCCAGTGAGCACTCAGGGCTGATTTCCTTCAGAATGGAGAGGTTTGATCTTCTTTCAGTCCATGGGACTCTCAAGGGTCTCCTCCAGCACTATAATTCAAAAGCATCAATTCTTCGGCGATCAGCCTTCTTTATGGTCCAGCTCTCACTTCCATACACCACTACTGGGAAAACCATAGCTTTAACTATACGGACCTTTGTTGGCAAGGTCATGTCTCTGCTTTTTAAGATGCTGTCTAGGTTTGTCATTGCTTTTCTCCCAAGAAGCAGGCGTTTTTTAATTTCGTGGCTGCTGTCACCATCTGCAATGATCATGGAGCCCAAGAAAGTAAAATCTCTCACTGCCTCCATTTCTTCCCCTTCTATTTGCCAGGAGGTGATGGGCCCAGCGGCCATGATCTCTTAGGATAAGTGGCTTCAATCAGACTACAAGGCTTGTTGAGTGCCCCGTCTTTCCAAACAGTAGTTAAAGTGCACTTCCCTCAACAGCCAACAGGAGGCAGTGTCCCTGTGGTCAGAGACAAAATGGCCATTTGTTCAGCTGTCTCATCCATAAACTATGGCTTAGCACCAATGCTCAAGCATTTGTGAGCTCCTGGAGAGGAGATTCTGCTCCAGACAAACCATAAGCTCAGATTCAGACAACACATTAAGCTGAACCAATACAAGGACCAGAGGAAGCAGGAAACAGCCAGCACCGCCTCTCCAGGAACCCTCTTGCTACTGCGTTCCCAATCAACCATAGTTTGGCTTAGAGTTATGTACAAACCAGCTCTCTTATCTTGGTTTATTAAGAAAAGCATCCAAAAGTCACGGTAGGGCAATACAGTCATTAAGACCGACCGAAAATCCACAAAGGAGAGGATGAGCTTGTGAATTTGCCAGAAGTATTGCTAGGCAATACGAAAACGAAATCATCTTATTCCGCCTAATAATCTTTAAATGGACTGTGGGAGGTGGGATGCCAGCTAAATTAGATTAGAGGGTACTCGATGCAGAAACATCTCAGGTTGCTCCAAAGGCTAAAGAGATTGAAACACGGATGCAGTCAGGAGCAGGGGTAACCATAGACAGGCACATCCTGAAACATCACAGGGATATATAAACTACTGCATTCTCTTGCATCAGCTGCTAAAACCATCTTTTAAACAGAGTTTATCTTTTGTTTCTATTTAGATCTGCATGCAGAAATCTGGGGGTTGAGGGATGAGAAATAGGAAGATGCTACCATTAATATTATCAGAAAAAGCCTGAAATAAGTCTGTGGCTCCATCTGGCTGGGCTTTTATTAGTTGTTATTAATAATAAATGTGCATATTGACAGCTTTATAATTAGCTCCTGAATACACCCAAGATCCGTGCAGGGAGATTGATTTCCTCGTGCAATACTCGTTCGACTGCCAGCCTTGTCTCCCAGCTTGCTTGCTTCCTCCCACCCACCCACCCTCTTTCTTCCATTCTTCAACCCCACCCTTGGCCAACAACCCAGGGACACAAACCTCTGTATTCTGTTGCACCAGCAAAAGAGTTCATGCTGAGTTCTGAAAGGTCTGCATTTTTAGCCTCATTTTATTTATGTCCCACTTCTCCCCGCCCCAATAAAGGAATTGGAGAGTGCCAGGAAGCACCCACAACAATAAAAGAAGCCCACAGTCCTGGGCTTAGAGCATGGGTAGGCAAACTAAGGCCTGGGGGCCGGATCCGGCCCAATCGCCTTCTAAATCCGGCCCACGGATAGGCTGGGAATCAGCATGTTTTCACATGAGTAGATTGTGTCCTTTTATTTAAAATGCATCTCTGGGTTATTTTGTGGGGCATAGGAATTCGTTCATCCCCCCCCCCAATATATTCCTTCATTGCAGGGGGTTCTGACACTAGATGATCCTCAGGGTCCCTTCCAACGCTATGATTCTATCCCTTCTAATTATACAATAGAAAGAAAACAGTGTACAGTGGTACCTCGGGTTACGGACGCTTCAGGTTACAGATGCTTCAGGTTACAGACTCCGCTAACCCAGAAATAGTACCTCGGGTTAAGAACTTTGCTTCAGGATGAGATCAGAAATCGCACGGCAGCGGCACGGCGGCAGCAGGAGGCCCCATTAGCTTAAGTGGTGCTTCAGGTTAAGAACAGTTTCAGGTTAAGAAAGGACCACCAGAAAGAATTAAGTTCTTAACCCGAGGTACCACTGTACATTTCCAAGTTTGCACTGGTACGCTGAAATGAGAACTGTTATATAGAACATAAGAAGAGCCAGATAAGGTCAATGGCCCATCTAGTCCAGAACCCTTTTCTCTTCCATTCTGAAGACAGATGCAAAGAATTCATAGAGTTTCTCTGCAATGTTTGTATCCTCCTTTAGCACACCTTTGATTCCCTTGTCATCCAAGGGCCCAGCTGTCTCCCAGCCTCCTGCTACTAATGCATTTAAAGAATGGAATCCTGAACTCCAGATGTTCTCAACTAACTAGCTGAGGCTGATGGGAGATGATGATGATATTTATTTGTACCCTGCCCATCTGACTGGTTGCCCCAGCCACTCTGGGCGGCTTCCAGCATATATAAAGACATAATAAAACATTAAGCCTAAAATACCTTCCCTATACAGGGCTGCCTTCAGATGTTTCCTAAATGTTATATAATTACTCACCTCCTTAACATCTGATGGGAGGGCATTCGACAAGGTGGGTGCCACTACCGAGAAGGCCCTCTGCCTCTGAAGTAGTCCCAAGCATTTGGAGGGCACCAGATTGGTGAAGTGGGCCTTGTGTGGGGCGGGGGTGTTGATCAGAAGTGGTGCCGCCACCACCCATGCCTTGCTCTCTGAAACTGCTAATCTAACTGCAGACAAGAAAGATGCACAGAGCATCCTTGCACATCTAATGAACAGGGCTAGAAAACTGACATCAACATTCAAAAGCAAACAATGAAAAAGTCTGAGAATGGTGGAAAAGGTAGTATCCGGCCACAGCTGTCCCTGGACGGGCTCGAACCGCCAACTTTCAGATTCACCTTCTCTATGTTGGGTCTACCCCAACTTCATCCCACGCTATAAATTAGGGGGTGAGGAAACACTAGGGTAAGGAATCACGAGTCTAAGAGCCAGATGCAGCCCATGGTGTCTCTTGAATCTGGCAAGCAGCCACTCATCCTTGGCCCTGTCCACCACATGCCTATTATAGCTTTAGGGGGTGGAGGAAGCTCCCATCGGTACCAATGGAAGCTTTTTTTCTTAATCTAGTTGTTGAAGGGGGGATTTGCAACCATCTCCATCCCCATCATTCTGCCCGGACACTGAGGTCCAGCTCCGAGGGCCTTCTGGTGGTTCCCTTGCTGCAAGAAGCCAAGTTATAGGGAACCAGGCAAAGGGCCTTCTCGGTAGTGGCACCTGCCCTATGGAATGCCCTTCCACCAGATGTCAAAGAAAAAAACAACTACCAGACTTTTAGAAGACATCTGAAGGAAGCCCTGTTTAGGGAAGCTTTTAAAAAAGGGACGCGGGTGGCACTGTGGGTTAAACCACAGAGCCTAGGGCTTGCCGGTCAGAAGGTTGGCGCTTCGAATCCCCGCGACGGGGTAAGTTCCTGTTGTTCGGTCCCAGCTCCTGCCAACCTAGTAGTTCAAAAGCATGTCAAAGTGCAAGTAGATAAATAGGTACTGCTCTGGCAGGAAGGTAAATGGCGTTTCCGTGCGCTGCTCTGGTTCACCAGAAGCGGCTTAGTCATGCTAGCCACATGACCCGGAAGCTGTACGCCGGCTCCCTCAGCCAATAAAGCGAGATGAGCACCGCAACCCCAGAGTCGGCCATGACTGGACCCAATGGTCAGGGGTCCCTTTACCTTTATCTAGGTTATTGTATTTTAATATTCTGTTGGCTGAGTGGCTGAGGAAACCCAGCCAGATGGGTGGGGTATATATAATACTATTATTATTATTATTATTATTATTATTATTATTATTATTATTATTTATTACTACCCCTTTCTTTCCCTTCCCAGCTCTGATGCATCCCAGCCCACAAATCCCAGTGCAGCAATGTGGGTGGGGTAGGGAGTCCCCACTGGGAACAAATTGCTACTCAGGGCAGGGCAGAGGACAGAAGGGCTGGGGGGAAAGAGAAGGGGAGAAGCAGGAGAGAGAGAGAGAGAGAGAGAGAGAGAAGGGGGAGGGGGTCATCATCACACACTCTTTTGAGGGGTAGATGACTTGTGTGAGTATGTGTGGGAGCGTTCACTGTGCCCCGAGAGCAATCTTTCTTTTTTAAAAGACAGAGCGAATTACTACAAAGAATAATGGAAATAATGAAAGCAGCCATAGATCATAGCATACCGAAGGAACAAGTTATTTCAAGTCAAAGGTTTCAGCGTTCACGCCATCGGGCGCAAGCGAATGTTTCAATTTGCCAATGACTTAGGAACGATTCCTGATTTTCTAAGAAGCTATTACAATGCTATTTTCCTCCCTCCACTCTTGTATAGCTGGCTCATTTAAACATAACAACGCCACCGCGCTCCACTTTCCCATTCTGTCATTCTCGGGAGTATTTTCCATTAACTTCACGTATCAAAGCCTAGTGACTATAATCACATACATGGCTAATGCTGCATCAGTTTAACAGTAATTTCTTTATATAATTCAGGAGAAGTAGCAAAGGATCTGGCATTATATGGCTCATCTTTTCTACAGCGGTTCCAATTTTACTCCCGTACCTGTTTGCAACTCAACACATCCCCCACGTATGATAAAAAGACCCCCCCAACTGTTATGGTGTTGCTTAGATGTGTTTCTATATAT
The DNA here is from genome assembly GCF_965112155.1 of Podarcis liolepis. NCBI lineage: Eukaryota > Metazoa > Chordata > Lepidosauria > Squamata > Lacertidae > Podarcis > Podarcis liolepis. The sequence continues at coordinate 25,448,019 of NC_139566.1, read as the reverse complement.
AAACACTTGCTCTTAACAAGATTATTTCCTTTTTTCCATATATATATTCCCATTCATAAAATGTTTTGAACTTAAGAATAGCCCTATGGCCGATCACAGTTCAGTATCCATTCTCAAAGTGGCCAACCAGATGTCCATGGGAAAACCCTAAGCAGGATCTGACCTAACAGCAACACTCTTCCTGTGGCTTCCAGTAATTGGTATTCAGAGGCAGAGTATAGCCACTGTGACTAGTAACCTCTGATAACCTTGCCCCATCATGCATTTATGCATTCAACTCAATACTGACTCCCATCTGTAATTCTGACTTGTTCACCTTCTCAGTGAAAACATAAGATCTTACAGAATTCAGATTTTAACAGTTTTTACAACCTTGAATAAACAGCCTTTCAGAATTAGCACTGTCTGTACTTCAGAAACCGTGCTATTTCTGAAAGGCTGCTTATTCAAGATTGTAAAAAAACAACAACATTCAAAACCTGAACTCTCCCGATCTCATTTTCATCTGATATTTACAGATTTGCAAATATTCAGACTGTGAAAACTGGATCGCATTCATGAAAGGTTTTCATTGAAGGCCAGGAAGCACGTATTAGCGAAGAAATCTTTATTTTCATACATGCAGTTCACTGAAAGCAATCTTAAGGCCTCCACACTCGGGCCCTCAGATTCCAGTCATTAACCCCAAAAGCTACCCATGCTTCAGGTGGATCAATGCATAACGACAACGTGGAAAATTAGAGACTTCAGAGGGCTTGAAAAGCGTGTGAGATGTCAATCGGGCCTTGGCTATCAATGCCCTCCAAAAGCAACATAAGAATTCTATATTTCACATCAACTCGTCATCTCATTCAAGCAAAACAAGCTGTTCAGAACCTGCTCCAGTGGTCCGCTTCTGTTTTCAGAAGCAGCATATTAAGCTCGCAAGCCACTCGTTTTTGTTTCCATGTGCACTTAGCTCTTGACAACAAGAGTTTATCACTCCCCTGATATTCCTCTAGAAGATGGAAAATTGAAAGTGGTTCTATTTGCACCAATTTCCAAAGCACTGGAACTGGATTTCTCTCCCAGGTCAAACTTAATGTACTAGTGGTTTCCTCTAAAGTTCTACAAAGTGCCAAAGAAGATTCGGAGGGTGGAGGGGGATAGAGGGAAATGCAATGCTACTGAATGAGTTAACTGGGGCTCTCACAAAGCAAACCCCCACACTCTGGAATAGTCTGGATTGCATGGAAATCATAGAATCATAAGAGTTGGAAGGGAGCACAAGGATCATCTAGTCCAACCCCCACAATGCAATCTTTCATCCAATGCGGACCTTGAACCCACAACCCTGAGATTAATAAACTCATGCTCTAACGACTGGTCTAGTGCGGTAGCTCATCTAAAGTCCAGTTTCCCAAAGCAAGCAGCACATACTTCAATGGCAACATTTTTATTTTCCCCATATAATGTTTGTTTAGTTAATAGCAACAATCTGATTAGCTTTTTTTTTCTTTTTAAAGGCTGCTAAGGAAGTTGAAAAGACTGTGATTACACTAATCCAGCGAAGCCACGGTGCATCATTTCTCTACTTCAAAACCTCGTCACACATAATAAAGTGCGTTGCTGCTCTTACTAAATTCTCAGCCTCCAAATCAGCCACCTCAATATCGAATCATAAATCCAAGAAATAAAAATAAAAGGCAATAAGATGCCTAGTATCTTACCTTGAAAAGCTCATTTGTGGCAACCAGCCTGATTCAACACCATTTTTTTTTTTTTTTTGGTCCTACATAGTGGTGGTTCCCAAACTTTTTGGTATGGTGATCCCACAAGCCCAAATTTCCTTGCTATGACAATTTATTGTCATATGAATTTGGGACGTTGGCTCTTCTGCAGCAGTTTTGTGCATTTTAACTGCAACTCTGCCTCTTTTGTTAACAATTCCTTGAGGCATTCCATAAAATTCTTTACTCAACGTCCCTATTGATGCAGAATTTGTTGAAACAATTATACCTACAAAGTTATTCACAGTTTTGTTTAAGGCGATGTATGAACCCCATCTGTTGGTGGGGAAAGATGCACCAAAAAGGGGCCATTGTAAGGAGGAGGGATTGTACATTTCTCACCCAGAAGTGAAAACAGTGAGCTACTACAAAGGAATCTGTATATTCTTCATAGTAGATAGCTTGTAGTGGGATACATTGTCAAACCAGGGTGCTCAGTTATTTCCTAACGATGAGCTTTTGCAATTAGTAAATCATGTTCTGATATGGGCACAATCCACTCAAAGTGAAACATGTTACGGCGGCTATCCCAAGCATGCTTACCTGGGAGTGAGTTCTATGGAACTCACTGCTACTTCTGAATTAAACTGGCTGCACATTCTATTGATTTCAATGGGAAAGCTCTAACAGATGTAATGGGAACCTCCCACTGGAACCCATAGGAACCGAAAGTGTATATATTCTGGCTGGATCGCACCCTCTATCAATTAAATGCTAACTTTAAGCATGGCTAAAGAAAATACATGATTGTGATTGTGATTAAAGCGCCCCCTTTAATGATTATTAACTTATTAAATCATTCACTCTTATTACTACTAATTTAGTAACAGTTACACACAGTTAAGCATTTCTGTTAAAACGTTATGGTAAAATGCCCCATTGAATTAACCGAGAGAGATTTACAGCCTATGCACGTCTACAGGGAAGTGAAGCAAATTCCTAGGGTGGCTGAAATCTTAGCTCAATGCTGACCGAGTGATGCCTGACTGTTCCGGACAGACCAGAGGAGGCTCACCTGAAGCTCACCTGAAGGTCCAAGTGCTGAATCACCAGGGAGGGAGGGTGTCACTGTCAGAAGCCTGGCCCCTCCCTTGGCTTCCCCGTGTGCCTGCCACCCGCTTGCGGGTCATGACCCACAGGTTGGGAAACGCTGCTATAGGAGGACAAGCCTGTGTTAGGGAAACTGCCCCCCTCCCCTCCCCTCTGAAGGATGCTTTGACACAGCACTTCCAACCAGCAAAACAGTACCCTGCCAGTATTGCAGTGCTTCTCTCTTTGACTAACAGAGAATCAATACTGGGCTCCACCACCCTTCCCAGAGGAACCGGCAGGGTTTTATCCAGAGCTGTACAAATTCACGGAGGGTTTCTGTTTTTGTTTAAAGCAACTTGATCTAAACAAGAGGACAGCTTTCTGGAAGCGAGAAGTTACAATACACAGGTGATTCTCCCCCCCACACTGCAGGGAGTATCGAAATTCCCAGTGCCTTGTCTGTAAAAGAGGCAGCGTTCGCTGCCGCCACCCGCTTCCAAGCTGCCACCTAACCCGGCATGATAAGCAAGTCTCGGTTTGGGCGCCCCCAGCCTTCGCCCCCAGCCCACCCCACCCCACGCAGCAGCCCATCACCCCTCCCCTCCCCAGCTTTGCTCCTATGCTTCTCTGACCTTGCCACGTGACGGAGACCTCACTCTGATGGGGCCGCAGGCAGAGGTGACCCATAAGGTTAAGGCACATTTCCCCCATGGAGAGCTGGCAGGAGAGGGGAGGCTTAGGGGGGGAGGGGGAACCAAGGCTTCTTGTGCAGTCCAGCTTCGCGGAGAGACTGGGAACCAAGTGCTTACTCAGAGAGGCACTGCCCAGGCAAAGGGGGGGGGGGAGAGAAGAAGCAGAGATCGCCTCTACGGAAGGTGGGGGGGAAGTGAGAAAGAGAGCAGGGGTCCTGGCCAGAAAATGTAGCATCTCTCATGAATCGGCCCCCTCCTCCCAGGACTTGGGCTCCTTACTCTTCCGCCACCCCCAAACCCCCAACCTGAGAGATCGGAGAGAGATGCCCTGCTCAGCTACAGCTTTTTACAAGAATCCTTAAGAGTTGCAAAATAATAATAATAATAATAATAATAATCCCCCAAACCACTGGATTTCATTTCTCCACCCACCCACCCCACTTTCCACTTTGTATATTTTCACATTAGAAGCAATAGATGGGAGGGTTCACCTAAAAATATTAGGGTAGGGGGCTGCTGTTCCTCTCCAGAAAGTGGGTTCACACACAGTGCTCACGAAAGCCAAGCAGTTCAAACTCCCCCCCCCCTCCATTTTATACCTCCTTCTCTTCCCCAGTTCTCAGCCTGGACAGCTGCTCCACCCTGAGGTGCCATTTCCATACAGCCGGAGAACGGGCTAAGGAGTGGAGCTGCGTGCGAGAGAGAAACAGGAGGGGAGGAAAGACCCCACTCCCCTTTTGCTCTGCTTTGCCAGTCCAGCAATAGGGGGTGGGGGTGGGAGAGGCTACACTCCCCGATCTCCCCAACCCCTCCCTTACTCACCCAGCCAAGTCTTCCCCTCGCAGCAGCTAGAGAGACAAAGGACAAGTCTTCCTTAAACCTGCCGTGGGGTGGGGTGGGGTGCGCGTGTGGGGCTTATAGTGGTCTTCCACTCTGGTATGTATCCTTTCCCACCTCAGTCCATCCGTCTTCAGCCCCTCCCTCGTCTCGGTTGCCGAGAAAGGCAGGCGAAAGCAAATAAATACAAGCAAGTGAAATCTCCGGATGGGGATCCGCAAGGAGCTCTCATCAATCTCCACCCAGGAGAGGAGTCGCAGCTGCTGCTGCCGCCGTTGCCGTCGCCGCCGAGGCTGCCTAGGGCAGCGATCTGATCAGCACCATGGACAGCCGCCAGATGGATGGGTCTCCCAAAAAAACCACCCGCGCACACTCAAGGAGAAGGAGAGGAGACTTATTGGGCAGTCATGTGTTCTGCCGGGTGCTGGGCGGCCCCACCCACTCCCAATTCTCCCTTCCTGGCTCTTGGAACATCGCCGCCCTCCCCTTCGCAAATCTGGGGTGTGACAAACTGATGAAGCCACCGTGCTGCTGCTGCTGCTGGCTGCTCCCTTCTTCCTTCCCTTCCCCACAGTCCACAAAGTAAGGAGGTTTTAAAAAGCCCCAACTCAACTTGGTGATCTTTCTAAGGTCTTGAAACCAGAGCAAGTGGGACTTCTTCAGCATGGTTTCATATGTACGCTTTCAGGCTGAGGCTGGCTGGCTGGCTGGCCACCTCCTCCGTGGGACCTTTTTTTGTTTTGTTGTGGTTTTTCCAGAACAGAACAAGCTACCATCTGGACGCATCATCAAGGCGTTTTGTGAGACCATTGCAACTGACGGGCAAGTCTGCTGAAAACATCCACTCCTATCGAAGAAATACCTGGAGATGAACTTCGGAAGGTAGCCTTTGTGGTTCTAAAACGGAGAGTTGCCAGAGGAAAGCAGCGAAACATTTGCACCAACGGATATCTTGGTTTGGCCTACTTGACTGGGTTGCATATAAATTGGACACTGAATTTACATCCATTTTGCTAAGAAATAAAACCACACACTGACTGTTGCAGTTCAGGCACAGGCTGAAAGACTTTTTCGCCAAAGCATGTGATTGACATACTCAACCAATCAGTGTTCTGCAAGAGAGGGCATCCCACAGGTGCTGTCCAAAGTCTGTTCTGTATGATGTCAGAATCAGAACTTTAATGTGGTAGCAATTAAATCCTTTGGAACTCCCTCCCACTGCATAACAGACAGGTGTCTTCTCTATTAGGTTTTTGGTACCTGCTAAATGCATTCCTCTTTCAACAAACCTGCTAAAATCTTTATCCCTGTTGGTATCTGTCTTTGATGTGAATTGATTTTATGTCCATGCCACTGTCGTTTTTAACTGTTTTATATTTTTTCTTTTTAAATTTGTGATTTCTTAGATTTTTTAAAAATATATGTAACTGTTTCGTATCTCTTATTATATTGCATATGCTTAAACTGTTTTTAATTCTGAATTTTTAATTGTTGCAACACGCCCTGGGACTTGCTGATGAAGAGAAGGTAGTTACTTAAATTAATAATAATAATTGCAGCCTTATGGGAAGCAAATAACCATAAAAAATATATGTTCCTGTCCACTGTTTTATATAATATTTGGCTTTTACTATATCATTATATTATTGTTGCAAAGATCCCAGACATGTTTTACATGCCTAAGCAGTGTATATTTTAAATAGATATTTTAAATAGTGGGAGAGGTGAGAAGCAGGGCTCCCTCCATCTGCCCTGCTGTGCCAGGCCAACCCCACTGGGCCTCCTCTTCCCTCAACTGACACCTGGGATAGCCATTCCATCAGACTGCCTCAAAAGGAGAGAGAAAGATCAATCCATCCACTTTGCCCAAAGCCCAGCTCCATTAGGCACCTTCTACCTCTGAACTAGGGACGTGGGTGGTGCTGTGGTCTAAACCACAGAGCCTGGGGCTTGCCGATCAGAAGGTCAGCGGTTCGAATCCCCACACCAGGGTGAGCTCCCGTTGCTCGGTCCCTGCTCCTGCCAACCTAGCAATTCAAAAGCACGTCAAAGTGCAAGTAGATAAATAGGTACCGCTCCAGCAGGAATGTAAACAGTGTTTGCGTGCGCTGCTCTGGTTTGCCAGAAGCGGCTTAGTCATGCTGGCCAGATGACCTGGAAGCTGTCTGCGAACAAACGCTGGCTCCCTCAGCCAGTAAAGCAAGATAAGCGTCGCAACCCCAGAGTCGTCCACGACTGGACTTAACGGTCAGGGGTCCCTTTACCTTTTTACCTTCTTACCTCTGAACTATGCAAGCTGGTCATTAGAAGAACAATTGTTTAAGAACTGGTCTTGTGTTTCTCTTCCCCTCACCTCCCCTCCTCCTTGTGTGGTGTGGGTTTTTATTTAGATGGTAAGCCTGTGAGCAAGAAGGGATTGTATTGCTTCGATTAATCATTTGTTGTAAGCCACTCTGGGAGTCTTTTTGGCTGAAGAGCAAGTTACAAATGCTCTAAATTAAAAAAAAAATTAAAAGAGAGTTCTCATGTGGAACAGGGAAAAAGAGTGTCACGCCCATTACTGCTGCACCTGCTGGTACAAGTTCAACCTGGAATTTCGCCAAAGTGATGAAATTAATGGGTTTGTACAACAATGGCAACCACCAGGAAAGCTCAGAGTGTGTCCAGTTGCTCATTCAGCAGCAGAAGTAAAAGTTAATGAACTATTCTCTCTTTTTGTAATTGATTTCACGAGCCCCCCCCCCAAATTATTTTCTACATTTGGGGGTCCTCTCAATAGATTCATCATTTGGTTTTTTTGCTGTGGCACAGACTTCAACCTTATTGGGAGGAATTACATTTAAACTATAAGAATTTATTATTAATTATAAAATCCAATTAAGGCTTTCTATATTGATAAAATTGGGGCATCCTCCTTATTTGGGGTAGGTTGGTTACTAAAAAACAAACAAAAAAACCAAGTCCACTTCAGTACAAAAAAAGTTGTGTTGTGGAGCCATGAATGGCCTAACTTTTCATTTTAAAGAAAAAAAGACGATTGAGAGGGTAGAATCATGAATGTTCCACAAAGAACTCCATCAGGTGAACTTAACACAGCTGAACACAATTTAACCACACTCTTCCTTTCTACTTCCTTCACTAAACATTCTTTCATCTCACCAATCTCACTAAAGGGCAACTTCCTCACTCTTTATCCTAACCTGCCTTTGAAAATATATCCTCTGGTTGGAAGATTGAACAACTCCAACAAGTAAACTGAGTAAGAGGAGACATGATGATAGAAGCTTATCAAATAATGCCTAAAGGTAAAAGGTAAAGGGAACCCTGACCATTAGGTCCAGTCGTGACTGACTCTGGGGTTGCGGCGCTCATCTCGCTTTATTGGCCAAGGGAGCCGGCGTACAGCTTCCGGGTCATGTGGCCAGCATGACTGAGCCGCTTCTGGCGAACCAGAGCAGTGCACGGAAACGCCGTTTACATTCCCGCCGGAGCGGTACCTATTTATCTACTTGCACTTTGACATGCTTTTGAACTGCTAGGTGGGCAGGAGCAGGGACCGAACAACTGGAGCTTACCCCGTCACGGGGATTCGAACCGCCAACCTTATGATCGGCAAGTCCTAGGCTCTGTGGTTTAACCCACAGTGCCACCCGTGTCCCTAAAATAATGCCTATCACAGAGGAAATGGATAGAGAAAAGCTTCCCTCCTTTCCTAATAACACTAGAGGCCATGGACATCCAAGGAAACTGGGATAAACTGTGCAACTTGCTCTCCCAAGAGGGCAGTGAAAGCCACCAACTTGGATGGTTTTTAAAAAAGGACTGGCCAAATACATGAATGAGAAAGCTATCAATGGCTACTAGCTATGATGGCTCTGCTGTGGCTCCGCAATTGGAAGCAGCAATGCTTCTGAATACCAGTTGCTGGAAGCCGCAGGAGGAGAGAGAGCTCTTGAGCTCAGGTCCTGTTTGCGAGTTTCCCACATGCATCTGGTTGGCCACTGTGAGATCAAGATGCTGGACTAGCTAGCCACTGGCCTGATCCAGCAGGGATCATCCCTGCTCTCGTGAAGGTATAAAAAGAGCAGCCACGGCAGGTGGTCTCCCCACAGCTGAGAGATTGTTTGGTTAACATCCTTTCTGCTGCAATCTCTCAGCAAGCAACCCTGAGTTTTCTCCATCTCCATTAGCAATGTGCTCTTGATTAAGGGACAATGATGCATGGAACATTCTCTCTATGTTCGCCGCCACATTTTAAATACACTCAGGAGTGCCACCGGGACAAATTGCAGCAAGCCCTTTGATGGGCTGCTACACTGATGAGACAAATAAAGTATGCAAACGGGCACTCCAGATGCCTAAAGCTGCAATCTGCAAGTGATATATTTCAAAGTAATTACACTGAAGCCATGGCCTCGGCGGGATCACAGCCGAGGCGGGGCAAGTCACGGATGGAAAGGAGGCAGTGCAGCCGAGCCTAGCAGAGTGCACAGAAGGGCTGGCAATGGGGAAGAATGGGGGGAGGCAACAGGAACCATCCATCGCTCAGGTGGCGGAGCACCCACTTTGCATGCAGAAGGTTGCAGGTTCGATCCCCTATGGCATCACCAGGAAAGGCTGGAAATCTATTTAAGCAATTGACAGAAGCGAGCCAGCAGTAAATCACACCAAGCAAATGGGAGTTAACTCTTTATTAGCAAAAATAGGAGTGTAGCATCTCTGAACAGGAGTGTTAGACCTCATGAGCACAGCAACTGACCTCAAAGCAGGTCTTGCCCCCATGAAGCACTTGCTGAGACTGAAGGTCTGTGTCTCCCAGCAGTTGCCCAAGTCTCTTCCCTCTCTAGGGTTTTCCACAAGCAATCAGAGACTGCATCTGCGTGAAGCTAACTTTTCCTCTGCCCTCTTCACACCTGTCCTGGTTCTGAGAGACACCCGTGATGCTTCACCAGGCAGACTCATCTCTACCTCTTGGGAGTTCCTCCTCTCCTGCTTCTGATTCTGGGCTGCTCTTTGACACAGACTCTCTCTGCTCACTAAATCCTGTTACCTTCTCAGCTTCTGACACCTCCTCGTCCCAGTCTTCTCCCTCGGATCACTCATCGTCATCTCACCACAAATCCTCTGGCCCTAAGCCTTCATCCCTTGGGGGTTCCCCAACTGGTTCCTCCCCCCATCCCCCTGCATCCAACCAGTCCTTGATAGCAACATACTGCTTAATTACAATAGTCTCTAAGCAGTTTACAGAGATACAATAACAAAACAAAAAAAATCAATTAAAACGATAAAATCAACCTTTAATTAAAATGCCTGCTGGAATTTTTTAAAAAAAATATTCTGTAGGTACTGGAAGTTCAACTGCAAGGGAGTTCCAGAAAATTGGCCCTCAATACTAAACACAGGACTCCTGGCAGATACAAGCTGTGCATCCTAGCCACGGGGAAACACTGATAATGGATCCCTCGAAGACCTCATCCATCAAGCACGGATATGAGGGGTTAGGAGGTCCTTGAGATATCCTGGACCCAAATTGTTAAGGGTCCTGTATATTAATGCATCACCTTTTAACCTGGCCCAGTAGCACGAGGGCAAGCCAGTGGAGAGTTTTGAGCACCTGAATTCTATGCTGGCAATAGTTTGTACCAGGCTTCCTCAACCTCGGCCCTCCAAATGTTTTGAGACTACAATTCCCATCATCCCTGACCACCGGTCCTGCTAGCTAGGGATCATGGGAGTTGTAGGCCAAAAACATCTGGAGGGTTGAGGTTGAGGAAGCCTGGTCTGTACCCACCAACAGTGTAACTGCAGTGTTTTGCACCAGCTGGGGTCTCTGGACTATGCCCCCTAGGGTAGCCCCACATTTGGCCCCTGAGCCCACAGTTCTCCACCCCTGGGATACTTGAATAAGCGGTCTGGATCCAGCATCAGGCATCTTCCTCTGCTTCAGAAAAGAAGAGAAGACAGCAATGGATTGCAAGAGACTGTAAGGTCTGCAAAAGCACCGCAGGGAGGCCTGTGTGGGAAGAGAGCTATGGACCCCAAACTGAGCACTTTTCTCCCCACTCCCAGAAACAGTGTCTTGCTTTATTTTGCTTTCTGAGCTTGCGAAATCCACGCCCTGCTTTGTTCCTGGGTGGCAAAAGTTAAATCTCGCCACATCGCTCAAGTATGGAGCTGCCTCAGTCAGCAGTTTGTACTCCCATTACTGCCCAGCGGGGGAAATAATAAAATGGATTTTTATTGCAGCCTCATTCTCTCCCCCACCCCCACCTCCTCACATTGGCTGTGAATATTAATTTTAGTTTACAGCAAGGAGGCTTGTGGGGTGGGTGCCATCACTGCCTTCCTTAAAAATAAACTAGTGTTGCATTTGCCAAGACGACAGGGAAGCACTCAATACTCTACACCTGCTCTAAATGGGATCAAAAGCCCCCATATATATTTTTAATGTGCATTGCCCCTACTAGTACAGCTCGTTACATGCTCTTGGGCTGGGGTGTTGCTCTGGGGGGGTTGCTGTTGGTTTTTTGTATCTTTATTTTCACTCTTGTTGTGATTTATGTGGAAATTGTTCCATTTGGCTGTATATCCTTTAATATTTTATTTATTATGAACACTTTGATATGTTGCAGTTACATTGTTGTTTTTCATGTTGTCAGTCACCTTGAGCATCATTTGAACTGTGGAAATTACTGTTATTTATTTAATTTAAATACCGCCCTTCATCAAGAGATCCCGGAGTGGTTCACAGAATAAAATACAAGATAAAACACAAGAACATTTCCTAAATAAAATTATGTATGTAGGTATGTTATTACACTGAAGTGGAACTGAATTCCGTGCAGAATTCTGTGTGAAGATTTATACAATGTGATAAATCACCACTTGGTTTGGTGCACCCAAACAGATGACCATACTTTGCTTTGTGGAAAGAGAGGTTCAGAAATGGCAAAACATAAAGGAAAGGTAAAGGGATCCCTGACCATTAGGTCCAGTTGTGACCGACTCTGGGGTTGCGGCGCTCATCTCGCTTTATTGGCCGAGGGAGCCAGCGTACAGCTTCCGGGTCATGTGGCCAGCATGACTAAGCCGCTTCTGGCAAACCAGAGCAGCACACGGAAATGCCGTTTGCTTTCCTGCTGGAGTGGTACCTATTTATCTACTTGCACTTTGACGTGCTTTCGAACTGCTAGGTTGGCAGGAGCAGAGACCGAGCAACGGGAGCTCACCCCGTCACGGGGATTCGAACCACCGACCTTCTGATTGGCAAGTCCTAGGCTCTGTGGTTTAACCCACCCACGTCCCTGTGGCAAGACATGCTGAACTGGCAACTGGGTGGTTGCAGAGCCCAAATGAAACTGCTCATTTTAAATTTAAAACTGCCAATGAAGCCCACTGTGACTTTGGCTATGTCCTGAGACCTCCCTTCCTTCAGCTTAGGCGGGAAAGCTCCCGCTGCTGCCAACTTAGTGGGAGGCAACCCGTAGAGCACATATTTTTAAGCTGCCTGATATTTCATTAACGGTGGTAGCTTCATTTTGCTTTCATGCAGTTGATTATTTTCCTTTGTTTCCTTAAATGTTTTTGTTTGTTTTCATTTTGGGAATTTAGCACAAGTCATACCCTCTATTTTAATTTGCTCCTCAAAATGAAGGGAATTGCCTTTAAATAAAAACAAAACAAAACAAAACAAAAGAGAATTGCAATCCATTTGCTGCTGATTCACAGCAGACTTGGTGAGCGTGCGTCATACAAAGCAATGAAGCTCAGCAGGGCCCTATTTGTGTTTATGTGGCACTTCCAAAAAACGGCAACAATACTGCAACTTTAAAACCCAGCAAGGAAGATGATAGCCTTTGTGCATCATAAAACTGGGCTCTTAATTGCAAACACACAAACTGTTGCTCAGCTTTTGTAAACACCCATCCACTACTGCAGCGCTGTTGCCCCCTGCTGTTGCATCCAGGCTTAGCATCCGCTCCCAATTTGTGATCCATACAGAAACTCAAGAGCTAGCCAACCTGTTGCCCTCCAGATGTTGCTGCACCCCAAACCCCAATCAGTCCCAGCCATCATGCTCAATGGTTAGAAATTATGGGAGGTCAAGTCAATTCAATCACAGGTCCCGATCCATTTTGTTTCATGTATAGGATGTGGTGAGCTATTGCAAAGCACTGCAAGGAAGCCAAGCACCCCACCTTTTGCAAACATTCTTCTTTAATAAGGTGCAAAATAGTTCCATTTACATTTTTTTTTGGGGGGGGGTGGAATCTCTGCTCCTTCCCTGCAAGAACAATTACAAATCTCACCAAGCTACTTCTAGCTTTCCCTTAGCTGCAGATTGATTAGTCTGGTACTTCACACTAATATGGAAATGCTGGGGAAATGTTCTTTTGTTTAAACACACATACAAAATAAAACCCTGTCTAGGAATTCAGTCTCCTTCTCTCAAAGAATCAGCAAGGCCACAATCAGCCTACGGTAGAAAAGATCGCTACATTTTTTTCCTGCTGCCTGGGAGGTGGCTCCATGGGTCTTTGTCCTTGCTGCCTCTTTTAATCATAGAACTTCAGAGTTCAAAGGGACCAGGAGGATCACCAAGTCTTTCACCCAACGTAGGGCTTGAGCCCTCAATGCTGAAATTAAAAGTCTCATGTTCTATAATGTTTGGGAAGGACTGGACTTTGCTTTTACTGGCAGGAGGGTGAGCAAATTTGGGACATCTACAGGTATAGGTAAAGGTAAATGGTCTAGTCGCGGATGACTCTGGGGTTGCGGCGCTCATCTTGCTTTACTGGCCAAGGGAGCCGGCGTACAGCTTCCGGGTCATGTGGCCAGCATGACTAAGCCGCTTCTGGCGAACCAGAGCAGTGCACGGAAACACCGTTTACCTTCCCGTCGGAGCAGTACCTATTTATCTACTTGCACTTTGACGTGCTTTCGAACTGCTAGGTGGGCAGGAGCAGGGACCGAGCAACGGGAGTTCACCCCGTTGCAGGGATTCGAACCACCAGCCTTCTGATCGGCAAGCCCTAGGCTCTGTGGTTTAACCCACAGCACCATCCACGTCCCTTTTATTCCCTACAGGTATACACACACACACAAAAGCCCCATTCCTTTCATTACCCAGAGGCCCCAGCTGCAACCCACCCCTCCACATAGACTTTTATAAATAGTCCTTACCTGCTCCAGCAGCTGTAGCCGTGCTGGCACAACCGTGCCACTTGAATCAGTGAGGGCACCCTTAGCTTTAGCTCCTTGCGCTCAGGAAAGAAATGTGAAGGGGATCTCTCCCTCCTCACCCCCTGCCCTCCCCAAAACAGCAGGGTCCCTTTTAAAGGAGAATGTGGATCACTCAGCAGGTCTGGCTAGAAACAGCTTCTAGAAACTGAAAGTTCGTATTTGAATAACAGCAGGGAGAACATCCCAGGGCTTGCAAGATGGTTCTCTCACAGAGAGAGAATTCTGCAGGCACCAAACAGTGCGTCTCAGCTTCTTGGAACTTCCGGAGTAATCCTATTCCGACAGGTTTAGCCAATAAACTGAGGGTATGTATTAGCTAATGCCCCTGAGAATGCTTCCCTGGGCTTCTTGGTCAGCGAGGTCACCAGGCAGCTTATGCCATTGCAACTTCCTTCTTATACAGCCTCCCTCCTCCTTTCCTGGAAACCAGCACAGTGGCCCTACAGGGTGTGGGTTGAGAGCAACTGCTACTGTCCAAAACATCTGGGAGACATCATGTGATTTAGGACCCACCCGTGCGAAATACCGTCATGGCTTCCCCCAAAGAATCCTGGGAGCAGTAGTTTCTTAAGGGTGCTGGAAGTTGTTCGGAGACCGCTGTTCCCCTCACAGAGCTACCGTTCCCACAGTTCCCTGGGAAGAGAGATTGGTTGCTAAACCATTCTGGGAGTTGTAGTTCTGTGAGAGGAATAGGGGGGGGGTCTCCCAACATCTCTCAGCAGCAAACAATGAACTACAGCTCCCAGGATTCATTGGGAGAAGCACAATTCCTTAAAGCGGTATGCAACTTCTTTCAATGTGCACCAAATATACTCTCCCCATCCTGCATTCCTTACAATAAAGACAAATGCAACACAGCCACCTTGTGGCCACCAGCATAATGTTCAAATTTCTATAGGGAGTAACTGTCCCAAACATTCTCACTTGCATAGAAACAGTAAGCCATGTTTTGTAAGCTTTGTAATTCTTACGAGAGACCCAGAAAAAGCTGGTGGGTCCAGCAACCTTTTCATATCCTGGAATATTGCCTGCATGTTATATATTTCTTCTCTCCGGTACAAATAAATTATCACAGCAGCTGCTGCTAAGTTCCAGCTTAATTTGAAAGTAACAGCTGAACTGAGGCAGGGAAATATTTGTGCTATATAACTATTAGGAAGCATTCCAAGCAGGCAAGGTATAGCACCAGAGGCTGTCCTCATTGGGAGAGACTTCTGCATCTTCCAGAAGGGTCACTCTGTCTCAGTAAGAACACCAGTCTTCTTGTATGCAGTGCTAGTATTGCTCAGAGCAGACCCAATGTAATTAATGGATATGACTTTAACTGAGGTCCATTAATTTCAGTGGTTTTACTCTGAGCAGGGGGCCAGCACTGCATACAACCCTAACAAATTTATTACAGAGTTAAACTACAGCTTACACTGTAATGAATTAGTTACACTTTAAAGGCGGCACAGAATTCTTGCATTAGCATCTGTGTTTGTCAAATTTTGAGAAACACACATTCTGTGTGGTTTTGTCCAAAAACATATTTTAGTGTCAAAGCAACCAGGGTCATCACACACTACGAGCAGAATTGTGAAAGCAAATTTTCAGAGAAAAGTAAATAATGTTCCAAGATCTTTGAACAGTCTCACTCAGTTTGATCACATGCTGTTTTAGCGACAGTGCGGTGAAATGGTTAAGTGTGTTGGATTAAGACCTGGGAAACCAGGATTCAAATCCCCACTCAGCCCTGAAGCTCACTGGGTGACCTTGAGCCAGTCACCATCTCTTAGCCTAACCTACCTCACAGGGTTGTTGTGAGGATGAAATGGGAGGGAGAACCAGGTTCACCACCTTGAGTTCCTTGGCAGATAAAGGTCGTATATGAAAGAAATGAATGAATGAATGAATGAATGAATGTCATATGAATGAATGAATGAATGAATGAATGTCATATGAATGAATGAATGAATGAATGAATGAATGAATGAATGAATGTCATATGAATGTTCAGGTAGCCCTACAAGTTGAAAGGACCCAAACAGGGATGGGGTTTACCCTAGCACAGAGCCTCACAACTTTCCCCACAAAACATCAGTAAGCCAACCCCTCTCTTCTCTGCTTGTTTATTTATTTATTTAATTGTATTTATATCCCACCTTTTTCTCCAAGGAGCTCAAGGTGGCGTACATGGTTCCCCCCTCCTCATTTAATCCCCAGAAAGAACCCTGTTACGTAGGTTAGGCTGAGAAAGGCAGTGACTGGCCCCCAAAGTCGCCCTGTGATTTTCATGGCTAAGTGGGGATTTGAACCCTGGTCTCCAAAGCCTTAGTCTGACACTCTAGCCCAGTGTTTCCCAACCGGTGTTCCGCGGCACACTAGTGTGCCGTGAGACATCGGCTGGTGTGCCGTGGGAGGAAGGCGGGCGAGTCGGGCGGTGAGAGGCGGCGGCGGCGGCGAGGATCCGCGTCGAGCCGGGGGCGGCTCCGCGGTGGTGGTGCCGAGCGGCGGGGCAGCGCGCGCAAAAGGGAGACAGCGGAGACAGGAGGCACCGCGAGACAGCGGAGGAGGAGGAGGCCGGCATGTCCGGGCAGCAGCAGCAACAACAGCAGCAGCAACTCCCGCCGCCGCCCCCTCCTCCGCCCGCTATCGCCGCCGCCGCCTCAGCTGCCCTCGCTCTGCTGCCTCCTCCCACCCCGGCAAGGGGGAGGGAAAAAACTTTCGCTTTTGTGCGTCCCTCCCGGCGTGACGCTGCGCGCTGACGTCACGGGGCGGGGCTTTAATGGTGGTGTGCCGCGAGATTTTTTTCCGGCTAACAGGTGTGCCGTTGCCCAAAAACGTTTGGGAAACACTGCTCTAGCCCAGTGTTTCCCAAACTTTTTTGGGCAACGGCACACCTGTTTACTGAAAAAAAATCTCACGGCACACCACCATTAAAGCCCCGCCCCATGACGTCAGCGCGCAGCGTCACGCCGGGAGGGTGTAACTTTCAATTTTTTTCCCTCCCCCTTCCCCGGTTCCTTGCCGGGGAACCTCCAAGTGGGGTGTGAAGCGAGCGTACCTCAAGACCGAAACGCCTAATTCCTAGGGGGAAAGCAAACCCTGTCCTAGCCCATTAACATAGGAAATTAACATATAATCCGTTCCTTCCCCCTCTCGTCTGCCGAGTTGGTCCCTGCCCCTCTCGCGAGACTCGCCGCCGGGTCCGCTCTCGCGCACATAGCCCGGCGAGAGGGCGCCTTGCCTGTGCGCGCGCCTGCGCGCGCGCCAGCGCGCTCTGTACCCCCTCCCTCCCCCTTTTCGGCCCAGCGCGCCGCCTTGCCTGTTCGTGCGCCGCGCGTGTGAGGCGAGCGGGAAGGCCGCGTAGCCCCCCATGCAGGAGACCCAGGAGAGCCCGGCGGCCGCCGAGACCCCCGCCGCTCTGCCCGCCCAGGACGAGGGGCCCGGAGGAGGAGGAGGAGGAGAGCCCGGCGGCGGTAGCGGAGGAGAAAGAGGCGGCGGCGGCAGCAGCAGCGGCGACTCGGAGGCCGAGCTGCCGGACGGGCCTTCCGCGGAGGAGCCTGAGGGGAAGAAGGAGCCGGAGCCCGAAAAAGGCGGTGGCGAGGAGAAGGAGGAGGCGGAGGAGAAGCCGCGAAGCAGCAGCGGCGAGGAAGAGGAGGCCGCTGGTGAGCGTCGGGAGCAGCCGTAACCGTCTTCGCCTCCGGCCGCTGGGCCGCCTTCGCCGCCTCAGGAGCCGCCCGAGGTTGCCGCTGTAGCCGCCGCGGCACACCAGGCAACATCTCCCGGCACACTACTGTGCCGCGGAACACCGGTTGGGAAACACTGCTCTAGCCATTATACCACACTGGGGACTAATCTACACTGGTGAGTTATGACGTTTAAAATGCATTCTGAAAATGTGACACCAGAGGGCGCTGTAGAGCAGCAATCTGTCACCAGTCGCAAATTGCATTGGGAGCTGTATTTTTTAATAGTGTTTTTAATAGCCTTTTCCAGATCAGTGTAGATCCAGCCTGGGCTCTATACATCATACCTGTAAGAAGTGGCTACAGATCTGCTTTGGAGGAGACAGAATGCTTCTGTCTTGCCAGCAATTAACCCTCAAACCTATCAAGAGCCAACACCATCCTTTGCTGTGGAAAGCAAAACTCAAGATGCTCCCATAAAAGCTTCCTGACAGTGCTGCCTTAGGGCAGACATAAGAGAGTCAGGGATCTACCAGAAGACCAATTATTTACAGGAATATTCCCCTTCTACACCCAACTTAGCCTTGACCCTCCCATCCCATAACCATTAACCCCGGGTTCTCACAGGCTGAGAGAGAGAGCAGGGGGCTAACCTTTCCACTGATGGTCTCATTGCCATCCCACACTCCATGCTTCTGTAGTTTAGCTGGGCAAAAAGCAGATTATTGTGTGGTGTTAAAGCAGGACAAAATTGGTGGTAAGCATCTGGTGGAGCACAGAAGACTGGGAAGGTTGATGCATGTCTAAAGCAAACTGGAGAGTGTGTCCACTTATACATGTGCACTTCTGAGAAATATTGCTAAGCACTTTCTGGGAGTTATAAGAACTACTGCCTAACTTTAATAATGTGATGCTTGAGTTTGCTTTCACCCCTCTTCCCTCCCTGCCCCTTTTTCCTTGTGTGACATGTCTTTTAGATTGTAAGCCTGCGGGCAAGGACTGTTTTAACTAATCACACGTATGCCACCCTGGAAGCATTTTTGGGTGAAGAGTTGGAGTACAAATGCTCTAAACCAGCTGTTCTCAACCTGTGGGTCCCCATATGTTGTTGGACTACAACTCCCATCATCCCTGAGCTCTGGCCTTGCTAGCTAGGGGTGATGGGAGTTGTAGTCCAACAACATCTGGGGACCCACAGATTGAGAAAAGCTGCTCTAAACAAACACTCCCAATATAGAAATGAAAGCTTAAAGAAAATGGAAAATAGGAAGGAAACCTTGACCATGTGCAGCGCACAGAATGAAATTCTTAGGTTTTGCTATTTGAAGTGGGGAAAAGCAAACGAACAAAATAAGCCACAAAAGGTTATATGCATGCAACATTTATTGATGAACAGCAGAAAAGATGGAAATGGTAAATGTGTGACACAATTATTAATGGCATCAGTAACAGTGGAAGAGAGTGGATATATATGAACCCAGCACCTGAAATGAACACACACATACATACATATATACATCCCTCCACCAAAGGTTTTACAGAGGCAGGAAACATGAATGCAAAAGGACATCAAGGAAAAAGACAAAACAAAGAAAAATGTTTTCAAACAGGCACAAATACGTACAATGTTCTAGACAAAACAGAAGCTTTTCAGGCCTAACCAGTGGAAGAACAATATGTGACACTGCATTTCAATTCCATGGCACCTCTTTCAAGTAATGCAGAAATGGAGAGACTTTGGCCCTTTAGATGTTGCTGAACCACAACTCCCATCAGCCCCTGCAAGTGTGGCCAATGACCAGGGATGGTGGGAGTTGTAGTTCAGCAAAACGTCTGAATAGCCAAAGGTTCCCCATGGCTGAAGTAATGGCTCAGTATTACAGCTCTGGTGCTGCTGTATTTTATATTCACCAAGCAAACAAATCATTGGAGGACTATTTGATCTAAATGCTTCCATTTGAAACAGATAATAGTTGGAGATTTTCACAACCGGGATGTCCATCACGGGGCAGTAGGGGAAAGAGAGGGAAAGCAAGGGTGAGTGCGAGGTTAGAAAAAAGCACTGGAAAACACAGAAGGAGGGCACAGATTCTGGAAGGTCAGAACTTTATTCCCGGAAAATCCCACAAGTAAAACAGCTGCCGCTAGGGGGCACCAAGGACACAGCAGGGAGGAGGAAATACACAGCTGAGCAAAATCACCTAGAAAAGCCTGGGGTGAAAAGCTTACATTTTGACCGTCTGCGTGTGCGCAAGCTGTGAAACCCAAAAGTAACGCGTTCCGTTACTTCCAGGTCGCCGCAGAGCACAACCCGAAAACGCTCAACCTGAAGCAACTTCAACCCGAGGTATGACTGTATTCAGTGGCGTAGCGTGGGTTGTCAGCACCCGGGGCAAGGCAAGTAATTTGCGCCCCCTAACCCGTGGATTTGCGCCTCCTAACCCTAACCCCCAGATGTTGCGCCCGGTGCGGCCGGCCCCCCCTGCACCCCCCACGCTACGCCACTGACTGTATTGTATATTTAATAGGTTTATGTATCTCATTAGACTGTGCTGTTGAGCATGCTGAATTGTGTGGTTTTTAAAATAAAACCCACCTGAAGTTGAAAAGAAAAACAGAGGTGTAGAACCACCATATTACGAAGCAACCCAGGTGTGTGCAGAGGCTATAGTGCAGTTAAGGAGTTCTAACACACACAACTTGCACTTGTACTGTTTCCTTGCACACTCTTCTGCCTTCCCTTCCTCTCCCAGGGCACAAGCACCAAACAGGACTGCCAGGTTCAGAAAGGTTTGCCAGCTGGCAAGACAGGGTGTGCGCAAATGGATCAAAACAGACTGCATGCAGCACTGTAAACAGTACAAAAGGAGTCCGTCCCCCTTGAAGCGCAGAGAGTCAGCCTACAGCTACACCAACCCTCAGATGTGAATGTCAGTATTACAGCCCAGCAAGGTGTATGAAATGTGTGAGCCAACATCTCCATCTGTGCAAGGCTTCATATTGTTTTAAGAATGTAAGAACCACCAAAGGCCCATCTAGCCCAGCATCCTGTTCTCACAGCGGCCAACCAGATGCCCTAACAGGAAGCCCAAAAGCCAAAGGCTCTCATTTAAATTCACACTAAAGATTCTGATTTAAAGTCACGCTAGTGTGCAAAGGGCATCATGCCCTTTCTCCTCCAGCCTTAGAAAGATGGCATTTACGCTCTAGCGATTCACTGACGAGGGGAAATTATTATTTTTTGCTCATCAGGACTCTCTTCTTCAGCCAACACAGGAAGGAAGCCTCTGGCAACAGGTAGGAAATTCAGGTTCTGGAGCCACACACACAATTTCCTGATCAAATGAAACATTGTTCTATCCCAGATGAGGCAGTTGTGGTTTTGCAAAGGGATCTCCAGCTGAAGGGCATCTTGATGATGCAACCCTGCCTTTATACTAGGTACAAAGCTTTGGAACTAGATTGATGGAAGTGAGGGGGCAGATCCTGATGCTCACTTGGGGGGGGGGGGAGGAGCACGTGCCAGCTCTCAGAGATGACAGCAAGAGAAAAGACCCTTCATTCAAGGAGGCTAGAAGCGAGCAAGTGGCGACCCCAAGTGACCCGGCAACCAAGCAGCCAGCTCATGTTGCATAATGTTCACACCCATTAAGCCCAAGCAAACACAACCAGCCTGTGTGATGAAAAGAAGCAGAAATAACAGGAGGGCTTGTAGGGCATGATTAATTAAAAAGACGCCCAGCAGCCTCCATAAAAGGGCAACATGCTCCTACGTCCCTTGGGCAGCCCCCACTCCACCAGCTTCTGCAGGGGAGACTCGGCAGGTTTTAATACCAAACCGCTATACTTATTCCATTAAAGTCAGCGGGAATTAATCAGACTTGCAAGCAGAGAGAGAGAGCATTGAAAAAATCCTGGGGTGGACTGCTTGTTTATTTTTAGTGCCAGATGTAGGCAAAACGTGGTTTTATGGTCTCTAAAGAGGATTAAAAATCCCTTTAATCTGTGTTATGACATTGCTCTATCTTCAAAGTGGAATGAAACTGGGGCTTCCTGAAGTCAAGAGTGTCAGAAAGGAGCTAGCAAATGCATCCATCCTTGCGAACAGACAGAGGGGAAACAAGTCTGGCCAAGTTGACAAAGTACTGAATTTGGATCTAATGGGCGTGGATTTAATGAACACATGGCTGAGGGGGCCTGGGCTAGGGGAAAAAGAGGAAGAATAATGTGACATTCTAAAGGAATCTGTGTGTATGCGTTGGTGGAGGGGAGAGAGAGAGAGAAGCAAATTATCTTTGGTAGAAAGTGATTCAGGGCAAGGTAATAGCACAATGACAGGCTGACAGCAAAAAGGTTCAGGAAGGGTGGGAAGAAAGAGTTTAATAACTTTGTTTACATATAATTAATTGGGAACCACTTCTATAGCAAGAGGTCGCCAATATGGTGCCCTCTAGATGCTGTTGGACTACAATTCCCATCAGCAGGACCAAAGGTCAGCAGTTATGGGAACTGTAGTCCAAAGTATATGGAGGGCACCACACTGGTCACACCTGCTTTACAGTCTTGGAAGCTGTGCCTAAGACGTTGACCCATTGTTTACGTTACTATTTTCATACCTGCAGAAGCATTCCTAGAAGCCCTGGAAATGGCCCTGATGTATCTCAAATGTTTATTATCTCCATACAGCAGTCCCAAAATATAATACCACCACCTTCCTTTCATTACTCAAGCATGTTGCTTAGGAAAACTGTTCTATTCATTCCAAAGGAAGCTTCTTCCAGTATTATTCCTAGGGCAGCCTTCCCAAACCTGGCACCTTTTGGACTACAATTGCCATGAACCCTGGCCATTTGCCATGTTGGCTGGGGCTGATGGGAGCTGTAGTCCAAAAAAAATAATCTGTAGGGTATCAGGCTGGGGAAGACTGTCCTGGAGAAAGCTGCTTCCCCCTGCCCTCCTACCCCCCACTTACTGCAGCCTTGAATATCTGTTTTGTAAGATATTACAGTTCCTCTATAAATAAACCTGCTGCAAATTTACCCCCTGAAACTATATCAAGACAAACGTTCTCCTGTAGAAACCCTCAAGTGGCTGGAAATTGTGAGGGAGCAGTAAGACTGAGGGAGGAGTTGCATAGTTGCACAACCTCTGACCCCTCAAACCAAAACACAGGAAGCTGTCTTATACCAAAGTTGGACCACTGGTCCATTTGACCCAACACTGTCTACGCCGAATGGGAGCAGCTGTCCAGGGTTTCAGACCAGGGGCACATTCCCAGCCCTATCAGAAGTCACCAAGGATTGAACCTTGGGTGTATGCTGGCTGCTTTCCCATAATAAACATTGACTGATTGGACCTGGGACCTTCTGCATGCAAAATGGGTACGCTAACCAGTGAGCTACAGCCCTTTCCAACTAGTAACTGCAGAGACGAGGAAAGAGAAGAGAATACAGGGACAACCTGTCCACTTTTACATCCACATTACTTTCCCCATTTCCCCCTGCACACTTGCCTGCCATTCACAACCCCTACAAGGCTCTCTGGGGATTCAGGCAGGGGTCTCTCCCAGCCCCTCCTGATGGGATATGTTCTACCACCGAGCCACAGCCCTCGCCCAAGTCTCCAGCCACTCACAGGGGCTTGTCAGGTGCTGCCCTGCTCTTTCAATTAAACAGGCTGACAACATGCCTTACCAAGTCCCTGGCTGGTCGTGAGGCAGGCACGGCTGGTAGTCATTGCTTGACCTGTGGCAGAGGGTGAGACGCGACACAGCATCCCTGGGCCTTCACCAACAGCTTGCACACTACCGAAAAGGAAGCGCGAGATGCGCAAGGCAGCTTCCCACCCCGCAAACCTGAAGCCTGATAAGGTCACCACCGGTGGTCACCGTCTTGAAGACTGTGTCACAGAAAACCAACACCTCCCAAGTTCATTTACTAGCCTGGAAAGCCCTCTTCATTCCATCTCGGTCAAATGTAACATTAGTATCGCCGTCACTCAACACAGCGGCAAGACCTTTACGCCACCCTAAGACTGTGTGTTTGTGTCGAAGGTATTAACAGTTAAAATAAAGAGATTCTGGGCGGCAGGTCTGGTCAAGATATAACGGGCCCTGTGGATTTCTGGTTTTAAAATGCTGAAGTACTGTTTCTGAACCCCTTTGGGCCCAAGCTCACAGCTGTGTGGAAAAGCTGCTTGCTCTGCTGATTCATGCTGACCTATCCAAATTCTTAGAGGAGACAGTCAGGCATGCAAGGCACCTCTCTCCGGCTGCAGAACCTTAAGGAGCCTTGCATAACCAGCCCCTGCAGCACCCACATTAAGGATTAGAATCTAGTGATTTGTTTAGTTTTCTGGCGTAGGAGCCAAGATTTAGCTCAGTGCTCCTGTTACGACATTGCACCTCCACTAAGGACGGTGCAGTTCTCAAGGAACAGTGCAATGCTTCCTCAGACCCCAGTTTCCCCTGCAACTTCTTCTGCCACTGGGGTGTTCTGCAGGAGAGGAGGGGCCTACAGAAAGATCCTCCCCACCAAGCACGGACTCTACCTGACTGGTTGTTCCTCATGCGGATGGCTTTGGACTTGGCCAGCTCCAAAGCAGTGACCCATCGCTGCCGCTCCACTTCTGAGTGAGCCTTCAGGTGGTATGTCCTTCCCCCATTGGAAAGCACAATGTTACAAGAGTCCTCCGTGTCTATGTGAGCCGTTGACAAGTTGATGGTTCCCCGACAGGTGTGAGCCATTTCAGCTTGAGTCCTGCAAAAAGGAACAAGGGAAGAAGCATAAGCAAGCGCCTTGGGTTTCACCTTCTGATCAAGGCTAGCTAGGGGGGTGGGGGACCTCCCCCACCAGGACTTCCCTAGGCACTGAAACCAGGATTCCCACATGACTGCATCAAGTAAAACTTCCTTCGGGCAGCAGGTCCTGGTTTGAACTGTGCCAAGAAACACTGAACACTAGAGCTTTCCAAACTGTGTGTTGCGACACATTAGTAAGTCAGCTGCAGTCTGTAAGTGTGTTGCATGAATGCTCCTCTCGGGGCTACAAAGGGGTTAGTTTAACCTCTGGTTTGCTAGTAAAACTGAATTACAGTGGTGCCTTGCAAGACGAAATTAATTCGTTCCGCAAGTTTTTTCTTCTTGCGAGTTTTTCGTCTTGCGAAGCACGGTTTCCCATAGGAATGCATTGAAAATCAATCAATGCGTTCCTATGGAGACTGTCCGGGGACAGAGGGGAAGCGCCGCGGGCCTTCCCCTCTGTCCCCGGACCTGTTTTAAAGCAAGGGAAGGGGCAGCGGGGAGAATCGCTTCTCCCCGTTGCCGCCCCTTGGTTCAAAAGGGGTCCGGGGAGAGAGGGGAAGGCACGCGCGCGCCTTCCCCTCTGTCCCCGGAGATTGCGGGGCTGGCAACGGGGAGAAGCGATCTTCTCCCCGCCGCCCCTTGCTTCAAAAGAGGTCCGGGGTGCGGTGGCAAGCTTCGTTTTGCGAAGCAAGCCCATAGGGAAATTCGTCTTGCGAAGCAACTCGAAAACGAAAAAACCTTTCGTCTTGCGAGTTTTTCGTCTCGCGAGGCGTTCGTCTTGCGGGGCACCACTGTACTGTGTCACAAAATGATGCAGGTCTACAAAGTGTGTCACTAATATGAAAAGTTTGGAAAGCTCTGCTGTAAGCAGTGCCTTCACTGTGGAATCCTGGATCTACTAGTACTGTACATCTCTGGGTAATCTGCCATAGATCAGCAAAGGCTTCCTGATGCCTCGTTTGTTTTGCATATATACTGAAACCAAAACTGGTAACACAGAAATAAAAACCTAGATTTCAGTACAGTGGTACCTCAGTTTACGAACAGTCCTGTTTACGAACTATTCAGTTTATGAACACCACAAAACCAGAAGTAGTGTTCTGGTTTGCAAACTTTACCGCGGTCTACTACCAGAAGCCGAATGGTGGAAGGGCACAGGCAGCGGGAGGCCTCATTAAGGAAAGTGCACCTCGGTTTAAGAATGGATTTGGTTTAAGAACGGACTTCAGGAACAGATTAAGTTCGTAAACTGAGGTACCACTGTATAAACTTAACTCAAAGCAAGCGGCACCTTAAAATCAGCCTTCACCAACCTAGTGCCTTCCAGATGTTCTGGACGACAACCCCAATCAGCCCCAGGCAGCAGGCAGCTTTGCACTAGAGTTGTAGTCCAAACATCTGGAGCACACCAAGTTGGTGAAGGCTGCTGTGCATCTGCTAGGGAGTCACCTGTGTGTGACAAATTGGATGAAACCAAGTGTTTTGACGGACGAAACTACAGTAGTGGGTGTGCCTTAAGTAATGCCAACTGACAATGTTATATATCAAAAGAGACACATTCTCCCTCAAGCAAGCAAGAAGTCTAAGCTCCTTGTGAAAATGTTTCAATTGTCCTGCGTACCTGTTGTCCTGTTGCAAAGCATATATTTGCCAATAAGTTGTCAAAGAACAAACAGAATTATCCGGAAACTCAGCTCTGTCTGCTACAAGCCCATTCAAAGAGTAGCAGCCTGTTTACTTTGCTGTGGGGTCCCTAAGCCTCAAAAATAGCTGGAAGGTTTGACAGCAGGAAGACTATAATTTCCCAGAAGTAGTCATACTTAAGGCAGCAGAAACAAAAACAAAAAACCACAGAGTTGTGCTCTGGAAATCCCCGGGGCGTGTGAAAACGGTGAGACTGTGAGGAAAGTGGTCTTTTTCTCCGCATAAACTAGCATTGCTGCATATTATTCTAATCCTGCTGCATGAAGAGTCTAAAGTGTTCTGGGCACTGCACAGATATTAAAAACAAGTCAGCCCCTGCCACAGTTTCAAAATCTAATTATTAGATTTATACCTAAGAACATAAATGCAGCCTTGCTGGGTCAGAACAAAGGCCCACCTAGTCCAGCGTCCTGTTCTCACAGTGGTCATCCAAATGCCCGTGGTAAGTCTGGAAGTGTAACAACACTCTCCCCCTACCCCACCCCAATTCCCAGCAGCTGGCATTTGGACCTCCAACAGCAGAGATAGAGCACAGTCATTCTGGCAAGTAACTACTGAGAGCTTTAAACTCCATGAATCCTTTTTAAACCCATCAAAGTTGGTGGCTGTCATTACGTCCTGTCAGGTGGTGAGGTGGCTGCTCACGAGTAACCAGGCAGGACTCCCACCTGTCTTTAACAGGTTTTATTTGTGCAAACTATTTACAGTGCAGAACCAGAAAGTTCATGTCCGTCTCAGTCACTTGCAGATTCCGGGAGTGGCCTCTTCTGGTCCCCCCCAAGCATAAGAACTTAGACACCCCAAATCTTCGCCTCCCCTCCTTACGTTTCACCCCTCTGTGCAAACTGGGCGACCCGGGCTAGGTG
The DNA here is from genome assembly GCF_965112155.1 of Podarcis liolepis. Classification (NCBI taxonomy): domain Eukaryota; kingdom Metazoa; phylum Chordata; class Lepidosauria; order Squamata; family Lacertidae; genus Podarcis; species Podarcis liolepis. The sequence continues at coordinate 25,421,403 of NC_139566.1, read as the reverse complement.
ATGCGCTTGGGCTCTCAGTAGCATCTTCGAGCCCTCTCCTCGCTCGGCTTTCCCCTTCCTCCTCTGCTCCACTGGAGGTGTGGTTTTCCCCACTGTTGGATGAGGAGCTGCTCCTCAGAAGCATGGGAGGCTCTCTGTATTCCTCTGCCTTCCACCCCTGTTCCGATAGCAGTCCCCTGACACTTCCTGTGGAAGCAAATACCACAGTTCCCTAACCTTTCCTCATAGGGGAGTTGTGCCACCCCTTGAACATTTTGGTTGCCCTTTTCTGAGTACACGCTGAAAAAGATATTAAGAAGGAAGACAAAAACAAGCCTATTTCCTACGTCTGGGTAGCTTCCAGATTGTCACTATTTTACAGGGATGATTCAACTGTATTCTGGCGCACTTGGAACATTTATGCAACCCGCTTCCATCTCACTCTGTACTGTCTACCCTGACTGGCAGCGACTCTCCAGGGTTTCAAGACAGCAGGTTCCCATCCCTGCATGGAGATGCCATTGCGAACTGAATTTGGGACTTTCTGAATGGAAGGAAGTTGCTCTACCAACTCAGCTAAGCAGAGCCCAAGCCATGCCGTGTGCAATTTCCTGCCTCTGTAGGGCTGCTTAAGGTTTTCCTGGTTATTTTCACTAAAGGCATCACGGTTTTGCTGCAACCGAAGCAAATGCAAAATTATCAGAAATGAAGATGTAAAATCCCAACAGCTAAGATGCTGCTAAATCTAAGTGCAGGTTGCACAGTCCAAGGTGCCCATCCAGATGGTTAAGCGAATCCAACCCACCCACCAACTTCCGTTTGGCATCCGAAGCCTTATTCATGGAAACCATACGCAAATTTAAACCTGCAAGGAAGATATGCAGAAAACTGCAATTATTTCATAATACGGCTGCTACAGTCGTACCTTGGATCTCAAACGCCTTGGCTCCCGAACAAATCGGCTCCCAAACAATCAAAACCCAGAAGTGATTGTTCCGGTTTTCAAACGATTTTTGGAAGCCGAATGTCCAGCGCAGCTTCTGATTGGCTGCAGGACACTCCTGTAGCCAATCGGAAGCCACGCCTTGGTTTTTGAACAGCTCCGGGAGTTGAATGGACTCCCAGAACACATTCTGTTCTAGAACCAATGTACGACTGTACTGGGATCAGCTGCTTTGAGCAGTTCAAAGTTCTGGTCCTGACTTACAAACTCTTAGTGTGTTGGGGCCAAAGTACCCATCTCCTTATGTGCCTCTGCTATCCTTCAAGATCCTCAAAGGTCTTTCTCTGGGTTTCCCTGTCCTCCCAGGTGTGGTGCAGGTGCTACTGGAAATACAGTGGTACCTCAGGTTAAGTACTTAATTCGTTCCGGAGGTCAGTTCTTAACCTGAAACTGTTCTTAACCTGAAGCACCACTTTAGCTAATGGGGCCTCCTGCTGCCGCCGCGCCGCCAGAGCACAATTTCCATTCTCATCCTGAAGCAAAGTTCTTAACCTGAAGCACTATTTCTGGGTTAGCAGAGTCTGTAACCTGAAGCGTATGTAACCTGAAGCGTATGTAACCTGAGGTACCACTGTAAGGCCTTCCCAACTAGCGGCACCCCAGTTCCAGAACGCTCTCCCCAAGCAGCTCACCTGCTCCAATGCATTTTCCAGCATCAAGCAAAACCTGCTTTATTTTACCAGACTTTTAAATGTTTTAGCATGCTGGCCGGTTTAATCTCAATTAAACGGCAACTTGCAGTTTTTTTTAGCTTATTTTAATGTATTAGCTGTTTTAAGAAGTTTCTAACGTTTTACTTTAAGTTACCCAGATAACTTGTGTTTGAAAGGGGGGGGGGGTTAACTTGGAACGAACAGAATGAGCACAGCTCACAATGCTGCCAACGTGGATCGCAGTGCTCAGCAAGCTGCACGTGTCTTGCTCAAGACTTTGCTTGGAAATCAGTCATTCGTGAATTACTTCCAGACACATGCACATTCCCAGAGGATAACTTCAACAAACCAAACGGCTGGACTGCGTTCCAGAGTACGTTGACCAGCTCCTTTACTCTCAAAAAAGGGATCATTTTTTTTAAGGGAGGTTTGTTTTTTTAATATCACTTTTAAAGATAACACGGAAATCTATTTTCCCTACTTGCACGCAGACACTCCCAGAGTGCTCTCAGCAGACACTTCCCCATCTACTGCTATGCACGGAGCCGTAAAGGTGCCCTTCAGCAGTGAATAGCCAGCATCTCAACAGATTCTCCTACTCAGTATTAGCATCTCAACGACTGAATAACAAAAATACATGGGCAAGTTTCCAGTCTCAAATATGAGATAATCCTTAAGAAGCATGCATGGAGGGAGTAGGGGAGACACAGTCCTGGATTACTATGTAGGCGCACACACACGCGCGCACACACACACACACACAAAGATAATGCTAGAACATCAACCTTCGGTCATTTTTGCTGGTATTAACAAACAGAAGGATATTAGCAAGAGGGCACCTAAATAAGGAATTGACAAAAGAATGCTTCTCCAAAATACACACGGAACACTGTTTTAAACACCTAATGTTTAGCACTTGGTTAAGTAAAAATTGTGTGAAGAACTCCATACATTGTTAATTGCCAACTCAAATATAAGCTGAAACCTTATAGGAGTCTAAGTGAGCATGCTTGGTTGTAAAGATTAATTAAGGTCACTTCCCAACCCTATCTGAGCAGACATTCCAATTTTATTTTGCAGAGAAGTTATACCTTCCTGATTTTTTGTTTTGGCTTCTTATTTTTGGAAACATGTTTGTTGCACAAGAGCACCAAATCCATGTTGTGCAACCTGAATTTGCTGGACTACAGTTTAATCCCACCTGCAAAATGGAATTGGTCTGGAAGTGTGCACTGCTAGGTTAATGGAAGCCTATTAGGATGGAGAAAACCAGTGGGACACTTATCTCTTGAGCATAGAAGCACATGCTACGGCACATCAAAGAGGACACAAAGTCAAAAGAAGTAGAAAAATTAAAAGAGACAGAATTGTCCACTGAATCACTGTGAGTGGTAGCACACGATTCCAAGACTCATTTAGTCCTGAGGACATACTGTCTCCAAAAGGTTCAGGGTGATCTTGACACCAATAATGAAATCAGTAAGCATTGTTAGAAACTGGGATAGAAAAGCCAGGAGCCAAATGGCTTCTGGGACTTAGATTGTGGGGGCCAAAACAGAATGTCTAGTCATCATTTGGGGGGGGATGTCAGTAACACTTTATTATTTTGATAAGCATGAACTAATATGCAATTCACATAAGTGACACATTGTGAATATCACACTTTTAACAGAAATTGTTAATACATGTTTAATTTGGTGTTTACAATAAAAAATATTGGTACCATACAGTAATACCTCGGGTTAAAGTCGCTTCGGGTTAAATCTTTTCAGGTTGCGTCCCGCGGTGACCGGGAAGTAACAGAACAGATTACTTCCAGGTTTCGCCGCTCACGCATGTGCAGACGCTCAGAATGGCATCACGCGCACACGCAGACGCGGCGAATCGCAGACACGGGTTACGTTCTGCTCATGATGCGAACGGGGCTCTGGAATGGTACAGAGGTACAGTGGTACCTTGGGTTACATACACCTCAGGTTACATATGCTTCAAGTTACAGACTCCGCTAAGCCAGAAATAGTGCTTCAGGTCAAGAACTTTGCTTCAGGATGAGAACAGAAATCGTGCTCCGGCGGCACAGCAGCAGCAGGAAGCCTCATTAGCTAAAGTGGTGCTTCAGGTTAAGAACAGTTTCAGGTTAAGTACGGACCTCCGGAACGAATTAAGCACTTAACCCGAAGTACCACTGTACTTCAATTTTCAAAACACCCTCACTCCTTATTGTTAAACTCCTTAACATATTGTCTATCCTTAGCATATACTTTGAGGCTTCAAAACACATACATTTCAGTAATCCTTGAGTGTCAGCCAGGCGCAAAAAATGGCACCCAGACTTTCTGAGGTGCTCGCAAATGGAGAATCTTTAGGCACAAAATGCACCTGGTGCCCTGCTAATTTCAAACCCTGTCAGCAAGGCATCCCAAAGAGTAAGTGTTGTGTGAAATGGGTGACTGCAACCACTTACACATATCTTCTGGTCACAACAGTGAGGTATAATTACCAGGTACCCTTAATGACTTGCCTGTCTAGTCACCAATGCATGCTTGTTGCGTTTGGGCCAGGGCAATGGGGCCTTTCCCCCCAATATTCACCTCATTTTAAAACGAGAATACCTTTTCAATGTTTACACCAATGTATGATACATACTGTATTTTGCTGATTCTCAAGTTTGGGGAAGTGATCTCATCTGTTTCCGATGTCTACGAAGCTGTTCTGAAGCCAATATAGTTGATTCATTAAAGGATGTAAAAAGGATTTGCAACTCCACCCAAAAGGAAGCTGGCTATATGCCGTGTGTGTGTTTTAAGGGTCAAAATTTCTTTCGGCTTTTTAATTTCCTGGAGACCAGTGTCATGTACTAGCAGATGAGTGAGTTGTAACATTCTGCCGAAAAATCCAGTACAAGTGCTGCAGTATCGGAAACTTGTTGAGCAACAGATTGCAGAATCTATTGTGCAACAATGTTTCCCTGGTACAAAAGAGTTCAATAGCAGAATATGTATATCGCTAACCGTGTTAGAAACTCTGATATACTGTATAAAGCTAGGCACTAAATGGCTCCTTAAACCAAGGTTATAGTTGCCAAAGCAGAATGCCTTGTTGCCATTTTGTGGTAGGATGGCTCTAAAGTCTTATTTTTCAAATGATGGACTGACTGTGATTGATTCTCAGTTAAACATGTGTCTAGTATAGATGTATACATGTGTCTGGTTCAGATTACTTAAGAACTTTGAGAACTTAAAAGAATTAAAGACACTTGGTCCAGGGACAGTCCACATATATACTGTACTGACCTACTCACGCCTCTATTTTTTAATGGTGACTGCTCCCGCTCAGACTGCACAGAAAAAGCATTTTGTTTCTTTAAATTCATTCTGATTGTGCGGATAAAATACAACTGATAGAATTCTACAGGATGTGGTATTAGTCTGCGCAAACCATCAAGATCCAATGATCTGCAGGCATCTTCACTTGGCTGCAAGTGGTCGATATGTGCTTGGCGCCTGGCTAATTTCTAACACTGATCCCTTGAAGGCTGCTTGAAACCCAGCCTAGAGTTGATGCAGGTGTACGTCACCGCCCCCACTGCTATTCCCTAGAGAAGCCTTCTTTAATTTAGAACCCTCCAGCAGTGTTAGAAACTGAGATATGAAAGCTAGGTGCTAAATGGCACCATAAATCTAGGTTATAACCACAGGAATGGACCACAGCCTAGGCCCTAAAAAAAGCTCAACAACTTTGAACTGAACCCCCTAAAAACAGGGGTAGATCACTGCCAGATTTTAATTCAGAAAGTAGATTGCAGCCTCTTGGGAGTTGACCACCCCTGGTCTAGTCCTTCCCCTGCCCACACCCTTAATATTCTTAAGAAGGTCTCTTCACCAGTCTTCAGAGAGTAGATGGAAGTGGGGAGGCAGAAAAAGGTCCTCCTTTCCTTCCACTCTGCAGTTCTAATCTGAAATCTTAGGCGCAGTACTGCACCCAGAACTCAGAAACTGCTCACGCTAATGAAATTACCTGTCGCAAAGTGCGCCTAGAACAATGGGAGTTTGCAAACACTGCCCTCCAGATGTTTTGGACTACAACTCCCATTAGCCCACAGCCAGCAAAACTTCTCAGGACTTCTAGAAATCTCAAGTCTTACAGAAGAGAGTAGATTTTGTGATTCTGTTACTGTCCTAATAATACAGTTTCTGAAGACACTCGGCAAGCATCTGACCCACCATATACCATCCTTGGAAGCTGCGCTACATACCGTATTTTTCGCCCCATAGGATGCACTTTTTCCCCTCCAAAAATGAAGGGGAAATCTGGGTGCGTCCTATGGGGCGAATGCAGGCTTTCGCTGAAGCCTGGAGAGCGAGAGGCATCGGTGCGCACCGACCCCTCTCGCTCTCCAGGCTTCAGGAAGCTATCCGCAAGCCTTGCAAGCCCGGTGGGAGTACCCGCGGGCTCACAAGGCTTGCGGGCAGCAGCCTGCAGCCCCCGCGAGTGTCCGCAAGCCTTGCGCGCCCGGCAGGAGGTCCCACCGGGTGCGCGAGGCTTGGGGCAGCAGCCTGTCGCCCGAAGCATGGGGAGCCCTCCGGAGGGCTCCCCCTGCTTCGGGCGAGTGTCTGCAAGCCTCCCGCGCCCGGCAGGAGGTCCCGCCAGTGCGCGAGGCTTGGGGCGGCAGCCTGCCGCCCGAAGCACGGGGAGCCCTCCGGAGGGCTCCCCCTGCTTCGGGCGAGTGTCTGCAAGCCTCACGCGCCCGGCAGGAGATCCCACCGGGTGCGCGAGGCTTGGGGCGGCAGCCTGTCGCCCGAAGCACGGGGAGCCCTCCGGAGGGCTCCCCCTGCTTCGGGCGAGTGTCTGCAAGCCTCCCGCGCCCGGCAGGAGGTCCCACCGGGTGCGCGAGGCTTGGGGCGGCAGCCTGTCGCCCCAAGCACGGGGAGCCCTCCGGAGGGCTCCCCCTGCTTCGGGCGAGTGTCTGCAAGCCTCCCGCGCCCGGCAGGAGGTCCCACCGGGTGCGCGAGGCTTGGGGTGGCAGCCTGTCGCCCAAAGCACGGGGAGCCCTCCGGAGGGCTCCCCCTGCTTCGGGCGAGTGTCTGCAAGCCTCCCGCGCCCTCCAGGAGGTCCCGCTGGTGCGCGAAGCTTGGGGCGGCAGCCTGTCGCCCGAAGCACGAGGAGCCCTCCGGAGGGCTCCCCCTGCTTCGGGCAAGTGTCTGCAAGCCTCCCGCGCCCGGCAGGAGGTCCCACCAGGTGCGCGGGGCTTGGGGCGGCAGCCTGTTGCCCGAAGCATGGGGAGCCCTCCGGAGGGCTCCCCCTGCTTCCGACAGGTGAGCGCAAGGCTTGGGGCGGCAGCCAGAGCTGGGGGGGGGAAATAATTTTTTAAATTTCATTTCCCCCCCAAAAAATGAGGTGCGTCCTATGGGCCAGTGCGCCTTATAGGACGAAAAATACGGTATAAGTCATTCCTCTTCCATTGGTCCTAGGCAAATCAGAAACTTCCGGTGTGGCCTCATTCTCTCAGTCCCTCTCTTACATGCAACCCGAAGTGGCCTTGAGCCCAAGCGCTGCCTCTCTGAGACTCCCACGCCCCCAAGGCAGAGTGCTTTGCTGTGTTTCTGATCAAGCCGCATCACATGATGCCTCAAGGACTCCAAGCAATGCTGCATCATGGAACTCATCTTTTCGTCTCCAGAGCCACAGAGTAGGATGATTAATAGCCTTGGAGGAGAAGCCAGGTGCTCAGATACACTTACATCAACAGGCGATGCATGTCCTAGTTTCCCTCTCTCCAACTGAAATGAAAAATGCAGGCACAACCTCCGAAAACAAATTGTGCCGTGTGGCTACTCAAACAAGTTTTGAGCACCAGACTGCCTATGAATCAGAACATAATAGCCCTCCTGGATCAGGCCAATGGTTCATCTAGTCCAACATCCTGTTTTTACAGTGGCCGCCCAGATACATGTGGGAAACCCACAAGCAGGGTCTGAGCACAACAGCACTCTCCCCACTTGTGATTCCCAACAACTGATATTCAGAGACATACTGCCTCCAACAGTGGAGATATAACAGAAAGCTTAGCTGATATCACAACATCCTTACTACGAGTGCTAGAAACTCAGATATATAAGATAGACATGAAATGGCTCCTTAAACCAAGGTTACGGTTGCCAAAATGGAATGCCTAGTTGCCATTTGGGGGCAAGACGACTCTAAGTCTTATCTTTTTAAGGATGGGCCAACTGTGATCAATTCTCAGTTAAACACCTGGCTAGTTCAGATGACAACCTTGAGCTAGGTTAGGAGCTTTGAGAACTTGAAGAAGAAAAGTCACTTGGTCCAGGGACAGTCCATATATATTGGCCTATTCCAACCTCTTTTTCTTAATGCACTTGCTCAGGCTGCACAGAAAAAGCAACTTGATTCAACAGATTCATTGTGATTGTACAGATAAAATACAACTGATAGAATACTATAGGGTAGGATATTAATGTGTGGAAACAATCCAGATCCAGTGATCCCCATATGGTGGAGATGTCAGGCACCATCCTGGCACCCAGGCATCTTCACTTGGTCACAAGTGGTCGAAAGCTAGGTGCAAAATGTGCTTGGCTAATTTCGAACACTGCTCACTAAACTCCTACCACAAGAACCGAGGAGCACAAAAGATTTATATACAAGACAGCAATGTGGGTGTTGCAGAATACTTTGAATTGCATGCTGCTCAAATTGCACCTTCACTGCTGCTTCCTTTGCTGCACTGGGGGGAAATCACAGTGTTGCCTTGGAGTTATGTGTGGACAGTTGCTTTGAACTTCTCTCCAAACAAACCACAAGCAAGAAGTCAAGGTCTGCCTGGGGGTAAACAAACCAGGAGCGCTGGTTTGCACATAATGCAACATCCACAGCTGTTGTTTCCTTCCAATTCAGCAAATAGAGTTTTTCAGGATTTGAGCAGCATGCAGGTAGGTAGCATGCTGCTTACTCATGGTCAGCCATAGTTTTCCTAGGATATGGTTTATCATTACAGTCATACCTCGGGTTGAATACGCTTCGAGTTGAGCGCGTTCGAGTTGCACTCCTCAGCAACCCGGACGTAACGGAGCGTGTTACTTTCGGGTTTCGCCACTTGCGCAGATGCTCAAAATGACGTCACGCGCATGCGCAGAAGCGGCAAAAAACAACACGCACGTGCACAGACATGCCATCGCTACTTACATTTACTTCTGGATGCAAACAGGGCTCCAGAACAGATCCCATTCGTATCTAGAGGTACCACTGTATATGTGAACATAGATATTCAAATACAACTTGGTTCTTTGCTTAATAAAAATGTTATTATTGTTATTGTTATTATTGTTGTTATTGTTATTACAATAAGTGGTAGAGTTCAGAAGGGGGCAATACAAGACAAGACAAGCATTATGTCAAATCAAACCAAATAAAAAGAATGCATGAGCTGGTGGCAACTGGTTCAGGCTGGGGGTTACAAAAACAAAGGCCTGCTGTCCTTATTATAAAAAAGGGCAGCCTGAGCTGGCCCACCTACATGCCCAAGTATCTTTGAGGTGGGGCTGAACTATTCCTAACCCTGAAACAATTATTCCTGGAATGCAATTTTGTAAGGCCAGTGCTTTTAAAAGTACACATTACTTCATATGCATTTTAAAGTTGTTGGCATCCATTTGTCTCGAGAGAGAATGGAGTGTTCCTCGGGGGGGGGGGCATCAAACCACTGCGTTAGCAGCAGAGATGTGCTTTCCTTGGGGCGCAAGCCTGGGCAGTGTGTATGGAGGTCCCTCCTTTTGACCTCACTGATGTGGTCCAAAGGAAAGGAAAGAAATACGTTTGGTACCAGCTTGGCTACAGGAGTTGCCAGAAAGAGGCATATAGGGCGTCACCCAACCGTCTTAAGGATGCCATTCTGGATTTGTGTAGGGTTTACTCCTTGGTCTTTTCTCCTCCTAAAGATATCCCACAAGGCAGCGGTGATTTAAGGTCAGAGTTTTCCTTCTCTGAGAGGGGCTACCTTTCCCTGATGGACGAGCCATACCGGCCCCTCACTTCCCTGTGCAGAAACCATTTGGACCCATTACCATTGGACCCACTCTTGGTCTTGCCTGCTCCATCAGCCAGAACTTGTCTTTGCATGCTGTGGAAGTCCCCAATTCACTGAGGGTTTGAGACCCATCAGCTACCCTCGCCTGGTTTAGCCGGCCAGCCAAAGCCAGATGTTGTACTATGACTGTTACGACAGATGTAATTCCTAAATTCATTGTTTGAATGCTGTTAGTGCAACGGTTCTCCACCTGTGGGTCCCCAGATGTTGTTGGACTACAACTCCCAGCATCCCTGAGCTCTGGCCTTGCTAGCTAGGGATTATGGGAGTTGTAGTCCAACAACATCTGGGGACCCACAGGTGGAGAACTGCTGCGTTAGTGGAAGAACGCATAAAAAAATCAAGGGCACATCATAGCTCAGGGTCAGGCAACAAGAAACATGGTGCCCTCCCAATGCTGCTGGACTCTGACTTCCATCATCCCTGACTATTGGCCATGCTGACTGGGGCTGATGGGAGCTGGAAGTCCAACGACAACTGGAGGGTGCCACAATGAAGAAGAAGAAGAAGAGTTTGGATTTGATATCCCGCCTTTCACTCCCCTTCAGGAGTCTCAAAGCGGCTAACATTCTCCTTTCCCTTCCTCCCCCACAACAAACACTCTGTGAGGTGAGTGGGGCTGAGAGACTTCACAGAAGTGTGACTGGCCCAAGGTCACCCAGCAGCTGCATGTGGAGGAGTGGAGATGCGAACCCGGTTTCCCAGATTACATGACTACCGCTCTTAACCACTACACCACACTGGCTACTCATATCCTACACTTTGTGGATTTTACATTCACAGAAGATTCTTGCAGCATAAAGCAAACAGAGGAACATTCTGCACTTTTATTCCTAGTTACTGGATTTATTTCCTGCCAAAACAGCCCAGGGCAGCAAGCAAGATCCACCATTTTTTAACGAAACAAAAACATTCTGAAACCGTTAACACATTCTAAAACCAATTACACTCATCTAAAGGCAACTGCAGTTAGAAACATTCCAAAGTAAGTTTCAGGTGAAAAAACCCACATCTTTCCATCAAGGAATCTGGGGGTTTGCCAGGGACAGTATCCGTCCGTCACCAAATGTCTAGAAATGTTCTCCTAGTGATGAAGACAGAAGCACTTTGCTAGGGACTCATTCCATAATTGGGGAACTACCAGTCTCAATTGCTGAAGACTTCTTTTCCCCACCTGCGAACTGCTTTGACCACAAATGCAGTATATAAAAAAACTGATTATGCCATTCTGCCCTTTTTCCCTGTGTGGCTGATGGGGCTCCAAATTGCCTCTGACAATCCTGCTGGTCTTCACCACCACATGTAGCAATTGTATTTTTATAACTTGCTGATCCAGCAACTCAGCTGAGAGAGAAATAGGCATGTATTTATATTTGCACAATTGGCTTCTGGCTGACAGTGCTGTAAAAGTAACACAGCGAGTTTTTCATTTTACATTTGCGTTTCCATTCCTCTAGCAGAATTATTAATTTGTATGGGGCTTTGTCTTAAAGAACAAATATTATAGTAATCACACCAAGACCTCGCCTAAGTTCTGCAAAATTTACAGCAAGATTACGGTAATCAAAAATCAACAAAGAAGGTTGAAGTAACTGAAAAGGCTTAACTAAATATCCCAGAAAGCCAAATTAAGTTTTTTCAATCGTTCTGTGTAAACTCTGGTGCCTCTGCCTCTCCCACAACTTGCAAAATGAGAACAATGCAAAAGAAAAATAAAATAAAATCATACTCAATTTGCTTAAATTGCAAAGTGGACACTTTATAGCAGAGATGCAAAAAACGCATTACCTTAAACAACAACTTATTCACTATCCTCTTCAAGTATCCTTACAAAAGCTCAAGCCACAGTAAGTTGGTTGATATTTATAAGTTGCCACGAGACTCTTCGTTGCTGCAGCAGTCAGACAAGGGTGCTTTTCTTATACATGCTTATGAAAATAAAATGCACACCAAACATCTTGCAGTTATGAAAAGGTTGCTAACTTGTAGACATACTTACAGCATCATATTAATCTCATCGCTGCTTAAGACACTATCCAAAACACATCTTGTTTAAGACACTTTTTCCATATAAAGCAGAATATCCATAAAACAAATTTGCAGAGTTTACTGGATTTAACAGAGTTTACTGGATTTATTAATTTCTGAGAAAAATACAGCTCATTCCTGTAGTTTTGCCAAAGGCAGATCTAGAGTCTATTGCAGCCTTTTCCAACCTGGTGTCCTCCAGATGTTTTAGCCTACAAATGCTATGAGTCCTACTTAGGGATGGTGAGTGATGTAATCCAAAACAGCAGCAGATTGATTAAAAGTTTTAACACCACTGGACGTGACTTCACCATTATAGAGTTCACACTGTCCAAGAGTCACTTCAGCATCTACTGCGGAAAGTGTTTCAAGAATACCATAGGCCAATACAGGGCTAATCTGAAACAGCTCTATAAATTCACTTCCCTCCTCTCCCTTTTTCAGAGAAATTCCACCATCACTATAGATTGCACAATCTTGTGCGCACCGACCCCTCTCACTCTCCAGGCTTCAAGGATAACCGCCTAAAGCCTCCAGAGTGCGGCGGGAGCTCCCGCTGCGCTCCGGAGGCTTCGGGTTCCTTTCGCTGAGGGGTAGGTGCCCCTTCAAGCTAAGCGGGAGGAGAAATGGAAGGGGCTCCGTTTCTCCTGCCGCTTCGCTGAAGGGGCGCTGCGCAGAGAGGGGGAGATTTTTTTTTCTTGTTCTCCCCCTCTAAAACAAGGTGCGTCCTATGGAGCGAAAACTACGGTACTTTGCTCCACAACATTAAAACTCACCTACCCCTTGCACTAATGGGCAGAGAACTGAATATAGCCCTACTGTTCCCTTGCAAACCAGGGCGAGAAATCATGGTTTGAAGTGGGTCTGCATTTCCCACCCTACATGAGCTCTTCCATTTATTATCCATTATTATCCAGTATATATTTTGGTAGAGGAACATAAAGAAGAGAAACTATCGAAGCTTCACATTTTCTTGATGCATTCTTAACCTGTTCTGTGCCCAATATCTGCTGTCATTTGAACCTTCTCCTCATATTGCATTGTTCTATTTCATCAGTCCTTGTTGGACCTAGACATATAAATATACAGGAATATGTATGTAGACTGCTTCACTTTCAAGCAGATGCAGTGAAAGCTGCCTTAATGTGCTGGTCCCGGGGGGAAGGTTACCGTTGGCGTAGTCAAAGTCTGGTCCTGGGTCACTAGCCTGGAAACAGTTCACAAGGAGCGGGGCGAGGTCCGAAGCAGGAAGCCGGGCGGGGACAGGAACACTGGAGGGTCAGGTCTGGGTCCGGGCAGGAACAGGTACTCAACAACGATGTTGCTCCCGCAACCTGGCTGACTGGCCTTTATCTTCTCTGAGGCCAGGGGCGGTCCCGGCCCCCAGGAGACCCGCCTCTCCTGGCCTTAAGGTGAGCACTCCTCCTGGGAGAAACCAGTTCCCTTCGCCTCTCTGCCCTGAGCCTCTGCAGTTCAGGAGAGGCTGAAGGGTTACTGGGCCCAGGGGGAGACTCACCTGTAGGCACTGAGTCCTTAACCACCTCTGGAGCCAGAGTGGATTCACCTGGTGCCTGCTCCTGAGGATCCGGCACAGGTGCAGGCGCCTCAGAATCAAGGCCCTGCCCCAGTTCAGCCGTGCAGGCTGGGATTCCTCCGGTTCACCCTCTGAATCGGATTCCCAGGCCATCACGCTTAACAACAGACTAATAAGCACACTACAGTTTGTTCACACCAAGCACTGGGATGCCCCATTCTGGACTAATTGTAGTTTCCAAAACATTTCAAGGGAAACCCATCTAGTGAGAACGTTAAATCCAGGACATGAACAGGGGCCCTAGCACCCAGGAGTGCTCCAACAAGACATCAATTTCTCCCTCATAGCTCCTTTGTCCTCATAATCTCAATGAAGACAGGAATTTCCTGTTCATTCAAATGAGTGCAGAGTTGCCCTTAAGTGTGGCCTTTTATTCATAGCCACTGTATGCCTGAGCTCTACATGTTATGGTAGGGAAATTCCACTTACCCAGTCACAAAACAAAGTCATAAAAATGGGCAGAACAGGAGACTTGAGAACAAAACATTCTTGGGGGAAATGGGGGGGGGGGAGGCAACTAGCCTCTTCTACATGCAGTCCACAAAAAACAATCAATGCACTGGCTTTTAGGATGCTTCCGAGAAATACACCCTTTCCCTGCACCTTTTCCATTGTGCAACCCACCTGCAGAAACCTTCCATTATAAAACTTGTCACCACTTTTGCAGCAGGGACAAAAGTCCCATTCTGGGACAGAGCTATAAATGACAAATAAATGTTGCTTGCGAACAAAATGCAGGCAGTAGCATATTCATCCTAAAGAATTCTCTTAACCCATCTTCAGTGTCAGGTGCTGGTGTGGTTGCTCAAGAGTAAACAGGCAAGACTCCAACCTGTCTTTTCCAGACTTTATTCTTGGTGCAAACTATTTACAGTAAAGAGTGTACAGTGTCTGGCTCAATCACTAACAGAATCTGGGAGTGGTCGGTCTTTGTACCTCCCCCCAGCATAAAAGTCACATCACCCCCAGCCTTTTCCGCCCCTCTCTACGCCAAAGCCTACTGCGCAGAATGGGCGCTGGCAAGGGCGTACTTCCCGCCTCTCCGGTTTGCTCAGGCTCAGTGTTGAGGCTCTCCCTAGCATCCCCTGGTCCCCTGGTCACCAGAAGAGGAACTGCTTCGCAAGATTTTCGGAGGCTCCCTATATCACAACTGCCTTTCCATCTCTCACCTCTGAGCTGATGGAAGTTCCCTGACATTCAGGTTAATGTATTTGAAATAAGTTATCCAATAGCGCATGAGCTCTGGGCTTAAGCTTCTTGTCTCATCTCAAGTACTTGGTTTATTAAATGGAAACTGACAGATCATGACTGTCAAATATGAAATTAAGTTTCCTATACAAAGTACTGCTGTACTGTACTGTACAGCAGAGCTCAGAAAGAGAACCCAATTGTGGGAAGCTGCCCTAAATGTTGCCCCTTCCAATGTCTCCAAAAAGCAGTGGAAATTAGGGACAATGTTTAAGGTAGTCTTGACCAACCAGGTGCCCTGCTGCTGTTTGAGGCTGCAATTCCCACTATCTACTGTTAACCAAAGGAGCCCTCACTACAATTACATATGGCTGCAGGCCAGTTTGAAGAATGTAAGTAGAATGAATTTCATCCATTTACTTTCCGGTTTGTTCATAAAAAAGTATTTATATTACACCATTCACCTGAAAAGTATTTATTTACTCGCTTACATTTATAATCCAGCTTTCCTCCATCATGGAATCCACGGAGGCCTACATGTGGTTTTCAGGCAATCCAAGCACTGACTAGACCTGGACCTACTTTGATTCAGCAAGGTGGTGCTCCTATGTGTCATTCAAACTATACCCTGGGACTTCAGTAAGAATAGATGTTGAGCAAGCATTTCCAAGCAGAAACCCTGAGTGCCAGGGCAACTTCAAAACTTGCATAAATAAGGAACAACTAAGAAAAGGGCATGTTGCTCTATGACTTTTTCTTTCTTTCTTTTTAAGCAAAATGTGGCAATGAACACTCATCGCTTAGCATGCATGGATGATTTTAAGGGTTGGGGTGCTGCCAGCTGCCCATAAAAATGTACTCTGTGATCCCGGAGATAGTACAGAAACATCCAGCTCCACCTATGCCTTATAATGCTTCCCTGACAGCAGCATCAGAAGAGGGTTCTGGTAAGAGGAACCAGTTGCCACATTTGTCAAGAGTGACTCCATGCCCAGGGATGTAAGCATTCCATTGCCCAAATCATCTTTCCCACAGCAATGCCTCAGCAGCTTCATCCTAAATTTGACCATGCACAAGTTCAGTTGCTGCAGCCCTGGTTGCTTCCTTAGCCTCCGCTTCCAGATATCGCCTCTCTTTTCCTTCAAATCCCTCCTCAGAAGCAGCCACAAAGCCACAAAGCAGTGATGCAGGTTAAGAAGTCAGAGCACAGGGTCCACCTGTCTAACAGGCTGGCAACGGCTCTCCAGGGATTCAGGGAAGATTCTCTCCCCGCCTTACCTGGAGAAGGCAGGGACTGAAGCTGGGATCGTCTGCATTTACTCAATTTATATACCACCCTTTATCAAAGATTCCAGGGCGGTGTGCAACATTAAAAACACATGACAAAACATCAGTGACAATAAAACAGAATAAAAAGCATACACTCTCCAGATGTTTTGGACCACAACTCCCATCTGAACATAGAAATTGACACGGTGTAGGCGCAGTTTGCTGCCAAACAACAGCAGAGCTGCCAAAATCAATCAGGTTATTGCTCTTGGTTTCTGGCAATGCAGAAATAAGGAATCAAGTAAGCAAACGCCACTGAGCAGACAACTGTAATGCTGTGTAGAATACGGTCCAAAGGTGGGAAACCTCAAGCTCTCTATATCTGGCCCTAGCCATTCTTCATTCATGCCCCCACTTCACAGGCCACTTCACAAATTTATAAACCATTTTTACCACTACAGTGGTACCTCTGGATACAAATGGGATCCGTTCCGGAGCCCCATTCGTATCTAGAAGCAAACGTAACTAGCGACGGCACATCTGCGCGCGTCACTTTTCGCTACTTCTGCGCATGCACGTGACGTCATTTTGAGCGTCTGCACATGCGCAAGCGGTGAAACCAGGAAATAACACACTCCGTTACTTCTGGGTTGCCGCGGAGCGCAACTCGAATGCGCTCAACCCAAGGTGCATTCAACCCGAGGTATGACTGTACAAGGTAAAAACAAAATGCAAAATGTAGAAGGTTTTTTTTTTTAAAAAAAAAATCTTCTATGAACTCTGAAACAGTAAAGCCATTTAGAAAGTATAAAAATATTTAACACTGTTTCTAAGAATGTAAGAAGAGCCCACTGGATCAGGCCTGTGATCCATCCAGGCCAGCATCCTGTTCTCACAGCGACACAGCCAAATGTCTATGAGAAACCCTCAGAGCACAAGAGCATTTCCCCAGCCCACCCCATTTCGGTTTTCAGCAACTGGTATTCAGAACGATTACTGCCTCCAACCATTGTACATTCTACAGAAGTACAACTAAATCCCATATTTGACTAGGTCACACCTCGGGGATAGCCTTTGATAACACCTCCTTCTTGCCTGGATGGTGGAAGAAGGGATATGTGCATAAGAGTGTGTGTGCTTAAGGAGTGTGTGGCTGGAAAAAAGTCTACTGTACAAAGGTGTCACATCCACTGCCAAACCCACTTCAGCTCCTGACTCTGTCCATCATTTGCATGTGGCCCCTGGAATGTTCCCCATGAGGGAATGCGGCCCTCCAGCTGAAAAAGCTGCTCTTCACCCAGAACAGAACACACACACATTCTTGAAATTCAGTCCGCTTGTGTTTAATTTCTATGCTTAAGCTAACAAGAGAGTCCACTGTTTTGATAACACTTAACAAGGTTGTTTTCCAGAACTGACAACTTAATTCCACCTACTCAATACATTGCTCAAAAGGACTAATTTCAATGAATATGAAGTTAATGGAATAGGGTGGTAGCTCTGACATGAATATATATGCATGGCAGCTTCATGAAACTTCCAAGTCTAGGTCCTTGAGTACCGTATTTTTCGCCCTATAGGACGCACTTTTTCCCCTCCAAAAATGAAGGGGAAATGTGTGTGCGTCCTATGGGGCGAATGCAGGCTTTTGCTGAAGCCTGGAGAGCGAGAGGCATCGGTGCGCACCGACCCCTCTCGCTCTCCAGGCTTCAGGAAGCTATCCGCAAGCCTTGCAAGCCCGGTGGGAGTTCCCACGGGCTCACAAGGCTTGCGGGCAGCAGCCTGCAGCCCCCGCAAGTGTCCGCAAGCCTTGCGCGCCCGGCAGGAGGTCCCGCCCGGTGCGCGAGGCTTGGGGCGGCAGCCTGTCGCCCGAAGCACGGGGAGCCCTCCGGAGGACTCCCTGTGCTTTGGGCGAGTGTCTGCAAGCCTCGCGCGCCCGGCAGGAGGTCCCGCCAAGCACGCGAGGCTTGGGGCGGCAGCCTGTCGCCCGAAGCACGGGGAGCCCTCCGGAGGTCCCGCCGGGTGCGGGAGGCTTGGGGCGGCAGCCTGTCGCCCGAAGCACAGGGAGCCCTCCGGAGGGTGCCCTGTGCTTCGGGCAGGTGAGCGAAAGGCTTGGGGCGGCAGCCAGGGCGGAGGGGGGAAAATAAATTTTTTTAATTCATTTCCCCCCCAAAAAACGAGGTGCGTCCTATGGGCCGGTGCACCCTATAGGACGAAAAATACGGTAATTCTTTGTCCAAATCATGGACCATAAAATTGTCAGGCTGGAAGGGACGCCAAGGGTCATCAAGTCCAACCCCCCTGCAATTCAGGAATCACAGCTAAAGAATCCCCGACAGACGGCCATCCAACCTCTGTTTACTTTTGTTTCACTTCTTCAAAAAGAATACAAAGGCAAAAGTAACAAAACAAAACAAAATTTCCTCTTAGACCGAGAAAAAGAAAGAAATGAAATTGTTGGTACTGGTTACCAATGCAGCACTACCTCAATTTTCCCTCAAGCACTGAACTAGGTCAAAAAAGAATTGAAAAACATATTTGGTCAAATATTGCCAATGACCTAACATACATACGCTTATAAGCAATTGTTGTTCTAAGTTAGCTATTACTGTTAAAATGAAATTTATTTTTCTTTAAATTACAATGAATTGTTGTAGTGTTCTTGGACATGATTTCTATAAATATGAATGATTTACTCAGCTGTTGTTCTTTGGCTTCTATCCTAGAATACCAGGATCAGTCAGCCTACACTTACAATTTTTTAAAAAAGGAAATAGTTGGATAGCTCAGTTGGTTAGAGCGTGGTGCTGATAATGCCAAGGTCACAGGTTCAATCCCCGTAAGGAACAGCTGCATATTCCTCCATTGCTGGGGGCTGGACTAGATGATCCTCAGGGTACCTTCCAACTCTATGATTCTATGATTACAAAAGCAAAGCAACATGAAGTCTTGTTTAAAAAGAAACACAGTTCAGTGGTGGATCATCTGTTTGCATGCATAAGGTCTCAGGTTCAATTTCCAGGTAGGGCTGGAAGAAACTTGTATCTGAAACAAAGAGCTGCTGCCCATCAGTGCAGAAAATATTGAGTAAGATGGACCAATACTCTGACTCAACAAAAAACAGCTTCCTGCATTCCTAAATCAGGCGTGAGAACCTATGATCCATCCAGAGATGTTGCTGGACTGCAAGAACTACTCCTTTTTAATGCATTTACTTTACTCACATTTACAGGCAAAACCTTCTTTAAAACATGCTCAGCATTTTACTCCCTGCTTCACATGTTACGCCCCTGAGCAGAAGTGTATTATGTTGGGAAGATTAATAGTAATGAACACTAAGTGACCAGAAAACTCTGAACATATGGAAGAATGGGACGGAAGAAGGTCAAATGTGTTTCTAAGATAGGTACTCCCATGAATGAGTTCACCATTTACCCCCATTGAAGTTATGTAACATAGAAACATCTTGCAAAGTTTCCCAGCGTATAATTACAGTTGCTATGGCAACATGTTTTTATATGAATTTTAGTACGGAACTGGTAAGAACCACAGCAATACAATCCTTGCTTTAAGAGACAAAAAGGGAATAAGAGGCACCTAAAATTGTACACAGTCTTGTGGGCACCTTGAAGACTAACCAATTTACAATGGTGGAACCCAGCAGTACAGTGGTGCCTCGCAAGACGAAAGTAATCCGTTCCGCGAGTCTCTTCGTCTAGCGGTTTTTTCGTCTTGCGAAGCAACCCTATTAGCGGATTAGCGCTATTAGCGGTTTAGCGGCTATTAAGGGCTTAGCGGCTATTACAGGCTTAGCGGATTAGCACATAGGGAAAATCGTCTTGCGAAGCAGCACAAAAATGGAAAACCCTTTCGTCTAGCGGGTTTTCCGTCTTGCGAGGCATTCGTCTTGCGGGGCACCACTGTAGTCAACCTGAAGCCCTCTCAAATGCTGTTGGGTATCTTCATAATCACTGACGGAAAATATTCAGCAGTTGGCCATGTTGGCTGGGGGTTACATGAGTTAGCAGTCCAAAAACACCTAGAGGGCATCACATCTGCTACACCAAGCATAAGCTTTCATGAACAAAAGTCCACTTTTTTCTAAGTTGCATGAAGAGCTCACTTGAGATGCAGGTAAATAAATGTATACCTGGGGGATGGCATGGTAAAAAGCAAGGTCAGGGGGAAATGAAATGCGGAAAAGTACAGATGGTTTTTGTTTAATTACATAACACTGGTAACTCACAGAACAGTTTTCTGATACAGACACCCTAGCATTAGTTAGCCAATTAATACACATAACTGTCTCCATTCAATTCACAATGCAATGTAACCCTTGGCATTTTGTAATGCACGAGTTTCCAGTTTCCCTTTGAAGCTCAGTCTCTAAAAACACCATGCTAACTGAACCATAACCACCATTCATTCTGGTCAAAAGGGGACAGAACTCATGCATGTAATAAATATTCTGGTGTACACTAGGAGATCACGAACTGCAGTTCTTGGAAGAAGGCCACTTCCTGATGTGAGGCTCCACAGTAAACAATTGCTCATGCTGCCTTTTAGAACATCAGTGACAGGCCTTGCAAAGTAAAGACGATGGACACAACAAGTCACAACATCCCTATACGTGGCTGCTGCAACCACATCTGATCTAGGGCGGGACTCCCACTCTCATCAGTCCCTGCCAGCGCGACCAATGGTCACAGATTATAGGAGTTGTAGCCTAACATCTAGAATGCACCACAGTGACTACTTCTAATTTAAAGAAATAAAGGCTAGACAGGAGCTCAGCAAAGCTGTAAGTTTCAAATGAAAGATTGCTTAGAAATTACACTACAAGGCACTGAAGTTAAAATATCTCTGTGATATTGTTAGTCTACAAACAAAGCCCCTTTGTAGTTTCTCAATCCAGCTGGCAGGCAAGTGCTGGTCACATGAAACCAAAATGGGGAGGTTTCCAGGACTACATTTCAGGCAGAGTGGCTGTCTTTGTAGTCAGCAGCTACTGCTAAACACTGACCTGGTTCACGTGTCATGTTAAACAATTGATAAAGTTTACCTATGGTATAAACACAAATGAGCAGCATGCTTGAAAGTCCCCCACTTTGCACCTCCCCTACGCCAGGTGAGGTCGCCATGCACCAGGAGCAACAAACCATAAAACCATAGCTCATCATGTTGTCTAAACCCAGCCTCTAAGTTCTGCTCTGAGCCCCATCCAAGTTTCTGTCATTGGCTTATAAAATTCTAATACCTTGGGGTCCCAATGCACATGACAAAGTGCATCAGCCTCACCATTTAGGTCAAGTATAGCCAACATGGTGCCTGTTAAACGTTGGACTACAATTCCCATCATCCCTGATAATGGGCCATGCTTGCTGGGGCTGATGGGAGTTAACAGTCCCAGAACATATGGAGGGCACAACAGTGGCTACTCCTAATGTAGCTCATAGGAGAAGGTTCTTCTTAGGGCCTTACTAAGTGGACATCCCTTAGGGCCTTACTAAGTGGACATCCCTAAGGATGAGGGCCTTCATCATATGAGGCCCTTCTCTATGTGCCCCCTCCACTCCTGGGTTTGGCAACAGGAGTATGGGGCTTTTCAGTGGTGGCTCTCGGTTGGTGGAATGCTCTCCCCAAGGGATGCTTGCCTGATGGCACTACAATTACATAGCTTTAGGTGCCAGGCAAAAAGCATTTCTTTTTTGGCAAGCCTTCAGTTCTTAATTAGCTGTGGCCTCCTTGAGCAGGGGGCAAGTTTTACTCCTGCCCTTTAAAAAGAAGGTTGTCTTTTAGATTTTTCTTTTTCTTTTATGCCAGTTTTAATGTGCGTGTTGCTTTGTTTATATATTGTAAGTCATTTTGAGTTACCTTGGTTAAAAAATGACCAATAAATTTAAATAATAATAATAATAATAATGAAACACTCATGCTCACAGCCTACCCCAGGCTAATGTTTCTCATTTGTGGTTGTACCAACTTGGATTTGCCTGCTCTCTTGCTGCCATGTCACAGATTTTGCCAGATTAATAATGCACACTTCTACCAAGGTCTTGTTTCAATTTTCTGTGGAGTATCAAGCACATATTGCAAGGCTGCCAGGGTGCATGTACTTGCTTGTCAACATTTGGCAAGTTGTCCGCTATAAATACTATCGCAGCACATTCTTGAATTTTTGCAAAGGCAAATATAGCTGCACTTGAGGACATTAGCTACGCGGGGCCAGGCACAGCTGGAGGATTCCTTCAAGGACTGCAGTTGGCACAAAGGACGTTTCTTAAGATGAATTATGCAAAATAGTTCCAGACAAAGTCAACGTGCTGCTTATTGGGGTTCTCATTTCAGATGGCTATCTGAGCTCTAAATCATGCTGCTAAGTTCACTGACATTGTGCTTGTGTGAGATGCTGTTCTGTAAGCAACCCTACTAATCGAAGACCCACCCAAATAGAAAGCATTATTAAACTTTCCGTGGAATATGATTGGTTAATAGGCTATGGGTGAGCTAGAGGTGAAGCGGCACTCTCCTTGAGTGAGAATAAAAAGGCTAGTTAGACTCTCTTTTTTCTGTTCACCTGATACACTGACGACGTGACAGGAGTCAAGAATACAAGAGTCCCACCTGCATTTGGCCAGTGGGAAAGACTTCTGAAAATCTCCATCAGTTGCAGAGATATTGACTTCACTGTGAAATATTTCAGCTGATCTATTGGGTTAAATAAACTGTGTCTGCACTCTTTTGCATTTCCTTGTTAACAAGGTGCTCTACCTCCCACACACCAAATCTGCTGTAAATCATGGTGGCTAACCTGCTGCTGAACTTCAACACCCAACACTCCTAGCCCTTGGCCATGTTTGCTGGGCCTGATGGGAGCTGAAGTCCAACGCCACCTGGGAGCCACAGGTTTGCCACCCCTGCTGCCCAAAGAAGGGTGCTTGTCCCAAAGCATTATTGAATTAAGGTTTTCAGCAAGAAGAATAGAAAGCCACACAGGAAAGAGGAACACACAGCTGCAATTCAGCAGTGTTGGCTGCTGCTTAGAAATGGCAGCTCTCAATATTGCCAAGTGTGGCGTAGTGCTTAGAATGTCGCACTAGGAACTGGGAGACCAGGACTGAACTCCCCACAGAGGCATAAAGCCACCTGGGTGATCCTGGGCCACTCATTGTCTCTCGGCCTAATCTACCTCACAAGGTTGTTGTGAAAATAAAATGCCGAGTGAGAAGCACATATCCATTTTGAGCTGTTTGGAGGCAAGGTATAAATGTAAAGATGAATATAAGAACAAATGCTCTGGGCTTCCTGTATTTTTCTTACTTTCCTAGCTACAAAGTTCTGCCTATTCAGAAAAGGGAAACCAACATGATCAAGGAACTGGAAAAACTCCTATATGAGGAAAGATTGCAGCATTTTTATTTATAGAAAGAACAAACAAGAAGCTGCAAAACAGAAGTGTATAAAATTATCCACGGAGAAAGTGGTTGGAGAAAGGTATTGCTCTCTGCCTCATAGCACTAGAACTGGTGGATATCCAATGAGGTTGAACATTGGAAGATTCAGGACAGGCAAAAGAAAGTCCTTCTTCCTGCAGCAATTACTGTATTTTTCGCTCTATAAGACGCACCAGACCACAAGACGCACCTAGTTTTTGGAGGAGGAAAACAAGAAAAAAAATATTCTGAATCTCAGAAGCCAGAACAGCAAGAAGGATCGCTGCGCAGTGAAAGCAGCAATCCCTCTTGCTGTTCTGGCTTCTGGGATAGCTGCGCAGCCTGCATTCACTCCATAAGACGCACACACATTTCCCCTTACTTTTTAGGAGGGAAAAAGTGAGTCTTACAGAGCAAAAAATACGGTAGTTTAACCATGGAATCAGCTCCCACAATAAATAGTGACAGCCGCCAGTTTGGGCAGCTTTAAAAGAGGAATACAGAATACTTGGAGGATACTGCCAACTATGGCTACTAGCCACAACCGGCACACTCGGCTTCCACAGTCAGAGGCAGTTTGTTTCTGAATGCCAGCTGCTGGAAAAACTAAGGGTGTGGGGAGAGTGTGGCTGCTGCTTCCAGGTCCTGCTTATGGGTTTCCCACAGATGTCAGGCTAGCCACTGTGAGAACAGGATGCTGGACTAGAAGGGCCACTGGCTTGATTCAACACAGCTCTTCTTATGTTATTATGACATTCTCAAGTCTTTGAAAACAAACCTGTTTACATTTGCTACTCAGCTCAAGGAAAGGTCATTCTCAAACCAGTATGCAGTCTCAATATTTAATGCTGGCAATTTGATTAGCAGCAAAGTAGTGTTCTCTCACCTAGTGTGTGTGTTAAATGGGAAAATAGCTTGGGGCTCCGTTCTGTAAAAGAGGTTTTTGATTTCCAATGCATCTGAAGTGTTGACCAGGAACAGTTTCTCTATAAAGCATATTAAAGCCCTGCAGGACACAATATGTATGAAACCTTGCGCTGTGTTCTAGGAATCCTGCCTGCAGAGTGAGGATTTTCACCTGAAGCATCAATAGAAGTTATTAAAGGCTAGATAGAGGTAAGTTGATATATTTCTTTCTGATAAAAACTTTTTATTGCTTTTATCTATCATGTTCCTGGACCTAAACTCTTCAGCTATGAAAGAAACAAGATCATGAATTCACTGAAACAAATAATTCATGGGGGAATTAATTCATGGGAATCCCAAGCTGGAAGAAAGCTATTGCAATTTGGTCCTGCTAGCAGGGCTTCCAGAAGAGAAACTGGTTGGCCACTGTAAAAACAAGATACAGGGCTAGATGGGCCTTTGGCCTGATCCAGCAGGGCTCTTCTTGTGATATTGATGCAGGGATGCCCCTAAAGCTGTCAGACAGAAAACATGCCCCCAAATTTTTTGCTCTCACAAATTACACTAGGTGCAAAAGCAATAAAAGGAATACAATCAGTAAAACCACATTCATGTGAGATACCTAGATAAATAATATAGTAGCAGAATCATGCTTTAAAACTGACTTTACGCATCACATCTCTCTAAAATCCTGACAAAAGATATGCTTCTTCACCTGTCACATTTGTTTTAGTCCTAAAGTTCATCGATTCCAATGGTTCTATACTCTAAGTAGGACTAATATCAGATACAACCCATAGCCACTCAAGAGTGTAGCTGTTAAGAACCATTTCTACCCCAAAATAGAGGTAAAAGGTAAAGGGACCCCTAGCCATTAGGTCTAGTCGTGACCGACTCTGGGGTTGAAGCGCTCATCTCGCTTTATTGGCCAAGGGAGCTGGCATACAGCTTCCGGGTCATGTGGCCAGCATGACTAAGCCGCTTCTGGCGAACCAGAGCAGCGCACGGAAACACCGTTTACCTTCCTGCCGGAGCGGTACCTATTTATCTACTTGCACTTTGACGTGCTTTTGAACTGCTAAGTTGGCAGGAGCAGAGACCAAGTGACAGGAGCTCACCCCGTCGCAGGGATTCGAACCGCCGACCTTCTGATCGGCAAGTCCTAGGCTCTGTGGTTTAACCCACAGCGCCACCCACGTCCCCAAAATAGAGGTGCAGGGATGCAAATTCCCCTTGACTTCTCTCTATCACAAACAAAAGCCATTAGTGGTATATGGAAAAAGCAATCAGCCACCTGAAGGCAGGAAGTTAAAAAATTGTTCAATGCAGTCATCTTACAAATGCTGCTTATTCCATTCAACAGGCTTAGGGAAGCTTACAACACAGTACTAAAAATATAAGTATCAACAGAATAAGCCACTGCTCCACACCAAGCAAAGCCTGAATAAAAGCAGCTTGAAATGTCTGGTCTATGTTATAAACCTGTCATTTCACAATATAAAGTGGATGGTTTGGTGCGAATCCAGAATCTAAGAGTCTGTGATTGTTGCCAAGTAAAGTGCAACATATTTTTCCACCCACCGATCCAAAAGTGCTAATACATGAAACAAAGCAATGAGTAAATGAGTAAGTTGACTTGAGCAGCAAGTCACTTGACAACGTTAGCCAACCTTACCTGTGCCTATTATCCAGACCTGTGCCTGTTATCCAGACAACCCTAAGACCGCAGACAATTTTATTGATTCTGTTCGGTTTTAACATTTGTTGCGGATGCCACAAAAGCACTATATGAACTGAAAGGCAGGATATAAATATTTAAGCAATAATTTGTTATTTATTTCCTTTCAGACTTTGCCTATACAATACTCATTTGGCTATTTCACAAAAGTAAACTAGAAGCATTCTTCATTCAAGATGTTTTTGGAGAACCACTGCCAACATGCATCTGGGAAGACAATTTTCCTGTTGTATAAGAAGCCTTGCTTTCTCAAGCAGCCGTCACTGGTGCAACAGGAAACAAACTTGTATTTAAATACTTATATCTGACAAAAGAGTGCCTATTCTTCTCACACTAAGCAAGAAGACAGAACAATACCAGAGCTCTTTCCAGCCATTGCAACTTTCTACTAAAGGCCTAGTAGACCATAGTGTGGAAATGACCACAACTCCAAAACATAAAGAAGGCACCAAGTTTCCAAAAGCTGGACCCACAGCTTCCAGCCTAACCTTTCAGATTACAGTAATTCAGAAATTCATACAGCATTAAATTGATTAAGTAGTACAGTTTTACACTGGAAGTCGAACGGAATCCATTCCACTTCCAAAACATTCGGAAACCAAAGTGTGGCTTCTGATTGGCTGCAGGAAGCTCTGGAAGTCGTGGCGGACATTCGGCCTCCAAAAATAGTTCACAAACTGGAACACTCACTTCCGGGTTTGCAGAGTTCAGGAGCCAAAACATTCAAGAACGAAGCTGTTCGAAAACCAAAATTTGCTAATGTACTCATTAGCAAATTAGGTTAAACTAAACCTAATCAATAATTGAAAGCTGTTCTCTTCTTAGGCAAGAAATTAGCATGGCAAAAGCATTACCTGCGGAACCTTCTATTCTTATCAGAGAGAGAACTATCACTACCATCTGAATTTCATGGTCTTTGTCTCCATTGTTTATAACCCATTTTTCCTCTGTGTGCATCTGACCAAGTGAGCTTTCACCCAAAAAGCTTTATGCCACAGATCTCTTGTAAGCCTGTTTTTGCAAAAACAAAAAATACCCTTTCTCTGGAAATTGAGCACAAAGATATTGCTAACTATTTGCTCCCGTCTTCCCGTTCTCATTGTATCCTCCCCCCTTTTTTCTTGTATTTGTTTTGTTACCCTGCCACTCCCCTCCCTTCCCTGTTTTCCCAGCTGCTGAAGCTTAGACCATAAACTCCTGCAGGCAGGAACTAGTTTCTTCTTGTTACTGTTATTGCAAAGTGCTTTCACCTGAAGCGCTAAAAACACCAGGAATTTTCAGGATGATCCCTCCACTAACACAACTGGTACTCTGACTGCAGCTACTAATTCAACAGACAAGAGACCTACATTGAAGGCATGTTTTACAGTGTGGTGGGACACACTACCACATGCTGCTTGTAGAAACTGCACTACTCCATCTTTCATTTGTCACAATTCAGACAGTAGCTGAGCATGCAGGCAAACACACACAGCGTTAACACAATTTCCCAAAAAGGTATAGGAGCCTGCCTTATACTACATCAGATCACCTAGCTCAGTCCTGTCAACACTGACTGACAGCAACTCTCGTTTCAGTCGGGGGTCAGTCTCAGACCTACCTGGAGTTGCTGCTGGGGACTGAGCCTTGGACCTTTTGCCTGCAAAGCACATGCTCTAACAGTGAGCTGCCTACAACCCTTTCCCTATTATAGAAGGCAGCTTTATATGGAGTCAGGTCATTGGCCCACACAGCTTTGCACTGCCTACAGTGAGTGGTAGCAGCTCTCCAAGATTTCAGAAAGGGAGCTTCTCCTAGCCCTACCTGGTGATGGCAGGGATTGAAGCTGGGACATTCTGCATGTAAAGCAGGTGCTCTACCATTGAGCTATGGCCATTGATTCCTGCATTGCATGGGGTTGAAATAGATGATCCTTGGCGGTCCCTTCCAACTCTACAATTCTAGGATTCTATGAGTCAGACACATTGGTCCATCTACTGTATTTTTCGCCCCATAGGACGCACCGGCCCATAGGACGCACCAAGTTTTTTTGGGGGGGGGGAGGAAATAAAGGGGGGAATTATTTCCCCCCCAGGCGCTTGTGGGGCCGGCAGCGGGGAGAAGCGCTCTTCTCCCCGCCGCCCGCCTGCAGACCAGGTCCGGGGACAGCGGGAAGACGCGCTGCGCCTCCCAGCTGTCCCCGGAGCTTGCGGGGCAGTCAGTGGCGAGAAGCGCTCTTCTCCCCGCCGCCCGCCTGCATACCAGGTCCGGGAACAGCGGGAAGACGCGCTGCGCCTCCCAGCTGTCCCCGGAGCTTGCGGGGCTGGCGGTGGGGAGAAGAAGAAGAAGAAGAAGAGTTTGGATTTGATATCCCGCCTTTCACTCCCCTTCAGGAGTCTCCAAGCGGCTAACATTCTCCTTTCCCTTCCTCCCCCACAACAAACACTCTGTGAGGTGAGTGGGGCTGAGAGACTTCAAAGAAGTGTGACTGGCCCAAGATCACCCAGCAGCTGCAGGTGGAGGAGCGGAGACGCAAACCCGGTTCCCCAGATTAGGAGTCTACCGCTTTTAACCACTACACCACACTGGCTCTCCCCACCATCAGCATGCGTCTCCCCACCATCAGCCTCCAAACCACATCGGGAGACAGTGGGATGGCGGCGTTCCGCCTCCCCGCTGTCCCCCGACCTTGTGGGGCTGGCGCTGCGGCTCTCCTGAAGCCTGGAGAGCGAGAGGGGTCGGTGCGCACCGACCCCTCTCGCTTTCCAGGCTTCAGCGAAAGCCTGCATTCGCCCCATAGGACGCACACACATTTCCCCTTCATTTTTGGAGGGGGAAAAGTGCGTCCTGTAGGGCGAAAAATACGGTAAGTCAGTACTGTCTGCACTGACCAGCAGTGACTCTCTGGAATTTTAGACAGGAGTCTCTCCTAGTCCTACCTACACAGGCCAGGGATTGAACATGGGACTTTTTGCACGCAGATCAGATGCTCTTCCATCGAACTAAGGATCACAGATACACTCTGGGTGGCAGGTTGTTGCTGGTGAGTTATTGGGGGTGGGAGCATCAGCAGTATTCGGAAATCATCTGAGTTATCGTAGCAGCTGCACAGCACCCATGTCACACGACCACGACCCCCCTCTCTCGAGTGCCATACATTAGACAGCGTTACCGTAATACTACTAGTAACGGGCCACGTCGACTTCTCCTACCCCCTAGTCTGCAGCAGCGCAGTACTCGCGCGCCCCACAAGCGCCTGCCCCCCCTTTAACAACTACCACACTGCCCCTAAAGTTCGCGCACTCACAAACGTTAGCAAAGGAATGCCCGGGCAAAAAAAGTGTACCACGGTACCTGTAGTAGCTGAGCAGCCCGTTGCTAAGCACGAACCATCGGCGCTGGTAGCCCTTCAGGTAGTTGGTCCACTTGAAGAGCCAGCCTTTGTACGTGTCGGGCCCGGGGCCGGCCGAGGTTGGGGTGGTCGCGGGGGTGGAGGGCAAGGGTCCCTCGAGGGTGGTGGCGCCGGCCAGGCTCATGGCGACGAGGAGGGCGGGGGGAGGAGGAGGGCGGCGAGGGGGCTGCTTGCAGGCCAGGCAAGGGACGGCGCTGAGAAGGGAGACCAGCCCGCGGGTGCCGGCGCTGCACAGCGGCGCGGCTGCCTTCCCCATAGGCGACGCCGCCGCTGAGGCTGCGCCCGGCCGCTCCTCCTCCTGGCTGCTTCGCCTCAGCGCCGCCGCCAGGGCTAGCGAGGGGGCGGGGCCGCGCGACACGTGACGGCGGCAGGCCGCGCCCCTCCGCTCCTGGCCATGTGACGCGCCACCCCACCCGAGGGAGCGGCGTGACGCGGCCGCTACGACAGCGGCGCCCCGCGTTCTGTTCTTTTCCCCTCTCCGACGGCGAGCGCGCCGAACGGCTCCCCAATCACGTGCGCCTCGTCTGCGAGGCTCGTCGGGCTGCCGGAGGATCGGAGATCTCGCGGGAGTTGTGTGGAAGGCGGAGGGCGGGGAATGGAAAGGGGGCGGGGCCGGCAAGGCGCCAATCAAGGAATAGGGATGCGGACGCCGCTTGATTAGAATAAAAAAAAGGCGGGAAGCTCCTCGAGGCTCAGCGCTTCGCTGTCCAGGTGGAGGCGCCGGCGGCCATTTTGCCACGCTGTTACCTCAGGTGACAGGGCGGCAAAAGCTTCGTCTGGCGACGTGGCCAAGACGACGCAAGCGAAAGCTTATATCAAAAAAAATTATATATATATGTCATTTATTACACATTTATATATAAAGAGCCCTAAATCCAATCAGTTTTAAACAAAACAGTCGCTGCCTTCAGGGTTACAATCTAGAAAAGGGAAAAGGAACACACCCGGGAGCGAGCTTAAGAAAATATGTTTTGATAAAAAATTAAAATGGTGTTTGTATAAATATATAAGTTTTAAAAGTCAGAAATATTAATGCATCACGGTGAGAAGTACTTAAAATAGTTATAATCAAAGAATTAAGTAATAAATGTTTTAAACAATTACTGTACATTCTAAGAACGTACATCAAATATTTGAAAAATGGAAGCATTCACTTCTGGGTTTTCAGCATTTGAAAGCTGAAACATTTGACTTCCGAAGCAGCATTTCAACACATGAAACACACATCTAAACTCTGCTAAACTGTCACTCCATCCAGACAACACCTGACTCTGCATTTTCTCACACAGTTTTACAATTCTGCAAAACAGAGGTGTGGTAAAATGTGTATGTGGACACCTGCCACTACAGATGTTGTTGGGGGATCTCATCAGAGAATCCTTTGCTAAGGTTGCAGCCTACGGGTCAGGTAGCACAATGTACCTGGAGCTATCCATGGTCCTGACTGCTGGTCCCCAGAGAATGCTGTGGCCGAGTCAGCAGGCTTGCCCTGCCCGGACTTGTTATGTCTGGGCTTACTTCCACCTGAATCCGTCCAACTCAGCCTGCCTCATCCCTTGTGAGCCTCAAGTCCCAGCTACAGGATTGATGCAGGAAGATTGCAAATATGCCAGCAAAGCCCATCCAGCCCGGGTGTCTTTAACAGAGGATTAGACAGATTCATAGAGGATAAGCCTATTAACTGCTACTAGCCACAATGACCATAGTCTGCCTCCATGGTCAGACACAGTACAGTGGTACTTCAGGTTACATACACTTCAGGTTACACACTCCGCTAACCCAGAAATAGTGCTTCAGGTTAAGAATTTTGCTTCAGGATAAGAACAGAAATTGGGCTCCAGCAGCGCGGCGGCAGCGGGAGGCCTCATTAGCTAAAGTGGTGCTTCAGGTTAAGAAAAGTTTCAGGTTAAGAACAGACCTCCGGAACAAATTAAGTACTTAACCCGAGGTACCACTGTAATACTTCTGAATATCCGCTTGTGAACACCACAGGAGAGGACAGGGCTCCTGTGAATGGGTTCTGCTTGACTTTGAGAACAGGGTGCTATACTAGATGACTCATTGGGCTTATCCAGTGAACTTTGCTTATTATTTTATTTGGCACATGCTGACCTGCACACTGCTTTGCCCCTCCTGGTAAGCAACAGTGGCCCACCTGCCATGCTCATTTAGGTCTGACCTGGGAGCACTGGGAGCTAGGACAAGTCAGAAGCAACAACCATTATAGTTCTGGGGATAGGACTTCAAACCTACAAGTGAGTTGGTGCCTCGTAGGAGTTGTGGCCACCATATCTCCAGTCACCTAGGTCCTTTCTTTCTGGATGATCAAGGGACAGGAAGAGACTTCACCCAGAATGATGCCGAAAACAGACAAGTCTTTAGCAAGAACACTGCAGGCAGGGTTTGTGCCTAGTACAGGCATTAGCAGAATGAATTGTCAGGCACTAAGAGGCAATTTGCAGTCAGTCCTGGTGCTGTCTTTTAGTGCGAACTTGAGCCAGGATATCCATAAGCTGGTGGGAGGCACCTGAGAGAACAGAACCATTATTGGAAGGCAGTCAGCTGTCCAGTTTTCTGTGCAGGTGTGTGAGATGCACACACAAAAATGTGTATTCTGCTAGCAGCCTGTTGTGATGTCAGATGAGAAAATTCACCTTGCCAATCTCAACTCAGTTGTGTACAGACCAATTTTACCATATGAGACTGCCCCTTTAGCACAGATGATCAATGTAGGCCATATCTTCTTGTCTTAATCCCTTGCAAATGTATGTCACAGAAATGAATTAGATCTTTATTGCTTTTGCAAGTCAGGTGTCTACATCTTTTGGATGCTTTTCAGATGGAAGCCAGTTTGTCTCTGGAGTAAACATAAAGGACACCATTCATTGCCTATTCAGCTCATCAGACATCTCTGCTGATAGCTGGCAGCATCTTTTGGCCGCATAGAGAAATAAATAAAAGAAGTACTTATTAGTAGTTTCTCTATGTGAGTGGTATAAGAGGATTCAAGTTCAGGGATTCCTAGAGGCTCACCACTGGAGGGCTGTTGCTGCCTGCACGACATGAAGAGGAGGGTGCTAAATTGTTTGTGTGTCCAGCAGATTGAGAAAAGACTACATCATCAAGGGGTTTTAGTTTAAGGAAGAAAGGCAGGTAAGCAGAGATGATACAGATGTATACATTTATTCATGGTGTGTGCCAGTCATTGTAGACATTACTGAGCAAGATGGACCAATGGCCTGACTCTGTATAAGGCAGCTTCCTGTGTTCCTAAGACCAGCTTCATCAGGCATCTCTGGCCGCTGAACTGTTTCCAGTTGGTCATTATAAGAACTACTTTTTTACTTTAAGAAGTGCTCTTGGGTTTGCTCTCTTCTTCTTCCACCCCTATACTTCTTTCCTTGTGTGCCATGTATTTTACGTTGTAGGCCTGCAGACAGCAACAGTTATATCTGATTGTTTGTAAGCTGCCATGGGAGTCTTTGTGACTAAAGAGCAGGGTACAGACACTAAATAAACCCAGGTACTTCTGTCTCCTTCAACGTGTGCTATGCACAACCTTGGCTGCAATGCAGATAGAACTGGTGTTTGGGAATGGGGGTGTTGTGTAGTGCCATGCAAATTTTGCCAGCCAGCTGCATACCAGAACACCAACCTGCAGAAAAGGACCCCACCAGACCCAGGATGTTCCATTTCATTGCACTTTTCAAATGCATCTTCTTTTGGAAACATCTGATCGATCTGGACAAGCTGGTTCAAATACCTCCCCCCCCCCCGCCATGGTCACAGACTCACCTTAGGCAAGTCACTATTTCTCTCTCAGCTTTAGTCAATCAACTATCTGTAAACAGGGAATAACAGGTTGTAGAGAACCAAAAGACCAGGACAGTCCAAGACATTATGCCGCTTGAGGCAGGCAGCCTGGTGCCCCCTCCCACCCCAAATCAAGTTGCAAAGCATCTAAGGCCAAACTGAGGTATTTTAGCACCTGAGGCAAAAAAATCCAAACCAACCCACAGGCACCTTACCCCCTTCCTGTCAGTAAGAATACAATAACAATAAATTGGTCAATAGCTAACAATTTGCAACTTTTCCATAACACCCTAAATCTGCTGCTGCATTTTGCCTAATGGTAAGGCTGGACCTGCAAAAAGACCATAAAGCCCTCTGAACATCAAAAAAAATCCAATTAAAGGCCTACAACAGAAACATTTGTGCCACATGGATGCTGTGAAGGCCTTTTATTAACTTTAATTCCATTATCCTATTGAGACAAGCCAGCAGGAAAGCCTACGGGGCGGGGGGGGACACGCATGGGTCTTTTTCATGATGATTTTCTGTGCCAAGTGGAACCATGAAGCCACTCCTCTAGCTCATGGTCACTCACGTTACCTAAGCCTGTTTTGCTGTGGCAGGTTCACATTTTTCCATCCTGTGACTTCCTTGGCCTTTGTTAGCTCCGGCAGTGCAAAGGTTGAGGTGTGGGCTTTGAGCCAGGCCCTCTGGTCAATCTTCTCCAGCATTCTCTGGTAGTGGCCATATTCCTTCTTCCAGCGGTTCATTTTCTTCTGCTGGTCATGCACAAACTTCTTCATCATCTGGTCGATGAGATTGCCCATCTTCCTTTTGCTTTCTTCAATGTGCTTGAGCTTTAAGAAATCGGAAGCAACTGTTAGCAAAGTCACTTAAATAAACACAGACAAAAGTCCAGAGAGAAAAGTCTTAATAACACTCTAAGCAAGCTGAACCAAACCGGTGCATAATCTGAGGATTAAGGAACAGAGAGGTTCTGTCTTTCTCCATTCATGGAAGAGAGACATATAACCAAACATACAGAAGGAAAAGCCCTACAAACTACTCAGCCAATCAGAGCTTGTGTGTGAAATTCATGCCACTCTACCTGGTCAGAAGCGGGTTTGTTGTGCTTGAACACAAAATCCAGTTGTGTAACCTAGGGGTGCATTCAGACGTGCATGTCACTGGATAATGTCATTAACTGCCCCGCTGCCACCGCCGCCCTTTCCACATATGTGTGCTTCTATTTCCCCCATGAAAAGAGAGGGGGGGACGTATGCCAGTATACTACCCCAAATTTCATTGCTTTACTCCCACAATTTTCCAGGTAAACTGGGGGCTGCAAACACATTTTCGGGGGCTCAAAAACATGGAAACAAAATGCCCAATATGCACTGTATTCCATTAGTTTTCCAGAAGTGGCTTTTGCGTTGTATGAAAGCTCAAATATAATGCTGAAATTAACAGGGAAGCGCTGGGGAAATGGGATAAACCGCTGTGCGAATGCAGCCAAAGTATTCCTGGTTCGGGAGCCATGTGGAGCTCTTTCCACCTCCACAACTCTGCTCATTCCTGTGGATGGAGTTGATTTGCAAGGACATTGTGTGCACAGAACGCCTTCTTCCTCCATTGACACAAAGAATGTCTTCTTCCCCCATTGACACAAAGGGAGCTTCTTGAAGATAAAAGAGATAGAGGTATACAAACAAGTTCCCGGATACACAATAGTTATTTGGCTCACCAGCCTAAAGAAACATTCTCTTGTGCATTTGAAATGTAACACAAGCAGGAGGCTCAGGTAAGGAGGTTCAATAGTGAGATGTACCTTGATATCGTGCACTCTCTGGACACTGATGTTGTCACGAATGATCACCTTAGAAAGATGACTCTTGGGTAAAAACCTCTTTAAAACGGCTTCGCTGCCACTGAGCAAACTGCACGGGGGAAAGGGGCCTGGTTAGAACCGCATTTGCTATACTGCCTCCCTCCAAAATTAAGGGAGTAAATACCACTAATTTAGGAATATCCGCCTGTAGGCCTAGCACTTTTTTATTTCATACATTTATATACCTCAGGGAGCTCAAGGTAGTACACATGGTTCTCCTTAATCCCGATTTTACCATCACAACAACCCTGTGAGGTAGGTTAGGCTGAGAGACAGCGACTGGCCTGCGGTCACCCAGTGAGCTTCATCGTGGCTGAGTGAGGATTCGAACCCTGGTCTCCCAGGTCATAGGTAAAGGTAAAGGGACCCCTGACCATTAGGTCCAGTTGTGACCGACTCTGGGGTTGCGGCGCTCATCTCGCTTTATTGGCTTCTGGGTCATGTGGCCAGCATGACTAAGCCGCTTCTGGCGAACCAGAGCAGAGCACGGAAATGCCGTTTACCTTCCTGCCAGAGCGGTACCTATTTATCTACTTGCACTTTGACGTGCTTTCGAACTGCTAGGTTGGCAGGAGCAGGGACCGAGCAACGGGAGCTCACTCTGTCGTGGGGATTCGAACCGCCGACCTTCTGATAGGCAAGCCCTAGGCTCTGTGGTTTAACCCACAGCGCCACCTGCGTCATAGTCTGGCACTATAACCATTACACCGCACTGTCTCTTCACACTGGTGTATTCTAGGAGCTAGGAGGAGGCTGAACCACATGCAAGTTAATTTTCCATGAGCCATTTTCTCCTGCTCGCTGGATGAAGGCTGAAATATTATGTTATGGAAGATTTGAATGTGTTTTTTATCTTTTTCCGGCAACACTGATATAGCTGCCTTCTTATTTTTGTAAGCCTCTTTGGGGGGGGGGGAAGCAAATAAACATTTTAAGATTTAAATAAACCATGCAGTCCCTGGTTTGAACCTTGCTTTTCTAACCTCGTAACCTAAAGAAAAGTCAGGCCTTCTTTCTTTCTTTCTTTCTTTCTTTCTTTCTTTCTTTCTTTCTTAGTCTCAGGCCCTCTGCAATATCTGAACGATATTTATACTGATATACATTGCATACTTATTGTAAAGATTTCAAGAGCATATGCTAAGTGCTTTGAAAATGCCCAGTATATAGAGTGTTGGGAGATCTGTTTCTGGGTCACTAGTTTTTTGTTTTAACCAAAAGCTACTGCTATAAGGCAGAGAATATTATTTTTTACATACACATAATATAAATCTTTATGTTTGTGGAAAGACAAAAAAACCCCAACCCTCTTCTTTGAACGAAAACCTTTCCTCTTCTTTCAACGAAATAACTCTCAGAGAAGCTGAGCCACGGGGCTGCCTTGCAACCCCTAAAGGAGACACATAAACAAGCTTTATATGTGAGGAACAACAGATAAACCCTTCTTCCCTCCTGAAGCAAAATAACTCTGCAAATGCTCAGAGGCATGTCACTGGGGGCTGTCTTGCTACCCCTGAACATGGCATGCAATTCATGCAGACACAAAGGGGGGAAACGCAACAAAGCCTCTTCCCTCTTCTATCAGGGAACGGCAGAACTCTGCACATGTTCAAGGGCCCTCCATTGGGACTGTGCAATATTTACATTTGTGAAAGAGGGACCCCCCAAAAAAATTATTTTCCCCTTTCAGGGAGGAAAAGAGCTCTGCACATGTTCAGAGGCAAAACGGGGCAAACTCCTGATTGAGACGGGAGGGTGTCACGAGTGAAGCCCCTCCCCTACCTCCCTGTGCCCAGAAAAAGTATTTTCCCCTTTCGGGGAGGAAAAGAACTCTGCACATGTTCAGAGGCAAAACGGGGCAAACTCCTGATTGAGGGGGGAGGGTGTCACGAGTGAAGCCCCTCCCCTACCTCCCTGTGCCCTGGGGGGGGGCTTGCCCCGCTCCCTCCATCCACCCACCCCCTTTACCTGAAAAGCACCAGCACTTGGCCGCCGACGTGGGGCTGGAAGAAGGTGACCACGGCCGGCGGGGCGTCCTCGGGTTTCCCCGCCTCCATGGCGCCTCCCCTGACCGGGGACTGGACCGGACTGCGCTGAGCCATGGCTGGGAAATGCCTCCCCGCTGGAGGGAGCGGAGGTCACAATGGGATCGGGCGTTCAGAGTTGCCCTGGAAACCGGCCCCGGGGCTTGGAAGGGCTCAATGCCTTCTCGTTGCCGCCGCTGCTTCTGAAGCAGGAGGAGGAGGAGGACGAGGGGGCACCGCAGGAAGCGTCTGGGGTGGGCGGTGGGTAAGGAGAGCTCCCCGTCGTCAGGTCGAGAAGGGGTTTTGGTGGGGCGAGTGGGGCGCGGAGGAAGCGCTGCGAAAGAATCCATCCCCAAAGTCAGGGAAGGATGAGGAGGGGGGGGAGAGAACCTCCATGTCCAAAGGCAGTCTATCTCTGAATGGCCATAACAGCGTAAGGAGAGCCTGCCGGATCCTGCCATCTAGACCAGCATGCTCTTCTCACAGTGGCCAACCTGAGGCCTGAGTGGAAAGCAGGACATGAGCCCTAAGGGGACTCTCCTGCGGGTTTTCCAGAAGCATTTCTGCCTCTGGCTATGGAGGCACAGCAGAGCCATTGTGGCTAGTAGCCATCAACAGCCCTCTCCCCCATGAATTTGTTTGATCCTCTTCAAAAGCCGTCCAAGTCAGTGTCCATCGCTGCCTCCTGCAGCAGGGAGTTCCATAGTTTGTGCTGTCTGAAGAAGTCCTTTCTGAACCTTTTCCAACTCTACAATGCCCTTTTTGATGGGAGACGACCAGAATTGTACACAGTATCCTAAATATGGGACACAGGTGGCGCTGTGGGTTAAGCCACAGAGCCTCTTGGGCTTGCCCATCGGAAGGTCAGCAGTTTGAATCCCCGCAACGGAGTGAGCTCCCGTTGCTTGGTCCCTGCTCCTTGGTCCCCACTCTGGCGGGAAGGTAAATGGCGTTTCCGTGCGCTGCTCTGGTTCGCCAGAAGTGGCTTAATCATGCTGGCCACATGACCCGGAAGCTGTACGCCGGCTCCCTTGGCCAATAAAGCGAGATGAGCGCCGCAACCCCAGAGTCAGTCACGACTGGACCTAATGGTCAGGGGTCCCTTTACCTTTACCTATCCTAAATATGGTCACATCCTAGATTTGTATATTGGCATTACGACATGGGCAGCTTTGTTTTCAATTCCTTTCCGAATGATCCCTAGCGTGGGATCTGCCTTTTTCAAAGCTGACATATACTGTATTGGGTTGACATCTTCATCTAGCTATCTGCTGTAACTCCAAGCACCAACAGTTGCTCCTAGGCGGATTCAAACCAGAGGAGGATTCAGAGGAGAGGGACCCGTTCACCTGCACTGGGCGCCTAGCCAAGAGGGTGCTGTAGGAGCTCCTGCAACAGTCACTTAGAATGGAAGACGAGAGGCAGGAGGGCACCAAATTTTGGCATTGCACAGGGCACTGCTAAAATCTGGAAAAAAACCAAGTCCACCATTGTTCAGACCCAATGATAATATATTTGCCCATTCACTCAGTTTGGAGAGGGTCCCTTTGCAGCCCTTTGCAATCTCTCTCTCTCTCTCTCTCTCTCTCCCTCCCCCCCCCCCTCTCTCTTTTAACAACCCTGCTGAGCAGTTCAGCAAATTTGGCCATCTC
The DNA here is from genome assembly GCF_965112155.1 of Podarcis liolepis. Taxonomy (NCBI): domain Eukaryota; kingdom Metazoa; phylum Chordata; class Lepidosauria; order Squamata; family Lacertidae; genus Podarcis; species Podarcis liolepis. The sequence continues at coordinate 25,382,761 of NC_139566.1, read as the reverse complement.
ACTGCTCTGGCATATCAGTTTCTGAGCCTTGACAGGATTTGGGATTTGGAGAAAGGGTTGTAGCTCAGTAGTTTACCACCAGTTCAGCCCCTCGCATCTCCAGGAGGGGTTGCAAAAATCCTTGCCAGAAACCCTGGAGAAGGGGAGCAGAAGGGCCATTTAGCCTGGAACCTTGAACTCAAAACGAGTCCTTAAATTCTGACACTTAATTCACAGAAACAGAGAATCGCAGAATGCTGATTTCTAGGTAGTTAAGAAGGTGCAATGCTCCTGGTGCAAATTTGCATGTGCTAATTTATACACATAGATGCACAAATGTGCGGGTCTGAGCAAATTCAAAGATGGCGAGGGTAATCAAAATAGCAACCATGCTTTTAAAGGGTTGCATCCAACTAGGATGCAATTCATGAGGATTTGCGCTTGCGGTGCTAGCAAGGTGGTCCTAAGCAATCCTGCTTTTGCATCTTCAGAAGCTTTGGGGTGGTCTCACTGTTTCATTTTCCAAAGGGTGCATATCCTGTAAGTTACTGCTGGTAACTTTTCATACAACAAATGTTCCAAGTCATTAGTCTTCCCTCCCTCCCACTTTTACTTGTACTATGCACTATACATTTAAAGCAGTATTGTTCCATTTTAAATACCGTATTTTTTGCTATATAAGACTCACTTTTTCTCTCCTAAAAAGTAAGGGGAAATGTGTGTGCGTCTTATGGAGCGAATGCAGGCTGCGCAGCTATCCCAGAAGCCAGGAACAGCAAGAGGGATCACTGCTTTCGCTGCGCAGTGATCCCTCCTGCTGTTCTGGCTTCTGGTATTCAGAATTTTTTTTTTCTTGTTTTCCTCCTCCAGAAACTAGGTGCGTCTTATGGTCTAGAGCGTCTTATGGGGTGAAAAATAGTAGTCGTCATGGCTCTAACCACCCAAGAATCCTGGGAACTGTGGTTTGTTAAGGGTGCAGAGAGCTAGGCCTGACTACAAAGAACTTCATTTGAAATAGCTCCAAGTTTTCAATGTCTTTTTCTCCTTTTAGACATTATTGAAAGACTATGATGTTCAAGAAGCAAACGACTTCCTGAATCAGTGTGTCTGGGGGCCACGATAGATGCCGGTGGTGTTTGACCAGGAATATATACAGGTATAGCTAAAGACGACTCACAAAGTGCTGCTGTTTTCCCTGCTAACTTTGGCAAGATTTGCAAGATTTTTATATAATGGCATATATCCCTCTAGAGTGGAACTCCGACCTCCATCAGCCAGCAGGGCTAATTGCCAGGGTTGATGGGAGTTGTAGTCCAACAACATTTGGAGATCTGCAGGTTCCTCCAGCCCTGTTCTCTGCAAGGGAAACCAGAAAAATTGGCAGGTATTTTTTTATTCTTCAGTGCCTTCACATCTTTAATCCTAACGCTTTATGAATAATTCCCGACATTGAGCAATAGCCAGTACTATTTTTCTAGAAAATGAGGTGCTAGGAACTCACCAATAATTTCTCCCTTGTTCTCTTAGAATGGTGATGGCGCCTACCTGGGAGGTAAAAAAACCCAAAAACCCTGGTGATAGTCACTGCTGGATACCACACATTCAGTTTGCTTTTTCCCTCATTGTCTATTTTTTCTAAAATATATTTATACTTTTCAGATTTATACATTTCACTGATTTTACAATCCTTTTGACATTTCAAAACTTGACTTCCTTCCCCCTCTTTCTGCAGTTCCTTAACTTTATTTTTCATATCTTCTGCATATCCAAATTAACTTAATTTGCTCATTTATTCATCTTCTTTAAGAATACAGTGGTACCTTGGTTCTCGAACTTAATCCGTTACGGGAGTCTGATCAACTCCCAAAAGTGTTCGTAAACCAAGGTGCAGTTTCCAATTGGCTGCAGGAGCTTCCTGCACTCATTCGGAAGTCACGGAAACCGCGTTCGGACATTCGGCTTCCAAAAAATGTTCACAAACCGGAACGCTCACTTCCGGGTTTGCGGCATTCAAGAGCTGATTTGTTCGGGAGCCAAACCATTTGAATACCAAGGTACCACTGTATACTCTTATGAAACTGCAGGTTAGTACGATTATCCTGCCAGTGTTTTTATCTGTTTACAATGTATCTGTAAATATTCAATAAACCATTTCCATTCTTTTATAAAAAAGCTTGTTATCTTGATTTCTTACTCTTCTGGTCAGTTTTGCCATTGCTGCATATTCCATACGTTTTTGCATCCATTCTTCCTTTGCTGGGACTTCTTCTTTCCATTTTTGGGCAAGTAACATTCTTGCCGCTGTAGTCGCATACATGAATAAGTTTCTATACAATTTAGGTACCGTATTTTTTGCTCTATAAGACTCACCTTTTCCCTCCTAAAAAGTAGGGGGAAATATGTGTGCGTCTTATGGAGCGAATGCAGGCTGCGCAGCTATCCCAGAAGCCAGAACAGCAAGAGGGATTGCTGCTTTCACTGCGCAGCGATCCCTCTTGCTGTTCTGGCTTCTGAGATTCAGAATTCTATTTTTTTCTTGTTTTCCTCCTCCAAAAACTAGGTGCGTCTTGTGGTCTGGTGCGTCTTATAGAGCGAAAAATACAGTAGTTCTGTCCCTATAATTCCCAAGAGCAAAGCTTCTGGTTCCTTTTTCCTTGTTGTCTAACCGGAAGCCTCATTTGCCTCCCTAAAGCATAGCGAGCAAGAATGATGCTTCCTGTCGTAGCTGATGTCTAAAGTTCGCCTTGATGAATGCAGTGTTTGGAACCATCCCTATCATATTCAGGCACCCGTCTGTCTACGGCCTTTCCCGGATCACAAACAGCCTGTTCCTCAGTAATGGCGAGGCCGCCAACAACAAACTCTTCCTCTATGCCAACCAGATCACCACAGTTATCAACGTTTCAGTGGAGGTGGTCAACACTTACTTCCCAGACATTTACTACATCCACGTCCCCATAACAGACTGCCCCTCGTCTCGCCTTTTGGACTTCTTCGACCCCGTAGCCGATAAGATCCGCGCTGTGGAATCAAACCAAGGCCGGACGCTAGTGCACTGCGCTGCGGGCGTCAGCCGATCCGCCGCCCTGTGCATCGCCTACCTGATGAAGTACCACTCGATGTCTCTGGCAAACGCCCACGCCTGGGTCAAGTGCTGCCGGCCCATCGTCCGGCCCAACAACGGCTTTTGGCAGCAGCTCATCCAGTACGAGCAGAAACTCTTTGGGAAAACCAGCGTCAAGATGGTCCAGTCCCCGCTGGGGATGATTCCTGACCTTTACGAAAACGAAGTCAGGGTCATGATAGCCTTGTGACAATTACAGAACTCGCACCCTCCGGGAGAAGGGGGCTCAGCGGAGCTTAACGAACCCCGACGCTATCTTTACTAAGTGTGAAATTTTGCCCAACTCTGTCCAGTGCAGAACCCTATTGCCTGATGAAGAAGAAGGGGGTGGGATTGTCGATAAGGGGATGCTCTGTGTGTATGCGTGTGCCTTTTTCTTTTCTATACATAAAAGCGACAAAAAATTGAAAAAACAAGCAAACCATAGGCAAGCTCAGTTTGTGACTCTTTTGTGTCTCGTTCCAAAATAACAAAGCCTTTAGGGGGCTCGGAGAGCTTTTCTTTTGGGAAACACCCAATGTTGCAGCAAAGCAGGACTGTAGTGCCTAGGGTTACCAGACCACATAGGTGCCAACTCAAGGGGGCTGGGGTCCCTTGCCCCCTACCCAGTAATTTTCTTCTGAGGGATGCAGGTGGCACTGTGGTCTAAACCACTGAGCCTCTTCAGCTTCCCAATCAGAAGGTCAGTGGTTCGAATCCCCACAATGGAGTGAGCTCCCGTTGCTCTGTCCCAGCTCCTGCCAACCTAGCAGTTGGAAAGCACACCAGTGCAAATAGATAAATAAGTAGCGCTGTGGCAGGAAGGTAAACGGTGTTTCCGTGCACTCTGGTTTCCGTCACAGTGTCCCGTTGCGCCAGAAGCGGTTTAGTCCTGCTGCCCACATGACCCGGAAAGCTGTCTATGGACAAACGCCGGCTCCCTTGGCCTGAAAGCGAGATGAGCGCTGCAACCCCATAGTTGCCTTTGACTGGACTTAACCGTCCAGCGGTCCTTTACCTGTATCCACATTAAAAAATGATCATAATAGTTGTAGTTGTTAAATTTATTGCCTTCCCTTCACTGGCAGGTCCCAGGGTGGGTTACATCAGCTTAAAATGCAGAATTAAAAACTGTTGAAACATTACAGTCAGAGGAATACGGTGGGTCCTGAAAACTCACATCTCAGGTGTTCAAGGCTTGTTTAAAGAGGAGCATTTTCAGTGTTTAAAGGTAAAGGTAAAGGGACCCCTGACCATTAAGTCCAGTCGTGACCAACTCTGGGGTTGCGGCGCTCATCTCGCTTTATTGGCCAGAGTGGTACCTATTTATCTACTTGCACTTTGACATGCTTTCGAACTGCTAGGTTGGCAGGAGCTGGGACCGAGCAACGGGAGCTCACCCCGTCCCAGGGATTCAAACTGCTTACCTTCTGATTGGCAAGTCCTAGGCTCTGTGGTTTAACCCACAGCGCCACCTGCGTGCCTTTTTCAGTGTTTACTGAAAGCTGAAGAATGAAGGTGTCAGGCACACTTCTGTGGGGCACAAATGAATTGCAGCATGAAAACAGAAGAACACCCTTAAGAGCCACAATAAGCATTGGCAGCACATCTTCGTCTATGAGATGCCATGGGGAAAACACGATTCTCTAACTGGCATTGAAAAGATCTTTTTTACCTTTCATTTTCTTCTGGTAGCACAGCACCCTCAATATTCCCCTGCCCCCCTTCCTGCTTCCCTCCCTCCCTCAGTCTGCCACCTCCCCCCAGCCAGGCGCCACCCTCTGTTTCTGGCTTGCCTCCCAGAGGAGAAAGGGGGCACATGTGAGTGTGCAGCATGTCTGTCCCCTGCCTGGCTGCCCATTCCTCCTTGACCCCCTTCCTTCCTTCCTTCCTTCCTTGATCTGTGTGGCTTGGCAGGGAGCTGCCCAGCAAGAGCACACAGGCAGGCAGGCAGGCAAGCCCGCAGAACTAGTATTAGGTTCATCAATTGACTTGCACACAGAGCACCTATATTAATAGAATTGAACAATATGTTTAATTAGAAAAATAAAAGACTGCTTGCATTTTACAGTATTTCCTTAGGCTTCTTTACCCTCACCTTATTTCAGGCTACAGACCTGCATGAAGACTTTATTTGGCGATACTGGTTGCAAATGTCATGCTACGTACTTACCCAAGGGCAAGGCTAATTCAATTCAGTCGGACCAAAGTAAGATGGCATAAAATTGGCAATGGAGCAAAGATACCAGGGATGTAAATCGTGGCTGCCCAGGTCAGGTCTCACACTGCTAAGTCCGGCCTGGTGACCACCAGAAGTTTTAAACTACATAGAATTCCCATCACTCTCAGCCAGCATGGTTCTGGAGCTGAAGGGAGTTGTAGTGTAAAACTTCTGGTGGTCACCAGGCTGATAATAATTGTTATTAATTTTCAATTACCATCCAATAACAGCCTCATTATAACAATACCAAATTATAATACAATTACTAATACCAATCTTTCAAATACCGAATTATATATTGTAGTCCAAAACATCTAGCAGACGTTTGGTTGGGTGGGCAGAAAAAGTCACAGCAGATCCAAAACGCTGTCACTTGAGGTAGAAGCTTCACCAACAACATCAATCGTGCAAAAAGATTCTGTGTAGTCCCACTGATGCTCACATAGATGAACCACCACTGATTTAGTCCGGATGCAAACCACAGAATACAGATAGAGAAGTGCTCGAAATAAATTAGAAAACAGGTTGTTCCTGGGCACATTTTAAAGCATCCTAAAAAACAAGATTGTTTTGATGAACAGAAAAGTACAAGTCTGGTTTCACGCAATCTTGTTTTGTCTCTCCAAAGATACTTCCCACCACAAATGAAACCTTGGGAGATGATTCTGTAGCCTTCCAAAAGTCTCTGTTTCTGTCTCCAGATCTTCTTAACCTCCAAAGAAACTGACGACTGGAGTACATTCAGAAAGTTGGGGGGGGGGGGGAGAGGAAAAAAATCACGTCCCTCCTGGCAAAGTGGCCTCCACACAGTTCAGCCAGAAATTGGCACAGCTGGCATGATAACAGTTACCTTCATACATAATAGGATCTGAGTTTCCAGAACTCACCTGAGAAGGCAAAGGAAAAAAAAAATAAGGCCTTTTTGGTCATGGCTCCCTGTCTGCAGGATACCCTTCCCAGTGTGATCCACCTGAAACCTTCATTAAGATCTTTTCAACGCCAGTTACAGAATTGTGTTTTCCCCATGGCATCTCATAGACTAAGATGTGCTGCCAAAGCTTATTGTGGCTGTTAAGGGTGTTCTTCTGTTTTCATGCTTCTGTTTTGTACCCCACAGAAGTGTGCCTGGCACCTTCAGCTTTCAATAAATGCTGAAAATGTTCTTCTTTAAACAAGCCTGGAACACCTGAGGTGTGAGTTTTCAGGACCCACCGTATTCCTCTGACTGTGATGTTTCAACAGTTTTTAATTCTGCATTTTAAGCTGATGTAACCTATCCTGGGACCTGCCAGTGAAGGGAAGGCAATAAATTTAACGACGACAACTATTATGGTCATTTTAAAATCTGGATAAAGGTAAAGGATCTCTGGATGGTCGAAGGCGACTATGGGGTTGTGGCGCTCATCTCGCTTTCAGGCCAAGGGAGCCAGTGTTTGTCCACAGACAGCTTTAAGGGTCATATGGCCAGCATGACTAAACTGCTTCTGGCACAGTGGGACACTGTGACGGAAACCAGAGCTCACGGAAACACCGTTTACCTTCCCGCTGCAGTGGTACCTATTTATCTACTTGCACTGGCGTGCTTTCGAACTGCTAGGTTGGCAGGAGCTGGGACAGAGCAGCGGGAGCTCACTCCATTGTGGGGATTCAAACCGCCAACCTTCTGATCGGTGAGCCCAAGCGGCTCAGTGGTTTACACCACAGTGCCTCCCGCGTCCCTTACATTTGGATAACAAGCAACTAAAATACTACTACCAGCATCTAGAGGACCACAGATTCCCCATTCCATGTGTGAAACAAATTAGAAAATGAATAAGTTCACCTGGGGCTCCCGCTTCACCTCAGTTAGGCAAACCCCACAGACTGGTTCGGGTGCAAGGTCAGAAGCTGACAAGCGAGAGTCACTTTCACCAGGCGGCTCCAGCAGGTTAACATTCTGTAAGCAAAGTCAACACGGTGGGGGGGGGGCACCCAAAGTGTCAGAACCTGGCTTTCTCTCCCCCAAAGGCCAAATCAGCAACCCAGGCACTTGGTCAAGGATCATAGAATCATAGAGTTGGAAGAGACCACAAGGGCCATCAAGTCCAACCCCCTGCCAAGCAGGAAACACCATCAGAGCACTCCTGACATATGGTTGTCAAGCCTCTGCTTAAAGACCTCCAAAGAAGGAGACTCCACCACACTCCTTGGCAGCAAATTCCACTGTCGAACAGCTCTTCAGAACTCTGAAGAGGCACACTGCCAGTCAGAGTAAGCAATGCTGAGAGAGATGGTGAAGAAGGTTGTAGCTCAGTGGTTGAGCACTTGCTTTGCATGCAGAAGGTCCCGGGTTCAATCCCCACCATCCCCAGGTAGGGCTGGGAAAGACTCCCTGCCTGAAACCCCAGAGAGCTGCTGCCAGTCAGTGTAGGCAGCACTGAGCTCGATGGACCAAGAGTCTGATTCAGCACAGTGAATGGCTGTAGCTCAGTGGCAGGACACCTGCTTTGGATGCAGAAGGTCCTGGGTTCAATCTCCGAATTTCCAGGTTGGATTGGGAATGTCCCCTTGCCTGAAATCCTGGAGAGCTGCTGCCAGTCAGTGTGGACAATACTGAGCTAGACGGACCAGTACTTTAATGAAAGGCCATGTACCCAGAAGAATAGAATGATCCAATGGTGTGCACATTCCTGAGCTAGATGACCCAGTTCTGTTTGACAGCTTTCTATCTTCCTAAGGGACAAATAAATAAGCTGCTGCTTATTTCACCGCTGGAATGATGACACCATTTCCCAGAGTGCCATTGACCAAGCCTCAGCAGGTCAAATAAATACAGACCCTCCAAGTGTCCCAGTTTTGACAGTCCCGGGTTTACAAAAGCCATCCCAGTTTCTGATTGGATCCCAGAATGTCCTGCTGTTCCTTAGGACGTCCCTGTTTTCATTGGAGAATTTTTTGAGGCTATGTAAACAAGTTGTCATCAGAGAGAAACCCACCAAATAAGCCAAGCAGAGGGAGTGGTGGGGTCAGTGCTAGCCCTTGCCTCCAGGTGTTCTTCATGTATCCACTAAGACGTCCTTAAAGGCAAAGGTAAAGGGACCCCTGACCATTAGGTCCAGTCGTGGCCGACTCTGGAGTTGCGGCGCTCATCTCGCTTTATTGGCCGAGGGAGCTGGCATACAGCTTCCGGGTCATGTGGCCAGCATGTCTAAGCTGCTTATGGCGAACCAGAGCAGCACACGGAAACGCCGTTTACCTTCCCGCCAGAGCAGTACCTATTTATCTACTTGCACTTTGATGTGCTTTTGAACTGCTAGGTGGGCAGGAGCAGGGACTGAGCAACGGGAGCTCACCCCGTCGCGGGGATTCGAACTGCCAACCTTCTGATTGGCAAGTCCTAGGCTCTGTGATTTAACCCACAGCGCCACCTGTGTCGTCCTTACCAGCATCTGGAATACAGAATGGCCAAAGGCGAGAAAGGACACGAGGTTGTTCCAGGCCAGATCCACCTTGCGCAGGCAATGCAGCAGGGCTTCGCTCTCTGCTTTCCGAGCCTTCATCCCTTCTTCCAGGCGCTTGGAGACCCGGTACACTTCCGACAACCCTGGATGCAAAAAAAGAAACAGCAAGGAAAGTCGTCCTCTGCAGCTGTTGGGATATAGATTTGCACGTGCACAAGCATAAACCAGTGGAGTGGAGTTACTTAGAAAAGTATTAGCGAGGGAGGATATCACCTCTGAGGGTTCAGGTCACATATTGCAAGCCTTGCTGCAACAGCCACTTCCCAAAGTCCACTGTTTTGTGGGTAAGATCAAGCTTGCCTATCGGCAAATTTAGGCTGCCAGTGGTTCATCCAGGCTAGCATCCTGCTCTCACAATGGGCAACCAGATGCCCATTATGGGATGCCCACAAGCAGGACCACAAGAACCCTCTCCTCCTGTGCAGCGGTGTAGCATTGGGGAGGGGCTACAGGGGCGGTTGCAAATTTGTTAGGGGAGCAAAATTTCATCACCTGTTGCTGTCTCAATACAGCTGTGCAGAAAGGTAAAGGACCCCTGGACGGTTAAGTCCAGTCAAAGGCAACTATGGGGTTGCGGCACTCAGCTCGCTTTCAGGCCTAAGGAGTCAGTGTTTGTCTGCAGACAGCTTTCCAGGTCATGTGGCCAACATGACTAAACCGCTTCTGGCGGAATGGATACCGTGACATAAACCGGAGCGCATGGAAACGTCGTTTACCTTCCCGCCGCAGCGGTACCTATTTATCTACTTGCACTGGTGTGCTTTCGAACTGCTAGGTTGGCAGGAGCTGGGACAGAGCAACGGAAGCTCACTCCATCGCAGGGATTCAAACCACCAACCTTCTGATCAGCAAGCTCAAGAGTCTCAGTGGCTTAAGACCACAACGCCACCCACATCCCTTTTTTCTTCTTCTTACAGCTGTGTACTTCCCTAGCTGGGGTCTAATGAAAATAGCTTCTCCATGTGAACCAGGAAGTGACCTCTCCGGTCAATGAAAATGAGTCTTCTTATTTCTACAGCTGCAATCTCCTGGGTGGTGCGAATGCAGTTGAATTTGCATGTGTATTCCATCCTTTTCCATCCATTTCCCTTCCTTCCTTCCTTCCACGTGGCCCCGGGCCTTGGCAACCCACGCTACATCACTGCTCCTGAGCTTTCCAGCAGCTGTTATTCATTGTCTCCAACCATGAAGGCAGAGCATAGCCATTTGTTAGCCTTTTCCATGAATTTGTCTAATTTTTTTTAAAGCTATCCAAGTTTCTCGGCCCCCACTGCCTCCCGTGGCAGCGAGTTCCATAACTGTGTGAAGAACTACTGCCTTTTGTCTGTCTCAAATCTTCTAATAGTCAGCTTCACTGAACAGCCCCCCAAGTTCCGGAAAAGGGAGACCAATAGGCAGTAGAGGTTGTGACACTGGGCCTTTTTTTTATAGGCACAAATCCATACCATACCCAGGATATATGCAGTCCCTGGTGCAGACAGCAGCACCTCGCTGCACACAGATGGCTGACTGATGCCTGCGAGGATTTCATTGGCATTGCTGAATACCTGCAGGGGAAAGAGGGAGAGAGACTGTAACCAAAGTCCTTGGTATGTTCATCTCTGCACACCAGAGCTGGATCACTAGCAACAGCAAACTCTGAAACGCAGGCAGTCGTCACAGCAATCCAAACAGCAACACTCCTAAGACAATGTGACAAAAGTGAGCTTTTGAACCATGCAGACACTGTAGTTTCGATAGAAAGTCAGCTTTCTCCCTTATTCCTGCCCTGCTTAATATCCAACCCGATGAAGAGTTCTGCTGGACTCAGAAGCTTGCTAGCTACTGCATGACGTTTTGGCATCTTTAAAAATAAAGGTTTATTTCTTTATTCTAGGACTTGCCGATCGGAAGGTCGGCGGTTCGAATCCCCGCGACGGGGTGAGCTCCCGTTTCTTGGTCCCAGCTCCTGCCAACCTAGCAGTTCAAAAGCACGTCAAAGTGCAAGTAGATAAATAGGTACCGCTGCAGCAGGAAGGTAAACGGCGTTTCCGTGCACTGCTCTGGTTCGCCAGAAGCGGCTTAGTGATGCTGGCCACATGACCCGGAAGCTGTACGCCGGCTCCCTCGGCCTGTAAAGCAAGATGAGCGCTGCAACCCCAGAGTCGGCCACGACTGGACCTAATGGTCAGGGGTCCCTTTACCTTTTTAAAATATTATCCTAAAGATTTCAAAATAAAACATTACAAAGGTGGTCAACTACAGAATACATATTTAACGCAAACAAAGTTAACAACAACAACCAAAAGATTAAACATTTCAAAAAACACACAACAGGGCTTGATGGCCACATTGAGCCCCTGGTCCAGCCAATCATTCAGAGACTGGTTTGGGGAAAAGCAAATATTTAGCCAAAGAAGAGTTGGAAAACCAGTTTTGTCCTGGCTGCATCTGTTGAATGTGCAGGAATTAAACAGAGATTTGAGGGAGGCTTTTTAAAAATCCTCTCTTAGGGCTTCAAGCACATCAAAAATTACTATTTCTCCAATCCATTGCTTCCCATATAAGATGATGAGTGCCGTCTCTCCCTCCAGACTGGATGCTTGCCACAGAGAAGGAAAAACAATACACTTTTCAAACCAGAACCTGTGAGCAAAAACCAAAGTTATGCAACACAAAGAACATAAAGAACACTTCTTTGAAGGGCGCTGAGTCCCCAAGAGAATTGAAAAGAATCAAAGGGCTGACCCACATATGCCGGTGCAATGACTAAGTTCAACCAGCAGAGGGGGGAAGATGCCAAACACGCAACCAGGCAGTAAAAAATAATAATCCTGCAATCAGCATTTGAAAGGTTTTTTTGTCCCAGAAGACTGAAGGAGTGGAGAAAGTGACAAAGGACGGGAACGAGGAATGCAAAACAGGACATAGGTTTAACTTGTAAGAATAGGAGAGAAGAAAGGCTCAAAACTGCCCATATAAGCCACACCAGGCTAAAAGGTAAAAAGGACCCCTGGACGGTTAAGTCCAGTCAAAGGTGACTATGGGGTTGTGGCGCTCATCTCGCCTTCAGGCCAAGGGAGCCGGCGTTTGTCCACAGACAGCTTTCTGGGTCATGTGGCCAGAGGGCTAAACCGCCTCTGGCGCAATGGGACACCGTGACGGAAACCAGAGCGCACGGAAATGCCGTTTAGCTTCCCACCACAGCGGTACCTATTTATCTACTTGCACTGGTGTGCTTTTGAACTGCTAGGTTGGTAGGAGCTGGGACAGAGCAATGGGAGCTCACCCCGTCACGGGGATTTGATCCGCCGACCTTCCAATCGGCAAGCTCCAAGAGACTCAGTGGTTTAGATCACAGCGCCACCCACGTCCCATACTTCCAGCTGTGTCCCCCACCAGCTGTTTTGGACTACAGCTTCCATCAACCCCAGTCTGCACAGATGACGGTGGTGCTATTTATTAATTATAGGCTTTTGCTGTTGTTTAACTGGGTCTCTTCTGAAGGTTATTCTATGGATTTTATTGTGATGTATTGGTGTTTTCACCTGACGTTATGCCTTGTGTTCTAAAGAGGCTCTTTATGTAGAAAGCAGTTAATCAATTGAATAAATAGTTGCCCAAAGCAGTTGGAGGGCACCAACTTATTTCCACAGGGTGGGGGAGAAGATACGCCTCTGCTTGTAGTGGCAGATCAGTCACCATACCTGGGACGGTAGCGTACTAGCAAATTCAGAAGTACAGGGTCCCTTAATTATAGTTATGAGAACATTGTGGCTAATAGCCACCAATAGCCTTACCTTATGGATCTGCTGCAAGCATCTCATCAGATGGGCAGCCTCAGAGTTCATCAGCCTTGACAGGAATGAGGAAGAAGTTAAGAGTGATGTAAACTGTAAGTGGTGGCGGGGTTTCACCGACCATTGCCCCTCTTCCTCTGCCTCTGGCCATGGGCAGATTAACATAAAATAAGTGTAACAGCTGAATCTTTCCCCATTACTTTATCACCATGACAGGGAAAGCTTTGCCAGCTATATTTCTGAGTGTCGTGCATCTGTCAAAGACACTGGAGGAGTATGAGTTGTAGCTCAGTAGTAGAGCATCTGCCCTGCACGCTCTGCCACTTTTAAAACCATAAGGACCAGGATCTTAATTCATTTTTAGGGGAAGGACGGTAGCTGAATGGTAGAGCATCTGCTTTGCATGCAGAAGGTCCTAGGTAGGGCGGGGAATGTCCCCTGTCTGAAACTCTGGAGAGTTGCTGCTGCCAGTCAGTGTAGACAATACTAAGCTAGATGGGCCAGGACTTTAATGAAAGGCCATGTACACAGAAGAACAGAATGATCTGGTTTTCCTGCAGTGAAAAGAAAACCCAAAAGAGTCCACTGGCACCTTTAAGACTGCATCTTGACAAAGCAGGCAGTGGTCCACGAAAGTTTTTTTCTTACCCAGCAGGTTTGTTAAGCGTTCAAGGAAACACAGGAGTGTGGAGATAAAAACAGCCACTAATTCCCGCTGTTTGCAGCAGACAGCCAGCTGAAAGGTGTGCTTTCCCCTCGCTTCTAAACAGCCTGGCTGCTAACTTCACATCTGAGTGTTTAATGCAGCCGGCGCTCAACCTGGCAGTTTCCAGATGTTTTAGCCTGTTGTTCCCATCATCCCTGCCCGAGGGCTGGTGGGCACTGCGGTCCAAAACATCTGGAGAGCACCAGGTTGGGGAAGGCTGATGTAATTCCTCCACACCCAAAGGGAATAGATTTCTTGGATGCCAGAATGCAGCACTTACTGCTTTTTTAAAAACAAAACAAACCAACTATTAAGCATGGCTTCATGGGTTTTGAGCACACTACACATTCTTATTGCTCTGAATTTCTCTCACCTCCAACATACACACACACACTTGTCAGTCCACCTCGAAACAAAATCCACAGCTTCTTTAAACTCCTGTAAAGTAGGAGAGAAGCCCTTGACCTACCTGGAGAGACAGGTAAGTCCTCTGCAGCTGGAATTCAAAGGTGTTTTCTGGATGAGATATGTGGGCAAGCAAACGACTTTATTCCTTTCTCCAAAGGAAAAGTACTGAACAGGAACCTGGCGGATTCTTTACCGTCTACAGGAAGTTTGCTTTGTGCTACTCCAGAGTCAGCTGACAAACTCTGGATTCTGAGCAGGCCAGTTTTCCCACCTGAGCTCAATGTAATCTCCTGCGGCTCTCAAGCGCATTGCAGAGTGAGAGTTCACAAGGCGCCAGGTTTGCCACAACTCAATAAATTCATTCCTCTCAATAAATTAAGGACAGATCCACACCATAAATTTAAAGCAGAAGACTTCTCTCAAACAATTCTGGGAACTGTCGTTTGTTCAAAGTGTTGGAAACTCTAGCTCTGCGAGGAAACTAAAGTTCGCAGGATTCTGTCGGGGGAAATCATGTGCTTTAAACGTCTGTTGAATAACTGGAACACTTTAAAACACAGTGTAGTGTTTAAGGCTGCATTCTCTACCCTGCTTGACCGGAAGAAAGCTCTCTGGATTCAGTAGGACTTACCGTACTTTTGAGTAGACATTAGGTTAGGATTGCACTGTTAATGTTCCTCTTTGAAGAACTATAATATAGGCATGCTTATGTTACTGCTTTTTATATGAACTGCTTCAATATGTTTATTATATTTGGTTTATATAAATGTAGGGTTGCCAACAAAGCATTCTGTCTTAAGCAATGGCAACCATGATGTAATTAAGCAGGTAACACATTATCTCCCTGCCAGGAAAAAACTCCCCTGCCTAAATTATTTGCGTTGCTCTGTCTGCTGTTAGAGGAGGAGGAGCACAGCCAGGATGTAAAGGTGGCAACTTGGGCACAAGAATATAAACCAAAGAGCTCCACTGTGTTTACAGAAAGCCAGATGTCTTTTCCGACTAGCTGTAAGAATTCAGACACACAGATAAGCAGCGACAAAATATTTCCAAAATAGGAAAAGCCTCATGTCACCATGTCCACCGTGTTCCGAAAAGCTAAAGCCAAGAATGCGTTTATCTGTTGCTGGTTTTTAACTCTTTTATTTTGCAGCTGTTTTCAGTAGTTTTTAACGTGCTTTTATTACATCATTTATTAAAAATTGTGTGCTACCTTGAGAGTCCTTGTCCTTAAAGGTGATTTGTACAGGGTGTAGGAAAATAAATAAGAACTACAAAACCTGGCGTAGCATAGAAGGATTGTTGGTGCCTCCAGCTGACCAGTTTCTTGAGCATCGATCCTGATTCGTTTTCAGGGAGGTTAGACGATGTTGGCTATTTATTTGCAGTGAGATCGCACGATGTTGGCTGTTTAACGGGATCCATTCTCATTTGTATGTTGGAGAGCTTAGATGATGTGGCATCGAAACAAGGGTTTTCTCACTGTTTCCAGTGCATTTCCCCACAACTCTCATTATTGCAAAAAGTCTAATCTTTTTGTCAGGAAGTGACTGAATCTCACCTGAAAACAGTAACAGTCTGAAAGCACCCTCTGTTCATCCAGAGTAAAGGTAAAGGTAAAGGGACCCCTGACCACTAGGTCCAGTCGTGGCCGACTCTGGGGTTGCGGCGCTCATCTCGCTTTATTGGCCGAGGGAGCAGGCGTACAGCTTCCGGGTCATGTGGCCAGCATGACTAAGCCGTTTCTGGTGAACCAGAGCAGCACACAGAAACGCCGATTACATTCCCGCCAGAGTGGTACCTATTTATCTACTTGCACTTTGACGTGCTTTCAAACTGCTAGGTTGGCAGGAACAGGGACCGAGCAACAGGAGCTCACCCCATCATGGGGATTTGAACTGCCAACCTTCTGATTAGCAAGTCCTAGGCTCTGTGGTTTAACCCACAGCACCACCCACGTTCATCCAGAGATCTGAGTGCTAAAATAGGAGCTCTTTTAAATGGCCCCTCTATTCAGCCTCCATCCTGACTTGTTTGCACAAAACTTTAACATGGTGCTTTAAATGTACAGTGTTTACAAAGCCTCCCATTGCTCTGTGTGCGGCAGCTTTGGGGATCCCTTGCCCTAAATCTCTTGCCCACTTTCCATGTCCTTTTAAGCTCTGATGCACTCGACTGCCGCATGCAGGACGGATGTCTGTCCTGTGTGACATTCCCTGCCATAAGGATCCTGCATTTCTGCTAGGGTTCCAGCGTTGAAAGGCACAGGAGCCCTGCTGGAGAAAGAAGGTGACAAACCAGGAACAGAATGTTCCCCATGCTGTGCGGCTCCCGGGAGGGCGAGATCATGCCAAGACGTTAATCTTGTTAATCCAAATTGGGAGGGGGGGAAGGGCGAGAGGCAAGGGAGAATAAGCACCAAGCAATATTATTTTCCCTTTCGTTGCCTTCCTGGGCCCCTTACTGAAGGGTGGAAACCAGGGTCAATTAATGATCTGTTTTAAACTGGGATGAAGCAAGAGAGCTCCACGTCTCCCCTACATTAGCTCAAATATATAGCTAGTGGACAGCTCCTTATTGCCTCAGGAGCTCAGTAAGAAAACTGGCCAGATCAGCTGAGGGAAATCTGAGGAGGAGGAACAGACGGCCTAAGCCCTAAGACATTGGTAGGCAAACTAAGGCCCGGGGGCCGGATTTGACCCAATCACCTTCTAAATCAGCGTGTTTTTACATGAGTAGAATGTGTGCTTTTAATTAAAATGCATCTCTGGGTTATTTGTGGGGCATAGGAATTCGTTCATTTCCCCCCAAAAATATAGTCCAGCCCCCCACAAGGTCTGAGGGACAGTGGACCAGCCCCCTGCTCAAAAAGTCTGCTGACTCCTGGCCTAAGATTTGGCTTGATCTGCTGCCTCCATTTATTCCATACATTGGGGGGTGAGTCAGTGTGACCCTCCAGGCCTATCTGGCTTTTGGAATGCTCTCCAGGCTACACTCCCTGTCCTCAGGCCCTGTCCTTCACCAGCTTTGCTTCCTATCTGGCCTTGAGTGTTTTTGCCAGGCTGGAATGTGCCCTTGAACTCCGATAATGCCTCCTGCTTTCCTGAACGGCAGATGGAGCTGTGTTTGAGTGTGAGTAGGAACCTGCCTAGTATATATAAGTCAAAACTTGTATTTCTTTCTCCTCCCATCTTTGCCTCCAGTCCCGCCTACCCCTGGCACCGTTGCCCGGAAGAGAAGATGGCCATCGGGCTGAAAAAGATGCCTCACCCCTGGCATAGGATGAAAAACCTTCCCTTGAGTTTGCTGCTGGCAAAAGCAAGCCTTTCATGCGACCGGCTGCCATGGCAACCATCCGTGATGGGCAGGAACAGGCATTTTCCTGCATCGCCCGCCTTCTCTGGCAACGGAAGGGCAAAGACCTTGGGGAATTATCCTCTTTCCTGATGTAGAGCTATTTCTTTCCTCAAAACAGCTGCTGGAGGTGGAGGAGTGGGCTCCAGCTCTCCCTCTCGCCCACATCTCTGTTTCCCTCCCTTCCTCAGGTCGTTCAAGGACACAAGCACAACCGCTCAAGTAAGACAAAAATAGAGCTTTATTTGAAGGGCAAATGAAACCGGAGAGGCCGGCTTGGCCTTCTTTGTGCTCTGGTTGCGCCAGAGGTTCCCTCAGTCGCCCATTATCTCGTTGATCGGATGGCATGACCCGGACGGTTCACGAAAGGAGAACTTGACACGTGTCCCTAACTGGGACGGTTCAGGCTGGGTGTGATACGGCAAGGATCGCTCACTGCTGGAAGGAAGGGTCAGGGGCGAGAGCGGCGACAGCATCACCAGACAGGAAACCGGACAGATACAATTCCCCAGAGCTGTGCATGCAAAAATGGCGATGCCTCCACTACGGTGGTGATTTTGTTAACACTCTCCCACTGAGGACCTCAGCGTGGCATATGAGGTCCTCTGCCTACCCTTTAGATGCTCACCACAAAACTCTGTGAGGTAGGCTAAGCTGACGGACACAGTCAGTCGGGATGTAACAATCCTGGCGTTGGAAACCATGGTTTGTGAAACCGAGCCTACAAACTCCTTCCCCTCCCCTGGTGGCTTCAAGGAAAGGGCCGTAGCTCGAGGCAGAACACCTGCCTTGCAAGCAGAACGCCGTGGGTTCAATCCCTGGCATTTCCAGGTAGGGCTGGTGGTGATGTCTCAGATCAGAAACTCTGGAGAGTTGCCGATAACCTGCGTAGGCAGTTCTGAGCTAGGTGGACCGGCAGTCTCTGATTCTGTGTGAGGCAGCTTCCTGTGTTAATACTGGTGAACCAAAGCACAGTTTCCCATTACACACGAAACTGTGGCTTTCTGTTACTAGCCAGAATCCAAAAACCGTGGGGTATGAAGCCAGGATAGTTATGTCCAAAGAGTGACTGGCCTGAAGTGAGGCTGAGTGAGGAAAGGGCCTTAAATTTTCCCGGGTCCTGATTAGACACTTTTCACAACTACACCACTCCGGTTGTCACAAAATACCTTGTGCTTTATGGACAACTCAGGCAGCAGTTAACAATGACACAGGGCCCACCTCACACCGTAGAAATCTGGTTTTATGAAACAAATGGTATTGTGAGGAGACCTTTGCCCTTCTATCAATCCATAAACAGGAGGCCAGAAAAGACCAGAAGCCCAAGAACTCTCAATACTGAATTCCTCAACAGTGGTGGTTTTTTTCTACCTTCCCCTGCATACTGCCTCCGACAGTGGACAGAGGACAGACACTAGGAGTGGCTGCTCCAGCCGATATATTTTGGGTACTAGTAGGACAGACAGACCTGATCCACCAGCACTTCCAAACACTTTTACTCAGCCCTATATGAACATATACAGAGGAATCGTCATATTGACTTTTCCTCATGTCAGTGGACAAAAGTGGTGCCTTGCGAATTTTTATCTCAGGCACAAAAGTGGCTAGGGCTGAACCTAATTCCACCCTCCCCACCCTCCCGAAAAAGACACACACATATGGTAAATAAAAAAAGTTGAATAATTTACACCCTGGCAAAAACATTTGGCCACACACACACCCAGCACTGCTGAGTGCTCACGGCTAGCCTTCTAGTGGCAATCTTATTAATCTGCTAACAGTTCTTTCTGCTGCACCAAATTGATTCTGGCAGGCTATGTGGGGGTCAGTTCAGCCTTTATGTTTCCCTTTACACTTGAGTAGCGAAATGCCTGTATCCACAGCCTTTTCACCAGGCACAAATGTGTTGGCTCTGCCCATGATATCTGGAACCCAGCCTTCCTCCAAATGTTTTGACTACAGCTCCCAGCAGCCCCCAGCCAGAATGGCTGTAGTTGTAGTTCAGAACAGCTATGCTGGTAGGATCTGGTAGAAATGGAAGAACAAAACATCTGGAGAGCGCCAGGTCAGAGAAGCCTGACCAACACACACACACACACACAGATTATCGAACCCCCTTTGCTATAAATGACAGCAAGCCGACACTGGCGCATCTTGCAGACATTACGGATATGCACATTAGCCTCCGCTTGGAGAGAACGAAAAATGCAAAGCAGGACAGCCAGTGTCGTAAGGGGGAAACGACAATCCACTTCTATAGGAGTGGCTGAAAGCCAACCAACACTTGCTGGTGAACCACATGACACATGAGTTCCACGTCGAACCGCAGGAACGGACACCAAAGAATGCAGAGCGAATACTTCCCTGCGTGTAGAAAGCTAGCCTCCCAGGGAATTCGGGTGGGCTAGAACTCTCACCCCCTCACATGCTAGACTTTTACGTGCAAGCAGAAATTGGTCCAAGAGAATTCTGCGCCATGTGATTTGATCTGCATGCACAGATTGATCTTGACTCCTTCAAAAATGGGGTGCATCCCCACCCTGAAACAACAAGTAAACAAAAACAAACGTGTCCAAAAGCATTTTACCCCATGGAGCGTAATACTGACCATTTTCACCCACTACCAGTGGGCTTAATGGGTGCCCATTTATCAGAGGATTTCAGTGAATCTGGTGGGCAGGTGGAAAATGCCCTTTGAATATATTCACACAAGCCACAAGTAAAGATTTTCTTCATCCACCGAAAGCAAATGAGCACCCTAAGGAGTTACCTAGTCCAGGAATGGGGGGACCTCTATAGTCCTCTAGATGCTGGGACTACAATTCCCATCATCCCTAACCATTGACAAGGATGGCTGGGGCTGATGGGAGCTGTAGTCCAACAGAAACTGGAGGGCTACAGATCTCCTCATCCTTGATGTAGCCCAGTGAGGATAAGGAAATACTAATGGGTGTCTACTCATAAGCAAATGTGCATGCGCTCTCACTCTCTCTCAAACACACACACACCCTTAACTCACTAGCAGGCAGCACAGAAATAAAACATCCATCCATAAAAATTGCACTATACGCCACCCCACCAGGTGGCAGTAGAGAACGGAAATAGACTCACACGCACACACACACGCGCACACACACACACATGCATGTCCTGAACACACCACTTTTCATCTCCATGTTCCTCCTATATGGGAGCTCCTCATTCAGTACTTTGGTACCTAGTGGGGAGCCCTACCCAAGGAAAGGAGGAACTCTGTGCCACCTCCCTCTGCGGGCATCAATCCCACAGTGCCCTCGGAGGGGTTGGAGAGGAACTGGCACGAGAATTGGCATGGCTGCAAAGCGGTTTGCGGAGATCAGAGGTGAAGTCCAGCACACATTCAAGTCTCAACATTTTTTAAAAAGAAGGAAACACTTGGTTTCCCCCAATTTTTAGCCCTATGAGAAGTAGCGGCTGGTGCCAGGGAGGTCTGATGAGGCAGATCCGCTCTTCCCTTCTCTCTTCCCCAGAGTCTGCATGCTTGAATTATCTGCCTCAGAGGAGCTGGGGAGACTACCTGCATGTAGAAATCTAGCACATCAGGGAGAAAATGAGAAGAGAACCCTCTCTCTTCCAAAGTGCTGGCTTTCTAGGGGCAGGGATTTCTAAAATATATTTTTTAAAAAAGATTCTATGTAGGTGAGAATTCAGATACGCAGCATCTAATCCCTGCACCCCGTGCCGTCAAATCCTTCGGTGGGCAGAGGTGGCGTCTCCTGGTTTCCTCTAAAAACCATCTGCTTGTAGCTCTTGCCCAGTGCGTAAAATGGCTCGGGGTCAGGTGGGGCTGAGTTATTTGGGGGAGGATAAGCCTTCCCACAATTCTGGCATCTGCTGATCATGAGAGCCCACTGTCCCCCCGCAACGTACCAGAGGCATGCTATGATCCATCAGAGAGGAGAGGCACACCTTCCCACAGTGGCAGTAGTGGCTGGCACCCATTGGGATTGGCAGGACAGAAAGCAGGGAGGCCCAACAGTAGGTGGCGCCACAGCCAACGACAGGCAGAGGCAGCTAATTGCAGCTTTTGTCCCCGTCCTCCTTTCTGCAGTTCCGCAAGGGCAACACCGAGGGGAGGAAGCTGGTCGGCAGTGCCACCGCCTGCAGTGGTGGTGTAAGAACATAAGAGCAACTCTGCTGAATCAAGCCCATCTAGTCCAGCATCACGTTCTCACAGTGGCCAACCAGATGCCCCAATTGGAAGCTTGCAAGCGGGACCTGAGCAAACCGACACTCTGCCCACCTGCAATTCCCAACAATGGGTATTCAGAGTCACCCTAACTCCTCGTGGCGGCCGAGTAGGGCAGAAAGCAGGGAGCCCAACAGTAGGTGGCGCCAGAGAGCAGGCTGAGTCAACTCATTCTAGTTTTGTCCCCGTCCTCCTCCCGGCTGAGCGACACTGAGACCGGGGAGCAGGAAGCGGGCAGCCAGTGCCAACCCTCCTGGACCAGATGGGGGCTGGGCAAGAGCAGGCTGAGGTTGGCGGGGCAGGCCCCTACCCCATTGGCCCTACGGCTCCCGCGATTGGCAGTCACAGCTCCAATCACATCCTCCCTCTCTCCGCTTACTCCTCTTTGCCCCGCCCACCCCTGGAGCGCCAGCAGGAGGCGATGGAGTCACAGTGATGGTACATGAAGACGCCCGAGAGGGTGAGGGCGATGCCCGCGTAGCTGAGCAGCGTCAGGCGGCTGCCAAAGAGGAAGTGGGAGAGCAGGAGGTTGCCCACCACGTTGAAGTTCCCCAGGACGTGGATGGTGAGGGCCGACGTCAGCGAGATGACGTAGAAGCTGGCCAAGTTGTACAGCACCGAGCCCAGGCAGCTGAGCAGGACACAGGCCCAGAGGCCCCCTCCGTAGGCCAGGGTGCCGTCCCAGGCGGGCCCCACCTCCAGGACCAGGGCGGCCGCAAAGAGGATGTAGAAGCTGGGCAGGGAAGTGAGGCAGAGCAAGGTCAGCGAGTCCAGCCGCTCCTCCTGCAGGAAGGTACCTGGGGTGAGAGATATAAAATATAATAGTAATAGTAGTAATAATAATAATAATAATAATAATAATAATAATAATAGACGCAGGTGGCGCTGCAGAGCCTAGGACTTGCCGATCAGGAGGTCGGCGGTTCGAATCCCCGTGATGGGGTGAGCTCCCATGGCTCGGTCCCTGCTCCTGCCAACCTAGCAGTTCAAAAGCATGCCAGTGCAAGTAGGTAAATAGGTACTGCTCTGGCGGGAAGGTAAACGGTGGTTCCGTGCGCTGCTCTGGTTCGCCAGAAGCGGCTTAGTCATGCTGGCCACATGACCCGGAAGCTGTACACTGGCTCCCTCGGCCAATAAAGCGAGATGAGCGCCGCAACCCCAGAGTCGTCCGTGACTGGACCTAATGGTCAGGGGTCGCTTTACCAATAATAATAATAATAATAATAATAATAATAATAATAATAATATTATCAAACATTTAAAGCTTCCCGATACAGGGCTGCCTTCAGAATGTCTTCTAAAAGTAAGATAGTTGTTTATTTCCTTGACATCTGATGGGAGAGCGTTCCACAGGGTGGGTGCCACTACCAAGAAGGCCCTCTGCTTGGTTCCCTGCAACCTCACTTCTTGCAGGGAGGGATCCGCCAGAAGGCCCTCGGAGCTGGACACCAAATTCAGAAAGGGGCTGAGGAGGGAAAGAAAAGCACACAGGAGGCAGGAGAGAACTTCCCCGAGGCATGGCCGCTCCTCGACATGGCATGGACTTCTTCAACGTGGCACCCTGCTGTTGTTTTGGACTACAACTCCCATGAGCCCCAGCCAGGATTGCCAAGCAACCCATCAGTCCCAACTTCATACAACTGTTTTTCAATATGTTGTAAGCTGCCCAGAGTAGCTAGGGGAACCCAACCAGATGGGAGGAGTATAAGTAATAAAATTATTATTATTATTATTATTATTATTATTATTATTATTATTATTATTATTATTTCAGATTTTGGGAAACGAAGCCTCATTCACTGAAATGCTCCCTCACAGGTAGGAAACTCCCCGCACATAGAAAATCAGCAGGTCAAGGAGAAGGCTCACTGTTTATGTGCATTGAATCCTTTTGTACAGAGGAACATTCAATCCTGGGAGTCCCAAACCCGCAATTTGAATCAGTACAGCCCTAACACAGGTTCACCACCTCACTGAGAACTAGGCCCTTGAGTCCTGACCTTTTCCAAACTGTATATGTGGGTGTTGTTGTTGTTGTTTTTAAAAAAGATGTGTTTTTGAAATAAAAATAAATCTTATCATAAAGCCCCCAGTGGCCTCTTATGCAAAAGTAAACAGCCACTTACATTTCTCTGAGCATCTAGATGACCAAGCAAGAATGAGGAAGTACATGTTAAATTTGCACAACCCTGCACTGGAGACAAGAGTCCAGCCCAGAGATGATGTTTTAGGGAGTAGCCTTTCCCAAGTTGATGCCCTCCAAGTGTTTTGGACTATAGTGCCCATCAGTCTTAGCCAGCATGGCTGTTGTGACCGACAGCTCCCATAAGCCCTGGCCGGGACTAATGGGAATTGTAGTCCCAAATGCTTGCCCGGCAGCAGCTGGATAAATGCATAAAGCAGTGATGGCCAAACTTGACCCTCCAGCTGTTTGGGGACTACAACTCCCATCATCCCTAGTGAATAGGACCAGTGGTCAGGGATGATGGGAATTGTAGTCCCAAAACAGCTGGAGGGCCAAGTTTGGCCATCACTGGCATAAAGATTCACTGGTGTAGGGTCACATTCACAGCATCCATTTAAAGCACTATGATCCCACTTTAGTCATGGAATTGTAGTTTGTTAAGGGCACTGAGAGTTGTTAGGAAAAACCCTTCCCTCTTCCCCAAAGTGCTTTAACAATCAATCCCTCTTCCCAGGAAACTGTGGGAGCTCCAGCTCTGGAAGGGGAATAGGTATCTCCTAACAAGCTCCCAGAGTCCTTAACAAACTACAACCCCCAGAATTCTTGGGGGAAAGCTTTGACCGTTTAAAGTGGCATTTGTGGTGCTTTGAATAGATGGCGTGACTCTGACCTAGCTCTACCACTAGAAGGTTCAGAAGGCTGTATGTTTAAGTTACACACAAACTGGAATGAGCTATCCCATTTCCAAGACAACAGCCCAGCGAAGGATAAAGTATTCCCTTCTGCAAACCTCCCGGCAAAGATTTAGCATCCCAAAAACAAAACATGCCTTCTGCCTGCCCTGCTCAGCATTTTAAGTTTCAGCACACAAACGAAACGAACGATTCCAGGTTCGAATCTGGCTCTGGTTTCAATGCAATTAGAATTCTGGGAAGGGCTGGACTCTGCTTAATGCAAAACAAGAGACGTTTTGCAGATTTGCTCTATTGGCATAATTCCTCCATTATTTATTCCCAGGGAGAACTAAAACAGAGTGCTCATATTCTTCACCCACATGCTTTCAAGCACATCTCTGCAGCCATAAGGACTATAATAATAATAATTTATTTATACCCCACCCATCTGGCTGGGTTTCCCCATCCACTCTGGGTGGCTCCCAACAGAATATTAAAAACACGACAAAACATCAAACATTAAAAAACTTCCCTAAACAGGGCTGCCTTCAGATGTCTTCTAAAAGTCAGATAGTTGTTTATTTCCTTGACATCTGATGGGAGGGTGTTCCACAGGGTGGGTACCACTACCAAGAAGGCCCTCTGCCTAGTTCCCTGTAACCTCACTTCTCACAGGAAGGGAAGTGCCAGAAGGCCCTCAGAGCTGGACCTCAGAGCTGAACGATGGGGGTGGAGACGCTCCTTCAGGTATACTGGACCGAGGCCATTTAGGGCTTTAAAGGTCAGCACCAACACTTTGAATTGTGCTCGGAAACGTACTGGGAGCCAATGTAGGTCTTTCAGGACAGGTGTGATATGACCAATCTAGCTGCCGCATTCTGGATTAGTTGTAGTTTCCGGGTCACCTTCAAAGGTAGCCCCACGTAGAGCACATTGCAGTAGTCCAAGCGGGAGATAACTGGAGCATGCACCACTCTGGCGAGAGAGTCCGCGGGCAGATAGGGTCTCAGCTTGCGTACCAGATGGAGTTGGTAGACAGCTGCCCTGGACACACAATTGACCTACGCCTCTCAGGACAGCTGTGAGTCTAAAACAACTCCCAGACTAGAAACTCACTTTTAAAAGGACCCTTAAGAAGGGCCATGGGGTGGCGCTGTGGGTTAAACCACTGAGCCTAGGACTTGCCGATCAGAAGGCTGGCGGTTCGAATCCCCGTCACAGGGTGAGCTCCCGTTGCTCTGTCCCTGCTCCTGCCAACCTAGCAGTTCGAAAGCACGTCAAAGTGCAAGTAGATAAATAGGTACCACTCCGGCGGGAAGGTAAACGGCATTTCCGTGCGCTGCTCTGGTTCGCCAGAAGCGGCTTAGTCATGCTGGCCACATGACCCAGAAGCTGTACGCCGGCTCCCTCAGCCAATAAAGCGAGATGAGCACCGCAACCCCAGAGTCAGCCACGACTAGACCTAATGGTCAGGGGTCCCTTTACCCTTTACCTTTAAGAAGGGCCAACGTTCCACACAGGCCACCCTGCCGCAGGAACTGCGGCCCACACGCAGCCACGCAAGGCACTCACTTTGCTGTATGGACTTTAGCCCGCGGAGGAAAGTGGCAGCAAACAGGAAGCAGCAGCCGGCTTGGTCAAAATGTACCTCCCCGACGATGCTCAAGGAAGCCCCCAGGCAGATAGGCCCCATGGCCACGTACTGCAGTGGGTGGTGGTGTTTCCCCAGCAGCACCTTGGAGAGGGTCAGGGTGAAGAACGGTGTCGTAGTGTAAACCATCTGGGCAAAGTCCAGCTGGACGTAGTTCAGTCCCAGGTTCCCAAAGGCCACACTGGCACAGAAGGTCAGGCTCAGCAGGAAAACCCTGCCCTTGGCTCCAGGGCACGGGGCGGGGTGCCCGGCCCCGCCGGCCCGCAGCTTCGCCAAAGGGTTGCCCACCACCACGGCCGTCAACATGTGCAGGGAGGAGAGCAAGACCGGGTAGCGGAAGTTGTGGACGGCAAAGATCCACTTGTTGAGGCTGGACATGGTGGTCCCCGTGGCCAGCCAGACGAAGACCGTGAAGACCAGGGGCAGAGCATGCCGGGACGGTTCGGGCGGCCTTTGCCCCCCACGCGGCAGCGGATCCAGCTTCCAGGGAGAGGGGGGTCGTGCCCCATTGCCAGCGTTCATCTCTGCTTCATTTCTTCTCCCCGGAGAGGGTGGGCACATCGGGGGCGGCAGCCTGGCATCAGCACAAGGGACAGAGTCCCTGTGCAAACAGCTGTGAGCCTAGAGACAAAAAGTTATCCTGAAACAATCACCCAACTAACCCAGATGTCAATCTTATAGGGCTTAGGTTATCTGAAGGACCATATTCTCCCATCTGAACTTGCCCAGGCTCTGAGATCTTCGAGCAAAGCCCTTCTCTCGGTTCCCTTACTCCCCACAGGAACGCTCGGTGGGGACATGGGACAGAGCCTTCTTAGTGGCTGCTCCCAGACATTGGAGCTCCTTCCCTAGGGAGGCCAGACTGGCTCCTTCCTTGCTGTCCTTCCAATGGCAGGTGAAGACTTCTATACCAACAGTCCTTTGGGAAATTATTTCTTTTAAGGTGCTGTTTTTACTATCAGCATTTTAATAGATTTGTTTTAATTCTGTTATAGAGTTCCGTTCCTTTTTAACAATTACCTGTTACGTGTTTTTAGCGGTTTTGCATTTTTATTTATTTATTTATTTAACATAAAAATAGCATGTTTATTCATTTATTTCATAAAATTTGTACACCGCTTGGTTCTAAAAAGCCTCAAAGTGCTTTATAAAAAAGAGATGGTAATTTATGGGTGAAAATTTAGAAATAACTGCTATAAGTCAATTAGAAAAAAAACACTACTTTTCACCACTATGGGGTATCTGCAAACTCAAGGAGCTTTTTGCATTTTATCGGTGTTGTTCTAAGTTGTGAAAGCTGCCTTCATGAAGTCCCAGTCTGGGGGAAAGCTGGCTGATAAATAAATAATTAAATAAATAAATACAATACCATAATACAGTGGTACCTCTGGTTACGTACTTAATTCGTTCCGTAGGTCCGTCTGAAACTGTTCTTAACCTGAAGCACCACTTTAGCTAATGGGGCCTCCCGCTGCTGCCGTACCGCCAGAGCACGATTTCTGTTCTCATCCTGAAGCAATGTTCTTAACCCAAGGTACTATTTCTGAGTTAGCGGAGTCTGTAACCTGAAGCGTATGTAACCTGAAGCGTATGTAACCTGAAGTACCACTGTATTGCCTGAGCTCACTGCCTCCTGGCTGGTTTTGGTGCCCACACAAAGTTTGCCATGTCCCGCTCAGCTATTTCCCCCTTCCTGTCTCCTCTCCAAAAGTCACTCCCAGTGACTCACCAGTATCCAATTTCCAGTCCCGGCTGGGAGCGAGCGAGGATCCCTCTGGCTTTCTCAGGGGGAATCTGGAACAGACAGAGGAGAAACGCCCTGGATGTGCCTCGATGTTGTAGAATCACCTTCGGTTGCGACCTCCAGCCCTTGCGACGTCCGGCACCTTGTCAGCTCCGGCGGGACAGGAATCCAGCGGCTTCTAGACATTCGGCAAGCCTCATTCTGTAGGACGACACACAACAGATGAGATCCCTGGAGTCTCACTTAAACCAGAGGTCTTTGGGCTGGCCTGCCGCCTACGGAGAGAGAGGCTGCCCCACTTCAGGAGAGGCTTAGCCGCTTCTGCTGCCGGCTAGCCTTGTGTAAGGATGCCGGGCGGAGAGGAGGAAGGCAGTGGAAAGTGTGATGGGCTGCCTGGGAGGTTGGCAGCGAAGCTCCTCCCTCTCGTATCCTGGGACTGCGGCAGCAACAACAACAATGGGTCATGTGTCTGCCTCCTTAAAGTGATCAGGGCCAGGCAGCCCAAGCGGTTTGTGGGCCCGCCCAGGCCGACTCATCTGCGGTTTGTCCCTGTGGGAGGAAAAAGATCATACAGACCGGCTGCAGCAGCAGCGGAAAGAAAGAGCAGTCAGGAGAGCATCCTAAACAAAAAACCCAGTCACCATGGAAACATAGCAATCCAAAAGAGAGAGAGAGAGACTGTGCCACGCTGTGCCTTTAAAACACATGGCTTCCACCCCACTCAAAGATCCTGGCAACGCTTGTTCCCGCCAAACTACAATTCCCAGCACCCAGAACAAACTACAGTTCCCATGATTCTTGGAAGGGGGAACTATGTGCTTTCAATATGCGTCCAAAAGTGCTTTCAAAATGGTGATGGAAGCTGCAGCTGTTTAAAGCACGCATTCATTGATTTCTTGATCAGTACTATTCATAAATTTATTACTCGCTGTTTGGCAGGAAGCTCCAGGGTTGAGTTACGAAGATTTAAAATTAAGAATAAAAAAAGAGGAGATACGGTACAAAAAGTGAATAAGGAGTGGACTTTCTTTAAGGAATACATCAAAATCTATGTGGAAAAAGTAGAACTTTTGACAGATCTTGAGTGAATCCAGAAAATGATTAGAGCGAAAGGAGGGTAAAGTTAAGACAGAAGAAGAGATTAAAGAAAGAATGAAATGCGTTTAACCTAATTGGAAAAATAAAGTAGCGTAACAAGAACGGCTGGAAGTCAAGTCACTTGGTGGGTGTCTGTGTGAGGTAAGTATGTAGGTATGTTGATATGTACAGTATAGGTAGGTATTATATAATGTAGGTATGTTTTATGCTATGAAAATAAGGTAGTGTGTTGTGTATATGTATTGTGTAAATGTAAATGTATGTGTTTTATATGTTAATAAAATAAAATAAAATAAAGAATAAAAAATGCAGATTGCAGTCATGGGAATAGGGTGGGCCTTGAAAACACACACATTTCAGGTGTCAAAGGCTGGGGTGAAGAGGTGCGTCTTCAGCATTCTCTGAGAGCCATGTAATGAAGCTGTCAGACGCACCTCTGTGGGGAGTTCCACAATTTAGGGGCTGCCACTGAGAAGGCCCCGTCCTGGCCCACACCCCCCCAAGCTTCTGAGGGCTGTGAAACTACCAAAATTACATTCAACATACATTTAAAGCATGTGGCTTTCACCCAAGGGATCCTGGGAATGGTACCTGCCCCCACAGAACTTTAATTCCCAGCACCCAGAACAAACTACAGCTCCCTGGAATTCTTTGGTGGGAAGTCATGGGCTTTAAGCATGTGTTGAATATACTTTAATATATGGGGTGGAAATGCCCTAAGCTGGTGATACAGGCCACTTCAAAGCAGTGGTGTTTGCTGGGGCCTCATGGGAATTGTAGTCTAAGGCTCTGTACTCACCATGCATTTAAGGCACATTTAAACCACCCACAAACCCCAAGAAACCTGGAAAGAAAACAGCTGGAAATAAAATAGAAGGTTTAGGAAGGTTGGTTTAAACCAGGGGTCAGCAACCTTTTTCAGCCAGGGGCCGGTCCACCGTCCCTCAGACCATGTGGGGAGCCGGACTATATGTTGGGGGGGGGGGAATGAACAAATTCCTATGCCCCACAAATAACCCAGAGATGCCTTTTAAATAAAAGGGCACATTCTACTCATGTAAAAACATGCTGATTCCTGGACCGTCTGCGGGCCAGATTTAGAAGGCGATTGGGCCGCATCCAGCCCCCGGGCCTTAGGTACCTACCCCTGGTTTAAACCCTAAACAGGTGGGGAGCTGGGTGAGAAAATCAACAACTGACACATATTAATAATAATAATAATAATAATAATAATAATAATAATAATAATAATTAAATTTTGTATATTGTCCTTCCTCCATAGGCTGACCTTTTGCCTGGCTTCTCAACCGATATCAACATCTCAAGGCAAAAACCCCTCCGCTCACCCCTGGGTGAATTGCACACAGATTAATACCTGGAGCCCAATTTGTACAGACCCAAACTAATTAGGAGTCAGGAATCACAGATTCTGTAGTTCTGGTAGCAAAAGGGGGAAAGGCCACACAGCTGGATGGAAGAGCATCTGCCTTGGATGCAAAAGATCCCAGGTTCAAATTCCTTGGCAGCATCTCCAGCTAAGGCTGGGGGGGGAGGGGAAAGGCTCCCTGCCTAGATCTCTGGACAGCGGCTGCTTCCAGTCAGTGCAGACAGCACTGAGCTGGCTGGACCTGTCTGCCTGGCTCAGAATAAGGCAGCGTCCTGCGTTTACTCAGAAGTAAGCCCCAGAAGGAGTTTAATGATTACTTAGTTAAACATGTTAAGTTTAACTAACTGAAAACAGCTTGCAGATACTTAATTGGCTTAGGATTTTATTTAAGTTAAGTGATGAATTAATATGTTTAATTTCATAACGTGAAGATTTAAGGATGTTAATTTTAAGTTAAATTATTTTAAGAACTGTGATTTGGAAAACTGTTAAAAGGACATGCAATGAAATTCAACCAAGGGGAAGCAAGGAAGTCACTTAACAATGTTAATAAGTGTAATTTTTAATAAGGTTATGATTTATGTTTGTTTGATGTGTTTGTTTATAATGTTGTGAAAACCAATAAAAAAAATTGAGGGGGGGGAGACGTAAGCCCCAGAAGTGAAGCTTTTAATGTTTAATAGGTTATTGTATTTTAGTGTTTTGTTGGAAGCCCCCAGATGGGTGGGGTATAAATAATAAATTATTATTATTATTATTATTATTATTATTATTATTATTATTATTATTTAACCCCTGCACTCTTCTCCCCGTTTTCGATGGCTCCTGGAGTCCTGGCATCCACCGGCCCCGTCCAGGGAGACCCGGCACACGCCTCCAAGCGTCTCCCCGGGTTAGGAACGGCGTTACGTCTGAACGTCTGAACGCAGGCCCGGGAAGCAACCATACCGGCCAGAGGAGGGCGATGCGGGTGGAGGGGAAGAGTAGAGTGCGGCGCCCTCAAGGTGACTCTTACCTTCAGGTAAGGCGGGGCGAGGCGCAGCTCCATCGCAGCCAGCCAGGGGGGGCGCCGGCTGCAGGGTCGCCAAAGGATCGCTCTCCCGAGAAGGCGAGGCAGAGCCGGGGCGAGCCGGTGGCTGGGACCGCGCACAGACCCCCGGGCTCAGCATCCCAGATCGGGTCCCTCCTTGCCCTTGGGCGTCCTTTCCCACGCTCCCTTCCGAGGCGAGGATGCGCTGCTGCTGCTCCGGTATCCTTGCAATAACCCTCCGGAGGCGGCTTGTCGAGGGGAGAAAGGAAAGCGATGGAGGAGAGAAAAGGGAGAAAAGCGGAGAGCGCAATCGCTTTGCAGGGTTTCTTTCCCGCCCCCTCTGCCTAGCAAAGCTAAAACGGGAGCCTGCCGGCCAAAGCCGTCTCGGCGGCGCCGCCTCCTGGACGCGGGTGGGGAGCGACAGCCTGGCTTAAGCGCACCGGAGGAGGAGGAGGGGTAACGTTGCCTTGCCTCCCGCGGCTCCGCGCGCAAAATTGCGCCCGCACCGCCGCTTGTGCGCAGAGGCCGCTGCCGTACCCAAGCAAGGCTTGGGAAGAGATTGCAGTTTCGGATTGGATCCATGTTTTTAAAGTGTGTATGTGTGTTTATTTATACAAATAAATTTATATAAAAATATATTTATAAATAAATATTATTTATTTATTTATGTGTTTTTTTGTTTGTGTTTTTCCCACGGCAGCTCAAAGCAATGCCTAGAAGCTGAGGGTATATTTTTTTCACTTATGGTGGAAATGCAAGTGGGCAAATGGTGTAAAGGTAAAGGGACACCTGACCATTAGGTCCAGTCGTCACCGACTCTGGGGTTGCGGCGCTCATCTCGTTTTACTGGTCCGGGTCATGTGACCAGCATGACTAAGCCGCTTCTGGCGAACCAGAGCAGCGCACGGAAACGCCGTTTACCTTCCTGCCGGAGTGGTACCTATTTATCTACTTGCACTTTGACATGCTTTCAAACTGCTAGGTTGGCAGGAGCAGGGACTGAGCAACGGGAGCTCACCCCGTCGCGGGGATTCAGACCACCGACCTTCTGATCAGCAAGCCCTAGGCTCTGGTGTACAACAAGCTAAATTTATTATTATTATTATTATTATTATTATTATTATCATTTACATTTCCTAAAAAAAACAGAAGCATTACTTCTTGGTATAAATGGGAGTGGGTTAACAAACAAAAAAAAGCCCATAACTTATTCTTATATGCTACAACAGCTGCAAGGATATTATACGCAAGATACTGGAAACAGAGACCCCAGGGAAAGAACAATGGTTAAACAAACTCATTGAATTTGCTAAGCTTGCAGATATGACACCCAAAATAAGAAATGTAGATGATGAAAGAGACAAGGAGTGAGTGGGAGTATTTAGGGGAATATTTACAAAAATTCAATCTTAAATACGAATTCCAAGTAGGGAATATCTTCTGACTAGCAGTTGACAATATAAGTGATATGAGAAGGTTGAAAATAAGGCGAAGATATTACTACATGTGCAGCTAATTGAAATGTACAAAAAACTGTCATGGAATGTTGGGTGGAAGTCCAAAAGAATTACTGTGTAAGAATGGAAAATAATTTTTATTAGTTTTCAACTACAATAATCCAATCCTACCCTCATTCTAACATTGCCAAATTATAATACAATTAATAATACCAATCACTGAGATGCCAAATTATACAATTTAGGTGGCCTCCCGCGTGCTAGAATTGATGATTTGAAGGTTTATTTCATTTCTGCGTTCCAAAATCTTATAAATTCCAATTATGTTCTGGTCAAAATAACAATTCTTTATATCGCCAGCTGCAGTTTTAAAGACTTCCATTTGTATTGGCACATTAAATGATTTATACAGCTACAGGTGAAGCATTCAAACGCTCTTCTTGTTCTTCCTGGGTGTGGCAATTATTCTGTCTGTAATGTTTCTTCCTGTCCTTGTAATATATTATGTCTATCAGTTGTTGCTGTTTTCCATTATGCCTCGGGCAGAGCTTGTGTCCCATTGTTGTTTCAGGATTTCTTCATTGCTCCCTCTGTGCTGGTGTCTTTATGTGTCCTGCGAGCCAGTTGGGGCAGAGATAGCAGAGAGCCAATCAATCAGAGTGTGGGCTGTTTCTACCAAGGGCTAAATTTGAAGAGGATGGTTTCTTCGTTTTGTGGGATGTAGTCTGCGATACCTGCAAAACGGGAGGGCAAAAGACGAGGCTGTGAGAACAGAGAGGCATTCCAAAGACCAAATCCTCCTCTAGCTCCTCGCCAGGACTTTGGGTTTGCTGCAGTGATATGGGAGTGGAGAAATAAAGTGCAGAATTCCGTCTCCTGACAATCTGTTTTTTTAAATAAAAACGTTAAGTTCCTAGACCTGAGGTTTGCAGACATATTCTTGAAGATAAATCATTCCAAGCAGAAGTGTATGCCTTCATGCATCCACCTCTCTGTGCCTGTAACATCCAAGCCACCTTCAACGCCTTCTGGAAATGCAACAAAATTCAAGACGGAATTAAATCCGCTGGCTATGCAAGGACAATGCTGTGTGCATTAACAATACAGTCATATCTTGGATCCCGAACGCCTTGGTACTCGTCCGTTTTGGTTCCCAAACACTGCAAACCCGGAAGTGAGTGTTCCAGTTTGTGAACGTTCTTTGGAAGTCGAACATCCGACAGGGCTTCCGCAGCTTCCGATTGGCTGCAGGAGCTTCCTGCAGCCAATCGGAAGCTGCACCTTGGTTTACGAACGTTTTGGAAGTCAAACGGACTTCCGGAACAGATTCCGTTCACCTTCCAAGGTACCACTGTAATACTACTACTACTACTACAGTGGTACCTCAGGTTACAGACGCTTCAGGTTACAGACTCCGCTAACCTAGAAATAGTACCTTGGGTTAAGAACTTTGCTTCAGGATGAGAACAGAAATCACGCAGCGGCAGCGGGAGGCCCCATTAGCTAAAGTACCTCAGGTTAAGAACAGTTTCAGGTTAAGAACGGACCTCCAGAACGAATTAAGTTCTTAACCCGAGGTACCACTGTACTACTAATAATAACACCCTTCCTTTTCCCCTGACTCAAGGTGGCTTACAACTAAAATAATAACAGCTAAAACACGGGGGGGGATCATTAAAAAACAATTAAACCTGGATAGAATTAAAACTATATATATTCAACTGCCCTTCTATAATTGCAACACCCAAGCAGAGAAATTGATGTAGGGTAAGGCTGTGGACGTGGGTGGCGCTGTCGGTTTAACCACAGAGGCTAGGACTTGCCGATCAGAAGGTCGGCGGTTCGAATCCCCACGACGGGGTGAGCTCCCGTTGCTCGGTCCCTGCTCCAGCCAACCTAGCAGTTCGAAAGCACATCAAAGTGCAAGTAGATAAATAGGTACCGCTCCGTTGGGAAGGTAAATGGCATTTCCGTGTGCTGCTCTGGTTCGCCAGAAGCGGCTTAGTCATGCTGACCACATGACCTGGAAGCTGTACACTGGCTCCCTCGGCCAATAAAGCGAGATGAGCGCCGCAACCCCAGAGTCGGTCATGAATGGACCTAATGGTCAGGGATCCCTTTACCTTTACCTTTTAAGGCTCTGCCAAGAGAATCTATGCCCTCAAATTAACACCCTCAGCACAGGCACATTATTTAGTCCCTAAGGGTGTAAACCAGGCTTGGAATCATGTGGGGACAAAGCCTAGGGAATGGTTCAGAGCCGGAATTGGTGATGCTAGCTGAGGCTGATGGGATTTGTAGCCCAAAGCTACAACCCAGAGAGCACCGGGTTGGCAAAGCCTGGTCCAAGCCAATCCCTCCCTCCCCTCCCCCAGAGATAGGACAAAGGCCTCCTTTGCTGCTGGGCTTCTATCACTCGCCTTGCTCCAGGGCAGTGTTTGGAGCTCGGAGAACCTTCCAGTACTTGCGTTCCCCTTCCCGAGGCTTCACCCCCATCACTGCGGTCAGCAGAGGGCCAGACAGCGTCTTCTGGGTCTCAAACCTGTTTAGCAAAAGAAGGAAGAACTGTCATGAATTGCTGAGGAACACTGGAAGTACCATTCTGGACCAGGTCAGATACCTCCCTTCTCAGCACCCTGTTCTCACAGTGGCTGAACAGTTTGCATGTGGGAAACTTGCAATCCAAGCATTTGAACCTACCCAGATCCTGAAATCACCCTCCGAGGCCCTTCTTTGTGGGCCTCCTCCTCGAGAGGTGCGGAGGGCGGCAACACGAGAATGGGGCCTTCTCTGCAGTGGCTCCCAGTCTGTGGAACGCTCTCCCCAGGGACGTTTGCCTGGCACCTTCATTACACACCTTTAGATGCCAGGCAAAAATGTTCCTTTTTAACCAGGCCTTTGGTTGACCTGATGGACATCCTATGCCCTTTTAAAATGTGGCTCTTTTCGGGGGGGGGGGTTATTGGGTTGTTGTTTTTATTCTGCTTACATATGTTGTGATCTTTTCTGTGAACCGCCCTGAGATCTCTGGGTATAAGGCAGTATATAAACCCCAATAAATAATAAATAATTGTAATAAAAGATCCCTCTCTGCATTTGTGATTGCTACCAATTTGTATTCAGAGGCAGAGATAAGGGGAGGCAGAGCAGCCAGCTAGTAGGCACTGATTGCTTTATTATATTATTAATATCATTATCAACGTATTAATTAGAAATCATTTTGAGGGTGTGTTTTCTTGCAAGCAAGGGGTGTATAAATTTTCTGAAACAAACCAATAAATAAAATCAGTCACCTTCTACACAATTGGCTCAAGGCGATGTACAGTAAAAACAGCAATAAGTTTAAATTAAAAGACAAAGCATTTGTATTGTTATAGATGATAAAATCAAATAATTAAAATTGTGTGGGGGGGATGCTATCCCCACTCCCAACAACAACGCTAACAATAATTATTTTGAATGAAACGACAGAAATTTGTGTGTATGTTTAATTTCTATTTTGTTAAGTTGCCTTTCTTTCGTCTTGTATGTTATTGAAGTGTATGTTCTTTCTTAAGTACATAAACAATTAAAAAAAAACCCCACAAAAAACACCATACACACCTACAGTCGTACGTTGGATCTCAAAAACGCCTTGGCTCCCGAAGAAATCGCCTTCCGAACAATCGAAACCCGGAAGTGAGTGTTCTGGTTTTCGAATGATTTTCGGAAGCCGAACATCTGGTACGGCTTCCGATTGGCTGCAGGACGCTCCTGCAACCAATCGGAAGCCGTGCATCGGTTTCTGAACTGTTCTGGGAGTCGAACGGAATCCCGGAATGCATTCTGCTCAAGAACCAAGGCACGACTGTAAATCAAAACTAAAAACAATGCATGAAGAAGGTCCCGGGTTCAAACCCCGCCCCACCCCATAGCATCTCCAGGTAGGACTATGAATCACCCATCTGAAACCTTAGAGAGTCACTGCCAGACAGTGCTGGCAGTATTGGGCTGGATGGATCTGTGGTCTGCCTGGGTGGAGGGCAGCTCCCTCGGTTCCTTTACCTCTACTGTCCCCCACCCCCTCTATAACACCAGCCAAAGCAAATGAAGATGGAATTAGCCTCACGTGAAGCGCTTAGGGGTGTTCAGCTCCTCCGCAACTTTCAGCACGTCCAGCAGAGAGGAGCCGAGAGGAACTCTGACGACGTGTCTGTACAACGGCACGCGAAGAGGTGGCTGCTTCACAAGCAGCTCGACCCAGATGCTCGGCCTACTCCCGGCGGGCGGCTCCAGCCTGGGAGAGGAGGTGACAAAATTCAAACCACCTGCACGCAAGGAAACAAAGGTTGAGGCTGCATCAGGAGTCAGGCTGGTTCCTGGTGGACCTTATCATTTCTGCGTCATTGGTGATGCCGTTTTGGACCCTTCCCAGGTGTGTTCTGTTAGAATTCCTGCTCCATGATTGCAGTCATGGGATTGTTGTCTATCGTATGGCGGTGTATGTTTTGACACCACAGAGTGGGAAGTGACAGAGACAGGATGTTTGTGTTACTGTGTTCCGTGAAGTGGGACTATTGTCCTTTGTTCTTTCTCTCTTTGCTGTCTGATGCTAGAGAGAGAGGGAGCCACGTTGCAGTGCTCCGTGTATGTTTATATGTAAATAAAGTAGATTAGCCAAAATGCTGAGGTCTGTCACGCAAGTTGCGCAAACTCTGCGGATCCCTAAGTATGCCGGTGTCGGTTGGCATCTGTCGCTGTGATGTTCGGGCAGAAGAAAGCTTTTGAAGCTCCCGAATGATTGACCAGGAGGGAGGGAACATGCCAGTCGGGCATGTGTCTCTGCTAGGGCCCTACTCGAGTGTAGGCTGAGCCCCTGGTGGACCTTCTCATTTCTGCATCATTGGTGATGCAGTTTTGGACCCTTTCCAGGTGTCTTCCACCTCCCCACAGGTGTCCCTCTTCCCCCTCCGGCCTTCAAGTGGTACCCAGAGAACCCTGCCTCTTTAATCTCAGAGGGGGAGCAAGAGGCCCTCTGTGTATGCTCAGGTGAAACCTCTGCTTGTTTTTTGGCTGGCGGCGAAGAGAGTATGCAAGTTGTCGTAAGGACATAAGAAGTGCCTGCTGGGCCCGGAAAGCTGGGAAGCTCACAAGCAGGACCTGAGCACAGCACAGAGTGTGATTCCCATATTTCGGACAGCAGAGGTAGTACACAGCCATCCTGGCTAGTAGCTGTCGACAGCCTTTTCCTCTATAAATTTGTCTTTTAAAGCCATCTGAGCTGGTGGCCATCATTGCTTCTTGGAGGAGCGAATTCCGCAGCTCCAGGCACAGAGATCTGCTGCCTCCAATCTAAGCACTGAGAGCTAAGATGAGACATCAGGGAGCTGCTATCTCTGACCTTAGTGCTTAGCATCACAGCACTAAGATCACAGAGAAGTCTTTGCTTATAGGTCTTTTAATGGCCATAGCTGCGCGCAGCCTCTCCACCAGGGAGAGGCTTCTTCTTTAGCCTTGTGCAGCCTCTCTAGCCAGGAGAGATCCATCCCGCTCGCTGCCTTGGCTTCTTTAGCCACACTTCTTTAGCCACACTGGAGAGGTTTAGCTCCCGGCTGGAGAGGTTGCGCGGCTATGGCAGAAGCCAAGACTGCCAGTGGGATGGATCCTGCTTGCTGTCTTGGCTTCTTTGCTCTTTGGGGCTGGGG
Organism: Podarcis liolepis; assembly: GCF_965112155.1. NCBI lineage: Eukaryota > Metazoa > Chordata > Lepidosauria > Squamata > Lacertidae > Podarcis > Podarcis liolepis. The sequence continues at coordinate 25,344,573 of NC_139566.1, read as the reverse complement.
GGGGGAGGACCCAGGCTTCCCCCGCAGCCCCAAGAAGCTCTGGGAGAAGCGGATAGGCTTTCCCCTCCTTGATTTTCCCCTCTAAAAACTAAGGGCGTCTTGTGGTCCAGTGCGTCCTATAGAGCAAAAAATATGGTGCTCATTAATTCATCTACTTTAAATATATACTCTTATAAAACTGCAGGTTATTACAATAATCCTGCCAGTGTTCTTATCTGTTTACAGATTAGTTGTGAATATTCAATAAACCATTTCCATTCTTTTATAAAAAGTTTGGTTGCCTTGATTTCTTATTTTTCCAGTAAGTTTTGCCATTTCTGCATATTTCGTAAGTTTTTGCATCCTTCCTTCTTTTGCTGGGACAAGCCTGTGTCTGATCATGTGACTTGATGTCAGGCAACTGACATGTAGGCAGCCCTTTGCACCTGTCAAAATGGCCCGCAGAGGCCAGTTCTGGATCTGGCCCCCCTCTATGGTCTCAGTGTTCCGCAGCTCTACCCTGGCTTGACTGGACCCAAAAGTAGACTGTGTCCCCACTACTCCTTTGCAACACCCTCTTTTCTCCCCCCCCCCACCGCTACCTGGCTCAGCTTGGCACACCATGCTGGCGACATCCAGGTAACTCTTGCCACGCAGGGCAGGCAGCAACTGTGACTTGATGAGGGTGTTTTGGAAATCTCCTCGCTCCAGGCTCCGAATCAGGGTTGCAACTGCCTCGGGACACTCTGGGTTCATCCCCGTAGCAATGAGGAACTGAATCACAAAGAGATGGGAAAGGCATCAGAGACTGAAGAAAAGTGCCTTTTTATGTTAGTTCTTGCATTCCCACCTACGGCAGAAGAGGCTACCAGTGGCTTGCTGGCATTGCCTGAAATCCTGGCAAAGCTAGAAGGCAAATGTCGCATCAGCCGGACGTTCCGCAGAGGTTTCCACTCTGCTCTGAAGAGGCAAGCCATTCCCTAGCCAAGGTCTTCAACCTCAGATTGGGGGAAAAAAGACTTGCCTCTTCAGCACTGCACGTTGCGTTTGGAAAAAACCATAGAACCAAGTGGAGAGAATCAGATTCTGGAATGGGACGCAACAGGAAAGGAAATCCAGAGGTGACTGGGGCTGATGGGGCAGAACGTAAGGAGACCAGCAGTAGGTGGCACCAGAGTCAATGACAGTAGGAGCCAGTTCATCCTAGTTTTGTTCCCCTCCTACTTGTTGAGTTCTGCGACTACAGAGGAGGAGGAAGCAGAGAGGCTCAGCTACCTCCAGGTTGCTTGTACAGTGGTACCTTGGGTTACATACGCTTCAGGTTACAGACTCGGCTAGCCCAGAAATAGTGCTTCAGGTTAAGAACTTTGCTTCAGGATGAGAACAGAAATCGTGCTCCGGCGGTGCGGCGGCAGCAGGAGGCCCCATTAGCTAAAGTGGTGCTTCAGGTTAAGAACAGTTTCAGGTTAAGAACGGATCTCCGGAACGAATTAAGTACTTAACCCGAGGTACCACTGTATATAAAAGGCCAGGCAGGTGGGGGCTGGGCGGGGGCAGAGGTAGGTTGGTGGACCAGTGCTCTAATGGGCCATGCCCACTAGTAGAGAGATCCTTCAAGTTTCCACCTTGTGGTTACAGAGTAAGAAAATGGCTTAGCAAGAGCTACAAAATAGTAATCGTGAGAATTGCCATCCCTCCACTTTGCCTGCAGAGTCCTCCTCACCTGTGTGGCCAGGGGGCTGCTGTCGACATTGCCAAAAGCCCCTTCTGCAGTCTTGGCCTGCAATATCTTCCGCTTGACTCTCTGCACAGCCTGGCTGAGGTTTGCCACCAGCTCTGGCCTGTAGAAGGTGGCTTGTTCCAAGCAGGCAAAGGCCAGACCTCCCATCGCCTCTGTGTCTGGGTAAGCAAGGTTAAAACAGCCATGAAGAGGAGAGCTGACCCATCAGTCCCAACACATGTCTACATCCTTTGCATCCTCCATCGGTCCACCTAGCTCAGTACTGTCTACACTGACCGGCAGCAGCTCTGGGAGTCTCTCCCAGCCCTAACTGGAGATGTGGGCAATTGAACCCAGGACCATCTGCAAGCACAGCAGGTGCTCTACCACTGAACGCCGCCACCCGTTTTCCATACCCACGGTGCTCCCTGCTTCTCCATACCGCTGTCCTCCCAACAGCTAATCACCAGTCCCTGCCCCTTGCCACCTGAGGCAATGCCCCACTCTGTCTAACGGTAGGGCTGGTCCCAGAGAAGACAGCCAAGATGCTACAGGGGAAATGGGCACAGAGCCCCAGAGCAGCCCTTCTTGGTGTGCCTCCTCCACAAGAGGTCTGGAAGGTGGCAACACGAGAAAGGGCCTTTTCTGCAGTGGCTCCCCGTTTGTGGAATGCTCTCCCCAGGGAGGTTCAGCTGGCGCCTTAATTATACAGCTTTAGGCACCAGGCAAAAAATGTTCCTCCTTAACCAGGACTTTGGCTGATTAACATCCAATGCCCTTTTAAAATGTATGGCGGAAGTTCATTGGGATGTTTTTGTTTTTATAATGTAGTTTGTGTTTTTATTCTGTGGCTTATGTTGTAACCACCCTGAGACCTGCGGGTATAGGATAGTATACTACTACTACTACTACTACTACCAACAATAATATATACATGAATGAGTGTCTCCACCCCCATCGTTCAGCCTGGACACTGAGGTCCACCTCCAAGGGCCTTCTGGTGGTTCCCTCCTTGCGATAAATGATGTTACAGGGAACCAGGCAGAGGGCCTTCTTGGTAGTGGTGCCCGCCCTGTGGAACGCCCTCCCACCAGATGTCAAGGAAATAAACAACTATCTGACTTTTAGAAGACATCTGAAGGCAGCCCTGTTTAGGGAAGTTTTTTATGTTTGATGTTTTGTCGTGTTTTTAATATTCTGTTGTGAGCCACCCAGTGTGGCTGGGGAAACCTAGCCAGATGGATGGGGTTTAAATAAAATCATCATCATTATTAGTCATTCACCAGCAGTAAAAAAAACCTCTTGCAAACCAGATTAAAATGGGTCATCCCCAACTGCTTGCTGCCCCCAGACAGAAGCCACACAGACCATTAAAGCTGAAAGGCATCAACCCCACCCCACCCCACCCCCGGGCAGAAAACAGTTGAGATCAAGAAACCTGAATGGACTCATGTGCAAAGGGGGCAGCACGTACCCACAGAGTGCTTGTTATGGAGCACAAATCGTCCCCGCTCCTCTGCGTGCAAGAGCTTGCGGATCACATGCTCGTCGATCTTCTTGCGGTGAACACACAAGGCTAAGACCCCCAAGCTGTACTGGTAGTAGTTGGTGATGGGGTGTCCTGTGTCCTTGTGACCTGGGTGCAGGAAGAGAAAGTTCAATGGGTAAATCTGCCTTTTCTGCCGTAATTAATTACCTAGCTCCCTGCTGACCTTTAGCCTACGAAGCCCTGCTCTGAGACTTCCAGATGCTGGCAAAACCTCTCCTTAAGTGCTGGCCCCTAATTCAGACTTCCAACACTTGCTTTCATTCAATCAGTCTTTTAATGTGGCAGCACCTACCCACTGGAACTCCTTGCCACTTGACACCAAGCAGGCGCCATCGCCTGGAACCTTACCTATCTGCGCCTTTTCCTTGTTCAAGTGAAGCTTAAGCTGCGTCACCAGCTGCCTCCCTTCAAGTGCCTCCATGTCGTGGCAGGCGGCCCGCAGCGCAAGGAGGTACAGGGCCAGCTGACCTGTGCTAGGATGCTCATGGTAGCGGACTGGAGTCAGAGAGCTGGATTGGAAGAAGTCAGAATAACCACGCCGTTAGCCCCTCCCATGCAACCAGGCTAGGCCTTCTCCAGGTTTAACTTCATTTATCCAGTTCAATTTTATTACAGGGCTTCCCAAGCTTGTGTCTCCAGCTGTTTCTGGACTACAAATCCCAACACACCTTGACTGCTGGTCCTGCTAGCTAGCGAGGATGGGAGCTAGCGAGCGGCTGGAGACCTAAGTTTGGGAAACCGTGTTTTATTGTGTTCAGAGCCCACCAGTGGCGTAGCGTGGGGGGTGCAGGGGGGGCCGGCCGCACCGGGCGCAACATCTGGGGTTAGGGCAAATCCACGGGTTAGGGGGCGCAAATCCACGGGTTAAGGGGCGCAAATCCACGGGTTAGGGGGCGCAAATTACTTGCCTTGCCCCGGGTGCTGACAACCCACGCTACGCCACTGGAGCCCACCTTTTTCTCTAAGGGGCTTAAGGTTGTGTACACGGCTCTCCCCGCGCAACAACCTTGCGAGGTAGGTTAGGCTGAGAGTGCCTGACTGGGCCAACATCACCCAGTGAGCTTTGTGGCTGAGCAGGGATTTGCTAGTCCAGCCGATGAACCACGGCACCACCACCAGCTCTCTCTTTGTTTCGTCTAGAATTAGGATGTTCATTCATAATAAAATTTACATTCACTGGCATAATAATGGTGGCGTTATTGCTATATTTTAAATGAAGACCTGATCGTAACCCTCACCCTCTCCCCTTCTTCCCCTCTGTTGTCTCCCACACTGTCAAAACTCAGATTGTAAGATGCTTGGAATGGGGTGGGCCTGTCTGTCTGCTTGCTTGCTTGATGTTGCTTTGTTGGAATGCAAGAGTATACTGAACTAATATATCATAGAATGGTAGAGTTGGAAAGGACCCCAAGGGTCATCCAGTCCAACCCCCTACAATGCAGGAATCTTTTTGCCCAGCATGGGACTCGAACCCATAACCCTGAGATTAAGAGTTTCTTGCTGCTTGCATAAGGCCAGTGGCCCGTACAGCCCAGCATCCTGTTCTCATAGTGACCAACCAGATACAGTGGTACTTCTGGTTGCAAACGGGATCCGTTCCGGAGGCCCGTTCGCAACAGGAAAAGAATGCAACCCACAGCAGTGTGTCTGCGCACGCGGGGGTTGTGATTTGCCGCTTCTGCGCATGACGTCATTTTGTGCTTCTGCGCATGCGCGAGCGGCGAAACCCAAAAGTAACCCTTTCCGGTTCTTCCGGATTGCCGCGGGACGTAACCTGAAAGAATGTAACATGAAGCGGACGTAACATGAGGTATGACTGTACCCATATGTGAAACCTGCAAGCAGGACCTGATCCCAAGAGGACTTTTCTGTGGTTCCCAGCAATGCACATTCATTGCTCCACCCCCTTCTGCCTCTGGCCCTCATGCTGCAAAATTCCCCACCACCCAAACCCTGTAAACATACGCGCTGGCATTGGGCTGAAAGGCATCTTTCAGGCGCTGGAGGTACTGGCTCTCCTTCTGCAAGTTGTGGTCGTTAGACAGCCGCAGGGCCAGGTAAACACTGGGGTTCGGCTCCTCAGACGCATCCTCTGCCACTTTCAGGAGCTCTGCATTCAAAGACCTGATGCGATCAGAATTTCCTGCAGAGATTTCTGACCCGAGAGAAGAACAAAACAGGATCGCAAATGTGGCTGCTTTAAAACACATGACTTCCCCCAAAGAACTGTGGGAACTGTAGTTTATATTAAGGGTTCTGGCAATTCATAGAATCATAGAGTTCTAGTCCAACCCCCTGCAATGAAGCCAACTTGTGTCTCTGTGAGGGGAAAACTACAGGTCCCAGCATTCTTGCCCGGGTGGGTGGGGGTCATGAACTTTGAAGGTGTGTTGAATGTGCTTTAAATGCATGGGGTGAATCTGCCCTGACCCTTCCTCATTAAGGTAAAAACTTTTCCCATATCAGTGCCACAGATTCTCCACCTTCATTCTGATTCTCTTCTACATTCTGCTGTAAAGCATAGCTGTCAACTTTTCCCTTTTCTTGCGAGGAATCCTATTCATAGCTGTCAACTTTCAGATTTGAAAATAAGGGATCAGCAGCCTCACCTGTCCCAGGGACAGTCTACAGGATATCTAACAATCCGGGATAGCAGCAGGAAGCGGCGCTGGAATAAGGGAATTTCCCACAAAAAAAGGGAAGGTTGACAGCTTCCTATTCAGAATAAGGGAATTTCCCTTTAAAAAACGTTGACAGCTATGGCTGTAAGAACCTTGTCTTATACATCCTCAATAGTTATACATCATAATGTGAATCTTGTTCATGTTTTTTTAAATTTCAGTGAGAGGGAAAAACAATTTGCAAACTATATCTATCTATATCTATCTATCTATCTATCTATCTATCTATCTATCTATCGCTCTATTGATCATCTATCTATCTATCTATCTATATGATACTTCTCATAAGCAGAGATTACCACACAGCTGGACAGAGGCAAACACGATGGGGAAGAGGACGAAGAACCGTAGACCTCTGGGGTCCATGCTTGTCACAAGAAGGAAGTCAACAGACAGAGATGCCGGCCAGAATTTCAGGAAGGAGTCCAGGAGCTTGGAGGCAAAGGCAGCCTGTGAAAGATTCAATGGGAGGAATATCAGTGATGACACAATCTTCCCAAGGAAGAAGTGCTGAGTCTGCGCAACAGGAAGGACTTTGGCTGGATGAGAGACAACAAGTGCTGGTGAGGCAGATCAGAAATGTCCATTGGCTATCCTTCCTCTTGATGCTTCACAGATAGCATGTTACACACATATCTGGCTCCACAGAAACCACTTTATCTCAACTAGATATTTTATAGCGGGTGGCAGGATGAGACTCCACACCACAGCCTTTGAGATCAAGCATAGGAAGTGGTCCACCACACATTCACAGAGAGGATTCCCATGCCCTCAATGCAGGAATAAACTTGTCGTGGATAATGCTTCCCCCTGCCCTCCAACCAGGGCCAGGTTTAGGTTTGATGAGGCCCTAAGCTACTGAAGGTAATGGGGCCCTTTTTATGTCCAGCTGTCCTTCATAAACAACAATTTGTTGCTTTTTTGTGCGCTGAATATATGCTATATGGTAATTTATGGATCTAATAGGTATCTAAAGCCATTTGCACATAACAAAATATGTATTTAATTGTTGAACTGAAATACAATTAAGAAGAAGTATATTAATAGTGAAATTTTTTTATAGCTTGTTTAGCTTATACATAAATCCAGCACTGCCTCCAACATTTCTCTGATGAAAACAGGGACATCATACCATACCCTCCAACATTTCTGCAATGGAACTAGGGACGTCCTAAGGGAAAGCGGGACATTCTGGGATCAAATCAGAAACTGGGACGGCTTCTGTAAATTGAGGGCTGCCCCTGGAAAATAGGATCTGCCATCAGTGGCTACTAGATGTTTACGTTCCACTTCCCCTATCGGAGGAAGTATGCCTCTAAATGTCTGTTGCTGGGAATTGCAAGAGGGGATAGTGTGATATACCGTCCACTTTGGGAACTACTGAACTACGTGCATTCTTCCGCCTTCAACTTGCTCAGCCAAGCCATTGTGTCTGCCTCTTACATCCCTTGTTGGATAAGAGTGCTTCAGGCTGCAACCCCATGGACCTATTCCTGGCAGGAAGCCCCACTAAATACAGCAGGACTTAGTTCTGCATAAATAAATGTGCATGGGATTGAGCTATATCAATAATATAACATTATACCCGAGGGATCAAGGATTATGTGGGGAGATGTGGGGTGTGAGGGGGAAACGAGCTGTCTTAAGGAGGAGAGCCTACCTGATATGGTCACTTGATGTCCTAGGAGTCTTCACCTCTTCCTGTGAATTATGAATTAGGGTGCGCGAGGACTGAAATCAGCTTTTAGAACGAGACTTTTCCTCCACTTTCTCACCACAGGCAGGCAGTGAGGAATCTTCTTTCACTCTTGTTTATTTCAGGTCACGTGACATCTCCTCCAGCTGCTGAAGTCAGCTGTTTGCAGAGTGTTTCCTTTCAATTTAAGTGGCTGGGCTGCAGCTCTGGAAGGGAAAAATACGCAAGTTCCAGAGTCCTGAATATGTGGAATCAGGACAGGTCAAGAGCACGTTGGAATAATTCACAGAGACGGCCAGGAACAAAGGAGCCCCAAATAACCTTGTGACCTAGCTGATGATATATTAGTACCTTCCCATGATTTACCTCAGATAATAATCTGAAATAATGCAATGCTCTTGGTTGGAATGTGTCTTCAGATAACGGGTACAAAGATCGTAACAGCCTAAGCTGGCACCTGTCTGAACACAACTCTTCTCCTTTTTTAAAAAAAGAAACAAAAGACCTAACTCCTCACTGAAAGAAACCTCACACAAGTTTTCAAAGTGAAGTTTGCCCATAGTGATTTTGCATCAAGATATATGTTTAGGCTATAGAATACCAGAGTGTGAAAAAGGAGGGATCAAGCTCTGTATATGAACTTCTTTTTGCAGGATCTGAGTTAATTCGACCATTAATCAGATGTAACTATTTCATTTCTCTCTCAAAAAAAAAAAAAATGCTGGAAATGTCCCTTTCTTGTTTAAAAGCATTTATAAGCTGCATAATATATTTGGTGGAGAGAAATATTAAGTCCTGCGTGCAACATAAAAGCAAACATTATTGTAAAAACAAAAATGTAACATAAAACCAATAAAACAGTAATATGATAACATAACAAATAAAACAGGAATTCCGGGTGATTCGGGCACATAAATCGGAGTCTGAATTTATGGATCAGGGAAAGCCTGGATTAATCACTGACGGGCTGCATATTCATTTGAAGTACGGTACTCTGATTGTAAAATTGGGCACACTGTACATTTAGCGCACATTCGAAGCATAATATTCTTTCCCTCAAACAATTCTGGGCACTGTAGTTGAGCCCTCACAGAGTTACAATTCCCAGCATGCTTTAACAAACTACTGTGCCCAGAATACTTTGAGGGGAGTTTGTGCTTCAGGTGTGCTTAAAAGGTATAGTGGGTAAGCAGCTAAAGACCCTCCCAAGTATTTTTTTAATCCCAAACTGGGCAAGGCTGCTTGCTGTGTCATAAACCCAAGGCAGCATGTTTTCTCTGTTATCTATTGTCCCCATATTTATGATTGGATGGGCGCGTGGCTGAGAAAGAGAGGCTTACAACAGCCCTTCAATGTAGTCCAGTGTTAAAAGTGCAAGTTGGTGGTGGAGCTGAGGCAGATTTGGGCTTCAGACCTCCGCCTCACGTTGCAGGAAAAGGCCCACTTACTTAAATGCAGGCAGCTGGATACAAAAGCCTTCAATGGACTGGGACTTGGACATGTTTAAAAACCAGTTAGGGGGGGAAAGCGGAGGTCTTTGCTGCTACTGTTTAGGAACCTAGGAAGCTGCCTTCTACTGAGCCAGACCACTGGTTCCTGTAGCTCTATATTGTCTGCACTGGCTGGCAGCAGCTCTTCAGGGAAAATGCCCAGCCCTCTCTGGAGACGCCACTGGGGATTGAACCTGCATGCACACAAGAACCGAAAGTTAAGCCCTGGGTGTCAGTCTACATTTTCCTATCTCTAGGTACCCGACTTTAAGTCACAGAAAGCCTTTCTATTTCTAGGCCTCTATCATAGTCATCCAATCCCCCAGCATGCGCCGCTTCCCCCAGGTCGGCTTCCTAGACCTAGGGACTTGCTTAAGGCCCCCCTAAAGGTGCCCTAATCTATGCCTGCTCGAAACCTTTGCTACTCGGAGAGCTTCCCGGCATGGCGACTGAAACGAAGCGACTTCATGATCCGCTTCGCTTGGCCGGTGACACGCCGCCGGGTGGGCTTAACTCCAGGACGTTGGCTCCCGGTCAGGCAGCTGCGTGGACACCCTGAGAAGGAGGAGCGATGACGCATTTAGTGGGCGGAGCCCCTTCGGCCGGCCTGCGAGAGTCGCCACGTGAGTGTCGGCGGGGCGGCAGGAGCGGCGACAGCGATGGGCGGCGTGGAGAAAAAGAAGGTACCGCGTGGCTTAAGGCAGGCCCAGCCTGCTCACCGCGTTGCTCTCATGAGGGGATGCCGCTTTCCCGTGTAGCGAAGTAACGTCTGAAAGTGGAAACACGTTACTTCCGGAACTAGCTACCTAATACACGGCGGCTTGCGGGTTTTTTTTTTTACTATCCTTCTGGTGAAGCAGGGCCGTAGCATGCAGAAGGTCCCATGTTCGGGTTCAGAGCCTGATGGTCTCTCCGGATAGAATTGGGAGAAACCCTGAGGAGCTGCTGCCAGTTCGTGTAGACGCTACTGGGCTAGGTGGGCCAGTAGCCAGGCTCGAGATGTGTTAGCTTCTTACGTTCCCGTGTCCTGGGGCAGGAGTAGCGGAAGGGATGCTCTCAAGATGCTGGACTTCCAACTCGTGTCACCCTCCTCTGTTGGCCACTCTAGTTGGAAGTACCATGGGGCATCTGCATGTAGAAGGTCTGAGGCTTATTCCCCAGCATTCCCAGGTGTGGCAGCGAATGTCCCCTGCCTGAAACCCGGCCTAAAGAGCAGCTGCCAGTCAGTGTAGACCAGCCTTTCTCATCCTTGGGTCCCCGTATGTTATTTGACACTACAACTCCCATCATCCCTGGCTGCTGGCCCTTCTCACTGGGGATGATGGGAGTTGTAGTTCAATAACATCTGGGGACCCAAGGTTGAGAAAGGCTGGTGCAGACAAATAGTGAACTAGATGGCATAAGGCAGCTTCCATAACTCATTGATAGAGCATCTGCTTCATATGCAGAAGGCATATGTCAATCCTTGGCATTTCAGGATTGGGATGGACTCCTTGCCTGAAACCCTGGAGAACTGCTGCCCTTCAGTGTCAAAAATGCTGAGCTAGATGAACCAGCAGTCTGACTCTGCTTAAGGTAGCTTCCTTTGTTCCTGTCTTAGCTGTTTACTATCTAGGCATGAAGGCAGCACTGTAGGATCACTTGCTTTTAAATTAATACGCTTAATTTCTCACTGCGAGCCACTCAGTTCTTTGTTTGGGTTTAACTCGTGGAAGGACATATATTAAGCATTAGATAGATAGATAATTTATTACAGTCGGAGACCAGCTTATAAAACACACTTGGGGGTATTAAGCGTTGTCTCTCTTTTCGTCCCAAAGTACGAGAGGGGTTCTGCCACCAACTATATTACCAGGAACAAAGCCCGGAAGAAGTTGCAACTGAGCCTTGCAGACTTCAGGTAAGGAAAGGAATCATCGCTTACCAGCTTACTGTGGCCCCTTGATACATGTGTGTGTGGCAGGAGTGTCTTGAGTATTGCAGTGCTGCCTGGCAGGAGTGTAGTTTGTCTCTCTGTACACACATGCCACTGGATCTCTGTTTGCATCTCTCTCGTGGCTACTCACCACAATGACTCTGCTCTTCCACAGTCTGAGGAGAGAGTGCTCTGGTGCTCGAGTTCTGCTACTGGGCTTCATTTGGGGGCATCTGGGTGGCCGCAGAGAGAACAGGAGGCTGGACTGGATGGGCCATTGGCCTGATCCAGCAGGCCTTTCTTAAGGTCTTATATCAGTTCTTAAGGTCTTATGTCAGGGACGCGGGTGGTGCTGTGGGTAAAACCTCAGTGCCTAGGACTTGCCGATCGTATGGTCGGCGGTTCGGATCCCCGCGGCGGGGTGAGCACACGTCGTTCGGTCCCAGCACCTGCCCACCTGGCAGTTCGAAAGTACTCTTAAGTGCAAGTAGTTAAATAGGTACCACTTTATAGCGGGAAGGTAAACGGTGTTTCCATGTGCTGCGCTGGTGCTGGCTCGCCAGCTGCAGCTTCGTCACGCTGGCCACGTGACCCGGAAGTGTCTTCGGATGGCGCCTCTAGAGCGAGTTGAGCACGCAACCCTAGAGTCGGACACGACTGGCCCGTACGGGCAGGGGTACCTTTACCTTTACCTATGTCAGTTAGGGCCAGTGTGTTGGTTGTCGCACTGACTTCTTGGCTTTGGGTTGTAGTGGTGGTGACAGCAGTATCCTGTCGGAAGCACAAGGGCAGAACTATTCAGTTAATAACCTAAGGGTTAATTCTGTTTACAGTTAGTTAGAAGGTTGTGGTGTTGCCCAGCAGATTGGCATGATCCTTGCCAGGAGAGCTCACGTTCTAACTGGCTGTGTAGTTTCAGAGGAAGTTTTACTCTTTCTCTTTAGTTGCTGAATATCTTTCTGCTATGAACAAGGCTTGTAAATGAGACAAAACCTCTCTGTCTATGTCTCCTCAAGTTATACGCAGTTTTTGTTCAGTTTACCCAATCAAGTATTATCACTTTCACTTCTCTCTGGTCTCCGTCTGCATTATTTAGGTGACTGCTAACAGTTCCGACCTGTGATAGCTTCACAGTGAATAGCATTGTGCGTTATGTTGCCTTAACTTGGCCAACGGGAAACCGACAAGACATCTGTTCTCTTCCCCACCCCCTGCCCTTTCCAGGCGACTCTGCATCCTAAAAGGGATTTACCCTCATGAACCCAAACATAAGAAGAAGGTGAACAAAGGATCTACTGCTGCCAGGACTTTCTACCTCCTGAAAGACATAAAATTTCTCCTACATGAGCCCATTGTCAACAAGTTCCGGGAATATAAGGTATTGTGATCCCGGGGGATCCTGCAGCCAATCACAAGTATTAAATTTAATATCACCACCTGCAACAGTTTTAGAGAGCTGACTTTGGAGACGGATTAGAGGAAGGGAGTTACCATTTCCTTTCAAGAGCTGCAGTCCATTTTGTCCCCCCTGCTCAGCAATTTGGGTTTTATAGAAAATTTTGAACTGCAAAGGAAAAATTTCTGTTTCAGAATTTCCTGGCTAACCCACATCACTGACAGCAGAAGAAAAAGGCATCAAGGCAAACTAAAACTACTGTTTCTGAAAGAGTAACTTCCTTACGGGACTTAAGTATCAGGAAATATCCTGAGTGATTTAATTCTGCCTATTTATTTTGCTTGTAGCAAGTAAACAAAGTTTGAAAATTTTGAAACTGCCAAATGTGCCTGATACTGTATTTGAAATTGGGATTCATTCCTTGTTTCAAATGAACTTCTACAACTGAATATTTTCCATGGAAAAAACAAAGCACTGAAACATCCCACATCGTTGCCTTTAATGACATGATCCTGAGCCCGGTTGCTAATGAGATGCATTAAGTGATAGAATATCAGTTCCCTCCAATGAAATCAAACTTGGTTTTGTCCAGTGTAAAGTTTATCAGCCGTTAGTGTTTCTGGCAGGGAAGCTAAAGTCAACATGTGTTACCTACAAAGAGATTGGGTGCTGCAGAAGCGAGAGAGGGAACTTGAAGTACAACTGGCGCTCACTGCATTTTCTGGAAACAATTGAAGACATTTTGTTTTGACCAGGCTTTCCCAGCTGCGTAAAGGAGTCTTTACCTAACCTTGTCAGGGTTTTAGTCTTGTTTTAAATGTTTTTGTTGTTCTCGTGTTTTTAATTATCTTGCCTTGAGACGGTGGTAAAGAAGGTGATTATTAAATCTGTAGCAATGAGGATGATAATATAATGTTGGTGGGCAGCAGACTAGGTTAGGGAATTCTAAACTGGGCGGCTGGGAGCTGGCAAGGGTGCCTGTCTCTGAAACCTTTCTTCCCCACAAGGTGTTTGTCCGCAAATTGCGCAAAGCGTACGGGAAGAGCCAATGGAACACTGTGGAGCGGCTGAAGGACAACAAACCCGGATATAGGTTGGACCACATTGTCAAGGAGAGGTAAGAGACAGGGAGAACATTGCAGAGGAACTGCAATGGGGTTCCAAATAACTGGGCACAGGAGGGTCAGGGGGTGGCAGTGCAGTTCCTTCTGGCCAAGAGCTCATCCTATGGATGTGCTGCTGGGACTGGCCCTACATGCAATTCCCCTTCTGATCCAGCATCCTCAATTTTGTCCCCAGCAGAAGGGGGATCCGATCCCATGGGGACAGGGCAAGCTGACTATAGTCCGGTTGTTTATAAAGCACTCTGGGATGATTAAGGCTGTGTGAGTTACATGGTCTTGTTCTTCACCTCCCCCTTGCAGGTACCCGACCTTCATCGATGCCCTGCGGGACCTTGACGACGCTCTTTCCATGTGCTTCCTCTTCGCCACCTTCCCGCGTACCGGCAAGTGCCACGTTCAGACAATCCAGCTGTGCCGCCGACTCACCGTGGAGTTCCTCAACTACGTCATCTGCTCACGCTCTCTACGCAAGGTGAGCTGGGTGAGAGGCTATGGGGAGTTACAGATCCAGGAAGGGGTTGGCTTTATTTCAGGTAGATCAACACACATCAAGCTGGGTCTTCAGCATCCTGGTGCCCTCCAGATGTATTTGTTGGAACCTGTGATCAGCCGAGCTCCTCCGGAATCGCCTCCGACGTGATTAACGACCTGAGCCTTTGATAAGGCTCCAGGCACATTCCCTATTACGCAGAGAATCAAAGCAACACGCAGAAGTGATGAGATTTATGGCTACATCACTATGCTTTATTACTAACTATGCAGACAGAAAACACATCCTCTCTCTGTGAAAGCAGAGAGCCAGTGTGGTGTAGTGGTTAAGAGCGGTAGACTCATAATCTGGTGAACCGGGTTCGATTCCCCGCTCCTCCACATGCAGCTGCTGGGTGACCTTGGGCCAGTCACACTTCTCTGAAGTCTCTCGGCCCCACTCACCTCACAGAGTGTTTGTTGTGGGGGAGGAAGGGAAAGGAGAACGTTAGCCGCTTTGAGACTCCTTCGGGGAGTGATAAAGCGGGATATCAAATCCAAATCCAAACTCAACTGAACAAACAAAGGAACAGGAAACCAGTAACATCACATCCATCTCCTGTCTTCCGTGAGACTTCCAACAGTCTGGAATCCCAGGAATGTAAACAGAGTCCTGTGACTCCAAGCACTGCACAGTGGCAAACAGAAACTAACAGTTTTCGCCCCCTTGGGCTGCGCTTGCTGGTGCTGATGAGAATTACTGCCTGCAACATCTGGCTGGCTTAAGCGCTCCATCACTGCCTTGGCCAACCTGGTGCCCACCAAAAGTTTTAGACTACAGCTCCCATCAGAACCAGCAAGCGTGACTGTGTGATGCTGAGGCTGCTTGGGAGCACAGCCATGCTGGCAGAGCTTGATAATTCCCTTTTAATGTCGATTCTTTCTCTGGTGGGGCAAGGGGGAGAGAGGAAGCACTGATTTCTCTGGGCCAGGAAATCTAGAGTTTGGAAAAGTAACCATTGTTGCAGTAACTCAGCCTGGGGGGCTTTATAAAGGAATTGTAGGCTCCACTTCTTTCTTGCTCAAGTGCTGATTCTGGCAGGAGTTTCTGTGTGCTTCCTCCTCCTCCCAAGTAAACCCAGGTGCAGCTAGCTGGAGATGGAGTGTTGGGGAGCAGTCTGAGAGACAGCCAGGAAACCAGGACCTCCAGCCCCTGGAACAGAGATATCTGGCTCTTGTTGCTTCCCAGGGTCACAGGCAGTGCTGCCCCTCCTCCTGCAGAGACTGCAGGTTTGAGGTCTGGGCAGGGCTGAACCCTGATGGCCTGATGGGGGTCATAGTCCAGAACATCTGGAGGCCGCCAAGTTGAGGAAGGCAATATCAGAGAAGTGGCCGGCCTTTTTTCACCTGCACTGGACTTCTCCGTTGTGTTCTGTGTTGATTCTCCAGCTGAAACCACCCTCTCTCCTCCCCTTGCCAGGTGTTCCTGTCCATCAAAGGCATCTACTACCAGGCGGAGGTGATGGGGCAGCTTGTCACCTGGATAACACCCTACGCCTTTTCCCACAATGTGAGTACCTGGGCAAGATTTCCTGGGATAGTTTTGTTAATCTCATTGTCATTCCCTGCAAAACAAAGGCACTAACTCCTTCAGTATCATGGGATGGAAGGGCCATAGCTCACCAGCAGAGCACCTGCTTCGCATGCAGAAGATCCCTGGTTCATTCCCCAAAAGTATCTCCAAGTACGGCTGGAAATGCCCCCTTCCTGAAAGCCAAGAGAGCTGCTGTCAGTCAGTATAGGCAGTATTAAGCTAGATGGACCAAGGATCATACTCAGAATAGGGCAGCTTGCTATGATAAATCTTTCCATTTTGGTGGCTATTTCCCCCCGTTTTTAAGTTCCATACTATATCTTTCTTAACATAGATAACATAGATTCCTGTGGCGGATCATTTTGCTTGCCCTTTTCTGCAATCTTCTTTTCGATGTGAGGCCACCAGAACCCTCCAATCAATGGTGCCCTGGCTGTGCCTTGGCCCACCTCCTCGTCCCCATTGGCCGCCCAAAGGGAACTAGGAGACCGTGACCTGGGCCTTGAGTCCTTTTGCCCGTGGTGCACGTTGACTTCTTGTCCTTGGTTATTCCAGCTGAGCTTCCCTTGGGTCGAAGAATCATTAACTTTAGAAAAAGGGCACTGCAGAAGTGACCTTAATTAACAATTAACCCCCCCCCCCGGAACACTGCTCAGCTGGTGGGCAGCCAGTTATTTGGACACATTTGGCCCTGTCCGTTGGCTTGCATAACTTAAATCTGTTGCTTTTCCCATCAGGCCATGCCTTAATGCACCTTGCAGATATAATAACAACATATACAACCATGCCTTGTTAAAGGGGGTTGTTTGGATAACAGGTGCTGCTGTTGGCAAGCAGGCAGAAGGGGGATAAAGCAAATAATTTAATTAGACAGTGCCTATATGATATCGAGCAGCAGAATAATCTGGCCACAATCAGGAAATTTTGTCCATGCTGTGATTGTTTCCCACCAAGTCGTTTTGACACTTTGGAACCCTGCTTGTAAAATTTAACAATTCCAAAATACAGGCATGCTTTTGCTTTCGCAAGATTGAATAAACTCCCTTTGGTTGTACTTGAGGGTCAATTTCAGAAAATTCCACTGGAAAAACACGTCCCTGCTGAGATGACAGTATTGGGTCAGTGGCTTATATGTTTCTGGCTTGTATAAAGGTTTGAGGAGTGAGGTTATTACCCCTCTATTATTGTCCATGCCGGGTCGCTCAACCATTCCTAGTGTCCTTTCTTTTAGCAGATGAAGATGATCAAGTGACAGCAAAAACTGCAAGGTTTTTAACGGGGGCAATTACAATAAGATCTGTTATTTGATTATTGATGTAAACCCCCAAAATGTATTTTCTATAGTTAAGTTTTTACCTCTAACTTCAGTACATTTTATTTTATTGCTGTGGCTAGTGGCTGATGCAAATAAAGATTATTCTGCTTCAGGCGGAAGGGGGATGGTTGCAGTCGGGCTGAGAAAGCCAAGCAGCTTAGACTTAGAGAAGAGGAAGGGAGATGATGACTTCTCCACCCACAGTGATGCCCTAAAGGGAAGTCCAAAAGCAGCAGCCAAGCTCAAGAGGCCTCTTCCCTCCTGTAGTTTGCAGCAACTGGTGTTCAGAAGCATTGCTGCCTTCAGCTGTGGGGGCAGAGCATCATCACCATGTCTAATAGCCATGGATAGCTTTACTCCTCTTGTAAAGCCATCCAAGTCATTGGCTGTCACTGCCTTCAGGAGTACGTTCTGCATAGAGCTATGAAAGTGAAGATGTTACTACAGTGGTACCTTTGGTTGCGAACAGGATCCATTCCAGAGGCCCCTTCACAACATGAAAAGAGCGCAACCCGCAGCACTTTGGCGCATGCATGTGACATCGTTTCGCGCTTTGGTATATGTGCGAGCGGCGAAACCCGGAAGTAACCCTTTTCCGGTACTTCCGGGTCGCCATGGGATGTAACCTGAAAGAACGTAACATGAATTAAACGGAACATGAGATATGTCTGTAGAGAAAACTTCTACATGGAAGTAGAACTGGGTGTTTTGAAAGGGGTGTTTGTGTGTGTGTGTTACAGTGGCTTAATCGGCACCCCTCTTTCCTCCCAGCACCCGACAGACGTGGACTACAGAGTCATGGCCACCTTCACGGAGTTCTACACCACTCTCGTGGGCTTCATTAATTTCCGCCTCTACCAGTCCATCAACTTGCACTACCCTCCAAAGGTGAGGAATTCACTGTGTAGAATTGAGAAAAACAACTGGAGGGCAGGGGAAATCCCAGGGACTTGAGACTCAAGCTGGTGTACGTGGCTCTCCCTCTCCCAATTTATCCTTGCAAGAACCCTGTGAGGTAGATTAGGCTGAGAGAGGCAGTGACTTGGCCAAGGTGACCCAGAAGCTTCATACCCAATTGCCGGCTTAGTGCGGTAAGGTTTTTATTCCTTCATTAACCAAAATACAGTGGTGCCCCGCAAGACGAATGCCTCGCAAGACGGAAAACTCGCTAGACGAAAGAGTTTTCCGTTTTGGAGGTGCTTCGCAAAACGAATTTCCTATGGGCTTGCTTCGCAAGACGACAATGTCTTGCGAGTTCCTGCTGGTTTTTTTCCCTCCCCCCCCCCTTTTCTAAGCCGCTAAGCTGCTTATCAGCTGACCCGATCAGCAGATAAGCTGCTAATAGCGCTAATCCGCTAATCCTTCAATGGGCTTGCTTCGCAAGATGAAAAAACCGCTAGACGAAGAGAATCACAGAATGGATTCTTTTCGTCTTGCGAGGCACCACTGTATTTATATCAAGGAGGCCGCAAGAATACTTTGACATGGAACCTGTGGGCCATTCACTGCCTTGTCAAGTGGGGGGGGAGGAGAGTGAGGCCAAAATTTGATGCTGCCTTCCCAGAGCTGGCTGAGTGAGGCTCTGAGCTTTGGGAAGGAGATGCAAGGCTCAGGCAGGGTCCTAGAGCTCTCACACCTCCTCCCAAAGCTTGGAAAGTGCTACCTAGGCTTTGGGAAGGAGGTGAGGGCTCTAGGACCCTGTCAGAGCCCCCATGCCTCCTTCCCCAAGTCCAGCATCTTGCTTACTTGGCTTTGGGAAGGCAGTGCGGGGGCATCAAATTTTGATTCGGCCGTCATCACGTTGGACCAGCTTGATTTTAAAGCAGCAGACCTGTCACTTTAAAAGGAATGACAAAAAACTTGAAAAATGAACTGGTCACAAAAGCACAGAAGGGATGGGGAGAGAGAAAGATCAGGCAATTTTGAGGGTCATGCTGGGCGCCACTCATGAAAAGGCCCCGTCCCACATCTCAGCAGACCAAAATCTGGGTGTGGGTGAGAGAGACGGCTCTCCTCCAATCACCACCATGGCTGGGCGGGGTCAAGGAGGGTTAAAGGCAGAAAAGCCCTGAAGGCTGGGGCTGCCAGCCAGCAGGAATGTTCTCTTGTTAAACTGATTCTGTGGAAGGAGGTCATCCCTGCTTCTGTGTGTCTTTCAGATCGAAGGCCAGTCCCTGTCAGAGCTGACGCCAGAGGATGGGGAGGTGTATGCCTTGGACTCTGAGAGTTACCTGGAGGTGAGTGGGCAGGAGTCCCCAAGAATCAGCCGTCTGGGCCTTGGATGGGGAACAACAGTCTGTTAATGGCTGGACATCTTTATCCCCTCAGAAACTGTCGGCTTTCAGCACCAGCCTGGCCCAGGTGGTGGCACCTGACCTGACCTAGCTTAGTCAGTGTTGAGGGGGTTGGGGGTGGTAGTTGCAGTTCCACAACAACTGAGAACCCCGAGCTTGAAGATCAGTGCTGTAGATTGGACCCTACAATCGGCAGGTGAGGCCTTGTTGGTTGCTGCTGCCACTGGGGGCTGCCTGATTGGCATTGACCCCTGACAGGGCCTTTTCATTGGTAGTTCCCTGTTGGCCACTCTCCAGCTCTGCTTTATTTCCTGCCCCAAATGATCGTTCCAAGGAAACGGCAAACCACCTCTGCTTCTGTTTCATCTGCACCCGGTGACACAATTAAGTATCTGCTAATTGCTGGACATCTTTTTCCCCTCAGAAACTGTCGGCTCTCAGCGCCAGCCTGGCCCGAGTGGTGGCACCCGACCCGGAGGACGAGGCAGTCGTGGATGAGTTCCCCGTGGAGGAAGTAAGTTCTGCCCGGAGCTCTAGAGTAGGGGAGGGCCTCCACAGATCCACCCCTCCCACCAAAAAAACCACCACCACGTGTAACTGTGGCCTGCTGGAAATGGGGCACTGGCCCTTTGTGGGAACAATGAAGCCACGCAGCATAAGTCGCCGCTCCAGCCCATTTCAGAGGGGCTGGGAAGGCAAGGCCAGAAGTTGGAGGGGCTTCTCTTGGACTGTAGCTTTCCTTAGCCTTGGTGGTGGGTACCTGAGATGGGAGAGCTCCCCTGAACTCACCTCAGGTTAACGAAGAAGTCACCCAAGATCTTCCTAACCTGATGCCCCCGGATGCTTTGTGCTCTAACTTCCAAGGCTGATGGAAGTCATACTCCAAAAACGTATGGAGGGCACTGAGTTTGGGAAGCTTGGCCTAGAAGGGATCTCACTGTGCCTTTCTCCCCCCTACACCAGGAGAGTGCAGAGCAAGAGGAGGCCCGGAAAAAGGAGCAGGAGGCCCTGGAGAAGCAGAAGAGGCTCTTTGAAGGCCTTCGCTTCTTCCTCAACAGGGAGGTGCCCAGGGAGCCTCTGGCTTTCATCATCCGGTATGTAGCGCGGTCGCTCTGCCTTGGGCTTTTGGCTCTGGGGATTTTGCCAGGTGCATCCCAGGCCTTGGTAGTTTGGCTGGATTTTGATGGCCCTATTGGGGTGGGGAGAGGAGGGGAGTCTACATGCAAGGACCCCGAACCCTGGCCTCATTCCAGGCTTAAGGGCTAAGACTGCAGCCCTAGCCCCACTTACCTGGAGGTAAGCCCCATTGAGTTATTCCAATAATTCATTTGTTTTATTGCCTGCCCTTCAGCCAAAAGTCCCAGGGCAGGTTGCAGCAATTTAAAATGCGACCTTTAAAAGGAGTTTAAAACAAATCGTGATCCCAGGAATAAAGTGAGTCCTGAAAGCACACACCTCCAGTGTCAAAGGCCAGGGTAAAGAGATAGATTTTATACATGCAGCTAAGCCGGTACATTCAAGGTGCCAGCTGTACCTTTGTCAGGAGGGAGTTCCGTAACTGGGGGACTGCCACAGAAAATGCCCTTTCCCATGCCAACATCACCCCAGCTTCTGAGAGTGGGTGAACTGCCAAGAGGGCCTGCTGTGCTAATCTTAACATCCAAGAAAGCCTGTAGGGAAGGAGGCTGCCTTTCTGATATTTGGGGCCTTAGGCATTTAGGGCTTTAAAGAAGTAATAATAATAAGACGCGGGACACGGGTGGTGCTGTGGTCTAAACCACTGAGCCTCTTGGGCTTGCCGATCAGAAGGTCGGCGGTTCGAATCCCTGCAATGGGGTGAGCTCCCGTTGCTCAGTCCCAGCTCCTGCCAACGTGGCAATTCGAAAGCACGTCAAAAAGTGCATGTAGATAAATAAGTACCACTCCGGCGGGAAGGTAAACGGCGTTTCCGTGCGCTGCTCTGGTTTTGGTGTTCCGTTACGCCAGAAACAACTTAGTTATGCTGGCCACATGATCCGGAAAAACTGTCTGCAGACAAACGCTGGCTCCCTCGGCCTGTAAAGCGAGATGAGCGCCACAACCCAAGAGTCATCTGCAACTAGACTTAACTGTCAGGGGTCCTTTACCTTTACCTTTTCTTTTAATAATAATAATAAGAAGAAGAAGAAGAACATTAATTTTATTATTTATGTGCTGCCCATCTGATTGGGTTGCCAGAGCATCTCTGAACTGCTCCCAACAAAGTATTATAAACACAAAATAGCATCAGCCATTAAAATCTTCCCTGAACAGGGCTGCCTTCAGATGTCTTCTAAAAGTCAAATCGTTGTTTATCTCCTTGACATCTGACGGGAGGGCACCACTACTGAGAAGGCCCTCTGCCTGCTTCCCTGTAGCTTCACGTCTCACAGTGAGGGAACCACCAGAAGGCCCTCAGACCTGGACCTCAGTTGAATTGTGTGCAGAAACAGACTGGCAATCAATTCAGTAGGACTCATTTCTGAGCAGGCATGGTTGGGTTTGTGCTGTAGGGTTTGGTCTTCCTGTTTGATTGGTTCAAGAGGGTGTGTGTCATCGTCCCCTTTCTGGCAGGTGCTTTGGGGGCCAAGTGTCCTGGGACAAGTCTGTTTGCATTGGCGCTACCTATGATGTGACGGACCCAACCATCACCCATCAAATCGTCGACCGGCCTAGTCTGGAAAAGCAAGTGATAGGCAGGTGAGTGCAGCAGTCTCTTGGTCGGGACTACAACTCCCATCAGCCCCAGGCAGCATGTCTTCCAGCCAGGGATGATGGGAACTGTAGTCTGACAACATCTGGAAAGCCTCAGGTTGGCTACCTCTGGGATAAAGGCTTGGAGGTTCACAGCGAGATAAAGGGTCTCAGATCCCCCCCCCCCCAATCCACCTGGTTCTGGATCACTTGTCCATTCTGGTTCTCGAGAGACTGGGCTTGTGTTTCTCCCCAGGTATTACATCCAGCCGCAGTGGGTCTTCGATTCAGTCAATGCCAAGCTGTGCCTTCCGGTGGCAGATTACTTCCTCGGCGTCCTGCTGCCTCCTCACCTCTCACCGTTCGTGACTGAGAAGGAAGGGGACTACATCCCACCAGAGAAGCTGAAACTGCTAGCCTTGCAGAGAGGTGACGAGCCAGGTAACGCGATGCTCCGTGAACCGGGGCCCATGGTTCTCCAGACTTGGGTCCCCTGCCAATATTAGACTGCAACTCCCATAATCCCCAGTTGCTTAGTCAGTGTTATTGGGGGGGGGGGACAGTTCCACAACATCTGAGAATCCCCCAAAATTGAAAATCCCCCAAGCCACTGGGGGCTGCCTGATTGGCATTGACCCCTGACAGGGCCTTTTCATTGGTAGTTCCCTAGTTGCAGAATTCCGTCGCTAGTGAGACACACCTGTTGTCATCATTATTAACTTTCAGGAGGAATTTGAAAGCATTTCTCTTTACCCATAAATTTGGTGGCTGAAGAATACTGTTCCTGCGGTCTGAGCCTCTTGGACTTGCTGATCGGTAGGTCGGCAGTTCAAATCCCTGCAACGGGGTGAGCTCCCGTTGCTCTGTCCCACTCCTGCCAACTAGCAGTTCAAAAGCACACCAGTGCAAGTAGATAAATAGGCATTTCTGTGGCAGGAAGGTAAACGGTGTTTCCATATGCTCTGGTTTCCATCACGGTGTCTCGTTGTGCCAGAAGTGGTTTAGTGATGCTGGCCATATGACCTGGAAAGCTGTCTGTGGACAAACGGCGGCTCCCTCGGCCTGAAAGCGAGATGAGCACCACAATCATTCTGATGTGTTCCGTTCAGTGAATGGTGAGGGGCTTTCTTCTCGCAAGCCTGCCTTACCTGTGTGGCGCTCACGGAAAGTAACACGAGGTGGTTCCTTCCTGTAGGAGAAGAGAGCGGATCGGAAGAACAGGAAGAGAGTGACGATGCCACAGAAGGCTCGGAGGACGAGGATGAGGGTTCTGAGAAAGAAGACGAGGGGAAGCTGAAGAAGATGGAAGAGCAGAGGACCCAGAGCAAGGTACGTGGGGAGAGAGGCACAATTGTTTCCTGAAAGTTTTGCCTGCCTCCGGGTTGCCCTTTTGAGTTTGTGATTTCATCCTCCCCCTCCCACAGGCCCTCCCGGTGAAGGTGACGGCAGGTAAAGTCCTGAGAGAGGACAAGCAGCGGCTGGCGCAAGAGGAGCAGAGCGAGGAGAAGCGCTTGGCCATCATGATGATGAAGAAGCGGGAGAAGTACCTGTACCAGAAGATCATGTTTGGGAAGAGGCGCAAGATCCGAGAGGTATTGTCACAATGGGCCGCTCCTTCTTGTCCTAGGCTTGAGCTGTCTTGCTGTGCTGGGCCTAGGAAAAGGTTGCGGGTGTGTCCTACGAAGTTGTCCTGTTAGGTTTCCCACCTGCACTGTGGGACTTCCTCTCCCCACCACGTGCCCCTCAAATCTGGAGCAGCTTTGCAAGGGGAGTAACACAGGGCAAGGGAAGGCGGAGGAAGTCATGTTGTGCAGTCCTTAGGACCATAGGATGCTGTCTTCTGCCGAATCAGACCATTGGTCCTTCCTGATTATTATTATTATTATTATTATTATTATTATTATTATTCATACCCTTCCCATCTGGCTGGGTTCCCCAAGCCACTCTTGGTGGCTCACAACAGACTATTAATAATATGATAAAACATCAAGCATTAAAAACTTCCCTGAACAGGGAAGCCTTCAGATAGTTGTTTATTTCCTTCAGATAGTTGCTTATTTCCTTGACATTTGATGGAAGGGCGCTCCACAGGGCAGGCACCACTACCGAGTAGGCCCCTCTGCCTGGTTCCCTGTAACTTTGCTTCTCGCAGTAAAGGAACTGCCAGAAAGCCCTCGGCGCTGGACCTCAGAGTCCGGGCCGAACGATGGGAGGTGGAGACGTTCCTTCAGGTATACTGGGCCAAGGCCGTTTAGGGCTGTAAAGGTCAGCACCAACACTTTGACTTGTCCTCAGAAACATACTGGAAGCCAATGTAGGTCTTTCAGGACTGGTATAATATGGTCTCGGTGGCCACACCCGGTCACCAGTCTAGCTGCCACATTCTGGATTAGTTGTAGTTTCCAAGTCACTTTCAAAGGTAGCCCCACGTAGAGTACATTGCAGTATTGTCTACACCAGCAGCAAATGGGTCTCCTAAGCCCTACCTGGAGATGCTGGTGGAATGAACCTGAGATCTTTTGAATGCAAAGAACATACTCTACCACCGCACAACAGCCCTTCCCTAAAATGAAGTAAGGTTCTGGTCCTCATGTTACAAATTAAAGACTGATTTAAATAGGGAAATAGGAAGCTGCCGTATACTGAGTCAGAACATGGGCCCATGTTGCTCAGTATTGTCAGCACTTGTGGGCAGCATGTCTTCAAGGGTTCAGACAGAATCTTCCACGGTCCTACCTGGAGATTTCTTGGGTGGAACCTGGGACCTTTTTGTGTGCAAAGCAGATACCCTGTTACTGAGCTATAGCACAAACAGGATTACAGCAATTTGTTGGATGCAGTCCAAGATTTCCCCCCCTTTCTTCAAGTGAGTCATGTGCCTTGAACAGCAATTTGATCTACAGACATAAGCACAGGAGTAGCCAAAATGGTGACCTCCATATGTTGTTGGACTGCAACTCCTATCAGCCCCACCATGGCCAATAGACAGGGATGATGGGAGTTGTAGTCAAGCAACATCCAGAAAGGCACTGTCTTGGCTACAACCGCATTAGCAGTGCTCAACTCTAGGCTGTAAAAAGCTAACCCTCCTTGTTTCCACACATAAAGCTCTTGCAAGGCACAGGAGGAAGACAGGCTGGATTTATTTTATTTTTCTAGATAATTTTTAAACTTACAAAAGAGGCAGTCACTAGCGTTTATTGTTCATTTCAAGTTATAATTAGTATCGGCAAATCCAAGATTACCATTCCAGAGTAGCCTCTTTGTTGGGATCTTCTTATCACAACTCACACACACCCCACCTTCCTTAAACATTACAAAATAAACATTGAACTCTGCTGCATCAATACCCTATGAGTCACACATCCAGCACTACCATTGCAGGAAGAGAAGCGGCTTGTATGTGTGCAGGGCCACATTGTCCTCTGCTTCTGCCATTGTGCGTTTGTGGGTATTAGCTGAGGCATTCTTAGCTCTCCCTCTGCAATGTCTGGCATTCAATAGAGCAGGCGTAGAAAACCTTTGGCCTGCCAGAAGTTATTGAACTACAACTCCTGTTAGCCCCAGCAAGCGTGACCAATGACCAGGAATGATGGGAATTGTAGTCCAACAGCAACTGGAGGACCAAATATTCCCCACACAGGCAGTGAAGTGATGGAAAGTTGGTGCTCACTACACAAAACTTTCCTGATCTTAAGTTTGTGGAATGTGCCACATACTTTTCTTTCTTTAGATTGGTTTTATTGAAAGATTTTCATGGCTAACAGTGCTCCATATAGCGTCTCCTGTTTTTAGTTCATAGAGTCTTTTTCATAGTCGGTTACATTTGGTGTGAGTCATTGCTATCGTAGGCACTGTGAGCTTTGGGGGGTGGGGAGAGAAGGGGGTAGTGCTGTTTCCTTCTGTTGCGTAGTGTGTGTATGGAGTTTTGTTTCAGCATCACGTGGATAGTTTTGTTATCTATTCATATATTTGTTTTCATTGGTGGTGCAGCAGGTTGGGAAGCCCAGAGCTTGGTTGTTTGCATTTGATTAAGTAGCAGTGAGTTTTGTTTGATTGTGGGACAACTTCAGAAGAAACACAACACATGCTTTAATCCAGACTCGACCAATCTGTTGCCTTCCAGATGTTTTGGACTACAACTCCCATCACGACTGCTGGCTGGGGCTGATGGGATCTGTAGTCCAAGACATCTGGAAAGCACTAGGTTGGCCAAGGTTGCTTTATTTTGTCTGATGCTGAAAATTCAAGCATTGACCTAACATGTCATGGGGGGGGAGAAAGGGGGGACTTGAGCAAGAGTGTATAGGGTCAATATGGGGCTGCTTTTGGAGAGCAGATTCATTGGTTCATAGAATTAATGAACTGTATGCCACTCTCTGTGACTCAGAGTGCAGTGTTGCTGCAAAAATCTCTCTATGTCCCCTACTCTTTCACTTCTGCGAGAAATTAACCTGAATCTCTTTTTTAAAAAAGATATTTATTAACGTTTTTAAAGTATAACAGTAAAAATGAAAAATAAAAAGAAACATACAAAATAAAAACAGTTAAAAAACACATTGATTTTCCATAACATACCTTCCTTACACTTATTTCCCCGGACCTCCTCATACCACCCTTTTTTGTATTCCACTTCAGTTTGTTAGTTCAGCAAATCCTTACCATTAAGCTTTTACCCTTTTGTAAACCTTTTTTCCTATCTCTTAAAGCATCACAGCTGGAAACCACTTAGTTTCTATCCAACATCCTTCTAGCATTCATTAATTCTACAATATTTCTGTAAATAGTCTTTAAATTTCTTCCAGTCTTCTTTCACCGACTCTTCTCCCTGGTCTCGAATTCTGCCAGTCATTTCTGCCAATTCCATGTAATCAATCACCTTCATCTGCCATTCTTCCAGAGTGGGTAAATCTTGTGTCTTCTAAATTAACCTGAATCTCGAGGTCTTCTTGGCTTGAGAGTTCCAATCCAAGCATTCGGGTGCCCAGCACCCATACTAACAGAGGATGATGGCCTGCAAAGGGGTGTTTGCTCAGTGAAATTGCTCGTGATATACACAGAGGCTGCCCATCAGTGCCTCCTGTAGTAGCTGGGAAAGATATCAGAATTCCACAAGGCACAAAAGACTGTTTGCGGTTCCTGCTCAGTTTCTGTTTGCACTGACTTGGCATCTGCTGTGCTGAATGCACCTCTTTAAACATGCCCACATTTCACTGGGTGTCAGAATTGGACACGCTCCCTCCCTTCCATGTTGAACAGAGGAGAACTGCAAATAGCTTCTCTCTGAGCCAGTGCAGGGGTGGCTGATGTAGGTGACTTCCCTTCACATAGAGGAATGGGTGGCAGTGCTCGTGGCATTTGGTTTGCCTGTCTCTTTTCTTGCCTTTCTAGATGTGGCAGCCATTTTATCTTACACTACACCCCCCCCCCCACACACACACATCAGCCTTTTTGTGACTGGCACCCACAGCCCCTTCCCAAAATTCCAAATGGGACCACTGACCCAAAAAAGTTGGCAGCCCCTGCTGTATATACCACATGTGTCAAAAAAAAGTTGGATTTTTGAGACATGAACTAATGCATTTTGTTTTTTCCTCCCCTCTCAGGCTAACAAACTAGCAGAGAAACGAAAAGCTCACGACGCGGTAGTGAAATCGGAGAAGAAGAAAATGAAGAAAGCACAATGAGAGTAACAGAGGCCTCTCATCCCAGCCTGTCCCTTCTCACACAGGCCTACAAGATGGGCACTTGGGGCCTTTCAGCTGTTGGTGGGATGCCTCAGAATTCTGGCTTCTTCCCCTGAATCCATTTTCACCAAGGTGGACTCCTGTGGGATGATTGGGCCTAGTAGTACCTTGGGCTTCAAGGAGGAGAAGGTCCGCTTTATTTAAAAACACATCTGAATTCTCCTCAGTTCCCATCAGGGTTTTCTCGTTGTATGATTGTTGCTGTCATGCATCAGATTTGCCAGTCAGGACAGGCTTTCTAGGCTTTGATAGAAACAAAAAACGCACTGGTAAATGTGTGGGGTAACTGAGAGACTGTGAATAAGGCTCCCCACATACACTTCCTGTAAGTGACTTTTCGTGAGAAAAAGTCTCTCTGGCTATTTTGGCACAGGGAATAAGTAGGCCTGAGGTCTGCAAGACCACCACAGAATCCACCCCTTAATTTTAAATGTCACTTTCTTCTAGTTGGTGAGCATATGGGAGGGAGCTTGTGGTCTTTCCAGAGGGCAGAATTGCCTCTGAACTGTTGCTGTGCTTTGTAAAGAAACCTATTTACACGTTGATTCAAGGGCTCAGGTAGAGCAGTCCTGTCTTGGTAAATGGAACAGCTTGGGGATTTTAGGGATAATGGGGTATGTATCCACCACCACCCCAGCCTTGCTTTTGTCTTCTTTGATTCTGATGCTGCCCCATAGCACCCATTCATAGCCTGGACAGCTAAAGAATGCATCTGGACCCCGAACCTCTTCCGCATTTTGTATTACAATTTCAAATCGCAGAATAATTTACGTTCTCTTTTATTAAACTGAGCTTTGAAACGAGTCTCAGCAGTCTTCTTCCTCCTTCTCCTTCTCACAAACATCATTGAATTTATTGCCTGCCGTTCACCAGCAAGTCCCAGGGTGGGTTGCAATAATTCAAACTTAAAAGCAGTTAGAACCAATTGCAATCACAGTCCGGTTGGCAGAGCATGAGACTCTTAATCCCAGGGTTGTGGGTTCAAATCCCGTGTCAGACAAGATTCCTGTATTGCAGGGGGTTGGACTAGATGACCCTTAAGGTCACTTCCAATTCTATGGTTCTGTGAATAGGGTGGGCTTTGACAACACACATCTCGGGTTGTGTAAAGAGGCCAGGGTAAGGACAGTGAACCACAGAGCAAATGTGTCTTACACCTTGCCTTTTGCCTGCCTCTTCCCCATGCCTGCCCACCACCCACAAAGGCCAGCTTTTTTGCCGCCTCCCTGCAAATGCCTTATTACCAGAGTAAATAATCTACTATGCTTATATCCCGTCCTTTTTCCTCTAAGCATCTTAAGGTGGCAAACAAACTGGTTCTACTCCTTCCCATTTTATCCTTGCAACAACCCTGCGAAGTAGGTTAGGATTAGAGATGACAGGGCATTGCAGAAAAGGGACATAGGAAGCTGCCTTATACTGAGTCGGATGGTTGGACTGTCTAGCTCAGTGTCCTCTGTAGGACAGTAACCAGCAGTGTGTCTCCAGGGTTTCAGGCACAGCGGGAGACACCAAGGATTAAAGGTGAGACCTTCAGTCATGCAAACTGGATGCTTTACTGTGTTTGTACCATAGGAACAGAGGAAGCTGCCCTGAATAGCTCAGCTGGTTAGAGCATGGTACTGATAACACCAAGGTTGCAGGTTCAATCCCCATACGGGACAGCTACGTATTCCTGCATTGCAGGGAGTTGGACTAGATGACTCACAGGGTCCCTTCAAACACTGAGATTCTGTGACCACGTTTATCCCATTGGTCCATCTAGCTCTGTAGTGTCAATACTTGACTGGCAGGAATTCAGACAGACCCTACCTGGAGGTGCCGATAATTAAACCATGGACCTTCAGGCAAAGCAGGTCCTGTATCCTTGAACTATGGCCCTCAAGGTAGAAACAGTCCTGTTCCTTGCTTTGTGTTGCTGCCACGTTGATTCTTTTTTTTGCAGAATCAGGACCCTGGCACCTTTGATATGAGGAGCAAAGAGGAGGAGCAAAACAAGGTGGTTGAACAGGTCATTGTCAAATATGTGAGGCATGTCTTGCAAAGGGTGTGTGTGGCCAGATGGCAGCAAGGTGAAAGCCTACACCAATCTACTCCCCCTGCAGTTGAAAAAAGGGGGCCCCCGATACTTCCATGCTTCCCATTCCATGGGAAGTGGAGAAAAGTTACACACAAGACACACTCTTGACAATTGCATTTGTGATATCAGAAGTTCCTTCAGTACACATTTGGTACTCTGGTAAGGGTCCAGTCTGACCACAAGCTGTTGGAAAGGTGCGGTGCCTCTATGGCTTTTGCAGCTTTTGGGAGTATTTCTGTGTCATAACCATGTCCCTGATTTCAATGGTGGCATGTTGGAGAATATGTAATAAACAGCATGTGCATGTATGTGGAGTCATGAGAGATCCTACTCCACAGCAATGCTAATCAATGCTTCAGCATTCATCAATCCAGAGTAAAACATGGGGGCGCAAATGCATACCCTCCAAAGTGTCCCGATTTTTCAGGGACAGTCCCGGAATTACAGAAGCCATCGTGGTTTCCGACTTGATCCTGGAATTTCATGATTTTCCTTTTTCCTCCTCTCCACATCTCAGAGAACAATTAAAAGCGATCTGTGTGTGTGTAGGTGCAAAAACAAGAATCCTGCTTATACTGTACTGACCAATAAAATACCTGTACCAAACTAAGGAAATGATGAAGCTGGCATATGAGGCCCTTGCTATAATTCTGAAGGAAAAACGTAACCAGTCCGCTTTAAATTCTTGAATTGCCAGTCTTCAGCAGCCAGCCATTTTTAAGCGCTTGGAGTGCCGATTCCTTTATTGTAAACTGAGCCCTACACTGCCTATTCAGAAGTAAATCCCACAGTATTGGCTCAAGGTGACCCATGTAGGTGTGTTTATGACGTCAATGTGTGCAGGAGATCAAACGCAGAAGAAGCTTCCTTATGTAGAAGGCCCCTATTTTCATCTGTGAAATGTTGGCGGGTATGCAATACAAATGTGCAAATAGGGCAGAAGTGGTTGTGACCAGGCCGCAGATTGGAGTAGGCCGAGAAAAGTGAAAGCTCTGGCTTTGATTCTAAGGCACGGCAGAGGCCAAATGAAATTTTGCAGCCATGGTCTCCTTAGGGCCTCAGAGTGGCTTTCTTTTTCTCTCTCTCTCTTTTTCCCCATTTTCTATTTTACATATACAAGCAAAATAAAAATATAAACATATAATCCCCTTTGACTTCCCTCCCCCCACATTGTGGATCTTAATATAATGATTTCCCCCTCTGCATATCAGACTGGCTTTCTGAGGAGGAAAAAGAGCAAGGCCTGTTTGCAAACCAACTTTGGGGAGGCTTGCTTTCTCTCTCTGTCTCCATCCATCTTGCTTTTTCACGACTTTCTAGTCTCAAAGCTACAATAAGACACTGTTCAGAGTAATTATTATTATTAATTTATTTAGCTTCCTGCCACCGTCAGCTTTTTGTTCTCAAAGCTATAATATGACACAGTTTGGGGTTATTAATATTTTTATTATTGTTATTACTACTACTACTGAGGGGAGGATTTATTTGTTTAGCTCCCCCGCCCCCCCCCCCCTTCTAGCCTCAAAGCAACAATTTGGCACAGTTTGGGGTAATTATTATTATTTTAGGGGGGAGGAAATTTAGCTTTCCCCCTCCCTTTCTGGTCTCAAAGCTACGATTTGACACAGTTTGGGGTATTCTTCTTCATCACCATCATCATCATTAATTATATTGAGGACTGGGGTTGCGCTCCTGCTGTTTATTATCTTCTGTTTTGTTTGTTTCTTGAGCCGCAGGAGCGAGTGAGGCCTAGTAGTGGTAGTGGGGTGTTGGGCGGGGGGGGGGGGCT
Source organism: Podarcis liolepis (assembly GCF_965112155.1). Taxonomy (NCBI): domain Eukaryota; kingdom Metazoa; phylum Chordata; class Lepidosauria; order Squamata; family Lacertidae; genus Podarcis; species Podarcis liolepis. Next base: position 25,313,024 of record NC_139566.1, on the reverse strand, counting down.
AAAAAGGGCAGGCTCAATTTGGTGTGACCAGTGCTAAAATGGGAGAGTCATGGTTGCTCCGCCAGAAATTGACCCATGGCAGACTGTTTTTACTTTCCAACTAGCCCTAACTTAATCCATGCTGACGCCTCATCGGTTTAAATTATTTGGATCCATTCCATCTCAGTTCTGTTGTGGTTTCGGGCTAGAGGATAGCCTTGGTCACCCTGGTGAATTTCCGCAATCTGTAATATTATAAGGGAATAATTTTTAAGACCTAGTGATTGTGTGAAATTTCATAGACAGGGCTGTTTTTGTTCTTTCTACCAGGGGAAAATTGTGATTATAAGCAGTTTTGAATATAAAATGAATTATGCAACTGAGATACAACACCTGCGATGTCATGAAAGCCAAAATACTTCATATCTGATTGATCCCTTTCCATTTTTTGTAGCTCTCAGGAGGACAGGAGTGATTCAGGTGATTCAGTGATTGCTTTCAAGGTAATTGCTTCATTTGGTCCATTGTAGTGAAGGCAATAATTTATCTCCCTGAAATAGAGATGACAGCTTGGTTGGCCCTGGAATATGTTGTCCCAGACAGCAGAAATATTGAAATATCAGGAGTTGAATTATGAAACATATCATCATCCTGTTCAGGTGGACTCCCTTATTCAGACCATTTTGTATTCCTGGCACCAAAAATGTAAGTTTCGTCCCAAGAAAATGCTAAGGTGTCTCATGCAAAACATTTTCATTGGCAGAACATTGGTCCACCTGGATCCCAGTACTGCCTACACTGGCTGGCAGTAGCTCTTTGGGGTTTTAAGAAAGGAGTTTTTGTCCCAAGACTTTTAGAATGCTGTATTATTTTATTGTTGTTAGCCGCCCTGAGCCTGGCTTCGGCTAGGGAGGGCGGGATATAAATTAAAAAAATTATTATTATTTATTATTATGAGTAAATAAATATGGCATACATTTTCATTGTGAACTATTTTCATCATCTTTCATCATTATCTATTACTAGAGCTTTCATGTTGCCAGAACTTACAGAAAACTTGGGGGAAAGAATTGGAGGAAAGATCCACTGATTTGTCACTGGAATAAAACCTTGGGGAGAGGTGAAGAGATAAGGCCCAGTCAAGTGTTTGATGAAATGCAGAAGGTTTCAAGCTGCATCCATGCTGCCTAGCACCTCATCCCCAGGGGTGAAACAGGGCTTGGGAACGAGATAGTGTCTTGCAACATGCCCAGAAATCTTCTTCTTCTTCCTCATCCTCTTTGGCGATAACTTGTAGCCGACTAAGATTGTCTTCCATAAACATGGTCTTAACGGTGAGTCCGTAAGTGACTGTGGAGGCCAATTCTGGATCCACACGTCCTTCCACACTGGGGACATAGGTTTCTGGGCAGGAGTTGATCAATCAATCAGAACTTTATTAGCAAAGCCAACAGGCCACAGCTATACAAGAATTAAAAATAAAATAAAATAAACATAAAGAGGGGATAAAAACAAACAAAAGGAGGTCCGTCAGATGAACACGTCTGTCACTCAGATGGTGGCCCTCAATTTCACAGCTCTCTCGATGTACCTTGCGACCTTCTCTGTTGTCTGACTGTCCGTATCAGATAAGAGAAAGAACAGTATAATGTCTTGTGGACGGCCGGGGTTGGAGAGAATGAGTGGAGTAATAATCTCATTCCTTAGGTCTTTATAAAGGGGGCAGGATAGGAGGACGTGGGACACTGTTTCCGTGTTGCCATCTCTGCATGGGCAGAGTCGTTTTTCAAATGGAGTCTTTTGGTAACGACCTTCGAGTACGGCAGAGGGAAGAACATCCCATCTAGCCAATGTAAAGGCGCGTCTGTATTTTGGGATGGTTAATTTAGACAGATATGAAGCTGGGAAGTCAAAGTGGGCAGGGGGAAAGTAAGTATACCATGGACACATTTTCTTTAGAATAGTCAGGTTGTTTTGCCGTTCAATGTCTTTCAGGCGCTGGCCTATTAGGCTCTTTGCTTTACTAAGGCCCATTGATAGTAGGGATTGCGAATGCAGACCGCATGTAAGGAGTTTTTGATGCACAGTTTTGAACCACGTGCTTTTATGGGGGTCTTGCATTACTAGAGGCAGTAGACCGGGTGGATTTAGATTAAGGCGAAGCCAATAGTTGAGTGTTCTTTGCCAGGTCTGAGTTTCTACAGATGGGAGGCAGGCCTCGAGTCGTAAAGCTGCGTTTGGGACACAGGAGGGGACACCGAATATTTGCCTTAGGAATTTAGACTGAACAGTTTCAAGACTTGAGCAGTGGTTCCCCGTCCATATTTGTGCCCCATACAGTAACTGCGCCAGAGGTTTTGCCTGAAAGACTTCAAAGGCTGCTGGGATATATCTGCCCCCCTTCGTGTAAAAGAAGCGCGACAGCATCTTAATGCTTTGAGCTGCTTTTTCTTTGGCATATTTTTGATGGACATCCCAGGACCCGGTCGACTGGAAGACGATACCCAGATATTTAAAGGCTTTAACCTGTTCGATTGTCTGGTTATCCATCCTCCAGCTATACTGTCTGCATTTCCTTCCAAAAACCATGATTTTGGTTTTCTGATAGTTTATTACCAGTTGCTCTCTCCTACAGTATGCTGAAAATTCACCTATGAGCCTATTTAAGCCTATTCTTGTTCGAGATAGAAGTATCGCATCATCAGCATACAAAAGCACGGATATTGATTTGTCAGCCAGTTTGGGGGCATGGAAGTCCGGAGATGACAAGCAGTTAACCATATCATTGATGTAAAAGTTGAATAGAACTGGGGCCAGGATGCAACCTTGCTTGACCCCCTTGCTGACAGGAACTGGTCCTATAAGATGGCCATTTAACGAAGTTCTTACATACAACACCGTGTCTTTATATAAACAGCTGATCAAAAATAATAGTCTTTTGTCTATACTTGATGCGCTCAATTTGTCCCAGAGTCTTGCACGTGGAATTGAATCGAAGGCAGCCTTTAGATCGATAAAGGCTGCGTATAGCACCCCACGGGATTTTTTGGCATATTTGTCAATTAGGTGGGCTAGGGTGAAGCAATGGTCTATGGTGGATCTGCCTTGCCTAAAACCCGCCTGCTCTTCCGCTAAAATAGCTTCAGTTTCCAGCCAGCTGGTTAGCTTAATATAAAGATGTTTGGCATATAGTTTGCTGGGTATGGGCAGAAGGCTGATTGGTCTATAGCTCGCCGGGTCTGGCGTAGGTCCTTTTTTATAGATTGGAATAACTATTGCCTCTGTCCAGCCATCTGGAAGTAGACCCGTTGAGTCAATCCAGGAAAATAGAGATGCCAACAGGGGGGCCCACCAGCCGATGTTAGACTTCAGAAGTTCAGCAGGGATATAAACGTTCCCTGGGGCCTTATTGTTCTTTAATTGTGCGATTAGGTTCTCAACTTCCTTTGCAGTTACTGGTGGCCAATGAGGTAGGTCCTCCAATTGGATGCGTAGTTTATAATGTTGGACTTCCTGGTCGTGAAACAAGGATTGAAAATGACGCAACCACTCCATTGGTTCCACTGTACAGATGGAATTGGTGCGCTCCTGGTCCAATAGACCAGATATGGTTCGCCAAAAGCAAGTAGTATCTTTCTCTTGCGATGCCTTAACCAAGCTTTGCCATGCGGCTCGTTCAGCTTCCAATTTCTTTCTCCTTAATAATTGTTTGTAGGACCGTCTCACATGAATATAAGCATTAAGTAGGGTGGCAGTCCCTAATTTCCTATATCTCTGGTAGGCTGTTCTCGTTTGTCTGCAGGAGTTGATCATGGTGAGGGTTTGCCAAATGTGCCTTTCTCTTAGCTTGTTTTTTCTTTCATCCTGCATTTGAGCGACTTCAAAGTCCATGACACCTTTGGTAAAGGCTGTTCTCCAAATGGAGTGCTCACGACCAGTGTTTCCCACTTGTCAGTGTTTAGACTACTTTTTTTTTTTTAATTTGCCTTGAGTCTTTAAACCTCTTTTGTTGACCACCAGCATTACGCTTTCCATTTTTAAATTTGGAATAGAGTAGTTGCTTTGGAAGACAATAATCAGGCATCCGAACAACATCACCAGTTCAATGAAGTTTATGTTGAAGAATCATTGCTTCGACACTGGTGATCTTCCTTCCTTCCAGTACACTGGCATTGTTTGCCTGTCTTCCCAAGTGATGTGTACAATTTTTTGGAGACACCGTTGTTGGAATCTTTCAAGCAGTTGGAGATGGCTTTTGTAAGTGGTCCATGTTTCACAAGCATACAGTAAAGTTGGTAGTACAATAGCTTTGTAAACAAGCATTTTGGTTTCCCTATGAATGTTCTGGTCTTCAAACACTCTGCACTTCAATCAGGAGAAAACTGCACTCTCAGAGCTCAGGTGATGCTGGATTTCGGCCTCAATGTCAGCCCTTGTGGAAAGATAACTGCCCAGGTAGGAGAAGTGATCAACACTTTCCAACATTACACTACTGAGCTGGATTTGTGGCACTGCAGAGAGGTTGTTTTGTGCTTGTTGGTGCAGCACTTGGGTTTTCTGGATGTTGAGCAATAGGCCAAGCTTTTCATAAGCATCTGCAAAGATATTTAGGATGTTTTGGAGGTCATCCTCTGAGTGTGCACACACTACATTGTTATCAGCATACTTAAACTGTATGACGGAAGTTATGGTAACCTTAATCTTTGTTTTCAGCCTACTCAGATTAAAGAGCTTTCCATCTGTTTGATATATAATTTCTACTCCAGTGGGGAGTTTCCCTTCAACAAAGTGTAGGATCATGGCAATGAAAATAATAAATAGAGTTGGGGCAATAACACAACCCTGTTTAACACTTGTTGTTTTTTTTAATGATATTTATTAGAATTTTACAAACAATAAAAAGTTACAGAATAAAAAATAAAAAATAATAACAATAGTAAAAAAAAAAGATACAAAAATACAAAGACAAAATACATAAAAAGTAAAAAGAAAGTGAGAAAAAAAGAATCAATATTTTCCTGTCTTATATTTCAGTTACTTGTTTCCTGACCTCCTCACACACCCCTTTTTTGTATTCCAGTTCAAATAGTTAATTCAGCAAATCCTTACCCTCTATCATTTATCTTTACTTAATATCTTAACCTATTTATAACTATATATTTCCAACCATTGTCAATCCGTATTTACATATTCTTATTAATCTTTTTACCAATACTGCTTATTTTCAATCCAACATCCCTTTAACATTCATTAATTTTACAGTATTTCTGCAAATAGTCTTTAAATTTCTTCCAGTCTTCTTCCACCACTTCTTCTCCCTGATCTCGGATTCTGCCGGTCATTTCTGCCAGTTCCATGTAGTCCATCACCTTCATCTGCCATTCTTCCAGTGTGGGTAAATCTTGTGTCTTCCAATACTTTGCAATCAATGTTCTTGCTGCTGTTGTTGCATACATAAAAAAAGTTCTGTCCTTCTTTGGCACCAATTGGCCGACTATGCCCAAGAGAAAGGCCTCTGGTTTCTTCAGGAAGGTATACCTAAATACCTCACAACCCTGTTTAACACTTGATCCCACCATGAATGGTTCACTTTGAGAGCCATTGTTACCTGCGATTGTTGCTGTCATATTATCATGGAGGAGCCAAAGGATGTTCACTAATTTATTTGGGCAGCTTTCAGAAGGACAGTCCACAGGGCATTATGATTTACAGTATCAAAGGCCTTAGTCAGGTCAATAAACACCATATATAGTGGTTGGTTTTGCTCTCTGCATTTTTCTTGAAGCTATCCAGTGGTGAAAGACATGTCCACTGCCCCCTAGAAGGGACAACTGAAGGAAGAAAAAGGAGGCTACACATTCTTCTGGAAAGGTCTACCTGAATAAGAACTTGGAATACATGGAGTAGGCCCTGCTATCAAAAAAACGATCTTGTGAAACTCTTGTCAGAAGTCCCTATCGACCCAGGCATGCAAGGCACCACACACAGTATTGGGACAGGAGCAGCTGTGTGGGGAGAGAGAAAGAGGGGAAAGGGAAGGAGGTGTGGGAACAAATAAGGAGAAGGAAGGCACAGGCAGAAACCATTCACACATACTCAAGAAACTATTTCAGTTAGAAGGGGGGAGAAAGCAAGTAAAGAAGGTGAGCACACAGAGAAAGGAGGTAGAGGCAAGCAGCAACAGCAACACCTGTGGAACTTGCACTGCCTATGGCTCAGCACCATAGATGCGAGTCGCCAGGCTGTTTGTGCCCACAGGTCCTCCACCTCCACTGCTCAGGAAGCATGTAGCCATTGGGAAAGTGGTGGGTGGGGAAGCCTGAAAAGGAAGCTGGCAGAGGGGAAACAAGGATCGCTGAAAGTCACTGAGCACGAGGGCAAATCCATCTCAGGGCTGGGTGCTGGAGTGACCACCTCTCCTCCAAACAAAAAAACCTGACACGCGTTATACCTACAAAGGAATGCCCCTGTAGTGGGTTCTGACCAAATGCTCATCTAGTTCAGGATCCTGATCTGATAGTGGACAGCCAGATGCTCCAATGCAGGGATGGAGAACCGCAGACCCAGGAGACAAATGTGGCCCCCCAGTCCTTCGAATCTGGCCCTCAGAGCTATCCCTAGGCCACACTCCATCTCCTCAGTTCACACCCCTCTTTTTTAACCTTTTTTTAAAAAAACCTTTATTGCAAACATGTAGATACATCCATTATACATTAATAAAATGAAAAGAAAAAGAAAATAAAAAAGGGAGGGGGAAGAAAACAGAAAAAGAATAAAAACAAAAAATGGATAACTAACTTCAAAAAACAAATATTTTCAAATTAACTTCTACATAGGGAGTACAAGCCTTCTTTACACAGCTTTGGCTTGACTCGTTAATTCGAATCATGACTTCCCACTATCCATGAACGTACTTAGTACATCAATTTGCCCCTCAGATAACTGTATTTAGATGGTAGGTCTTGGAGAAACCGTCTGATTGTCAGTGGAATTCAACCTACGCTAAGCCAAGTGATGCTCTGGAAGCCTTCTTTTTCCATGTAATTTATAAAGACATCCCATTCTCTCCTTAATCTTTCTTTTGAGTGATTTCTTATTAGGTCTGTTAATTTGGCAAGTTCTAGATATTCACTTAGTTTTGAGAGCCATTCTTTTGTTGGTATTGTATTAAATTTCCAATGTTTCGCTATCACAATCCTCTTTTATTTTCCTTTGGTATGTCCGTAGTTCACATCTCTCATTGGTCTGCTTTGCAACCTGAGTGATAGGAACATGATTGACAATTGTGATTGGGTGTGAATGGGATTAGCCTTCTGAAGCTTTTCCTTTTGAGCACTTTCACTGACACAACTTCCAAACATAATGGAACATAGGAAGTTGCCTTGTATTGGGTGAGACCATTGGTCCATCTACTGACCATTTGTCTGGAAGCTGCTCCCCAGGGTTTTCAGACAGGAGACATTCCCAACCCTACCTGGAGATGCCAGGGATTGAAACCTTCTGTATGCAAAGCAGGTGTTCTACCACTGAACTAAAGCCCTTCCCCTAATCCCATTAACCACGAAGGCTAGAAAATGAAGAGTGATAACTTTATGAATACAAACCTACAAAGTCAGTACTGAGTTCTGCAGAGAAATATGCTCTGTGAAGAATCACAAAAGCAATTGACTCTGTTTGCAGTGCTTTGTTTTGTTGGCACCCACATTTTTCAAGCCTGAGTTGGATTCTTTGCAGTCCACAAAACTGTTCCTTTCAGTCCAGCAGAACTCCTGACTGGCAGCAGATAAGAGCTGGCGGCCATCCAATCTGATCAAAAGTACAGAACACAGAGATGGGGCCCTCTTCACTGTGTCTTCTTAACGAAATGACACGTGGGCACCCGGCCTGTCCATAGAATTTCCCCCATTCCTTAGCTAGTCAGCAGTGGTGGGTGGGCTGTTCCTAGGCTTGCAGATTTGAGCCATTTAAACAGTGGCTGTCTCTCTGGCACGTCCTCTTTCTCTCAAGCCCTTTGCATTTTGTTTCATTTTACCATCAAGCGGTATATACATTTCATGAAATTAATTATGAAATAAATATAACATGAGAGTGTTAGAAAGGGAACAGTAAGAGGATCGCAAGGGCTTAAAGCTAGAGACCCGCAATATTTGGCCCCAACAGCATTTAAAGCACTCTGATGCCACTCTGAAAAATCATGGCTTCCCCAAAATTCAGAAGGGCAGAGGTCCCTTCATGGTAGGCAAACCCAGACCCTATCTAAGATTATACAAACTTCTAAGATTATACAAAGATTATACAAAGGGACGCAGGTGGTGCTGTGGGTAAAACCTCAGCGCCTAGGGCTTGCCGATCGCATGGTCGGCGGTTCGAATCCCCGTGGCGGGGTTAGCTCCCATCTTTCGGTCCCAGCTCCTGCCCACCTAGCAGTTCAAAAGCACCCCTAAGTGCAAGTAGATAAATAGGTACCGCTTTATAGCAGGAAGGTGAATGGCGTTTCTGTGTGCTGCGCTGGTGCTGGCTCGCCAGAGCAGCTTCGTCACGCTGGCCACGTGACCCGGAAGTGTCTCCGGACAGCGCCAGCCTCTTAAGTGAGATGGGTGCACAACCCTAGAGTCGGACACGACTGGCCCGTACGGGCAGGGGTACCTTTACCTTTACCTAAGATTATACAATAACCTCGTAATTACACAATAGTCATCATTAGAGTTGCATCAGAACAATCCAGGTGTTGCATTTCGGACAAATCTACTATTTCCTGTGCACGTACATGGACAAATGTTTTGGAGGGCTCCAATATCTTATTTCAGAGCAACTTGTGTTTTCCTTGAAGTTCCATTGCGCATAAAAGAACTTGCACATCATTCTCTTGAAACGGAAGCATCTGTTGTTTTCCGTTTCCCTAAATGCTTCTCTTTGGAGCATACAGTGGCTAAAAAAGGTCCTGTTTCATGCTGATTGGGCGGCTGTAGGAGACAGGCATTCTGCCGCAAGAGGAATAATAATGTGTCTTTGACCCATGACCCCACCCCTGCAATTGTGGATCGCTACACCACTGGTGTCATCCCTTTAAAATAGTTGCTCTTGATTTCAGTCTGACAGGCTAAAGCCCAGGCTGGTGCCAACTGCACAATGCATCTCATTCTGCACAATAGAAGATGGGGTGATGTCTTTGGCAGTCCCAGTGGATGGGGGCAAGGCTCCACTGCCGCCATGTGGCCGGAAAGAGCACCCTCCTCTTTCAGCCCCCATCATCTTGCTCATTGAGAACAAAGGAGCCAGCGGGCTGCCTCTCCGGTGATCCCCGCCGCTCGTCTAACAGCAAAAGGAACCATTTGTTTCCGATGAACAAAACCACAGCCTCTTCATAGACTGAAGCCCTTGGGAAAGAGCTTCCTTGGCCCTGCTAAAGGGCTACATCCAGACCCGTTCATAAAATGTTGAAGTTAGAGGCAAGGCAGGCTGCAGTTTCAAAAAGAAATGTTGCGGCAGAATCAAAGTGATTAAGCCCAGCCCTAAGGCTAGTTTCCTAATCGTGCAGGGAAGGGAGAGACACTTTCAACTGTTCATCAGGCAATGGCTCTTTCCACCTGCCTTGCCTCAGCCTCCAACCCTAGCAGCCTTTCCCAGATCATGACTTTGAGAACAGCAGCAGCAGCTGGGCAGAGAATATGTGTGTGTGTGTGTGTGTGTGTGTGTGTGTGTGTGTGTGTGTGTGTATAACACGGGTGGCGCTGTGGGTTAAACCACAGAGCCTAGGACTTGCCGATCAGAAGGTCTGTGGTTCGAATCCCCACGACGGGGTGAGCTCCTGTTGCTCGGTCCCAGCTCCTGCCAACCTAGCAGTTCGAAAGCACGTCAAGTGCAAGTAGATAAATAGGTACCGCTCCATCGGGAAGGTAAACGGCGTTTCCGTGCGCTGCTCTGGTTCGCCAGAAGTTGCTTAGTCATGCTGGCCCCATGACCCGGAAGCTGTATGCCGGCTCCCTCGGCCAATAAAGCGAGATGAGCGCCAGAACCCCAGAGTCGGTCACGACTGGACCAAATGGTCAGGGATCCCTTTACCTATATGTTCTCAATTTGATCCTTTTACATGGCTTTTAATGTTTTGTGGTTTAGGGGAAACAGCCTTGTGGACCAGATTTGCCCCAAAGGCTGGCGGTTCTCCTCTCCTTCTTTAATACCTTGTTTAAGTAGTACTGTTTTTATATGTGCTGTTTGTTATTACCAAAACAAACAAAGGCCTCATAAAAAATTGCTGGCTCTTTCTTTAAAGTCATCTAAAGTGAGGGCTGTTACTCTATAATAGAAGAACAAGTTCCAGCAGTCAGCAGGTGAGGCCATCAATAAGTCCACAAGTGAGATGCTTCACTCTATTTCCTGCCTCAACTAGTATACCATACCTGCCCCTACAGCCCCCAACAGTCAGTCAAAAATCTATGGCCACTGAACATGTTCCAGCTTGCATTGTGCTGTTTTGGGGGTCCCTAGCCCATCATAACTCCCCCCCCCCCAATATTTTCTACGCTTCTGCAAATCTTAAGGTTTTCCCGAACCTGTAGATCCCACTTCTTTATATGTAGAGTGGTACCTTTGGCTTCCATAAAAAATGGTCCTCCAGAGTGATGGTATGCTCCTGTTTGTACAAGCCCCACCTTCTTATTGAATGGAAGCAGAGCGGGGGTATATTTACTGAAATCTCAGCTGACATAGAAACAGTTGCCCGTCCTCGCCCATAAACCAACATACAAACCTGGTGCAGTCTTGCCTTCTTTGCCACCTAATGTGAGTCTTCTGCTGGCCTCTGAGCCACATATTTATTTTATTTTCCATGCTTTCAGCTGATTTGGCTATGGTAGGCTGAGCTGTGGAGAAGACTTGCTGGATTTTGCTGCTCTTAGCAGGAGAGCCAGGGAAAAGAAGGCAGTGATGGCAGGGACAATGTCTTTGTTGATACCAGCACGGCAGAGACATACAAACGATGCTGTTGTTCTTGGAGCTGGCTTGGGAGCCCGTTGTGAAAGAATTCTCTGTGTTCCCTGACGTGGGAAGAGAGGGGCAAAGCTAGGAGAGTCAGCCTGGGTTGCAGCAGGAGCAGCAGCAGCGAGAGTTCATTTCCAGAACTCTTGTCCTCCTGGGAGACAGTGGAAGGCTCCTACAAGCTTCCCAAAAGAGGAAGCTGGTCCTTGCAATGAGGTGAAGAGCCCTTGGCGGCAGTGGTGGTGGGCCTTCCTGAGGGTCCTCTCAGCTCCAGCAAAGACCTCCCTCTTTGGCCAAGGCTTGCCAACACCGGCAGAGGGTTTCTAGGATGCTGTAAGCAGATCTGCTAGCGGAGAGGCCATCCCATGTCGGAGAAGCATCCCAAAGTTTCCCTGACAAACTCTGCTTTGGTGGTGGCAGGGCGAAGGAAGGTTTGCTGGAAGGTGCTTAAACTGAGGGAAAGGTGAAGTACAAAGCCAGGCTGTTTGTTATGCTGTGTTGCCGGCAACAGAGGGGCGAGTAAGGCAATGAGAAGAGGAGGGGCTGAGGAGATGGGAGATGGGTTGGGAATTGGGCTGAAGGTGATGTCTAGTAATAGCTAGAGATTGTGTGCCGCAAACTGACGTGCATTTGTGAATATTTCCGTGTATTTGCATGATGTGAAGAAATTGCACTGTGTGTACCTGCTCTGAGAAACTCTTTCCTCTCTTATTATTCGGCATGTTCCATGCTTAACGGTGTGGGACTTAGCCCTGGCGAATACTGGCTGAAATTGAATCTTTTGTGCACAGGTTTTGCATTTATTTATTTATTTCTTCCTCTACTTGCATTTTCCTGCCAGTTAGCAACCCAATAGTGCGCTTAGGTTAAAAAGAAAAAGTCTTAGACTGAATACCCAGAAGCCCAAACAGGAATAAAGTGCAATTAAATTTATATCGTGCAAGCTTTCGTTTACTTTGTTTAGTTTCAGTTTATTGCAACTAAAAGGCATCGTCTTTATTCTTGTCTTTCCAGGAGAAAGTGATGTAAAATAGTGGTTGTTTCTGGGGCAGTGAACATTGCTGTATGAGTGGCTGTGTTTTGCATGTTTAAGGGTGTCATAATAATCATAATCATAATCATAATCATAAACTTTATTATTTATACCCCACCCATCTGGCTGGGTTTCCCTAGCCACTCTGGGCGGCTTCCAACAAAATATTAAAATATAATAGTCCTTAAGATATTAAAAGCTTCCCTAACCAGGGCTGCCTTCAGATGTCTCCTAAAAGTCTAGTAGTTGTTTTTTCCTTTGACATCTGGTGGGAGGGTGTTCCACAGGGCGGGCGCCACTACCGAGAAGGCCCTCTGCCTGGTTCCCTGTAACTTCGCTTCTCGAAGTGAGGGAACCGCCAGAAGGTTATAGATTGGGGGGGGGGAATCCCCCTAAACCCTAGGAATGAATAAATGCTAGGATTTTTATTAATTGGGATATGGATTAAAACATAAACTGGAGAGCTGTGCCACCTAATGCAAACCAACCTGGCAGAGCTACAGCTATCAAGAGAACAATAAAGGCCATTAACAATACAAGGGAACTTCCCTCTTGCCCCCAGGTGTAAGAAGAGACTGGGGATTTGGGAGGTTGCCAGGGTAACTGCTTTGGGGGAGGGCAAGGGGTTTCTGGGAGAGAAGAGGACGGGAGAGCCATCTTTGGGGAAAGCTGTTTGCGGTGCTGCCTCTAGAAATGACCATGCTATAAGATCTGCACTCCCTTCATGCAGACTGAAGGGAGGGATAAGGTGGATAAACCATATTTCTTAAAGCACGACAGTCTCTGCCGTGTCTTCTGTTCTCCAAAGGGGCACATGGGCTCTTGCCACCGCTTTGCAGAGAGAGGGGCAGGCACCCGGCTTTTGTAACAGATCCCATTGTACATGCAGTAGTTCTTTCTGACCCTCGCGGACAGCTACCATACTGTCATTGGGGCAAGAGGCAGGGACCGATTCTCACTTCTAGTAAGTTCCTTGCATAAAAAGGGACCCCCAGAACTGCCTGAGTGGCTGGGTCACTGCAGGTTCAGTTCCTTCTGAAGCATATTAATTATTTACCCTAACACTGAACGGAAAGTCAATACAGAAGATGGGCAGTAAGAGTATCATAGAATCATAGAATCATAGAGTTGGAAGAGACCACAAGGGCCATCGAGTCCAACCCCCTGCCAATCAGGAAACACCACCAGAGCACTCCTGACATATGGTTGTCAAGCCTCTGCTTAAAGACCTCCAAAGTAGGAGACTCCACCACACTCCTTGGCAGCAAATTCCATTGTCGAACAGCTCTTACTGTCAGGAAGTTCTTCCTAATGTTTAGGTGGAATCTTCTTTCTTGTAGTTTGGATCCATTGCTCCGTGTCCGCTTCTCTGGAGCAGCAGAAAACAACCTTTCTCCCTCCTCTATGTGACATAAGAGCATTTTTTAACCATGTGGATTTCATTCCAAGCAATCAAAATATGACATGGAATACAGAGAAAGGAAATAAACCCACATGGGCCTTTGATTGATTAAACTTGGGGGGGGGGGGAGATCCCACAGTCTCCACTGTGCCTCATTTCGAAAGGAAACATGAACCCTGGGTAAATGCCTGGACCCCTGGAATCTTGCACCACCCAAAGACTGGGGTGGTGTCAGTGGTGTAGTGGGGGGGGGCGGGCCGCAGCTCTGGGTGCATTTTTTGGAGGGGGTGCGATCAGTTGTCCCCATGACAGGCTCCTTCATTGCCAAGACAGCTTCCTCACACCCAGCCGCAGCTCCACTCCTGGGTCAGGTCTGACCCAGGGGTGGAGTGGAGGAGAGATGGTGGCAGCGTTGCCACCCCTCTCCTCCACTGGGCTGCGGTGTACAAATGCACCCACATCCCGTTTTGTGATGAGAGCCTCGGTGGGCTCCCTCTGCCCCCTGCCCCCCTCAGGGGCACACCTCATGCGCCCACCCCAGGCAGTGGTACATTATGATCTGCCACTGGGTGGCATGAAATAATATATGAAGAAAGGCAGCCAAACTGGAGGTGCCACAAAGGTCAGGAGTCAGCAAACTTTTTCAGCAGGGGGCCGGTCCACTGTCCCTCAGACCTTGTGGGGGGGGGTGAACTATATTTTTTTTGGGGGAGGAATGAACAAATTCCTATGGCCCACAAATAACCCAGAGGTGCATTTTAAATAAAAGGACACATTCTACTCATGTAAAAACACGCTGATTCCCAGACCGTCCGTGGGCAATTGGGCCTGATCTGGCCCCCGGGCCTTAGTTTGCCTACCCATGCTCTAGGTGGTCTCCTGTATGCCAAACCAGGCAGTGGCTGGACCTTCCTTCTCTGCCCAGCAACCTATCTCTCTGTCTTTCTTTCCCCTCCAGTTTGTATCAGGTTCCCAGTTTTTTCTGTGGATCAGCCTCCAAGGGAAAGGTCAACATAAAGACACTGGGATGCAGTGTTGAATGTCAAGAAAGAATAAGGGAGTCTTGTTACCCAGTTCAGGATCTATTTACAATTTCCATTCATTATTCATTGAGATGAGAATCTCAGCTACATAATGCAGCCAGCTAGCACCATGCATCTATCCCTCAACCCTAGCTTCTGTCATATGCATGCCATACATTTCAAGTACACCCGAGGAACAGTAGTTTATTAAGGGTGCTGGGAATTGTAGCTCTGTAAGGGGTAAACTACAGTTTTCTTTTTCTGGATTATTGGAGGGGGGGTAGAGGATGTGCTTTATGTGTACTTTAAATGTATAGTGTGCCCACAACTTCAGACTGATATGGAGAGGGTGCTGTTGGAAGTAAGCCCATTCTTGGGAGTTTGTATATGCACAGTAACATTCCAAATTCGGATGCTGTTCAATAAATTTGCACACAGCTCATATGCCAAATCTGAATGCTTTTGAGTCACTGAAGAATTTGCAATTATTTTGGCAGGAAATACCGTATTTTTTGCTCTATCAGACTCACTTTTTCCCTCCTAAAAAGTAAGGGGAAATGTGTGTGCTTCTTATGGAGCAAATGCAGGCTGCGCAGCTATCCCAGAAGCCAGAACAGCAAGAGGGATTGCTGCTTTCACTGCACAGCGATTCCTCTTGCTGTTCTGGCTTCTGAGATTCAGGATTTTTTTTTTTTATTGTTTTCCTCCTCCAAAAACTAGGTGGGTCTTGTGGTCTGGTGCATCTTATAGAGAAAAATATGGTAATTATTATTAATTATACCCTGCCCATCTGGCTGGGTTTCCCCAGCCGCTCTGGGCAACTCCCAACAGAATATTAAAAACACGATAAAACATCAAACATTAAAAACCTCCCTAGGCATCCCTAAACCTTGCCTTCAGATGTCTTCTAAAAGTCAGATAGTTGTTTATTTCCTTGACATCTGATGGGAGGGCACCACTACCAAGAAGGGCAATTGATGGGTTGCAGCCTTAGCAAGAAGTTTAGTTTGATTGTGAGAGAAATTTTATTCAGTTCACATTAAAAGGAGAATTTGCACTTGTCACTGGGAGGGAACCACCAGAAGGCCCTTGGTGCTGGACCTCAGTGAACTTGGGACCTTCCACATGAGGATAATCAAGATATTATATTTTCTGGAGCTGTAAGGGTTTTTGGATTACTGTAAAAGTCTCTGAGTTTGTATAATCCCACTGTTTACACTTAGCAAATGATTTGGCTGCTGTGCAGAAGGAAGGCTGTTGAGCTATTGGGACTATAATAGACTCTTATTATGTTCTTAACTTGGTCATTGGCATTGGCTATGTACACACAGTTGAAGTACATCCCCCCCCCCCGAACCCTGGGAGTTGTAGTTTAAAGGCATTGGTAATTGTAACTCCGTGAGGTGTAAACTACAGTTTCCAGAATTGGGGGAGGGGCTTTAAATGCTTGGGTCCTGCTTATGGGCTTGCCGCTGGTTGGCTACTGCAAAAACTAGAATAGATGCTGGACTAGAATAATAGAATTGTAGAGTTGGATGGGACCACGAGGGTAATCTAGTCCAACTCCCTGCAGTGCAGGAATCTTTTTGCCTAGCATGGGGCTCAAACCCACAACCCTGAGTCTCCTACTGTATATGGGCCTCCTTTGGCCCCACTCAGCAGCATTCTTAAATTCTTAGACATTTACACTAAAATGCTGACAAATTGTCATGAGGATTTATTTATTTTTACAAAAATTAAATGCAGATTGCTGTAGAAAGGTGGAGCACTGAATGTCAGGCTGGAAAAATGAGAACCCAGTTTACCGAAATGAACAGTTCTCTCCGTTCTTAGCTGCCATTCTGCATATGCCCTAGAAACCTTTGACTCCTTTGTACATGACCGGGCCAATAATTGGGGCTCTTGTCGGCATAATGGAGAAAAAAAGCGTTGGCTTCAGCTGGATACCATCACTTTCAGGGCAGCTCCAGGTGCATGTTAATGCCTAAATGGAAACCTAATCAGTTGCCAGCTGCTATTCCACAAGCACACGCTGCCGCCCCCACTCCAATTTGGTTGTTAACTGGACCTCATATGATAAAAGCCTTTTTCCAGCTGGCAGCACCCAACCGTTGAACAGAGGTCACAATATATTTGCTAGCCTCTAGCAAAGTGCCACTAAATGTTTTTACCCTTGAACTGGACTTGTAGCGAAAGATAAGACTTTTTGCAACCAGGAAAGTGACATGAAAATGGACTGGGAAACGGGGGCGGGGGGGTGACACTTGATCTGATGCTGCATCATTTAACCTCCCCTCCAACAGATTAGAATGGAAGCCCATGAAATAGCCACCGTAGGGCTTACCCACACTTGCCTTTCCTCCACGATTTCCAAGAATGTACAGCTCCATAACCAAGTGTTCTTTTCTTCACCCCGGGAAACCATTCCTTTACTGCTGAATCAGAGCAAACAGCAATCCAAGAGAAACCAAATGGCTAATTATTGCACTTCAGCTTTTAAGAGCGTGTTTTTCTGGGGAAAGCTCCGGGGCGGAACAAAGAGCGCTCCACCACAGAGCTTTAAATCACAGACTTGTGCCTAGACAGTGTAAGGCAGAAGGTAAGTGTGGATACGCGTGTAGTCTTATCTCGCTGGATGAATGTGCTCTCTTTCCCCCTCTAGTTTCAGAAATGTCAGAAATCTCTCATCTGACCTTTTCTGTCTCAGCTGGATAACTTTGCTGGTGGGTGCTTTTGTGTCGCCATCTCTCGCAGGCTCCTACTCTCTAGCTGGAAAAGGTGAAATAAGTAACAAAGACATCTTTTCTCCCTCACTCTCCCTGGACTTTCCCAGGATGCCAAGGCAAACAAAAAGCTCTGTCCTCCTTAGATTGTCTCTCTCAAAAAGCCAGTAATAATTAGCTGATGGATTGATTTATTTACACGCATGATGCTGATTTAGATTGTCTTCCTTGTCGGGTTTTGTTTTGATGTATAGATTTTGATCATTTTGTTGTAACCATTTATTTGTCTTATATATCTATCTGTTCTTTAATGATGTGGGGCAATTAAAATGTATTTTTGAAGAAAAGGTGAGGGATGAAAAATGGAATGTAGGAAGGTGCCTTATACCATGTCGGCATATTGAACACCTCCCAAGGATTCCTGGGAACTGGAATGTGGGGGGGGGGTATATGTTTTAAATGTATGGCATACACACAAGCTCAGTGCCTCTCTATGCTGACTGGCAGTGGCTTTCCATGGGTTCAGGCAGGGGGCATTTCCAGCCCAACCTGGAGCTGCTGGGGATTGATCTACAGCCCTTGCTGTAAAAATAAAGTAAGATCCTAGTCCTCATGCTTCTGAATAAAGAGCTGATTTAAATAGGGACATAGGAAGTTGCCTTCTGCTGAATCAGACCAGGTAGCTCATTATTGCCTACCCTGACAGGCAGCAGTTCTCCAGGGTTTCATTCTCTTTCGGCCCTACCTGGAGATGCTGCTGGGGATTGGATTTTTGGACCTTCTGCATGCAAAGCAGATGCTCTACCACTGAGCTGCAACCCTCCTTTTGGCCATTTGGTGGTTGTGCAAGGGGTTGAGTCTCTAGCATTTGAGCCAAGTGCCCTGTCATCACCCTCAAGAGTTTTGGGGTAGCAAGACTAGACCTCCATCTAAGAGATCCTTTTGAGAGCCGAGCTGGTGAAACAGACCACAAACTCCAAATAGAAACTGCACATAAAAAGTGTTCCATGCAGAAGTTCCTTCCATTACCCCAGCCTTTGCCACCCTGATGCCCTCCAGATGTTTTGGGTGGGGAGGGTGAAAGGACTCAGACCGCTTTGGCAGTCTCTTTGTCATTGAGGGCAAGGGCAGAGGCAGTCACTGAAACAGTGGGGAATCAAACAGGAACAGTGAACTTCACTCAGCCCAGAACCCCAGAACAGAGAGGGAAGATTGTGTGTGTATGACAGCCGCAACCTATGATGGCTACCTGCTCGTGGCAAATGAGCTGCCGGACACCTACCCACCACATGCAAGAACTAATATTTGCCTTGCTATGACTCAGTCAACATTAAGGAAGCCAGCCTTCGCCAACCTGGTGCTCTCCAGATGTGTTGAACTACAGCTCCCATCAGTCCCCCCTCCAGCCAACATGGCTGTATGAAGCTAAGGCTGATGGGAGCAAAGTCTGAGGCTGACAGAAGTTGTAGTCCCCAAAGTTAGACTCGGCTAGAAGGCATATTCTAGAGTATAACTGGTTAACTGCTTTAGCTGCTTTAACCTCGGTGGACTACAGCAACACCTTATACTTGGGGTTGCCTTGGAAACTTCAGTGGTTCAGAATTCAGTGGCCAGGCTGCTGACTGGGGCAAGACAGTTGAAGCATATAACGCCAATCTCAGCCTGACTACACTGGCTGCCAATTAGTTTCCTGGCCCAATTAAAAGTGTTGGTTTTGAGCTATAAAGCCTTAAAGGGCTCAGGACCCAATACCTCAAGGACTGCCTCTCCCCATATGAACCAACCTGGACCCTGCGATCATCATCTGAGGCCCTTCTTTGTGTGCCTCTTCCGCAAGAGTTCTGGAGGGTTGCAACATGAGAACAAGCCTTTTCTGCAGCCCCTCCCCCCCAAATTGTGGAATGCCATTTCCAGGAAGCCTTGCCTGGCACCTTCATTAGGTGTTGTAATAGATCTGTGGTGCTGAATGTTTAGGTTAAGTAAATATTAGGATTTATTTAAAACTTGTATGTTGTAACTGAGATGTGCTGTAAGACTGTGTATTATGCAAGGAGTTTGAGCTGTTTAAATAGTGATTATGTGTAAAGACTGTGGATCTTACAAATAACAACAACAACAATTTATTATTTAACAACAACAACAACAACAACAACAACAACAATTTATTATTTGTATCTTGCCCATCTGGCTGGGTTTCCCCAGTCACTCTGGGCGGCTTCCACAAAGACCAAAAATACACTAATATGGATTTTAATTACACAGAGATATTAATCTGGCTGGGGAAACACACCCAGATGGGCATTGTATAAGTAGATGATGATGATGATGATGTTATGAGAAAAAACTGCTCCCTTCCCCTTATGGGGTAACCAAGAGCCCATATAGAGTCCTTTTGTAGGTTCTCTATCGGTCGAAGAAAATAACAGAGACCAACCAGAGAATATTGAGAAGCAAAGCAGCTAGTATGTCTGATCTTTATTAAAGCTGTTGCAATTGGGTACTCCCCCCCACACACACAGGAAGGGGGGGAGGGACCCCGAGCCATGTGCACAAGCCCTTATATAGACATTTTAAATTGCCCGTCCTGGAGTCCAAGACCACCCCTAGAAACATCATACATACATCACAGAAGGGCTGTGGCCCAAGACCCCACCCCATCAGAGAGGGGACGGAAATCTGGGTGTGTTGTTTCTTTCTGTCAGCCAGGTTACCAGACTGGATTACCTGGGCATCCTGGCCACTCTTGTTAGGATACCTACTCAATTCCTAAATGCAGGTCACGGGTCACAGGCTCACACCCTATTCATATCTTAAATCAGTGTTTCCCAAACGTTTTTGGGCAACGGCACACCTGTTTACCGGAAAAAAATCTCGCGGCACACCACCATTAAAGCCCCGCCCCGTGACGTCAGCGCGCAGCGTCACGCCGGGAGGGACGCACAAAAGTGAAAGTTTTTTCCCTTCCCCTTGCCGGGGTGGGAGGAGGCAGCAGAGCGAGGGACTGAGGGACGGCGGCAGCTGAGGCGGCGGCGGCTGTTGTGGTGGTGGCGGCGATAGCGGGCGGAGGAGGAGCCGTCGCCGGGAGTTGCTGCTGCTGCTGCTGCTGCTGCTGCCCGGACATGCCGGCCTCCTCCTCCTCCGCTGTCTCGCGCTCCTCCCTTTTGCGCGCGCTGCCCCGCCGCTCGGCACCAGCACCGCGGAGCCGCCCCCGGCTCGACGCGGATCCTCGCCGCCGCCGCCTCTCGCCGCCCGACTCGCCCGCCTCCCTCCCACGGCACACCAGCCGGTGTCTCACGGCACACTAGTGTGCCGCGGAACACCGGTTGGGAAACACTGTCTTAAATGTGCCCTTAATACAGGATTTGTGAAAGAGACAACGGGGAGATTTCTGATTTCCTTCGACTTTTCAGAGAAATATTTGAGGTCATTTTGGGAGGGAGAAAATGGTTTCCGGACTTTTCTGTTGGTTTCAGACATGGTTTACATATTTGTATGTGCTTGCTTGGTAAATTTATGAACATTATATATATATATATATATATATATATATATATATATATGTTTTCGTAGATTTTCACGGGTACAGGAATGCAGGTTTTGGTGTCCTCGGGTGTCTTCCCGTGTAAAAGTTGGGGTGTCTAGGCGACGTTTCGACGAGGTCTCACTCGTCATCTTCAGGCTGGTGCTTTCGGCTTCTTGTTACTGGAACAGAGCGGGATCTCAGTGTTTGAGTTCCTATAAATACTGTAGAGGGGTGTGGTGTATTGCCTCAAAAGTTCTGGGCAGAGGGGAAGTTCCCAGGCTAGTGTTCTTTTCTTCTTTTGTTCCTTAATTACTTGAGGGATATCTTGAGTGATTTCTTGAGTGATATTCTGAGTACCACTTAGGTACTTGAGTGATTTCTTGAGTGATATTCTGAGTACCACTTAGGTGGGTCATTAGGTGTGGATTAGTTGCTAAAGCCTTCGTGTCTTGACCTCTTGAATTTGTGAAGAGTTTTTCTGGGAAGATGGCTGTACTGCACTTAGTTGTGCTTTGGCTTGGCTTCGTGTATAGGGGCGAGCTGTGGTTTTGTGCCCTGTGCCAGCCAGATCTGTGTAGGGATTGCAGGGGGGTGCAGCATCCGGAGGTGCCACTATGGTTTGGTTACTGGATGGTGTCTGTAATTTATCTGTGGAGAGGGTCTGGGTTTGGGTCTGGTGTGGTTGATTGGTGGTGGCGTTCTGTGTGCCTCTGGATCTGGTGTCGGTTTTTGTGGGGAGGGCTAATTTCCAGATGTCTGGCAGGCGGGACGTGTCGTCACGCTTGTTCATGTTGTGAGGGTGTTTCTCTATCTCGATGGCTTCCATGATTATTCTCTTGTGGTGATGTTCCATGTTAAAGAGCAATTTGGAATCTGCAAAATTAATTTCGTGTCCTGTTTCTTTCATGTGTTGGAAAAGAGAGGAAGATTTTTCTTCTTTTTTGACGGCATTCTTGTGTTCTGCGATACGTGCATTTATTCGTCTGTTTGTTTGTCCAATGTACGTGGCTGGGCAGACTTTGCAGGGTATTTCATAGACCCCTTGGTTTTCCAACTGGATTTTATCTTTGGGGTTTCTGAGGATATTGGCTATTTTTTGGTTGGTGCAAAAGGCTGTTTTGATATTGTGTTTATGGAGGATTTTGCTAATTTTATCTGTAGTGCCCTTGATATAAGGAAGGAGGGCCATGCCATTGTTTTCTTCCGTGTCTTGGTTTTTGGGGGGTGTTTCTTTTTGGATTAGCTTCTTAACCCTGTTTTGCTGGTATCCATTGGCGATTAACACATTTGAGAGATTCTGTAACTCAGTTGTCAAGTGGTCTTTGTCAGCCAGGCGTTTGGTTCTGGAGATGAGGGTCTTGGCTACGGAGTTTATTTGTGCAGGGTGGTGGTGTGATTGAGCATGTAAGTAGCGGTTGGTGTGTGTTTTTTTCCGGTAGATAGTGTGTCCTAGGGAGCCATCAGGTTTTTTGTAGATTAGGACGTCAAGGAAGGGAAGCTGGTTGTTGGCTTCTATTTCCATAGTGAATTGTATTTTGGGGTGTAGGCTGTTGAGATGTGTGAGGAAGCTATCTAGTTTTTCTTTCCCGTGTGGCCAAATTACAAAGGTGTCGTCAACATATCTGAGCCAAAGTTTGGGTTTGTGTTCTGACTTGTCTAAAGCATTGGTTTCAAAGTGTTCCATGTACAGATTTGCGATGACCGGTGAGAGGGGTGATCCCATAGGTGCTCCTTCTATCTGTTTGTATCTTTGTCCATTGTGGATGAAGTACGTGTTGGTTAGGCAGTGGTTGGTCAGGTCCAGGATGTATTCGGGGGGATTGTATTTGTTTTGAATGGCTGTCAAGGCTTCATTAATGGGCACTTGTGTGAAGAGAGATACAGCATCGAAGCTCACAAGTAGGTCATCGGGATGTAGGTTTTGCTTCTTTATTGTTTCTATGAACTGGAAGGAGTTTGTAACGTGTGAAGAGATGGATTCTGCATAGGGCTGAAGTTGCTTAGCGAGAAATTTAGCGAGATTTTGTAGAGGTGAGCCTATGGAGCTGACTATTGGTCTGAGTGGTGTTCCTTCTTTGTGTATCTTGGGGAGGCCGTAGAGTTTGGGGCATCTGGATGATTTTTCTCTGGGCATAGTGGCACCTCCGGATGCTGCACCCCCCTGCAATCCCTACACAGATCTGGCTGGCACAGGGCACAAAACCACAGCTCGCCCCTATACACGAAGCCAAGCCAAAGCACAACTAAGTGCAGTACAGCCATCTTCCCAGAAAAACTCTTCACAAATTCAAGAGGTCAAGACACGAAGGCTTTAGCAACTAATCCACACCTAATGACCCACCTAAGTGGTACTCAGAATATCACTCAAGAAATCACTCAAGTACCTAAGTGGTACTCAGAATATCACTCAAGAAATCACTCAAGATATCCCTCAAGTAATTAAGGAACAAAAGAAGAAAAGAACACTAGCCTGGGAACTTCCCCTCTGCCCAGAACTTTTGAGGCAATACACCACACCCCTCTACAGTATTTATAGGAACTCAAACACTGAGATCCCGCTCTGTTCCAGTAACAAGAAGCCGAAAGCACCAGCCTGAAGATGACGAGTGAGACCTCGTCGAAACGTCGCCTAGACACCCCAACTTTTACACGGGAAGACACCCGAGGACACCAAAACCTGCATATATATATATATATATATATATATATATATAACCTTAAAATTCTTATAACAATTATTATTATTATTATTATTATTATTATTACATTCTCAAAGTCTGAGAATGTAATTAAGATCCATGTGTACTGGAATGTGCGTACCCACTTCTGAGCATCAGCAATTAGCATGTGAAGAGTAAACCTAGGTAAATGTTCTAAGTGTGTACCAGTCTTTAATCTTAGTCAATCAACGTGTTCATAAAATCAGGGAAATTCCTTTGTTAGGTGACACCTGAGGGGATTAACCAGTAGTACTGTTGTAAACAAAAATCTGCCCTTTTCCCCTTATGGGGTATCCAAGAGCCCATATAAAGTCCTTACATAGGTTCCCTGTTGATAGGAGAAAATAACAGAGGCCAACCAGAGAATATTAAGAAGCAAAGCAGCTAGTAAGCCTGATCTTTATTGCTCTGTTGCAACAGGGTCCTCACTCACCACACAAAGGAGGGAGGAGGAACCCAGAACAATGGCGCGCAAGGACTTATATAGACTTTTGAAATTCCCACCCTGTAGATCAGGACCACCCCCAGAAACATCATACATGCATCACAGAAGGGATGTAACCTAAGACCACCCCACAGATACATCATACCTACATCACAGAAAAGGCGGTCTAAAACAGAAATTTGAATGTTGTTTTCCCTGTTTGCCAGGTTATCTGATTGCCTTTTCTGATAGTCTGTCACCCATTAAAATGCTGATTACTCAATTCCTGAGACAATGGGAAGGCTCCCTGACCCCGCCTCCCTCCTTGCAGGGGAAACATTTGGTCAGTTTGGGAATCAAAATGGTTTCAGGTCGGTCTTCCTGTGCTGATCTATGTACGTGCTTGGTTGGTACACTTATGAACATTACCATATATCTAAGACCTCAAAATTCCTATCACAGTACTTAATAGCATCCAAAGAACTGACAGTTAGAATGCAACTGAATTGCGAAGGCTTACTTTTTTAGGAACGACAGATTTAGGAGAGATGCCTTGGACAGTGTTGCACTGCTGTAGGAACAAGCCTCTCTTGCGATGACCATGCTGTAAGATGTGGATTCCCCTCTTGTAAACAAAATCTGCCCTTATTCCCTTATGGGGGACACAAGAGCCCTTATGGGGTCCTTTGTAGGTTCCCCATCGACAGGAGAAAATAACAGAGGCCAACCAGAGAATATCGAGAAGCAAAGCAGCTAGTAAGCCTGATCTTTATTGATCTGTTGCAACAGGGAGGGAGGAGTAACCCAGAACCAAGGTGTGCCTGCCCTTATATAAACATTTTAAATTCCCTGCCCTGGAGCTCAAGACCACCCCTCCATACATCATACATAGATCACAGAAGGGGTGTAACCCAAGACCACCACCCCACAAACATCATACATACATCACAGAAAAGGCAGTCTAAAACAGAAATATGAATGTTGTTTATCTCGTCTTACAGGTTACTTGTTTAATGATCATTTTATTGGATTGCCTGGGGAGCCTGGCCAGTCTTTTGCAATGATAAATACTTAGTTCCTGAGCCAGGTCACAGGCTCACACCCTATTCATATCTTAAATGTGCCCTTTAGACAGGATTTGTGAAGGAAAATACAATGGGGAGGCGCTTCCATTTTCCTTTGACCTTGCAGAAAACATTTGGTCAGTTTGGGAATCAAAAATGGTTTCAGGTCGGTCTTCCTGTGCAGATCTATGTATGTGCTTGGTTGGTACACTTATGAACATTTAACATATATCTAAGACCTCAAAATTCCTATCACACCTGCCCTTATTTAGACATTTTAAATTGCCTGCCCTGGAGTCCAAGACCACCCCCAGAAACCTCATACATAGATCACAGAAGGGGTGTAGCCCAAGACTACCCCCCAGATACATCATACCTACATCACAGAAAAGGCGGTCTACAACAGAAATTTGGATGTTGTTCTTTTTCCTGTCTGCCAGGTTATCTGATAATGCCTTATCTGATTGCCTTTCCTGGTAGTCTGGCCATTCCTTTGATATTGTGATTACCCCATTCCTGAGACAATGGGAAGGTTCCCTCACCCCCTCCCTCGCAGAGAAAATATTTGGTTAGTTTGGGAGTCAAAATGGTTTCAGGGCGGTCTTCCTGTGCTGTTCCAGATATGTGGTCCACATATCTATGTACGTGCTTGGTTGGTACATTTATGAACATTTATTATATACATAAGACCTTAATTTTTTTTATTACACCCCCATGCAAACTGAAGGTGTCATATGTGAATAATGGTAGATAGGTAGCCGTGTTGGTCTGCCATAGTCAAAATAAAAAATTCCTTCCAGTAGCACCTTAAAGACCAACTAAGTTAGTTCTTGGTATGAGCTTTCGTGTGCATGCACACTTCTTCAGATACACTCTGTATCTGAAGAAGTGTGCATGCACACGAAAGCTCATACCAAGAACTAACTTAGTTGGTCTTTAAGGTGCTACTGGAAGGAATTTTTTATTTTGAATATGTGAATAAATCACATTTCTTAAAGCTACAACGGTCTCTGCCAAAGAAGCACAAACCCTGGGTGAGGGCCTGGAATCCCATGCGCTCTTGCTTGGCAGAGAGGGGAAGGCACCCAACTGTATCTTTAGTTGCCATGCAAATAATAATAATTCTCTTCCCCCAGGCCTTTGGCTAATTAACAACTTAAGGCCCTTTAAACTGGCAGGGGGTAAAAAATAAACACACGGAGGGCAGCAGGTTGAGGAAGGCTGGTTGGATACCCAGAGCTCCTTCAATCAGACCTTCCTGGCTGCCAGCCAGGGAGCAACCTATTTGCACTCTCTCCCAAAACTCTGCCTGCCTGCCGTGCCCATTGCCAGCTCTGCCACTGCAAGGCCCCAGGAAGTATGTCTCCTTGGCCTGACACAGAGGACAATGCTGCTGCATTGCAGACACTCACACACCGGGTGCTCAGGCATTCTCTCAGCCTCAGAAAGGACCAGGCATTTGCTCCATCCAGCCACTGAAGCTCCTGGAGCAACTCTGAGGTCTGATTTCAGCAGACTCCTCCTGCGGACAGCAGGCAGGTGCTGTAGCCTTTTCATGTTTCATCTTTGCTCACTGCTAGCAAGGAGGTTGCTGAGCAAATTGTTAGGATAGACTAGAGGGAGGAGGGGTGTATGTCTGTGTTTGTTTGTTTGTTTGTTTGTGTGTGTGTAGGATTTTTTGGGGGGGAGCGCATTACAAAATAAGGAGCCCTATGGGATAGTGTGCTTTGTTTATTCTCTGGCTCAATTTTTTCCTGCCAGCCTTAACCAGATGAGAGGAACCTTAGACTCGGGGGCCAGATCTGGCTCTCCAAACCTCTCTGTCTGGCCCTTGGAACTCTTACCAGGCCACACCCCTTCACTGGCCCTGCTTTGTACCCTCCTTGAGTGGTTATTGCGCGGCTGGAATTTGTCCTTGAACACCAGTAATGCCCCTTGCTTGCCCAGAGGCGGGTATGCAAGTGTGTGTAGAAGTTAAATTACTGCACAAAGGTAACATCCGCATCAATTGCCCCACTCACTTTTGCCTCCACACTTGCCCACCACTGGCATGTGGCCCCCAGAAGGGTGCTGACCTTTAAAGCCTTGGTCCTGTATACCTGAAGGAGCATCTCCACCCCCATCGTTCAGCCCGGACACTGAGGTCCAGCACCGAGGGCCTTCTGGCGGTTCCCTAATTGCAAGAAGTGAGGTTACAGGGAACCAGGCAGAGGACCTTCTCGGTAGTGGCGCCCGCCCTGTGGAACGCCCTCCCTTCAGATGTGAAAGAAATAAGCAGCTATCCTATCTTTAAAAGACATCCGAAGGCAGCCCTGTTTAGGGAAGTTTTTAATATTTAATGCTGTCTTGTTTTTAACACTTGATTGGGAGCCACCCAGAGTGGCTGGGGAAACTCAGCCAGATGGGCAGGGTATAAATGATAAATTATTTTAATATTATTATTATATCTACGAGGGAATGTGGCCCTCATTCTGAAAAAGGTTCCTTGCCTCTTCTCTTAAGTAACCAAGGCTTGAAACCAGGGATTAGGGAACTATAGTTAAGCAATCTGCCCGTGATTACAAGCCTCTTTGGTATCTGTTGGCTCTGACTCTTCCCCCTCCCACTTCAGTACCTGCAAGTTCAAGAGGAAGGTGTTCAGCAGGTGCCGAAGAGGCAACAGAGACGGGAGGGAGAGAATACCAAAGGGGGGCAGCCGCCGCGGCCACACCTACATTGTATGGAATGGACCTCCTGCTAAGATGGTATCTACAGGAAACCCTCAGCAATCAGTTGGGTATATAAGGCGTGAGGGGATCTTTAGCTCAGAGACACCTTCCAGGCAGGTAAAGAAAACACTCGGGGTTCAAAGCAGTACCAGTGAAGGGTGTGGCCTGGGTTGAGTTCTGAGGGCCATATGCAAAGAGCCGGAGATTCTCCACCCTCACCCCCCGCTGTAGACAACACTGAGACAAAAGGTTTTTCTTAGTATAAGGCAGCTTCTTGGGTTCTTGCTTCTAGGAATCTGCCCATGAATTCACTGCCCTTTTTCTGTTTTCCTTTTCAGGTGATCGCGATGGTGCATCAGGGGAAGAACTGGAAGTCCATGTGTAAGGGCCTCGTCCTGGGGACTCTCCTAACCAGCTTCATGCTGCTGCTGTACTCCTACGCCGTCCCACCCTTACAAGTCAGCATGACAGAGTGAGTGAGTCTGGTGCGCATAGGAGAAGACGTGTGGACCAAGAGACCAGGAGCGGAACCACAGTCTGTTCTGCCTCCACTGAAAGGCTCTCAGAACAGAATAGATGCACAAAGGAGAGTGAAGGGATTGAGCCTTGATGTGGTAGAATGGACTGTATCACTTCAGGCGGCAGGTGGGGGGGGATCTGTTTTCTTTCCTTTGGGGGCATGCAGGAAAATTCCCTGCAAGTAGAAAACTTGACATATGTGGGGGGTGGGCAAGAAATGTTATCCTTGATATGCTAGCTTTCTGTTTTCAAGGAACCGGGTTTTGTGTGTGGGAGGGTTAATGTTGGAAAGCACTGTACTGGTACAGTCCACTCTGCCACTGGTGAATATGTCCCTCTGGAATCTCCAATGTGGCGTCTGTAGCCTCAAAGCACCCTCGGTCACCCCTCGGTGCCCACCAAGGCCCTCTGCACCTCCCATTTTTTTTAGCAAACTACAGTTAAGAAAATGTGGTGAGCATATATCTCTCTTGCACCACTCAGAGATTCTAGGGGTACCAGGCACACTTACTAGGGTCTGTGTTTCCTTTTAGAATAAGGAGGCACAGTGGAGTCTGTAGTGTTTTTATGATATATGGTTTATTTACACATATATACAACCTGAGCCTATTATGGAGGGGTTCAGAGCATTAGCACCCTAAAAGGGCCCCTATACGTCTCTCATAGGCATAGCAGAGTTGGGTTTGCAAGCAGAGAAATCAGCCATGTTCTCTGTGTCTCTTTGTCACAGCCAGCTCACATAAAGCTCAGACCCCACTTCCTGTCTTTGCCAAACTGCTTGCCAAAATGGCACTTTTTCCTGTGTTTGGTTAAGTCATCCACTTGGAAATCCTAAACCCCTTTCATCTCTGCCCACCAACACACAACTGAAGGAGGAACCCCTCCTTCATTATATGGTATATCTTCACTCACTGTAACCCTGGAAACTTCCCCCTTCCAACTCTATGATTGACTTTTGGTAAATACCTAGAGCTCAAGGTCTCCTGCCTTGTTGATGGCTTTCTTTATGGGTTAATGGCTCTGCCTTTGCTCCATAATTGCCCATACCCAGGCCTTTCCCTGGTCAGGAAAACAAGTCCAGCCTGTATTTTTACACTGTTGAATTGTTGTTGTTGTTGTTATTTATAAAAATATATATACTGCCCTACACCTTCAGGTCTCAGAAAGGTTCAATGTTAAATCCACTGATTAAATTCCAACATTTACTAAAGCCAGGAATTAGGGGTTTGCTTAAATGCTAACCCCTTTACTTAATCCAGAGATTTTAGGGGAGTCTTGCCCCCCACAAACTTAAAACAATATATTTCAGGGGTCGGAGGTCATGGTAAAGAGGTGTATCTTGAGCATATGGTGAAAACTGTTTGATGAAGATACCAGATGCACCTCTGTGGGGAGGGAGTTCCACAATTCAGGGACCACCACAGAGAAAGTCCTCTCCTGGGCCACCATTCTCTGCACTTTGGAGGGTGGCAGAACTATCTCTGCAGATCTTAACACACAAAGATCTTGGTAGTGATGGAGATGGTCTTTCAGATATTTGTGGCCTAGGTCATTTAGGGATTTAAGTACCATTGAGAGCATCTTGAATTGGGCCCAGAACGCATTGGCAATCAGTTACCTCCTCTAGCAAACCACATTCAACTCCTGAAAATGAATGTCCAGTAGAAACTGGAAGCTAGAGGAAGGTCTGGAACCCTTGCCAAGCGTAGCGCAGTTAAGGAAAATAGTGAGAGAGCTCCTTATGCATTCCTGGAGAGATCCTCATTGTCCACCTTGCTTTCCCCTTAGGGTCCCCATTCCCTACTCGTGCTCTTCCTACCCTTCCCAGGCTCGGCTGCTGGCTTTGGCCAACGGTAGCCACAGTCCACAGAAGTGTCATCCCAAGCTGGACATCATGTTCCTGAAGACCCACAAGACAGCCAGCAGCACCATAATCAACATCCTCTTCCGCTTTGGGGAGAAGCACCGCCTGAAGTTCGCCTTTCCCAGCGGACGCAACGACTTCTACTACCCCTCCTTCTTTGAGCGGAGTCAAGTGCAGGACTACCAGCCTGGCATGTGCTTCAACATCATCTGCAACCACATGCGCTTCCATTACGAGGAAGTGCGCAAGCTGCTACCAGCTGACACCATCTTTGTCACCGTGCTGCGGGACCCCGCCTACCTCTTTGAGTCCTCCTTCCACTATTTTGGGCGCCTCATTCCCATGACCTGGAAGTTGTCAGACGGCGATAAGCTGGCCGAATTCCTGCAGGACCCTTGGCGTTACTATGATCCCAATGGATTTGGTGCACATTACCTCCAGAATCTCCTCTTCTTCGACTTGGGCTATGACAGTAGCATGAATGCCAACAGCCCTCTAGTTGAACAGTACATCCGTGAAGTGGACGAGCGTTTCCACCTGGTCATGCTGCTAGAGTACTTTGACGAGTCATTGGTGCTTCTGAAGGACTTGCTCTGCTGGGAGCTGGAAGACATCATCTACTTCAAGCTCAACGCCCGGAATGATTCCAGCATCTCCAGGCTGACGGACGAGCTCTACCAGAAGGCCACGGCCTGGAATCTCATAGACGCCAAACTCTACCACTACTTCAATGCCACCTTCTGGCGCAAGGTGGAAGCCTACGGGCGTGAGAGGATGGCCAGGGACGTGGCCAGGCTTCAGGAAGAGAATGAGAAGATGAAGAACATCTGCATTGACGGGGGCCGCCCGGTGGACGCCAGCGCCATCCAGGAATCTGGCATGCAACCGTGGCAGCCGTTTGGCAAAAAGACCATCCTGGGCTACAATCTGAAAAAGAGGATCAACAAGAAGCACCGGAAGCTCTGCCGCAAGATGCTAACCCCTGAGATCCAGTACCTGACGGACCTGGGGGCCAACATCTGGGTCACCAAGCTGTGGAGCTGGGTGCGCGAGTTCCTCAAGTGGTAGGAGGGCCACACAATCCCTGCTCCTGACAAACATGTGCCCCGTCCAAGAGAACAACCAGGTGCTTTCATTTTGGTCCTCCCAACCATCCGCCCCCCCTACCCACACTTCTACTTTACCTTAGCTGGTCAGATACGGCTCCTGCTTGCCACCAGCCAATGCTTGAACTAGCCTCAGAATGAAAAGGGACAGCAAGCTTGAGCGGTTAAAAGGAGAGGAATGGCCAAGGCCAAGGGAAGGCACTATCAAATCATCCATTTGGGCCCAGGCTGTGCCAGGAGGGGGATGTTGCAGCACAGGCAAGGGCTGAAGTAGATGGGCCCCCACCACCCCTGGGTGCCATGCAGAGTCCAAACACTTGAGCCGGCCCCACTGTTTCAGCTGAGAGCAGAGCAAGCAGCCGCAGACAACGGCATCTGGACACCTCTGCCAATTTGCAGCATTTTGCTAACTCTTTAGAGCTCAGATTTTCTTCCTCTTGACTCTCGTTTCAAACTGCTGTGAACAGTGATGGATGAGCTGCCACCACCCTGCTTCCTGTGTCCTCCTGGTTGGGAGAAACTTGGGGGAAGTGGCTGCTTGTTTGTGCTTGTGTGGCTATTCGCACATGTATGCGTTTGCATGTATTGACAGATGCTCCTTTCTAAAGAAGGGAAGTCAACGCACGTGTAATTTGCTCACATCTGATGGACAAAGGATGTGCTGGATGGGCAGCACATTTCTGAACATGTGCGCGAAGACGCAAATAGTGGACGTCTGTCTATGGGCATATCTATACCACGGACTTAAAACTAGTTAAATCAGGGGTAGCCAACACCTTGCTTCCAGATGTGGTTGGGCTGATAGGGAAATTCTGATGGGGGATGATGGAACCCAACAACATCTGGAGAGCACCACGTTGGCTAACCCCACGTTAAATAGTAATTCCCCTGAGAATCCAGGGCACTGTAATTCTGTGAGAGGGAGGCAGAGACCCTGGTTAGCATCCTCACTGTAGGAGAGCTCCCAGGGTGGTCACCCTCAGCAGTTAAATCAATAGCCAACTGCTATGCATGTGTAGTGTAGATATTGTCCATGCGGGGGACTGAAACATTACTGCGAACAGATTAACTGTGAATGAGTGTGTGTGTTTGTGTATGTTAATTGCACACGCAAGTTAAGCTCCAACACGAAGGTGGCGTTTCGCCCCTGCGTGTTGTTGGCAGTGCACTCCTGAGACTGAAACAGCCCAGTGTCTTTTGCTCCGGGGGTGGGGGGGATGATCGAGTGTGTTCCTTTGTGCACTGAAATCTGCCTCTGTTTCAGACAGATGCGTGAGAGGCAACAAGAAACTGTGGATTGCACTGACTCACCTGGCAGCGATAGACTGGACAGCAGCCTTTGCCCACCTGGGGCCCTCCAGAGGTTTGGCACCACAGCTCCCATCAGCCCCAGACGGCAACCACTGTCTGGGGCTGATGGGAGTTGTAGCGCAGAAAGAAGATCAGGAGGGCCCAGGGTAGGCAGAGGCTGCTGTACAGAGTACATTAATGCCAGAATTGACACACTTCCTTTCCTTTTAGTTCTAGGAGAACCATCAAGGGCACCTTTGACTTTCTTAATCCTTTATAGGTGGGGAAAAATCAGCCATGTCCTTAGCAGATCCCTCTTTTAATCACATTCTGGTGCTTACAAATAGCTGCTTTGGAGGTATACAATAAAATGCCCAGTAAAACTGGAACTCGGGTTTGCCAGCAAAGGCTGTTCTTGCCACCTCTCTCTCTCTCTCTCTCTCTCTCTCTCTCTCTCTCTCTCTCTGTGTGTGTGTGTGTGTGGTTGGTTTCATCTGCTTATGCTGCCTCTCTTTTGCTCATAAAAACACTTTTAAAAAATTGCTTAGCAGTTAGCAAGAAGTGGGTGGGTGGGTTGTATTGTTTTTTTAAAAGCAGCTTCAGCAATGGGGCTGTTAGGACAGAAGGCACCACTAAGTATGTAGCTGAGCAAATGGCATGAGGGTTGAAATGCTCTCCATCCGCTGCCATCGCCAACCCAAGACATTCAAACCACAGTAAGCAACAAAGAAAAAGGCCACATTCCCACCATACATTTAAAGTGCTATGCTACTACTTTAAACAGTCATGGCTTTCCCCAGGTAATTCTGGCAGCTGTAGTTTGTTGCAGGCCCTGTTAGGAGACCCCTATTCCTCCTTGCAAAACTACAATTTCCAGAGCTCTCTTTGAAGAACGATTTATTGTTAAACCATGCTGAGAACTGTGGCTCTGGAATTGGGAAGAGGGGGTTTCCTATCAACTCCTAGAATTCTTTGGGTGAAGCCATGCCTGTTTAAAATAGTATCATAACGCTTTAAATGTATGGTGCGAAGGTGACCAACCCAAAAGTGCCATGTCGCCCTAAACCCTCAGCCTCACATGAGCATAGGCTCTTGGGGAACATAAAACTATAGACCCTCTTGACGTATAGCTGGAAGACCTCAGGACTGCACGCCATACATACAAAGCACGTTCAACATTTAAAGCACAGGGCTTCCTGCAAAGAAGTAGTTTCTCCCCTATAGAGCTACAATTCCCAGCGCCCTTAACAAACTACAGTTCCCATGATTCTTGAGGGGGGAGCCATGTGCTTTAAATGTATGGTGTGTTTACAGTGTTAGTTAAAGGTCCTTGGGAGCTGAGTCATTTCAGACTGAGTGCTCCTCATCATCTCAGGTTGAATTCTCCACCCTGGAACACTACCTAGACAAACCCAATCTGTGCCAATGTACCTCTTTCTGTGATTATGGAGGCCTGGGACTCCGGCTGTGTACACACCACACATTGCAAGCACACGGCTTCCCCCAAAGAATCCTGGGGACCATAGTTTACCTATAACGGAGCCATTATTCCCAGCCCCCTGAACAAACTACCGTTTCCAGGACTCTTTTGAGAAAGCGCTGTGATTTCAATGTATGATGTATGGATGTGACCCTTGTCATCATCTTCATCACCCAGCAGAGCCATTTTCCAGACACCTCTGTGGGGTTGTTCCACAGGATGCAGAATGTCGCTTGCTGTCTTCCTCCAAACTTCCGCCGTCCCTGCCAGAGCTAATGTCCTCGCTGGTTGGAGGGTCCTGGAGTTTCTCTCCTCAAAGAGGAGGTGTCAGCCCTGACAAGCAACGGGATCTGATGAGGACTAGTGTGCTTACAGGGAGGGCTCTACCCAGAATGCGAGAGAGGAATGGTGGGAGGGAGGAGGCTTCCCAGTTGCTGCTTCTCATTGCAAACCAACCAACAAACAAAACAAAACCCAGGAGAGGCGTCTGCCAACACACCATACATTTAAAGCACATGGCTTTCCCCCAAAGAATTCTGGGAGCTGTAGATTACCCTTTGCAGTTCCCAGCACCCTTAACAAACGTCCAGTTCCCAGAATTCTTTGGGAGAAGTCATGTGCTTTAAATGTGCACAAGTGAGTATTTCCACCACAAAGGAGTTGCTTAGGAACTGGGTGGTGCTAAAAGGTAACCAAAATGTGGGGAGTGTACTCAGAAGGGTACGGTGAGGGAGATCCTTTTGGGGCTCCCCCCTTTGCCCCATGTATGACTTCAGGGACAGCCAAGGTGGGGCCCTCCAGAAGCCATTGAACTTCAGCTGCTACCAGCACCTGCAGCCAGCAACCGTTAGGGAGGATGGGAGCCAACCCTGTTGGCTACTGCTGGTCCTACTGTGACTAATAACAATAGTTCAGAACAGCATCACTTCCTGTCTGTTCCATCACAGCTCTCTCTCGCTCTCTCTATGTATATATACCTACAAACACACACCATTAACTCAGTATAGATGTCTAATGTTCTCCACTTGTAAAGATGAGAAATTTTAAAAATCACTATAATTTTGTAAAATAATTATAATGTAAGGCTGTTTATAATACAAAGATCTTTGAGCTGTTCAGACTCTTGATTCCTTTTCCCCCACTTGTAGTGGTGGCGTGAGCTGGGGTGGGTTGGGGTGTGAGTGTGGCGAAGGACCATGGCTCAGCGGTCCTGTCTGAAACCTTGGAGAGCTGCTGCCAGTCAGTGTAGACAATACTGAGCAGGATGGACCAATGAACCGCCACGGTATGAGGCAGCCTATGTGATACCAGCTAGCGAAGGAATTGCAGAGCAGTGTTTCTGGAGCTCAGCAGAGCCTATCTAGTGACATCATCACAGGAGAACCTCCCAACGGACAACTGTGTCCCATGAGAATCAGGACACTTCCAGGCATTTGCCATTTGGGGGGTGGGATTCAATCACATACTGGCGATTTCAGGGTGCACAACTGATGTTGAATTGGTGCTCTTCCACAATCAACCTGTCTCTTCGCCCCACCCCTCAAAACGAATGTGTTGTGATAAGGAAGGCAATGGGGAAAGGAACCGCAAAGTGCAGGACAATATTTGCTTGGTGTACCATCGTCTAACCTCCCCATGCACAAATCAAAACAAATGTTTCATAACTAGCCAACATAATCTTGCTGCAAACTTTTTGCAAGTAAATCAGGTTGAACGCTCGATAAACAATTTGTTGAGAAGCAACCCCAGTTGCTTAGGGGAGGTCCATTTGAATTTTCTGCCTCAGGCACCAAATTGCATTGCGCTGGCTCTGAGCAGCAGAGGAGGATGAGCAGAGACCGCTGGGCCAAGGGGGTGGATCAATGGGGAGAGTGGATCCACCCCATTCATATATTTAAAACACATCATCCAACACACATTTAAAGCACAGGATGTTCTTCTGTACATTAAGATTCAAAAGCCCGTGTAAAATATGCAAAGGCGCAGGTGACAGTCCTAATGCATGCCATATGACCGCAAGCCTTTCCACCCAGAAGTCATTCCTGCTGTGTTCCAGGCAGCTTACTCTCAAGTTAGTGCACTTACAATGGTGGCTTTATTAGGACGCAAAGTCTGCTGAACTCAGTGGTACATAAAATGTGTTGACCAGCTGAGTCCTCCGCCACGACTCCTCATCTGTATAAAGGCCTGTATTTGCAAACATTTGCAGTTAAGTATGAAATGAGAATTAAAAGCACCTCTGAGCACATGTAGAGAGCCTTTCTCTCCTCAGAGAGTAACTGCAGGCTCCTTGCTACTTACCACACATGCAGAATTAAAGAGCAAGGCTTTTACACAGGTCTGGGCCTCTGGCACCTACACAACCCCTCAGTTTTCCTTGAGAACACAATAATCTATCTGGGAGTGAAGCTTCTCCAAGCTGATAGCTTACGGGGGTGTTTTGTACACCACCCAGAAACTCAAACCAGCCTTTCACCACTGCTAGAGTTGCCAACTGACCAGGCAGGGGGGGAGAGCACGAAGTTTGCTCTGTGCCTTTAATGCTGCTGTTGTGCTGTGAATATTGTTAGATGACCCACACGGAGATAAGTGTCCTCAGCTGCTAACATCTGCACATCAGACTATTGCTAAAGACACAGTTACAGTGGCTGGTGGGAAAAGCTGGTGATTCTAAACAGCTCTGTATGGGCTGAAAGTATATTGCCCAGTTTTACTCGCTTTTATCATTGTAATAGTTTTATCTCTTTTTGTAATAACGGTATATATTACATTGGGACCTTATGCTGAAGAGTGGACAAGGAAGTTTATAATAAATAAAACAGATAATGCCATTGCTGTAACCATTGGGTAATCCTTCCCTTTAACAGGTTGCATCTCTCTCACCCCTTTGGGTAGATACATGTTCCCAGCCCACCCCCATTAAAGCAGGTGCATGGTGATAAAACTCAACAGTGCTTTTCTAGCAGAACAGACCCAAAACGGGCTGTTTGCAATAAGAAAAGTGATTGTGGAGGGGGAAACAACATTTTACATCTGGTGTGCTCCCTCCACCGGTTTGGGAAATGGTATGTCCACACGATTAACCACAATCCACATCAATCCTAGATGTGTTTTGTTGTTTTAAATGAAATGTGCTACATTTTGATGCATTCCTCCCCAAACCCACTTAAATCTGAATTGGAAAAAGCTGCATTTTAAGCCTGTAATGTGCACATAGACTAAGACTAACCATTTGATGCGAGTAGCACCCAGCTTTTGCACACACAAACACTCAGCCAACAGAAGAGCTCAGATGCCCTTTTATCACCAGTGTCTTCAGCGATTACCTCTGGGGAAGGTTACTCCCTTCCTGATGGAGAGGGAGGCTGATCAAAAGGAATCCTCAGCACCTGTGCCCTGGGAAAGTAGCTCAAGCCGCCCCCAGAAGGTGGGAGCAGGTATAAACAGGTTCTTTAGAGTAAGCTGAAAGGCTGGTGTCTACCTTCTTTCTGAACTGGAAGCCGAGAGCGTCAATATGCGGTTGCAGAAGAGGAGCTTGGTGGTATTTGCCTGGAGTTTGGTGGTTGCTTCTGCTGCTGCTCAGAGTGGTAAGTTGCATCATCTTTTCTCCTGCAAATTGCATTTCTCTCCTTGCACTGGGAAGGGCTGCTGGGCTTGCATCTCCTTTGCTGTGGGTTTTGAGGCTTGAGGGGGGTGACCATGGGTATCTCTTCTTACTCTCTGCCCTCTACAAGCCTCTGAGGGAGGCTTATGTTGAAAACAATAGGGCTGAGGCCCTCCAGTGGCCAATGTGGGCTGAGAAGGCACTTGAACCCAGAACTGCCCCTCTCCTACCCTTGAATCCAGACCTGTTTTGTTCCTGCATTTCAAAATATCGTTATGGCATTATTATTGCATTTATACCCTATCTACAAAAGTACACAGGGCAGCTTACCTAAAATCTATAAACCAATACGGTGGTACCTTGGGTTAAGTACTTAATTCGTTCCAGAGGTCTGTACTTAACCTGAAACTGTTCTTAACCTGAAGCACCACTTTAGCTAATGGGGCCTCCCACTGCCGCCGTGCCACCGGAGCACGATTTCTGTTCTCATCCTGAAGCAAAGTTCTTAACCTGAAGCACTATTTCTGGGTAAGCAGAGTCTGTAACCTGAAGCGTATGTAACCTTAGGTACCACTGTATTTAAAAAGCAACATCCACATTTTTTGGGGGGGAGCGCATTACAAAATAAGGAGCCCTATGGGATTGTGTGCTTTATTTATTCTCTGGCTCAAATTTCTCCTACTAGCCTTAACCAGATGAGAGGAACCTTAGACTCGGGGGCCAGATCTGGCTCTCCAAGCCTCTCTATCTGGCCCTTGGAACTCTCGCCAGGCCACACCCCTTCACTGGCTCTGTACCCTCCTTGAGTGGTTATTGCACGGCTGGAATGTGTCCTTGAACACCAGTAATGCCCCTTGCTTGCCCAGAGGCGGGTATGCAAGTGTGTGTAGAAGTTAAATTACAGCACAAAGGTAACATCCACATCCATTGGCCTGCTCACTTTTGCCTCCACACTTGCCCACCACTGGCATGTGGCCCCCAGAAGGGTATCTATGAGGGAATGTGGCCCTCGTTCTGAAAAAGGTTCCTTGCCTCTTCTCTTAGCCAAGGCTTGAAACCAGGGTCTGGGGCTGTTTCCAGCAGTTAGGAGGAGGAGTCTCATCAGCCTTCACTGTGGTTAGCACTGATGCAACAAGGAACTGTGGTTAAGAGTAGCGGCGTAGAGGCCCAGCTCCTTCCTACAATCTGCCTGTGATTACAAGCCTTTTAGGTATCTTGTCGGCTCTGACTCTTCTCCCTCCCCCTGCAGTACCTGCAACTTCCATGCCCTATAAATGCAACAGGACCAACATCCATCTAGTGGTCAAGATGGACCCTTGGTACACAGGTCTCAGGCTGGAACCGCAATATCTGCACCTCGGCCGCTGCTCCCCTTCCTTTGAGGACAACCGGCAGGGCTTCTTCCACTTCCAGTACCACTTTAAGGAATGTGGCTTTGCACGGCTGGTGAGTGTTCTGAGGGGCCAGGATTTTGCAGGCTGCTATGGTGACTTGCTGGTCACTCAGGAGGCGGCTGAAGAATGTTGCTCGTAGGGCGGAAGGTAGGGAGCCCAACAGTAGGTGGCACCAAAGCCAATGTCAGAATGAGTTCACAAATTCTTGTTTTGTGCTCCTCCTCCTTTTCCCTCCTGAATTCTAAAAAGGCAGCACTGAGAATAAGGAGGCGGAAGGGGAACTCCAAGTCAGCCTCTGGGACTAGCTGTGAGTAAGAAGGCAGGCTGGTGGGAGCTGGCTGAGGACAGACTGAGGTTGGTGGGGCAATGCCCCCTTTGTCCTAATGGACCAGCCTCCATTGAGTGAACTGCAGGACTGTTCCTCATTGAGGTTTGGAGAGAAATGCCCGGAAGCTTCTCTGTGTCTCAAGAACTGAAGTGGGCTCCCATTTCAAGGTGGGTATATTACTTCCACAGAGACGCGGGTGGCGCTGTGGGTTAAACCGCAGAGCCTAGGACTTGCCGATCAGAAGGTCGGCGGTTCAAATCCCCACAACGGGGTGAGCTCCCGTTGCTCAGTCCCTGCTCCTGCCAACCTAGCAGTTCGAAAGCACGTCAAAGTGCAAGTAGATAAATAGGTACTGCTCCGGCGGGAAGGTGAACGGTGTTTCCGTGCGCTGCTCTGGTTCGCCAGAAGCGGCTTAGTCATGCTGGCCACAGGACCCGGAAGCTGTACGCTGGCTCCCTTGGCCAGTAAAGCGAGATGAGCGCCGCAACCCCAGAGTTGACCACGACTGGAGCTAATGGACAGGGGTCCCTTTACCTTTACCTATGTTACTTCCATAGTAAAAGCCTGTCGTCTATGCATTGCCAAAAAGAGGAAACGGGGGGGGGGGGGCTTGAAGGGCAAACATTCGAGTAATAAACTTTGCATATGCTGAATTAAGAACAACAATAATAATTACCGGTAATAATAATTATTTATTATTTGTACCACACCCATCTGGTTGGGTTTCCCCAGCCACTCTGGGCAGCTCCCAGTGGAATATTAAAAACACGATAAGACATCAAACATTACAAATTTCCCTAAACAGGGCATTATCATTTATTTCATCTTTGAATTACTTTCCACGAGGCATTGATTTGCAATACAATAACCTATATTAAACAGTTTAAAACAATTGCATACCTAAAAATTACAAAATGGGCTGCATTAAAATAAATTTATATATCTAGATGCAAAGTCAGAAATTTCGACAACTGACTTCTGTTTCATGCCATACATTTAAGCATAACATTTCCACTTTAAATAGTCATTGCTTCCCCTAAAGAATTTTGGGAGCTGTAGTTTATTAAGGGTGCTGGGAGTTGTGAAGAGACCCCCTATTCCCCCTCGCAGAACTACAATTCCCAGAGTTCCCTGGGAAGAGAGGTTGAGCTGAAAGCCATTCTAGCTATTGTAGCTCTGAGAGGGGAATTTGGGTGGAGGTGGGGTCTCCTAGCAACTCTTGGCACCCTTCATGAACTACAGCTCCCAGAATTTTTAGGGGAAGCCACGATTGCTTAACGCGGTATGATGCTTCTTTCAACGTATGGTGTGAATGTGGGCTTTGGCTGAGCATCCATTATCTGGATGCTAACGTCTCAGTTTTTTATTCTTGCAGATCTGTGGTGCAATGGTAGAGTATTCTAGTAGCCTGGTCTACAGGCCGCCCTCCACCCGGTCCGATCTCTACAGCAGGAGCCCTTTCATGGAGAGGATTAACTGTACCGAATATGAGTAAGCACTGCATGTGTGGACATGGGAAAGGCAATTTGGGGTGAAGAGGATGGATATCAGAGGTGGAGCTGAAGTTGTGAATCCAAACACGTCTCTGTTAAGAGTTCAGCTGCAGGAGGAATGTTCCTGTAAAGTTTTTTTTCCCTTTTGCAGCAGAAATCTGCTAAGAATATATGTACAGTCTGATATCTGCAGGGGGGGAAAAATCTCATATAGTAGTTCTTAAAAGCATGCGGGTTACTTCCTTGGAGCAGGAGGGGGGACAAATTAATAATCATTAATAATAATAAATATATTATTTCTACCCTGTCCATCTGGCCGGGTTTCCCAAGCCACTCTGGGCGGCTTCCAACCAAAGACTAAAAATAAATTAAAACATCAATCATTAAAAACTTCCCTTAACAGGGCTGCCTTCAGATGTCTTCTAAATGTCATATAGTTGTTTATTTCCTTGACATCTGATGGTAGGACGTTCCACAGGGCAGGCGCCACCACCGAGAAGGCCCTCTGCCTGGTTCCCTGTAACCTCGCTTCTCGAAGGGAGGGAACCGCCAGAAGGCCCTCAGAGCTGGACCTCAGTGACTTGAGGCTGCCATCTTATACACAGTTAGCTGGGATTGGAGGGCGCCAGGACGGAGAAGGGTGACTTGGGGCATGTTTGGAAGATTTCTCAGAATGGTAGAGTTGTCAGGGTCCCCTGCAATGGAGAGACTGACTCTCTTCTCTTCCAGCGCAGGGCGCTTGACGACTCCTCCTCCACAAGTGACAACGGTCACCGGCCATCTTTCTGCTTCCAGTGGACTAATGTTCACCGGCACTTTAATGAATGGTAAGCAACAGGATCCAGCTGGGTGGGGTGGGGGTGGGGAGGCTCACAGAAGGTGGAGCTAGATGAATTGATAGGTGGAGCCAATGATAGGTGCAGCCTCCTAATTCCAGTGGAATATGTGATCGAACTGTGATAATTCTGCCTGGTTGCTGGATGGAGAAGTATAATATTCTCTGGGAGGCATCTGGTTAAATTTTACTTGGAGCAGGCACACTGAAATTAACAGACCTAACTTAGACCCCCTCTGCATTATATACATTTGGAGCAGTATCGTACCACTTTAAACAGCTGTGGCTTCTCCCAGAGAGTTCAGGGAACTGTAGTTCAGCATGCTGAGAGTTGTTAAGAAGGACCTTCATTTCCCTCCCCGAACTACAGTTTCCAAGAGTTCCCTGGGAAGAGAAGATGATTGTTCAACAAGCCTGAGAATTGTAGCTCTGGGAGGGAAACAGGAGTCTCCAAATTACGTCTGGCACCTTTAACAAACTACAGCTCCAAGATTCTTTGGAGGAAACAATTGCCTTTTAAAGTGTAGTCGGTGTGGTGCAATGTTGGAGTCTGGTTAGAGTCCCTGACCAGGACCTGAGAGACCAGGCTGTGAATCCTCACTTGGCCGTGAGTCTCACTGGGTGACCCTGGGCCAGTCTCTGCCTAAATGCAATGTAATAATAATAATAATAAAAAAAATTAATTTATATCCCGCCCTCCCCAACCGAAGCCAGGCTCAGAGCGGCTAACAACAGTAAAATAATACAGCATTGTAAAACCAATTCATTATAAAATCAGTTCAAATCAAATTAATGGCAACCATTGGGCTAGAGTTCTGTGAGGATTCCCAAAGGAGGGGGTCAGGCTGTGCCTTGGCCAAAGGCCTGGTGGAACAGCTCTGTCTTGCAGGCCCTGCAGAAAGATGTCAAGTCCCGCAGGGCCCTAGTCTCTTGTGACAGAGCGTTCCACCAGATCGGAGCCACAGCCGAAAAAGCCCTGGCTCTGGTGGAGGCCAGCCTAACCTCCCTGTGGCCCGGGACCTCCAAGATGTTTTTGTTTGAAGACCGTAAGGTCCTCCGTGGGACATACCAGGAGAGGCGGTCCCATAGGACATGTAATAAGAGTGCTATACAGTGGTGCCTCGCAAGACGAAAATAATTCGTTCCGCGAGTCTTTTCGTCTTGCAATGTTTTTCGTCTTGTGAAGCACGGTCCGTCGCAACTGCGCCTCTTCAAGCGGCTTTAAGAAAAAAGCGCAAGACGTTTTCGTATTGCGAAGCAAGCCCATAGGTAAATTTGTCTAGCGAAGCAACGCAAAACCGAAAAACCCTTTCGTCTAGCGAGTTTTTCGTCTTGCGAGGCATTCGTCTTGTGGGGCACCACTGTAAATGTATCGTGCAGATTGGGCCTTCACAATGGCCATTAATTCCAGTGGGTCTGCTCATGAGCAGTTGAATGCCACTCTCTGAGTTGCATCTGGGGAAATATAGCCAGCTGTAGAAAGAGTCTTGCCCCTTGTTCCACCTTGCTCTGCCCACCCCTGGCATGTGCCCACCCTCAGAGGGTTCCCCCAAGAGAATGCAGGAAACTGGTTCCCCTCGTTGCTCCTAAAAGTGCTGCCTCTTCTGTCTTTGCAGAGGACTTCAGCGCCCCCTCATCCTCCAGCGTCTTCCCCCTGGGCTCTCAGATCCACATTCAGTTTGCTGTACAGCGTTCTTTCCACCAGCCTTTGCAGGTTTTTGTGGACGAGTGTGTGGCTGCCACAACTCCAGACCTGAGCACATCGCCCCAGAGTTACGTCGTCATTGCAAACCATGGGTGAGTCTGCACTGTGGGGGGTTTTGAGTTCTGTGGATGGAAGGGGAACAGCCTTACCAAGCTTACCAAATAGTTTTGGAAAACTGCTACAATGATTTATATGGAAACTCAGCTAGGGGGAATCGAAGTCACCCAACAATGTTAACAAAAGGGGAATTATTACAGTAAGGATAAATGTTTGTTTGTTTGTTGACATTTTCTTTTTATGTTTGTGGATTTGCTTGTTATAAATTTGGAAAACTAATAAAAAAAAATAGAAAAAAAATAAAATAAGCTACCTCACAGGGTTGTTTGGAGGATGAAATGCAAGGGGGGGGGGCCTCTGCCTGCCACCCCTGGAGAAAAGATGGGATATTAATGGCATCAATCCATAATAAACTTAAGTGCCAGGTTATTTTTTGTTTCAAAAGCTGCCAATGTCGCCTGGATTTTTTCACCGAGAGACAATTGTGTAGCAGCTGCTAAAAAAAATAATACTTTGGATGCATTTTGTCCTCCGAATGAGATGTGCTTTTTAAAACATATATTTCTTGTTGGGGTTTGGGCAGGTGCCTTGTTGACAGCAGGGTTGCAAATTCCCGGTTCCTCCCTAGACAGACTCCGGAAGTGCTCCATCTTTCTCTGCAAGCCTTTGAATTCGTTGAAATAGATACTGATGTAAGTAACGGAACTCTTAATAGGCCTTGCGCCAGTATTTCCTGAGGTAACCTCCAATTTTGCAGTGATTTTGCAATTTTTCTCATCTGCTGTTCAGCAGGCAGTTGTCAACTCATTAATCCATGCTTTGTGTAGCCTCAGGGCTAGGAACCTGTTTGAATGGAGGCGGAACTCCGCTCCAAGGACTACATTCTGTACTTTTGCATCGCGCCAAGGAAGCCACCTTATTCTGAGTCACGCCGTTGGCTCATTAAGCTGACTGGCAGTGGCTCTGCAGGGTTTTGAGCACCCAGCATTCCCAGCTCTTATTTGGAGATGTTGATAGCTATGATGACCCTAGGTTTGAGTAGCAGTTACC
Source organism: Podarcis liolepis (assembly GCF_965112155.1). NCBI lineage: Eukaryota > Metazoa > Chordata > Lepidosauria > Squamata > Lacertidae > Podarcis > Podarcis liolepis. The sequence continues at coordinate 25,268,724 of NC_139566.1, read as the reverse complement.
CAGTTTGTGGGGCACTGCAAAACATGGGGTTTTCCACTGCAAAACACTGCAAAGCTATTGCAAGACTTCAGCACTGGTTTGAACAGCATATAATACCAGTCATGAAAGACCTGCATTGGCTCCCGGTACGTTTCCAAGCACAATTCAAAGTGTTGGTGCTGACCTTTCAAGCCCTAAATGGCCTTGGCCCAGTATACCTAAAGGAGCGTCTCCACCCCCACCATTCACTGAGGTCCAGCTCTGAGGGCCTTCTGGCAGTTCCCTTCCTGCAAGAAGTGAGGTTACAGGGAACCAGGCAGAGGGCCTTTTCAGTGGTGGCGCCCGCCCTGTGGACGCCCTCCCATCAGATGTCAAGGAAATAAAGAACTATCTGACTTTTAGGAGACATCTGAAGGCAGCCCTGTTTAGGGAAGTTTTTGATGTTTGAAGTTTTATTCGGTTTTTAGTGTTCTGTTGGGAGCCGCCCAGAGTGGCTGAGGAAACCTAGCCAGATGGGCGGGGTATAAATAATAATAATTTTAATATTATTTTTGGGGTGTTAACGATGAACCCCATGTTTGTATCAATTACCCCATTTGTGGGGTTCTGCAAAACTCGGACTTATCACTGCAAAATGCCGCAAAGTGACTGTGAAACTTAGACACAGGTTTGGAGGGGGTCCCAAATTTTGGTGTTTGCAGTTAATAAACCTGATGGTGGGGACTGAACCCGGAACTTCTTGCATTCAACATGCAATAGGCCACTTTTGGTAATGCTTGTGCAAGGAGACTCTCAGCTTGCACCTGTGTTTGAGGGTCTCCCTGGTACTGCTTGGAAGCACCCTTCAAAATAAGGGGTTATGCCATGGGTAGGCAAACTAAGGCCCAGGGGCCAAATCCAGCCCAATTGCCTTCTAAATCCGGTCCACAGACGGTCAGGGAATCAGCGTGTTTGTACATATGTAGAATGTGTGCTTTTATTTAAAATGCATCTCTGGGTTATTTGTGGGGCATAGGAATTCGTTCATATTTTTTTCCAAAATATAGTCTGGCCCCCGACAAGGTCTGAGGGACAGTGGACTGGCCCCCTGCAGAAAAGGTTTGCTGACCCCTGGGTTATGCAGTATACAACATCCCTGTGAGGAAGCCACAAGCCATGGCAGTACTGGTCTTGGGCGGTGCCAGGGACCCCTCCTGGCTGTTCTTGTATTGCAGGGGGTCTGCAGGTGGTGGATTTATCCTACTTTATTAGTTCTGTGGTGTTCGGGCAGAATGCTACCAGATTGTTGCTTGGAGGGGCGGTAGTGTAACAAAGAGAAGGATGTCCTCTTCAAAACTTTTGCAGGCACCACGTGGTGTTGAAGGCATGTGTAGATATTTTATAATTTATTTTATACTTGCTAAAATGACTTCTAAGCAGTTTACAAGTGAGCAGTGTAACAGTCATAGAATTGTAGAGGTGGAAGGGACCCAAGGGTCATCTAGTCCAACCCCTTCAATGCAGGAATCTCCGCTAAAGCATCCCTGACAGATGGCCATCCAACCTCTGCTTAAAAACCGCAAATGAAGGAGAGTCCACAACCTCCTGAGGGAGACCGTTCCACTGTCAAACAGCTCTTGCTGTCAGAATGTTCTTCCTGATGTTTAGTTGGAATCTCCTTTCCTGTAACTTGAAGCCATTGGTTCCAGTCCTTCCCTCCAGAGCAGGAGAAAACAAGCTTCCTCTATCTTCTATGTCAGTGTTCCCCAACCTTGGGCCTCCAGCTGTTTTTGGACTACAACTCCCATCATCCCTTGCTAGCAAGACCAGTGGTCAAGGATGATGGGAATTGTAGTCCAAAAACAACTGGAGGCCCAAGGTTGGGGAACACTGTTCTATGTGATAGCCCTTCAGACATTTGAAGATGGCTATCATATCTCCTCTCAGTTTCCTCTTTTCAAGGCTAGTCACACCCAGGTCCTTCAACTGTTCCTCAGCAGGCTTGATTTCCATACCCTTGAGCAGGCTTCCTCTACCTCAGCCCTTCAGATGTTTTGAGACTACAATTCCCATCACCCCTGACCACTGGTCCTGCTAGCTAGGGGTGATGGGAGTTGTAGGCCAAAAACATCTGGAGGGCCAAGGTTGAGGAGGCCTGCTCTTGAGCATATTGGTTGCCCTCCTCTGTGGCAACAAATAATAGTTAAGCATGATCATGCATGACTGTCCCAATAGCACCAGGAGCAAAATCCATTCCTCTTGCAGGTTTACCTTCACTGCCATGTTTTAGTCTGGGACCCAGCTGTACCCGCCGACCACATGAGGAAGGCCTGCTCGTTTCACAGAGATACGAACAAGTAAGGAATGTGGGGAATGGTTGTTTGTTAGAGGTTTTTGCCGAAGGGATCTGTGAGTGGTGAGTCTTTTGGCTAGTCAGTGTTGAGTAAGACCAATACTAAGAGGCTCGTTCCAGACCTTCCAAGTGTCCCTATTTTCCAGGGACGTCCCTGATTTAGAGAAGCTGTCCCGGTTTCTGATTTGATCTCGGAATGTCCCACTTTTCCTTAGGATATCCCTATATTCATTGGAGAAATGCTGGAGGGTATGGTGTTATTCGCCCCCTGAGCTGTCCCAAGGCAATCCTGTATAGGGAAGTTTCCTTAATGTTTTATGATGTTTTTATATATGTTGGAGGCTTACCAGACTGCCTGGGGCAACCCAGTAAGATGTGTGGGGGTATAAATAGTAAAATTATCATTATGCAATGGGATGTCCCTATTTTCATCGGAGAAATGTTGGAGGGTATGTCGTTCCAGGGATGTTGAACTGTGTGTGTGTGTGTGTGTGTGTGTGTGTGTGTGTGTGTGAACACAATGGGCAGGCCCTCAATTTCAATTTCAAATTTAAAAAACGTTCCCTGGGCATCTATGACTTGCTCCGAAATAACAAGCCGGCAAAGAGCCTGTTTCTAGAGCAGAGTGGTCTCTTCATCAGGCCCTGCTGTACTAGGAAAGGAGGGTTCAATGCAAAATCTGCAGTTGCCGTGGAAACCCAATTTGGTACATCGCTGGGAGATCATCCCTTATGAGCCAGTGACAAGGGGACCTCATTCCTTCATATGCAATCTTCTGAGGGGTGGGGTGGGGTGTGGTGTGGGGAGAGATGCAAGTGGTGGGTGGGGCCAGAGGCAAAAGTGGGTGGAGCAACTCCTTTTTGGAGTGGAGGCTGTCATTCCAAGCCATTCAAAAGAGGTTTCTGCACAGAGATACCCCTCTCCATCCCAGGCAAGCAAGAGGCAGGATCGCAGTTCCGGGGACACATTCCGGTTGGGCCCAGCCCCTTTAAGAGGGTCTGGATCAGGACCAGTGATGGGAATGGCCTCCGGGGCAGGCAGAGGCCTGGGGTTCCCCAACCCCTGATGTAAGCAGACGCTGCATCAGAAGGAAGTTCCCAGAGACATGAGGCTTGCAGTCGGAGCCTGTAAGCAAGACTAAATCAGTTTCATTTCATCCTAGTGCCTGGTGAAAGAATAAATCCAGCATGCGTGTGGATACTGTGAGGTCTGTGACTTTTGCAAGCCTCATCCACACTTTCCTTTGCTGCATGTTTTCTGGACTTTCTACGTCCTTTTCTTTTTCTTCTTCATTTTTCGGCCCATTGCTTTCTCTGGGAAAACCCACATTTTCCCCCCTGCTGAATTGGAGCAAACAGCAAGCAGCAGAAAACCAAACAGCTGCCTGTGTCAATTCACCAGTAAAATGCAGGTTTTCCCGGATGAAAGTGGTGGAATAAAAAGAACCTGCTTAGTCACAGACCTGGAAAGCCCGCAGCTGTGCCTATAAATGCGGCGCAAAAGCAAGTGTCAATGAGCCCTTGAATTCAAAAGTTGATTGCTTTTTTTCTCTCCACAGATGGGAGCTCCTAGATGATCCATCCAGTTCTGTGTGCAGCTGCTGTGACTTGACGTGTGGAGCGACTGGGTCTCGCCACCAGAGAGATCTGGAAGGTATCTCTGCACCTTTTTAATTGTTTGTTTGTTTAACGCATCCCTGGAAACGGACAGGGCAGCGATTGAACTGGTCGTGCCAAAATCTGCATCCATCACTTCTCTTCAGGTCTGTCTGTGGAAGACCGTCCACGGCAGTCGGACATGGTGGTGACTCGTTTCACAATTCAGAAACTGGCTCAAAATGGAGACCACGGAGAGCTGGGTGCAAATGGCTCTCTTGCTGTCAGGAGGAGTCGCAAAGGTAAGGTAAGTCATCCAACAATATGCACTGGGCCCAAACCAAGGTGATCTTATCTCTCTCTCTCCCTCTCTCCTCTCCCTTCTTTCTCTCTCTCTCTCTCTGTTTGTGTTATAAGAAAAACTGCTCCCATTCCTTTATGGGGTATTCCAGAGCCCATATAGAGTCCTTAAGTGGGTTCCCTATTGGTAGGAGAAAGTAAGAAGCCAACCAGAAAATATTGAGAAGCAAAGCGGCTAGTAATCCTGATCTTTATTCAAGGAACTGTTGCAACAGAGTCCCCACTCACCACATGCAGGAGAGAGGAGGAACCCTGAACAATGGTGCGCAAGCCCTTATATAGACTTTTGATATTGGCCACCTTGTAGCCCAAGACCACCCCCCTAAAACATCATACATACATCACAGAAGGAGGCGGTCCACAGCAGAAATCCTGCCGGCCAGAATACCTGATAATAGTCACTGACTGCATTACCTGGGCAGCCTGGCCATTCTTTTGTGATGGTTAATACTTTAGTTCCTGAGTCCCAGGTCACAGGCTCACTCTTTTCATACACAAATACGCCCTTAAGACAGGATTGGTAAGGGAAAAGACAATGGGAAGGCTTTCCCCATTTGCCTCCCTTACTGCAGAGGAATATCTGAGGTCATTGGGAGAGTCAAAATGGCTTCAGGATTGCTCTCCCATACTATTTCAGACACATGGTTCATATATTTACATATGTGTGCATTTCTGAATATTTATTCTATATTGGAGACCTTAAAATTCTTAGAACAGTGCATAGAGCCCTCAATGGCTTGGGACGAGTTTACCTGAAGGTTAATTGAATTGGGCCCAGAAGTGAACTGGCAGCCATTTACCACTAGATAAATTGGGTGTTTTTGAAAAGCTGAAAGCATGCCAGAAACGCTAGGAGGGGTGGTGATGGTAAGGGCTGTAACTCAGTGGGAGAGCACCTGCCTTTATTGCAAATGGTTCAATCCTGGCACCTCTAGGTAATATTACGGAAATAAAAAATGTCCTCTCTGAAACCCTGGAGCATTGCTGCCGGTCAGTGGAAGTGCTGAGCTACATGGACCCAATTCTCTGACTCTATATTAAGCAGACTCCTAAGTTCTCTCTCTCTCTCTCTCTCTCTCTCTCTCTCTCTCTCTCTCTCTCTCTTGGCAGGTGGAAAACAAAATGTAATGCCGCCTGCTGTGGGTGCCCTTCTCCTGGAGCTGGCTGTGCTGGCTGTCCTGTCTCTGGGCTTCTGCTTCTACAACGGTTATCAGAAGAGACTCTGTCTACACCGCAGGGAAGTCGGGGACCTGATGACTCGGGCGCTGTTGAATGCTGAGCACAACTGCGGCAGCATTAATGCCAGTGTAGAATATGCTTGATTAAAAAAATGAACCTTGCTTAGTAACGCAGGACGGTGGTGTCTTAATGTACCCAGCGCTTTTAAAAAAAGAAAAACTTGTCAATATGGAGGCAATGAGCCTATGATGGTTTTAGAGCCCTTCTCTAATCCAGAAGATCTAGAGATGGTGATTTAAGAGTGGGAAGCAGTTGTTCTTTCTCTTTTGGGTCAACACTAGGGTTGCCATATCTTGGGCCTCATCCAGCTGACACTTCAGATATTCTTCCTCGATTTCAATTCTTGAGTTTTCCAAGTCTCTCATCAGCACCTGAGCAGCTAAACAGAGTTCAGTATGACTGAAAAATCAGAAGCAATGGCGAGTGAATGGTTAATATTGGGTTGGGTGGGGACTGTGAAACTAGGGGGCAGAAATGTGAGAATGAGATTTTACCGGGAGAGACCTGGTCATTGGACCCTTTAGTTTCCTTTCCCCTCCTATAAAAACTGCAAAAGACACTCTCTTTTAAAGTTTAAATAACAAATACTTGCATTTGATTAAATATACAATGCAGGTGGTTTTACTTAATGTTGCTAATATATCTTGGAATGGCAATGCTCATTGACTTTGGGGGGGGGCAGCCCTCTCAAATATTTTATCGGGGGCCCCCGAAGACCCCCTAGCGGTTGGCTCCTATGCATAAGCCTGAGACTCATGCATGTGGCAGGAAACATTTGCACATGTACATTAGAGACAAGGTATTTATTTCTTATCGTTATCCCAATCTCTGAGCAGTCGGAGAATCTAGGGCAGGGCTCAGCAACCTAAGGCCCATGGGCCACAAGCGGCCCACGGGGGTCGTTTAACTGGCCCACAAGCCGCCCCCGAACTGAGCCTCCAACTCGGCAAGTCCCCGCATGCTTCTGCGGCGCTGGAAATCACGTCTGCGCTGATGCAGACACCGGAAATCACGGGCACTAAAGCACATGCGCAATCTGGTGCACAGAGGGATCTCTGGAGTGAACCGGTCCAGGCGAGGTAAACCTTGCCGACCCCTGATCTAGGGGTTCCAGGAACCTTCCCAGGGTTTGGTTTCCTTTGAATGAAGGTCAGCGGAGACTATACAGTGGACGCTCGGGTTGCGAACGTGATCCATGCGGGATGCACGTTCGCAACCAGCAGTGTTTGCAACCTGCGTCTGTGCATGCGCTGGTTGCGATTTGGCGCTTCTGCGCATGCACAAAGCACAATTTAGTGCTTCTGAGTATGCACGAACGCTGAAACCCGGAAGTAACCCGTTCCGGTACTTCCGGGTTTCGGCACTCCACAACCCGAAAAAACGCAACCTGAAGACGCTGTAACCCGAGGTATGACTGTATTGTCTTTAGGATATACAGCTTGGTTTACACATATATGCAACCTGAGCATAAGATGGAGGGGCTTGCAGCATTAACACCCAGAAATAACTTGCTTCTCCATTAGTCTCGGCTTTGTATCCAGCACAGAGCAAGCGTGTCTCTGGGCCTCCAACTCCCAGCCTGCTTCCAGCTCAGCTCATATACAATCCTCTGGCTTTTGTCCTCTTAAGGGTGCGAAGGCCCATGCATTTGCCTCGAGGGCCCAGTCACTTGGTTTTAGCTTCTGTAACCTGGCTCCTTATTTTAGGATGTGGATGGGGGTACTTGATGGGCACACTCTTCCTTGTCTCCAGAGACAGACGGGTAAGTCATCGCCTTACAAAGAAATGTGTCTGACTAAGGTACCGACATCCCAAAGGAGCAGAAAAGACTTTTTTTGTATGTGACAACAGCAGCAGGGATGCTACTAGCCCAGAGATGGAAGGAAGGAAGAGTCCCTACCAGAGAGGAATGGCAAACTAAGCTGTTAAACTATGCTGAAATGGCAAAACTGACTCAAAAGCTCAGGAGCCAAGAAGACAAACACTTCAGGAAAGAATGGGGGGAAATTATAGTTTATTTAGGAGACCTCTGCAAGCAGACGAAAACATTGGCAGGATTTTAATTTCACTTGTAATGTAACACACAATGGACAATATGGACAGATATAAAATAGAGATTATGAAATAATTTGCAGTTGAAAATGTTGACAATAGGACCCATGGAGGGGATGGGGGGAAGTCTTGAGATTCAGAGAAATATATACGGATATATATTCGGTATTGTTATAAATTTACATTTTTTAAATCAAATAAAAACGATTTTTTTAAAAAATGTGTCTGACTAGTTCAGGCATTTCCTCTGCTAGATTCTAGCCTTCACTGGGTACTGGACACCAAAAATTGGGGTTTGGAGCTTCATCCAGACTGAACTCCGTCCCAAACCCACAATAATATGTTAGATTTTTCACCCTTCCTTCGCCGTAAGGACCCAGGGTTATCACAGCAACATAAAACATGTAACCTTAAAATCAGTTAAAACGATCTAGAAGAAAAAGAATAAGGTGGGTCCTCAAGTGTATATCTCAGGTGTAAAAAAAAGGTCAGGGTAAAAAGAGGTGCACCTTCAGCGTAAGGTAAAGGGACCCCTGACCAGTCCAGTCGTGACCAACTCTGGGGTTGTGGCGTTCATCTTGCTTTATTGGCCGAGGGAGCTGGCGTACAGCTGGTCATGTGGCCAGCATGACTAAGCCGCTTCTGGCAAACCACAGCAGTGCACGGAAACACCGTTAACCTTCCTGCCAGAGCGGTACCTATTTATCTACTTGCACTTTGACGTGCTTTCGAACTGCTAGGTTGGCAGGAGCAGGGACCGAGCAACGGGAGCTCACCCCATCACGGGGATTCGAACCGCCAACCTTCTGATCGGCAAGTCCTAGGCTCTGTGGTTTAACCCACAGTGCTACCTGTGTCCCTTTTACCTTCAGCGTACAAGGAAGCTATACAGGCATGGTGCAACACCTGCTCCTGTGGGGGTTCCACAACTTAGGGGTGGTTTTCCTAGGGACCCTGGAAAATGAGGCCTAGCAACTCCTGACACCAACACCCAGGACAAAATGGGGACAGCCATTTACTAGGAAGGGACGCATTCCAGGAAAGCACAGCCTGTGGCCACTTCCAGACTTTATTTCCAGGTGTGATTCAATCACATAACGACAGATTCAGGTTCTGCAGCTGTGGTTGACAAGGGATTGTTGCATGGTTTCGGAGAGTTCAAATGGGGTGGATTTGCCTTGAAATGCCTATTACATCTGTCCTCCATCCCTAGTGATGAAGGAAGTGCCAAGAAACAGTGTGGAGGAAACACTTCCTTTTGACCCAATATCATCTTAAAGGTAAAAGTAAAGGGACCCCTGACCATTAGGTCCATTCGTGGCCGACTCTGGGGTTGCGGCGCTCATCTCGCTTTATTGGCCGAGGAAGCTGGCGTATAGCTTCCGGGTCATGTGGCCAGCATGACTAAGCCGCTTCTGGCAAACCAGAGCAGCGCACGGAAACACCGTTCACCTTCCCGCCGGAGCGGTACCTATTTATCTACTTGCACTTTGACGTGCTTTCGAACTACTGGGTTGGCAGGAGCAGGGACCGAACAACAGGAGCTCACCCTGTTGCTAGGATTCGAACCACCAACCTTCTGATCAGCAAGTCCTAGGCTCTGTGGTTTAATCCACAGTGCCACCCGCGTCCCCTAATGTCATCTTGCCTCCCTGCAAATGAGTCAGGATGAATCAATGGGCTACCTGGAAGTGCCCTGTGATTGGGTCAGCTGGGGCGGCAGTGGGAGCAAGCTAAGTTACTTAGGGCTGCCTACTGATCCGTCAGTCCCAAGTGAGTTCTCAATGGGACGACTCGAGAAATGATGCACAGCACTGTTGCCTTGTTCTCCGATGAAGAATGTTGGGCTGTACTCAACATAATAATAATAATAATAATAATAATAATAATAATAATAATAATAATAATATATTTATACCCCGCCCATCTGGCTGGGTTTCCCCAGCCACTCTGGGCAGCTTCCAACAGAATATTAAAATACATTAACCTATTAAACATTACAAGCTTCCCTAAACATTAGTCATACTCTCAGACTTATTGACATTAGTGAACATGGCGAACGTGGATCCATTCATTCCACTAGGCAGAACTTAGTTTACTGATTGATTGATAATTGCATTTATATTCAACCCTTTTCTCTAAGAAGCTCCAGGTGGTGTACATGGTTCTGCCCCTCCCCATTTAATCCCCCCACAACAACCCTCTGAGGTAGGCCAGGCATAGGCAAACTCCAACCCTCCAGATGTTTGGGGCTACATTTCCCATCACCCCCAGCTAACAGGACCAGTGGTCAGGGATGATGGGAATTGTAGTCCCAAACATCTGGAGGGCCAGAGTTTGCCTATGCCTGGGCTAGGCTGAGAGGCAGCGACTGGAGCTAGGCCACTCAGGGAGCCTCATAGCTGAGTGGAGATTCGAACCCTGGTCTCCCAGGTCCTAGTCTGACACTTTAACCACTGCACTAGCGCAGGCTGTAAGTATTGTATTGGATATACACCACCCATGCTTTGGAATCAGGAACCCTCTGAAAATTTGGCATGCTATGTGAGTATACCCAAACCAGTTTACTCAGAAGTAAATCCCCGTGAGGTCTGCAGCTCCACAGGGCACCTGTTATGGATTGTAGCTCATGACTTCAGGGACCCAATTAGGGTTGCTGGCCAACAGGAGACTTGGAACAATTAAGGAAGGCCCAGGTGTGTTAAATTTTCTCTCTCAGCCTATTTAAGAAAGAATTTGTGTATCCCCTCCTTTCTTTCCTTCCTTATCTTTCTTCAGGACAATGATGACTGGCTTCTGGTGGGCAGCTGTGTTTATTGAAGTGTTGGGTAAGTTTTTGGCAGACCCTCCAAATGTCTCTGTTTTCCAGGGATCTCCCCGATTTAGAGTACCCATCCTGGTTTCTGATTTGATCCTGGAATGTCCCACTTTTCTAATGTTTTCTGTTTTATGGTGTTTTTATATATGTTGGAAGCTACCCAGAATGGCTGGGGCAATCCAGTCCGATGTGTGGGATATAAATAGTAAAATTATCATTATGGAATGGGATGTCCCTATTTTCATAGGAGAAAGTTGGAGGGTATGTTCCAGAGGGTGTGCTGGGGATCTTCCTTATGCTCAGTAATGCTTCTGAACATCAGCTGCCAAAAGCCACAGGTGGGGAGAGTGCTTTTGAGCTTGGATCCTGCTTTGGGGGGCTTTCCTTTGTGTCTCTGGTTTGACCACTGTGAGAGCAGGATGCTGTGCTTTAATGGGCCATTGGCCTCATCCAGCAGGTGGACTCTCTTTATGTTCTCAGCTGTGAATGAAAGTAAGGCTTCATTACTGCCCACATACGTTCTGAGCAAGGGTAGATTAATAGAGATGGCATGAAGTTATTTGGTGCACACAGCCTGCTACAGTCCAGTTCTTTGGCTATGCATTTCCAGATCAAGTTATCCTGTACTAATCCTGAGGTTCTCATCCTGCCGTTTCTTATGAAATACAGTGGTACCTCGGGTTACAGACGCTTCAGGTTACAGACGCTTCAGGTTACAGACTCCGCTAACCCAGAAATAGTACCTCGGGTTAAGAACTTTGCTTCAGGATGAGAACAGAAATTGTGCAGCGGCGGCAGCAGGAGGACAAAGTGATGCTTCAGGTTAAGAACAGTTTCAGGTTAAGAACAGACCTCTAGAACGAATTAAGTTCTTAACCCGAGGTACCACTGTACTGTATTTTGACAAATAGATTTGACCCGAATGCGTTTGCAGCCCAAGAGTGTGCAATGGGTTGAGGGTCAAGTTCTTAAAATTCCTGATCAGGTATTCTGCTCCTTTATTCCTCAGCCATCCCAGTTTTGGCCCAAGGAGAAGGCTTGGCTTCTCCAGCCACAGCGGGTTCTAACACTCCTCAAGTGACAACTGCAGAGCTGGGATTCTTCAACAGGGTATTTCATGGTGAGGTGACTTGTTTAATGTACAAAAAGGGGATGTTGGGTAGACCCACTGAAATTAAGGGACCAAACATAGGCTCCAACATTTGCACGATCCTGCCACTTTAAACAGTCCTGGCTTCCCCCAGAGAATCATGGGATCTGTAGTTTAAGCATGCTGGAAGTTATTAGAAGAGACCCCTATTCCCCTACCAGAACTACAATTCCCAGAGTTCCCTGTTAAGAGGGATTGCTTGTCAAACCACTCTGGGAAGAAGAGGGTTTTCTGAATATGGAAACTGGATATCTCTACTAGAGATGGAGAAGAACTTAAATTCAGCTCACATTTAACATCTTAAGGCAGCCCTGTTCAGGGAAGTTTTTAATGTGTGATATTTTAGTGTATTTTTGGTTCCTATGGAAGCCGCCCAGAGTGGCTGGGGAAACGCAGGGTACAAATAATAACTTATTATTATTATTATTATTATTATTATTATTATTATTATTGGCAAATTTATCTGATTTGAACTTTCCAAAGCACAGCCATCTTTTGAAACTCAAACTTTAGTGAATTTTTCGATGCAGTTGCTAGCCAAGTAATGCGAGTAAAACTGCATAGGCTAGGGTAAAGGAAGCATGGAAATGTGCATATATTAGTGAGACTAATCTTTTAAAAATGCATCGCATTAGGGGACCTTGCTTAAAATTATTAAACAAAATTGCATAGAAAAATGGGCAGGTTAGGAGAAACTCTCACTAAAATGCTGATAGATTCTCATGATAACCCTTTCGGTTTTTTTAATGCAAACTGTAGAAATGTAGAGAATGGAAATTGCAATTGGAAAAACTAAGAACTTGAGAGAAACCTAAATGGACAGTTCCATCCACTCCTAGTCGCAAATATTTGAGGGAGCATCAGGATCAGTGCAGGTATCCTGGCAACAAAGGCATATTGGCTTTAGTTTCAGGCTAAAATTTGTGATGGGAGATGCTAATGGGGAGTTAGCCCAGCTAATATCTTTTTCTCTCCCTATCTCCAGCTGCAAAGGGTCTAGTGTGGAGCAGCAATGCCGATACCACAGAGCCCACGGCAACCACTTTGCCAACGCTTCCTCGCTCCACAGCAGCCAACACAGAGCCTCGCGTCCAGCTTCTGCAAGCTGCTCAGGCCAGTGATGCAAAGATTAATATCTCTCTAAGAGTGTTGAATGGTAAGATCATAGCTGTCAACCTTCCCTTTTTTTGTGGGAAATTCCCTTATTCCGTCGCTGTTTCCCACTGCTTCCTGCTGCTATCCCGGATTGTTAGATATCCCGTAGACTGTCCCCGGGACAGGTGAGGCTGCTGATCACTTATTTTCAAATCCGAAAGTTGACAGATATGGGTAAGATGACTCTCCCACCCACAAGAGTCAATGGTTGCTTCCCTTAGCACCCTGATTTTGGGGTTCAGTTATGCCATAGTAAAAGATTATCCTTGTTGGTAAAGGTAAAGGGACCCCTGACCATTAGGTCCAATCGTGACCGACTCTGGGGTTGCGGCGCTCATCTCGCTTTATTGGCCAAGGGAGCCGGCGTACAGCTTCTGGGTCATGTGGCCAGCATGACTAAGCTACTTCTGGCAAACAAGAGCAGTGCACGGAAATGCCGTTTACCTTCCCGCCAGAGCGGTACCTATTCATCTACTTGCACTTTGACATGCTTTCGAACTGCTAGGTTGGCAGGCGCAGGGACCAAACAACGGGAGCTCACCCCGTCGCGGGGATTCAAACTGGCAACCTTCTGATCAGCAAGTCCTAGGCTGTGTGGTTTTACCCACAGTGCCACCTGCGTCCCTCATCCTTCTTGGTACCAGCATCTTAATGCTCAACTGCAAGCAGGGTACTTGGAAGGCGGGAAACATTGATCTAAGCCAGTCTTTCCCCAAACTGGTACCTTCCAGAGGTTACTGGACTACAGTTCCCATCAGTCTCAGCTGGAATGCCTAGCGATCAGGACTAGTGCCAGCCTCTGAAGGGTTGCTTCTTCTTCTCTCTGGCGATCACTGATAACTGAGTAAGATTGTCTTCCATAAACACAGTTTTAACAATGAGTCCGTAAGTAACTGTGGAGGCCAATTCTGGATCCACACGTGGCTGATACCATTGTGGCTAGTAGCCATTGATAGGCTCTGCCAGTGGCATAGCGTTGGTTGCTGGTGCCCGGGGGTTGCGTGCACATGTATGCCGGGAGGAGGATGCACATGTAGGGGAGCGCCAGCCCACCCTCGCCACTGACATTGCTGGAGCAACCCCACCTCCACCAGAGTAAAGTGGGGATGGGCTCAGCCGCCTGCCCACCTGTGCAAAGTTGGGTTTCCAGACTACAATTCCCATAATCCCTGACCACTGGTCTTGCTAGCTAGGGATGATGGGAGTTGTAGTCCAAAAACAGCTAGAGACCAAAGTTTGGGAAACACTGGTCTAGAGAGCAGCAGGTTGAGGAAGGCAGGCGTAAGATGCTATCTGTGTGGCAGGATGTAACATAGGCTAGTCCGCACCGCACACAATTTCCAACTTCTCTCCCAGAAGACCACAGTGTTGCGGCTGAACCTGGGGAGTATGTCGAAGGTGCCTTGATCCACTTTGAGGCCAGAGTCCAGGCAGGTCCAGGCCTGTCCCCCAAGCTCTACGTCGATGAGTGCTACGGCATGGATGCCCGACACCACGGCCATTTCAGGAGGGTCTACATATTTGCAGATAAACACGGGTGAGTGGTGTGCCGTTCTGTTAAAAGATGGAGAGGGCCTTCTTGGTAGTGGCACCCACCCTGTGGAACGCCTTCCCGTCAGATGTCAAGGAGATCAGTGGCTATACAACCGTTAGAAGACATCTGAAGGCAACCCTGTATAGGAAAGTCTTTTAATGTTTTATTATGGTTTTATATATGTCAGAAGCTGCCCAGAGTGGCTGGAGCAACCCAGTCAGATGGACAGGGAACAACAACAAAACAACAACAACAACAACTCCGGGTGGCTTCCAACAAAATATTAAAATACAGTAATAATAATAATAATAATAATAATAATAATAATAATACCAACAACAAAGGTGTTTCAATGTGGTTGCCCTTCCACCCACCCCCACTAAAGCAGAAATGGGGCAGTGTGTTAAAATGAGTTCATCATTAAACAAAAAAACCATATTTTGACAGCGCATTTCACAGATATCTGATCCAGCAACGTCAAAACTGGATTGTGCTCAGCCCCGAGGCAGTGTGGAAAATTGGGTCAAAACTGAAAGGGGGAAAAAACCCCCGCCCCGCAATACCTAAAAAATGATTCTGGCACTCAAAATCACACTCTTCCCACTTTCACGGTTAACTTGCCAGGTGCCTGTATGGTGACGGCCCCAAGGTCAGGTGGCTCCGTAGAGAAGACTCTGCAATGCTGTTCACAATACCTGCCTTCTTGCTAACCGGTGACTCGGAGGAGGTAGGACTCTCTCTGGAGTATGTGTCTGTATTCTGGGATGCCGCTGACGTTCTGTTAAGAGAATTCCTGGTTTTCTCGCCTAATCTTCCTCCGACTGCCATCTGCAGGATTCTTTGGGGAAGCCCTTAATTCTTAAAAATTGTTCACAGAGCCAGTGTGAGTCGGTGCCTCAGCAGGGATGCCGCGATGCAAGCTGAATAAAACACCCAAACACTTTCATTGGCCAGTGTGGTTGTAGTGGTTCGTGTCAGACTAGGACCTACTGGGTGACCTTGGGCCATTTGCTAAATCTCAACCTAACCTACTTCATAGGGTTGTTGTGAACACAACATGGGAAGAACCACAAATACCACCAAGAGCTCCTGGGATGTAGATGGAATTAGCAAATAAATATTTGTGACAGTTTTGAATCTGCTGCAAAAAAATAACTTCCCTCCTTTTCTAGATCTATATTCATTGCCTCCTGTCAGCATGGAGCAAAGAGACCTCCTCAAGCTTTGGCAAGAAAGCTTGTTACTTTGACAACATCTCCTCCAGGTCAGCTCTAAGCCCCTTTTATTGCAAATCCTTGCTTGACCTCCCTCCCCCCAACCCCAGACTAAATTTATTTAAATACCTTGCAAACAAAAGCAAGAATGCATTCGATATTAGTTAAAATCTGTTGATCTCATCCTTAAGCACTTATTTTGTCTGGCCAGATGTTTTGAAGACACGCTGTTTCTTTGCCGTGGTGAATTTGACACAAGAGACAATCGGTTGCAAATCCAATTAGGTTTTTAAGTCCCACTGAAATTAATGGACCTAAATTAGTCATGGCCATTAATTTCAATGTGTTTACTCTGAGTAGGACTAACAACTGGATACAAAGGTGAACTTCTTATATCTTCTTAACTTACTGCATGATGCACAGTTCCTATTTAGTTGCATTATTTTAAACGGTTGTACAGTGGTACGTTGGGTTACAGACGCTCCAGGTTACAGACTCTGCTAACCCAGAAATAGTACCTCGGGTTAAGAACTTTGCTTCAGGATGAGAACAGAAATAGTGCAGCAGCAGCACGGCGGCATCAGGAGGCCCCCTTAGCTAAAGTGGTGCTTCAGGTTAAGAACAGTTTCAGGTTAAGAACGGACCTCCGGAACAAATTAAGTACTTAACCCGAGGTACCACTGTACACTGCCTTGGTAAGTTTTGTGCAACGTTACAGCTTCCCTTAACAGTTGCTGCCTATTACTTGTAGTGATTTTGTTCCCTTCTAGCTGGAAGAACATAGACGAACCATCCAAGAATTATGTCTGCAAGTGCTGCAACAGCTACTGCCCTTTGGAGCCCC
This sequence comes from Podarcis liolepis, assembly GCF_965112155.1. Classification (NCBI taxonomy): domain Eukaryota; kingdom Metazoa; phylum Chordata; class Lepidosauria; order Squamata; family Lacertidae; genus Podarcis; species Podarcis liolepis. Next base: position 25,252,452 of record NC_139566.1, on the reverse strand, counting down.
CCACTCCTGGAAGCGAGAAAGGTACCCGTAAGCTAGCCTTTGTGTCTAGTAACCCAAAGCAATAACTGAAACGCAAGTAGCCAGCTAAGAGGTGGGTGGTGAATTTTTACCATTCACACTGATCCGTGGCAACTAGGAATCTAGTTCAAATCGCATTTTAATATGAGCACCTTCCAGAAAAAAATTCTTGAACTGAAACGCAGCTGCCCTTTGAAATTTGCCCTTCTCCAAATTTGGCAGTGAAGTTCTTCAACCAATAATAAAACATGATAATAATTGCATATGTTAAGGGAAGCCTAAATTCTGCCTTGTGTTTCCCAAAGGTACCGTATTTTTTGCACCATAACACTCACTTTTTTCCTCCTAGAAAGTAAGGGGAAATGTCTGTGCGTGTTATGGAGGAAATGCCTACGGGTGGCATGCCTACAGATTTTCCTCCTCTAAAAACTACGTGCGTGTTATGGTCGGGTACGTGTTATAGAGCGAAAAATACGGTATATATGGTTGGCTGCTGTGAGAGCAGGATGCTGGACTGGATTAGACCACTGGCCTAATCCAGCAGGCTCTTATGGGGTTCTCATTTCCACTACTGCCGTTTTCCACTTTTTGGATAGATCATATATAGAGCATAGAATTGTAGAGTTGGAAGAGACCCTGTGAATCATCTAGTCCAACCCCCTGCAAGGCAGGAATATGCAGCTGTCCCATACAGGGATCGAACTTGCAACCTTGGAGTTATCAGCACCACATGCTAACCAGCTGAGCTATCTAGGATAAGGTAGCAATATAGAATTTAATCCTGTGCTACATTGCTGTAGCACCATTTCTGTGCACATGAGCCTTCCACAACTGAGTGCCATCCTGATGTGTTAGGACTCACCATTGGTACTGCTGGCTGCTGGAACTGGGAGGGGAGCCCCAACATTTGAAGGACACTGGAGGCTGGTATATAAGCAATTGTTGGGTTCCTGCAGGAATCGTAGCTTCCCTACTTCTAAAACTATTTATCCTGTCTTCCAAACAGCATTTTGGGGTGAAGGAAAGCTCCACAGGAAAGTGGTTGGCCCTTTGAGAGTGCACAAGGAAGATGTACCTTGGTTTGAAGGTTGGTTTTTGTGTTTCTCGTTTCTGAATACCTTAGTCTCTTCTGGGGCTGGAAATCGTGCTCAAGAGCTTCCAGGAGAGTCACTCAAAATAGGCAGCCCCAGAAGCACTGGTTGAGATGTTTAAAGGGCAAAAATCTGCATATGCTAAGGTGCTGCTTAAGTTTCAGAGGGTGAGTTACTGGGTTTTTATTTATTGCATTGCATTTTTATTAAATTTGTAGGCTGCCCTATACCTGTGGATCTCAGGGTGGTTCACAATATTAAAAAACAAAACAAAATACATAATAAAAAGAAAAACAAAGGCAAAAACCAATAATCCCCCCTTCCACAGCACATCTGAAAGGGCATCAGATGTCAATTGGCCAAAGGCCTGGTTGAAGAGGAATATTTTTGCCTGGCATCTAAAGGTGCATAATGAAGGTGCCAGCAGAAGCCCCCTGGGTGGGGGGAGCATTCCGCAATCTGGGTTTTCACCGACAATCTGATCTGGGGGCCTGAAATTGGGGTGGGCAAAATCTGCGGGGAAGATAGCTGCTAGCCACAATAGCTGTGCTCTGCCTTCAAACTTTGGGAGGCAGCAATGCTTCTGAATACCAATTGCTGGAAGCCTGAGCGGAGAGGACTTTTGTGCTCAAATCCCACTTGCAGGTTTTCTGTAGGCATCTGGCTGGCCACTGTGAGAACAGGCTGCTGGACTAGATGGGTCAGTGGCCTGATCCAACAGGTGGTTATTATTATTAGGAGTTGTAGCCTACAACATCCGAGGCCCATCAGAGCCAGTGTGGTGTAGTGGATGTGGGTGGCGCTGTGGTCTAAACCACTGAGCCTCTTGGGCTTGCCAATCAGAAGGTTGGCGGTTCAAATCCCCACAACGGGGTGAGCTCCCGTTGTTCTGTCCCAGCTTCTGCCAACCTAGCAGTGCAAGTAAATAAATAGGTACCGCTCCAGGGGGAAGGTAAACGGCGTTTCCGTTGGGCCAGAAGCGGTTTAGTCCTGCTGGCCGCATGACCCAGAAAGCTGTCTGTGGACAAACGCCGGCTCCCTTGGCCTGAAGCGAGATGAGTGCTGCAACCCCATAGTCACCTTTGACTGGACTTAACAGTCCAGGGGTGCTATACCTTTACCTTAGTGGAGCATTTAGGATCTGGGGGACTGGAGTTCAAATCCCGTCTTGGTCAGGAAAACTTACTGGGTGATTGTTTGCCCAGATGTTGAGTCTCAGCCTAATCGATCTCTCAGGATTTGGGGAGGGGTGTGTGGAAATGAGGAGCAGGGAGGGCCATGTATGCCAGTTGGGGGTATCTGCAGGGAAGGTGGGATATAAACATAATGAGAGGATACTCTATCTATGGCAGGTGTGAGGAACCTGTGGTCCTCCAGATGTTTGCTGATCTACAACTCCCATCACCCCATTGGCCACACTTGCTAGGGCTGATGGGAGTTGTAGTTCAGCAACAGCCAGAGGGCCTGAAGTTTCGCCTATACCTGAATGAGGGCATTTTGCTTAGGCAAAATGGCTCCCTAAACGTCTCTTCCCTTCCAGGACGATGCCACACCATGAAGACGTTCCTCTTGGTGAGCATCTCCTTTGGAGGCAGCTGTGTGCTGGCGGCCCTTTTCAGCGGGGCTACGATAGCACTAGGCCTAGCTGTCCTCCGCTACTCCCGCACCAGCAAAGGCCGCAAACCCCTGAAGAACCGCAAGGAGCAGCAATTCCAGACAGAGCTCCAGCTGGTCCTTGGGGACCTGACCGTCGACGAAGAGGTGGAGAAGGAATCCAACATTGACTACTGCAAGATCAAGAGCGACACGCCAGAGAAGGCCTAACTCTCTAATCCTAAAAGCAAAAATAAAATGTGTGTTGAAAGCTTTCCGTTTATCGCTGTGTAGCTTTACTGCCATAGTCAAACTTTCTCCCCTTGGTTGAAGGAACTTTTCCACCCCACCCCAGCCGGAGGGCCACGTTTGCTTCTTGGCAACATTGCAGGGGCCACATGCTAGTGGTGATGGGGGACAGAAGCAAAAGTGGGTAGAGGAATCAGCCCAAACTTTAATTTTTGTGTAAGGCAAGTTAATGGAGTACAGCTGAGTTCTTTCTTATGCAACTAGTGAGGACCACCTTGCTGTACAGGGCATCTGATAGTCTGAAGTGCATTGGAGATCTAGCACTGCCATGTAAACGCCGAAGGGGCTCATAAATGGTGCAACTGCGTGAGCCACCCAGAAAGGAAATCAGATACGGAAAGTTGTTTTGTTTATTTATATGCTAAAATTCTCACTGGCTTGGGTAAACACCACGCAGGTGGCTGGACGAGGATGAACCTTGGAATCCATTCCATCTCTTGAAGTTTACCCCAGAACTATAAACCTAGAATTTTTTGAGGGGTGTCCTTCTTTAAATGCATAGTGTGTACAGTGTCACTATCATTAAGCCAGATTGAAGGAACTACAAATAACTTTTTTCAGCTGAGCAGCAGTAATGGGAGCCATTTAGAACTGGCTCTACTTAAGTCGTTAACGATTAGTGCAATTAACCACTCCCATAGCTGGGAGTGCAATATAAACTGTCACCAGGCTAGTCCACATTGCTACTGGGAAGCAGCTGCCAGGAACCCTAAAAAAATAACAGGTTGTGCCTTAAGTACATCCCGTCCCGTCCCCCCCGAACATTGACCTGAACAAGGATGTGAAAGGATTTCTAGAAGGCCACATGCAAGTTCTGTTGGCATGGGAAATGGACCAGTCTCTACACAGGTTTTTAGGACACATCCTGAGCTGCCCAGGAGATCCATCCTCGTTAGATCCACAGTACCAAGCTGCACTGGTTCAGCACAGGTCCCACTAAGCTGAATTTCAATATTTTAGAAGTCTAGATAACATGGAGACCAGAGAGAAGGAGGTAGTGGCTTTGAGGGTGGATGACAGCCTGGTTTTGCTATCGGAGGCTCTGGTAGACCAGGGGCAGGAGGACTTCCTCTTACTCTTCTGTCTTGTAGAGTTTGCGGAGACTGGAGTCCATCAAGAAATCCACTGACCTGCACCAGAGGGATCGGGGGAGAGAGAGACAGGTAAAACAATAGTGCGATCCACAAAAAACCTACAGCGGTACCTCTGTTTTCTAACATCTCCGTTGTTGAGCGTTTCGGTTTTCGAACGTCGTAAACCGGGAAGTAAGTGCCTTGGTTTTCAAATGTGCCTCAGAAGTCAAACATGAAATGCAGTTTCCGTATTGAGTTTTCTGTTTTAAGTTTTCTGTACTGAGGCTTCCGTTTTGAGTTTTTGAATGTTTCGTCTTCCGGAACGGATTACCATATTTTTTTCCATCTATAAGATTATTTGGGGGGACTCAGAATTAAGAACATGGGGGGAGAGATGGCCCAGAGTATAAGACGCCTCCTATTTTTTGACATTTTTAAAGGGGAAAAACCTAGTCTTATACATGAAAAAATACGGTACGTTAGAAAACCAAGGTACCACTATACAGTGGTACCTCTGGTTAAGTACTTAATTCGTTCCAGAGGTCTGTTCTTAACCTGAAACTGTTCTTAACCTGAAGCACCACTTTAGCTAATGGGGCCTCCTGCTGCCGCCGCTCCGCCGGAGCACAATTTCTGTTCTCATCCTGAAGCAAAGTTCTTAACCTGAAGCACTATTTCTGGGTTAGCGGAGTCTGTAACCTGAAGCGTATGTAACCTGAAGCGTATGTAACCCGAGGTATACATTGTATTTGCCTGGCATTTCCATGGAGGCAAGAAATTCCTCCAGGGGTTTGGGGGACATATGTGTTGTTTTTTGATGCTCTTGTAGAAAACCCCAAATTGAGATCACTCTCCCTCCCTCTCCCAATGTGACTGTTATCATGTGAGGAGAATGCACGTCTGAATAAGGATTAGAAGCTGAGCAGGAATGAAACAGAAATCTAAGGGAGGCAAACAGATTCTGCAAAGAAGCGACGGGTGGCTACTTTAGGAAGTAACAGCAGAATCAGTCTCTCAGTGAAGAGGTGTTTCCTTGTGTCTGGCAGTAGGGGGTGCCACTTACTTTTAAAAACCAGTAAGAATAGGACCTTAGGGCATGACATTCTGTATCGATCAATCAAAGAGAACACAATGTCGCTGACTCTCTCTGGGCGTAATGTTTATTTATAGACAGACTGAATTCTTGCCCAGGGATTGAATTTATTCACATTGTTTTACCCAAGAGAACGCCAAGGCACGATTTAAATGAGAAAAGTGAGGTCAGGGATGAGATACCCTATTTTGAGAATCAGTATCCCAGTGTGAGATTATAAATAAAGACTCATTTTCTGACATAATTGCTCTGTTCCCCTAAGGGATCTTAGTTTGAAAAGGCGGCTGTTCAGCCATGCTTATGTCAGAGTACTTTGGCCATGTTCACACAACACGTTTATGGCACTAGGAAGCCACTTTAAACAGCCACGGCTTCCTCAAAAGATTTCTGGGACCTGTAGTATGTTAGGGGTGCCGAGAGTTGTCAGGAGACCCCTATATTCCCCTCGCAGAGCTACAATTCCCAGAGAGGTTCAACAGGCAATCCATCTTCTTAGGAAACACTGGGAACTGTAGCTCTGTGAGTCTTTTTTTATATTATGGACCTGTGTTCTGTATTATTTTGTTAATACTATTGCTTAATGCAAGTTTTTGCCATGGCCTTTGGCTAGAACAGTAAACTTACGAATTGAACGTGAGGGAAACAGGGGCCTCCTCACAACTCTCAGCACAAACTACATTTCCCAGGATTCTATGGGGGAAACTGACTGTTTAACGAGGCATCATAGTGCTTTAGATATATGGTATGGATGTGAGGTTTAAAATTTGAGGCCGTCTTAATCACTACTGTTAGAAGGTAAGTTGCCCTTTCAAGGTCACCACCTCAAATAATAACCTTTCCCAATCAGGTGTTTAGGGCTACAACTCCATTCAACCCCAGCTGGCAGGCCTGTACTCCCAACCTAGCATCTGCTGGTTGGGGCTGATGGGATTTGTAGTCCAAAATGGCTCCCAGTGGCTGGTGCTGATGGGATTTGTAGTCCAAAATGGCCCCGGTGGCTGGGGCTGATGGGATTTGTAGTCCAAAATGGCCCCCAATGGCTGGGGCTGATGGGATTTGTAGTCCAAAATGGCCCCCAGTGGCTGGTGCTGATGGGATTTGTAGGCCAAAATGGCCCCAGTGGCTGGGGCTGATGAGGGTTGAAGTACACAGCACCTAGCAGGGCTTCTTCAAGGTTGATACAGCTCATCCTTGGCTGTGCTCAAGGGGTGGAAGTTGCCCGTACCTGTCGATGGGTTTGATGATGAAAGGGATGGCCGAGAGTCCCACGGCGGTGGTGGCCCACTTCCTGACCGAGAGAGGCCAGTGCGTCATGCTGGCCATGAGGTAGAGTGACCCTGCGCAGATGCGGTTAATGGTGAAGCCAGGAATGGCCACGGAAGCCAGAGCCTGCCATATAAATGTGTCCACGACCGCCACTGCGGCATGCTTGCTCCTCCCTTCGTCCACGGCCTTTGCCTGTCAGTCGGAGGAAGGATGAAAGGGGTGCGGACTTAAAACGTTTAAAACCGAAAAAGAAACTGACCTTCATCCCTTTCAGGTTTCCCATCCTACCCTTTTTCCAAACAAGTCATTTAAAAACAAAACAAAACACCTAAAACCTAATTTATCCATGTGCTTGTTAACTGCTTCTTCTTGAAACGAAAGGAGGTATATAAATTATATGAATCATTGTTTTTGTTTATTTATTGTTTCATAAAATCCATACACCTCTCGACTGTTTAAAAAAAAACCCTCAAAGCAGTTTGCAAAAAGAGTAAAAGAACTAAATTATCAGTGAAACATTTGAAACATTAAAAGCGTAACTGTGTTTACCTTGAGCCCGGGGGCAACACTCAACCCTATCTGAAATCTGTAACTTTAATTACATTTTCTGTTTTACATTTTGGAATATTCATTTAAACAACCATAAAATATCAATGACTTCCCTTCTTCTCCTTCCATGGTTCATTTTGCATAACATAAATCCCTTCATATTTTATATAAACTAAACCCTTCAGTATCCCAATATGAATAATACAGTGGTGCCCCGCAAGACGAATGCCTCGCAAGACGGAAAACTCCCTAGACGAAAGAGTTTTCCGTTTTGGAGGTGCTTCGCAAAACGAATTTCCTATGGGCTTGCTTCGCAAGACGACAATGCCTTGCAAGTTCTTGCGGGGTTTTTCCCCTTCCCCCCCTTTTTCTAAGCCGCTAAGCCGCTTATCAGTTGATCCGATCAGCAGATAAGCCGCTAAAAGCCGCTAATAGCGCTAATCCTTCAATGGGCTTGCTTCGCAAGACGAAAAAACCGCTAGATGAAGAGAATCACAGAACGGATTCTTTTCGTCTTGCGAGGCACCACTGTAATTTAATAATAATTTATTATTTATACACTGCCCATCTGGCTGAGTTTCCCCAGCCATCAAAACTTATTTACACTGCTGAATTTACCTTAATGCTGCCCACGTTTTCAAATAAACACAATTTTCCTCCATATATTCAATAAACACTTTGCAATCTTCAAACGTATGTTCTTCTTGTTCTCTTATTCTATATGTTAGATCTGCAAGATGCGGGTATTCCAACATTCAACCTTATCTGGCCCTCAAAACCCTCGCTGGACGACATTGGCCTTCCTTTGCAACTTATGCATTCCTCCCCAGCAGGAATGAATCCTTGAATTCTGATAATGTCTCTTGCTTCCTATACAAAGGTAAAATCTTTGCTCCACTCGCTTTTACCTCTGGCCTTGCCCACCACTACCAGCATGCGGCCCCCAGAAGGGAACATGGCCCTTGACTTGAGAAATGGTTTCGTCGCCTACTCTGTACTCACAGCAGCCGCCTTCTTGCCCTTGTCGATTGCGTCGGCCGCCACGTAGGCAGTTGCTACTCCGTAGCTGGCCCAGACCAACGAGACGGGCACGATGGCCCGGAAAGACTCCCCGACCTCGTTGGCGTAACCTGTAACAAAGGTCAAAGGTCAGCAGGGGTGCCAAAGCCCCTCCCACAGCTTCAAGCTCCGCCCAACAGGCAGGAAGAGTCCAACAGCTGTCATTACTTTCAAGAGTTAATGTGTCCGCAGCCACGGGGGGTGGGGAGAAACTCCCTGCTTCTCTTGATTTGTCTCTGCTTTTTCATTTTAATTAGGGATTTCCTGGATATAGCCGGGATTCAACCGCTGAAAATTGCCTCCGGGTAGAATTTTGGAAAAGCAGCTAAAATGTCTGGGAAAACCCAGATGGATGGCAGCCTCAAAAAACCTATTTTTTGTTGTTGAATAATTTTTATTAATTTTCAGTTACAAAGGTCCAATATACAGCATATTATATCGATACCAATATTGGACAAAAGTCCAATACAGTGGTACCTCGGGTTACATATGCTTCAGGTTACAGACGCTTCAGGTTACAGACTCCGCTAACCCAGAAATAGTACCTTGGGTTAAGAACTTTGCTTCAGGATGAGAACAGAAATCATGCTCCGGCGGTGCAGCAGCAGCAGGAATCCCCATTAGCTAAAGTGGTGCTTCAGGTTAAGAACAGTTTCAGGTTAAGAACGGACCTCCGGAACGAATTAAGTACTTAACCCGAGGTACCACTGTATAATTATTATGACACATTTAGTAATTTGTAAATTCGCAAGTGAAGTTCTCCTTTCTCCTCCCTGTGTGATGTTTTAATTTCCATCAATTGTTCCTTTACCTCTGGTTACGTACTTAATTCGTTCCCGAGGTCCGTTCTTAACCTGAAACTGTACTTAACCTGAAGCACCACTTTAGCTAATGGGGCCTCCTCCTGCTACCGCACCGCCGGAGCACGATTTCTGTTCTCATCCTGAAGCAAAGTTCTTAACCCGAGGTACTATTTCTGGGTTAGCGGAGTCTGTAACCTGAAGCGTATGTAACCTGAGGTAACACTGTATTTCTTTATCGAATCTTATGTCCATATTGAATCTTCCTGATCTCCTTTGTGCCTTATGGCTCTGTTGACTCGGTGTTACTCTGGAGAAATCTCTCTCTTTTGTTCTCAACTCATCTGATTGCAGCTGTAAAAGTCCATACTTTCAGTTTCAAGCAGTGAGTCACTAACATCCTGCCAAAGCCCTATTTTTAATTCACCTGTCAATAAAACTGAAATATGAAGAATGAGATCCATTTAGCGCCACTAAGTCTAAGCCATAGCATCTTTTATTAATATGGAAAGGGAGGGGAGTGGCTTGTGCCTCAATGTGGAAAACATCCCCATCATTGCCAGAGGTATGTGAGGTTACAGAATGCGCACAAACATCTTAACAGCGTACTGTTTACGGAAAGTGTATAGGAGCAGAATTTAAGCACTTCTTTTTAGTTTAAGCTTCAGTGGATTGCAGTGAACTGGGTTACGGGTTGTTTTTTAAAAGATATTTATTAAAATTTTCAAAACATTACAAAATGAAAAAAAGAAAAATACAAAATAAAAATAGTTAAAAACAACTCAATCTTTCCATTACTTATTTTTCATTAGCTTGTTTCCCCGACCTCCCCGCGCCTCCCTTTTTTGTATTCCAGTTTAGTTTGTTGGTTCAGCAAATCCTTCCCCTCTTTGTTTATCCTAGTCTTTAATCTTAAAATATTGTGACATTAAATTTTTACCTATTAATAATCCATTTTTCATATTCCCTTATAGTATTACAGCTAAAAACCACTTAATTTCTATCCAACATCATTCTAACACTCATTAATTTTACAATATTTCTGTAAATAGTCTTTAAACTTTTTCCAATCTTCTTCCACCGACTCTTCTCCCTGGTTGAACTGGGTTACGGTTTGGGGGACCAACCAACACCAAGACTGGTATATGATGAACGTATCCTAAAAACAGTTGGATGGGATGTACCCAACCCACCCAGTTCATATATTACATTAACTATTGATTTATAGCCCATCTTTTCTCCAAAGGAACTCAACACACTTCTCCTTCTCCCTATTTTACCCCCAGAACACCCCTGTGAGGTAGGCTTGGCTGAGAGTTGGTGACTGACTCAAGGTCACCCCATGAGGCCTCATGGTGGGGATTTGAACCCTTGTATTTCAAGTCCTAGTCCAGTGCTCTAACCACTACACCACACTTCTTCCTTCCAAGGAACTCAACAAGGTCACGCCAAAATGTTATCCTCCAAATTTTATCCAGGCAGAGGGCCTTCTCGGTAGTGGCGCCCGCCCTGTGGAACGCCCTCCCTGCAGAAGTGAAGGAAATAAGCAGCTATCTTATCTTTAAAAGACATCTGAAGGCAGCCCTGTTTAGGGAAGTTTTTAATATTTAATGCTGTATTGTTTTTAACACTCAATTGGGAGCCGCCCAGAGTGGCTGGGGAAACTCAGCCAGATGGGCGGGGTATAAATAATAAATTATTATTATTACCATATTTTTCGCCCTATAGGGCGCACTGGCCCATAGGGCGCACTTATTTTTTTGGGGGGGGGAATAAAGAAAAAAATATATTCCCCCCCCCCGAGCCCCAAAGAGCAAAGAAGCCATGACAGCGAGCGGGATGGATCCCACTCGCTGTCCTGGCTTCGTTTTTAGCCTCGGGGCTGGGGGTCTGGGAGCAAAGGCGAGGTTGCGCTCAGCCTCGCCATCGCTCCTGGAGCTTGCTGGGCTGGGGGCGGGGGAAGCCCGAGCTTCCCCCGACCCCAGCCCCCAGAACAGGCTGCAATCCGCAAGCCTTAGGATATCCAGGCTTGTGGATATCTGCCCGAAGCCCGAGGCGCACCCCGCTGCGCTCCCCGGGTTTCGGGCTGCAGGCTGCTGTCCGCAAGCCTTGGGAGGCCGGTGGGAACTCCCGCCAGGCTCCCAAGGCTTGCAGATAGCTTCCTGAAGCCTGGAGAGCGAGAGGGGTCGGTGCGCACCGACCCCTCTCGCTCTCCAGGCTTCAGCGAAAGCCTGCATTCGCCCCATAGGACGCACACACATTTCCCCTTCATTTTTGGAGGGGAAAAGGTGCATCCTATAGGACGAAAAATACGGTATATTATTATTTAACTGCAAGAAGATCAAACCTATGCATTCTTCAGGAAATCAGCCCTGAGTGCTCACTGGAAGGACAGATCCTGAAGCTGAGGCTCCAATACTTTGGCCACCTCATGAGAAGAGAAGACTCCCTAGAAAAGACCCTGATGTTGGGAAAGATGGAGGGCACAAGGAGAAGGGGACGACAGAGGATGAGATGGTTGAATAGTGTTCTCGAAGCTACCAGCATGAGTTTGACCAAACTGCGGGAGGCTGTGGAAGATAGGAGTGCCTGGCATGCTCTGGTCCAGGGGGTCACAAAGAGTCGGACACGACTAAACGACAACAACATTATTATTTATCCAATATTTCCTTCAGTCTAACCCGCCACGCACGGTTGTTGTGAAAGTAAGATAAAGGGGGTGTTTGACCTTGCAAGCACCACCAGAAAGACAACAGCATAACAACTGCATTAACTTTCTTTGCTGGCAATAACCTTCACCGTCCGTTTCGCTCCCGCGTGCCTGACTGCCGCAGCTGTTCCTACAGGATTAAATTTCGCTGCACTGCGAAGAGGGGCAGCGATGCAGCCATTTTGTGCTGTTTGTGGAGACTGCATCCTCTGAAGAGTGTCAGTCTCCTCCTCCTGATGCCCTAGCAAAGTCCTTTTCCAAGGTCCAGAGAAAGTCACCTTAGGAGCTGCCTGCCACCCAACAGAGCAGAAACGTCCTGGCAAATGACACTTTGCACAAGGGGTCCTGCTTCTCAAATATCACTGAACGGAAGCTGACATTTCATCCTTGAAGCTGCCACATCACCACTACCCTGCCCATTTTTTCACCCCATGTTCCTGGCATTTTTGAGCTGTGTCTTCAATAGCTGTCCAAGACTGTCAACACAGGAGACTGCCTTGTTTAGAGTCAGAACACAGGTCCATCGAGCTCAGTACAGTGGTACCTTGGTTCTCAAACACCTTGATACTCAAACAACTTGGAACCCAAACACTGCAAACCTGGGAGTAAGTGTTATGGTTTGCGAACTTTTTTTGGAAGCCAAACGTGCTCCGTTTTGAGTGTCGCACTTCCGATTTGAGTGCCACACTTCCGTTTTGAGTGTTACACTGAGGTCTGTCTGTTTTTGCTATTTAGCGTTTTTGCTTTTGCGGCTTTTTTGTTTTGTTTTTGTGGCTCTGTGGAACCCAGTTCAGCTACTGATTGATTGGTTGTATGACTGCAGTACAGTACATTGTTTATTGCTTTCATTTTATGGATCAATGGTCTCGTTAGATAGTAAAATTCAGGTTAAATTGCTGTTTTAGGGGTTGTTTTTAAAAAAGGCTGGAACGGATTAATCCATTTTGCATTACTTTCTATTGATTTTGAAACGCTTTGGTTTTGGAACAGACTTCCGGAACGGATTAAGTTTGAGAGTCAAGGTACCACTGTACTGTCTACACTGACTGGCAGCAGTTTTCCCGGCCGGATTTGGGGAGATTTAAGCAAGGGCTTTTGGCATGCAAACTAGTTGCTCTGGCCACAAGGTCAAGAGTTACACACATGACATTTGGTTGTGCAAAGTTTTGTCCCGCAGTCATCTTTAAAGACAAGGACACCAAAGTATAGTCACAGAAGCCATGGTCCCCCAGCAGCAAACCAGTAGGAGCTGCTGCAAATCATCTTCTTTCTTTCTTTTTTTAAAAAAGAGTCAGTATGTGTAGTGGTTAGAGTGCCAGACCAGGGTTCAAATCTCCACTTGGCCTTTAAGGTTGATTTTGGACCAGTCACAATCTCTCAAGCTAACCTACCTCGCAAGACTGTTGTGAAGATGAAAATGGGAAGAGAGTGAACCATATATCTCACCTTGAGCTCCTTGGAGGGGAAAAAAGGGGGGATATAAATGCAGGAAATAAATGAAAATACTTTTCCTTTGAAGATAACATCATTTATGTAGCAATGATATAGAACAACACAGAAAACCAAGGGGATCCTTAATTCTTTCCCCACGTTGTTGTAAATGGCTGTCCTCAACAAGAAGAAAAACAATTTGAAAGGACAGTGACAGATTTTAATAAAGAAGCTGTCAAGAAAGTTAAGAAGCCTCTCCCCCTTTGCAGCGCCCAGTTGCCCACTGGAGACAGCAAGTAGGAAGGAGAAACTGAATTTTGTTTGCATTTCCGTGAGAAACAACTTATTAAAATATATAGCAGATGTACAATAGATATATATAGCTATAAGGAGTATATCTGGAAAGTTATACTCAGCTGCATGTAATGCATCATTTTGACTTCAGATCATGACATTTGTACCCAAACGCTTATTTGTGTTGGGAATTTATTGTCCCTGTTCCATCCATATATATGGAACTAAGTGCAGTACAGCCATCTTCTCAGAAAAACTCTTCACAAGCTCAAGAGGTCAAGACACGAAAGCTTTAGCAACTAATCCACACTTAATGACCCTCCTAAGTGGTACTCAGAATATCACTCAAGAAATCACTCAAGATATCCCTCAAGTAATTAAGGAACAAAAGAAGAAAAGTCACACTAACCTGGGAACTTCCTCTCTGCCCAGAACGTCGGAGGCTATACACCACACCCCCTCAACAGTATTTATAGGAACTCAAACACTGAGATCCTGCTCTGTTCCAGTAACAAGAAGCCGAAAGCACCAGCCTGAAGATGACGAGTGAGACCTCGTCGAAACGTCGCCTAGACACCCCAACTCTTACACGGGAAGACACCCGAAGACACCAAAACCTGCATTCCTGTACCCGTGAAAATCTACGAAAGCAAATATATATATATATATATATATATATATATATATATATATATATATATATATATAAATAAAAACATCCCTGGACAACACATTTATTTATTTATTCAATTAATATCACATCCTTCCTCCTGGTGAAGGAGCCCATGGTGGAAAATACATCAATAAAAACCAGCATATAAGAAGAGTTTAAAATATTCTCTCAAGCAGTGATTTCAGTGATTTCGCCATCAAATGCCTGGATCTAAACTAGAATGTTTCCAAATTCCTCTCGGAAGTCAATAACGAGAGGGGCAGATGTGCCTAACCAGGGAGGGCATTCATCAGACAGAAAACTGCCACTCGAAAGACCCTACCATGTGTATATGCCAGCCAGACAAGGCCTCCTCACCTGCCAGTCATAGTCTTGGAGATGCCCACTATCTCATGCCTGGTATCTATGAGAGCAATTGTCCCTTGTGTATCTTTTGTGTTGAAAGAGAAGGGTGTACAGTATTCTCATCAGCAGGGAGGCTTAAGGCTTGCAGAAGCTCTTGTAGACTTGAGTCTGGACCCTAAGCTAATGCCATAATAAATGTCTTCAAAAAAAGGTGCCACAAAACTGCTTGTTGGGCTTTGTTGTTGTTGTTGCTCCAAACTAAAGCCACAGTCCTAACCCCACTTCCTTGGGAGTAAGACCCACTGAATTAAAAAGGGCTTACAGTGGTACCTCAGGTTAAGTACTTAATTCGTTCTGGAGGTCCTTTCTTAACCTGAAGCACCACTTTAGCTAATGGGGCCTCCCGCTGCCACCGCACCGCCAGAGCACGATTTCTGTTCTCATCCTGAAACAAAGTTCTTAACCTGAAGCACTATTTCTGGGTTAGCGGAGTCTGTAACCTGAAGCGTATGTAACCCGAGGTACCACTGTACTTCTGAGCAGTACAACACTGCCCTGCTGGAAGTACCTTCAAGGAGGTGACAGTATGCCGTTTTATTGCATTTCTATCCCACTTCTTTTTTCTCCAATAAGCTCAAAGTGACAGACTTGCTTCTCTCCCTCCTCATTTAATCCACACAACAGCTCTGTGAGGTAGGTTGGATTAAGAGGTATTTGACAGATCCTCAAGGTCACCCAGTGTGCTTCATGGCTCAATGGGGATTTTGAACCCAGATCTCCCAGGTGCTGAGTTCTTTACCTAAAAACACACCATCATTGCCCATGTATACTCTACCTTTCAGGGCATGATTGTGCCCTGAAAGCTAAACATCTATTATTAACATTATTTCACCGAAAGGTATAGCACTAACGTCGCTTAATGGCGGTAAATTGGGACGAGAGTGGCCAACTTCTATCCTCGATGGAACTCCTGTGCCTAAGAAGGCGCAAGAGCTTGAAGGCACAGGAGCCCTGGCAGAAAAGCAGTTGGCAACCTCCGCTGCCCAAGCCTGAGAACAGCGTTCCTTGCCTTTTACTCCGATCAGTCTCCGCCGCCCGATTTCCACCCCCGTCCCGTCCCGTCCGCCAACTTCTTGTTGAACGCAGTCCCAGAGGGGAAAGCGCTCTTCCGCCGCCTGCGGGCTTCCTCGAGAGTAAATTTCCCGCCCTTAACGGAGGCTGGGACTGGCGAGGAGGCGCGCGGCGCGGCGATCGCCCTGCAGCCACTCACCCAGGTAGCGCACCCACGTGTCGCGGTAAAGGTCCGGCGCCGGCAGCGGAGGCTCCTCGGCCGGCGATCCCATTGCCGACTGCCCCGGGGCGCCAAGGGCAGGAGCAGGAAGGACGGGGATCGAGGAAGAGTCCCGGGCTGGCGGGCCAGCGCAGGCCGCGCCTCCTCTCCAAAGCGCGCAGCAGAGCGCACGGCGCCGCGGAGCCAGCGGCCAATGGAACCGGGCCCAGCCGGCCGAGCCGCCTCCCCACTGGCCGCCTGGCCGCGGAGAGGGGCGGCCCCAAAGGAGGAGGAGGAGGAGAAGGAAGGCTGCCTGCCTGCCTGCCGCCGCCGTGGGAAGCTCCCTCCCTGCCCACGATAGCGCGCGATCGCGCGTGGGGACTTCGAGGGTGGCTGCGTGGTTGTTCCAGGCACTGCCTCTCCGCCTCAACCTACCTCGCAGGGCTGTTGTGAGGATTGAGTGAAGAGCGCGAGATCCATGTCTGTGGGCACTGTCAGCTCCTTGGAATCGGTGGCGCATACCCTTCTGGCTTGCACTCAAAGACTTGAGATTATCACCCCTCTTTTATTGTCCATTCCGGATCGCCCAACCACTGCCACAGGCTCCTTTCTCTTGGCAGATCAAGATGAGCAGGGGACAGCAAAGGTTGCAGGGTTTTAAGCTGGGGCAATCCGAATAAGATCCACTGTTTGACTATTGATTAAAAAAAAAACCCACCTTAAAATGTATTTTATATAATTGACTTTTTATTTCTATTCTTTGTATATCGTATTGTTGTTTTATTGCTATGGCCGATGGCTGACGCAAATAAAGATCCATTCATTCCTTGGGTAGGGGAGAAAGGTGAGATATCAATGCAATAAATTTATCGATGCAATAAACTGGCGCCACTTCCTTCCTGCAGCAGCTCAGCAGGCAAAAATCCAGCAGGCGAAGCTCCCTCCACTAAATTCTCTCTCCCCAAGCGTCGCATGATCGGGCGGGCAAAACGGTGGTGACCCTTCTCCAGGTCATTTATGAGAGCAGCATGCTGGAGGAGATTCAGCTGAAGGGGTCTTATGTCCCATTATTATTATTATTATTACATTTATAGGGACACGGGTGGCGCTGTGGGTTAAACCACAGAGCCTAGGACTTGCCGATCAGAAGGTCAGTGGTTCGAATCCCTGCGACGGGATGAGCTCCCGTTGCTCGGTCCGTGCTCCTGCCAACCTAGCAGTTTGAAAGCACGTCAAAGTGCAAGTAGATAAATAGGTACCGCTCCAGCAGGAAAGTAAACGGCGTTTCCGTGCGCTGCTCTGGTTCGCCAGAAGCGGATTAGTCATGCTGGCCACATGACCCGGAAGCTGTACACCGGCTCCCTCGGCCAATAAAGCGAGATGAGCGCCGCAACCCCAGAGTCGGCCACGACTGGACCTAATGGTCAGGGGTACCTTTACCTTTACCTATTACACTGGTACCTCGGATTAAGTACTTAATTCGTTCCGGAGGTCCGTTCTTAACCTGAAACTGTTCTTAACCTGAAGCACCACTTTAGCTAATGGGGCCTCCTGCTGCTGCTGCACAGTTTCTGTTCTCATCCTGAAGCAAAGTTCTTAACCTGAAGCACTATTTCCGGGTTAGCGGAGTCTGTAACCTGAAGCGTATGTAACCTGAAGCGTATGTAATCTGAGGTATCACTGTACATTTATACCTCATCCTTCCACAGAGGAGCTCAGACTTGCATACATGCTTTCCCTCCCTCTCCACTTTATCCTCACAATAAAGGTAGGTTAGATTGAGAGACAACTGACTGTCCCAAGGTCACCCAGAGGGGTTCATGCCTGGATGTGGGTCTTCCAGGTTCTTTGCAGACACACTAGCCAGGGCTGGTGTATACTGGGAGGTCAACGTCTGGTGGGGTGCAGGCTACAGGCAAAGAATAAATTAAGAGTGTCAAACTATGAGCTGCGAGGGACCAGGGTTCAAATTCCCACATGGCTCTGTGCTGCTCACTGCTTACTCGCCTTGGGTCCCAGTCACCATCTCTTAGCCTAGCTTATATTGTGACGATAATATGGAGCAGGGTCCAGCCATTGAACCACCCTGAGTTTCCTTGGGAAATATAAATGCAATTAAATAAAAATGAAGCCAGGCAGCTGCAGCTTTGACTATCCGCAGAGCTATAATTTCCATCACCCTTAAAAAAACTGCAGTCCTCAAGATTCTTTTGGGGGAGAAATACAGTAATGTGCTTTCGGGACACAGTGTGTTCGCAGCTTGAACAGAAATGAAACCGGAAAAGGGCGCTGATGGCTCAAATCTGAATCGCGTGATGGAGGCGAGTCCGTTCAGACCACGAGATGGCGCGCTTGTTAACACTATCTAGCAGGGGATTAAATGGGGATTAGATTTAGGCCGAGGCAGCTGTGTTTGAAATCCGAGCTGCCAAGTTCTCCAGTTCACTTTAGGGCAGGAAACGAGTTAAGGGGCTCCCGGGCAGGCAGACACGTGTCTCTATCTGCTCTCTCTGCTCCCCAGAAGTGGCTGTCTAACGGTAGGGCTTATTCCTAATTGCTTATTCATGTTCACGTTTGACACCCTCCTCCCTTTCATTTCAGTTAAAAACTCTCAGGATGGTTTCTAAAACAACGAGCAAACTAATTTTAATGAGGTTTTTTTTAATAAAAAACAACCCATGCAACAGGCTGACCACATAAACCCCCAAATCAGGAATCAAAATCTAACAGACGTCAGAAAATAAAAAATGTTTTCTTCTAGCACCAAAACAGATTATAAACTCAGCTGCCACTTAGCAGATTTCCATAGCTGGGACAGCATTCTAGAAAAAGGCTGTCTCTGTCCAGTCAGAAATATGCTATCCTCAAGCGATCCTAGCTCATAAAAAGATATCAGACGTGTTTGTAATTTTTGGGTATTAAATGTACTTGAGATCATAACTTGTGTGTTATGCCAGGAGCAAAACCTTCTTGACCAGTTGCCCCTGATTCCCACAAAAGCATGTGCCACAATAGAGGCGTGGCCTTCAAGGTATCACAGGTGTCTCTCTCGTTTTTCTTAATGAAAAAGCGGAACTCCCGGTTTAGGCTAATTGTAGATAAAGACAGGAATTGGCGCATGATCCCTAAATCAGCTCTTCCGCCCTTAACAAAGATGGCTAACACACTAGCCGGAAATGCCTCCCGTCCCATTTAGGTCCGCCTATGAAAGCACAGGCAGGTGGGCACATGATGTTGAGTGACAACCAGATATGAAGATACAAGAATCTGTTTGCATGCACGGTTCAAGAAGTAAAACAGAAACGGATTTTCATTTACAGTATTTTTAAAGAGGTATTTCCACCACTTCCTATGCAAGATCCCTTTAAAACTGGAATTGCAAGGAACAGGATTGCATGCAGCCTGTCACTGAACTGTAGAGATAATATGATCTCTCCCATTGAAAGGTACAGTTCTTTGTTTTCGTCATGTGGTTTGTCAGAGCTTGGTTTGCTTGAAATCCAATTCATTGTCTTCTTGGCTGTAAAAGTGAAGATGAATGATTGCTCTCTCCGGCTTAATTTGATACAGGAATCACTACCTCCAAGCCCTGAAGCCGGTTAGATGCACAAAATTAATAGTAAAGAGCACATGCATGCATTTATATTTTTAACAAATGAGTTTTATTTGTAAATATTTTGTTCAGGAACAGTAAGCACAAAGCAAAACAGATCTTTGGACGTCAGAAACTTCACACATTTTCTAAATGGTGGGTAGACCAAGTCAAAGAGCAAATACAATTAGGGTCTGCTTCTCCAGCTTGCTGTGACTGCCAACAAACACCCCTTTGCCCCAAACCCACAACCTTTGAAAGGAGGGCGAGGCACTTGCTGCATAGAGAGCCTCCCTCCCTCTGTTAAACCACACTGCCATTCCTCATGCTGTGAACTGTCGAGCGTGATGACCACTTACATTTTTATGTATATAAGGGAGAAAGTGGAAAAACAATCCATCTTCAGTACAGAGTAGTACTTTTGCCTTTTCAGAAAGAGGAGCACATATTCGGGAAAAATACATTTTCTATAAAATTTGCCATGCTGTGTCATCATCTGAGCATCGACTTCTCAGCTAAAGCAATGCTCTGAACCAGCCTTTGACAGCCCATCAGGTGTTTTGAGCTTCAGTCAGCTACAATCAGTACACAAAACATTGGGTGGAAGAGTGGCTGACGTTTTCTTAAGCTGGCCAAGACTGTTCCCACATCTCACGTACTAGCCTTGTAATGAGAACCTAGAGTTTGTTTCTAACCTCTAGGAATCATTAGCAGCTGCTAAGAGAAATGTTATCAGATCTTTGTGCAATACACCCACAAACACGTGTGTGTGTGTGTGTGTGTGTGTGTGCAGATACTGAGGATGATAAGTCCCAACGGGCTTTTGTTTTGTTTTTGAATTGCCTGTTGTGTAATTTGCAAATACGCCTCTCACTGGTTCCTGAAAGCTCATTACTAGGAACGATTATCTATTTTGCTTCCTCTTATTTCCTCATTTTCTTAAGCTGAGTTCTCCATATTTCCACATCCATTTGCACTTTTATTTTCAGCCCTCATGAGAATTCCTCAGCCTTTTAGAGCCTTTTACCACTTTATATACAGTGGTACCCCGCAAGACGAATGCCTCGCAAGACGGAAAACCCGCTAGACGAAAGGGTTTTCCGTTTTGGAGGCACTTCGCAAAACGAATTTCCCTATGGGCTTGCTTCGCAAGACGAAAGCCCATAGGGAAATCTCTGGGACAGCGGGGAAGCGCAACGCATTTAGAAGCGCTCGGGGAAAGCAGCGCACTTCGCTGCTTTGCCCAGAGTGCTTTTAAATACGGGCGGCGGTGAGGGAATCCCTTGGCCCCCCGCCGGACTTCCCGAAGCTCTTTTGAAGTCCGGCGGGGATCCAAGGGATTCCTTCCCAGCCGCCCGCGTTTAAAAGCACTCTGGGGAAAGCAGCGGGGGGTCCCGGGGAGGTTTTAAAATGCTGGGGGTCGGGAGCGAAGCGCTGCCGACCCCCAGCATTTTAAAACGCTGTTCCGAAGGGGGGAGGGGGGGCGGGAAGACCTGCCCCAGCCGCCCCACTTCGGAACGCTGTTCCGAAGGGGGGAGGGGGGCGGGAAGACCTGCCCCAGCCGCCCCACTTCGGAACGCTGTTCCGAAGGGGGGAGGGGGGGCGGGAAGACCTGCCCCAGCCGCCCCACTTCGGAACGCTGTTCCGAAGCGGGGAGGGGGGGCGGGAAGACCTGCCCCAGCCGCCCCGCTTCGGAACGCTGTTCCGAAGCGGGGCGGGGGGGCGGGAAGACCTGCCCCAGCCGCCCCACTTCGGAACGCTGTTCTGAAGCGGGGCGGGAACACCTTCTGAAGGCGGGCAGGGGGCGAAAGTCTTTGTCCCCCTGCCTGCCTTCCCAGGGGCTTTTAAATCGCCCCGGACAGCGGAGAAGTCCTCCGCTGTCCGGGGCGATTTTAAAATGCCGCCCGCCAGCATTTTAAGATCGCCCCGGACAGCGGAGAAGTCCTCCGCTGTCCCAGGGTTTTTTAAAATGCTGGGGGTGGGAAGAAAAGCCCTTGTCCCCCCCCCCCCCAGCCTTCAGAAGAGGTCCGGGGACAGACTGTCCCCGGACCTGGTCTGAAGGCGGTTTCCCTAGGAACGCATTAATTGATTTTCAATGCATTCCTATGGGAAACCATGCATCGCAAGACGAAAAAACCGCAAGACGAAGAGACTTGCGGAACGAATTAATTTCGTCTTGCGAGGCACCACTGTACACCTGTTCATATGCAATTTTACCTAATATACACAATTTTGTAAATCCACTCCCCTTCATATTTGTATGGCATTTTCACTAAGAGATACATTTTTCACACTCTGTACCCGTATATATGTATTTTGCACAAGTTACTTGACTGAAGACTTACACTACAAAATCCAGAGAAGTGCAAATTTCAAAGAATGGCTGTGTTTCCATTCTGGAAAATGCAGATTTGGAAGATACACCTTTAAAACATGAACTGAATTGCATTTCTCCCTCCTCCCCTACACATGTGGGCACTGTTCCCCATACTGTACAAGTTAGAGCTTCCTGGTTTTATGTGTTATGGTTTCAGTGCATTTGGGGGGGGGGTAGATATAAGTGCTAAGGATACAGGGATCCTTAAATCTGACTCCCAGTTATAAATATATTGGTAGTGACAGGGAAGTAGCTGGGTAGCGAAAACGCAGATGGAAAATGCATTGTCTGGTTGGCAAACAGTGAACCTGCTCAACCGGTTTCTGCACCCTGTGGATCTGCTATGTTTCTATCTGGCTAGTATTTCTGAGTCCAGTGTTAATGTCAGCCAATTTAAACAACAGATTTTTAGTAGTGTCTGCTCAGCTTCCCATCTGGGAGACCAAGCAGTCGCATTGAGGCCATTCCATTCGCTTAGAACAGAGGTCTTTAGTCTCTCCTTAACCCCAACTTCGGCCACCCAACTCAACTGGATTTATTGTATACAGTGGTACCTCTGGTTACACACGCTTCAGGTTACATACACTTCAGGTTACAGACTCTGCTAACCCAGAAATAGTGCTTCAGGTTAAGAACTTTGCCTCAGGATAAGAACAGAAATCGGGCTCCGGCGGCGCGGCAACAGCAGGAGGCCCCATTAGCTAAAGTGGTGCTTCAGGTTAAGAACAGTTTCAGGTTAAGAACAGACCTACGGAACGAATTAAATACTTAACCTGAGGTACCATTGTACATCTCTCTCTCCTCCTAAACAAGGACATGGAAATGAGATTGCAGAATGCAGCTGGTCATCAGAACTTGTAACCAATAACTCATAACTGAGCTTGCATTTTTTTTCTTCCCTCCCCGCTTATTTTTTCTTTTGTTCCATGTATGTATGTATGTTTGTTTAAGATTGCAAGACAGAAAGTAAGAAGTGCCTTTTTTCAATGATCTGTAAGCTATGATGGGAGACTTTCCCCCTTCCAGCTGATGAGTGGGATAAAAATTATTTAAATAAACCGGGTAGCGTTTTCTGGACTGTACCACTTTATGCTACATTTAGGGGAGTACACTTTTGAATATTCCACTCTCTGTTTTCTTTTTCAGAAATACATGCCACAAATAGTAACTGAGCACATTGCAATTGATTCAGAGGAGCCCTGTCATGCTCACCCCCCCCCCATGTAAGAGCACTTAAAAACCACAAAGACACCTTTCCCCATTGCCTGAAGTTTTGTAGTCCTTCCTTGTAGCCCTTCATATGTTGGACTCCATCTCCCATCAGCCCTAGCAGCCAATGGGGCTAAGAGTTAGGGGTCATGGGAGTTGTGGTCCAGGAACAACTAAAGAAGAGTTTGGATTTGATATCCCGCTTTATCACTACCCTGAGGAGTCTTAAAGCGGCTAACATTCTCCTTTCCCTTCCTCCCCCACAACAAACACTCTGTGAGGTGAGTGGGGCTGAGAGACTTCAGAGAAGTGTGACTGGCCCAAGGTCACCCAGCAGCTGCATGTGGAGGAGCGGAGACGCGAACCCGGTTCACCAGATTGTGAGTCCACTGCTCTTAACCACTACACCACACTGGCACCAGTTAAGGGAAGGCCTGGAGCAGAAAATTAACAATGCCTCTCTATCAGTTTATATTTTAGCTTCATGTTTCATTTTATCATTTTGATTGCATTGTTTTTAGGGTTTGCGACTATTAACTTCCTTAGGCGAGAGAAATAAGTCAACATAGGGAATGATTCCTCTGGAAGTTCTACACTATTGATGATATATTTTGTGGTTTTATATTTTGATTTTGTTCTGTGAACTGCCCTGAGACCTCCGAGTATAGGACAGTATTATATTATTATTATTATTATTATTATTATTATTATTATTATTATTATTATACCCCACAACCCCAACTGTAACAAATGACTCAAGTGTTGAACATGTGCTTGAGTTTGCTTCTTTTTCTCATCCCTCCTCATCTCCCTTTCCTTTTGTGATGCAACTTGTGCATGGTAAGCTTGCGGAACAGAGATTGTCTCATTCTTAATCTTTTCTGCAAGGTCCTGTTTTTATTCCCTCCCCCCTTCCCGAAAAACCCTACCATGAACAGACGTAGCCATGCATACCAACTCAGATGTTTATTAACATTTCTCATCTTCAAGGTAAATGAAAAACTAAAATTGAGGTGCGGGAGGGAGAAAAACAAAAGTGCTATGTTTCTGGACACTCTGGCCGAGACTTGGGCTTAGCTGCAAGCCCACAGTGAACGTGTCCATCGGGAAAACTTTATTTCCTTGGGCCTCCGGTTTTCCACGCGCTCAAAAATTTCGACAGAGAAGTTCATAAGCAAAGAGATAGGCAGGGAAGAAGGGGCCTCTTCCTAAGCTTTTCTCTCCCTCTCTGAAAATGTGTCGCAGGTACAACTTGACACCCCCTTGCTGAGCAAAGATCCCACAACCGCCCCCCCAAAAAACTAACTGAGGTAAGAACCTACCCTGTAAACTGCTTTTTTAAAAAATGTGCAGGATTTTCAGACATTCAGGACCAGTGCCATGCAGGCAGGTCCGGCTCACCTGTTGCAGGTGCACGGAGCGTAAACGAGGCAGGTGGATTTAAGGCAATCCATTAATAGAAGCAAGCCTTGCGTGGAGAGAGCCACCCCATCTTGCCCCCCCCCAATACATTTTTTGCTGAAACCTTCTCAGAGTTTGAGAGGTGCCTGCCGTTCCTGGGAACAGCCAGAACGAGGAGAGCGGAAAAGCAGCGCCTTCCAGTACAAGGCTGATGGCAGCCGCTTCTGACGGATGAGTCCCAGGCTACGCAGGCCTGGGCTTGAAAGGAAGGACTTTGCACCGGGCTCTGTGCGCTTGTGGAATTCACTGCAGAGGGCAGTGATGGGCAGTAAGGGGGGGTGGCTTTTTGAGGAAGGGTTAAACACATCCACAGAGCAGGCGTGGCCAACCTGCGGCCCTGCAGATGCCGTTGGATTCCCAACACCCACCAGTCCCGTCTGGGAGCATGGCCGATGGTCAGGAATGATGGGAGTTGTAGTCCAGCGACATCTGGAGGGCCCCGGGTTCACTCTAAAACAGCCAGAAAGGGATTTGTTATTTTGGTAAAGGACACACCAGAGCAGGGTCTTTTTGTGGACTACAATTCCCATCATCCCTGACCGCTGGGTCCAGCTGGCTAGGGCTGATGGGAGTTGTAGTCCAAAAAAAACCAGCTGGAGACCCAAGTTTGGGAAATCCTGTAGTAGAGAAATGTGGACGTGTTGGGTCAGGGCTGATGGGAGTTGTAGGCCAAAGCATCGGGAGAGCACTCAGTCCAGTCCGGCAAGGTGTCCCAAACCCCCCCCCCCGCTCTTTCAACCCTATGCCTACTGCAGGGGTGGGGAAATTGTGCTCCGAGGGCTACAGGCGGCCCTCAGCGTAATTTCAGAAGCCACCTGCATGCAACCAGTTCAGACCTCTGGCATGAGCAATCCATTGTGATCCCAGCAGCCTGGTGGGTTGGGGGGGCGGGGAGAGGAAGAGAAAGAAACAGTGGGGGGGGGAATAGAACGGGGTAGCCCTGCCCACCACTGGTCCGTGGCCTGTGACCAATTAGCCTTGAGGAAATGCAGCCCCACGCCAGAAGGAAGGCCCGTCAGGTCTCAGGCGCCATGTAAACACAGAGGCAGGGCTACAGAGCTTGAGAGACAGAAGGCAGCTCTCCTCTGCCCATTAGCGTTGCCAAATCAATCCCTGCTACCCTAAAAAAACTGCTGGTGGGGAACGTCCCACAGTAGGGACTGGAAGAGACCAACTGGTTTCCGTATCCAATTGCAAAAGTAATCCCCCCTAACCGCCCCAAATTAAATTCCCCCACCATCCTTGGGAATGTTCCTTCTACTCCTCTGCCCCATAAATCCACCCCTCCCAAGGGGAAGAAGCGTTTTTAGGATTTGTGGGGGGGGGGGGTTGCGGGTGGAGGGGAGAGAAAGCTCCATCAGGCGTGGTTAATCTTCAGCTCTTTTGTCTGTTCCTCCACCTTCTGGAAGTCGTCTTCCACTTTCTTGTCCGGAAGTAGCACTTCGACCGAGTAACTGATTTTCTTGGCATGGATGTAGCTGTACGTGTTGTCAAACCGCAGGACGTCTGCGTGGGCAGAGAAAACGGACAGCAAAGTGTCATATCAGGGCTGCCACTGCCCCTTTCCGAAACTCCCGGGAGCCCAGAGTGCCACCGAGCAAGTACAGTTGTGCCTTGGTCCTCGGACATTTTGGCTCTGAACGCCGAAAACGTGGAAGTGAATGTTCCAGTTTGCAAACGTTCTCTGCAGTGTCTGATGGCTGCAGGAAGCCACACTTTGGTTTCTGAATGTTTTGGAAGTCGAACGGACTTCCAGAATGGATTCCGTTCGACTTCCAAGGTACGACTATACAGTGGTACCTCTGGTTACGTACTTAATTCGTTCCGGAGGTCCATTCTTAACCTGAAACTGTTCTTAACCTGAGACACCACTTTAGCTAATGGGTCCTCCCGCTTCTGCCATGCCGCCAGAGCACGATTTCTGTTCTCATCCTGAAGCAAAGTTCTTAACCCGAGGTATTATTTCTGGGTTAGTGGAGTCTGTAATGTGAAGCGTATGTAACTCGAGGTACGACTGTACTATGTATATATATAAACGGCTTGGCTCCCAAACAAATTGGCTCCCAAACACCACAAACCTGGAAGTGAGTGTTCCAGTTTGCGAACGTTTTTTGGAAGCCAAACGTCCGATATGGCTTCCGCAGCTTCCAATTGGCTGCAGGAAGCTCCTGCAGCCAATCAGAAGCCGCACCTTGGTTTTCGAACGGTTTCAGGAGTCGAACGGACTCCCGGAACAGATTAAGTTTGAGAACCAAGGTACCACTGTAATATATTATGTATAATATTATCTGATTCCTGCCTTGCAGGGGGTTGGACTAGATGACCCACGAGGTCCCTTCCAACTCTACCATTCTATGTAAGTGCATGCTGTACAGAAATGATACACTATTGCATAAGAGCGTTATTACAGTGCATGATACCTGCAGGGGGGCAGGTCGGAATTCCCCATGAAATTCTATGCAAAATAAAGTACATCTCTCCAGATGAACTCAAGTCCATTCAGGGAAGACTGGGGGGGGGGGGGGGAGACTGGAAAGTGAGAGATCTGGGTACCACTTACAGATCCCTGGATCCGCACAGGTGATCGAGCCGTCTTCGGGCACCATGTGGGCGTTGTATCGCTGGTTGGGATGCACTTCCTCCATTTCGTTGGCGTGCTGGCGCGCCCCTACTTTGGTCTTCAGGTAGACGCCAAAGCCTATATCGGCCCCGTCCGACATGAACTGCCACCTATAAGCAGGGATATCAGAGGAGAGAGGGGAGAAGTGAAGGACGGTTAGGAATTATGAGAAGCATTCATTCCTCCGCATTCTGAAGTGGTACAGTCTGTGCCCCAATTTGCCTGGCGATGCCCCCATCCCCATGTCTAAAGTCCTCCTATGATGTTTGTGCAGAGTGCATACAGTGGTACTTCAGGTTACAGACGCTTCAGGTTACAGACTCCGCTAACCCAGAAATAGTGCTTCAGGTTAAGAAATTTGCTTCAGGATGAGAACAGAAATTGTGCTCCCGTGGCGTGGCAGTAACAGGAGGCCCCATTAGCTAAAGTGGTGCTTCAGGTTAAGAACAGTTTCAGGTTAAGAATGGACCTCTGGAACAAATTAAGTACTTAACCCAAGGTACCACTGTATTGTCCAGCAAAGGTCCCTTGCATCTTTTATTAAAAGCTTACCACTGAACAATAATGGTTTTAACGATGAAATAGCCTGTTTAATGTCAGTTCTCGTTTAGGGAGGTGATGGCTGGGTTAGATTGCTGGACTGAAGTGTGTGTGTGTGCTCACTCACCCCCTTGCCCAAAGCTGCTGAACTCCAACTCCCATCGGCCCCAGCCAGCATGGCCAATGGCCAGGGATGATGGGAGTTGTAGTTCAGTGTGGTGGAGTGGCCAGAGCGTTCAATTAGGCCCTGGAAGGCCAGAGATCACATCCCCACCCAGCCACAAAACCCACCAGGTGACCTTAGGCCACAGTCACTCGCTCTGGACCTAACCTACCTGGCAGCATTGTCCTGTGGGTGAAATGGGGTGAGAGAACCGCACATCACCCTGAGCTCCTTGAAGAGTGGGCCAGGAAAATATTAAAATAGGTGCGCTGCCAGAATTCCACGGTTTGCTCCTGCCTTGGCTTACCTCAGCACACAGCCCGGGAAGAGGATCTCGTATTCCAGCTGCTGCGAGGAGCCCCGATTCACCATCACCGAATGCTCATACTGCTGCTTCAGCTGGTCCCGTACGTAGTATTTCTTGGGGACTTCTCCACCGTGGTTAAGCTGCGCACAAAACCACATCGGTGATGAGACTGAGGCTGCGGCTGCTGAGACCACACCTGCTCAACGCTCCTTCCCTGCTGTTGTCCTCTACACTCCCTATTCTGATGCATCGCGCTCAGAGACTAAAAGGGCGGCTTCCCCCTATATCGATATAAGCCTGGTTGTGTGGCAGATGGTGATGTCTTGCATCTAGAAGCCTCCACCTCAGCGGCCTGGAACAAAGTCTAAGGCCTTTTTGGATCTGGACAGCCATAGCCCTAGACCTGGCCTATGCTCCAGGAGTAGCCCATGCAGGTGCCCTACAACTCCCAACATCCCTTGATGGCAGCTCCATTAGGGCAAATGGGGCACTGCCCCTCAGCCTGACCTCAGCCAGCTTCCACCTGCATGCCTTAAGTGGGTGCCCTGAATATTGGCTTCTTCTTCTTTAGTGCTGTGCTGGTAGAACTCAGCAAGGAAGAGAAAGATGGGGGCAAATCTACTATCAGATTGCTCCACCTGCCAGTGGCTCTGGCGCCACCTACTGTTCACCTCCTGGGCTTCCGCCCTATCGGTCCAAATGGGCACCCACCACCATTGCCGCCCCTCCCCCCAGGAAGAGGGATTGTTAAGCCACTCTGGGAATTGTAGCTCTGGGTGGGGAATAGGGGTCTCCTCAGGATCATAGCTGTCAACATTTCCCCCTTTTTAAGGGAAATTCCCTTATCTTATTCGGAATAGGGGAAAAGTTGACAGCTATGCTCAGGATACTCTCGGTATCCTGAACAAACGAAAGCTCCCAAGATTCTTGGGGGGAGCCATGGAAGGGGTGTCATGATGTTTTCAACATATGGTGTGAATGTGGCCCAAGTCTTAATTCTGTAAAAGCCATTTCTACTCGGAGCCAAAGTAATTGGCTCTGAATTGTTAGCTTTCTAGTGGTCTGTCTTAGTAAAAGAGGTACGGCCTAGAAAATCTTGAGGGATTGATAATTAACCTAGCAGTCAAAGAAGCACTCCCATAAACAAAAAATATTTGCTTGTTATTTAGATGTTGACTGGATTGTAATCAGCTCACACCAAGTTCTCTAGCAAGTGTGTGCAAAGCAGTAACGTGCTTCTGAGAATTTAAAGGTGGGCCACAAGCCTTGGAAACCAGAAGGAGGCAAAGGAAGCATCCCCTCTGCATGGGCTGTCTGGGTCCAGCTCTTTCCAGCTGCTTCCTGTCTTGCAAACTTGTGTCTTGTTCCTCTATATCTACCCTCCAGTCTTTGCTGGACTTTTCAAAGTGTTGGTGCTGACCTTCAAAGCCCTAAACGGCCTCGGTCCAGTATATCTGAAGTAGCATCTCCACCCCCATTGTTCTGCCCAGACACTGAGGTCCAGCGCCGAGGGCCTTCTGGTGGTTCCCTCGTTGCAAGAAGCCAAGTTACAGGGAACCAGGCAGAGGGCCTCCTCGGTAGTGGCACCCGCCCTGTGGAACACCCTCCCACCAGATGTCAAAGAGAAAAACAACTACCAGACTTTTAGAAGACATCTGAAGGCAGCCCTGTTTAGGGAAGCTTTTAATGTTTAATAGGTTATTGTATTTTAAGATTCTGTTGGAAGCCGCCCAGAGTGGCTGGGGAAATTTAGGCCACCAAACTTCCCTAGCTGCTGGGGATAGACCCACACTGCATCCTGCCCAAGGGCTAAGGACCCCCGAGTGCTACCTGATGAGTGTCCATACCATAGTCTTGCATTTGGGGTCTCCATCTGGGTCTGTGAGGGTTCCCCCATATTCCGTGGGGATCTGTGAGGGGTCGATGTGCTTTTGCAAAACCTCCTTCCAGTTAGCTGGGAGAAAAGCGAGAGGGTTCGTTTACTGGACAGAAATTGATTTCCAACCGACTCAATGCAACCGGCAAGCAATTTGTCTAAGGCAGGGGTCTGCAAAGATTTGTGGCTTGGGGCGGTTCACGGTTCCACAGACACATGCACAAACGCTATTTCTGGTGCTCCTTCCGGTGCAGAGGAGGCGTGCGCAGCTTCCCATTGGCCGCAGGAGCTTCCTGCAGCCAATAGGAAGCGGGCCAGAGTAGTGGGCCTTAGATTGCCGACCCCTGGTCTAAGGGGATTATGAAAAAGCTGGAGATTAACCAGCAAAGGTCAATATTCTCCAGAGCTGACATTTACTCTTCAAATATATGAAGGGCTGTCATGTGGGAAATGGAGCAAGTTTGTTTTCTGCTGCTCCAGAGGTTAGGGCCAGAAGCGATGGATTTAAATTACAGTGGTACCTCGGGTTACACACGCTTCAGGTTACAGACTTTTCAGGTTACAGACTCTGCTAACCCAGAAATAGTACCTTGGGTTAAGAACTTTGCTTCAGGATGAGAACAGAAATTGTGCGGCGGCAGCAGGAGGCCCCATTAGCTAAAGTGTTAAGCTTCAGGAGGCCCCATTAGCTAAAGTGTTAAGCTTCAGGTTAAGAACAGTTTCAGGTTAAGAACGGACCTCTGGAACGAATTAAGTATGTAACCAGAGGTACAACTGTACAAGAAAGGAGATTCCAACAGCATCAGTAAGAACTTTCTGGTGGTAAGAGCCTTTCAACAGTGGAATGGACTACCTCAGAAAGTGGTGGGCTTTCCCTCACTGGAGGTTTTTAAATAGAGGCTGGAAGACCGTCTGTCAGGGATTCGTCAGCTGTCACTCCTGCACTGCAGGGGGTTGGACTAGATGAACCTTGGTGTACCATTCAACTCTCCAATTTTATGATTCCTTAATCCAGTCCATTTCTCTCTCATCCCTCCTGCACCCTGCTGTTGAGATTGCAGCGGCTGAACAGGTCAGCAACCTTGCAGTCACTTTTCAGGGAACATTCCTCGGTCGCTGGCCCAGGTGGGCCTCTGAGGGCAAACATTAGTCTCACTAACCAGGTAAGCAAAAGTCCCTGGAGTCCACAGTCCGAAAACCCCCAATATTTTCCCCTCCTCCAATCTGCCAGATTTTGTATTAGCCGCTAGCTGTCTGTGTCGTATCCTAGCCTGCATCTCAACACAAAGCCTTGGCAAGATTTGGGGTGCATTTGGGGAATATTGCGTTAGTTACTGTTTTTATTTTAATAATTGATTTGCTAACCAAAAAAACCCCAAACCCAAATATAACAAGAAAACAAAAAAATTAAACTACAAGCATCATAGTTTGGAAGGACAAATGTACACAGATTATGAAGTAGTAACGCATACAAGGATCCCCTTTATAGAGCTTTATAAAAACAAAAATATTCAACAGTTTTATAAGAGAAAAAAATCAAGTCATATATTTAAAAAAAAGCCATTTGAACTCTGCTCGTTAGATACTTTTAGCTTTCCTAATTATAACATAGGTGCTTTGGTATGGCTTTCTAATGTTCCTTTTGCACTGTAGTATCTGATGGTAACTGTGGCTTTTAAAATAATATACTGGCAACTTGTTCAATCACACTTGCGGGAGTCATGTGACACATTGGTGAATGTCAGCACCACTACCCCGACATTTTTCACACACAAATGGGCTTCAGTTCCCCTGTGATCCCCTCAAAAATGGCAGGAAAGAACTGCCCCAAATTGTCATCACTTCCTCCCATGATTTTCCGGCTTAAGGGGTCTGCTAATAAGATTTCCCCCTGAAATCAGATAATGTAGAAACGAGCACTAAAGATGCACTGTACTCCATTGATTTTTTCGCAAATGGCTTTTACGTGGTGAGAAAGCTCAAATATAAGATGAGAACTTGTTATGTACTGAGTTGAATAGGATCCAAACTGAAGCAGTCTGATTGGTCCTAGAACAATAGGATCCAAATTGCAGCAGTCTGATTAGTCCTAGAACAATAGGATTCAGAATGCAGCAGTCTGATTGGTCCTAGAACAATGCAGCAGTATGATTGGTTGGCAGGAACCACCCAATCCTGCTCCAGATAGAAGTGAATCCACAACCTGATTGGCTTACAGTAGAATTCCGGAATTAGCCAATCATGTGCAGCCCATTGTGTAAATATTGTATATAAGCAGATACTGTGAGGGGACTTTCATTCATTCCTCCTCACCACTATGAGCTGAATAAAGAGCATGAAATCACTTTGCGACTCTGAGTATATTTCACTGGCGACGAAGGTGGGATCCCGCTGAGCTGACTGCCACACACAGCACCGCAGCACCGCCACCTGCCGCACCGCTGCCTCGCACCGTGTATCCAGGCTTCAGCTCCGGGACACAAGGAACTCAGAATGGCAGCCAACAGCAGCTTCTCGCCATTCAACCCAGCATCTGGAGACTGGGAAGCGTACGCCTCCCGTTTCACCTTCCTCCTAGAAGCCAAAGTGGTCACCGACGAAGAAGACGCCAAGAAGAGGGCGATATTCTTCAGCGTCTGCGGAGAGGAGACGTTTGAAATCGCCCGGGCTCTCCTTGCGCCTGAAGACGTCGCTACTGTTCCATACAAAACAATAATGGAACAGCTGAAGGGGCACTTTTCGCCGCAGCCCTCAGTGGTGGCTCGTCGAAATGCCTTCTACGCAAAGCGACAAGCCCCTGGGGAAACCATAACTGGGTTTGTGACCTCTCTCCGCCAAGCCGCCCGGTTCTGCAACTTCTCAGAGCTGGAGAACATGCTTCGTGACCGCCTCGTCGGTGGCCTGAAGGATGAGAAGCTGCAACGACGCCTCTACGCCAAGAAGGACCTAACGTTCCAGGTCGCTCTGGAGGAGGCCCTGGCAACGGAAGCTGCCGAGAGGTCGACGCAAGAGGCACGGCCGAGCCTGCCATCCCAACCGAGGGTCCACCACAAAGACCTCACCAACGACTCAGGATCCGACAGGGAGGAGGTGCACCGAGTACAGCAGCGCACTCAAGCAGCGCACAGACCACAGCTGCCTCGACGAGAAGGAGGAAACTGCGCAAGCTGCGGGGTGAGTCACGAGAGGAGGACCTGCCGTTTCCGCAACGCAGAGTGCAGGCAGTGCAGAAAATCGGGACACATCGCCCGGGTGTGTCGGGCTCGGCCCACCCGACACCAGGCATCAGATGACCAACCCAAGAGCCCCAGGTCCCGGGGCCCAATGCACCAAGGCAACTCGACGGAGCTCACGGACTGCCAGGTACACCAGTTGCCCCACCCCAACGTAGAGAAAATTTATGTAGTGGTACAGATAGAGGGGGCCCCATGCCGCATGGAGCTTGACACGAGTTCAACTCTATCCATAATCTCAGCAAAGACCTTAAGGAAACTGTGTCCTACTGGGGGTCCCAAACTCAGGCCGGCCCCATTCACCCTACGGGACTTCCAGAAACGTAAGGTCCCCACAATGGGGGTGGGGACCTTCAGGGTGCAATACCGAGGGCGGACGCGGCAACTGGACTTGCTTGTGGTCAAGGGCCCCTACATTAGCTTACTGGGATTGGCATGGTTTGGACCACTGGGGCTAGCTGTCACCGGGGTGAACCACACTAGCTTACAAGTGGACGTGGACGCCATATGCAAGGAATTTCCAGGGGTTTTCGACGGGAAATTGGGACAGTATACGGGCCCCCCCATTGCGCTACAGCTTGACCCCGCAGTACGACCGGTCAGGCTCAAGGCCCGCCGGGTCCCGTTCGCCTTGAAACCCCGTATAGACGAGGAATTGGACCGACTTGTGGAGCAAGGAGTGCTGGAGCCAGTGCCTAATGCCCCCTGGGAAACTCCAATCGTCACACCCGTCAAGCCTAATGGTTCGGTCCGCATCTGCGCAGACTACAAATGTACCATAAACAAGGCCCTCACGGCCCACGCATACCCAGTGCCAGTGGTCAGCCATGTCCTTGCCACCCTGGCTGGGTCGAAAATTTTTGGCAAGCTGGACTTGGCCCAAGCATATCAACAGCTGCCAGTAGATGAGGCCACAGCAGAGGCACAGACGATTGTGACGCACAGAGGAGCGTTCAGGGTAAAGCGGCTGCAATTCGGGGTCAGCGTCGCACCAGGCATATTCCAGAATCTAATGGACTCTCTCCTTAAAGGGATTCCTGGTGTCACCCCCTTCTTCGATGATGTGTTGATTGCCGGGCCCACACCAGAGGAGTTTGAGGACCGCCTCCGCACCGTTCTGCACCGTTTCCAGACGGCGGGTCTCAAGGTGAAGCGGGAAAAATGTCTACTAGGAGTGCCTCAGGTGGACTTTCTGGGATTTATGGTGGACGCAGAAGGGGTCCACCCAACTGGGGACAAGGTACGGGCCATTTGTGATGCCCCAGCGCCCAAGAGCAAGACTGAACTTCAGGCCTTCTTGGGACTATTGAACTTTTACCATTCCTTCCTTCCCCACAAGGCGGCGGTAGCGGAGCCCCTACACAGACTCCTGGACAAGCGGGCCCCTTGGGTGTGGGGCCAGCGCCAGGAGGCCGCATTCCAGGCAGTCAAGGACTTGCTTGTCTCAAACTCTGTCTTGGCACACTTCGACGAGAGGCTGCCGGTGGTGCTAGCATGCGACGCCTCACCCTATGGCATTGGCGCTGTCCTGGGACACCAACTCCCGGATGGAAGAGAGGTACCGGTGGCGTACTTTTCCCAGACACTCAACGCAACCGAGCGGAACTACTCGCAAATTGACAAGGAGGGTCTGGCAATCGTGAAGGGAGTAAAAAAATTCCATGATTTCTTGGCTTGGCTTGTTTGCCCCCGAAAAGCAGACCCACCAAGTGCTGTCTCCTCGCGTCCTCAGGTGGTCAATTTTCCTTGCCAGCTACCAGTATGCACTGATTCACCGACCTGGGAAGGTGATGGGCCATGCGGACGCCCTCAGCAGGCTACCACTACCAGAAACAGGCCCTGACCCAGCACCTGCACAAGAGGTTATGAGCCTGGAGCTGCTTCCCGACCGCCCCATTCAGGCACAAGAAGTTGCACACCATTCCAAGAAAGATAGGGTCATCTCCCGGGTCCTGGACTGGGTGTGGAGGGGATGGCCCAGCAGCAGCCCCGGGCCAGAATTCGCTGGCTACACAACCCGCAAACATGAACTGTCGGCCCACAAGGGGTGCCTGTTATGGGGAAGCAGAGTCGTTGTTCCCCAGCCCCTCCGCAAAAGGGTCCTCACAGCCCTACACGAGACACACCCAGGGGTAGTAAGAATGAAGGCCCTTGCCAGGAGTTATGTGTGGTGGCCGGGGATCGATGGCGAGATAGAGGCCTGGGTCAAACACTGCCAGGCCTGCCAAGAATCCCGCCCAGATCCCCCAAGGGCCCCAGTCCAGTCCTGGGAGTCCGCCCGAGCACCATGGTCACGCCTGCATGTGGATTTCGCTGGCCCCTTTCAGGGGAAAACATTCTTCATAGTGGTGGACTCCTACACCAAATGGCTGGAAGTCGCACTGGTACCATCCACTTCCACGTCCGCAGCCATCCGAGTACTACGCAGGCTGTTTGCAACCCACGGGCTCCCTGACACTCTCGTCTCAGACAACGGGACTGCATTTACGTCAGGAGAATTCCAAACCTTCACAGCACAGAACGCCATCCGCCACATCCGTTCGGCGCCGTTCCACCCTGCCACCAATGGACAAGCAGAACGCATGGTGAGGACCACCAAGGACACCCTTCGCCGCATGACGCAAGGGGACTGGGAGTACCGCCTTGCCACATTCCTTCTAGCACAGCACCCCCAGCTCAACGACTGGCCGGAGCCCCGCTGAACTACTAATGGGTCGGCGCCTTGCAATCAGATTGGACCGCCTTCACCCCGATAGAGCTCAGGATGAGGTAGTGGTGGGGGAAGGCAGGAACCCCCGGACCTTCGAGGCCCAGGACCCAGTGTACGCAAAGAATTTTGGGGCAGGCCCAGCATGGGTACCCGCCACAGTCACCAGGGTCACTGGCCCAGTGTCGTACGAGGTGCTAACGGATGGGGGGCAATGCTGGCGCCGCCACTGCGACCAGATACGGCGACGATTCCCGGGAGAAACCCAGGAGGAGGACAGGTCAGAGGAGTCCCAAGGGAACAGCGGGGCAGTGAGGCCCATGGAGCAGGAGGGGCCAGCAGGAGAGGCAGAATCAGTAAATACAGAGAGGACCCGTGAGGCCGAAAGGACACCAGAACCAGAACCACGACTGAGCGAGCCGGTTGCACCAGACCAAACAACCCCATGACAGCCAGCATCCTTGGAACACGAGCCAGAACCTGGAGCCCGGACCAGGGAACACCCCAGGCCGCAACGTACACGTAGGCCGCCGGCATACCTTGAGGACTATGAATGCGACCTCCCGGGCAGGACTGGAACTTAGAGGGGAGGGGTGTTATGTACTGAGTTGAATAGGATCCAAACTGAAGCAGTCTGATTGGTCCTAGAACAATAGGATCCAAATTGCAGCAGTCTGATTAGTCCTAGAACAATAGGATTCAGAATGCAGCAGTCTGATTGGTCCTAGAACAATGCAGCAGTATGATTGGTTGGCAGGAACCACCCAATCCTGCTCCAGATAGAAGTGAATCCACAACCTGATTGGCTTACAGTAGAATTCCGGAATTAGCCAATCATGTGCAGCCCATTGTGTAAATATTGTATATAAGCAGATACTGTGAGGGGACTTTCATTCATTCCTCCTCACCACTATGAGCTGAATAAAGAGCATGAAATCACTTTGCGACTCTGAGTATATTTCAGAACTGCTGTGTGATTTCAGCCTTGGTTGGTTGAGGGGGATACTAACTTACTAGAGTTCCTTCCCCCAAATACTTTCTAACCACCCCCACCTCCAAAACAACAATAAAGCTCTGTGCATGTTTTTATATTTGGTATTGACAATCTATCAGCCCTCCTCTCCCTTAACTAGCACCTGTCAACAGCCATTCCATCAGCTCTGCCAAAACACCAGCTCCATCAGGTACCTCCTACCCAGAAACTGTTTCTATTATTTTTATTTATTAAATTTATATTCCGCCCTTCATCCAAAGATCACAGAGTGGTTCACAACATAAAATACCAGCTGGTCGCTATACAAACAACTGTTTAAGAATTGGTGGCCTGAGTTTGCTTTTTTCCTCTTCCCTCCCCATCCCTTTTCCCTTGTGTGTCGTGGGCAGAGACTGTCTTGTTCTAAGTGATTGGATGTGAGCCACTCCAAGAGCTCCCCCCCCCCTGTTTGGCTGAAGAGCGGGCAGCAAATGTCTCTAAATAAATAAAGAGGGGTACACCAAGCCTTTCCCCAAGCTGGTGTCATCCAGATATTTTTGAACCACAGCTCCCAGCCATCCCTGTACCTTTGCAGTGATGGGCCAGAACCGTGGAAGATCGCTGTGCAACCGGGGCAGGGACGCTGCTTGTGTGCATTTGCTGTTTTACATTGCCAGAAGTTAAAAGAAGATAGGGATATGGGAAATTTACTTTTAAAGGGGAAGCTAAAAAATATGAGGCAGGTGGTGGGTGAGTGGAATAATTGCTCTGCCTTCCTGTGGCTAACAGCTCTGCTCCCATATATGACTGTGGAGTGGAGTTTTAAACAGCTAAGGGCAGATTTTCTGAATGGATTCATTCATTCATTCATTCATTCATTCATTCATTCATTCATTCATTCATTCATTTCTGCTGTCCAGAATACAGGGAAGCTTTATGATGTCTGCTCCAAGGGACTTGGAAAAAGACATACCTAGCCAGGCAGCAGCAGGAGGGACCTCAGGCAATCTGCTTTAAATTTCCCTTCAGCCATACAGAGGAAGGATAGGTCCCAGAGAAAGAGGAGGAACCTTTTCCTCCTAGCTTGGGACTTCAGGGTAGTGATTTACAGAGCAAGCAATTGTTTCTAAGAAGAGACGTCATGTATGCCTCCAGACAGACACAGAGCCTTGGCTGAGATTCAGAGGAACCAAATTCCCAAACAAATACAGACTAAGCTTGGCTCACATGGGTAAGCACTGGGCAAATGTCAGGCTTTCGGGATCAACTTTGCTTTGCTTTACTAGAGTAGAATTCCCCAGATCCGCGAATAGGAGCCAGGAGCAAACAACACTCAGATTTAGAAGACTCCAAGCACAGGAGTTTTACTTTTGAGCAGTAGAGCTGGGTGCGCACAAATCCATTTCTAGTCTCCCACTTGATTTGTTTCAACAATATAATTCTCAGAGACCAAGCTAAGGTGTACTGCTCTGATGAGGAATGGTGGGAGCCTCCCCCTCCCCCTGCTCCTGCTCCTGCCTGGGAGCAGTGGAGCAGTATAGATTTGGAGCAGCGGTTTGCAGAGGGGCATAGTTTTGAAGACAAAAGTTGGGAAGAACTGGGGGGTGGACAGCAAAGTGAAGAAGAACCAGAAGAGAGAGAGCTAACAGGCTCTCTCTCGCTGGAAGGTGTCCAGCCTATCAGTCCAAGGTCACGTAGAGCAGATAAGGTGGTTGCGAGATCAGGTTGCAAGTGACTAGGGGGGGAAGTGGGTGGAATCCTTAATTGGGAACACCTTCAGTCTGAGAATGGATGCTTTGTTCTTTTGCTGTGTTCATTAAAAGACTCTTTAAATGGTAAGGGACTCTTCGCTTTGTCCTGCTTCTCTACGGCCAAAGGGGGGGGGGTGGAGCTGAGTCCCCAAAGCCTGACAATAATTAGGGTGGGCGTGGGAATTCTTGTTGCTGTTTTCAAACAGCTGGGAGTCACAAATCTTTGTCGATGGCCTTCAAGCCATCTAAAGATCAACCGGCATATCCCAGTTTAGCTTCTTCTTATAGCAGTTGTGGGACGCAGGTGGCGCTGTGGTCTAAACCACTGAGCCTAGGGCTTGCCGATCGGAAGGCCGGCGGTTCAAATCCTGCGACGGGGTGAGCTCCCGTTACTCGGTCCCTGCTCCTGCCAACCTAGCAGTTTGAAAGCATGTCAAAGTTCAAGTAGATAAAGAGGTACGACTCCAGTGGGAAAGTAAAAGCATTTCCGTGCACTGCTCTGGTTCGCCAGAAGTAGCTTAGTCATGCTGGCCACATGACCCGGAAGCTGTACGCCGGCTCCCTCGGCCAGTAAAGTGAGATGAGCACCGCAACCCCAGAGTCGCCCGTGACTGGACCTAACGGTCAGGGGTCCCTTTACCTTTATAGCTGTTGTAGGGGAAGGGCTCACGACTCAGTGGCAGAGCATCCGTCTTGCATGCAGAAGGTCCCAGCTTCAATCCCCAAAGGCAGCATCTCCAGCTCGGGCTGGGAGAGACTTCCTGCCTGAAACCCTGGAGAGCTGCTGCCAGTCAGTGCAGACAATACTGAGCTGGATGGACCAATGATCCAAGCCTGTAGAAGGCAGTTTCCTATGTTCCTATTATTTCCATGTGCTGTCTACACTACCAGGAAAGAAATGGGTGATATGCACCCAAGGAGAAAGCTAGCAAGGTATTAAATGCAGAGTCCAAACAGCAGGGGCTTAGCACACTTTTATTTGCTTCGCTTGCCACATTTAATGGGGGGGGGGCGGTTTGGTCTTTTGGGGGGAGGGGGAGTACTCAGCTCTCCCTCTGTTATGTTTCCTGTTTCCTAGAAATGTTGAAACCAGCAAAGGCAGATCTTACTCACCTCCTAGGACCACAATCTTCTTGCGAGTATCTTCGCTCAAAAAGTGCTTCACCAGGTTGTAAGCCACGGGGAAGAGCCTGGGAGCTGTAACAGAGGCAAAGAAATCGACTGAGTGGCATGTGGTCCCCAGAGATTTCCCATGACGTCCTTAAAGGGGTTTTCCACCCCAAGTTTTGCTTCCAAAGCTCACCTTTTATAACGTAGACTTGTTTAAGGGACTCAGGATAGTTCTCTTCAAACATGGCAAGGAGCTGAAAGGGTAGGGGGGGAAATGAGTTAGGAAAACATTTCAGAGGTGCTTTACATGCCAAATTATGGAAGCAATTAATGTATCTAGATCCACTAACATTTAAAGGTAAAGGACCCCTGACAGTTAAGTCCAGTCGCAGACGACTCTGGGGTTGTGGCTCTCATCTTGCTTTACTTCCGAGTAATCTGCATTAGTTCTGGGTTGCTGCGGAGCGCAACCCGAACGCGCTC
Organism: Podarcis liolepis; assembly: GCF_965112155.1. Taxonomy (NCBI): domain Eukaryota; kingdom Metazoa; phylum Chordata; class Lepidosauria; order Squamata; family Lacertidae; genus Podarcis; species Podarcis liolepis. The sequence continues at coordinate 25,212,476 of NC_139566.1, read as the reverse complement.
AACCTGAAGCGTATTTATCCCGAGGTATGACTGTAATACGATGTGTGAATGTAAATTTTAAAATGGAAAAATCAAATAAATATACCGTATTTTTTGCTCTATAAGACACACCAGACCACAAGATGTACCTAGTTTTTGGAGGAGGAAAACAAGAAAAAAAATATTCTGAATCTCAGAAGCCAGAACAGCAAGAGGGATCGCTGCGCAGTGAAAGCAGCAATCCCTCTTGCTGTTCTGGCTTCTGGGATAGCTGCGCAGCCTGCATTCGCTCCATAAGACGCACACACATTTCCCCTTACTTTTTAGGAGGGAAAAAGTGAGTCTTATCGAGCAAAAAATACAGTATTCGGGGTGGGGGGGGGAGAGATGTGTCTCTAGCATATGACATACTGAAGGTGCCACAAACAATTCTGTGGGGAGGGAATTCTTGGGACAAAGATAGAGGACTAAAACTGCACCCCAAACAGCAGATACAATCATTCAGAGATGCAATGGGGGTGGATTCCCTGCCATTCTCACCTCAGAATAGGCATCCACAGCTGGCTTCCAGAGATGCTTCAGGCCCAGCCCTTCAAAATCGTAAATCATCATGACTGTTTCAACTCTCCTCCCCAGCTTTAAAGAGAGAGAGAGAAGATGAAACATGCTTTAGGCAAAAACATCTAAAACCATTCCTCCCCCTCTCTTTTGCCACATTGGTGTCCTCCAGATGTAATCATAGAATCTGTTATGTACTGAGTTGAATAGGATCCAAAAGGCAGCAGTCTGATTGGTCCTAGAACAATAGGGTACAGAATGCAGCAGTCTGATTGGTCCACAGGAGCCACCCAATCCAGCTCCAGGTGGAAGTGAATCCGCAACCTGATTGGCCTACAGGTGAATCCCGGAATTAGCCAATCACGTGGGGCCCATTGTGTAAATAATGTATATAAAGCAGACATTCTGGGGGAACTTCCATTCCTCCTCACCACTATGAGCTGAATAAGGAGCATGAAATCCACTCTCGACTCCGCGTATATTTCAGAATCATAGAATTGTAGAGTCGGAAGGGACCGAACCCCCTGCAGTCGTTCTGGACAATGTCTTTAAACTGTCCTGGCTAGGGTGAAATTACAGTCCAAAAACATCTGGGTGGCACCAGGTTGGCAGGACGGTGACTATTCTTTAAATATAGCAGTTGAGATCGGATACCCCGCCATCCCATAGCCAGAATGTTGGTAGGTGACTCCGCTGAAGAATTCCGCACAAAAAATTCATAGCAAATGTAACAGGCGACCACATGCAGAAGACTATGTTTTAAAGGAGAGCTCTTAAGAACGTTAAGACAAGCCTGCCAGTACTGTGGTTTGTTAAGTGCGCTTAAAGATGTGTGGGAGCTGTGGTTTGTTACGGGTGCTGAAAGTTGTTAGGAGAGACCCCAATATTTGTTAGGATATTTCCGTTCCACCTTAAAAGGGAGCAGGATGTTTGTGTCACAGCCTGCGTATTTCCTGTTCACAGGATGTTTATGTTTGCTGTTGCTTTCGATTTCTCTCTCGGTCGGAGACACTGACGCAGGACAGTCATGTCTTTTCTTTGTTCTGATCAACACTGAATAAAGTCTGTAAATATGCTCTCCTGCTGTGCATCTTCTGCTGTGTGCATTATCTGCTGATAAAGAGTGTGCACGAGCCCTGGAATGTGGCAAGGTATTTCCAGGAAACTCGTGTCGCTAGAAGCTGCGTGACTACAGGGATCGATGGATCGTCCGGCAGCCGGCTTGGGGCCATGATGGACTATATCTCCCTGGCAGTATCCCAACAATATTCCTCCTCACAGAGCTACTATTCCTGGAGTTCCCCACGAAGAGGGAAAGCTTGCCAAACACTTCTGGGAATTGTAGCTTTGTGAGGGGAAGGGGAAGAAAAAAACATGACTGTTTTAAAGTCATGTCGTGGTACTTTAAAAGTACAGGCAATCTCCAATTTGCATGGGGGCTGTGTTCCAGGACATCATGTGCAACGGTGGTGCATGCATGCACCTGTCCTGTTACGACCCCTTTTTCAGCCACTTCCGGGTCACTGTGGTGCACGCATGCACACCCTTCAAGCGTCCCTATTTCCCAGGGACAGACCCGGATTTACAGAAGCCAGAGTCCCAGTTTCTGATTTGATCCCGGAATGTCTCATTTTTCCTTAGGACGTCCCTATTTTCATTGGAGAAATGTTGGAGGGTACGGAGTTATGCAACCCCCTGAGCCAAGGGGATAAGGATATGACCTTTTAGTAGACATCTGAAGGCAGCCCTGTAATAGCAAACATGTTTAATATTTTATTATGTTTTTATATATGTTGGAAGCAGGCCAGAGTGGCTGGGCCAACCCAGTCAGATGGGCAGGGTAATAATAATAATAATAATAATTAATAATAATGAAATTGGATGTCCCTATTTTGATTGGAGAAATATTGGATGCGCATGCGCGGTCACGCATCAATTGGATGCATGTAAAATTGGTTGTTGCCTATATGACATGAATGTGGCGGACATGAAATCAGGCATTCTAGGCTGGGTACCAAGGCCTTACCTTCTCACTCTGCGCCACACACAGCTGCCGTAAAATCTCACAATCCTGGAACTTTTTTTTAAGCAAATCTTGTTTCGAAGCCGAGAAGAGGATCCCTTTGGCGTCGAGAGGTCCAATGATCTCGTACCAGATGGGGCAGCCTTCCCGGTCGAAACCGCATCTTCCCCCGGCCATGTACTTTGTAATGACCTGTGGGGGCCAAGATATAGGCAGGTGAGCAGGCCGAGGGTAAAGAGGCAGCTGGTTATGCGTAAGAGGAAAATCTGGGGAATCTGGGGCAGGATCAGACGTATGGACGAAGCCAATAAATTAGGAACGCACCTCTGGGGCCTTCCACTCTAGGATATGATCTGCATCCATGTGTTTCCGGGTTTCAATATGCTGTTTCGGGGGGGGGGACCAAAAAGAGAAAGCTATTAGTGAAGAAGACAAATGGTGGACAGACATAGGTCATCTTAGGCCTCTTCCAGACAGCCGGGATGCAGTGCACACTGCGTGGTGCTGCCCTTGAAGACAACGCAGAAATGGCAACTGGCCCAAAATGCAGCTGCCAGATTATGGGCTGGCGTTAACCTTAGAGCTCATACATCCGCTGTTTTCAGACAGCAGCACTGGCTGCTGGTTTGTTTTCATGCCCTATTCAAGGTGTTTATAAAGTCCTAAATCCTTAAGGCCCTATTTCCAGAAAGGCCATCTCCTTCCCTACAGACAGTCCTGGGAGTGAAGATCAGCGCTCAAAAGTTCAGGGGGGTGGGAGCCCAGGAGAGGGCCTTCTCTGTGGCAGCCCCTAAGTTGTTATATGCAAACGAGGCCACTTTTACAACGCCTTTTGGGACCCAATGTACTCTATGATATGTTGGGCCTGCCGGGATGCATTATACCAACAATCCTCGACCTTCCCCACACACACACCCAAAATAAAAAATTGAAAATTCCTGAGGGTCTTGATGGGCTACTTAATTATTTTTCTGCCTGTTGTGGACGTGGTGCAACATTTTACTAGGGGCTGCATGATTTTTAATTGTATTTTTATTGGCTTTCTCATATATAGTGCATTTTGCTGTATTACAATTCCAGAGAATGCAAAGAAATAAAATAATATTACGGTATTTTATACAAAATCATAAAATACAAGGTAAAGAAACACAAGCATTAAAAATTCAATTAAAAATCAATATGAATATGTAACACAACAGCCGTGCCCTCTCCTGCCTTCAAATCCACAGTCACACTGCAGACTACTTGAATGAAGAGGCACTTAGACCACTGTTTTTGAACCACTGCATTATACAAATTATCAGTGTGAAGTTTATGATTTGCATGCATCTGTTTTGATATTTATAATAATAAGACTCTTACCTTCCGGAGCATAGCTTCAGACTTCTGCAAGTCAAAACACCGAGCTGCAAAGAAGATCATGAATGGTTAGAGACTAACCTGCAAAACACCTGTGCTAAAAGGTAACAGCATCTATATGCACCCAGCTGTTTTGGTTTGCACCCTATTTGCACCCATTTCCAGATGTGCTTCTATCTGAAGGGCAAATGCTTCCAATAAACAAGCAAGGTCTTTACATTTCAAAAATGGATTCCCCACAGCTGCCATTTGCGGTAAACAAAGATTCGCCCAACTTCAAAGCGACATGCTGAGTGAGCGTCATTTGGCCCCAGAGTCTCCACTGTTATTTATTTCTGCTTTCCTATCACTCCTCCTCACAGCAAACGTGACCATTTCATCTTCAGATATCTGAAGGGCTGTCACATGGAAGATGGAGCAAGTTTGTTTTCTGCAGAACCTGAACTAACAGATTCAAATGACAAGAAAGGAGATTCTGGCTAAACATTAGGAATGATGCTAAGAGCTGTTTAGCAGTGGAATTCTTCAGCTGCAATTCCTGCATTGCAGAGGGTTGAAAGTCGGCAAACTAAGGCCCGTGGGCCGAATCAGGCCCAACTGCCTTCCGGATCCGGCCTGAGGATGGTCCGGGAATCGCCGCGTGGATCGGCAGCGCGCACGTTCTTTCCCCCTCCCTCCCACGGCGGTGGTGGCGCCTCCTCCCTCCCTCCTGACTTCTCCCCGCCCTGCCTAGAGGAGGAAGGGGGCTGGGCTTTGCTGGTGCCAACAGCAGCAGCGCTTGAGCGGCCGCCATTTTAAGCAGCCCCTCTCCGGAAGTCTATCGTGCACCGCTCATCGTGCCACCGCCACAGCCGCCAGCCCCTGCCACTCGCAAGACACAGGTAAGCAGCCACCGGGGCTCATCCAGTGCTGTGGAGAAGGGAGGGGAGAGTCGTGGGAGGGTGGCTTATAGTCCGGCCCCCCACAAGGTCTGAGGGACAGTGGACTGGCCCCCTGCTGAAAAAGTTTGCTGATCCCTGAACTAGATGAACCTTGAGGTTCATTCCAGCTCTTGTTGTTGTTTAGTCATTTAGTCGTGTCCGACTCTTCGTGATCCCCTGGACCAGAGCATGCCAGGCACTCCTGTGTTCCACTGCCTCCTGCAGTTTGGTCAAACTCATGCTGGTAGCTTCGAGAACACTGTCCAACCATCTCATCCTCTGTCGTCCCTTCTCCTTGTGCCCTCCATCTTTCCCAGCATCAGGGTCTTTTCCAGGGAGTATTGGAGCCTCAGCTTCAGGATCTGTCCTTCCAGTGAGCACTCAGGGCTGAATTCCAGCTCTACTGTTCTATAATCATTGATGTTTGCAAAACCATTACAAAATCCTGCAGCAGAGGTCACCATTTCACCTCTGACCTTATAAACATCAGCTGTACAATTGCTTGTGGGACAAGCAGGCAGCTGGTCACTATACCTTGCCGCAGGAGCTGGTGCAACCTGTTAATTAGCCCCCAGGGTATCGGCGTCAGATGGGGCGTGCCTGATCCAGTTTTTATTCTCAGCGGAACATAATCAGGGATTAAGAGGGCGGCTCTTCACATCCAGCGCCTTCAAGGATTAATCACACCTCGACAACATCTCCTTTCAGCAAGTAGGATCACACCCAAGGAATGCTAATGAACCAGAGGGAAGCAGCTTGCAAGAACCAAGTTTATTTCGAAGGTCAGGACCCATCTTAGGGAGAGAGAGAAGGGGGGTAGGGGAGGGAGATGTCCTGGTCAGGTCAAGTCAGAGGCTTCCCAGCCAGAGGCAACGCTTTCTGGCAGATTTCAGGTGACGGGCAGAGCACCTGAATCTGATCTATGGACTCTTATCCTTTGGAAGGTTTTCCCTGATTGAAACCAAGCCAAAAGGGCAAGTAGGCCAGGTGGCAAGGCCTGGAACAGGTTCAGAAAAAGGCAGCTAATAATAATAATAATAATAATAATAATAATAATAATAATAATAATAATTTATTATTTATACCCCACCCATCTGGCTGGGTTTGCCCAGCCACTCCGGGCGGCTTCCAACAAAACACTAAAATAGAATAACCTATTAAACATTAAAAGCTTCCCTAAACAGGGCTGCCTTCAGATGTCTTCTAAAAGTTTGGTAGTTGTTCTTCTCTTTGACATCTGGTGGGAGGGCGTTCTACAGGGCGGGTGCCACTACCGAGAAGGCCCTCTGCCTGGTTCCCTGTAACTTGGCTTCTCGCAGCGAGGGAACTGTCAGAAGGCCCTCAGAGCTGGACCTCAGTGTCCAGGCAGAACGATGGAGGTAGAGACGCTCCTTCAGGTATACTGGACCGAGACTGATCCAGGAGCTAACCTCTGGAATTTGTTCCCCCAAGAAGTAGTGGTGGCCAACTTGGATGCCTTTAAAGGGGATTCAGGCCAATTCATGGATGAGGACCAACCTCAGCGGCCACGTTCTGCCTCCACTGTTGGAGGAAGGAAATGCCTCAGAATGACATGGGCCAGGAGTCTGCTTCGCCTGCTGGACAGCAGCCTGAAGGGGGAGAAGGCAGAGTGACCCCACCCGCAGCTGATCAGCTTTCAAGGACAAGGGAACCAGCTGGCTTCAGCCACCTTAAGCAGAGTTTCCAGCAGCAGTCAGAGGCTGTAAACAATGCTTGTAGTTCCTGGCCCTAGGTAAAGGTAAAGGAACCCCTGACCATTAGGTTCAGTCATGACCGACTCTGGGGTTGCGGCGCTCATCTCGCTTTATTGGCCAAGGGAGCTGGCGTACAGCTTCCGGGTCATGTGGCCAGCATGACTAAGCCGCTTCTGGCGAACCAGAGCAGCGCACGGAAACGCCATTTACCTTCCCGCCAGAGTGATACCTATTTATCTACTTGCACTTTGATGTGCTTTCAAACTGCTAGGTTGGCAGGAGCAGGGACCGAGCAACAGGAGCTCACCCCGTCGCGGGGATTCGAACCGCCGACCTTCTGATCGGCAAGTCCTAGGCTCTGTGGTTTAACCCACAGCGCCACCCGCGTCCCACCCTACCTTGCTGTTTTCTGCTCATCTTGACCCCACGTGATCATCGGATTCCCTGACCACATGGTTTGCTGTTTGGCTGACCCTAGGACTGGACCTGACTTTGGAGGACATCTCAGAGACACCTTCTAGTTGGCTGGTCTCCCACTCCACTAAGCTCTGCAGGCTGTTGCTCAACAAGGAGACTACGAGTTGGCCATTGTGGGAACAGGATGCTGGACCAGATGGGTCTTTGGCCTGATCCAGCAGGGCTCACCCGAGGGCCTTAAACACACATTTCCACTCTCGGGGAGTGAATTGGGTCCCCTGTTGGTGATTTAGTGGGAAGGATCATAGCTCAGCAGTAGTGCATCTGCCTTGGTCCCAGGTTCAGTCCCATTTAGGGCTGGAGAGACCCCTGCCTTGAAACCCCAGAGAGCTGCTGCCAGTCTGTGTAGACAATACTGAGCTAGGTGGACCTTTGGTTTGACTTGGCATAAGGCAGCTCCGTACACTCCTAAAAATAGAAGAGTTTGGATTTGATATTCCGCTTTATCACTACCCGAAGGAGTCTCAAAGCAGCTAACTTTCTCCTTTCCCTTCCTCACCCACAACAAACACTCTGTGAGGTGAGTGGGGCTGAGAGACTTCAGAGAAGTGTGACTAACCCAAGGTCACCCAGCAGCTGCATGTGGAGGAGCGGAGACACGAACCCGGTTCCCCCAGATTACGAGTCTACCGCTCTTAAACACTACACCACACTGGTTCTCAATACTCTTATACATATGTTATTAGCATCACCATTTGAGGAAGGGACACAGCTCAGTGGTATGTTCACAAGGGCATCAGCTGAGAAAGATAGGGAATGGCTTCCGACGCCTAATGGTAGGACCGGCCCCTTGTGTTGCAACATCTCTCCATTGCAGCACAGGCCTAACAGGACTTCAGAGAATATCAGGGGTCAGGCAAAGGAAGATAAGGCTGCGATAACAGCCTGATAATTTTTAATCTCTCACTGGAGAGCCTTATCTTCCTAACAGGCAGAAACTCCAGGGCAGAGTCTCAAGTGGCAGAACTGGTTGAAATAAGAGTCTGGCAGATTTGAAGGAGAAACTCTGATTGTGGGTGTAATTGCACTTACTGTAAAGCTCTTCCCTGCCACGCCGGTCAGCCCTAACCTACCTCACAGCTTTGTTGTGAGGATAAAGTGAGGAGGAGGGGAACTGTGTGTGCCACTTCGAGCTACTTGGAGCAAAGCTGGCATATAAATGTAATAAAACAGAGACAGCAATGTGGTGAGCCATCATGGGGAAGGAAAGAGAGATTTTAAAAAATTATCCAGTTTATTTTGATTATGAGTTGCCTAATAAAAATATGTTCCGCCCATTCCCCAACCTGGCGCCCTCCGGATGTTTTGGACTACGACTCCCATTGCCTCTGCCCACTTTGCCAGGCTGGCTGGGGCTGCTGGGAGCTGTAGTCCAACGTCCGGCGTTCACCGCATTGACTAGCCTTGCTCTAGAGCGACAGGAAATTTCCTGAAGCAAGTGGAAACATTCCCAAATCAGGTTAACGAAAAACCCCACAAAACTATCTGCTCCCATCAGCCCCAGTGAGAAGAACAAATGGCCTGGGATGATGGGAGCTGTAGTCTAAAGCATCTGGCATTGTGCTTCTTATCCAGGAGGGTGTAGGAAGATCTCAGGGTGGGGTGAGTATTTTTTTTCTTAAAAATTGTACCACTAGGGACTGCTGCCCCTGTTCACTCCACTCACTAACCCACCTGCTGCTTTGCTAGACTCCCTCCACACAATTTACACCTCACCCACCCCCTCATCTAGTCCCCCCCCAGCTCGATCCAAGGCCCTTTCCCCTTTTAAATGACCGGGGAGCCCCTTCACAGTGCCTTAGTAAACCACTGTGTAAAGCGCCCCTGCTTCACCCCGTTCACTCGCTTGCCAGCCTGCCATTCCTCCTGTGGGACTTGGCAGCCGCACAAACTGCATCGTGGCAACAGCCTTACGTTTTTATGTATATAGGCAGATATAAGTAAAAAATAAATAAAAGTCACAAAACTTCCATCCGTTGAAAAGTTAAATAAAATAATTAGAGGAGCCAGGCTTAAAGGAGGAGTGTGCGGTTTTTATGTTAGCTAAAAGGGGGTATGGGCTGGAATGGGTTGAGAAACACTCATATCAGACCTGGAGCATATTAGGTTGGTGTATCCGTTTAAAAAAGAACAGGGGAATCTGTACCGAGTTTGCGTGACCATGGCTAGCTGCACACGTTAATAAAAATGTTATCTGCATTGAGCACTCAGTCACCTGGGGCCGGCCTTGGAGTTCTGAACGAGATCTGCCTCTTTGTGGACCCACTGTGTTTAATGCAAAGCCCGTGCCTGGTACGTTCTGGTTTTTGGACTTTACCAAACAGAGAAAGTGCAAGCAAAGGAATCTTGGGTGATAAAAAGCACACGACTCTCTCCGTTCATCCCAGTTAGGGAAGATAACCGCGCGCGCGCGCGCACACACACACACACACACACACACACACTCCTCTTGTTCCTGCAATGGCCTGTCTGGTTCTCCATACCAGCTTCCAGGCTGCAGCCAATATATTTACACTTGGGAGCACTTGCAGGCAAGTCTACAAAAACCACCAAAGAACCAGAGAAAAGGGACTGTAGCTCATGCAGAAGATTCCAGGTTCAATCCCCAGCATCTCCAGGTAGGGCTGGGAGAGAAAGGACCCCTGGATGGTTAAATCCAGTCAAAGGTGACTATTGGGTTGCGGCGCTCATCTCGCTTTCAGGCCGAGAGAGCCAGCGTTTGTCCACAGGCAGCTTTCCAGGTCATGCGGCCAGCATGACTAAACCGCTTCTGGTGCAACGAAACACCATGACAGAAACTAGAGCGCACGGAAACGCCGTTTACCTTCCTGCCACAGTGGTACCTATTTTTCTACTTGCACTGGTGTGCTTTCGAACTGCTAGGTTGGCAGGAGCTGGGACAGAGCAACAAGAGCTCACCCCGTCGCAGGGATTAGAGCCACTGACCTTCTGATTGGCAAGTCCAAGAGGCTCAGTGGTTTAGGCCAAAGGGACACCTGGAATCCTAGAGAGTCACGGCCAGTTGGTGCAGATGTTATTGAGCTAACCACTACATCAAGTGTTTCCTGGCACAAAGCAAACAACCCCCAGGCCTTCTTACCTCGGAGCCATTTCAAGAGATAGTAGTCCTCTGTGACAGGCATCAGAGGAAAGATATCCTGGATGTTCTCACGGAACTGAGGAGAAAAATGAAAAACACAGAGGGTGTGTGTGTAAAGATTTAGGATCCTGTTACAGAGTTTTGCTCTCACACTTTTCTATAATGCTACCTACAATGCTACCCAGAATTTAAGTCCTGTTGAATACTGTGGGACTTATTTCCAAATAAAATAGCTATATCCACTATACATTTTAAGCAGTATCGTACCACTTTAAACAACCATTGGCTTTCCCCGAATCCTAGGAATTATAGTTTGTTAAGGGTGCTGAGAGCTGCAGTTCCTAGAGTGGCTTAACAATCAATCCCACTTCACAGCAGACTCTGGGAATTGTAGTTCCACGAGGGGGGTATTTTTGTTTGTTTGTTTGTTTATACCCCGCCTTTCCCCATAACATGACTCAAGGCAGCTAACAGATAAAAACAAGAATCACTAAAAACATAGAAAACAACAACTATTAAACATTATTAGAATGAAAACTATATACATATATAAAATCAGTTTAAGACACACAAATAATTACAATAATGTAAGTTTGTGGGTGCCAGACACCCCAAGTTACCGAAACCAGTAGTGTAAAATTTACCATATTTTTTGCTCTCTAAGACGCACCCGACCACAAGACGCACCTAGTTTTTGGAGGAGGAAAACAATAAAAAAAATATTCTGAATCTCAGAAGCCAGAACAGCAAGAGGGATCGCTGCGCAGTGAAAGCAGCAATCCCTCTTGCTGTTCTGGCTTCTGGGATAGCTGCGCAGCCTGCATTCGCTCCATAAGACGCACACACATTTCCCCTTACTTTTTAGGAGGGAAAAGGTGAGTCTTATAGAGCAAAAAATACAGTAATCAATGTTTGGACTGTTAAAACTGGGTAAACAGACCCAGTGTGTGCTAGACATTGATGATGCTTTAATTAAGCCAAGTGTCAGGTGCGAATTAAGGCAGGCTGACCTGTGTTAGGCAATAGCCGAGGGGTGTGCTATTAGGGCAGGGGTTGTCAACCTGGTCCCTACCGCCCACTAGTGGGCGTTTCAGGATTCTAGGTGGGCGGTAGGGGGTTCTACAACACAAGCTTAATCCTCCTTCCATCGAGCACTGGTGAGCGGTCAGGAAATTTTACCATCAAGAAAGATGCATTAGTAGGCGGTAGGTATAAAAAAGTTGACTATCCCTGTATTGGGACAACACAATGAATTGGCTGATGTCTGTTTGGATCCAGGAGTGTGCCTATGGAACTGGGAAGACCTTCTTTGAGTGTAACGCTGGGAACCCCTGCATTGCAGGCTCAGGTTGTATATACTGTACTTTTCCGTGTATAAGATTTCCTCCTCCCCATTCATAAAATAAAAGTGGGGGGTCGTCTTACACATGGGAAGTGCATAGGGACATTTGATTGGTTGGGCAGTGCATAGGACATTTGATTGGTTGCTGCTGTGGTTGTCAGCGGCTATTATGCGTGTTATTGGTTGCTGCGTCAGTGGGTGGTGTTGACTGGCTAATGCTCCGGCAGTTGGATGGGTGATTGGCAGCTTCTGCCGGCAGTGGGACATAGGGGAGGCAGATCTTGTGACATGTGCGGGTGAGCGATTTTCAGCAATCCCCCCTAAAAAAAGCCCAAGAACCCTGGGTAATCCCTCCCCAAAAAAGCTCAACAACTCTGTGTCATCTCCCCCCCATTTTCTTAAATTTGAGTCTTATACACGGGGGCGTCTTATAGATGGAAAAGTACGGTATGTGTGAATAAACCATGGACCCTAGGAAATTGCGCCTGGAACCCCTGGAATCTCTCACCGCTCAGGAGATCAGAACTAAAAACAGCATGACATCAGCCCATTAATTAAGAGCAGTCTGTAGAACAAGGAGGTCTTCACAGCAAGGAGGGAGCCAGTCAAGCTTCTCCAGGGAAGGAGTTCCAAAGTCTGGGAGCTGCCACCGAGAAAGCCGTGATGGAGCCATCAAAACTGACTTGCCAAATGCTCTTAATTACAAGATTTGGTCGTGCCCATTGTGCAAAGTCCCACCTCTCTCCAAGGCAAACAATGATTTTCTGCGTCAGATGCCTCTTCTGCCAGGTAGATCTCTCTGATTCAGCCTTATTGCCACACAATTCAACATTTGCAAGACTCGCACATGATCGGAACCTCTGGGGTACATCCTTTTGAGCACAGCATTATGCTTTGATACTACCATGACACACACACACGCCTGGTCCCCTTCTAGCTCTAGCATGAATGCCGTTCATTTATATAGGGCAGAATAAACAGATGGCAAACAAAGAAAATAATTAACCTGCACACTCCAGCAGGAAAGGAACCTGTTGCAACATACACAATCAATCCAGCACTTGGAGAGACGCCAGCCAGCTTCCAGAGGTCTGCACAACTCCAAGGTGCAAAAAGAGACCTCGAGAAACACCAAATTATGCTGGAGGATCTTCTCTTCTTAATGAAGCTAATTAGATTATTGCAGCTAGAACTGGGTCATAAGTAGCCCAGCTACTGCCAGCTGTATCATTGGGAACAGCCCAGCATGGAAGGGTTGTGCAAAGAGGAAAAAGGGATATGAAGCATAGCTGTCAACCTTCCCCTTTTTTGCGGGAAATTCCCTTATTCCAGCGACATTTCCTGCTGTTTCCCGCTGCTATTCCAGATTTTTAGATATCCCGTAGACTGTCCCCGGGACAGGTGAGGCTGCTGATCCCTTATTTTTGAGGCTGCTGATCCCTTATTTTCAAATCTGAAAGTTGACAGCTATGATATGAAGTTGGGAGAATTTTGCAGAGATTTATGCCACCAGCAAGACTTGCCGATCAGAAGGTCAGCGGTTTGAATCCCCGCGACGGGGTGAGCTCCCGTTGCTCGGTCCCTGCTCCTGCCAACCTAGCAGTTTGAAAGCACGTCAAAGTGCAAGTAGATAAATAGGTACCACTCCAGCGGGAAGGTAAACAGCGTTTCTGTGCGCTGCTCTGATTCGCCAGAAACGGCTTAGTCCTGCCGGCCACATGACCCGGAAGCTGTACGCCGGCTCCCTCGGCCAATAAAGCGAGGTGAGCGCTGCAACCCCAGAGTCGGCCACGACTGGACCTAATGGTCAGTGGTCCCTTTATCTTTACCTTTATGCTACCAGCACATCCCTCCAGCTACAAAAGTCATCCCTCCAGCTACAGGCCTTTTCGGAGTTGAGACGAGGCTCAAGATCTACAGGACGTACAAGACTTAGAAGCTAATCCACCCGGCAGTGTGGAAAGGTCAGTGACCTGACATATATTCTTTGCAGTCAACAAAACCTGGAGGCAAAATTCAAGGCGATGAACTACTGGAAGTATAGAATAACGCAGAGGAAGTTTAAAAACGTATGAAAGAGGCTGATGCAATTTAAGAACCCTGGGGGCACGGGGACATGTACCACACTTTGGGAAAATGCATCAGCGCCGCTTCCGAAAGCAAAGATTCGGAACCCCCAAACCTGGAAATAAAACTTGGAAGTGCTCATAAGAAAAAAGTTAGAAAAGAAACTGTATTATAGGTGTCAGAAATTAAATATACTTGGCAATACAGCTTGGTCTGCAGTTTCCCAACATGTTCTCACGGGCAACGCCTATATAGTTCTTAAAATGTTCTATGCCATGGGGTGGATGGAGAGAGTACAAGCTCATTGTCCATATCAGGCACAGAATGTTTCCCTGCAGAAGTTTAGTTTGCCAAAATTTCTAATCCACCTAACAGGATCTCAAAGAAATTACAAATGGTATCCAGTGCAGATTATCGTAACCCTGAGATATCCTTTTCTCCCTGCCTTTAAAGTTTCTAGCTCCCATGTTTGCAGAGGAAAAAATAAAAGTGCCTAGGCACATTGGTTGCTATGGATGAATATTTTTTTCTATGGTGTTCAATCAAAGATTTTATTGTACATGCAGATGGGGGGTTTCCTGGTGCTCTTAATTTTTATGGCACAGGGCATTTTTTAATTGGCTTGTGATTTGAACTGCTATATGTTAATGTTCGCTTTCAAATGGGATTTACGTATTTGTTTCCAGTTTGGGAAAGTTGTTGAAAAGCAGCTTGGAAATATTATTTTATGTATTTTTATATAACAGAATTTGTATACCACTTAATTGGGTGGGCAAGGTGTCGGAGGGGCCCTCTAAGCTATAAAATATACACTAAAACAATAAATAAAGAGTCTGAAGTTAAAAATAGGCGGACTTAAAAAAACAACAACACCAAAATATAAATAAAACTGACAGTTAGGAACATGCATTATTTTTAAAAAGACATATGAAAATGCATGCCAGCTCTACATACCTGGGGAGGATTGCCTGGACAAAAAAAGGATGTTGACAAATACAAAAAATGATACAGCAAAGGCACGCGCCTAAGGTCAAGGTGCAGGGAGTTCCAAAGTGTACCTTGGTTCCCAAATGCTGAAAACCCAGAAGTAAGTGTTACGGTTTTCTAACGTTTTTTGGAAGCTGAATATCCGATGCAGCTGTCAGCTATTGTTTCTGGGGTGCCTGCACCAATCAGAAGCCGCGCCTTGGTTTTCAAACATTTCGTGAGTCAAACGGACTTCTGGAGCAGATTAAGTTTGGTGCTCTTTTTTGCGCTTTGTTTTTGAGGCTTTTTCGGTTAATTTGTTTTTGTGACTGTGTGGAACCCAGTTCAGCTACTGACTGATGGATTGTGTGACTGCGGAAATGGATAAAAGCCCCCCATCCAAACTGAGCATCAGTGCCGGTAAGAATAAAAAATTAATTTTGATTTTTATCATCTACAATACTTCTTTATTTTTTAGTACAGGACATTGATTATTGCTTTCATTTTATGGATCAGTGGTCTCGCAGGATAGTAAAATTCATGTTAAATTGCTGTTGTAGGTATTGTTTTTAAAAGTCTGGAACGGATTAATCCGTTTTGCATTACTTTCTAATGGGAAAGCATGCCTTCATTTTGGAACGCTTTTGTTTAGGAACACACTTCCAGAACGGATTAAGTTTGAGAACCAAGGTACCACTGTAGTTGCTGCCACACTGAAGGATCTTCACAACGACCTTGTGCAGGAGGTCAAGCTAAAAGATGGTGACTGGGGCTAATGGGAGTTGTAGTTCAAATCATTCGATGGGCCCCTATGTGACCAGTTCAGTAGCGCTTGTGATAAGTGTGACATTACTGCATGACATCTGGAACTGATTTAGTGATATGGCAGCTTAGAGCTACCTATAGACAATTTACAGCCGTTTATTCCTGAAGCTGCTGGAAACCCCAGTGGCAACACAAATGCAACGATACAGTTTCTCATAAAAAGGCAGATTACAGTATTCAAAACGCAGAGGTACGCAGAGGGGGAACTATAGCTACAGGGATATATTTCATATAACAGTAGCCTCAACTATTACGGGGGAGGATTTATATTGGGCTGAAGGTCCCCAGTCTGGGGGCCGGGGCTTGTGGCACATTTGGAAACCCAAGGAAATTGTTGTGGGTACCAAAAAATACCCATTTCACAGAAGAAAAACTGATAATGTTAGAACACCCTCTAAACAGGCAAATCACCTACCCCCATAAAGAAACAGTCCAAAAAAAGCAGGCGCCCCCCACATTGTCACATTTAGGATTCCAGATACATGGCATAATAATAATAATAATAATAATAATAATAATAATAATAATAATAATAGTAATAATAATAGTAATAATTTATTATTTGTACCCTGCCCATCTGGCTGGGATTTCCCAGCCACTCTGGCCGGCTTCCACAAAGACCAAAAATACACTAAGATGTCACACATTAAAAACTTCCCTGAACAGGGCTGCCTTCAGATGTCTTCTGAATGTCAGGTAGTTGTTTATCTCTTTGACATCTGATGGGAGGGCTTTCCACAGGGGAGGCGCCACCACCAAGAAGGCCCTCTGCCAGGTTCCCTGCAACCTCACTTCTCGCACAGAGGGAACCACCAGAAGGCCCTCGGAGCTGGAATGTGCAAACAGTTTTGGCAAACAAAGTAAAATGCCGTATCGTTATCCCCATACTGCAGATAGGAAAACTGAGGTTGGGAAGATAATGGCTAGCCTGAACAAGGTTTGAATTGGGCACTTCCTGGCTTACTTTCTGGCCACTACCAGTCCGAACCTCCCAGGTAGAAAAGGGGCTTGGCAAAGGTGAGTGTAAGTTCTAAGTTCTAAGTTCTGAATTCATTTTGGTCACAAAATACCGAGCACCGTGGAAAGAGCCTGTGCAGTTTCCCCAGCGCCCAAACCCCGTGAATGCAGCACTCTGTATGCCTCCCCTTCCACCAGTCTCCAAGCAACCACATTCCCCTGGCAAAAGTGCCAGCTCCTCCACCCTGTGGGACACCCCACAGAGCGACGCATTGATTGCAGCCTGGTGACGAAGGGAACCTGCCCTCGTCTGTTTAAGCGTTGCATGGTATCATTTTTTTAAAAAAAGTGGAGAGTTGCATTAATAAATCAAACCTGCTTCCGCAAGACTCTGTTATTTCAGAATGTAGGCTGAGCATTGCCAATTATGCAAAAGAAAGCATGAGAATGCTACGCGAGGCTTCCTCAACTTGTACAAGGCCTAAAAAAAAAAAGCAATTACGGTAATCCGGTTTTAATTACTACTGTAATTGTTCTTCCTCTGCTCTTTGAAGCCATCCGATAAGCTTTGTGCCTGGAAGTTTAGAAGACATCTGGAGGCAGCCCTGTTCAGGGAGGATTGTAATGGTTGAAGATTTATTGTGTTTTTAATCTTTTGTTTAAAAACACAGTAAATCATCAACCATCTTCATCTTTTGTTGAAGACACGGGTGGCGCTGTGGTCTAAACCACCGAGCCTAGGGCTTGCTGATCAGAAGGTCGGTGGTGAGCTCCTGTTGCTTGGTCCCTGCTCCTGCCAACCTAGCAGTTCGAAAGCATGTCAAAGTGCAAGTAGATAAATAGGTACCACTCTGGCGGGAAGGTAAATGGCATTTCCGTGCGCTGCTCTGGTTTGCCAGAAGTGGCTTAGTCATGCTGGCCACAGGACCCAGAAGCTGTACGCCGGCTTCCTCGGCCAATAAAGCGAGATGAGCACCGCAACCCCAGAGTCGGCCACGACTGGACCTAACGGTCAGGAGTACCTTTACCTTAATCTTTTGTTGGGAACTGCCCAAAGTGGCTGGGGCATATAAATAAAATTATTACAGTGGTACCACAGGTTAAGAACTTAATTCCTTCTGGAGGTCCGTTCTTAACCTGAAACTGTTCTTAACCTGAGATACCACTTTAGCTAATGGGGTCTCCCGCTGCCGCTGCATGATTTCTGTTCTCATCCTGAAGCAAAGTTCTTAACCCGAGGTACTATTCCTGGGTTAATGGAGTCTGTAACCTGAAGCGCCTGTAACCTGAAGTGTCTGAAACCTGAGGTACCACTGTATTCTTCTTATTATTACATGCAACCTTTCAGGGCAGAGCAAGACCCACTTTGTAGTGTCGCTTGGGACCATCACATACTACTTTTCCCAATGGCAGTCATAAACATTTTCCATCTTCCAAAGCATTGGGGAAGAGCTTTGGCTCAGTGGTTAGAGCATCTGCCCCAGGTTCAATCCCCAAGGGTATCTCCGGGCAGGGCAAGGAGAGACACTCCCTACCCAAAACCTTGGGGAGTCTCTGCCTTGACAGCACACGCTACTGAGCTAGACAGACCAATCGTCTGACTCGGTATAAGGCAGCTTCCTATGTTCCTGTGTGGGTACTGGCTGGCTGTGCGCCTATTGTAAGAAGCGGGCGCCCACTGATGCTGGAAACATCGAATCATCACCTTGGAACGGACCTTGAGGGGCATCCAAGCCACCTCTCTGAGAGCCAGTGTGGTGTAGTGGTTAAGAGCGGTAGATTCGTAATCTGGGGAACCAGGTTCGCGTCTCCGCTCCTCCACCTGCAGCTGCTGGGTGACCTTGGGCCAGTCACACTTCTCTGAAGTCTCGCAGCCCCACTCACCTCACAGAGTGTTTGTTGTGGGGGAGGAAGGGAAAGGAGAATGTTAGCTGCTTTGAGACTCCTTCGGGTAGTGATAAAGCGGGATATCAAATCCAGACTCTTCTTCCTCTTCTTCTTCTTCTTCTTCTTCTTCTTCTTCTTCTTCTTCTTCCCTGCGATGCAGGAATCCTGCCCACAGCCATCTCTAGGTGGGCTCGAACCACCAACCTTCTGGTTAACAGCCAGACACGCTGACCCATTGTGCCACAGATTTAGGACAGACTTCTTCATGCATCACATAATAAACTATGGAACTCACTCCTGCAGAAAGCAGCGATGGCTTTAAAAGAGGGTTGGACAAAATCATGGAGGAGGGGGCTATTGAAGGCTACTAGCCATGATGGCTAGATGGACCAATGACCTGATTTGGTCCAGGGCAGCTGCCTGTCTTTACCAGGGCAAAGGCTGCAAGGCTTTATGCCTCTTTGCAGATGATGGCAATAGATGCTCCAGAGTCTTGGCCTTTCCCCAGTGACTTTCTTCCTCTTCAGGTCTTTAAGGGAGAAAAGTCGCCTTTTCCAGGTCCTCTGTTGTTTCCCTTTACAGAAACTCTTACAACAAGAAAAATGGAGAGAATTGGAGAGAACGGCGCAAGCCTATTCTTTACTTAGAATTAAATTTATTGTTTTCAGTGGGGCTTTTTCCTTAGGGTAGCTTCCCCCAACCTGGCGTCCTCCAAATGTTTTGGACCACCACAGGCTGGGGAGTGTAGTAATCAAAAAGATCTGGAGGTCACCTGGTTGGTGAAAGTTGCCCTAGACAAGGGAAAGTTTTCAGCCTGTTGCCTTCAAGCTTATGAGCTGGCTATATCTATTTGCTCGTGTTCATTGAACATACATGATTATTCTTTTATACAGTATTTTTGAGATGCTTTCCGACTTAGTAGCTGAGCAATCTAGGTATGAAAGACCACCTAGCGTAAAAAGAAATTCTAAGCCCCAAACCCCCATTTATTAAAAAAAATAAAATGCCACAGGATGGGTCAATTGAGTACCATTGGCTCAGTCCTGTGCAATCCTCTGCCATCAGGCCTATGCAGGACTTCTCCCTATGTTGGCCTGTTGATATTTTCTTTTAATTTATTTCTTGCTTTTAACTTCTTTGTAACTTTTTATGATGTTATTGCTTGGTTTCATGTGTTTATATTGTTGTAAACTGCTGTGATATACTTCTTATAAAAATATTTAACTAAATACAATAAATAAAAAGCCCCATGCCCAAACCAAGGCCACATATATACAGCATACAGTTAAAGCAAATGATGTCCCCCATAGAATCCTGGGAACTGTAGTTTAAGGGCGCTAAGAATACTAGCTCTGCAAGCAGTCAACTACAGCTCCCAGCATTCTACAGGGGAACCAGTGTGCAGTGTGGATGCGACTTTAAACACAGCCTGCTTGAGAAGTGTTTAAAAGCCATCCTCTTCAGAAAATAAGAAGAGCCTGCTGGATCAGGCCAATGGCCCATTTGGTTTAGCATCCTTGGCCTGAGTCAGACCATTGGTCTATCTGAATCAGCGCTGTCTACTCTGTCTGGCAGTGGCTCTGCCAAGGACTGGACCTCGGACTTTCTGAATGCAAAGCACTTGCTCTACTGGTAAACCACAGACCTTTGCTGTGTAGGAAATGTTTCTGCAGGTCCGATGGACACCAGGTGCCAACGAAAGATATTGCCTTCATGTTCTTCCAAGTGAGTTTCTCAAGAGGGCATCTGTGAGGAGACACCATGCTTTTTGTGGGAAACAGGTGCCAGTCATCATTCAGCCTGCTCTCCTTATGCACTCGCATTTCTATTTTTACAACTTTTTACAACTGATCAAAGGTGCAGCATCAGTGGAAAAGACCCAACTTCAAGACCAGAATTATTTGGGCAAGGGCCATAGCTCAGTGGGAGAACATCTGCTTTGCATGCAGAAGGTCCCAGGTTCAATGCACAGCATCTCCAGTTAGGTCCTCTGCCTGACACCCTAGAGAGTCACTGCCAGTCAGTGTAGCAATACTGAGCTGGATGAACGAACAATCTGACTCAACAGAACACAGCTTCCTGGGTTCCTGTGAGTTAAGGGAAGGATCACAACAAAGAGGCAGAAGATCTGCTTTCCATCCAGAAGGTCCCAACATTCAATCCCTATACACAATAAATAAAAACAAAACAGTAGATACGGTTTAAAAAAATTGCAGCCAGAAGATATGGCAACAGGCACTAGGTTTAAAACAACTTTAAAACAACTGAAGGATGCAGATTTGCAGGGCCAAGAGGTCAATGAGCCAGGAGCGTAACAGCAGAGCCAAAACTCTGTGTTCACACAGGCAAAATCCCCTTAATTCACTCCAACAGCAAATTCAGGTGGTGAATGCCAGCTGGAGATGTTGAGAAAAACGAGGCCATTGAGAAACAAAAGAGGGAACAACCTGAATGCACTGGCAGTTCCTGAGATTTTGCAAAAGTGGAGAAGCAATTAAGAGCCACTCAAGTAAGGAGGACCTAGCAAGCTGTTGCGCAAAGCTTTAAGCCTGCTGGAGGAGAACTGGCTGGTTTGCACCCTGAGTAGGAGCAGTTCTAAGAAAAGGTAAGAATAGATTGCAACATTTCGTTGCACTGTCCATTTTGCCACTCTAAGAGCAAGCTCAGGCGGCTGAGTGCCGATCACATCGGAAGCAAAAAAACCAGGACCGTTCCAAAATAAGATGGAGACTTCTTCAGTACATACGAAGGGGACTTTTCTCTCATCCAAACCAGGACACAAATGTACACAAGTCTGCAAATTAACATGGAGGATACCCTATGTTTTTAGAATCCCTAAATGGTCCAGCAAAGGACCTCTGAGCTTACACAAGCAGAAAAATGTGGAGTCAGGTTAAGGGGGTTCTAGAGCAGGCTATTTTTTTCAGACTCCCCCCCCCCCGATTCTATAAACTCATCCCCAGTGTCCCCTAGCTCACCCACTAAGAAAGACAGTATTACAATGATCAAAATCCAATGAAAACTATTTAGTTTAATTGATTAATTCAAGAAACTTGATGAACTTGGGCCGAGGAATCCAGCAAGTCTGATAAAAATTCACGCCTCCTGTGCTTTCTGCCAGCTTCTTGCACAAGTTGACCCCACCGCCCCCCAGGTGGCAGCAGTGGTGGATCTACAGAGGTGCCCTGAGCTGTTACGGAGAGGCCCCTTCACCACCAGCAGTGAGCTCTGAGTGACTACCAGTATCTTCTCCGGCAGGGTTGTTCCATGACTTATTAATTTTTTAAATTAACTACTACATGTCAGATTTTCATTAAGATCGCTATACTGGATTATCTCACATGTCGGAGACACTGGTGTGAATAAAAAAAATCCTATGCCTTATAGGTTTTGAGTTATGGTGGGGGGAGGTGTGAAAACGAGGGAAATGTTATTTACATGCAGGATGCACTTTTCAAAGCAATTAAAAAAACAACAACAGCCATGTGGCTGAAAGTCACTTCTGGGGCCCCTCCAGGGCCCTGAAACTTTCATAAAGTAAAGGGTAAAGGGACCCCTAACCATTAGGTCCAGTTGTGGCCGACTCTGGGGTTGCGGCGCTCATCTCGCTTTATTGGCCGAGGGAGCCGGCGTACAGCTTCCGGGTCATGTGGCCAGCATGACTAAGCCGCTTCTGGTGAACCAGAGCAGCGCATGGAAACACCGTTTACCTTCCCAGGTACCTATTTATCTACTTGCACTTTGACGTGCTTTTGAACTGCTAGGTTGGCAGGAGCAGGGACCGAGCAACGGGAGCTCACCCCGTCACAGGGATTCGAACCACCGGCCTTCTGCTCGGCAAGCCCTAGGCTCGGTGGTTTAACCCACAGCGCCACCCGTGACCCGAAGCTTTCATAGTAGAAATGAAATGGGGGCCATTTCACCTGTTTTGAAAACTACTGGTGTAGAGGAACTAGAAGCTGGGCAAAATGAGCTAGCCTGCAGTTGAACATAAAAGGCAAGAGGAGCACCATTTGTGGCAGGATTTGCTTGCACCTCTGTCTCAGATGCTGGGGGTGCGAACCACTAGTGGGAAGCGAGGGGGACAGGAGATGCTGTGATTTCTTCCCCTGCTGACAAACTTCCCCAGAAATTCGCTGCCTGGCACCTACTGGGACGCAAAACATGGGATTAGTTAGAGGGACCTTTGGCACCGGCCGGGACAACCTTATGTAAGTTACCCACTTGGACACTGGTTAAGAAACGGCCTGCCCTTTACTTAACCCCCGGGGAAAGTCTGTCTCTCACCTGCACAAGCGTTACTGAAGAGCTCTGAGGTATGTGCCAGAGAGAGATCTGGCTTGGTATCATGACCCACTGTTTACCTCTTAGGTAAATATGGGTCAGAGGAGCCAAGAGAGAGAAAAGGGAAGGAGATAAAGAACAACCGCACGACAACCTTGCAAGGTAGACCGGTCAGGATGATTGCAGAGGGTTCCCCCCCCCCCCAAAAAAAATAAGCACTCCAACCCTGCATGTGCATAGCCCCACCCCAAATGGGCATTGCCAGGATTTATGTTAGGGGAGCAGGTGGCCAGGACGAATGTGGGGCACCTGTCACCCTCTGCCTGGCTCTATCTAGCAGATTCGGACAGAAACGTTTCAACAACAGTTGTTGAAAATAAGTTTCTTTTGACCCCAAGTGCTCAGAAAAAACTGTCAAAATCTTCCTACAGTTTCTACTTTTTGTTAAGTAATTTATTTATTTTACTTGATTTAGGGGGAGGCAGCTACCCTCCCTGCCCCCCCTGGCTACGCCCATGAAATCCCTCCCTTAGAAATCAAAGGAGGGCGGCGGCGGCGGCGACTTCTGAGTAAACATATTCAGATAGGCTGCGGAGCAGGACATCGCCTGGTCTTAAGGGAAGTGGGCAGTTTTCTCCCTGGAGATCGCAGGGCGTCTTTTGCAGCACCAAGGACGGGGGGCGGGATGCTTGAAACCGGATAAGTCAATCACGGCGGGCGGGGGGGGGGAATCGGTCCCCATAGCTACTGCTTACGTGTGCTTAAGAAGTGGGGCTACGCTGGGCTCAGAATTGGGGGATCTGAGCCAGCCCCCTAAGAACTGAGCGAAGTAAACGCAACTCAGACAAAGAATGGATGGATGGATGAGGTTCATAGTCCTCTTGATCATCTCTTCTCCTTACCTTGGCCAGCGCCTCCTCCTGCTTGGCGCTGAGGTCGCCAACGTACCCGCTCATGGTGGCCCGCGCTCCTGCAGCTGATCCAACCGGCGAATGCCGAGCCGGTGCTCCGGTCCGAAGGCTTTCATGGCCAGCCGAGCTCTGCCAGGCTCCCAAGCCCCGCCCCGGCTCGGCCCTTAAAGGGGACGTGCCTCTTGGCGAGCTGCGCGGGCGCGGGTCTCTTTCTGCGCGCTCGGCCAGTGCCGGATTGACGTATTGCATAAACTAAACAAGCTATAGTTTAGGGCCCCACTCTCTTGGGCGCCCCAAAAAAATTTAAGGGGAAAAAACCTGGATGTACATTTCCAAAATATAAGATAAAAAAACAAATAAACCTACGTAAAGGTAAAGGGACCCCTGACCATTAGGTGCAGTCGTGGCCGACTCTGAGGTTGTGGCGCTCATCATGCTTTACTGGCCGAGGGAGCTGGCGTACAGCTTCCGGGTCATGTGGCCAGCATGACTAAGCCGCTTCTGGCGAACCAAAGCAGCGCATGGAAATGCCATTTACCTTCCCACCGAAGTGGTACCTATTTATCTTGTTGTTGTTTAGTCGTTTAGTCGTGTCCGACTCTTCGTGACCCCATGGACCAGAGCACGCCAGGCACTTCTGTCCTCCACTGCCTCCCGCAGTTTGATCAAGCTCATGCTAGTAGCTTCAAGAACACCATCCAACCATCTCATTCTCTGTCGTCCCCTTCTCCTTGTGCCCTCCATCTTTCCCAACATCAGGGTCTTTTCCAGGGAGTCTTCTCTTCTCATGAGGTGGCCAAAGTATTGGAGCCTCAGCTTCACGATCTGTCCTTCCAGTGAGCACTCAGGGCTGATTTCCTTCAGAATGGAGAGGTTTGATCTTCTTGCAGTCCATGGGACTCTCAAGAGTCTCCTCCAGCACCATAATTCAAAAGCATCAATTCTTCGGCGATCAGCCTTCTTTATGGTCCAGCTCTCACTTCCATACATCACTACTGGGAAAACCATGGCTTTTACTATACGGACCTTTGTTGGCAAGGTGATGTCTCTGCTTTTTAAGATGTTGTCTAGGTTTGCCATTGCCTTTCTCCCAAGGAGCAGGCGTCTTTTAATTTCGTGACTGCTGTCACCATCTGCACTGATCATGGAGCCCAAGAAAGTAAAATCTCCCACTGCCTCCATTTCTTCCCCATCTATTTGCCAGGAGGTGATGGGCCCAGTGGCCATGATCTTCGTTTTTTTGATGTTGAGCTTCAGACCATATTTTGCGCTCTCCTCTTTCACCCTCATTAAAAGGTTCTTTAATTCCTCTTCACTTTCTGCCATCAAGGTTGTGTCATCTGCATATCTGAGGTTGTTGATATTTCTTCCGGCAATCTTAATTCCGGCTTGGGATTCATCCAGCCCAGCCTTTCGCATGATGAATTCTGCATATAAGTTAAATAAGCAGGGAGACAATATACAGCCTTGCCGTACTCCTTTCCCAATTTGGAACCAATCAGTTGTTCCATATCCAGTTCTAACTGTAGCTTCTTGTCCCACATAGAGATTTCGCAGGAGACAGATGAGGTGATCAGGCACTCCCATTTCTTTAAGAACTTGCCATAGTTTGCTGTGGTCAACACAGTCAAAGGCTTTTGCATAGTCAATGAAGCAGAAGTAGATGTCTTTCTGGAACTCTCTAGCTTTCTCCATAATCCAGCGCATGTTTGCAATTTGGTCTCTGGTTCCTCTGCCTCTTCTAAATCCAGCTTGCACTTCTGGGAGTTCTCGGTCCACATACTGCTTGAGCCTTCCTTGTAGAATTTTAAGCATAACCTTGCTAGCATGTGAAATGAGTGAAATTGTGCGGTAGTTGGAGCATTCTTTGGCACTGCCTTTCTTTGGGATTGGAATGTAGACTGATCTTCTCCAATCCTCTGGCCACTGCTGAGTTTTCCAAACTTGCTGGCATATTGAGTGTAGCACCTTAACAGCATCATCTTTTAAAATTTTAAACAGTTCAGCTGGAATACCATCACTTCCACTGGCCTTGTTATTTGCAGTGCTTTCTAAGGCCCATTTGACTTCACTCTCCAGGATGTCTGGCTCAAGGTCAGCAACCACACTACCTGGGGTGTACGAGACATCCATATCTTTCTGGTATAATTCCTCTGTGTATTCTTGCCACCTCTTCTTGATGTCTTCTGCTTCAGTTAGATCTTTACCACTTTTGTCCTTTATTATGGTAATCTTTGTACGAAATGTTCCTTTCATATTTCCGATTTTCTTGAACAGCTCTCTGGTTCTTCCCATTCTGTTGCTTTCCTCTATTTCTTTGCATTGCTCATTTAAGAAGGCCTTCTTGTCTCTCCTTGCTGTTCTTTGGAAATCTGCATTCAGTTTCCTGTATCTTTCACTATCTCCCTCGCATTTTGCTTGCCTTCTCTCCCCCGCTATTTGTAAGGCCTCGTTGGACAGCCACTTTGCTTTCTTGCATTTCTTTTTCATTGGGATGGTTTTAGTTGCTGCCTCCTGTATAATGTTGCGAGACTCCATCCATAGTTCTTCAGGCACTCTGTCCAGCAAATCTAAATCCTTAAACCTGTTCCTCACTGCCACTGTGTATTCATAAGGGATTTGGTTTAGATTGTATCTTACCTGTCCAGTGGTTTTTCCTACTTTCTTCAGTTTAAGCTTGAATTTTGCTATAAGAAGCTGATGATCTGAGCCACAGTCAGCTCCAGGTCTTGTTTTTGCTGACTGTATAGAGCTTCTCCATCTTTGGCTGCAGAGAATATAATCAATCTGATTTCGATGTTGCCCATCTGGGGATGTCCATGTGTAGAGTCGTCTCTTGTGTTGTTGGAAAAGCGTGTTTGTGATGACCAGCTTGTTCTCTTGACAGAACTCTATTAGCCTTTGCCCTGCTTCGTTTTGATCTCCAAGGCCAAACTTGCCAGTTGTTCCTTTTATCTCTTGATTCCCTACTTTAGCATTCCAATCCCCTATAATGAGCAGAACATCCTTCTTTGGTGTCACTTCGATAAGGTCTTGTAAGTCTTCATAGAACTGGTCAATTTCAGTTTCTTCAGCACTAGTAGTTGGTGCATAAACTTGGATTACTGTGATGTTAAAAGGTCTGCCTTGGATTCGTATCGAGATCATTCTATCATTTTTGAGACTGCATCCCAGTACAGCTTTCGCCACTCTTTTGTTGACTATGAGGGCCACTCCATTTCTCTTACGGGTTTCTTGCCCACAGTAGTAGATATGATAGTCATCCAAACTGAATTCGCCCATTCCCGTCCATTTTAGCTCACTGATGCCCAGGATGTCAATATTTATTCTTGCCATCTCATTTTTGACCACATCCAACTTACCCAGGTTCATGGTTCTTACATTCCAGGTTCCTATGCAATATTTTTCTTTACAGCATTGGACTTTCCTTTCGCTTCCATGCATATCCACAACTGAGCATATCCACAACCTATTTATCTACTTGCACTTTAACATGCTTTCGAACTGCTAGGTTGGCAGGAGCAGGGACCGAGCAATGGGAGATCACCCCGTCGTGGGGATTCAAACTGCCGACCTTCTGATCGGCAAGTCCTAAGCTCTGTGGTTTAACCCACAGCGCCACCCGCGTCCCCTTTTACAGCAACATACATACAGCAACTACATACAACAACAGTGTTTTGTTTTGTTTTGTGTAGGCTCCTATGATGTAAGTAATGGGCCCCGCCTGCTAGCCTGCTCCCTAAAATATTACTGGTTTGCTCATTTCTATACAGTGGTACCTCGGGTTACATACACTTCAGTTACATTCGCTTCAGGTTACAGATTTCGCTAACCCAGAAATAGTACCTCGGGTTAAGAACTTTGTTTCGGGTTGAGAACAAAAATCGTGCTCCGGCGGCACAGCGGCAGCAGGAGGCCCCTTAACTAAAGTGGTGCTTCAGGTTAAGAACAGTTTCAGGTTAAGTACGGACCTCCGGAATGAATTAAGTACTTAACCCGAGGTACCACTGTATATATAGGGTGCCAACATTCTGTATGTGCAAATGGCTTTCGATACCTATTAGGTCCATAAATTACCATATAGCATATATTCAACACAAAAAACAGTGACAATTTGTTGTTGACAAAGGACAGCTACCTTCAGTAGCTTAGGGCCTCTTCAAACCTAAATCCGGCCCTGGGTAGGGGGCTGCAGCTGAGGCCTGACCTTTCATGCTCTGTGAAGCTATGGGGTGCTCTAAGCGCAGGCACACACAGGAAGGGAGAAAAGCTGGCAGGGTTGCCAACTGACCGGGCAGAGAAGGAGCCTAGCCTTGTTCTTGGGAGGTGGACAAGAGCATCAGGAGAGGCTGCTGGATCAGGCCAGCAACAGCTCATCCGGTCCAGCATCACAGCAGACAACCAGATGGCCCAATGCAAAAACCCTCAAGGAGGGTTTCCAGCAACTGGTATTCAGAAGCGATGCTGCCTCCGACTGTGGGGGCAGAGCATAGTCATCGTGGCTAGTAGCCATTGATCGTCCGTGAATTTGTCCGTTGCTCTTTTGAAGTTATGCAATTTGGCGGCCTTCGCTGCGTCCTGTGGCGGTGAGTTCCGTAGGTTAACAGTGCTGCATGAATAAGTCCTTTCTTGGATCTGCGTGGAATCTGCCAACTTTCAGCTTCATGTGATGTCCACGAGTTCTAGGGTTATGATAGAGGGAGATAAACATTCCTTTATCCATGCTCTCCATGCCACATTTTGTGAACTTCTGTCTGTCACCCCTTCCTTGCTTTTTGTTGCAAACTGAAAAGCCCCAAACGCGCAGAGATAAAAAGAGTCAGACGTATAGAGGTAACTAAATGTGTTTTAACTGATTTTAGTGTTGTGTTTTTATATTGTTGTAACCCACCCTGTGGACGCGGGTGGCGCTGTGGGTAAAACCTCAGCGCCTAGGACTTGCTGATCGTCAGGTCGGCGGTTCGAATCCCCGCGGCGGGGTGCGCTCCCGCTGCTCGGTCCCAGCGCCTGCCAACCTAGCAGTTCGAAAGCACCCCTGGGTGCAAGTAGATAAATAGGGACCACTTACTAGCGGGAA
Source organism: Podarcis liolepis (assembly GCF_965112155.1). NCBI lineage: Eukaryota > Metazoa > Chordata > Lepidosauria > Squamata > Lacertidae > Podarcis > Podarcis liolepis. The sequence goes on along the minus strand of NC_139566.1, from coordinate 25,184,029 downwards.
GGTAAACGGCGTTTCCGTGTGCTGCGCTGGTGCTGGCTCACCAGAGCAGCTTTGTCACGCTGGCCACGTGACCCAGAAGTGTCTGCGGACAGCGCTGGCCCCCGGCCTCTCAAGTGAGATGGGCGCACAACCCTAGAGTCGGACATGACTGGCCTGTACGGGCAGGGGTACCTTTACCTTTAACCCACCCTGGGACTCCGGGTAAGAAATCTAATTCTTGCTTGAAATGCATCTGGATAACTTATTATTTTTATTGCACTCATATTCTGCCTTTTTCCCCCTCCCAGGAGCTCCTGGTGGCGTACATGGTTCTCTCCCTCCTCATTCCATCCTCAAAACAACACTTTGAGGTAGGCATAGGTTGCAGAAATCTTCCCAAGGTTACCACTCTGTGAGCTTCACATGGCTGAGTGGGGATTTGAACTCTGGCCATCCAGATCCTAGTCTGACATTCTAACCCAGGGGTTGGCAAACTAAGGTCTGCGGGCCGGATCAGGCCCAATTGCCTTCAGGATCCGGCCTGCGGACTGTCCATGGATCGGCGTGGGGATTCTGTTCATTTGGGCTGCGCCATTTCTGTTATGTACTGAAGTTTTCACCGTGAGCCAGCAGGGGGATACTGTAGATAGTTTTCACTCAGGTCCACATATGCAAATAAGGAATTGAAAGTGACGTTCAGTGATTGGATAGTTACAGAAAGTTGTTACTGTTGCATTGTAGTGGAGCTCTATATAAGCAGGCTGGCTGAACCCTTCAGTTCAGTTCTATTCCGGCCTGTGAATCGCTGTGTCGTCTGATATGTTCACCCACAACTTAAAATCCCCCCCCCCGCACTTTTCTGTTTGCCCACATACACACACACCGTGGCGGCGCCTCCTCCCTCCCTCCTCCTGGCTTCTCCCCGCCCTGCCTAGAGGAAGAAGGGGGCAAGGCTGAGCTGGCGGACCGCGATTTTAAGCAGCCCCTCCCCGGAGCCAGCCCTTTTGCACTGCTCATCTTCCCTCCGGTGCTACCCTGGTGCTCCTGTGGGTCAGGTGGCGGTGGCGGCTGCAGCCCCTGGCAGTTAAGCGCAGTGAATGGGGGTGGGGTGGGGAGGAGGACTTCTTGCCCCCCTCGCCTCTTCTTCCAGCCCCCCACCCCTCCAATGCCACTTCTCTGGCCTGCCACAAGGTCTAAGGGACAGTGGACCGGCCCGTGGCCAAAAAAAATTGCCGGCCCCATCTCTAACCACTATACCACACAGCCTCTCTTGCATCGTTTTTCAAAATATTGCTTGGTGCAGCCTACATTTTGGACTGCCAAGGAAGCACGTGTGTGTGTGTGTGTGTGTGTGTGTGTGTGTAGCGAAAACCCAGAGATCAGCTTTGCTATTTCCTCCTGCTTGAACAGCAGGTCAATGTGCAGTAATCAGTGGCAGATGTGATAAGCATTATCATGGGATCAGTGTCTGTACACGAAACTGCGGCTCAAGGTGGGAGAGCAGAGGCAAAGTTGGCATCCTAGGAGGGTGTCCTGCTGTCCTTTGGCTCCCCCACCAGCCTGCAGTGACTGGCAGCTCTCACAGGCGGAACAACAGAGGGACTCTTACCCAGCTAGACAGTCCTCCTGAGCCAAACAACACCCGCCCCCTGCTTTAACCTTGGACTCTCTGGGCTTTGGCCTCCCAGATAAAAGTCACTTTCCACCTGCCACACCACACATTTCATGGATAAACTGCTTTGATCCAGGAAAGTGAGTGGGGAGAAATTCAATTCAATTCACATTCATTTATTTGTTTACATTTATATATATTTGTTATATATATATATGTCACTGTTTCATAGGAAAAATATCCACATGCTTTAGAATAATACATAAAACCATGCATTGAAAAATATATATAAAAAAATTACAATCAGACCTCAACCATTGTGGCAGGATGTGTTGTTCTTACATGCATGTGTAAGCCTGGCAGAACGGAATAGTTTTCAGCAGCTGTTTAAAAGTTGGCAGAGAAGGGGCCTGCTGAATCTCTAGTGGCAGAGAGTTCCACAGGACTGGGCCAATGAAACTAAAGGTTTCTTAAATGTAAAGTCACCTGTTCCCTTTTCCATCTGGCCACTAAGGATTATCCCCATGTTACAGATTCTTCCCCTTGCACCAGTACCAACAGGTGACAAAATAGCATCCTGAACCACACCTGAGGTCAATAGACCTAGTTTGGTGGGGGTACCATACAGGACAGGTCATGTAGCGCATAGCAGTCTCTTTCCCCACCCCTCATCACCTAGCAGTGAAGCCAGCCCTGTTCATAGTACAGTGGTACCTCGATTCTTGACTGTAATCCATTCCAGAAGACCGTTCGAATTCCGAAACATTTGAAAACCGAGGCGCAAAGCACTGGCTGTATATGCAACAGAGAAAATTGAAAAACGTGCAGCGGAAACCATTCAACTTCTGAGACGTGTTTGAAAACGGAACCATTTATTTCTGGGTTTTCGGCGTTTGGGTTCCGAAATGTTAGTCAACGGAGACGATCAGGAACTGAGGTACCACTGTATATCCTACAACTCTAAAACAATTCAGCTATGTCTTTTTGATCATCGTGTATCACAGTCCTTATGAATTCAAGTCCCACTTATCTCTCTGGGATAGCGTCCCTTGTTATGTGTACACTGGATAAAAACTTTTAAATCAGCCAAGGCACCAAGCTTAAAAATAATTGCAGAAGCAATTACGCTGGGCTTTCTGATGGATACACCCAAAGCTCTATAGCAGAGACTTAGGCAAATGAACACTGTTGCAGAACAGGATGAAACAACCAGAATCGCGAACACTCCATGCCATAACAATTTCTTGCTGTTGTCGGTGGCAGCAGTTGCCCATTTTAACACAGGGAACGATCCACAGTGGATGGCTCAAAACCATCACGGCGTAATTAATTCGTGTAGGTGGGTGTGTTCATCTGCCTTGTTCAGCATGTTAATCTGTTGGCACGCCGCCCTTTGTTTCAGCTGTGAATATAGTTAAACATCAAAACAACCTCAGAAGGGAGTGGCGTCTTTCCTCCCCCACTCTTGCACCCATGAACTTACTGTGATTAGCGTAAAAGAAGGAGCTCAATATTAGCCAGTCCAGATTTGAGTGGGTGGAGATTAGACAACGCGGGAAGATGGCGTCCTTGATTTTTTAATCAAAATGGTTTCGGAAACAACATAAAACTTTATCTCCAACCCCATAAGAGTTTCGCTTCAGTTCCACGTGCGCAAAACATTGTACAGGGTAGGATTTGTCGAATGGTTGGTGGTAGAGTGTTTGCATTGCCTGAGAAGATCTGAGGTTCAGTTCCCGGCATTCATAGAAAGGGCAGCGAAAGACTTTGCCTGAAATCCTGAATAGCTGCTGCCAGCCTGTGTGTACAACACTGACCTAGACAGACTAATGGTCTGGCTTGATACAATGAAGGGCCACAGCTCAATGTCAGACCATCTGATTTGCCTGCATTCAATCACCAGCATCTCCAAGTCGAATTGGGGCTGACTCTTGGCGCTGTGGGTTAAACCACAGAGCCTAGGACTTACCGATCAGAAGGTCGGCGGTTCAAATCCTCACGACGGGGTGAGCTCCCATTGCTCGGTCCCTGCTCCTGCCAACCTAGCAATTTGAAAGCACGTCAAAGTGCAAGTAGATAAATAGGTACCACTCCGGCGGGAAGGTAAATGGCATTTCTGTGCGCTGCTCTGGTTTGCCAGAAGCGGCTTAGTCATGCCAGCCAACAAAGCGAGATGAGCGCCGCAACCCCAGAGTCGGCCACGACTGGACTTAATGGTCAGGGGTCCCTTTACCTTTACCTTCTCTTAAAACCCTGAAATTCCTGGTCCTGTGAATTATAATCCTAAAATTATAATGCTTACCCAGTATTAGGAGTGGCCAATATTTGTATTTCTTCATCCGAAAATATAGTAACATCACTTTTTTTTAATAAAAAAAATGTTCTAGCTTATTATTTTTCTGCTAACCCAAGTTGTGCCTTTGTTAGTTACCTTGAGAATCCTGTACTCAAAAGTGGCAGAAAGTATTTTAAATGAACAGAGGTGCCAGGAATTTTACGTGGAATATTTGGCGTACAAAATGTGTATTATGGTGGTCCATCCCAATTTAGGAAATGAAATGTCTGAGCTGCCTTTGACAATTATACATCTTGAATCTTATTGATAATGTAAGACTCTGCTGTTTACTTTGCTATCTTTCCCTCTTTACCAGGATTGGGGAACTTCAGGGCCTGGATCCAGATGTGGCCCTAGTCTAATGTTCAAAGACAAGAGTCCTTTTGGTTCCAGCCCTGTCCACCTGCCCCTTGGAAAGTGGCCCAGGAGGGAATGCAGACCTCAAGCCAAGGAAACGTAGAGAAAGGGGTAGAGAACCCAGGTCACCAACACTGGAATCCCAAATTGGTTAGAACGTGGTGCTGACAGCAGCAAGCTTGCAGGTTTGATCCCCAACCTGCCACCCTCCAGCTGTTTTGGACCACAACTCCCATCAACTCTCCATCCAGCCACGCCGAGGCCATGCTCAGCAAGAAGCAATAGGAGGGGCAGAAGCTGACAGCAGGAAACATTTAACTAAAGGCACAGGAACCCCCAAAAGCCTCAGTCGTGCTTTGCCGGTCCACACTTGGGAGAACACAGCAATCACATTCAAACTTAAAAAAAAAAAAAATTCAACAAATCTTGATTTAGTAACAGTGTCATTGCCACTGCAAAATGTGGGTGAACATTTGGGAAATGTTCTTTACTAATGCACAGAATAGCAGGCAGGATCTAATCCCTAGGACAGATCAAAGAAGCTCCAGTTCAGAATTATCTAGGAGCAAGGTTTGTGGGTTTTTTTTTGTGGGGTGGGGGGTTGCTGCGGTTTCAAAGCAGTGTTGCTAGGCGACGAAGAAAAGGATAACCTAAAAAAGAAAAGGGAAAAAAGAGTGATTCAGAACCAGTTGCTAGAATTTTGTGTGTGTGAGAGAGTAAATCCAGAATTGCTTTAGTATAAATTGGTAGTTATAAGTTTAAATTTAGTATAAATTGGACACGGGTGGCACTGTGGGTTAAAGCACAGAGCCTAGGACTTGCCATTCAGAAGGTCGGTGGTTCGAATCCCCGCGATGGGGTGAGCTCCCGTTGCTCGGTCCCTGCTCCTGCCAACCTAGCAGTTCGAAAGCACGTCAAAGTGCAAGTAGATAAACAGGTACCGCTCCGGTGGGAAGGTAAACGGCGTTTCCGTGTGCTGCTCTGGTTCGCCAGAAGCGGCTTAGTCATGCTGGCTATATGACCTGGAAGCTGTATGTCGGCTCCCTCAGCCAATAAAGCGAGATGAGCACCACAACCCCAGAGTCGGCCATGACTGGACCTAATGGTCAGGGGTCCCTTTACCTTTACCTTTAAATTGGTAGCATCCTTTCCACTTAACTGTTCACACTTTCACTGGAAGGCATCAAGAAGTCAGCTTGTCAAGGCTAGATATGGGAGAGGGACACTACTGCAAAAACAGTTGCAGGTCTTCGACTGCCTACAGCCCCAGACCCCAATACCTCTGCTCATGGTCAGTTTATCAGTGCGCCACCCCTCCACAAAATTGTGCCCCAGTCACCTCACAGTTACCAAATAAACAACAAGAAAATTAACGTGTAAACGATAAAAAAAGAACCAGGTCCACAAGTGCAGAGAATATTCCATAAGTTTGTGTATCCATTAAGTTTTTGTATGAAATATGCAGAAATGTGCAGAAAATTACTGGAATAATAAATCAAGATAACAAACTTTTTTATAAAAGAATGGAAATGGTTTATTTGATATTTACAGATAAGTTTCAAACAGATAAAAACATTGGCAAGATTATTGTAACAACCTGCAGTTTCATAAGAGTATATATTTAAAGTAGACAATTAAATGAGCGAATTAAATGAATTTGGATCTTCAAAATATATTAAAAAATAAAGGAACCGCAGAAAGAGGGGGAAGGAAGTCAAAATTTGAAATGTTAAATTGATTGTAAAACTAATGAAATGTATAAACCTGAAAAGTATAAATAAAAACTTTTTAAAAAGAAAGTACATAAAATAAATCCATAGAGCCTCATACAAAACAATGTAGAAAAGCTAACCTAATTTGACTGCTTAAAATGTAGCATCCTAGTACCAGCGATAGAAGAGAACAGCCTTTTTTAGGATATATTTGTTTGTGAGGTTCTTTCACGGTCTTAAGACAGGTATGAGGAACCAGTGGCCCTTCCATCATCCCTGGCCATTGGCCGTGTTTCCTGGGGCTGATGGGAGTTGTAGTCCACCAACATCTCTCTGTAGATTCCCTACTCATGCTTTAAAAAGGTAAAGGGACCCCTGACCATTAGGTCCAGTCATGGCCGACTCTGGGGTTGCGGCACTCATCTCGCTTTATTGGCCGAGGGGGCTGGCGTACAGCTTCTGGGTCATCGCTGCTCTGGCGAACTAGAGCAGCGCACGGAAATGCTGTTTACTTTCCCGCCAGAGTGGTACCTATTTATCTACTTGCACTTGACGTGCTTTTGAACTGCTAGGTTGGCAGGAGCAGGGACCAAGCAACGGGAGCTAAACCTATTGCGGGGATTCGAACTGCCGACCTTCTGATTGGCAAGCCCTAGGCTCTGTGGTTTAACTCATAGCGCCACCTGTGTCCTTTACAGCCCTTTTAATGTGTTGGCCTGGCGGAACTCTGATAACACCCCTTCCTTGCTGGTTGGAGAATAGAGACAGGTGTGGGTTTGTGGGTGGGTGTAAACTATCCTATGGGAGAAAGGTAAATTAGACATTTATTGCTATGCTTACATTTGTTTCCAGCCCCACCCACCACTGGCAAACGGCCCCAGAAGCTTGCCAAGAAGGAAATGTGGCCCTCATCTTGAAACACCTTCTTGGCCTGTTTTGTTTGGCTGTATTAATTGGTTTAATGATTGGTTGTTTCAATATGAATAAATAATGGCAGAGAATGTTTACAGTTAGTTCCTGTCGGGTGACTCTCCCTTTGAAACCTGCTCAGGTATCAGAATGGTTAACATCCAGAGATGGCAGACCTACTCCCAGGGCGAAACTGCCGAGCAACCCTCATTAGTGCAACAGCACCACAAAGACTTAATTTGTTATGTTGTTGTCAGAGCATCAGACCTGCAGTCATGAGGAAATCCTTGGAAAGGAGCCCAAGAGAGACGGACAGCATTGTCTCACTCAAAATGTTTCTGACAGGAAAGAAGCGGGGATGAAGAAATAGCAGTGGGTGCCCAGCAGGCCTGTCCTAACCGTTCTGTAAGCTGGCAAAGGACCATGTTGCAAACTGTTTCTGCCCCAGTTCCAGGAACCAAAGCTGGCAGATGAATCTCATTTCAACAGGACAGTGGGATCCTCTGAGCTAGGCATGGGTTGATCCATCAGTGTCAGTTCTCTATGCTTCTTGTTTTTTCTACACTTTTCTAAACCAATTTGGAGTTGTTTTTTTAAGTATCCTCAATAAGGCTTCACAGCGAATTTCCCCTAATATACAAATTTTTGCCAAGCAATTTTCTGTACAGGCAACTCCTCATTTATGCATATATTGGGAACACCCCTGGAAAAAGCCTTCAAACAACCCTTTGAACCTCTGGAAACCTTTGAAAACCCCTTCAGAACAAAAAACCACCAAACTCCACCACAAACCTCCTTGCTCTCCACAGGCCTCAAATGTCAGTGCAAAGGGTCCTGGGATTGCACTTGCAAAGGTTCAAGAGATTACTAGATCCTATTTTTGTGCCACTTTTGCCATTTTTGTGCTCTTTCAGGGCCATTTTTGCCCCTTTTCATGCCACTTCCAGGTTTGCGGTGATGCGCATGGGTGCAGTCATGTGTGTCTTGAACACACATCAGTAGTGAGTTGCCTATAATTTAATACATTAATGCAACTTTCATTAATATGTGCATTTATATGCACACAATTCCCAGAGTGTTTTAACCGTCAATCCCTCTTCCCCAGGGAAGTCTGAGAAGTTTAATCTCTCAAAAATACTGATCTCCAGCAGTATAGAGGCTGCACCCTGGAATGCCGACCCTATCAAACCTGTTTGTTGAACCCTCTTGTCGCTTTTAGCGTGTCTGACCCTACGCTTTTGTTCCAGTGTCTGAAAGGGGTGGAGAACGTCTCCTTGAATAGGAATGCAAAGTGAAGTGTGGTGTGGAATTATGTTAGTCTGGTCTCGGGGCCAAAACATAAATGTGCAGGCTTGGCTGCAGAGAGAAATAAAAATGGCTTTTGATACCTTCAACCATGGTATCCTTCTGGAGTGGCTGTCTGAGTTGCGGGTGGGTGGCACTGTTTTGCAGAAGCTCCCGTCTTACAGTGGTACCTCAGGTTAAGAACTTAATTCATTCTGGAGGTCCATTCTTAACCTGAAACTGTTCTTAACCTGAGGTACCACTTTAGCTAATGGGGCCTCCCACTGCCGCTGCACCACTACCGTGTGATTTCTGTTCTCATCCTGAAGCAAAGTTTTTAACTCGAGGTACTATTTCTGGGTTAGCGGAGTCTGTAACCTGAAGCATCTGTAACCTGAAGCGTCTGTAACCTGAGGTACCAAAATCAAGGTTTGATTTTATCCCCCATGCTGTTGAACAACATGAAACTGTTGAGTGGGGTCATCTGGAGTTTTGGAGGGTGGTTGTCAGCAATATGCCGATGACACACAACTCTATTTCTCCTTTACATCTGCAGGTGTGGTTGAGGATGTGCTGGACCGATGTCTTGCCTGGGTAATGGACCGGATGAGAGCCAACAAACTGAAGCTCAATCCAGATGAGACAGAGACACTGTTAGTGGGTGGCTCCCTAGACCAGATGGATGGGAGGTTGCCTGCTCTTGATGGGGCTACCTTCCCTCTGATGGAGCAGGTACGTAACTTTGGGGTGCTTCTGAATCCTTTGCTGTCACTCGAGGCTCAGGTGGCCTTGGTGGCATGGAGTACCTTCCATCAACGGCAGCTGGTGGCACAGCTCAGCCCCTACCCACACAGGGATAGCCTAACTTCTGTTGTCTAAGGGGTTTTCCTAGCTTTATGCATTTTTGCGTTTGTGCACAGTTCCCGGAAACCAAAGCTTCGCGTAAGTTGCGGGCTTACTGCGTTTCTATTTAAATGGATAACACTGGTTTCTAAATTTGCATCTGCGCAAAATTTCATTTCTCCAAATCTGTGCTCGTGTTTTGCAGCAGCGAGTATCCTGTTTCTGCAGGATACCAACCTCAGCAGAAGGTGCCATTTTTCAGGAGATAAAATGTCTAAGCCAGGACGGTAGGCGGAGGAGCAGCTTAAGAAAACGAGGTGCCTCCTTCTGAAAGTATGGGAGTTGGCCCCCAAACCTTAAGACTAAGGGAGATTCAAATGGGTGTTGGCCTCATTCGGCGAAACTGAGAATGACCCAAAAGCTTTTGGCGTTTCAACAGCGCTTTCCTTCCCAAGAAACTGAACTAATCGGTAGAGCTACACTTTGTGGGTGTCACTAAGCAGACAACTGACTCCGCAGGATCTATAGGGGCGTGGATTCTGCCCAGCAATAATGCAGCATGTGGAACACAACACGCAACCCATTTTAGTAGGGTCATAAACAATAATGTGCTTCTTGGAACCAATGGGGCAATTGTCAAGCCGAGTAAATGAGCATTGCTTTCCCTAATTGCATCATGTGTCACGTTTCATGATATGGTGCCCACCAGCCTCCCCCAATCTGGCACCTTGCAGGTTTTTTGGGACAGCAACTCTCATCAGGCTCGAAGACCACAGCCAACTTATGAAGCTGAATTCTTCTGAGGTAGACTACAGATGGATCAAAGAAAGGACTTCTTCACACAGCACATAGGAGGCAGTGATTGCCACCAACCCAGATGGCTTTAAAACAGAACCTGACAAATTCACGGAGAAGGCCATCAGATGGCTATGCTCTGCCTGCACAGTCAAAGGCAGCAACACTTCTGAATCCTAGCTGCTGGAAACTACAAGTGCTCTTCTGCTCAAGTCTTGCTTGCAGATTTCCCACAGGCATCTGGTTGGCCACTGTGAGAACAGGATGCTGGACTAGATGGGCCATTGGCCTGATCCAGCAAACTCTTCTTACTTTCTTGATCTTAGATTTAAGACTTGGAGAACTTGGTAGTAAAAGGAAGAAATCTCTGCTTCTAAAGAGAACTATAGCCAGGAAATAATAATAATAAAAAATAATAATAAAATTTTATTTATATCCTGTCCTCCCCAGCCAAAGCCATGCTCATAGCAGCTAACAACAATAAAAGTAACACAGTTTACATAATATCACAATCAATTAATTGAAACGCATTCTAAAATCAATTCATTCTAAAATCAATTCAGAATCAAATTAATGGCAACCGTTGGGCTAGAGTTCTATGAGGATTACCAAAGGAGGGGGGCAGGCTGTGCCTTGGCCAAAGGCCTGGTGGAACAGCTCTGTCTTGCAGGCCCTGCGGAAAGATGTCAAGTCCCGCAGGGCCCTAGTCTCTTGTGACAGAGCGTTCCACCAGATTGGAGCCACATCCGAAAAAGCCCTGGCTCTAGTTGAGGCCAGCCTACCCTCTCTGTGGCCTGGGACTTCAGGATGTTTTTGTTTGAAGACCGTAAGTTCCTCTGTGGGACATACCAGGAGAGGCGGTTCCGTAGAATGATAAACTCAGGAGAATACCTTCCACACTCAGTGATACCCCACACTGATTTTTTAAATTTTTATTTTTAAGAAGGGCTGTCGTTCACTTGTGCTCAAAAAAAGTCTCAGGATCAATCCTTAGGATCTCCAGCTAGGCCTAAAAGCGGGGGGGAGGGGGGGATAACATGCCTGAGAGCCATTGCCAGTCAATGTAAACAATACTGAGTGAGATGGACCATAGGTAGACAGCAGTTTCCTGGGTTGCTAATTACAATACTCTTTGGGGGGTGGGGGGTATAGCTAAGTGATAAGAGCATCTGAGGTAAGGTTACCAGATGTCCCCGTTTCCCAAGGACAGTCCCCAGATTTTGTCCCCTGACAAAATCCACTGAATTCGACTGAAGTTGAAAAGTGTCCCCGGAGTCATTGAAAAATATATCTGGTAACCTTAATCTGAGGTGCTCTACCGTTTGGAACCCCTGCTCTACATTTTTCTGATTAAGACCCAGAAGATCCCCCAACTAAAGAATCATGGCAAGAAAAATTGATGGACTATGCAGAGCTGGCAAAACTGACATATAAGCTACGGGACAAGGATAGCTGTGACTTTAAGGATGAATGGGAACCCTTTACAAAATATTTGAAGACGCAACAAAGCGAACTGGACTCCTTGGCAGGTTTTGAATAAACATTCACAAGCTTTTTATTGATAATAATCAGCTAGATAGTTTGAGGATCTATACAACTTTGTAACATGCAGAAAACAGCATTTTTAGAGAAACCAAAGACTGGAACTGAGGGAAGTCGGGGTGGGGTGGGGTTATGTGTGGGAGGGGGGAGGGAGGAAAAATGGGGGGGACCAAGGATGATATGTTTTTGGATAATATGTCTTACTATAATTTTTGAATTAAAAAAAAAGACCAGGAAGATAATCCCTACAGAAATTGCAGGCTTAGCATTTGTTCTTTGCAATTCCACCTCTGACTGCAATGTCCCTCCTTTATTCGACCAGCTCCAACAGTGCAAGACAGCTCCCCACTCCTCTCTTTTGTTCTTCTCCAGAACGTCTGCCTATTGGGTTACTTCTCTTCTGGTTTTCCAACACGTCCATCGCTTTCCCACCCTTCTCAAAATTCTTCCCACAATGGGGGATTTACACACTTGCATGATTTTTGTTGGCAGCTCAGTTGAGCGGCTGTAGCTGTGACCAGGTGGCCTCCGATTCAAGGTAGTAGGGCCAGCCTTCGCCAACGTGGCGCCCTCTGAATCGTTTGGAGTTCAGCTCCCATCATCAGCCCCTGTCAGTGTGGCCCTGCTGGTTGGGGATGATTGATGAGAGTTGTGTAGTGAGAGCTGGACCCTAAAGAAGGCTGATCGCCGAATAATTGATGCTTTTGAATGATGGTGCTGGAGGAGACTCTTGAAAGTCCCATGGACTTCAAGAAGATCAAACCTCTCCATTCTGAAGGAAATCAGCCCTGAGTGCTTACTGGAAGGACAGATCCTGAAGCTGAGACTCCAATACTTTGGCCACCTCATGAGAAGAGAAGACTCCCTGGAAAAGACCCTGATGTTGGGAAAGATGGCGGGCACAAGGAGAAGGGGACGACAGAGGACAAGATGGTTGGACAGTGTTCTCGAAGCTACCAGCATGAGTTTGACCAAACTGCGGGAGGCAGTGGAAGACAGGAGTGCCTGGCGTGCTCTGGTCCATGGGGTCACGAAGAGTCGGACACGACTAAACAACTAAATGACAACAACAACAAAGATCTGGAGGGGACCAGGCTGCTCTCTCAAGCCTGCAGGGTGCAGAGCAATACTGACCCACTTTGCAGGACTGTTAGGAATACAGGGTGCTGCTTCATACTGGGCCAGACCATTGGTCCATCTAGCTCAGGGTTTCTCAAATGTGGGTCTCCAGCTGTTTTTGGGACTACAGCTCCCATCACCCTTAGCTAGCAGGACCAGTGGGCAGGGATGATGGGAATTGTAGCCCTAGCTGGAGACCCAAGTTTGGGAAACCTTGATCTAGCTCAATACTGTCTACAGTGACTTCAAGACTTCAGTCACGGAACGCTTCCAACCCTACCTTGAGAATGAATTTGGGGCCTTCCGCATAAGGATAATCAAGAGTACAGTGGTACCTTGGGTTACATATGCTTCAGGTTACATACGCTTCAGATTACAGACTCTGCTAACCCAGAAATTGTGCTTCAGGTTAAGAACTTTGCTTCAGGGTGAGAACAGAAATTGTGCAGGAGGCCCCATTAGCTAAAGTGGTGCTTCAGGTTAAGAACAATATCAGGTTAAGAACGGACCTCCAGAACGAATTAAGTACTTAACCCGATGTACCACTGTATAGTCTATTGCTGTTAGCTTGTAAGAAACAGTTCCCCACTTGCAATTCCCAGCAACTTTAACTGAGAGGCAGATTGCCTCCAACCATGGAGGCTGAACATAGCCACCAGGGCTAGTAGCCTAGCCATGGATAGCTGTACCAGCTTGCCTGTTTCTGTCTTTCCACTTGCCTACTTCACGTGGAGAGCTCATTGATTTTGCCTGCTGAGCTAAATCTCACTGGTTCCTAATGCAACTCTGCTAAGTTGTTATCGCTTCATCCTGCACTGCACGCCCAAGATCAGGCTCGGATTTAATTCCCTTCCAATCCCCTACAAATCCCTCACATGACCCATCTACTACCTGACACATTTATCCCTCCCTGGGATCGAATGGGAAGGTGGAATTTTGAAAAAGGCCCCAATAGGACATGGGAGACCATTCTTGGAACCCTCTCCCCAGAAAAACTCGCCGGGCACCAACACTGTCCATTTTTAGGTACCAAGCAAAAACATGCCGGTTTACCCAGCAGTCTGGATATTAATTTAATCATAACACTGTGTGAGTGTGGACTGGTCCACCTTTTAGTGGAGTACAAGTCTTTTTATTTTTGTTAATGGATTACTACTTTTATATTCTTATGTTTTATTCTGTGTTAGGGTTTTTTAATGTTTGAGAAGTTTTCTGTTTTAATGCTCTGTAAGTCACTTTGAGGCATTTTGCAAACAACGATGAACAAGTATAAATAATAAGTGACGATAATTGAATCTAAAACAATTCTTCAGCTTAATGGACAATTTGATGTTATTTTCAGCTCCAAGCCATGGCGGTGCATTAAGAAGTTTCTTCTGAGATTCACTGCAATTTCTTTAGATCCATGTACATAATACATAATACCTTTAACCAAACCCAAATGATTTATTTATTGATAAAATAATTATATGCTGTCATTCATTTTTAAAAATGCCAGAGCGGTTTGCAACAATGGTTCATAAAAGCCATACAATAAACCATATTAAAAAGTCAGAAACATAAACCAGCTAATTGCTGCAGAAAGATGTACTGTATCCTTAATTGCTTGCAAAAGCATGGCAGCAGGTATTTAAAAGTCAAATCAGAAGACACCTGCTGAATCTCTATTGGCAGAAGATTCTACAGGCCTGGGACAATGACACTAAATGATGTTCTTGCTGTTGTCAGATAGGCCTCACCAACCTGGGGAATAATAATAGTAATATAACACCAACAACAACAACTTATACCCCGTCCATCTGGCTGGGTTTCCCCAGCCACTCTGGGTGGCTTCCAACAGTTGATTAAAAATACATTAAAACATCAGTCATTTAAAAACTTCCTTAAACAGGGCTGCCTTCAGATGTCTTCTAAACATCATAAAGTTGTTTACTCCTTTGACATCTGATGGGTGTCCCACAGGGCGGGCGCCACCACCGAGAAGGCCCTCTGCCTGGTTCCCTGTAACTTTGCTTCTCACAGTGAGGGAACCGCCAGAAGGCCCTTGGCACTGGACCTCAGTGTCAATGATGGGAATGGTCAATGATGCTTCTCCAGATGATCTCAGTGATGGAGCTGGGATATAATGTTACATATTCCACAACAGATCCATAGCAGGGAGCCCCATCCAGTTAAGAATCTTAAATGTTCCTATGTAAGTGGTTACCAACCTTTTTGGGCCCATGGGCACATTTGCAAACTGGAGAAACTGTTGGGGGCACAGCACACACACAGCAACCTAGCAGTGGTACAATAGCATGCTTCTCTGAAGCCTACTTTCAGTAGGAGAACGGTTATGTGATCATATGGGCACCATGTTGGTGAGCCCTGGTATTTATCCTCCTTGATTCAGGGTAGTCCAACATAGCTAGACTCTCTCCAACTCTCTCATTCAGAGCGTTTTAGATGATATAATATTGATACAGTTGAATTAATACAGTAGGGAGATTGTGTCAATTGGAACAATTGATTGATTGCTTTTGGTGGGATGGAAATATAAGGGAGAAAGGGGGGGGGGCATTTAATGTATATCACTGAGCTTCTGAGGCAAATTTTGAGAACAACCAAATATTGAAAGATCATCAGCATCTGCTGGTGTCTATCTGTCCCAAAGCCGGGGAAATATACATCACAAATAAAAATAAACCTAGAGAGTCCTACTCACTCAAAATAAAGTTTGACTGTAGCCCATGGGGTTTCCTCGCTATCCAGTTTGTTGAGCTAGGATGCAACCCCTATTGCTTTTAATCTATGAGATTATTTTAAAAATGCTTTTTACCCTAACGAAAGGTCCCAGATCGGTTTCTAAAGCAAATAAAAGTAATACAAATTAAAAAAACAAGAATCACAATTAAAATCAGAGCCAGGTAACACAAAATCAAGCAATGGGCCAGTTAAAACCCCATATACCCACACTTCTTTAGGGATAAGTCCCGTTGAGGCTTATTTCTGAGTAGACAACAGGATTGTGCTGCTTGGTGTTTTTTTTAATATCAAACCTTTTATTTATTTATTTTTATTTGCATTTTTAATATAGAGACGGAAAAGAAAAACAAACACATTCCACACACCCTTCCTCCCCCACCAGTTGTACAACCTTCATATCAATCTCGACATACAACTAAATACCCGGTGACTTCCCTTCCACCCTTTTCCTGGTTCTTTTTATTTTTCTATTAAATGGAAAATGCCAAATTCTTCATATTGCAGAAATATTCAAATTTCTTCATCAGTTATAAATCCCATTAACTTCTATGCTGTTGGATTTACTCAAGACCTGCAAGGTTATTCACTTGTTTATACTGGTTCTGAAAATATACAGCAAAAATTCCCCAGTCCTCCTTTATATTCTTTATCCTCCTTTCATCTCTCCCTCTCTCTCTAATTTTTATTTATAAAATTTCTTTACAATTTCAAATATTCATTTTACATCCTTAAGATCTTCATCCTTCTCTTTCCATGGTTCATTTTACACATCATATAAATTCCTGCATACTTTACAAAAGCTATACCATTCAGTCTTCCATTACTGCATCCATCAAAACTTGTTTACCCTGCTGAAATGATTTGAATGCTGCCAGCCTTTTCAGCTGTGATCTCTTTTTGTGCGCGCTTGTTTTATAGTTAGGCAGCTCCCAGCACTTCACCTGGCAGCAAGCAAGTCGCCTTGCAAGCGCGCACGGCTTCACTTTCTGAGCAACACAGGAAAAGGGTTGCTGCTGCCGCTGCGCCCAGATCGCGCGCATGATCCTTTCCCCACCGACCTCGACGGGGCTTACTTCCGAGTAAGCACCACCAAGATCTGCCCCATTTTCAGGCTACCCATCCTATTCAAGGCTAACTTGGGAGTGGGGGGGGGGCGCCTTGCGCACCGTTTTGCGCTACCAGCAGGCTGCCCACCCCGCGCGCCCTCTTTGCTTGAGAACACAAGCCCGGCTGAGCTCTACACCGGGCTTACTCCCGAGTAGACCTTTCCTTTGGCTGCCGGAAGGTTCTGCAACCCGTCTGGCTCCCGGGCAGACTTTGCTCGCTGTGCCCGACCTGGGCTCCCCTTCTCGGGCCGTTGCTTCCGCGAGGGAGGCGGATTCCTCCTGCTCTTCCTCCTCCTCCTCCTTCTCCTCCGCTCCAGGGCGAAGAAGGGCAGGAGAGGCGGGCCTGCTGCTCGACTACGCGATGATGGCGGCGGCGGCGGCGGCTTCGGGCTCGGCCGGCCGGGCGCCGGTGCTGCTCTCGTGCCTGCTGAGCCACCTGGGCGGCCTCCTGGTGGCGGCGGCGGCGGGGCAGGCGCAGGTGGAGGTGCTGCTCTTGCCGCCTCCTCCTTCTCCGCCGGCGCCCGAAGAGCAGCCGGCGCAGGCCGAGGGAAGCGGCCCCGGCGGCAGCAGCTACACTCTGCAGGGCGCGCTGCTGGGCAGGCCCGGCCTGGAGCCGGAGCGCGGGGAGAAGCGGCCTCAGGAAGAGGGCGAGGAGGAGGCGGCGGAGGAGGAAGCCATCCGGGGCAGCCTCGTCCTGGTGAGCGGCGGCCCCACGACGACCCTCTCGCAGTGGGGCGACCCACTCCCCCCCCCCGTCGCCCTTCTCAATGAACCCCCTCCCCTCCCCAGATCTGTTTGGGGATCCCCCCCCTTCCCCGTTAAAGATCCACCCTCAGGGCCCTTGCCAACCCCTCCACTCCCTGTAAAGAATAGGAATAAGAATAATAACAGCAACGAAATACCATCCCCGTTCCCTCCCCCTCAGTAAAATGGCTGGGTAAGAACCTGCTGCTCCCTGCAAATAATTATAATTATAACCATTGTCTGTCTGTCTGTCTGTCTCTCTTCCCCCCACCGCCCCACAACAAAAGGGCTAGGTAGAAACAGGCTCTCTGAAAATAATAATACAGTAATAAAAACAATAACCGTAACAAATACCATTCTCTTTCGCTTTCCCATGGCTGGGAAGGAACCTGCTCCCTGCAAATATTAGTAGTAGTAGTAGTAGTAGTAGTAGTAGTAGTATTAATAATAACAATAATGATAATAATAGTAATAACAACCATTGTCTCGTCTCCCACCCCCCCAACAAAAGGACTAGGTAGAAACAGGCTCCCTGTTAACAACAGCAGCAGCGGCAACAACAACAAATACCCTTCCCCCCCCCCCCAATGACTGGGTAGGAACCGGCTCCTGTTAAATAATAGTAATAATGATAATAGCAGCAACAAATACTGCCCCCCCAACAGACCCCATGATTAGGTAGGAATCTGCTCCCTGTAATTAATAATAATAGTAATATAATAATGACAGCAACTTGCCCTTCAGCA
This sequence comes from Podarcis liolepis, assembly GCF_965112155.1. Taxonomy (NCBI): domain Eukaryota; kingdom Metazoa; phylum Chordata; class Lepidosauria; order Squamata; family Lacertidae; genus Podarcis; species Podarcis liolepis. Next base: position 25,166,201 of record NC_139566.1, on the reverse strand, counting down.
TCAGGATCCCCGGGGCAGCCTAATTTAAAATCCGATATTGAAAACAGTTAAAACAAGTCACAGGAATAGGGTGGGCCGTAAAGCTCCCATCTCAGGTGTCAAAGGTCAGGGTGGATCCCTCTTTGCCTTCCACTTGCTCAGTTGAGTGGTGATGGTGATCCTCCAATATCTGCTGGAACCCCCTTGGAGGTTGTCTTCTGCAACTTGTCAGTCAAATGGCATCCCCTTCCCTGCAGATAGGCCCGCTGGAGTCTGCACTCCCTGTCAGTAAGAGGGGTTTCTCCTGCCCCAGGTGAACCCTCTATTCCCACCCCCCAGTTAAGTGATAACCCTCCAATATCTACTGTGGACCACCTGGTCCCTCCCACCAAAAACCAAACAGCTGCTGCCTCTCTGGGGATTCCCCTTCCCCATCAATTAAGTGAAGACCCTCTAAGTGGTGGAGAGAGTGGCCAGTCATATCCCTTTCTTCTTGGGAGTGTTGGCAAGCTGGTCATGACCACGGGTGGCTACAGACCCTAACTTTGAGTGCTCACCTCTTTCTCTAGGTGGGGGACACTGACCCCGAGCTGAAGGATGATGACAGTTGGATTGGCGTCGTCCCAGTGGGCGAGGAGCAGGCGGATCTCCCACGAGGCAGCAAGGAAGAGTCCTTTACCACTGCTGTGGTCAACAAGGTGAGTCTCCTATTTCCCCTTCTGTTGCTGTGACCCAACCTTCTTCTTTTGGGGTAGGTTCCTAGGATGCTGCTTAGGATGACCGTTGGTCAATCCAGCTCATTATGGTTCACACTGATAGGCCGCAGCCCTCCTGGATTTCAAACAAGGGAGACTTTGAACATTTAACTACAGTGGTACCTCGGGTTAAGTAATTAATTCGTTCCGGAGGTCCGTTCTTAACCTGAAACTGTTCTTAACCTGAAGCACCACTTTAGCTAATGGGGCCTCCTGCTGCCGCTGCGTCGCTGGGGCACAATTTCTGTTCTCATCCTGAAGCAAAGTTCTTAACCTGAAGCACTATTTCTGGGTTAGTGGAGTCTGTAACCTGAAGCGTATGTAACCTGAAGCGTATGTAACCTGAGGTACCACTGTATGGCGACCCTGTCAGTAGTGAGGTGTTACGTAACACATTCCTCTGATGTATCCCCCAGAATTGAGTGCTTCTCAGATTGCTGGAGTTTTAAACGTTCTTGTGTTTTGAGATACATTTTCTCGTGCATTGCAAAGGTGGCAAGAGACTATCGGTATAAGGCACGGGTGAGGAACCTCAGGCCTGGGGGGCCAAATGTGGCTCTCCGGGTCTTTCCGACTAGCCCTTGGGACTTCACAAGGCCACACCCCTCACTGGCCCCATGCCACACCCTCCAGGAATGCTTTTACCAAGCTGGAATTTGTCCTTGAGCTCTGATCATGCTTCTTGCTTGCCTGGGTTGACTATAGTACTGTATTGGCCCGAATATAAGCCGCACCTGAGTATAAGACGCACCTTTAAAATTCAAGGGTGGGGGGAAGAAAAGAAAAAGACAATACCCGAATATAAGCCAGTCCCTTAAAATTCCACAGGCACTCACACCTGTTCCGTTATACCATGTGTCTGTTTTAGCAACGATATCGTAAAAAAGCCAGTTTTTGTAAGGTCACGAATTTAAGCTGCGCTTTATCTTTTCATGGTCGGAATTTGGAAAAAAGGTGTGGTTTAAATTTAGGCCAATACAGTATATAAAAACTAGCTTGCTGTAGCTCTGCGGTTTCTCCCTCTGCAGATGAAGCGCGCCCTTGTCTTGGGGGCCTCGGCTTTGCTTATCCTCGCACTGAATCAGAACGCCATCCGTGAGGTGAGCAGCACCCCTTCCCTCTCTATTGTCCTTCTGGCTGAAGGCTGGACCTCAGTTGGCCTGAAGGAGCCACCAGCCCTACCAGCGGCCCCTTTAACCTCTCGCTTTCCTCTTCCCCTCTGCAGCTGGATGTATCCCAGGTCCTCTCCAAGCCTGTGATTGTTGTCCAGACTTCAGAAAACGTTACCAAGCTCCTCGGTGCATTGCTACGGTGAGACTGGTTGGGTTTTGGGGAGTGCAGGTGATCCTACATGAGGTTCCCATTGCTGGCTCGGTCAGGCAGGTCAACGTTGGTTTGTTTTACTTTCTTGAAGGATCCAGAGCAGCTGATGAGAGCAATTTAAAAGCAATGGAGAATGTTGCTAAATTAAGAGATGAAGCAGGAAATGACATCATTAGGTGCCATTATCCTTCCTCCTACCCATCCAATCACAGCAGCAGAGAAAGCAGAAGCCGGCTTCCTAGAAAGCACCTGTCTTGGCCTGTCAATGCAGAATGATTAGGGATGGAGCCAGGCAGGCATCTTTGGGAAAAGGCAACCCCATCACCCCCACTGTGCTCTCTCACAGAGAAAAGCTCTTTGCACCTTTCCTCTGTTCTGAACAGAAGGAAGGGGTTGGTGTCTCTTATGCATTGAGGATTTTCCAGGGTATTTTTATGGAGACCTTTTTGTGGGCACCCTTTGAGGGCCTGGCAGACATAACTGGTGCCTGCAGGGGCCACATTGATGACCCCTATCTGACATTTCTTAATTTTCTTCTTAATTTTTGCCCGCAGAGGTCTTCGGGCAACAGCAAAGATAACATACCAAGCGGTGCTACTGGAAAACGTGGTATGTAATCCTCAAGGGAAATGGGAGCTTATCTTTCAGTTGGCACAATATATATTTAAACCCCCAATTCCCCCATTGTTCAGCAGGGGAACAAGATGTGTGGGTGGGTCATCCAATGGGTTAAATATTTGCTATCTATCCTCTTGCCTGTTGGGTGCCTCCCCTTTGTCTGTTTCCATTATTGGACTTCAGCCTGCAAACTTTCTCTCTCTGTGTGTTTCTTCTTTATAAGGGAGTGACCTTGACTCTGTGGTCAACCTGTGGCCTGTCCCGGGGCGGTCTCTATGGAGAGTGGCAAGGAGTCATCTGCACAGGAGAGAACAGCTCAAGAGTCCAGGTTGGTACCCCTTGCTGGATCAAAGGGGACGGGCATTCTGCTTAAAACCATATTCATCCCTGCGCCATAGCCAAATTGGGCCAACTGCTCTGTGAAGGGCCTCCCTGCCCAGGAAATAAGAGCAGCAGTCGTCTACTATAATTAAGATTACTTTGTTATAGGCCAATGGCAAAAGTACTGCACAAGATGATGTGCAGGAATTTCATTTGGTGACAGAGAGATGGGGTAGTGCTGTAGGTGTGTCTTTAAAAGGTACTTCCGTTCAGCTTGGACATTCCTGGGGAAAATGGTTTCCAAGAGGATAATGAGAGCATATATTGTATTTCATTAGTGTGGTCCCACCCCAACTCATATAGGAAGTATATAAGATCTGTTCTTACACCAGCTGTTGCATGCTTTCCTCTCTGTTTTTTTAAACTGGCTTTTTGCAAACATGGACCAAGTGCATTTTCAGGGTTTTTTCCTTGCTAAAAGCAAAAATTGTAAAAATGAGATGCTATTAAATCTTGCTAAAATCAATCAATCAATCAATCAGTCAATCAAATCAATGGAGGAGCAAGCTGTTGAGAGATAGGTGGATGGCAAGAGCAAGATTAGCAGCCGTGTGTGTGTCCATTTAAGTTAAAATATTAGCTCATCTAACATCTCCTAGGCTTTGCAGATGCACACCACTGATGTTGCTCTGATATGAAACCAGTTTCAGTATTGTGGCTCTCCTCGAAACGCTATAGTTTAGCAGAAGGGCTAAAATTCTAGATTAAAGATCTCCCTTCGCAGGACAAGTTCTGGGGTACGTTGACTGTGAAACTTTCAAATCTGTACGGTCTGCATTTCAACGTGCCGTGCGTTTACATAAATCGCAGCCATTTTACAGAGCTTGGGAGTCCCGTCAGCACCTCACCTGGCTGTCTTCCAGGGAACTGCAGTATCTCCACAGTATTCCAGTACCTGGAAGCGCATTGCACGGCTATTCTTTTTAACTATCAATAGGTGGAGTTTTTCTTGCTATGCTGTTAAGAAATGCCCTCATATTTAGTGGTGGTTCTGGTGCCCCCCCCCTTAAAATGAAAATGATGCGCCCCTCTGCACCATCGCTATAAGAATGTAAGAAGAGCCTCCTGGAATCAGGCCAATGGCCCAGCTTAATCCAACGTCCTGTCCTCACTGTTGTCAACCAGATGCCCATGGAAAACATCTTGAGCTGTAAAAATTGCATTGGTAGACCTGGTGCCAGGGTCAGTCCACCAACCCTTGTAATAAACAACAGTCTGATGCCATCTTGGGCTACTTCCTTTCTCTCCTGACCTAGAACTGTTGTATGTGATGGGGCCATATTTCTTATGTGGTGTGTGTCCTCCTTGCAGAAGTATCTCCAACAGCTGTGGAACGCCATCTTGCTCATTGCCTTGATCCTGTGCACAGGCGTGATCATGCAGGCACAGCGACAGTCTCGGCACAGCCAGCTCGACCAGGACTCCGAGGTGAGTTTGCTCTCTGCCCTGCTCACCCCTGGCAGAAAGCTCCCATCTGGGTTTCAGGCTGAGGCTCACCCCGGCCTTTCCTCCTGCAGCTCGATCTCAAGCAGCACATCGTGCAGAGGCTCTCAGCACTGAAGACTCGGCGCTACCACCCCGGGAAGCTGCCCCGGAGCTGGGCTCACGAGATCGACAGCTGCGCCATCTGCTTGGACCGGTTCCACAAGAACCAGGTAGTGCTTGCCAAAAGGCCGACGCGTCTCAGTGCCTCACAGGATGCAGCAGGGTTTCTGTTGGAGGGCTTCTGCATCCTCTGTGTTTTTAAAGTCTGCATCTAGAAGCTCTGAGTGGAGTTGGAAGTCTATGGTGTATCTAGTCAGACGCGGTCCATGTGCAGCCACAGCCCTGCATGCGCAAACTCTCGCACATCACCAACCTCCCAACTTGTGTGCCTTAATATTGCGGCTGCAACCTTTAATAGACTTCACTGCCACAAAGATTAAAGGGTTATTTTAGCCACTAAAAATGAACATAAGAACATTGGAAGGGTCCTGCTGGATCAAGCCAAATAACAGTCTGATCCCAGATTCTTTTCTCACATCTGTCAACCTGATGTCTATGGCAAGCATGCAAGCAAGACCAGAGCACAACAGCAGAAGATAGCCACTGTGGCTAGTAGCCTTTGATAGACGGATCCTCCATGAAATTGTCTAAACCCCTTTTAAGGCCATCCAGCTTGATGGCCATCGCTCCCTCTTGCAGGAGCAAGTTCCATAGTTCAGCTATGCGCTCTGTGAAGAAAGAAGTGGTCTGTCCTCCATCAGGTATCCGAGATACCTGAGTTTTCAGGGATGCATTTATAAAACCTTCAGGCCGCAAGCCTTCCCCAGTGGTGCTTGCTAGAACTCAGTGCCTGCTTAATGTAACAGCAGATGCTGCCCGATAAAGGCTCTTCCACCCTGCTCTAGCCCTGAGCAAATTTGAAAGAGACATAAGACAGGGAATAGATCAGACTATTGGTCCATCTTGTCCACATCTTTGACAAAGAGCATTAAGTTGTCAAAGGACTATCGGACCACTTAAATCGGGTCTGCTGGGAAGTGAAACCAGACCTTCTGCATTCAAAGTTTGTGCTCTCTTACTGAGTTACAGCTCTTCTCTTAGAGTAGTCGACAAGCCCACACAATTAACCTACTTAAGATTTCTCTAATCAGGTAACGGGCCCTGCTTAATGTGCATTACATTGTAGTTGCCCCATATGGTGATCTTTCACTTTTTCAAATAGGAGCCGGGGTGGGGGGTGGGGACTCTTTCCTTCTTCCCTGCCCCACAGCCTCTGGGTTGAGCTCTTCAAAGTGGGACATGCAGCTCTTGAAACTGTCTCAATCTGCCCAACAGTGTCTCCGGGTGCTTCCATGCCTGCATGAGTTTCACCGGGACTGTGTGGATCCGTGGCTCCTCTTGCAGCAGACCTGTCCCCTCTGCAAACACAATATTTTAGGTAAGCCCCTTTCCCCGCCCACCACGGGACCAGCTGCTGCCCAGATCTTCCCACTTCTGCTTTTCACCAGCCACTTCTGCAGACGTGGGGCTGGGAAGCTTAAACAAACTTGGGAGCTGAAACACCATATATAGACCTAGTTGGCTGCTCTCTCCCTTTCCAGTGCCCCGCTTTGGCGCTGACGGACAGCAGAGAATTGCCCTGTCTTGAGTCTTGTCTGGAAGTCGCATCCTCTAATCCTGGCTGCATGGAGGCTGACATACTTGGCGGCAAGGGAAAGGCACTCTGCATATCCTCAGAGGCGGTCTTTATTATTGCTTTACAATCCCAGCATCACAACTTGGGTTGAGCCCCAAATGCCAACCCACAATTTGTATTTTCATTTCATGCTCTCCTGTGAGTTCACAATGGCCAGAGATTACTGCAGCTAGAAGAGCAACCTAGAATTGGCTTTGGTGATCTAGTTGCCGAGGTGGGAGCCCCACTCTGCCCTAACTACCAAGCCCAGAATTTCATTTTCCCATTCAGCCGCCGGAACAGGAGGATGGAAAGCCATAATGATGTTTGCTGTTACTTCCTCATTTCTTAAGTGTGTGTCCCTTAAAAGGGGGAAGTGGTCTCCTTTCTCGGGTGGCGGAAGCAAACGCACTGAGCCTTGGTATTGGTCTGTCTGTCTTTCTTTTCTTTAAAACAGCTTTCTCTCTGAAGGCTCAGGCCTTTTGCTCTTAGGTCTTTTTAAAAAGACCAGCAAACAAGCAAGCGAATTCTCCATTCGGGGAGTTTTGCTCTTTATCAGAGGCACTCTTCTTCTATTTTGTTTTCCGCTGCCCATGCCAGCCGTTCATCCACTTCCCCTCCTGGGATCCATGTTGCACATCCCCCTTTTACCTCCCCCAACCCTGTGGCCCTTAGAGCAAGGTTGGGGAACTAGCAGCCCTTGAGATGCTGGGACTCTGTACTCCCAGCCAGCATGACCCCAGTGGTCACGACACCCGACACCACAAGGACCACAGCTTCGCAATAGCGGCCGGAGCGCTGTCTCACCAACAGGCCTCATGGCCTGGGGGATCTCTGCCTTTCTAGTAAAATACCCCCTTCTCTTTTATTTCCTTCCCTGCCTAGGAAACTGCTGTCAAGACAGTTAGCACGACGATTGCCCGCCTTTACGGATCAATCTGCTTGTATTTCAAGGGAGAGAGCAATTTCCCCCCAGAGCATTTGGACGCCGTGGCAGCTGCTCGGGACATGGAGGAAATGACTCTCTTGGAACTTGGGGCTCCTTTGAGATGGGAAGTGTGTGTGTGTGTGTGTGTGTGTGTAAAAATAATAATGTGTTTGTTCTCTGGCCTTTTCTGTGCTGGGCTAAATCAATTGCACCATTGGTGGAGCATCTGTGCAGTATGAACCCGGGGAGGAGGGTGTATGTGTGTGCTGAGGTTTTTTTGAAACTCTGCTTGTACCTTGTTTTGCCACCTTGCAAGCCCCCCCCCCCTTTCCCAGCTTGGACTGTTCCTGATGGGAGGAGGCTTTGCTTGCTTAGGGTTGGGGAGGGTGGGGATTTTGAAATGCTTGCTTTATTTATACTAACTTATTAGAGAGAAGGGGCTGGGCAAGACTGCAGGGGGTTATGGAGGGGCCGCAGAGCCCTCTCTGGAGAGAGTCGCGGCACTCGAGGCACTGCTGGGGTGTGTAAAGAGCCACCTGTACTAATAAAAAGGAGGAAAAAATCTAAGCAACAAGACGCTTGACTCAGCAGCATTCCATTGCAATCCCGTCTTTTCCTCTGCCTAGAACATTCCCCTTGCCGATGGAAGGGCTACAGGTGGGGCAGCCTGACCCCGACTTGCCTTGCAGGGGCCTCTGTCAACAGGGGGAGGAGACAGCAGGGATCCCTTGGTGGGACAGAGGACACTCCTGAGTACATCCCAGGGCTTCAATTAAGTTGAGATTCTGTTTGGGGTTGTATTTTTTTTTAAAGCACTTTTTAGAATATGACCCCCCTGAATGACCCCCCTGCATTCGACCCCCCCCCAGGTTTAGTTGGCTCATACCGATTGATTGATGTCATAATTTTATTGCACATGGTATTATTTTAATTATGTCCACAACTGTAATTAATGGAAGCTACTTTGTTCTTGTGAAGCACGAGTTATAAGGTTCAGAAATACTGTAAAATAATTCTAGGAAGCCTCACTCAAAGGGGAACTGGAGGCAGTCGATGCAGGTGGAAGGCAGAGGAGCTTAGGAGGCCTGTACTTGCAGCAAACAGGTTTAGAAATGTGCTTTTAAAAATAACAACATTGAGATTCTCCAAATGTTGAACTCCGTTTACTCTGCTTTTTTGTTGTGTGTTCTTGTCTAGAATCCACACGCAGCCTTTAGCAGGGGAGAGTTCTTGGCCTTTTCCACCCAAGTTAAGACGAAAAGCATCTGGCTTTACCCCCCTAGGTCAGAAAAGGAGCTAAGAAAAATTGGACATCTGCGTTACAATGATCTGCTTCTTTTCTGCAGGGGATCCTTGACTGGGTCACTTCCCCTCTGAGGATCCCCTCCGCCACTGCATTTCCTGTTGGAAGATGCGGAAGAGCTAAACACACAAATTACTTTAACTAGGGAGAAGTTCCACTGGCCGCAGCCCCTCCTGGCCATCACAGTTGTGACATGCATATTGTTGAGGTTCTTACTCCTACCTTCCTAGTCTGCTTTTGGTCCAGTCACACTTGCAGAACCTTCCTCACCCTGCCAAAGTTCTGTGCTCAGGTGACCATCCTACCACAATGGACTGGATTTCAGGGGAAAGAAGCTAATATCCTCTCTTTCTCGCCTCTCTGTCATTTACAAACTGAAATTGGTGGGGTATTTTGGGGAGGGAGGTTGATTTTTTAAAATGGAAGCCAAATTCCCCACACTATTTTGGGGTTTTTTTTGCAGGGAGGTTACTCGACCTGGCAACTCAGAGCAGGGCAAAAGACACAAAAAGATGGTTCCTGCATTCTTGCCTTAGTGAACTCTTCAATTACTGATAAAGACTTTGGTGAGGGTCACCTGGAGGGGTCACCATTGCAAAGGTGCATGTCCACCTGAGCACAGGAACAGCATTGCACCGGTGATTATTTGCGGCCAGGGAGAGGTCCAGCCATTTGGTCTCCCTTCGCCACCAAACCCGCCCCCCCCCCACTACCCGCTTTGCTTTGGAAATGTTGTCAACCTTCTGAACTTGCTCTGCAGGGCCTTTTTATTGTTATTTCTGGTGTTTCCTGTTGCAACGGGCCGAGTGGCCTGGGGTCCTGCTTTTCCCTTTCCCCCGGGCGTGGGCTCGGATGGCTTGTTCCTCAGAGATGAAGGTGAACGCCGCTTTCCGGGCGGCCTCTCCCGCAGACGGCTTTGACTGCTGGCTTCGGAAGGGGGAGCCGTTCTTCGAGGCATTGCGGGTGCTCTTAGATCTGTGTGGGGTCGGGCTCCCTGGGCTCTTGGGGCTGGCAGGAGGCCTCAGCGCTGCTCCCTGGGCACTCGTATGTGCGAGATGCCTGCAGAAGGAACGGAAGCAAAGAGGGGCTGAGGAAGGGCCTTTCTTTGTTCATGGTCGGAGGATGCTTCAAACCAGAATGCTCACCTGGTTGGCATGTGCGTCCCGCTGTCTTGGGGAGAGGACAGATTCCACAGCTGGGTTGGAGGAACAAGCTGCGGCGAGGGGAGTTCCATATTAAATTCAGGTATGGGTGACACCTCTGTTTTACTTATTTATACAGTGGTACCTCTGGTTAATTGGGACGCGGGTGGCGCTGTGGGTTAAACCACAGAGCCTAGAACTTGCCAATCAGAAGGTTGGCAATTCGAATCCCCGTGACGGGGTGAGCTCCCATTGCTTGGTCCCTAACTCCTGCCAACCTAGCAGTTCGAAAGCACGTCAAAGTGCAAGTAGATAATAGGTACCGCTCCGGCGGGAAGGTAAACGGTGTTTCCGTGCGCTGCTCTGGTTCGCCAGAAGCGGCTTAGTCCTGCTGGCCACATGACCCGGAAGCTGTACGCCGGCTCCCTCAGCCAATAAAGCAAGATGAGTGCCGCAACCCCAGTGTCGGCCACGACTGGACCTAATGGTCAGGGCTCCCTTTACCTTTATCTCTGGTTAAGAACTTAATTCATTCTGGAGGTCCATTCTTAACCTGAAATTGTTCTTAACCTGAAGCACCACTTTAGCTAATGGGGCCTCCCGCTGCCGCTGCACGATTTCTGTTCTCATCCTGAAGTAAAGTTCTTAACCCGAGGTACTATTTCTGGGTTAGCGGAGTCTGTAACCTGAAGTGTATGTAACCTAAAGCGTCTGTAACCCAAGGTACCACTGTAAAGCAATTTATATACAACCAACCCCCCAATTTGTGCCCGTCGCCATGGCTCTTCCCATTTTGTTGCTACCTTAGGCCCTTCCTGCTGGGCTGCCTCTCTCATTTTGGCCACTGCGGTTCGGAGGCGCGAGTTCTCTTCCTCCAGGATGCTGATACGAATGTTGTTGGCCTGCAGCTGCTTGCCCATGTCCTCCATGACGTCCCCAGTGCCTGTGACAGAGCCAGCGAGGATGGACTGGGCATCATGGGCTCACAGCATTGAAATGGGGGCGGGTGGGGAGTGGGTCAAGGCCGGACCCTCTTGTCTCTTTCTCTTCCCTAAACCTCTTTCTCTTCCCTAAACGATCCCTTTCAGATTACTAAGGAGGTCTTGGCCTGCAATAGGAGCACATCTGGACACAGGAAGGTTCCTGATAGCGAGTTAGACCATTGCCCCATCTTGCTCAGTATTGCATACTCAGGCCGGCAGCAGCTCTCCAGATTTTCAGGCAGGAGACCCCTGGAAACTGAACCTGGGACCTTCTGCCACTGAGCCTGTTATTTGCTTATGTGCTTGTTTAGGGAAACAGTTTTTGCTAAATGATAGAAGACGTTACCTAATGGTGAGAGGTATTGGCCATGACAGCTGTGGTCTGCCTCTGAATGCCAGTGACTGGGAATCACAGATAGGGAGAGATGCTCAGGTCCTTGCAGGGTTCCCTTGGGGGCATCTGGTTGGGTATTTTGAAATCAGGATGTTGGGACCAGATGGGTCCCCTTTGGCCAGATCCAGCACCCAGACTCTGATGGTGTTCTTAGGTGCAGCTTCCAAGCCCCTCCCCTTCTTCCTATTAGCTCCTCCCCCTGGCACAGGGGGACCTCCCTTCCCTTGTCCTCCTTACCTTCATACTGTGCCTCAACAGGGATGTGAAGGTCCGGGAAGAGGACCAGCAGCCTCTCCCTGTCCTTCAGCTCCTCAATCAGCTCTTTCAGCTCAGAGACGGTTGTCTGCAGCTCAGACACACGCTGCTCCAGGCTCAGCTTTTCCTTCTGCGCTCGCTCTGTCTGCTTCTGCAGCAAGACAGATGGGAAAGGAGGCTCACTTTTCTTTGGACTACCACTCCCATCAGCCCCAGCCAACACAGCCATAGGATGCTGGGGCTGTCGGGAGCACGGCTGATGGGAGTTGTAGTCCCAAACAGCCGGAGGCCACCGGGTTGGCAAAAGCTGGCATAGATTATGGCATATAAAAGTTTTAACATGGCAAAATGGCTAGAAAATTTTTCGCCGCAGTTTGATGAGAATTCTCATCCTTCTCTGTGCAGTTTGTCCTGTGCTGGGGAGACATGGCCTGCGTCTCGCCAGAGGAGCCCATGCCAGGCGTCCTTACCCTGCCCACTTCCTACAGACCTGCTGGGCTGCCAGCTGGTGCTGGATCTCCCACTTCTCCTCCTGCATCTCCTTCAGCCTCTCCTTCAAGATGTACTGGTCCTCCTCCCTGTCAGCCAGGCTGGTCTTCAGCTGCTCACACTCCTGGTCCAAATTATCCAGCTGCTTCATCAGAGTCATTTGCTTGGTCTGCAGGGACTTCAGCACGAGAGGGGGAGATCTTGTTAGTTTGGACTCAACAGATGCAAGACGGAAAGCCAATGATCGGCCGATTCGACACGTCAAAGGGGCAGGTTGTAAACGGTGGGGGGTGACAGGTTAAAGGCATTCTGCAATGCTCAGCAGTAGAGCACCTGTTTCACCTGCAGAAGGTCCCAGGTTCAACCCCCAAGTAGGCCTGGGAAAGATTCCCTGCGTGAAACCCTGGAGAGCTTCTGCCAGTCAGTGCAGACAGCACTGAGCTAGATGGACCAGTGGTTTCACTCTGGGATAGCTCTATTGGTAGAGCATGAGACTTCATCTCAGGGTTCTAGGTTCGAGTACCTACCACCCTGGTCAAAAGATTCCTGCGTTGCAGGGGGTTGGACTAGATCAGTGTTTCCCAAACTTGGGTCTCCAGCTGTTTTTGGACTACATCTCCCATCATCCCTAGCTAGCAGGACCAGTGGGCAAGGCTGATGGGAATGGTAGTCAAAAAAACCAGCTGGAGGCCCAAGTGTGGGAAACCCTGGACTAGATGATCCTTGTGATCCCTTCTAGCTCTATGATTCTGTAATTCTAAGAAGATTCCTATGCGCTGCAACGGGGAATTAGATCCGACCTGCCTCCTCCACCATGGGGCTGCTGGGAGTTAGAGTCAGGGTGGTGTATTGGTTAGAGTGTTGGACTAGGACTGGGAGACCAGGTTTCGCACCCCCACTTGGCCGTGAAGCTCACTGGGTGACCTTGGGCCAGTCCTATCTACCTTGAAGGTGGGTTGTGGGGGGGAGAACTAGTATGTAAGCCACCTTGAGCTCCTTACAGGAAAAGGTGGGAGATGAATGAAATAAATACAGTGGTGCCCCGCAGGACAAATGCCTCGCAAGACGGAAAACTCACTAGACGAAAGAGTTTTCCGTTTTGGAGGTGCTTCGCAACACGAATTTCCTATGGGCTTGCTTCGCAAGACGACAATGTCTTGCGGGTTCCTGCTGGGGTTTTTTCCTCCCCCCCCCTTTTTCTAAGCCGCTAAGCTTATCAGCTGATCCGATCAGCAGATAAGCCGCTAATGGGCTTGCTTTGCAAGACAAAAAAACCACTAGACGAAGAGAATCACAGAACGGATTCTTTTTGTCTTGCGAGGCACCACTGTAACAGCATCAAGAATAGGTTGCCCACCCTGATGCCCCCAGCCACACCTCTTTGTGCCGGAGCACGCTCTCAGCTTTGGCCTTCTCCTTCTCCAGCTCAGTGATGGCCCCGTTCAGCTGTTGCTTGGTACTCTCCAGTTGGCTCGTGAGGACCCCAAGCTGGTCTTTCAGCTTGTCCACCTCTGCTTTGCACACCTTCGTCTCCCTTAACTCCTGCAACAGCTCGCGCTTCGCTCGCTCTGGGGAATGCACAATAGCTCAAGAGCATCATGTCGCACACTAGTGGCTCGCAATTTCAGATTTCAGGCAAGGAAGCAAGAGTCAGACTCGTCCCAGAGGCTGGCTCTTAAATACAGTGGTACTTTAGCTCTCGAACTTAATCCATTCCGGGAGTCCGTTCGACTCCTGAAATGGTTCAAAAACCAAGGCGCAGCTTCCGATTGGCTGCAGGAGCTTCCTGCACTCAGTCGGAAGCTGCGGAAATCGTGTCGGGCGTTCAGCTTCCAAAAAACGTTTGCAAACCAGAACACTCACTTCTGGCTTTGCACTGTTCGGGAGCCAAAACGTTTGAGTACCAAGGCGTTCGAGAACCAAGGCACGGCTGTACATTGAAAAATAAATGGCAAAAAGTGGTGGCCACAATTCAACACAGTTACTTGGGGCTGAACGACGGAGGCGAAGGCGCTCCTTCAGGTATTCACCTGAGGCTGAGGGTGGGGGGCTGGCCACCCTCTCTCAGCCTCCACGCGGAAGAGGAAGCAAGCTTGTTTTCTGTTGCTCCAGAGGGTAGGATCTGAACCACCAGATTCAAATGACAAGAAAGAAGTTTCCGAGGAAACATTCGGAAGAACTTCTCGATGGCAAAAGGTCAGTGGAACAGACTCCCTTGGAAGGTGGCAGCCTCTCATTCACAGGGCATTTTTAACAAGGTTTGATGGCCATAATAATAATAATTTATTATTTGTACCCCACCCATCTGGCTGGGTTTCCCCAGCTGCTCTGGGCGGCTTCCAACAAAGATTAAAAATACATTAAAATGTCACACATTAAAAACTTCCCTGAACAGGGCTGCCTTCAGATGTCTTCTAAATGTTAGGTAGTTGTTTATCTCTTTGACATCTCTTTGGCCATCTGCCCAGCTTTATTTAACTGTGATTCTTACATCGCAGGGGCATGGAATAAATTACCCTTGGGACCCCTTTCAACTCTACAGTTCTATACCTCTATGATCCCTCTTTCCTCCATCTGTAGTACATAGGAAATGACACTGGTCTATTATTTGGGACAGTTAGCAGGACTGCAACAAGATACCGGTTTGTTAGTTTTTACAGTCAAGCAGTGTATTTTGTGAAATAAATTACATAAAATGTTCTGAATCTTGGGAATGGCCTGTATGAAATGCTGCCTGGTGTTCCTCTTACCCAGCCCTTGGATGGTGTCTTCCTGCCGTTGGAGCTTCTCTTTCAAGGTGGAAACGTTCTGCTCCAAGGCAGCGGCTTCTGGAAGTAGTCAAACAATGTCACCGGTCAACAAGGACCGTAGAGGAAAACAGGAAGCTGCCTTATGCTGAGCCAGACCCATCGATCCATGTAGCTCGGTGTGTCTGCACTGACAGCCTGTTGTTGAGACGGAAACGCAAGAGCCCTTCGGAATCAAAGGTTTGGGACAGACTGGGGTCACATCCATACCATACATCTAAAGGACATGGTTCCCCTCAAAGAGTCCTGTGAACTATAGTTTGTTGAGGGAGTGTAGCTCTCTGAGGGGTAAACTATAGTTCCCAGCATTCTTTGGGGGAAGCCGTGTGCTCTAAAGATACGTATGCGCAGCCACAGCCTGGCAGGTATCAGAATGGAGAATGGGCAACCTGCTGCCCTCCGGATGCTGTTGCACACCTAAATTGCAGGTTCAATCCCCGTAAGGGATAGCTGCACATTCCTGTATTTGCAGGGGGATGGACGCGATGATCCACAGGGTCCCTTCCATCATGATTCTATGATTCCCATCTTCCCGGACAACTGGCTGTGCTGGCTGTAGCTGTTGACAGTCACAGTCCTTGGGGTCTCAAATTTCAGCGGTGCCCTGTGCAATGCCAAAATTTAGCACACACACACCCCGCCTTGCACTTTCCTGTCTACAACATATTTGTGGCACTCCCAAAGCTCCACACCCAGTGTGACTCAACCGAACCAGTCGCGCTCCCTTAAACCCACCTGACAGTTGGAGTCCAAAAATCATCAACAGGACAAGTTTCAAGATAGGACTAACTATACAGTTGTACCTCGGAGGATGAACTGAATCCATTCTGGAAGTCCGTTCGACTTTTGAAATGTTTGGAAAGCAAGGCACAGCTTCCAATTGGTTTCCGATTTCGCAGGTGCACCGGAAACAATTGCGGAAGCTACGCCGGACATTCGGCTTCCAAAAAAAATGTTCAGAAACCAGAACACTCACTTCCATTTTTTTGATCGTTTAGGAGCTGGAACGTTCAAATCCCAAGGCTTTCGGGAGCTGAGATACGACTATGTTCAACATACATGAGAAGTGCTAGAATTTGTGTCCCGCTCCTCTCCAGCTTCTGCTTCTGCCTCTGATGCTGGACTTCTCTCTGCCACAGACTCCCTGCTCACTAAACCCTGTTGCCTCTTTGGCTTTTGACACCTCCCCCCCCGCCCCAGTCTGCTCCCTCTTCTCCCTCTGACCACTCACCCTACTCCAATCCCCTGGGGGTTCCCTTGGGGATTCCCCAGCTGCTGCCTCCCACCACTCCTCAGCATCCAGCCAGTCTGTGACATAGAATTTCACTTCTGAGAGGAGGAGGAAGAGGAGGAGGAGGAGGAATTTGGATTTGATATCCCTCTTTATCACTACCCAAAGGAGCCTCAAAACGGCTAACAATCTCCTTTCCCTTCCTCCCCCACAACAAACACTCTGTGAGGTGAGTGGGGCTGAGAGACTTCAGAGAAGTGTGACTAGCCCAAGGTCACCCAGCAGCTGCATGTGGAGGAGCAGGGAAGCGAACCCGGTTCACCAGATTACGAGTCCACCGCTCTTAACCACTACACCACACTGGCTCCCAGGGATTCCCTGAGAGAAGCCATGGCTATGAAAATGGTACAAATTTCCTTTAAATACATGGTGTGGATGTGAGCTGGCTGAAAGAAAGAGACGGGAAAGGATGCTCACTTTTCTGGAGGTCCTCCTTGCCCATCTTCAGGGTGGCCATCATCTGCAGGCTCTCCGTATTCCTTCTTTCAAACGCCTGCTCTGCCTCCTTCCTCTTGTGCTCCTGCTCCTCTCTTTCCTTCTGAAGGCGGCTATCAAAAGTCTCCAGCTGCCTCTTGAGCTCGCCCTTCTGCTTCTCGGACTCTTCCAGCTCCCCCTTCAGAGGGTTGATGAGTTCCATCAGCTTCCGGAGGTGTTTGTTGATCCGGGAGAGGTCCTTGCTTTGCTCGGACGCCCAGTAGCTGATGTCCACAGCCGTGAGCGGCTTGCGGCCCAGGGTCTCCTCCACCATCTCCAGGAACCTGCTCAGAGACGACGGGAGGTTCTGGCTGTTGCAGATGCCGATGATGGCGCTGCCCACTTCCCGGAGGCTGAGCTGCGCCCTCTCGCACGCGTCACAAGGCACCAGGGATGACTCGATGGTCTGACAGTGGGTGCTGCAGATGGGCTTGGCGGCCCCCTGGGCTGGCGGTGCCTCTGAGGAGGTGGCGGGGCAACCGTCCAGCAGCCTGCTGCTGGCCGATGAGGTCAAAGGGGAGGACCGGAAGCTGGGCAAAGTCACATCTGACTCCGAGAAGCAGATTTTTAAAGACTCGTTCTCAGCTTTCGCCTCCTGGAAGGAAGCATTTGTGCCAAGAGCATCATCTCTGCTGCGTTTTTTCTAGGTATAAAAGAGAAAAGGTGGCATTAACTTTCCAGGTTTTTATTTTATTTTGGGAGGATCACAGGAGAGGTTTGGGGGGGAAAGGAAGTTTAGGCATCTGCTGTGATCAGACATAAAGCTAAAGCTAAAGGTACCCCTGACCATTAAGGTCCAGTCACGGATGACTCTGGGGTTGCGGCGCTCATCTTGCTCTGTAGGCTGAGGGAGCTGGCCAGACAGCTTCCGGGTCATGTGGCCAGCATGACTAAGTCACTTCTGGAGAACCAGAGCAGTGCACGGAAACGCCGTTTACCTTCCCGCTTGCACTCTACTTGCACTTTGACGTGCTTTCAAACTGCTAGGTTGGCAGGAACAGGGACCGAGCAACGGGAGCTCACCCCGTTGCGGGGATTCCAACCGCCGACCTTCTGATCAGCAAGCCCTAGGCTCTGTGGTTTAGACCACAGCACCACCCGTGTCCCGTGATCAGACATGGTTTGATACTAAGAACATAAGAAATATAAGAATGTAAAAGGAGACTTGCTAGATCTTGTTTGGCATCCATGGCCAACTAGATGCCCCAATGTGAAGCATGAATGCAGGGTGTATGTGCAAGAGCCCCCACCCTACTTGCGATTCCTGGCAACTGACATTCAGAGGCGTACTGACTCAGACACTGGAGGGAGAACATAGCTACCGACAGCCCGATGATCCTCCATAAATTGGTCAAACCCTCTTTTAAAGCCATCCATGTTGGCAGCCGTTACCACATGCCCTTGTGACTGTGACTCTTAACTCTTCCCAAGGATTCAAATGACGGCAGCTTGGCCTGTGCTGATAGCAGAAATGGTTGACTCCACCTTTCCACCTGTAGAAGTGCTCAAGGAGCTTTTCCAGCACTGAGCTTACGATGGAAGATCATTTGTATCTTGCCTGCCTGTTTGGATACCTGCAATGTCTTACGGTGCTGTAGTGTGAGCAACGCAATAAAGCTTGGTTGGGGCCCTGCGACCTTCCACATGTCGATGGAAGTCCAGCTCCCATCAGCCCCAGCCAGCAAGGCTACTGGTTGACTCAGGGATAATGGGAGTTGTAGTCCAGAAACATCCAGAGAGCCACACATTCTCCAACCTTGCTGTAAAGGGCAATCCTGCAGCCTGTGAAACATCAAACCCTCCCTGTCAATGATTTTGGCAGCCTGAGACTACAGCCGAAGTGCATGATTTATGTTGACAGGTGGGTATCACCATCTCCAACTCCTTGAAAGATTCCATCAACCATGTCTACAAACAAAAAAATAAAAAAATACAATCACTTGGGAAGACAGGCGAACTAATGCCAGTATACTGGAAGAATCAAAGATCACCAGTGTTGAAGCAATGATTCTTCAACATCAACTTCACTGGACTGGTGATGCCTGATTATTGTCTTTCAAAGAAACTACTTTATTCCGAACTTAAAAGTTGAAAGCCTAATGCTGGCAGTCAACAAAAGAGGTTTAAAGACTCTCTCAAGGCAAATCTAAAAATATGTTGTATAAACACCGACAACTGGGAAACATTTGCCTGCGAGTGCTCCAATTGGAAAACAGCCTTTACCAAAGGTGTCTTGGACTTTGAAGACGCTTGAACTCAGGACGAAAGGGAGAAACGAGCTAAGAGGAAGGCACGCTGGACAAACCCTCACCATGGTCAACTCCCACCCGGAAACCAATGTCCCCACTGTGGAAGGATGTGTGGATCCAGAATTGGCCTCCACAGTCACTTACAGACTCACTGTTAAGACCGTATTCATGGAAGACAATCTTACTCGACTATGAGTGATCCCCAAAGAAGAAAGAAGAAGATCGGATTGAAACCTCAAGCACCTGTACCGCCAGCCCTGCATCTCCTGGGGGGTCTTTCAGCAGTAGACTTCCCTGGTGCTTTCAGATTTGCATGGAAATATTCTTGGTACTTTCCCACTGCTTGGAGAAGGGAGATAAACCACACCTATCTGGCCAGAGGAACGTTTGGTCAGTGTGCATGCAGAAGCAGACCAGCCCACCTGGGCAGCCTACCTCAGAAGCCAGCTGCTGGTAGAGGGATCCCAATTTCAGCATGCTGTTCCAGTACTTCTTCACAGCCAGCCCGATAGACATGCATGGTCCTGTTGTTCTGGATGGGGGCACGGCTTGTTCACTGACTAGGTTCTCCGTGTATCTGGTGAAGCTTTGGAGCAGCAGCAGCAACCTTCAGAGGACAGAAAGGACATCCTGCTTTAGTTTTGTAGTTTGGTTTTAAACCCCAATTTTCTTTCCGAAAGGAAGCCCAAAGCAGCTACTGGCAGCAGACCCAAAAATGTTCTCAAAACCAACCACCACACCCTCAAATGTGTTCTGAGCCAGCTGAAGTTTCCAGACAGGATTGTAGGAAGCTGCCATTGGTCTATCTAGCTTAGTACTGTCTACACTGACTGGCAGCAGCTCTCCAGGGTTTTCAGACAGCGATCTCTCCCAGCCCTACCTGGAGGTGCTAGGAATGGAACCTGGCACTGCTCTGCCACTGAGCTACAGCCCCTCTTCTTTAAAGAAAACCCCATATATTGTGGGATACAACATAAGCAGTCAAGTACAACACTTCCTGTTTGCCTAGAGTGGACACAGACAGGGGGATGTTGATCCAGCCAGTTGAACTTCCTGTTACACCTGGTCTGGAGCATCCTCCCCCTGCATGTGACCGGGTAGGTGGGTGTGACCCTTGGAGATCTCACAAAAGGTCCAGTCACACAGCCACCTTCCCTCTTTTGATGCCTTTTCTTCTCTTGGACTGCACTGCTGGCTCCCTGCCAGCAGCGCATGGACCCACCCTTACAAGGATGTAAGCCACACTGTATCTGTAACTACAAGCTAAAGCCTGCCTTCAGGGATCCAAATGTGAACTGAATGTGAGTAAATTTCTTGCTACTTTTAAAAGAAGCTTCTTGTGTCTTTATTCTTTTTGGGAGGAATAAAAGGGGTCTTACCAAGAATATACTCCAATCTGAACAAAACCAGATTGAATTGCTAAAGTATAGAGACTCAAATGAATCTACTAACTAGCTTTCTGCTGTGTAAAGGGTAATGAGCTCTGCTATATATATATATATATATATATATATATATATATATATATGAGAATGACTCACTAACGTGAGTTTGGAAAGATAACATTTAATCAATATATCCTCTCCTAGTATCCACAACATTCCCACATATATAATGGATGCAGTAATCTAATTCAAAACCTGGCGTATTCATTGGGGTTTACTTCCATTTCAAGTTAAGAGTGGCTCAACAAGGAATCATTACAGAACCGCCGGACCTACCCTCACCTGTCAATCACTAGTTCCAGAAGAACCACGTGGGAATGATGGGTAAACTCAGGGTCATTCTGTGCAAAGTCGTAGTGCTCAAGCAAAGCAACCAAGTCCAGGTCACAGGACAACTTATCAGGAAACTTCCAAGACGGGTAGCGAACAGCCCCGGCTCGGGTGAAGACGCTGAGGACGGTTCCCTGCAGATCCGTGATGTCCTTCCGCAGACTCTCCATGTAGTTTTGGTTAACCAGCAAGGTCACCATGTTGCCACGCTGATGTCATTCCACCAACCACCAACCGGGTCTTAGGGCAGATGTTCCTGGGAAAGGCACAAGCAAGACCACCTACCTTCATCAGGCTAGTCAAGGCAGGGGGAAAGTCGCAAGAGGGGAAAGGTTAAGCTTCCTTCCTGAGTTCCCTACAAATCATGCCCCAACTGTATTACAAGCATGGGGAACCTGTGGCCTCAGGTGTGAATGTAGCCTTTGTGCCACCCCTTATCCAGCTCTCTAAACATTCCCCAGGCCACATTCCTCCCTAACCCTGATTTCACTAGACTGTACAACCAGAAAAATTGTGAGCCACTTGAGTTTGCAACAGCATACATTTCCCCAATAAACACTATTTTTCTCCGTTACTTTAAAGCAGTGTACAAAACACATTGTCTTGTCGGCAGTCTCAAAAACTGCCATGCAAAGTAGGCATGATTAACTTAATTTGCTCCCTGCTTGCTAAATTTGTGCTGCGTCTTGCAACCGGCCTCTTAACACTAGCATTTGGCAGGCATGCTACTGCATAATATGGGATGCAATCCTCCTACACACATTTTATTCGAAAGCAACCTTCACACAAGGAAACCAATTCCCAGGACATTGTGCATACTAAAGGTAAAGGACCCCTGGACGGTTAAGTCCAGTCAAAGGTGACTATGCAGCTGGGGCATTCATTTTGCTTTCAAGCCTAGGGAGCTGGCATTTGTCCACAGACAGCTTTCCGGGTCATGTGGCCAGCATGACTAAACCGCTTCTGGCTATACAGGACACTGTGACGGAAACCAGAGCACACGGAAATCCTGTTTACCTTCCCGCCGCAGCAGTACCTATTTATCTACTTGCACTGGTGTGCTTTCAAACTGATAGGTTGGCAGGAGCTGGGACACAGCAGTAGGAGCTCACCCCGTCATGGGGATTCGAACCACCGACCTTCCGATCGGCAAGCCCAAGAGGCTCAGTGGTTTAGACCACAGCGCCACCTGCGCTTTGTATACCTTGCATACTAGGTTAGCATTTCCTACAAATGCTAAATATGATTTGTTAGAATTGTTAACGGCACCCCTGGGAATGGGAGGTGAAAGGAAGGAAGCAAGGCACTCTGCACATGCTCAGACACACTCTTGCTGAAGTGCCTTTAAAGGGTCCCTTTTGCGGGGGGTGGGGTGGAGTGGATCTCTACCATGGAGGGTTGATGGGAGGAGGGTCCTGACTGGGGTGTAGTGCCAGGCTGGCTAGCAGAGGCAGCCACGAGTAGCCCAGGCTGGCGAGAATCCCTGTTGCCAATAGACTTCCTCACCTTCCCGCCCAAAGGAGGGACGAGGTGGGCAAGACCCACCTGCCAAACAGCCGCCGCCGCAGCAGCCAGGCTCTTCCGCTCTTCCCAAGCCTCGGCTGCCATGGCAACCCCGAGAGCTTCTTAGGCGCGCCCCCTTTGCAACTGAGCGGATAAGCCCCGCCCTCTTTGCTACTCAGCCGATAAGCCCCGCCCTCCTGCCTTTTCTATAGAGATATAGGAAAACCTGCATTTCATAAAACGTTCGGTTCGCGTTTGACCAGTCGCTCTATGCAGAGCGGAGCCCATGTTAGGGAAGGAATCCGGGAGGGCAGGGGGATGTCCAAGCGTCTTCCGACACTTCGAAGACCCAAGATTTTTATTGTGGCACTTTAGAGACCTAAGGGATGTACATACTGCGATAGCAGAGTTTCCTTGATCAGATGCATTAAAGTTGGATAATTGGGCTGCTAGATCAGAACGAAATCCCGGTGGGAGGGGAGGGATGTGAGGAAGTGAATGCGAAAACGGGAAAAGTCTGACAAACTGTTTTTAAAAATCAGATGCACGCAATAATAATAATAATCGCACTTGCCCCCGTTCACAACAATATTGGCCAGAATTGGGTGGAATGAGGTGTTCCCTTGACATCCCTCAGGGTGAAACTCATCTATACTGTGCTTCATATTAGAACAGGATGGAACAGGATGAGACTTACTGTCGAGTAAACATGCATAGGTCAGGTGTATCCTTTATTTTATTTTATTTTAAAATCATGTTTCATTTGCAAGGATATAAACAAACAATGGGCTCGGGACCGGAAGTGCAGGTTAAAGGCTCTGAAAGTATTTGCCTTAACTTTATGTGAAGAATCAGGGGAGCCTCTGACTCTCGTTGTCTCCTGTGCCTCAAACGGGCTCGAAGAGGACAACGCGCATGCGCCAAACGGCCCCACCTCCATATTTATACCGCTCCTCCTTCCTTTGACGTGGCCGCTCTGCATGCGCGCGCAGCCACGGCCGACGGCGACGCCATTTTGTCGCCGAGCTCGGTGTTTTGTTGAGCGCCGCACGTCTAACGTCGGAGCGAAGAGCCGCCATGCCGGCCGGGCCTGTGCAGGCGATGGCGCCTGCCCAGCCAGCGCCCCCTGAAGCGAAACAGGTAATTTTCGGCCTAGTTCGTTTAGCAGAAGCCCACTCTCTGAGGTTCCTTCATCTTTCCACCCCCCCTACCCTGGTTAATGTCCAAGGCCTCCTGAAGGGGGAGGTCCTCCTCCCAGGATGCCTTGCGGGACGAGAGCGGTGCATGCTGGGAGGCGTATTTTGCAGCCTGCGGATGCGTGAATGGGAATTTTCTAAAGTGGGGGAATGGGGAACCTATGCCCCCCCACAGGTTGCGTGACTGCCAGCTCCCCTCAACCCTAAATAGCCTCGGCCCAGTATACCTGAAGGAGTGTCTCCACCCCCATCGTTCAGCCCGGACATTGAGATCCAGTGCCGAGGGCCTTCTGGCGGTTCCCTCACTGTGAGAAGTGAGATTAGAGGTAACCAGGCAGAGGGCTGCCTTGGAGGTGGCGCCTGCCCTGTGGAATGCCCTCCCGCTAGATGTCAAGGAAATAAGCAGCTATCCTATTTTTAAAAGACATCTGAAGGCAGCCCTGTTTAGGGAAGCTTATAATATTTAATGCTGTACAGTGATACCTCGGGTTACATACGCTTCAGGTTACAGACTCCGCTAACCCAGAAATAGTGCTTCAGGTTAAGAACTTTGCTTCAGGATGAGAAAAGAAATCGTGCTCCGGCGGTGCAGCAGGAGGCCCCATTAGCTAAAGTGGTGCTTCAGGTTAAGAACAGTTTCAGGTTAAGAATGGACCTCTGGAATGAATTAAGTACTTAACCCGCGGTACCACTGTATTGTTTTTAACACTTTTTGGAGCCACCCAGAGTGGCTGGGGAAACTCAGCCAGATGGGTAGAGTATAAATAATAATCCTTGGCCGTTCTGGCTGGTTTTTTTTTTTTTGCCATGACAGCTCAAAGCCTCTTTCAAAAACGGGTTAAAAATAAAATTCATGCACACATTAAAACTGGTTCATGAAAACATCCTACCCACTCTAAAATGCCATAGATAATTAAAACCCTAAGGCCTGGTTTAAGAAGGAAGGTTTTTGCCTGGTGCCTGAAGATCTATAACAATGGTGCTGCCACCCTCTAGACTACTACGATTATTACTATTATTATTATATCTATCCACACACACAAACACAGAGCATTCTTTCCCAGACCAGGACTCCAGGCAACGTGAACAAATTAGAACAACACAGATAAAATGCAGAAGATTAACAACATATAAAATATAATACTTAAGATAAGAGTAATTAAACTATAAAAAAATATAAAAGCAGATCCATTGAAAGACATAGTGAAAACAACACAGCACTATTAAAAAAAGCACCCCAATTGCTTTAAAAACCACCCCCCAAAGCATGTTGGAATAAAACAGTCTTCATCTGCTGGCAGAAAGATAACAAAGGGTGGGATGTGGGCAAGAAACAGAGGTGATAGATACATTTCTAAGGCCATCCCACCAAGGAGATTTAAACAAGGGGCTTTGATGTTTAGCTCGTTCTTTCACAACAGAACAATCCTGCAATAGAGACTATTGCTTTGAGGTAATACTTGTTTTTTCCCCTCAGCAAACTGGTTTTTGAAAGATCCTTGGTCTGCTTTCTTTTTATGCCATATTCACTTTTAATTGCAGCCAGAAGATGAACCGAAAGAAGAAGCAACACCAGCCAAGCCCGTCGTGGGAATTATTTATCCTCCTCCAGAGGTTCGGAATATTGTGGACAAGACAGCCAGCTTTGTAGCCAGGTAAGTCACCCTAGACTGGACTCTTGGAATATCAGCTTCTTGCAGTGATAAACTAAGAGGGTGGTTGAGGCAGCCTCAGCATGCATAGCTAATCAAATGTGTTAAGGGACAAAGGCAGTGAGGACTCAGGGTTGGCAATAATTTTTTGTGTGGGTTGGATACTGTGCCTGTCCTTGACGGCTTTTGAGGAATTTTAAATTTTGGTTTGGTGCTGATATTTGCTATATAACCTTTCCAGAAATGGTCCTGAGTTTGAAGCCCGTATCAGGCAGAATGAAATCAACAATCCCAAATTTAACTTCTTGAACCCCAACGATCCTTACCATGCCTACTACCGCCACAAAGTCAATGAGTTCAAGGAAGGGAAGGCACAGGAGCCCTCAGCAGCCATTCCCAAAGTCATGCAGGCACAGCAGAGTGCACAACAGCAGCTTCCCCAAAAGGTAAGCAGTTCCTCTCTTGTCTTCATCTGTCTCTTATCTTTCATGGTGCTGCAGGAGGAAAGGCCAACTGCCAATAAGTTTCTCTTAGCCTTTTCCTTCCATTCATACCTCACTGGCAGAAGTGAGGAACTTTTGGCCCTCTAGATGTTGCTTACCTACAGCACCCATCAGCCCTAGCAAGCAGGGTCAGTGGCCAAGGGCATTGTAGTTCAGCTACTTTTGGAGGGCTACAGGTTCCCCACACCAGTTCACTGTGGAGATAAGAACAAACTTCACCAACCTGGTGCCCTCTAGATGGTTTGGACTGCAACTGCCATCAGCCCCGGCCAACATAGCCAAGCCTGAAGGGCACCCGGTTGGCAGAGGCTTGCTAGGAATGGTTCTAAACCACAGAGCAGCAAATACAGGGACCACCTGACCTTTGCACCTAAGTGAGGTTGGGTATGAGTGGTGATCCATTTCTGTGTTCCTTCCGCAGGTACAAGCCCAGGTGATTCAGGAGACTGTGGTTCCGAAAGAGCCTCCTCCGGAATTTGAGTTCATTGCAGACCCTCCCTCGATCTCAGCCTTCGACTTGGACGTGGTAAAGCTGACAGCCCAATTTGTTGCTCGGAACGGCAGGCAGTTCCTCACCCAGTTGATGCAGAAAGAGCAGAGGAATTACCAATTTGACTTCCTGCGCCCGCAGCACAGTCTCTTTAACTACTTCACCAAACTGGTTGAACAGTACACTAAGGTAACAAATCTCAGATGCCGGGAGGATTCATTTGAGCAAGCTTGAGGACAGTTCTATTTACGCAGAGCAACATGTTCATTTCAAAGTGACAGACTTTGAAGGCTTACTGTCTGGGTTGAAAAGAAATCCTTGCAGGGATTTTAGAGGGGAAAGTAGGCACACCCCAGGCATTAAGGTGCCCTAATATTGATTGCACATTCTTTGTATGATCATGGCAAGATAAAAACAAAATCTGTTCCATAGCAAACCAGGGAAGCAGTGGCAATGATAGCAGAATTGTTCTGTTTTTGTTAAAAACATAAGAATAGCTTGCTAGATCATCTGGCCAGTGGCCCATCTAGTCCTTCTCACACTGGCCAACAAGGTGCTTGTGGGAACCCAACGAGCAGAACATCAGCATTCTCCCCTCCTGTGGTTTCCAGCAACTGGCATTCAGAAACACTGCTGCCTCCAAATATGGAGGCTTTGTCTAATAGTAGCTGGCTTGCCTAAGTCATAGCTATATCCCTTGCCAATTATGGCAAATAGTTGCCATCTTCCCTGCATCCTGTGCACATGTACTGTTCCTTAAAGTGTTCCTACTTTCAGGCAAAGCTGTGCATAGACTTGGAGAGAGAGAGTAAAGCACAGAATTAAGCTTTTCTTTGAAACATTGACAACTCAACAAACAAGTTTCTAGTCCTCATGGCTGCTAAGATATGCTTGAAAACGTGCGGCATTTCCCGCTGATATCTCAGAAGCTGAGTGGGTGGATGAATAAGACCTCAAGTGTCGCACATACCTCCCAGCCCATTACTATGACTTGCAAACCTGGAATAAACTATAAAAATAACTGGCAAAAGTTATTTTGCATAAATTATACATACTGCAAGCTTTTCTTAATGCAGACTATTGATTGCTTGAGCAAGAAGAAAACCCTAACTGGAACTGATGTCTCAGTAGCTATTGAATTTTTTTTCCTAGATCTTGATTCCACCCAAGGGTTTGATCATAAAACTTAAGAAGGAGGCAGAAAACCCCAAAGAAGTATTGGATCAGGTAAGCAGTTAATAGTTTTTTACATGACTGCCCTTTGCTAGGTTTAAATAATCTGAAAACACTTTTGTATCGCTTTGGATTTCTGCCAATAGTGCAGTCCTATAGAGGTATATATGTTACCCAGGTGTAAGCTTCACTGAGTTCAGTGGCGCTTCCTCCTAGGTAAGCAAGTGTAGGATTGCAGTCTTACATCTCAGTGGCCTTATTTGTAATAGAGGCAAGGTGGACTTTTGATTCTCCTTTTGTGTTTGTATCACTTCGCGTTACTACCAAAGACCTTTTTATTTTATTTATTGCATTTCTATTTCACCTTTCCTGCAAAGGGGCAAACCTTCTGTGAGGTAGGCTGAGAGGTAATTGCTGGCCCAGGTCACCCAGTGAATTTCATGGCTGAGTGGGGATTTGGACCCAGGACACAGTCTAGCACGCTAACTGCTACACTGCCTCTCAAAATATCCCACAATGTATAATTTTCAAATGAGTCTACCATCACCAGATTCTTAAGTGCAGTGATCCAATTAATCTGAACTAGCCTTGGTAGCCAGCCAAAATCTGCAATTACCACCAACCCAGCTCTTCCCATGACCTGAAGTGGGAGGATATGGCCTTGTCAATGCCTTCAAGCTGAGTTTTGGGGGCACTTGAAAGCAGTTGACCTTGATGCTTCTCGAGAATGTATCCAAAAACACAGTTACTGTTTTTTTTAAAAAGTTACTTGATGCTTTGTGCAGGCGTGTTACAGAGTGGAGTGGGCCAAGTTTCAGGAGCGAGAGCGGAAGAAGGAAGAGGAGGAAAAGGAGCGAGAGCGGGTTGCTTATGCCCAGATCGATTGGCATGATTTTGTGGTGGTGGAAACCGTGGACTTCCAGCCCTCCGAGCAAGGTTGGGTCATTTACTTTGCTGAAATGCTTAGTTTGACCTCTCTCAAAGCCTCATTGAATACAACATAAGAAGGCTCTGTGCATATGTCAGGAAGGGAAAAGCCACTTAGGCTCAATGAAAATATTGAATAACTCATCTGTTATCCCTCCAAGGAAGCACTATATAGCTCCTTTCCAACAAAGTCCTCCACCAACTATATTACATTATTATTATTATTATTATTATTATTATTATTATCAGCAGCATTATCATTATTATTGTAGTTAGCTGCTTGTTACTCGAAGGTCTCCAAGCTACTTACATTTAAAAACATAAATATAAACACATTATGCCACAAAAACAGAACACATCAACACACAAAACATCCACAGGAAACTTGGGCAGTAAACTTATTAAGCTCTCAAGCCTATTAAAAGCCTGGGGGGGGGCGGAATATATGTCTTTACGTGATGTCAAGTAGATATCACTAAAGGTACCAGGTGGATCTTGCTGGGTAAAACACACACACACAGAGCAACAACTGAAAAGGCCCTTCTTTCCCTTGCCATCATTCTCTGAGCCTCCCTCGGACGGGGAGTCCTGGAGAAGACTGTAATATACTTGAAAAGCAGGTGCAAATAAAATGGAAGCAGCAAGCAAGACCTGCATTTGAACTCTGCTTCTTGAATCCCACAAATATCAGAAAAAAGTGAAGCTAACAGAGCCCATAGCCCATAAGTCCAGTCACTTCCCACTGAGGTGGACCCTTAACAAGGAGCTTGTCTAGGGAAGACACATGATGCTTTCCTCAGCTGTGTAACTTAAGTTTCACCAAAGGTATGATTCTCCCCCCCCTTTTTTTTTTGCAGGGAACTTCCCTCCTCCCACCACTCCCGAGGAGCTAGGTGCTCGAATTCTCATCCAGGAGCGCTATGAGAAGTTTGGCGAAAGTGAAGAAGTGGAGATGGAAGTGGAGTCAGATGATGAAGATGAGAAACAAGAAAAGACTGAGGAAGCACCATCTCAGTTGGACCAGGATACCCAAGTGCAGGACATGGATGAGGTGAGCAGTTAGTCTCCGGGAAAGCCTTTTTGGTGTGGTGAAGCTTGAAAGTAGTCTTTCTGAATCTCTTAATCCCCATACTCAGTAATGTTCATAAGAGTTTGTTCCTTGTGCTTCATAGCTGGTGTCCTGGACCTTAATGCTCTGCTGAACTTAAATTGGGGCTCAAGTTTTAACATCTGGGGGGGGGGGAGGTTCCAAAAGTTTTAGAAGATCTTTGTCCTTTAGCCATAAACCTACAAGGGATGAGAGAGGGTTCTGAAAACAGTCTAGTCCGAGTCCCGTAAGGGTCCTTTGCATAACATGCTGCACATTCATATTCCCACAAGTCTGTTGATGGTTCAAAGTGCAGCCTTTCACAAGCTCAAGGCTTGAACAAGCCAGCCCCAAAGGTATGATAGAATCATAGAGTTGGAAGGGACCCTGTAGATCATCTAGTCCAACTCCCTGCGATGCAGGGATATGCACCCATATGGGGATCAGACCCAGGACCTTGGCGTTATTAGCACCATGCTCTAACCAATTGAGCTAACTGGTGCCAGCTTAAATCAAGGAAGAGACTTGCTTAAGCCTGTTTTGTCGTCATGCTAAGAAAACTGAGTTGAGCCTTTCAAGAGCCTTCATGATCCTTCACTTAAAAAATTTTTTTTGAAGGGCTCTGATGAAGAAGATGAGAGTCAGAAAGTTCCACCACCTCCAGAAACTCCGATGCCACCACCTCTTCCTCCTACTCCAGACCAAGTCATTGTCAGGAAAGATTATGACCCTAAAGGTAAGCTTGGGGTTAAGATCAGGTGGGGTTTTGTGACTGGTGAATGGGTTGCATTCCAGATCCAGTGGTCATGCAAAACATTTCTCACTGTATATCTCTCTTCTCTCTCTCTCTCTCTCTCCAGCATCTAAGCCTTTGCCACCAACTCCAGCCCCAGATGAGTATCTTGTCTCCCCCATCACGGGGGAGAAAATCCCTGCCAGCAAAATGCAAGAACATATGCGGATTGGGCTTCTGGATCCCCGCTGGTTGGAGCAAAGGGATCGCTCTCTCAGGGAGAAGCAGAGCGATGATGAGGTCTATGCCCCAGGTCAGTCCAGCAAGGTTTTAGTGGTCTTTTATCAACATATTTTTTTCTTGTGTTAACCTTGATTACATATTTATGCGTGCCTGAAGGAAACTAGTCAGATACTAAAATGCTCTTCTGAAATAATTAGAATCATTCAGTGTTTATAAATTGATAGATAAATGAATTATGTTGGATTAACTTTAGTTTTATAAGAGGACAGCTATCAAGCGAGAGGTAGGCATCAAATTTCAAAAGGCGTTTTGGGGGCAGGTGTGTTTACTACACTGCAATTCATTTGATTCTGTAGTAAAAGGTTTAATGTATTTTCCTCTCTAAATGGGGGTGTTCAAAGCAGCTAAAAAAGGTATATAAAAGAAGAAATGATACCCAGTAATAATTCAGAATGCAATAAGTACAACTAAATGACATTCTAAAAGTAGTATAAGTGACCAGGGCTACTGTATTCTAAACAGAATTAAAATCAACGACAGTTACCCATTTGAACATCAACCACATGTCAGCTGCTCTTGAGTTTTTTGATGAAAGCATGGGCTTTATAAGCATAAGGAATATATAAAAACCCGTGTCTGGTTTGGGTTGTCCAGAGCCCAGACAAAGTAGTGAATGGAGAAGGTAGAACACTATCTTGGCGGCCAAAATTTTCAGATGGCTAAATTTTTCAGTGCATCCCATTTCTGTTTGCCCATTTTATGAGAGTAGCAACAACAGGTGGCTTAGAACCCTGTGCCCTGTATTGAAGGACAAAAAACAACAACAACACCACCATGGCAAACTCCCATTTTACTCATACTTTCCAGGCTTGGACATTGAAAGCAGCTTGAAACAGCTGGCTGAGCGCCGTACCGATATTTTTGGTGTTGAAGAGACAGCTATTGGCAAGAAAATTGGGGAAGAAGAGATCCAGAAACCAGAAGAGAAGGTATGGCAGGGAACCAGGCTAAAAAGGCTTAACTTTTGTTAGTGTGAAAGCAAGAGGCACTAAGACTCACCTGTTTTCTGTTTTACTAGGTGACCTGGGATGGCCACTCTGGCAGCATGGCCCGAACTCAGCAGGCAGCTCAGGCCAACATTACCCTTCAGGAGCAGATTGAGGCTATCCATAAGGCCAAAGGGCTGGTGCCAGAGGATGACAGCAAGGAGAAGATTGGTCCGAGCAAACCCAATGAGATGCCCCAGCCCCCACCCCTCTCGTCAGCCCCAAACATCCAAACCAGCGCTCCGCCAATCGCATCAGTGCCTCGCCCGCCCTCGGTAAGCCCCACTTGCTCCATAGGAAGCTCCTCTGCTTAACGGAGGACTTCTTCTGGCTCCCTCTGCCAAATAGGTTTTAATTTGCGTCTTGTCAGCTGAATTGCCTTGCTTGGGGAAGGGTCATGTCTCAGTGGTAGAGCACTGCATGCTTTGCATGCAGAAGGCCTCTGGTTTGAGCATCTCCAGGTAGAGCCGAGAGAAATTCCCTGTCTGGATCCCTGGAGAACTGCTGCCAGTCTGTGCCAGCGATACTGAGCTAGATGAGCCAACATGGTCTGGTTCAGCATAAAGCAACTTCCTGTGTTCTTACGTCTTCTAGATGCCACCACCTGTCCGTACAACAGTTGTCAGCGCTGTTCCCGTCATGCCTCGCCCACCAATGACTTCCGTGGTGCGCTTACCTCCAGGCTCTGTCATCGCTGCTCCGATGCCACCGATCATACATGCCCCTCGGATCAACGTAGTTCCGATGCCACCTTCGGCTCCGCCCATCATGGCTCCACGGCCCCCTCCCATGATTGTGCCAACAGGTCAGTGCTGAACAGACTCACCTCAGGCTAAATAAGTTTTGGGAATTGCGGAAGCCGGTCAGAATTGCTCCTGGTCTCAGAATTTGCTTCTGTTGGCGCATTTTCCTCAGTGGTCCTATAGCTACCGCGTTAAGCAGTTGCGCTTTACCTGCAAGTCTTTGATCAAAAGTTTCTGCAGGCTTCAGTGGGATTCTCCGTACTGAAAAGCCATTTCTGTAATGGAATTAAGCCCTGGAGGTCAACACTCTGCTAAAATTTAGTCACTGCATTTGCTGAACGAATTATAACAGTTGTGTTAAAATTGGTGACATCTTGGGGTTTGATACAATGCCACAGTGACAGCTTTACCCTATGTATTGCCTTGTGATGATCACCATGTGTCCTTTTTTAAAAAAAAGATCTGTAGTTGGTAACAGTTATACAGGTGACTCCTTTCTCCCAAAAGTTTGAAGTCTAGAAAAGAAGAGGGAGGAAATGTTGGGCAGAAACAGAATTCATCCTACTTGTTCCAAATTGGTTGTTCCCCTCTCCCAAAATGAACTTAGAATTTCATCCTCATTCTCCCTGGCCTTCCAATTCCTTTTCTCACATGAAGGGTTAAAAATTGTTGCATAGTCTATTGTTTATGCTCCATGACCTTTTCCTACCCATAGCCCCTTTTCCACAGAGAAACTGAGGCAGACTGCTTTCAGTTTCTTCCCTGGCCCAAGATCGTTCTTCCCACCATCTATGGGGATGAGGGTAGACTAGATCTTGCAATTTCAATCCTCTAGGATGCTTCACTGATGTACAAAGACTGTCTGTGATGCTGGCTGCATTTACACAGGAGTTGGCTTGCAAGTTTTCTGTCTAAATCAGAGACCTGTTCTTCCACATAGGTATAGAAAAGCACACACCGCCAACCCTAGTTCTTGAACCCAATAAGTTGAAAGTGTGCTCTGCGACATCACAGTATATTCTTGACCATTGTATGTGACAAAGGAGCGGCCTGGAACCTTTGTGCTTTCCAGTAGAGTTTTCCGTTTTAAATAATGAAATCTAAATAGGCACTATTTTATTATCTCATAGGTTTCAGGTGAGCTAAGCCATTGACTAATTATATTTAATTGTTACAATATAGGATACAGACAGGGACCAGTCAGCAGTCCAGGTAACTTCTTAAGTGTCATTGTGACCTCGGAGGTAACTCAGCTAATCACTAACCTTCAAGTCAAGCTCTTAATTTGCATGCCTTCACTTCTCTTGTCTGTCCAGAGTGGTACCGGGGATTCCTGGCTGTGGTGTGCGTCTCTGTGTGTCAATAGTTCTTGACCTTTTGTAGACTACTTGGCCTGATTGTTGCCGCTCTTCAAAGATTCTTGTGGCTGCATGCTAGCTTGGGTGCCAGTTCTCCAGACACTGTCGTTTTGCAAGAGAAACAAAGGCAGGAATAGAGGAAGAGCCACTCGGTGCCCTTGGAAAGAGCCAGAGTCTTCTCTCTGTGTTTCAGTTGCTTCACACCCATTATAGTTGTTGCAAAGTGGCTTTAAGCCCCGCCCCCTCATCTCGCATTTATGGTCTGGCTGCTTTGTGTGTGGCTCTTCCTCTTTTCAATGACCGCCATCCAAGTTTGAGATAAGTAGCTCAGGGTACATAAATAAGATGCTATTGAGTAACTTAGATCCCTGGCTGTCACGTGGAAGTGTTCTTGTCTGAAATTTTTGTAATTCTCTTAAATGCTTAATACCCCAGTCATTCCAAGCCAAAGACTTCACAGTGGAGTTGAAAGATCTGTGTTTTTTTTTAAAAAAACACCAATGTGGGTGGAAAGTCGTCGCCAGGCCCAAGTATTTGAAACCCAGGGAACAGAGCAAGGCCAGAGTCACATATTGCATTTTTAGCTGTACACAGAAGTCAGGCACACGTGCAGTTGCAGCCCAGGATAGTTCATGGGGGCCCCTAAGGAAACAAGGGCAACTTGACCATAGCAATACTTGTTTCATAAAGCTCACGACTAGCATTAGCTTCCTACGCAGCTGAAGCAAAGCCTAGGAAAGGGACTTCAGCCTACTCTGGGATAGCAGATGCATCACATGTGTTTAGGTGCATTCATCTCCCCCCCCCCCCGCCCCATTTATTTAACCTTCATTTTATTGCTACAAAGCAGACCTTTCTACATTCCCACATTTTCCTTACTTAGAAGCACTGAAGCTTAGACTTCCAGCAGGTGTGATGTCCTGACTTTCGCAGTGCTTGGATAGGAGAAGCTGACAACTTTTCCTAGGCTTTTTAGCTCAACTAATCTCATTTTAACACAGCTTTTATGCCTTGGGAGTTTCTACTTACTGTTGCTTTTCTTTTTTCTTTTGGTCTCTTTTCTTTCCCTAAAGGCAATGGTGTCAAATGTAACTCTTTCAAGAGATTTCCATTCCACCTTCTTGTGACCAGGAAATGTATTTTAAGGATCCATACTTCTCTCTGGTGCCAGGAACAGACACCATTGGAGATTGCAGAGTCATTAAATTTTTTTATTTAAAAAAAAACCCCTGCTATTTTTATACCCTGCCTTTGTATAAAAATCAAGCAAAATTGTTGCTTACGTTTAAAAAAACACATATAAAACTCTTTAATATTTAAAGTAACCAATGCAGCGTTCAAAAGAATAAAAGGCATTTGATACATGAGAAGTAAAACATTTTAATAAAAAAATACAACTCCACACCTTCACAGTGACTAGTACTATGCAGAACCAATAACACCATTCTGAAAGTGCTTTGGTGAACAAAATGGGTTTTGAGCATACACCAAAAACATAAAATCACCTTATTTCTAAAGGCCGGGAGGTGGGGAGCAGAGACACAACCCCTCCCCCCTTAGTAGTTTCATGCAAGCAAGCTCATAAGTGAGTTGTTTTGCTCTTGATTAGCGTTGGAAGATGTCTCTGCACATGCTTCCTGTGCTACCTTCTCAAGCAGAAATGGAGATGGGACTATACCCGGCTTTTTCTACATTTGACACTATTGCTTTGGGGTTCTGTCCACGTCTTTTGCTCCAAACGCCACTAGTGATTTTCTTGCAGAATAAATACTCCCCCCCCCCCGCTTCAGCTTTTGTTCCAGCTCCTCCTGTGGCGCCAGTGAGTGCTCCGGCCCCTATGCCTCCTGTCCACCCTCCACCTCCCATGGATGATGAGCCGGCCTCCAAGAAGCTGAAATCTGAAGAGAACCTGATGCCGGAAGAGGAATTCCTGCGCAGAAACAAGGTGTGCACTTAAATAAATAATGGCGCTTTGATCTTAGGCCAGAGGAATCTTCTAGCGGCTTGGGTGATCCGCAACCCTTCACAATCCGATTAAGCTGGGTTGCCAGCCTGGAGTTCTCCACTCGCAATCTGAATGGGGGAATTTGCAAGGGAAAGGAATTCAAAAGGTGGAAGGGCAGCCTTCCAGGAAGAAGCAGAGGTCTCTTTATCTATTTTCTCATTGGTTCTCCCTTCTTCTCCTTTGTCAGATTTGACAAATTCATGGGGGAGATGGCTATCAATGGCTGCAAGCCACAATGGCTCTGCCTCCACAGTCAGAGGCAGTAATGCTTCTGAATACCAGTTGCTGGAAACCACAGGACAGGAGAGACCTCGATTCCTGCTTGTGGATTTCCTACAGGCTTCTGGTTGGCCGCTGAGAGAACAGGATGCTGATCTAGATGGGCCATTGGCCTGATCCAGCAGGCTCTTCTTGTGTTCTTAAGCACACACCCCCTTAACAGTGTAATTCTGCTTACTCCCTTAGGGCCCAGTCACGGTCAAAGTTCAAGTTCCTAACATGCAGGACAAGACAGAATGGAAGCTGAATGGCCAGGTGCTGGTGTTCACCCTCCCTCTCTCTGACCAGGTATGTTGCTCAAGCATTGGGTGGCCAGTTTCTCTGTTGTCAATGACTGCTTTGCTCTTCAGACAGTTATCTGGTGTTTGGGAAGAGTATGTTGCTTCATAAAATGATCCCCATCTTTATCAGCGGCCAGGTGCCATTAATAAAACCAGCGCAATCTATAAATATTGTCTTACTACTTGTGGAGTGCAGGTGTTACAGTGGAGAGTTACATATAAAAATGTTAGATTATGTGGGGCAGCCCTTGAAGACTCTTCAGGAACTGCGCTGCTGCAGAATGCAGTAGCCAGATTAATTGTTGCAGCCAGGTGATTGTACCTTTTAACACCTGTTCTGGCTGCACTTTACTGGCAGCCCGTGCATTTCCAGGCCCAAATCAGTGTGCTATAAGGTTTACACAGTTCAGCACCACACTGCTTAATGGAATGTCTCTCCCAATATGAATCTACCCATGCATTAAGATCTACATCAAACTCTCTCTTCATTCTGGAGAGGTTCAGAGAGTTGCTCCCTGTTTGTAGAAAAAACAACAACTCCGCAGCAAGACCCACATGGCGTCAGTTTTAAACTTTCCTCTGTTCTCAAGCATTTGATGTCATCTAATGGGCTGCTTTTCCCAATCATCAGTTTTTAATTTTGGGGGGAAAGGCTGCTTGTATATTCTTCCAGTTTTTATATTGCTGATTTTAATGGGGTGTGTGTGTTTAGTATTAAATATTGGATTGCTCTTTTACTGCTTAGTTTTAAACACTGTATATTTACATGTATTTTATATTTCTATAAGCCAGCTTGGGAAAAGCACCTCAGAAATATAATAATAATAATAATTAATAATAATAATGCTGTTAACATGTAAAGATGCACAGCAGGCATTAAAAGAGAGAACAATGTGTGGCTGTTTATAACCATGAAGCAGCAGGCAAAGCTTTTACCATTTCTGGGTGTAAAATACCTGACCAGATTTAACTGATGAATCCCTGCTCCCTGATTCATTTCTCTCTTGATTGCTACAGCTTTCCTTTTATGACATTCATTGCAAACCTTTTCCTTTCTATCGTGTTCGGTTTCCCAAGCATGTGCTTTACAAGTCCCTTGTATAGTGCCCAATTTCATTGATGGTGTTTGTGGGTTTCTTCTGGTTCCTAGGTTTCTGTTATCAAGGTCAAGATTCATGAGGCCACTGGAATGCCTGCTGGGAAACAAAAGCTCCAATATGAGGTGGGTGTGTGGTCCCGTTGGCCCTTAGTTAGTTAGTTAGTTAGTCAGTCGTTCTTCATTCATAGATCTCAGGGTTCACAACATAAAAATACAAGATACGAAAGACATAATAAAAACAAGAACAAAAACAAACCAATAACCTCTCTCCTCTCCACCGTCTCCCACAAACACATTTAAAAAGGTATGTAGCATGTTAATCAACTAAAGGCCTGGCTGAAGAGGAACATTTCTGCCTGGTGCCTAAAAGTATTATAATGAAGGCGCCAGCTGAACCTCCTTGGGGAGAGCATTCCACTTAACCCTGAGTGTCTTAAGATCCCAGCCCTATCTGTTCACTTGCCTTTTTCAAGCTTAAATCGCAAATGCCATGATTCGCATTCCATGCTGAGATATGAAGGAAGGGCTATAACTCAGTGGTAGAGCGGTTGCTTTGCATGCAGGAAATCCCATATTCAGTCCCCAGCATCTCCAGGTGGGGCTGCTGGTCAGTGTAGACAGTGATGAGCTAGATGGACCATGGTGTGACTTCGTGCAAGGCAGCTCCCTGTGGTTTCCTTCTGTTGCAAAGGGTGGGTTTTGTTTTCCTTGCCAAGCACAAAGCTTAGTACTGTTGAGACCCTCTCGTGTCTTGTCTTTTCAGGGCATCTTCATCAAAGATTCCAACTCTCTGGCTTATTACAACATGACCAGCGGGTCAGTGATCCACTTAGCACTCAAAGAAAGAGGAGGTAGAAAGAAGTAGGACTCCATTGGCAAGGCAGCTGCCACACAGCATATGGCACAAGGCAAGCTGCCAGAATCTGCCAGCTCCTGAGTAACATCCGCATGGCGTTCCCACATGGGCAATGCTTTGTACCTTCAGCTTGTATCTGGTAATCCCTTCAGCTTGTATCTGGTAATCCCTTCAGCTGGAGAAAGTTGTTCATGCCCTTGGAGTCACTGTGAATTATTTTTCAAGTTGATGTGTGTATATTTCAGCAGCTCATGCTATATATTCACAATGTTAACAGAATCGCTGCTTGGCTAGCATTTCTTTTCAGTGGTTTTCTGTTTTAATTTCTTGCAATGTTTTGCCTCTGCGGCTAAGATCTCTCTTAGCTTTGATTAGATCTGACCATGTACATTAAACTTTTGGAAGGGGCTTGCTGGCATATAAGAGAATGATACCTTCTGGATGAAACATTTCAGTTTAACTTCCTTATTCCAAATAACTAGTGTAATAAAAGCGTTTGTGATTTTCCATGTGAAATCTCTGAGCTCTGATGTCTTTTGTATCGACCTGGATTTCCTGGGAATGGTCAGACAACAGAGATGGAAGAAGCTGGTAACCCAGTAAGCCTGCAGTGTGAGCTCTTATTCAGAACAGTGGAATCGGTCAGGATTCCTGGAAGCAGCTTGCATTAGTCCAGCATAATTTTTTACTCCCCATCCTCCTGCTTTGGAGCAACTTGCCTCCTCCATTGCATTGCTTTTGAGTTGATAGAAAAAGAAGTCACTTGGTTCTTGGCTCCTGGCCCTTCTGTATTAAGTGTTTGACCAACACATGAGCTTCAAGGGGCTTGTGCTAGATTCCTCAGAATCTTGCCAAGATTTAACCCTCTTAGTTTGGGAGATTATGAACCTGACAAAAGTGCAACACACTTTCATTGACTTCAATACAAAATATGGAAATGATTTTAAATCTGTGTGTCTTTTTTGCAAATCGCTCCTTGTCGTTCCACCCAAGACATACTAAAGGCTGAAAGAAGCCTTCAGAGGGCAGTAGATTAAGATGCTGTTCAAGTCTCTTAACTTTATCCCCTGCAGTACAGACACACTTGCTTATTGAGTCTGTAGGTTTTTGATAATCGAAGGCTGTAATTTTGGTGGCAGAGGCTTTTGGAGCCTTTTCTTATCACGGCTAAAGAGTTACACAATACAGTGGTACCTCTGGTTGTGAATGGGATCCATTCCACAGCCCCGTTCGCAACATGAGCAGAACGCAACCTGAACATGCCCGGGTCGTGATTCGCCGCTTCTGCGCATGTGCGTAGCATCATTTGGAGCGTCTGCGCATGCGCGAGTGGTGAAACCCAGAAGTTACCCTTTCCGGTACTTCTGGGTTGCCGCGGGACGCAACCTGAAAAGACATAACCTGAACCGAACGTAACAAGAGATATGACTGTAGGTTCTAAATTAGCCTGTCCCAGGCTGGTGCCCTAAAGATGTTATGGACTACAGTTCCCATCAGCCCCAGGCAGCATTGCTGCTCTAACTGGGACTGATGGAAATTTGAGTCCAAATCATTTAGAAGGCTCCGTCCTAGAGAAAGCTGTTTAAATCATTGGTCTTTCAACTGTTGAGGCAGTTTACTATGCAAATAGATGGTAAAAATATTACAAAGCAAGTCCTAAAGGGCATGCTTGGGCTAATGTTGGGTGCCAGGTCTTGAAAGCCTGCTGCTCTAAATGCTGCACTACGTGCTCCAAATCCCCCCCCCCCGCATCTTTGGCACCTATTGTTTAGGAGCTCACAGCTAGAGGCACCCCCTTCCAGCCTTTTCCTCCCATACCCCTGATCATTAGAGAGTTGTTGCTTGCCAGTGTGGTGTAGTGGTTAGGAGTGGTAGTCTCGTAATCTGGGGAACCGGGTTCGCGTCTCCGCTCCTCCACATGCAGCTGCTGGGTGACCTTGGGCCAGTCACACTTCTCTGAAGTCTCTCAGCCCCACTCACCTCACAGAGTGTTTGTTGTGGGGGAGGAAGGGAAAGGAGAATGTTAGCCGCTTTGAGACTCCTTAAAGGGAGTGAAAGGCGGGATATCAAATCCAAACTCCTCCTCCTCCTCCTCCTCTTCTTCTTCTTCTTCTTCTTCTTCTTCTTCTTCTTCTTCTTCTTCTTCTTGCTTCCCTTAAGAGCGTCCAAATTAAATGGCTATCACAAAGCAGTGTTGCTTTTTCTCTCTCGGCTTTCCACAGGGCCAAAGCTTAGTGGCAGAGCTCCTGCCTTGCATGCAGAATGTGAAGAATCCCCAACACTTCAAGATAGAGCTGAGACTGCCTCCTGCCTGAAAAAGGAGTTTGGGCACTGTTGTGCTAGGTCAGGGGTAGGCAACCTAAGGCCCGTGGGCCGGATGTGGCCCAATCGCCTTCTCAATCCGGCCCATGGATAGTCCAGGATTCAGTGTGTTTTTACATGACTAAAATGTGTGCTTTTATTTAAAATGCATCTCTGGGTTATTTATGGGGCATAGGAATTTGTTCATTTCCCCCCCAAAAATGCTCTGAGGGACGGTGGACCAGCCCACAGCTGAAAAAGGTTGCTGACCCCTGTGCTAGAGGAACCAGTGATCTCAGTTGGGTATAAGGCACCTTACTGTTTAAGTCAGCTGTTTTGTAACAATCATGAGACCTCAGATCTTTATTTTTAGAGGAATGACCTCATTCTCTTGGCAGAGTGTCTCCTTTGCATGCAGAAAGTCTCCGGTTCATTCTGCAGGTAGGGCTGGGGAAATGTACCTTGCCTGAAATACTGGAAAGCTGCTGCCAGTCAGTGCAGACAGTACTGAACTAAATGAAGCAGTGGTCTGACTGTGTTAGGCAACTTCCTGTGTTCTCAGCTCACTTCCTTGTTCTCTGCAAAATCAGCTGGACTCATACTGTAGACTAGATTGACTTTGCTAACTCCCTGGTCCATGGCCCAAATGATTGTCCTTTAACCTGTCTATTCATCCCTTTTGGGGTGGCAGTTGATCTTCCAGACTTAGGGTCTCCTTGGGCTGGAAGATTTATGAATGGGCATAGGAAGGCCAGGAGAAGAGAGGTGGAAATGGGTCTCCTAACATGGGCTGGAATGCAAGCTGCCAAGCGTGAAGACACCCCCGTTTATGGAAGTCTTCAGGCTCTGCAGTCTCACAGCTTGAGCGGACCCTTGGGAACAAATGTGGCTGACGTATATATGATTGTGCTGTGCCTGGGGAATGGAACAAACCCGGCTGCAATTGAGCTTTGAGAGGCAGCTGCCTGGGTTCTGCCAAAGCCACCCAGAAACCTTTTATTTGGAAGCCTTGGTGATAGATTCCAGTCTCTCAGAACAGTCTTGTAACCATGTTTGGTTCCATCTGCCCTTTTGCAGTACTTCAGCTGATTTCAGACAACTTAATCACTTGCAGGTCTTTTCTGAAAAACACACATTTCTCTGCTGGCTGGGATGTATGTAGCAGATTTCATTTTTTGTCAGGCTGTGGCCCATCTACCCTGCTCTGGTTGCTGTGGCTTCCCTCTGGGGCAGGTGGGGGGGACCTTCAGCTCTCCCGATGTTGTTGAATTACAAATCGCATCATCCGTGGACATTGACCATGCTTTCTTGGGCTGTTGGGAGATGTCATTCAGCAACATCATCTGAAAGGTCCACCACACCTGGTCTGATGTTTCAGATGCTGCGGTCTTTCCTGAAATCTCATGGGTGGACATGTTGGTCATTGAAAACAAGAGCCCCACTGGATTAGGTCAAAGGATCAACTAGTCCAGCATCCTTTTCTCAAAGTGGCCAACCAGATGCCTCTTTTGCGAAGCCTGCAAGCAGGACCTGAGAGCAAAAGCAGAACTTGCCCCACTTGTGTTTCCCCGGTAACTGGTATTCAGTGGCATACTCCTTTCCAGCAGTGGAGGTACAATGTAGCTGTCATGGCTCATAGACAGCTTTTTATCTGCAAAGCATGTAGTTTACCACTACTGTATGCCTAGGACTTGCCGATCAGAAGGTTGGCGGTTCGAATCCCTGTGATGGTGGGGACCTGTTGCTCGGTCCCTGCTCCTGCCAACCTAGCAGTTCGAAAGCACGTCAAAGTGCAAGTAGATAAACAGGTACCGCTCTGGCGGCAAGGTAAACGGCGCTTCCATGCGCTGCTCTGGTTCGCCAGAAGCGACTTAGTCATGCTGGCCACATGACCAATACTGTACGCTGGCTCCCTCGGCCAATAAAGCGAGATGAGCGCAGCAACCCCAGAGTCGGTCACAACGGGACCTAATGGTCAGGGGTCCCTTTACCTTTACCTATGCCACAATAATACTGCATTTAAAAAACAGCAACTAAGTTCTTCGCAAACGTGGGACACTAAGAGGCTAACTAACAAAGATGATTAAGAAACTATCCTGCTGGCTCTATCTAGTCTAATCATCAGGCCCCAAACTTCCATCTATATTCCAGCTTTCTGGTTTTGTTTTGTTTTTATGTGTTCAACTGTGTTTCTGGAACCTTACAAACAGGATCTGAAAGCAGCAACTTCTTGGAAAGGGCAGCATAGGTACAAGAGAGCGGAGAAAGGGAGAGAAATTGTCTTGTGTTTACAATTTTATTTATTACATTTATATACCATATTTTTTTCCAAGGAGCTCATGGTGGTGTACATGGTTCTACTCCCCATTTCATCTTTGCAATAACCCTGTGAGGTTGAGCAGGCTGAGAGAGGGTGACTGGCCCAAGATCACCCAGTTCATCACTGAGTGGAGATCTGAACTCTGGTCTCCCAGGTCAGAAGTCCAACACTCTGGTTAGACTATAAGCTTTAAAAGAGGATTAGGCAAATTCAAGGAGGATGAGACTATCCGTGGCTACTCACCCTGATGGATATATCGTTCTACCACCGTGTTGGAGGCAGTACAGTGGTGCCTCGCAAGACGAAAAGAATCCGTTCTGTGATTCTCTTCGTCTAGCGGTTTTTTCGTCTTGCAAAGCAAGCCCATTGACGGATTAGCACTATTAGCGGCTTATCTGCTGATCGGATCAGCTGATAAGCGGCTTAGCGGCTTAGAAAAAGGGGGGAGGGGGGGAAACCAGCAGGAACTCGCAAGACATTGTCGTCTTGCGAAGCAAGCCCATAGTAAATTCGTTGTGCGAAGCACCTCCAAAACGGAAAACTCTTTCGTCTAGCGAGTTTTCCGTCTTGCGAGGCATTCGTCTTGCGGGGCACCACTGTATGCTTTTGCATGCCAGTGTCTGGAAACTGCAGGAGGGAAGAGTGCTGTTAAACTCAGGTCCTAATTGAGGGTTTCTCAAAGGTATCTGCTTGACCACTGTGAGAACAGGATGCTGGACTAGGTGACCCATTGGCCTGATCCAGCAGACAAGTTTTTGGGAGGTTTAATAAAGGTACTATCACAAACACTCTTAAAATGACTGCTTTTCAGCAGTATTCAAGAATGGGCATTTTTTTGTTATGGTGAGCAACTGTGGAAATCCTTTTAGGGTGCTAAGGACACCTTTAAAATGTAACCCTAAGGAGTGTACTTTATGCACTCGGGGAGCGTTGCCGCTGGATCTGCTTTACCATATCCTGCATTGACTCTTGAGTTAACAAATTTGCTTCTCCTGCCTGAGCATTCACACAAAGGTGGGTTCGGCTTTCTAAACACACACACACACACACACACACTGGCTGTTTTCACAAGACAATTTGCAAAAGAGCCACCTTTGTGGCTGATGTCGGATGCAAAATAGATACCGTAATCTGCAATCTGCTTCGCTTCCAGTGCGAGGGAGAGTAGATGGTTGTGGCCAACCGCTGGGCGTGTATTGTTCATCCCAATCCACCCACAAAGGGTGTGCCGTTCCCTGGTTGGCTCGGCCTTTTGGATGTGAGCCCACAACTACCCACATGCAAGTTGTGAGGTTCTTCCCAGCCCAATTAGGAGACTGAAGATAAAAATCTGGAAGAGATACTTATCTATGCAACAACATGCATCTCTGGGAGACGCACCTGTGTATAACAGCAAATTGTGCAGATAACATTGGCAAAATGTTGCTTTGAGTAGAATGAGAGCTCCAGACAAAGCCCTGAAGCAGAACCCAAGTGTGGTTCCTACACGTCTCTGATCTAGTGTGGTTGGAAGGAATGGAGTCATTTTGCAACCCACCCGTCACCTTGCCTTGCCTTGCCTTATACATGTACTTTGTATATGCTCTGATGATCCTGTTTAATTT
Organism: Podarcis liolepis; assembly: GCF_965112155.1. NCBI lineage: Eukaryota > Metazoa > Chordata > Lepidosauria > Squamata > Lacertidae > Podarcis > Podarcis liolepis. The sequence goes on along the minus strand of NC_139566.1, from coordinate 25,122,496 downwards.
TGGAGGCAGCGATGCTTCTGAATAACAAGCCACAGGAAGGGAGAGTGCTCCTGTGCTTGGATTCTGGTACGTAGGCTGAGACCCTACCTGCCCGCGGACTGCCTCGCCAGAGTGTTGCATGCCCTGGTTATCTCCCGCTTGGATTACTGCAATGCGCTCTACGTGGGGCTACCTTTGAAGGTGACCCGGAAACTACAACTAATCCAGAATGCAGCAGCTAAACTGGTGACTGGGAGCGGCCACGAGACCATATAACACCGGTCTTGAAAGACCTACATTGGCTCCCAGTACGTTTCCGAGCACAATTCAAAGTGTTGGTGCTGACCTTTAAAGCCCTAAACGGTCTCGGTCCAGTATACCTGAAGGAGCGTCTCCACCTCCATCGTTCTACCCGGACACTGAGGTCCAGCGCCGAGGGCCTTCTGGCATTTCCCTCACTGCGAGAAGCCAAGTTACAGGGAACCAGGCAGAGGGCCTTCTCGGTAGTGGTGCCCTCCCTGTGGAACGCCCTCCCACCAGATGTCAAAGAGAACAACAACTACCAGACTTTTAGAAGACATCTGAAGGCAGCCCTGTTTAGGGAAGCTTTTAAGGTTTGATGTATTATAGTATTTTAATATTCTTTTGGAAGCCGCCCAGAGTGGCTGGGGAAACCCAGCCAGATGGGCGGGGTATAAATAATAAATTATTATTATTATTATTATTATTATTATTATTATTATTATTATTATTATTATTCTTTAAGGTTTCTCACAGGCATCTTGTTGGCCACTGTGAGGACAGGATGTCAAGACTAAATGGGCCATTGGCCTGATCCAGCAGGCTCTTATCTTGTTCTTGCCAGTGGCAATCTCCGCCTTCTGGTCTCTGTCATTGGCCAATTATTATCCTTGCCTGCTTTTTGAGGCAATTCTGGGGTTCTTTTTCAAAGGTGAATTGTTCCTGTTGTTCTTCTGCTGTTAATCCCTTGCTTCCCATTGCGGTTTTCTTAAGAGCTAAATTATGGAGGGGGGGGGGAGTGTGCATTTTTGCCCCAAATGCACAACTACAGTGGTACCTCAGGTTACAGACGCTTCAGGTTACACACTCCGCTAACCCAGAAATAGTACCTTGGGTTAAGAACTTTGCTTCAGGATGAGAACAGAAATTGGGCGGCGGCAGCACGGCAGCAGCAGGAGACCCCATTAGCTAAAGTGGTACCTCAGGTTAAGAACAGTTTCAGGTTAAGAACAGAACTCCAGAACGAATTAAGTTCTTAACCCAAGGTACCACTGTATATAAATTGTGCACGCACACACACACGCGCACACACACACACACTAGCATCATGTAGTACACCGGCAGTCATTTTCTAACGGAAGTTTGCCATGTTTATTTAAAATACAGTGGTACCTTGGGTTAAGAACTTAATTCGTTCCAGAGGTCCGTTCTTAACCTGAAACTGTTCTTAACCTGAAGCACCACTTTAGCTAATGGGGCCTCCTGCTGCTGCGCCACCGCTGCGCGATTTCTGTTCTCATCCTGAAGCAAAGTACTTAACCCAAGGTACTATTTCTGGGTTAGCGGAGTCTAACCTGAAGCATCTGTAACCCGAGGTACCACTGTACTTTAATACAGCTTTTAAAGGTCAAAACATTCTCAAGGCAATTTGCAATGTAAAACCTGAAACTCTCTGTGTGTGTTCGTGTGTTTTTATTGCAAGTATCTAAAACGACAGTATTAAAACAACATTCCAAGTTGAAAAGAAAATAAAGCAATAACTGTACAAACAGCAAGCATCAATTAAAAACAGACTGAAATATCCACGTCTACAGGGCCTGTGTAAAAATAGGAAGGGACCCAGGCATAGCTCTCTCATGGAAGGCCACTGCAGCGCATCATGACCAAAAATATGTGCCAGATGCCCTCCACATGTTTTGAACCACATCTCTCCCGCACAGACAATGGTCAGAACCGATAGGAGTTCTTTATAGTCCAAAACAGGGGATTCCACATTGGTGAAGGATGTAAAAGAAGGATTTTCTGGCCAGCTGTACAACTGAATGAGGTGTATCAATGTGAAGAAACCAGAGTCTCCATATGAGCTTTCTAAGCATTTTAAAGAAACAAGTATTTTAATGTATTAACTATTTTCAATCAAATGAAAGTGACAAATTGGTCATCATGCCTGAGACTTTGCAGGACCAGGATATACGATGGGATGTGTGTTTCTGTGGCTTCGTTCCTCCTGAGGAACTTTGGTAGAATTCCTCTCGCACATTTTGCTATATATTTCTGATTTTAAAAGGTAAAGGGACCCCTGACCGTTAGGTCCAGTCGCGGATGACTCTGGGGTTGCAGCACTCATCTCGCTTTATTGGCCGAGGGAGCAGGCATACAGCTTTCGGGCTTAAAAACTGAGTCCTATCCTTGGGTAAGAGCTCAGGAAATACAGGAAAGAAGCCTGTCATATATTTGAGGGGCCCAAGGCTACCACCTCAGCTGTATTCTTGGACCAGAACTCGTGACATGATAAAAGATGGAAAACCTTTGAAGATACATTTTATGAAGGCCTCGGTCCAGGTTCAAGCTTGGGGCCACTGGACACATTATGGATTTTGAGAGGGTGGCGTGGGCGCCAGTCACAAAATGGCTGCTGTGTGGGAAGTGGCAAAATACAGAACGGCTGCTGCATCTGAAAGAGAGAAAAACAAAACAAAAACAGGATCACAAAATGGTCCCTACCATCAGCAGCCCCATCAGGGAGGGGGAGGCACAAAGCCTAACACAGTAGCTTCCAAGCTTTCTACCTTCTGACATCCATATCATACCCTCCAACTGCCCTGAAAATGCTGGGATTGTCATGAAAACCTTGAAGCCACCGCTGCTCCACACTTTTTCATGCAGAGTCCCAAATTCCCAAGGGGCCTTTCCTCCAGTACAGTGGTACCTCAGGTTAAGTACTTCATTTGTTCCGGAGGTCTGTACTTAACCTGAAACTGTTCTTAACCTGAAGCACCACTTTAGCTAATGGGGCCTCCAGCTGCCCCCGCACCGCCGCTGCACGATTTCTGTTCTCATCCTGAAGCAAAGTTCTTAACCTGAAGCACTATTTCTGGGTTAGCAGAGTCTTTAACCTGAAGAGTATGTAACCTGAGGTACCACTGTACGGCGTTTCAGCATGGTATTGGAAGTTCAGATCCATAAGTCCCTATAGCAAGTTTCTTAGATCCCGCTATCCTTTCCCCGCCCCCCCAACCTGAGATCAAATCAGAAACTGGGGTGACTTCTGTAAATCCAGGACTGCCCCTGGAAAATAGGGACACTTGGAAGGTCTGGAATTCCAGTTTAACGATGCGCTTCAGGAAGATGTGCGGACCACAAACATGGCTGCTCCATTTTGGCCTACAATCTAGGGCCACTCAATAAGGGCATGAGGCTGACCTGTGGCGCTTCAGGTCCACCCTACTTAAACCTAGCAGGGGATGCACATCGCCCTCTCCTGGGGCAAAACATGACCAGACTGGGGAGCTTTATAATGGTGGGGAAGCTGTTTCTCATGGAAGTCTGTTGGCCATTATGGGCCTTTGTTAAAACCACTCCAAAACCACTCAGCTCACAAATATCTCTTACGTACATGCAAACACACATGAATACTACACGCACGTACACACAGCACACACATAATCCCATGAAAGTGGCATTCGACTCTGCAAAGTCCTTTGTCCCTCTTGGCTGGCGATAAATTGTCACCCTTTCTCCCACAACAATACGCCCCGGCAGCATATGGAATTTGTCACAGCCCAGCCATCGGCCTGCAACTAATTTAGAGCACAATAGGACGGGCTATGCTCTTTCCCCCCGTCTCCCCGCTTTTCTTTCCTTGCACTCGGTCTGCCGTAATAAACACCATCTGCTTTCCCTTCCTTCTTGCGCCGATTTGCAGGAGACTCAATGAAAAGAAAATAAGATGAAAGGAGCTGACTCCTCGCTGCACCTTGCCCTATTTGCGGAGCTCAGCTCTTCCAAATACCTCCCGCAGCAGGGTATGTGAGAATTTGCTTCGCGACTGGGGTGGAAAGGAAAGGAAAATATAAAATACATTCCATAGGGCATGAAATGGCCAGGCCTTTTTAATATTGAAGCAAAAGAGAATTACCCATGCCCTATAAATCTGGCAGAACCAGGCCGATACACAAGGATAGCGGAAAAATACAGGCCAATCCAGTGTGTATGGACTGCAACCTTAGTGCGAGGCTGGGCCCAGCCCTAGAAGGCTGTTGTTCACATTGTGTCCTGCAGAAGATAAGGGGTGCTTGCTGATCTGTACAATCACAGAAGATGGTTGGGGAGGTTCTATTCTAAGACAGCCTTTGCCAAGCTCAACACTCCAGATGTTTTGGGCTATAGTTTTTGGGCTGGTGGGGGTGGGTTCTGGGAGTTATAGTCCAAAACATTCAGAGGGTTGCCGGTTTAGTGCATGGTGTAGAGAAAGCAGATATTTTTGTTGCATTGATTTGTTTGATTTACTTTAACAAAATAGGGGGGAAAAATTAAAGGAGGAGAAACTACTGTTCCCAGAATTCTTTGGAGGAGGCCGTGACTGATGTGGTATGAAACTGCTTTTAAAATATTGATCAGATAGAGCCTAGGTTACAGCCTTTCCCCAAGAGAAATATATTCCTCCTAGGAATACAGGAACACTTGCCTTATACCGAGTCTGATCAATGATCCATCTCAGTACTGCCAACACTAACTGGCAGCAGCTCCCCAGGGCTTCAGGCAGCGAGTCTCTTCCAGCCCTACTTTGAGATACTGGGGAGTGAACCTGGGATCTTATGCATACAAAGCAGGTGCTCTACCACTGAGCTACTGCCCTTCATCTAAAAATAAATTAAGATGCTAGTCTAAAAAAATAGAGCTGAATTTAAGAGGAAGCTGCCCCCTATTGAATCAGACCACTGGCCCATCTAGTTCAGTGCTGTCTGCACAAACTGGCAGCAGCTTTCCAGGTTTCAGACAGGGAGTCTCTCCTGGCCCTACTTGGAGATGCCACTGGAGGCTGGACCTGGGACCTTATGCGTACAATGCAGCTGTTCTACCCCTGAGCTATGAACCTTCCCCTCTCCAAGCAATCATTGAAAAAGGGTGGGGGAATAAATGAAGGGCTCATTGATTGAGATGCATCTCCGATGGATGTGGGGCGTGAGATTCTCCCTTCACTTGTCTGTGAGCCTATCCTCCTCCCTCCGCTGCCAGACGATGTTTACAGACAACACAGGTGTTCATCTGCGTTGCGAGCCCTCTGGCACCGTCCCTGGAACATCGGAGCTCTTTCCACAATGAGGGATTGTGCACTGCAATCAGAGGTAGCCAGATCTGGGGACCAGAATTTGGCAACTGGCTGAAAAACTGAAGGAAATGAGCATGCCATAATTAGTTTAATTGAGCTAAATTATATACATAAACAGTCTAAGACACGTCGGGGGCCTTCTTCCACAGGGGTTCCCCAGCCTCCATCCCCTCCCCATGTACTTATCGGTCTCTCACACACAATTTCACACACAATTTCTGCCTGGGTGCCTGCCAGGAGTTTTTTGATAGCTGCAAGGCAGGCTAGAAAAACTCCCATCGATTGAGCTTTTCATATACTTTGCCTATAGTATTCCTGTTTTTGAACAGCCTAGCCCATGCTAGCTCTACATTTATCAGAAAGTGGTCGCCTTTTATTTTGGCTGGGCTCCTGCATATTCCAGTTTCCTCCTTGTAGCTGCTAAACAAGCCAACATTCAACAGGTGCAGCTGTGGCAAACTTCATCTGTTGAATTTTGACTTGACTCACATTTGTCTGTCCTAAACCTACTACCAACCCCCCCCCCCAAAAAAAAACACTATGGTTTTCCCAGTAGTGATGTATGGAAGTGAGAGCTGGACCATAAAGAAGGCTGATCTCCGAAGAATTGATGCTTTTGAAATATGGTGCTGGAGGAGACTCTTGAGAGTCCCATGGACTGCAAGAAGATCAAGCCTATCCATTCTGAAGGAAATCAGCCCTGAGTGCTCACTGGAAGGACAGATCCTGAAGCTGAGTCTTCAATACTTTGGCCACCTCATGAGAAGAGAAGATTCCCTGGAAAAGCCCCTGATGTTGGGAAAGATGGAGGGCACAAGGAGAAGGGGACGAGATGGTTGGATAGTGTTCTTGAAGCTACGAACATGAATTTGACCAGACTGCAGGAGGCAGTGGAAGACAGGAGTGCCTGGCGTGCTCTGGCCCATGGGGTCACGAAGAGTCGGACACGACTAAACAACTAAACAACAACAAAACCTACTACCAAACGATGCTCTCAGGTGACTCGAGTTTGAGTGTTATGAGCATGAAAACTTTGTTCCTGCCGCTGATCACTGTAGCTATATATGAACTAGGAATGCTCCTCAATAATGTAAGAAAAGCCCTGCTTCAAATGGGTCAAAGGCCCATTCAGTCCGACATCCTCACAGGGGCCAACTAGATGCCTACAGGAAGTCACAGGTGGGAACCAAGTGCAACAGCAATCTCCCTAGTTGTGATTTCCAGCTACTTTCTAAGGCGGGAGTCAGGAGCAGGCCAGCAATAACTCACAAGGAGTCAATGAACTTAACTCTGTATTCAAAGAAACAAAGCAGCTCAGGCCTAGTGAGCACAGCAACTCTTCCCAGTAGATCTTGCAGTTGCAAGAACCGAAGGTCCCTGCCTTCCCATAGCTCTCTAAATTCCCTCCTTCCCTGGAGCAATCTGAGACTTCCTTGCTTTGTCTGTCTTTGTTCCGCCCTCTTCATACCTCTTCTGGTTCTGGGAGACCAGGGATGAGGGAAGCCAGTCGCAGCAGGATGGGGAATCTCCCTGGCTTCTTCAGCAGCCTGCCTCATCTCTGTCTCCTGGCCCCCCTCCTCTCCTGCCTCTGAGGCTGGACTGTTCTCTGCCACAGACTCCTCCTGCTCACTAAACCCTGTTGCCTCTTCAGCTTCCGACACCCCCTCCCACTCTGCTCCTTCTTCTCCCTCTGACCACTCATTGTCCTCCTACCACCAACCCCCTGGCTCTGAGCCTACTTCATTTGGGAGGGGGGTGTTCCCAGCTGGTGCCCCCCCACTCCTTTGCATCCAAGCCACTCCATGGCACCAGACGTCATCAGTTCTCAAAGGTTTCAAGGGCATGGAGGTCCTCTTGAAGCAGGGATTGGGAACCTCCAGCCAGTTGGCTTTATATGCCCCAGCTTCCTCACAACCCCCCCTGCCCCCCCCCCAAGCCTGATGTTGTTTCCTGTAGGTAAGAATTGCACAGTGTCTAGGAGGGGATGTAGCATTTATTAATACACATGGGAAAGAATGTGGTAATCTTGCTTTTAGGGAATATTGAGTGAGTACTGTAGTGCTTTGGGGAATGGCCATCCCTGGCCAGCTTTGGCTGAGTTGGCTTCCTGTATTAACCACTGGGGGGCACTGTCTCTCCTTAAATGAGTACACACTCTAGTGCTCTTAATTCAGATTAGAGCTGGGGCACAGGTTGAGGTGATAATAGTAAGAGTGCTGGAAATGATGGATGACCTTCAGAAGGTGACTTTCCTTTGCTACCACTGTTATGTGCAGCTGGAGAGTTTCTGTACCAGTGCTCGGCAGCTGTCTGATGCTGCTGGGGAAGCTTTTTCAACCAGACACCCAAATCGACATTATGGCCAGAGTTACATATTAGGTGTATTGCACTACACCCGTCATCTATGGACAAAAGTTATCTAGAGATTTCCAGTAATCTCACATTGAGTTTATTATTAATATGTGCTTTGGCTCCTTAACATGCTTCAGTCTCTTACCCTTGGGTATCACCATGGTGCAATAGTTAGAGCATTGGACTAGAGTGTGAAACCATTGGAATGTGAGTCCGGAGATCAAATCTCTACTCAGCCATAAAGCTCACTGAGTGACCTTGGGCCAGTCAACCTTTTCCTCACTCTAAAGTCCAGGAACTGTCGTGTGACCAAATGGACATCAATTTCACATTCTCTCCATTTCCCAATTTTGTTTCCAATCCACTGTCTCAGGCAGTATATCTCTGAATGCAAGTTGCTGGGAATCACAAGTGGGGGGAGGTAAGTATTTTATTTTATTTTAGAATGCTGAGTACAATCAAACCTTGGTTCTCAAACGGCTCCGTTTCTGAACGTTTCGGCTCCCGAACACCGAAAACCTGGAAGTAAATGTTCTGGTTTTTGAAGATTTTTCAGAACCCAAATGTCTGACGCAGCTTCCGTTTTGAGTTTCCCTATTGAATTGAGGCTTCTGCTTTCAGATTCTGGTTTTTGAACATTTCAGAAGTTGAATGCTCTTCCAGAACGGATTTTGTTCAAAAACTGTGGTTCTGCTGTAAAAGGTGACATGATAGAAGTTCATTCAATGAAGCAAGGCCTGGAGGAAATGCGGTACTTTGGGGTTTTTTTGGCGTTTTTGTCAAAAAAGAGAGAGAGAGAGAGCAGCTCAACAACTTTCAGGTTTTCCTTAAAAAGTTCAACAACTTTCAGGGTGTCCTGGTTTTTACTTTTTGAAATATGGCAACCCCATGGAGACATGTGGGGGGACTGTAAACATTGAGGTCAATGAGGTCCTTTTCTGCATCTGTGGACTCACGCTGCACTGTTGATGGGTGTTTTCCTCTGCTTTATGACATGCTACCCTCTCTTTTGGAGTCTGATTCCATGCGCAATAGATATACACCATTGTCCTTCTGGGCATGTATTTGGTTGAGGTTGCTGAATTAGAAAAAAAGTAATCAAGTGCATATATGTTATGTGTGTATTTAAAGGTAAAGGGACCCCTGACCATTAGGTCCAGTCGTGGCCAACTCTGGGGTTGCGATGCTCATCTCGCTTCATTGGCCAAGGGAGCCGGCGTACAGTTTCCGGGTCATGTGGCCAGCATGACTAAGCCGCTTCTTGCGAACCAGAGCAGCACACGGAAACGCCGTTTACCTTCCTGCCGGAGCGGTGCCTATTTATCTCCATGCACTTTGATGTGCTTTCGAACTGCTAGGTTGGCAGGAGCAGGGACCGAGCAACAGGAGCTCACCCCGTCGTGGGGATTCGAACCACGACCTTCTGATCAGCAAGTCCTAGGCTCTGTGGTTTAACCCACAGCGCCATACGTATCTATAAATACACATGCCCATACATCACATGTAGATAGACAGGAGCAGACACACATAGATCTTAGACGGTGTATCTGAAGAAGTGTGCATGCACACGAAAGCTCATACCAAGAACTAACTTAGTTGGTCTTTAAGGTGCTACTGGAAGGAATTTTTTAATAGATCTTAGACAACAAGGCTCTTGGAGCTGTTACAAGGTAGAGTGATGAATGAGAGTCATCTCAACAGCCTCCAGTGACTTTGGCGTTGGCGAGCTCCTTTCCCCCGAAGATAAAGATGTTCTTGTTCCTGGTGGGAGGGAATGAAGAGAGCAAGGGAAGCAGAACAAAGTGGGGGTCTTGGCTGCTCAGCAAGAGGCCTTTCCCAGGCAAAATCTCTTCATGCACTGCTCCCATAGAAGAACGCACAAGGTTATCTCCATGCAAGATGGCACCTCAACTGCTCCTAGTACCAACCTTGACCCTTTGGTGCATCTCCATAAACTGTTCCCCCCCAAAGGCTGGGATGATGTTCCTTCCACCCAGGACTACCAGAAGCTGCCCCACACACAGTGCCACAAAGCAGCTGCATTGCATGATCTGAGGTTGGGGGGCACTGCAGGCCTAGAATGAGAGGGCATGGGTAGGCAAACTAAGGCCCGGGGGCCGGATATGGCCCAATTGCCTTCTCAGTCTGGCCCAAGAGCAGTCTGGGAATCAGCGTGTTTTTACATGAGTAGAATGTGTCCTTTTATTTAAAATGCATCTCTGGGTTATTTGTGGGGCATAGGAAATCATTCACCCCCCCCAAAAAAAAATATAGTTCGGCCCCCCACATGGTCTGAGGGACAGTGGACTGGCCCCTTGCTGAAAAAGTTTGCTGACCCCTGCAGCACATGCTCCAGGCGGCAGGTTAGGGGGCTGACGAACAGCATCCTGCCCTGAAGATGATGTGGTGTGGGAGAGAGAGAACAGAAAGATGTTGCAGCACACACTCCGTGCCTCCCAGGTTTTGCAGCTCGCTGGGAATGATGGGACTTGTACTTCAATACCTATGGAGTGAACCAAATTGGGGGAAACTGGTGAATGGGGTTTTTTCCCCCTGGGTAAGTTTTACTGAACTTAAGTGGAGAAATAATGATGATGGGGCAATTCAACCCTTCTCTTTCCCCCTGGTTGTTCTGCCCCCTTGAGATGTCCTCCTTTGAGCTGTATTTCTCTCACAGAGGTGAAAAAAATATATATAACAGGTTAAACAAGGGTCACACACTGCCGGCTCTTTTTGCAGCTCCTATGTGCAGGTACCCTCTTGGAGCAGCTTGCTGTGTCTCCCACGCAAAGGAGAAGGGCACCCCAAATCTGCCCCCCCCCCCTGCTTTGTAAAGGCCTCCTTTGAGGTGCAACTCCTTGGCAACAGGAGGTGGGGGAGAGAGGAGAGACGCTGGCTTCCTGAAAAAAGCCGGTAGTGTGTGTGTATGAGATCTCAACACATCCACCCCACCCCCTAAGTACTTTCTTTTTCTGCTTAACAAGGCCAAGAGTGAATAGGGGAACTTTTCCAGGGTTTGAACATGAAAGACTGAGCAGGGGGAGGGGGCAAATGAGGAGGGAGGGGACCCTTTGCAAAAGCCTCGGCCTCTCTCTCTCTGGTTTCCTTAATCTAGTCGGAGGAGGGGGCGTGAGAAAAGGGGAGGGAACTGCAGGTGAAATATATAGATATATGTTGCATTGGATATGCAACATATTTTGCAAATAAGATATTTTGCAAATAAGACAGAGACACCTTGAACCAAAAGTGGGAAGGTTAAGAGTTTCAGGCTAGACAAAGTTCTCCCCCACCCCTCTGCTGGAAATCCAGCCCCTGGAAGGCTACCCTTCCCCACGCCGGGGCCCTCCAGCATGTGGGGGAGGAGGAAAGAGGAGGCCCCTTTTTTACTTTTGCGCTCTTTTGATCTATCCGGCGCAGCCTGCACGGTTTTGCTCGCGCGCGCAGCAGCTGATCAGCGCCCTCCTGCAGCCGAGCTGGATGCGGAGAGAAAGGAGTTGAATGCCATTTTCTCCTCCCGTGCTTTTCTTTTCTCTTTTTTAAAAGACAGGTCTCATTTCTTCTTCTATTTATTTGGGGTTTGCAGCTTGTAAGCAGCAGCAGCGCGCAGCTGAGCTCTTTCCCCTCCTCGCTCTGTTTTGGCTGAAACCCCTGGATTTATTCCGGCTGTGCTTGGCACGGAGCCACCCATACTCTCTCTCTCTCTCTCTCTCCCCCTCTCCTTTGCCAAGCGGAGGACTTTTCCTCTCCCGCGGTTGTCTTGGCTGGGCGTCTCAATGAGGGCTCCTTAAGCCGGGGAGCCTTTTGCGCGCCGGGGAGGACTCACGGCTCGCTGGGGAGGTTTTCCACCCCTTCTCTCCGCCATCAGAAACACGGTTGCCTGGAGGGGGACTGGCCGGCTCTCCAGCTGCCCCGCGGCTCCTTATGGAGACGGCAGGGAGAAGGCGGCGGCGCTGGCCGGGCTGCCTCCGAGCTGCGCTGTGGCTTTGCTGCTTGCTACCGGCGCCGGTCAGCTGCACCTGGAACCGCGCGGGGCTCCAGTACGCCAATCGGAGGTAAGGTGGGCGTGTGGTTACTCCGGGGGGTTTAATGCGGATTGTGCTTTTTAATGCCCAGAGCTCATTGGGCTAGGCCCATCTAATTCATCCTTCTTTCCCAGCAAGACAGATGCCTCTGGGAAGCTCGCAAGCCCTGTTGCTTTATCTATTTGCAGATAGACTGCTCCTACACAAGGGAGCTCCATTTTATTTATGGCATTCATAGGTTCAACTTTTCCTCCAAGGAGCTCAATATGGTGTGCAGGAGTGCCAGCTTGGCCCTGTGACTGTGGGTGCCTGGGGCTGTGGGCGTCATGCAATGTGCATGGCCCTGGCACCAAAATTTGTGGCTGCATGGCCCTTTCATGGGGAATTTCGTGGGTGCTCAGGGTCCCAAGGAGTTGGCACCTATGGTGGTATGCATGCCCCTTTGCAGCTTTATGTAACCCTCCACAACAGCCCTGTGAGGTTGGTTAGGCTGAGAGGCAGTGACTGGTCCAAGAAGACCTAGTGAGCTTCCTGTCCAAGTGGGTATTGGAACACTGGTCTCTGCCAGGTCCTCGTCTGATGCTCTACCCATTGTGCCACACAGTCAAGTTATTTCGTCAGAAAGGTTTCCATAGTGGCTAATGAACAAAACATACAAGAAGCTGCCTCAATACCGAGGTGGGTCATCAGTGATGGTCACACTGACAGGCAGCAGCTCTCCAGGGTTTCAGGCAGGGGATATTTTCCTTGCCACATCTGCAGACGGAGCTGGCGAATGAATGTGGGACCTGCATGCAAAGCGGCCGCTTTGCCATTGAACTGCAACCCTCCCTCACTGATATTTATTGTCTTAGCTGTTGTTGCCACCCTGATGGATGAAGGGCAGTGAATAGAGGAAACAAAGAGCATAAGAAATAAAAATGGAATGAGAAAGGACAGGGCACACTCAGAGAAAAGGCTGGGCAGGGAGGAGGAGAAAAGCAAGCTCAACTCCATCAGCAGAGTAGGAGAATCTTAATCTTCGGGTTGTGGGTTCAAGCCGCACGTTGCACAAAGGATCCCTGCATTGCAAGGGGGTTGGACTAAATGACCCTTGTAGCCCCTTCCAACTCTGCAATTCTATGATTCTGTGATATACCAACCAGCCGGGATGGAGAGAGTAATGGATGTGTTCACACTATGTGAATTTGCACCAACATTTCGAAAACCACCTGGGCTGCTGGCCATGAATGGGTCTGGTGGCAGTGAATTCCATAAGCTAATTGTGCTTTGTCAGCTCTGAAGTTAGGGCTAGTTCTGAAGGCATGTTTTAATAACCATATCAAAAGTTATCATAACTTTTATACTTGCAGTGAAGGAAATTAAGGAATGGTGAAATGATAGGACTTCCCCATCCCCATTTTGAATATAGTTTTAGAGCACTCCTAATCTATATAGCAGGTCTTGCAGGGTAATGACTAATCTAGCTACTGAATTTAGGTATAAATGGCAAAGGACAGCTGTAGTTTTGGTTCCCACATTGGCTTGGGAAGTACAAGCTATGTAGACTTGCATCAAAACGCGAACCGGATCAAATTTATCTGCCATCCTTATTTGTGACATGTATTTTGGGGTAGCAAGCCTTGGTGAAAGGGACCTTCCAAAGGTTTTGCTAGCAATAAATAAAGCAAAGGACACCTTTATCAATGGACAGAGAACAACAAGGTGAGTTAAGGAAGGGTGGCCTGTGTCCAAATTCAGGTGTCATTTGCTCTTTGTTTATTTATCTGTCACATTTATATCCCACCAAGGAGCTTGAGACAGCATACATGGTTCTCCCCTTCCTCGTTTATTCCCCACGACAACCCTGTGAGGTAGGTTAGGCTGAGAGACAGTGACTGGCCCTAGGTCACTCAGTGAATTTCTGTGGCTGAGCGTGGGATTGAACCCTGGTCTCCCGGGTCTTAGTCCAACACTCTAGCCACTGGTGTTCCTAGCCTGGGCAGCCTCTAACACTGAAATTGGGGACCTCAGGCCCAGGGACCAAATGTGGCCCTCTGTTCCCCTTTATCTGGCCCCTGGGAATCTCCCTAGCCTTGCCTTTCACCTTCCTCCAGTGTTTTTGCCTGGCTGGGCTGTGTCCCTGAAGCCTGATGGTGATTCTTGCTTGCTTGGAAGGATGGAGGACAGAGAGTCTGTAGCACAAGAAACCAGCCTGGTGTACAAAGGGAGACATTTATACCTGTTGCTCTGCCCACTCTCGATTCCCAGCATGCATCCCCCAGGCTGAAAAAGGCTCTGGGCTCCTGCTACAAAGTCTGCTGCACCAGGTTGAGAGGGGGGAAAGAATGCGGAGGCAGGAAAGGAAGTATTTCCTACACTTTGAATGACCACAGCTAATTATAGGCATTGCCCTGATAATGTTGGGGGTGGAGCATCCTGGCTCACTCTGGGCCATCACTTGCCTGTGATGGCAATGCAGGAGTCAGGTAGCATCAAGAGCGTTGGGGCTACGGGATTTTCTGAACCGCCAAGCTGATTGCAGCCATATATGCTGATTTCTGCTTGCTGCGTTTCAAGGGGGTTCTTCTCTGGCCTTCTGTAAACACTGCAGTCAAATGGAGGGGTAGAGTGAAACTCTACTAGGTAAAGGTAAAGGACCCTGTGATCTCAACCACTGAGCCTCTTGGGCTTGCCAATCAGAAGGTTGACGGTTCAAATCCCCATGACGGGGTGAGCTCCCGTTGCTCTGTCCCAGCTCCTGCCAACCTAGCAGTTCGAAAGCACACCAGTGCAAGTAGATAAATTGGTACTGCTGTGGCGGGAAGGTAAACGGTGTTTCTTCCGTGCGCTCTGGTTTCCGTCACGGTGTCCCCTTGCGCCAGAAGTGGTTTAGTCATGCTGGCCACATGACCCAGAAAGTTGTCTATGGACAAACGCCGGCTCCCTCGGCCTGAAAGCAAGAAGAGTGCCGCACCCCATAGTCACCTTTGACAGGGGCAGATACAGTGGTACCTCGGGTTACATATGCTTCAGGTTACAGACTTCGCTAACCCAGAAATATTGCTTCAGGTTAAGAACTTTGCTTGAGGATGAGAACAGAAATCGTGCAGCAGCGGTGCGGCAGCAGCAGGAGGCCCCATTAGCTAAAGTGGTGCTTCAGGTTAAGAACAGTTTCAGGTTAAGAACGGACCTCCAGAACGAATTAAGTACTTAACCCGAGGTACCACTGTAAATGGGTTGTGTGTATCCTTGCTAAGTTACACTCTGACATGATTTGAGTCAGACCATTGGTCTGTCTAGCTGTCTAGTATTGTCAACACTGGCTAGATTTCAGAGAGGATTCTCTCATAGCGTTATGTGGAGATGCTGAGGATTAAACCTGGGACCTTCTGCAAAGCAAATCCTCTGCCACTGAGCTACAGCCATTCCCCTGAATGCCTTGGTTGTTTTCCTGATGAGATAGATTTTTTACCGAGCATTACGTTTTTGTACGGTGTGACTTTCTTTGGTGGCATTTTTTCCCTCTGTTAATGAATGGTGACACAGAAATATTTCAATTAAATAAAATGGCACAGGCTGCATCATATATGTAGTTTTGGGTCATATCCATGCTATACATTTAAGGCACTTTAATAGTCACCTCTCCCCCCTGCCTTGAATCCTAGGAACAAAAGTTGTCTGCTCTGGTGGCTACTAGCCAGTGTTTGAAATTAGCCAGGTGCCAGGCGCATTTTGCACCTGGCTACCGGCCACTTGCGACCAAGTGAAGATGCCTGGGCTCCAGGATGGCACCTGACGCCTCCACCACCTGCAGGTGCATGCCAGGGAATCCTTGGATCTTGACTGTTTCCACATACAGAGGATGCTCGGGTTGCGAATGTGATCCGTGCAGGATGCACGTTCGCAACCCGCAGCATTCGCAACCCGCGTCTGTGTGTCTGTGCACGTGCGGTTTGCGATTTGGTGCTTCTGCGCATGTGCAAAGCACAATTTAACGCTTCTGCGCATGCTCAGCCACCGAAACCCAGAAGTAACCTGTTCCGATACTTCCAGGTTTCGGCGGTCCGCAACCCCCCCCCCCAAAAAAAACGCAACCTGAAGCAGCTGTAACCCGAGGTATGACTCTACTAGCAACACATCTTGTAGAATTCTACTCATGATATTTTATCTGCACAATCAGAATGGATTTCAGGAGCCAAAAAGTCCTGTTTTGGACTCACAGCTGTCCATGGAGGCGCAGGTCAGTTTTGTGTCCAGGGCAGCCGTCTACCAGCTCCACCTGGTTCACTCGCTGATACCCAACCTGCCCGCATACTGTCTTGCCAGAGTGATGCATGCTCTGGTTATCTGCCACTTGAACTACTGTAGTGCTCTCTACGTGGGGCTACCTTTGAAGGTGACCCAGAAACTGCAACTAATCCAGAATGCGGCAGCTAGACTGGTGATTGGAAGTGGCCGCCAAGACCATATAACACCGGTCTTGAAAGATCTACATTGGCTCCCAGTACGTTTCCGAGCACAATTCAAAGTGCTGGTGCTGACTTTTAAAGTCCTAAATGGCCGCAGTCCAGTATACCTAAACGAGTGTCTCTACCCCCATCATTCAGCCCGGATACTGAGGTCCAGCTCCAAGGGCCTTTTGGCGGTTCCCTCACCGCAAGAAGCAAAGTTACAGAGAACCAGGCAGAGGGCCTTCTCGGTAGTAGTGCCCTCCCTGTGGAACACCCTTCAGATGTCAAGGAGATAAACAACTACAGTGGATGCTCTGGTTCACGTTCGCAACCTGCAGCATTCGCAATCTGCGCATGTGCGGTTTGGTGCTTCTGCGCATGCCCAAACATGATTTAGCACTTCTGCGCATGTGTGACCGCCGAAACCCAGAAGTAACCCATTCTGGTACTTCTGGGTTTCGGCGTTCCATAGCCCGAAAAAACGCAACCTGAAGTGGCTGTAACCCGAGGTATGACTGTATACAACTTTTATACGTTATCTGAAGGCAGCCCTGTATTGGGAAGTCTTTAATGTTTAATGCTTTATTATGTTTAATATATTTTGTAAGCCACCCAGAGCGGCTGGTGAAACCCAGCCAGATGGGTGGGGTATAAATAATAAAATTGTTGTTCTTGTTGTTGAAAAATATGTCTTGTATCCGTCTGGGCCAAAAATGGCAACTAGGCATGCTGTTATGGCGACTGCAATCCTGGCTTAAGGAGCCATTTGGTGCCTAGCTTACATATCTGAGTTTCTAGCACTCCTGCCAGCCACAATGGCTGTCCTCTGCCTCCACAGTCAGAGGCAGCAATGCTTCTGAGTACCAGTTGCTGGAAACCGCAGGAGGGGGAGAGGACTCTTGTGTTTGAATCCTGCTTGCAGGTTTCCCACAGGTGTCTGTTTGGCCACTGTGAGACCAGGATGCTGGACTAGATGGGCCATTGGCCTGATCCAGCAGGGTTCTTACGCTCTTTCTTGGGGAGGGGCAGCCCTGCCTTAAGGGAGAGCATCCCTTTCAGCCAGCGGCAATGCTGGCCAGATGACGTTCCTGCCCAGACCAGGCAGCCTGCCTCCCAGGCGTCATGGGAACCGTGTCTAGGGAGGTCTTGCAGCTGGAGAGCGGAATCGAGACAGCCTCAGAGCGCTTCTTGCGGTGGGCCCAGATTTTTTTTGGGGGGGGAGGGAGGGAACAGAAGATCAGGGAGATCTACTCATTAACTCCACTTGGCCACTGGCGCCCGTCCCTCTTGGCGGGCTGGGATCTTGGCCACAGGGGCGGCCCTGATGCTGAGTGTTCACATTCCACGAGCGCGAGGGACAACCCCTTCCAGCTGCTCTGGGCTGAGCGGTTCTTGGCCAGCCACCCACTCACCCACAAGCCTGCAGCATCAGGACCAGAAGAGGCCTGATTGACAGGAGGAAGGCAAGGCATAAAGAGGCTTTTGTGATGGGCTGGGGGGGGCAGTGGCGAGGGTGTCGCATGGCCTCACTCCAGGAGGTAGGTGGTGGCCGTGGGGCTGGCGTGATGCTGAGGAGGAATGTGACAGGAATGTCAGAAGTAGGGGAGTTGTCGTCCGTCCCCCTTCATCAACCTCGGACTGGAACCAGTCCCTGGGCAAGTGTGTGCTCAAGAGATGGGGTTTTGTCAGCCTTTAACAGTAAGCACCTTGACCCCTGTGAGACTCTACTCCACCCCCCCCAAAAGTATCAGAGCAACTTAGTAAGTTTCCCGTCCTCATTGAGCCCTTGGACAGCAGACTGAGAAGGCACACAGGGGTCAGAGTCTGGCGACCTCACTCCATTAGTTCTGCTCTGGCAGGCCTGCTCCATCAGGTCTCCTCTCTTCTCCTTTCTTTTTTTTTAAATATAAATTTTATTAGTATTTTCCACACGACATAATAATAAAATAATAATAATAACAACAATTTATTATTTGTACCCTGCCCATCTGGCTGGGTTTCCCCAGCCGCTCTGGGCGGCTTCCACAAAGACCAAAAATACACTAAGATGTCACACATTAAAAACTTCCCTGAAGCCTTAAGATGTTTTCTGAATGTCAGGTAGTTGTTTATCTCTTTGACATCTGATGGGAGGGCGTTCCACAGGGCGGGCGCCACTACCGAGAAGGCCCTCTGCCTGGTTGCCTGTAGCTTTGCTACATGAAAAATATCGAAAAATAACAATACACAAAATACAAAAACCGACATTCAAAAAACAAACAAACAAAAATCCATATCTTATAAGTTAATAATATAAACACATAAAAACAAACATTGACTTCCACCAATCCCACAGTGCCTCACTTACCTCTCCTTGTGTCTTCTTTCCTTGTCATATCTATCCTAGCATCCAGATATAAATCCCTCTTTCTTATCCTTTCACTTCATAAGGTTATTCCTTACTTACTTGGCAAGGGAGACACCTTGATCATGAAGGTCTCCTCTCCTTTCAGCTGTCATAGAATCCTAGAGTTGGAAGGGACCTGTCTTTTGCCATGCTTTCCCTATATGCATGCATTTCAGTGATGTAGGCAGGCCATTTCCTTTTGGGAATGAATGGAGCCCTGTCTGTAGGTGGTCTCTTCTGGTTGAAGGACTGTGCAGGGCAGTGGTTGCTGGGCAGCTGAATCCTTGCCTCTCATGCTGTGTGGAATGACAGAAGTTGCTTGAGGTTCCTTTGATCTTGCTCCATCCCTGAGGCTGCAACACAATGAAGCTTCTGCTGGGATGCTGGCTTGAGCCTCTGGGGTTGTGTAAAAGGTGGAGGAATGTATGATTTGGGGCTGAACTGGTGTGTAGGGGAGGAGACAGACCCCAGCCCTTATAAATTTGGCTTATGGTGAGTCAGCAAAGTGTCAAGCCAACATTTGCAACAAACCTGTGGGTTTTTGTTTTAAGTGGTGAATTTCAGGAAGCTCAACAACTCTGAGGGAAAGCTTTTCCAGAGGGATTGCAGCGAAAGCAATAGAGGGTTGCTGCGTCCAATGTTAGCCCTACTCAGGGTAGACCCACTGAAATGGCAATATATGGCTACTGCTATGGCATCGGGCTACAACTTCATCATCACCGTTGACCACATTGACTAGGGAAAGGTCAGAGGGAAACAAAATACCTTATCTTCCGGGAATTTGTCTAACCTACTTTTTGAAGCCGTTCAAGTTGGTGGCTGTCACTGTCTCCTGTGGGAGAGAGTTCCACAGATTAACAATGCATGGTGTGACGAAGTCCTTTCTTTTATCTGTTCTGTCTTTCCCAATATTCAGCTTTGTTGGACTTCCACGAATTCTTGTTTTTATGCAAAAAGGAGAATTTTTTTCTTAATCCACTTTCTCCATAATTTTATACATTTCTATTGTGTCACCTCCTTCTTGCCTTTTCTATAAGCCTAAAAAGTTCAAGTTCAGGAATGGGGCACAGTGGGGGCTTTAACTCTTTCCACCCACTGTGTTCTCACCAAAAATCCCCCCCCCAGCTGCTATTGGTCCCAGGAGGGGCAATTTTTCTCAAGGCTGTGGTGTGGGAAGCAAATATTAACTGGGCTCCAAAGTCCCAATTTTGTCAGTAGTGTTTCTATTTTACAATCCCTTTAAAAACCATACAGATGATGCATTTGATGTGATTTGCCATTTGACCCTCAGCCCCTTTTGGGTAGTGTGCTCCCGTGTGAAACTGCCTTCTGCCAGCTCCCACCAATTTACTGCAAGAAGAATACTGGTGAAGTGGTCCAGGCTTATGGAGGGGGGGAGTCAAAGACCCCTTACTATTTCTGCAGCTGCAGCGTCCCAGCAGAGATCTTGCCTCCAGCATCTTAGAACCACCCAATCAGCACAAAAGGGGAGTTTTCTAGCCACTAAGAAGTTGTCTCCTTCCCCTTTGTGCTGATGGGAGCCAATCAGAGCGAAAGGAGGTGAGCCAGCCAATGAGGGTGGGCTCCTAGGGTCCTTCTGGAGGAGAGGCGTGGGAAGAACACCAAGGAGGTGTTTAGGAACCCTGAAAAACAAACCAGGGTGTTAGGGATTGATTAGCT
Source organism: Podarcis liolepis (assembly GCF_965112155.1). Lineage (NCBI taxonomy): Eukaryota > Metazoa > Chordata > Lepidosauria > Squamata > Lacertidae > Podarcis > Podarcis liolepis. The sequence continues at coordinate 25,102,291 of NC_139566.1, read as the reverse complement.
GCTTGTGCGTAAAAACGTGCTCCCTCAGAGTTTGTGCGACCCCACAAACCTCCGTGTGTGACGGAGCTCCTCAGACATGTCTGCTCTAGTCACTAGTAGAGTCCGACAGTGGCTGTCTGCGGAAGCGTTTCCAGCAAAGGAGCTCCTTAACGGAAACGCGTCTCCTGGACTCACGGCGTGACAGTTTCCGGCGAGGTGAGGGTCTCCCTATGGGAGACTCAGATACCTCCCCACTGTTCTCGCTGGAAGCTTCCCCGAGCCCTCCCTCCTGCTCGCATTCCCTCAGAGACCCACTCCTCCCCCTGCTGGTCCCTGCTTCAGCTGTTGAGTCTCTTTCTTCCTCCCTGAGTCCCTCCACCACCTGATGCTCCGATGGCAGTTCCCTGACATCCACCTCCCCTCCAGGGCCCCCCTCACCCCCTCCCATTTCCTCTCCCCTGGGAGGTGAAGGGCTAAAACCCCGAAACGAATCTTCCTCATCTTCCGACGTCTCGAACAATTCCCTCCATCGATCGTCGTCCTGGCTCGCTGAATCCTCTTCCTCTTCAGAATCTGGGAACCCCTCCAACTCCTCTTCCTCGTCGGTGGTGGCAAAGTATTCCCTTCGGAACCTCGCTACAGGCTGAGGTTTACGTGGGAACCTCTGATGAAAAGTCTCTATTTAAACTTCGTCATTGACATCCTCTGCCCTAACCCAGGTGTTTTCCGACTCTGGTTCCCCTTCCCACATTACCAAATACTCTACTTGATCTCCCTTCCACCTGGAATCGAGGATCTCCGCTACATGGTAGCTGTGTTCCTTCTCCTCCATTGCTGGTCCCCTAGTGACCCTCCCTTCACTGTCTCCTCTATACGGTGACAGCAACGACCTGTGAAAAACTGGGTGCAGCTTCATGTGGTTCGGTAACCGGAGCCTGAAAGCCACTGGATTGACCTGCTGCATGACTTCAAACGGACCCAGCCTTTTGGGTCTTAATTTCTTACAACCTCCTTTGAACGGCAACCCTTGGGTTGACAGCCACACCTGGTCCCCCACCCTGATGCTTTCACCTTCCCTTCGGTTTTTGTCTGCCTGCCTCTTATATTCCTCCTTAGCCCTGTTTAAGTTGAGTTGGAGCTGGCGATGGATCGCTTCCATTTCTTCAACGAACTGTTCTGCAGCTGGAACGCTCCAGTTCTCCCCCTCCCCCCCTGGGAAGGCTCTGGGATGGCACCCGTGATTAGCCAAAAAGGGGCTCATCCCCGTGGACACGTTCTCTGCATTGTTGTAGGCAAATTCTGCCAACGCCAGCTTCTCCACCCAATCATTCTCTCTGTCATTAACATAACACCTCAAATATTGTTGGAGAACCCCATTTGCTCTTTCCGCCTGCCCGTTGGTTTCTGGATGACGGGCCGTTGAAAAATTAACCTCTACATGCAGTAAGCTCATGAGCTTCCTCCAGAACCTGGAAGTAAATTGTTTCCCTCGGTCTGAAACCACCCTCAAGGGGGCGCCATGCAACCGAAACACATTCTCTACAAACAATTTGGCTGTTTCTTCTGCTGTGACCGCATGTGAGCAGGCTATAAAGTGGGCCATTTTAGTTAACAGGTCTACTACAACCATGATGGCTGTTTTCCCTCTAGACCTTGGCAGATCAGTCATGAAATCTATTGCCACTGCTTCCCACGGTCTTTCAGGTGTGGGCAGTGGTTCTAATAAACCAGCCGGCGCCCGCCTCTCCCCCTTGGCTCTTTGGCATTGTTCACACCCTCTCACATACTCCCGCACATCTTCCCTGACCTTGGGCCACCAAAATTCCCTGGTAACCAGCCACATGGTCTTGTGTTGCCCAAAATGCCCTGCTGTGGGGCTATCGTGCAGCTGCTTGAGTACCTTCTCCCTCAATTCCCCTTCAGGTATATATAACGCTCCCTTATAATACAATGCCCCGTTTCTCTCCTCAAAACCACCGGATTTGTCTTCCTCCCTCCTGAGATCCCTGAGTTTGTCCTGGGCGTATGCATCCTGCACCGTACCCTCTACCAATTCCCTTTGCCCCACCAAAGTCGCCCCACACACCCAGCGGTCCTCTGGAATGATATGGGTTTCTTCGGGTGCTCCCTCCCCCTCCAAATATTCAGGTTTGCGTGAGAGAGCGTCCGCCCTAACATTCTCTGGGCCTGGCACGTAACAAATCTCAAAGTTAAATTTGGAGAACTCCTGGGCCCATCTCAACTGCCTTTGGTTGAGCACTCGCGCAGTTCTCCAATACTCTAGATTTTTATGGTCCGTGCACACTTGCACCTTATGTTGTGCACCAACTAGCAGATGCCTCCATCTCCGGAACGCCTCATGAATAGCAAGAAGTTCTCGGTCGTACACTGTGTAGTTCCTCTCGGATTTGTTCAGCTTTCGCGAAAAGAAGGCACACGGTCGCCACTCTGACTCCTCCTTCCCCGGCTGCAGAAGAAGCACCGCCCCTATGGCTCTGTCAGATGCGTCTGTTTCAACCCTTAGCTTCTTTCGTAAATCCACATGCAGAAGTTGTTCTTCAGAGGCGAAGGCCCTTTTCAGCTCCTCAAACGCTCGCTCCGCCTCCGCCGTCCATACAAACTTCTTTTTACTGCTGAGACAGTCAGTGATGGGCGCCGTCAGATGGGCGAAGTTGCGGATGAACTTACGATAAAAGTTTCCAAACCCTAGGAACCTCTGCACATCCTTCTTGGTTTTGGGTGTTTTCCATTCCAGCACTGCCTGTACCTTGCCGGGATCCATGGCCAATCCCTTGTCTGACAGGCGGTACCCCAGGAATTCCACCTCCTTGGTATGGAACCGACACTTCTCCAGTTTGACCCACAGCCTGTTGGCTTGCAGTCTGCTCAACACTTCTCTGACGTCTCTCACATGTTGCTCCTCATTCTCCGAATACACCAACACATCATCTAGGAAAGCAACGCAATTCTTGTAGAGCAAAGGGCCCAGTACGTGGTTCATAAAAGATTGAAAACACGCTGAGCCTGCTTGTAATCCAAATGGCATAACGAGGTATTCAAATGCCCCCAAAGGGGTAAACATGGTGGTTTTCCATTCATCCCCTTTCCTTATGCGTATCAGGTTGTACGCCCCCCTTAGATCCAGCTTTGTAAAAATCTTTCCCTTCCTCACCCTGGTCAAAATATCATCAATTCTGGGCATAGGGAAAACCACCGGTTCAGTCACTGCATTTAACCTCCTAAAATCGCATACAAGTCTCGGCTTGTCCGCGTTTTTTTTGTCCACAAAGAACACTGGGCTACCCCCTGCTGCTTTGGACTCTCTGATGAAGCCTCTCTTCAGGTTCTTGTCAATAAACCCTCGCAACTCCTGCATTTCTCTGTCTGACATGGCATACAACTTGCCCACGGGAAGCTGTGCTCCAGGGAGTAAATTGATCTGGCAATCAAAGGGTCTATGAGGTGGTAGTTGGTCAGCTTCCTTCTCGCTGAACACGTCGCTGAGATCTGCATACTGTGGTGGTACCTTCACCTTCTCCATTACGTCAGTCCCTGCTAGGGTGGCTTGGGCCCCTGCTGAACCCTTTTCCCCTTTGCAGTGTTCTAAGCAATGTGCTGAACCAAAGGACACCACTCTTTGATGCCAGCCAACCAGCGGATCATGTAGAGCTAGCCAGCTCATTCCCAAAATAATGGGAGCGCCTCCCAGGGTGGCCACATTAAACGCTATCAGTTCTGTGTGCCTTGCCACCCTCATTATCATTGGGACAGTCTGCAAGCTGACTCCTCCTCCCAACAACTCCCTGCCATCAATCGTGGTCACCTGCAGGGGGTTGCTTAAAGGGATAGTCTGTATCTGGTGTTCAGCAGCAAACTCCTTGCTCATAAAATTGCAGGAGCTGCCTGAGTCCAATAGCGCCTTTATTTTTAGGGGGTGCCCATTTTGCAGCTCTAGCGACACTTCAATCACTAGAGCAGGTCGAGGAGCTTCTGGCACGGGCACTTTCACTGCTCTTTGGCCTGGCTGCAGTGCCCCGATTGTGGCAACCAGGCGTTGGCTTTTACCTGCTCCGTTCCCCCCTGTTCTCCCCCCTCAACAGCTCCCACCATCCCTTGCCATTCCTTCCTCTGGGGGCAGACTCTGGCAAAGTGGCCTGGCTGTTGGCAGAGATAGCATTTCCGGGGGCCCTTTCCCTCCTTCTTAGCCCCCTCGCTGGTTTTTGAAAATGCGCGCGTGCGCGCTGTTCCGATTTCCATCGGCTCTGCCGGCGGGAAAGCTGGCTCAGGAATGTCTGGAATGCGGAACTCCTTCCAACGTTCCCCTCTCCCTTCCCGCCTCTCCAAGGCTCTTGCCTCCTGCCGCGCTCCTATGGTCAGCGCAGATTTGGTCAGCTGATCCATAGACTCCGCCCTGGGGCTCCGTGACAGCTCGTCTTTCACCGCCGAAGAAAGACCTTCTTCAAATAGCATTTGAATGGGTGCCGCCGATAAATCCCAACTCAGTCTGTGAATCAGCATGGTAAACTCAGTCCAGTACTCACGGACAGATCGACTTCCCTGCTTACAAGCCATTAGCTGTCTGCGCACCGCCCCTTCCTCAATATCGCTGGAAAACATGATATCCATTGCACGAAAGAACTTCCTCGTGTCCTTTAGTATGTCATTGTGCGTTGCCATTAGGGGTCGAACCCAGTCTCTCGCCCCTTTCTCAAGATGCCCAATTACAAAAGCAACTCGCGATTCCTCATCAGGGAACTCATCGAACTGCACATTAATGGCATATTGCATCTCTGTCCTAAAGGCATGGTAATCCTTGGGGTCCCCCCCAAATTTTTGCACCAATCCTGGTACCTTTCTGGGGAATTGAGTGGCTCTCCCCTTCTTGTCTGCATCCTGAGCCCTTCTCTCCTCCAGCCTCGCCGTCTGCAGCGCCAGTTGGACCTCCAACGCTCGGTATCTATCTTCCAAGCTTGGACCAGCTCCAGCCCCCGCTCCTCCGGTTCCGGTTGGTTCGCTCATGATGCTTTCTCTTGCACAGGCAGCGTACAGAGACTGTCGGACTGCTGTTAGGGATTGATTAGCTGCTTGTGCGTAAAAACGTGCTCCCTCAGAGTTTGTGCGACCCCACAAACCTCCGTGTGTGACGGAGCTCCTCAGACATGTCTGCTCTAGTCACTAGTAGAGTCCGACAGTGGCTGTCTGCGGAAGCGTTTCCAGCAAAGGAGCTCCTTAACGGAAACGCGTCTCCTGGACTCACGGCGTGACAGTTTCCGGCGAGGTGTGGGTCTCCCTATGGGAGACTCAGATACCTCCCCACTGTTCTCGCTGGAAGCTTCCCCGAGCCCTCCCTCCTGCTCGCATTCCCTCAGAGACCCACTCCTCCCCCTGCTGGTCCCTGCTTCAGCTGTTGAGTCTCTTTCTTCCTCCCTGAGTCCCTCCACCACCTGATGCTCCGATGGCAGTTCCCTGACACAGGGGCTTCTGTCTCAAGAGAATGGCATGCGAATTCTGCTGCGTACAATGGAACTTTGCAGAAAGCACCGCCTGGGTCACTCTTAAAGGTGACATTGGAGCGCTCCAAATCATTTGCCCATCTGCGTGCACAGGGAATAGTCGATCTAGCTGAAAGGCAATGCATCAAGATCTGCATTGACTGTTGCAATGTTGTTGTTGTTATCGAATAATTGTAAAATAATTGTAAAATTGTAAAATGGTTGTATAATCAAAGAAGGGGGAGTGGCTTTGTCTCTAGTGAAGGGACCCTGCAGTTCTGAATTTGCCACTAAAGTAATGATAAGGAAGCAGGTCTCTAGCCCACAAGCAATGGCAAAATCTGTGGTCCTCCATATATTGTTAGACTCCCAATACCCTCCAGTCCAACATCCTGGGATGATGAGAGTTGGAGTCCAATAAACATCAGTTAAGCATGCCACAGGATCCCTGTGCCTTATTTACACACTTGCCCCACAGGCCTGTGATGACTGTTGCCTCCATCAGAGACATGGCAGTGCAATCTTTGCAAACTTACTTGTGTGCAAAATGCACTTTGTCACTGTGTGGCTTATTCCCAGGTAAGTGTCTCTATGCGGGCAGCAACCATTTTGCGTGAGGGTTCCGTTCCCGGCTCTTGAGTGTGTTGGCGGAGAGCATCTAAGTGTCCCTGCCCCGTTCCGCTTCTGATCTGCATGCATCGATTGGACATGCTTAAAATAGAATGGCAGGACGCAAGTGGCGCTGTGGGTTAAAGCACAGAGCCTAGGACTTGCCGATCAGAAGGTCGGCGGTTCGAATCCCCATGACGGGATGAGCTCCCGTTGTTCGGTCCCTGCTCCTGCCAACCTAGCAGTTCAAAAGCACAGCAAAGTGCAAGTAGATAAATAGGTATCACTCCGGCAGGAAGGTAAACGGCATTTCCGTGCGCTGCTCTGGTTCGCCAGAAGCGGCTTAGTCCTGCTGGCCACATGACCCGGAAGCTTTACGCCGGCTCCCTAAGCCAATAAAGCAAGATGAGCGCTGCAACCCCAGAGTCGACCTAATGGTCAGGGGTCCCTTTACCTTTACTAAAACAGAATGGTACCCTTAATTTCCAGAAACCACAGTGGTGGTGCTGAATCCCGAAGAATGCAGCAGTCCTATCAACTCACACTTGTGAGATTTTAAAAAAGGCATCCCCTCCCACTGGAAGGGCAAAATGGGATTCGCTGGGACATGTACCACCAAACTGGGACAGCTTAGGGAGGGGAAGGCTTCTAGCCAAGATCTGCTTGCACGACTGGAGGCAGTGATGTTTCTGAAGGCCAGTTGCTGGAAACCACAATGCTCTTGTATGCAGGTCCTGCTTACAGGTTTCCTGCTGGTTGGTCCCTGTGAGAGCAGGATGCTGGACTAGACGGGCCGTTGGCCTAATTCAGCAGGCTCTTCTTGTGTTCTTAAGCCTTTGATAAATCGGAACCCCTTGGAGTGATGCCTCGACATCGTTGACATCAGGCCCTTGCTGTTCTGAGCCTGCTCGGCCGCCCCCAGCTCTTGACCTGCTGAAAGGTCTCCATTTAGATTAGATCAGGGCTTGAAAGGTGACCTCCAGATTCCATGTGTTTTGGCAACCTCCGGATCTCACATTACCTGACCCTTTTGCCGGCTCTCCTGGAAAAGCTTGCAGCTGCCTGGAATTCAGAGACTTAAAGTGTCTCATATATGCGCGCCAGACAGATGGAGAGAGTAGCAATGCTAGGTCCTGTGAACCCCCCACAAGGCGAGTGAGTATTTCCTTTCTCCATCCTGCCAGTCAGGGATTTATGACTCTGGCACGGAAAATTACAGACCTCTCAAGAGCAAGACTTGGCACCAGGTTTCTGGGGCTGGAGGGAATTCCCCTTCCTGTTTGCTCTCTGGAATGCTTAATCGCCTCTCCAGGGCCCTTTCCCAGCCTTTTCAAGTTCTCGCTCTCTCCTCCCCTATATTATGGGCACACAGACACACAGACACACAGACACACACACCCACACACACCCACACACACACACACCCCTCTTCCTTGCTCAGACTATGGAGAGGCAGTTCAGTTCAGTGCCAGCGGGGTGTTCATCTGGCAACTCGCAGTGTTTTGGTTTCTTGGACCGAGTAAGGTGTCAATCATGAACTAGGGAAAGTCTGGGCTGGGAATATTCCTGGGGTCATGAAGGCTTCGCACACTGGTTTTAACTGTAGGTTGTTGCTTCAGTGTTTTAGCCATTAGGGGCTCGGTGGGAGGGTGCTGGCCGCCTCCACCATAGGTGCCAAGCTCCCTTCGTCCGCCCCCCCCAAATTGAGGGGGCCCAGCATTGCCATTCAAATAGTGTGAGTGCACCCCCGTCATGTGATCCGTTATACAGGGCAGGACTTACCTGCCCCCTTCCCAATATTTTATTCAGGTTGGCACCCCTGCCCCTCATTGAGATTCTAGCTCTTGCCTTGAATTTTCTTTCGTTAGGGTGGGGGAACCAAAAGAGTAGGGGGAAGATGAAATGATTGACTTGTAAGGGACCTTTGAGGTCATTTGAACAGCCAAAAACATAAGAGCCTAGTGCAGGGGTCAGCAAGGTTTACTGGCCATGGGCCAGATCACTCCCGTGGAGATCATCCGTGGGCCGGACTAGTGCAGCGCAATACCAGAAATTGCATCTGCGCATGTCCGCGGTGCCAGAAATTGCTTCTGCGCATGCCCAGATGCCGAAAATAGTTCCTGCACAGAAGCAATTTTTGGCATCTGGGCATGCGCAGAAGTGATTTCTGGTATCTGCACGTGCATAGATGTGGTTCTGGCACCGCTCGGTGAGTCCCTGTGCCACACTGTGCCTGTTTAGCGGGTGGCTCAGTTTGGGGGTGGCTTGTGGGCCAGTAAAATGGTCTTCGTGGACTGGATTCAGTCCATGGGCTGCACGTTGCCAACCCCTGGCCTAGCAGCTGGGTCAGGTCAACCCCCCGTGTAGCCCGGCATCCTGGACTCAGGGGTAGACGCAGCGCTGCTTGTTCGCGCAAGTGTTTTGCACCTTCCACCCAATGGCATCCTCGTCAGAAGGCAAGGATGGTAATGGTGAGGAACTATCAATGATGCTCCTGTAGATAATCTCATAGAATCATCGAGTTGTCCCAAAGAAACCAGAGTCCTTTCTGTTGGGGATAATTCAGACTGAAATTCCCTGGTTTCAAAAAAGGTTGTTTATGTATGCCACTTCTGCAGCCTGTGTTTTGTTAGCCCCCAAATGGAAAACAAGCAAGGTCCTAACCAAAGAAGATTGGCAACTTAAGTTGACAGAATATGCGCAGCTTGCAGACTTAACATATAGAGTAAGAGAACAAGAAGAACATACGTTTAGAGAAGATTGGAAAATGTTCATTGAATATATGGGAAATAACTGTGTACAGCTGAAAACGCTGGCAGCATTAAGATAAGTTGAACAGTGTAAATAAGTTATGATGGATGCAATAATGGAATACTGAATGGTATAGTTTCTGTAAAATATGCAGGGATTTATGATATGTAAAATGAACTGTGGAAGAGAAGAAGGGAAGTCATTGATATCTTAAGGATATAAAAGTGAGTACTTTAAATTGGAAAATAGATATATATATATATTTATCTATCAATCAATTGATAGATCAATCAATCGATCAATTGATATATATATATGAGAGAGGGGGGGGGAATTGTAAAGCTACAAGGGACCCCCAAGTCCAACCCCTGCAATACAAGAATCTCAGCTAAGGCATCCATGATAGATGGCGATGGAGCTGGGATAGAAGGACTCAAGAGATCCCTGGGGTACCTCGGACCTATGTTGTTCAGGGCTTTGTCAATTAATACAAGGACCTTGTACCTGGCTTGGCTGTAAGTGGGTTCTAATGGTGGTGCGGCATGTTGTCACTCAGATGCCCCCACCAGCAGTCTGGCCACCACATTCTGCTGCAGCTGGAGCTTCTGGAAGCTTCCAGACCAAGCACATAACACGAGGGCAAAGGCATTTCTGCCTCTGCTGCTGTTCTTTGGCAACTGGTGATCCATCCTGTGTCTCTTACCTCTTTTCAGGAATTGGTGTTCTTACACTGTCACCCGGACGGTTTCCTGTCATATCCAGAATGGCACCTACCTCCAGAGAGTGTTCCAGAGCTGCTGGTGGCCCACGACTTGCACGGGGGGCAGGTGAGGAAGCCGAAAGCATTGGACCAGCCTCCCACATCCTTTCCAGCCTGTTTGCCTTCCCATACACCCTGAAACATGGAAACCGAGCTCTGCCTGCCTCCATTTCCAAACGAGTGGGTCACGTTTGACGGGTCGGTGGGGCTTGACACCTGCCAGTCACCCAGTGTCATATCTACAGCTGGTGGGTGGGGCTTGGCCAAAATGGCCCCACAGGTCAAACTACGAGGTGCGGTGGGTCCGTTGAGGCCCACTGGCTGGTGGTTTCTTTGCTTTAAGGCCTCTGTTGCCAATGCCATTTATTTATTTATCCTTACATTTACTCTTTTTATTTCATAAAATGTTCATACAGTGGTACCTTGGTTCTCAAACTTAATCCATTCCAGAAGTCTGTTCCAAAACCAAAGCGTTCCAAAACCAAGGCACGCTTTCCCACAGGAAGTAATGCAAAACGGATTAATCCATTCCAGACTTTTAAAAACAACAGCAATTTAAGATGAATTTTACTATCTAACGAGACCATTGATCCATAAAATGAAAGCAGTAATCAATTTACTGTACTATAAAATAAATAAGACAGTATTGTAGATGATAAAAATTAAAATTAACATTTTTTTCTTACCTGCACTGATGATAGTCATTGTTTGGATGGGGGGCTTTTATCCATTTCCGCAGTCACACAATCAGTCAGAATCAGTAGCTGAACTGGGTTCCACACAGTCACAAAAACAAATTAACCCAAAAAACCTTAGAAACAAAAGTGCAAAATAAATAGCAAAAACAAAAGCGCCAAACTTAATCAGTTCTGGAAGTCTGTTTGACTTCCAAAATGCTTGAAAACCAAGGCGCAGCTTCTGATTGGTACAGGAGCCCCAGAAACAATAGCCGACAGCCACATCGGACGTTCGGCTTCTGAAAAATGTTTGCAAACCGGAACACTTACTTCAGGGTTTTTGGCGTTTGGGAACCAAGGTGTTTGAGGACCAAGGCGTTTGAGAACCAAGGTACCACTGTACAGCTTGATTGTAAAAGCAAACCTCTAAGCAGTTTACAAAAAGAATAAAACAAACTGAATACCTCCTTTCTCCCCAAGGGGCTCAAGATGGCCTAGAGAATCTTGCCTCCTTGAATTTTCTCCTCATAGCAACCCTGCCGGCTAGGTTAGGCTGATGGACAGTGAATGGCTCAAGGCTTACCTAATTGAGTGTATCATGGCTGTGAGGGGATTTGAACCCTGGTCTCCTTGGCCCTTGGCCCTCCAACCACCCACTCTGCTCTTCCCTCCACAGCCCCACACTTTATTTTAGGAGTTGGGCCCCCACAGAAGCCCCAGGCTCTCTGCACTTGTAGCTCCTGTTGCCTGAAGAAGCCATTTTGTTTTTTGTCTCTCCTCAGCTATAGAACGATCGTCAGGCCAACGTACAAGCAGGCCTACAAGACGGTCACGGCTTTGGAGTGGAAATGCTGTCCGGGACACACGGGTTCCAATTGCGAGGCAGGTACGAGGCAGCCGGCTGGGGTGGGCGCAGAGATAAGGCTCGGTTCATAGCATCATAAAATTGTAGAGCTGAAAGGGGTCATCCAGTCCACCGTCTTGCAATGCAAGAATCACAGCTATGGTTGTTGGCATTGATATGACCGTTATGTGATTCTTTCTGCTTTGTACAGGTATGTAAGCAAATAAACACGTCCCCCAAGGGTTTTACGGTCTGAAACAGTGGGGAAGGGGAAAGGGAAGGATGGGTGGGGCAAAGCTATGCACCGCTGTCCGGTGCTGCCCCCTGAGATGTAACTTATTTATCTTATTTATTTCGCAAAATTTATATGCCATGTAAAGGGAAGAAACCTCAAAGTGGTTTGCGAAAAGTCGTCCCAAGGAGCTTGCGAGAGAGGCCGCCCTTGCCCTCTGCCTTGCTTGGATTTAGCTTGCGCATTTTCAGCCATGAAAGCGCGCAAGTTAAATGCGCATAAGATGTGACCTTGCTGTACGGCAACATACAGAAGCCCACAATGTTTCAATACTATGAATACCGTAAGACTGCATTAACAATGTCACACTTCCTGGCAATAGACAAAATACCAAGGTTGCTGGTCGGGTTCTCCTCGGTTCTAGAGACAAACAGCCCTCCTCTAATGTTGTTCATGGTCCTCCTGCAGCAACTTGCAAATCTTCCAGAAGGCTGAGTAGCAGTGTCCCGGGAACTGTGGTTTGCTGAGGGTGCCGTGAGCTGCTACCACAGAGCAGGTGAGACACAGGTGGCGCTAAACCACTGAGCCTCTTGGGCTTGCTGATCAGAAGGTTGGCGGTTCAAATCCCCACCTAGCAGCCTAGCAGCTCGAAAGCAGACCAGTGCAAGTAGATAAATAGGTACTGCTGCAGCAGGAAGGGAAATGGCGTTTCTGTGCGCTCTGGCTTCCGTCACTGTGTTCTGTTGCGCCAGAAGCTGTTTAGTCGTGCTGGCCACATGACCCAGAAAGCTGTCTGAGGACAAACACCAGCTCCCTTGGCCTGAAAGCGAGATGAGTGCCACAACCCCATAGTTGCCTTCACCGTACAGGGGTCCTTTACCTTTTACCACAGAGCAGTATGATTTAGAGTTCTCTAAGAGTGTTTGCTTATCGAAAGCATTTATAAATCTCTTAATTATTTTTAAATTAATGTTTCTGTGATGGGACAGGAGCTGGGTGAGGTGATTCTGCCTGAGGTGGTTCCTAGCTGACGACTCGTGTTGATCTTGTGTCTGGGCCTCAAATCCCAAATGGCAGGGGGAAGTTCAATGTCCGCTTGGTTTGGGTTGAAGGAAGCAATGACTCAGGATGACCCAGAACGGAGCTGACCGATTCATCCTGTCTCTTTCCCTCCCCTTGTCTTTGAAGCAAGGAAGGATGTGAGCAAGGGCCCAAGACTCCCAGATGCTGAGATGCTCTGGACCCAGGGGTCAGCAAACTTTTTCAGCAGGGGGCCGGTCCACTGTCCCTCAGACCTTGTGGGGGGCCAGACTATATTTTTTTTTGGGGGGGGGAGAAATGAACAAATTCCTATTCCCCACAAATAACCCAGAGATGCATTTTAAATAAAAGCACACATTCTACTCATGTAAAAACACCAGGCAAGACCCACAAATAACCCAGAGATGAATTGTAAATAAAAGGAAACACATTGTAAAACACATTGATGGCCAGATTTAGAAGGTGATTGGGCCGTATCTGGCCCAGGGCCTTAGTTTGCCTACCCATGCTCTGGAGGGCTGCACATGGGCAAAGAAGAAATGGAAAAGCCGGGAGAGTTTTCTGGGAAAGCTGAGGAGTGAAACTTTAGTACTCTATTTATAAAAACACAGGGAGATAGTAGAGTTGGAAGGGACCACAAGGGTCATTTAGTCCAACCCCCTGCAATGCAAGAATCTTTTTCCCAACATGGGACTCGAACCCACAGTGCTGAGACTTGAGAGTCTCATGCTCTACTGGTTGAGTTGAGCTTGCTTTTCTCCTCTTCCCTGCCCAGCCCTTTCTCTTTGTGTGCCCTGTCTCTTGTCTCATGCTCTACCAACTGAGCTACCCCAGCTATCTAGATGGGATATATAAGACAACAAGATAGGTAAAGGTAAAGGGACCCCTGACCATTAGGTCCAGTCGTGGCCGACTCTGGGGTTGCGGCACTCATCTCGCTTTATTGGCCGAGGGAGCCAGCGTACAACTTCCGGGTCATGTTGCCAGCATGACTAAGCCGCTTCTGGCGAACCAGAGCAGCACACGGAAACACTGTTTACCTTCCCGCCGGAGCGGTACCTATTATCTACTTGCACTTTGACGTGCTTTCGAACTGCTAGGTTGGCAGGAGTTAGGGACCGAGCAACGGGAGCTCACCCTGTCACGGGGATTCGAATTGCCAACCTTCTGATTGGCAAGTTCTAGGCTCTGTGGTTTAACCCACAGCGCCACCCAACAACAAGGTAGAGGTGTCCAAAATAATGCACGGCATGGAGAAAGTGGATAGAGAAAAGCTTTTCTTTCTCAGTCATAATGCCTGAACTCGTGGACATCAAATGAAGTTGAATGTTGGGAGATTCAGGACAGTTAAAAAAGGAAGCACACCACACAGTGCATGGTTAAAATGTGGAACACTCTGCCACAAGAGGCAGTGGCTCTATTTAAAACAGGCTGCAGGACATCACACCTGGAGGCAGCGGGGCTTGCAATGGGCATACAGGACAACCTTCTCTGTCTTTCATTGCCTCTCCCAAGCCAAAATGGCCAGAGGCAGCTTCCTCTCTCTGCCCCATGGTAGAGCCGGCCCTGTGAATGCCACTGATTGCGGTGACAAGACGGAGGGGTGGTTTGCGGCCAGGAGGGTAAGCTCCACTTAAACCACTCTGCACACTTCCTGAGCCTTAGTGAAGGGTTTTGTAGTCCCCCCAAACCCAGCTATGCTTGACTGCGCATGGAAAAGGGGACCAGTGTCGGTAACTCCAAACAGCAGGCTCAGATCATAACAGGTGGCAGGCAGCCAAGATGTCAGAAGTGATCCATAAAATAAAAGGACACCTGGTGCGAAATCCCATTATTGTGAAATCCTACCCGGTGGATGGATACTCCCTGTATTGAGTTTGGCAGAGCATAGTAGGAAATGAGAGAGGTCTGTGGTGGAGGGGAGGCTGACTGGGGCTGGTGGGGGGAGAGCGGGGAAGAGGGGGGAAGAGGGAGAGAAATAAGCCAACTTTGGAGAGAGGCACATTGGCAAGAGAAGAAAACCCTTAAAAGAGAATGCTCTGTTTTGCCAGGGAGATTCAAGACTATAATGTTGTTTTTTTAATTGGCTCTTGGTTTCAACAAATTTTTTATTCGGATCCCCTTTTATTTTAGTCATTTTAATATTTATTATGAGCAAATCATCTTCCCTTCTTAAAGCTGACCTTCCAGGGAAATTCAGCGTACTGTAGTTTATTTGTGGCCAAGTTAATTTCAGTTTCTGCAGCCTTGGTCTATTTCTGTGTGGCCGAACTCTGTTCGGCAATGGTTGAAGGTGCAGAAACAACCAAATAGGTCTGAGATCTGCGGGGTAAAGGTTGGTACAAATTGAATAAATCGAAATAAATAAAAAATAAATACCCCTTGTTCAGGTCCTGGTGCCCTCAAGCTGTTGCCATCATCCTTGGCCATTGGTTATGTTGGCTGGGGCTGATGGGAGGTGTTTTTTTTTTTTAAAAAATAGCTCTTATTAAAGATTTTCTTGTGTTAAAAAACAAACAAATAAACAAGGAAAAGTACATATAGCATCTCCGTTTTTGATTCGTAGGGTCAGTTTACATTTTGTATGAGACACTATTGTCACAGACATTGTGCGTTGGGGGGGGGAGATAGGAAAGAGAGAGGGACGGAGGGAGGGAAATGGGAATAATGATTTTTTGTTCTATTGCATAGTGTTTGTGCAGGGGTTTTTTGTGTGAGCATCATGTGAGTAGGTCCCTTATTTTTATTTTTCGCTCTATAAGATGCACCAGACCACAAGACGCACCTGGTTTTTGGAAGAGGAAAACAAGGGGGGGAAAATCTGAATCCCATAAGCCAGGACAGCCAGCAGGATCGCTGCGCAGCGATCCCGCTGGCTGTCCTGGTTTATGGAATAGCCGCACACAGCCTCTCCCAGGCAAGGGGAGCCTTCATCCAATGCCCGGGAGAGGCTGCACGCGGCTAAGGCTCCCCCAAGAGCCGTGCTCCCTTTAAAGAGCGTGAAGAGTGTGTGTGCGGCTCTTTAAAGGGAGCGCTGAGCAGAACCTCCCGCCTGCATTCGCTCCATAAGACGCACACACATTTCCCCATACTTTTTAGGAGGGGAAAAGAGCGTATTATAGAGCGAAAAATACGGTATTTATTTTTATTGGCATTGTGAGAGATTAGGGTGTCCAGAGCCTGGTTGGTTGCAGTGTGGTTTCATAGAATCGTAGTGTTGGAAGGGACCATGAGTGTCATCTTAGTCCAACCCCCTGGCAAACCAGGAATCTTTTGCCCGATGTGGAATTCGAATCCATGACCCTTAGATCGAGAATCTCAGGTTCTACCGACTAAGCCACTTTTTCCAGGTGAAGTGAACATGAGTGAGGGCTAACCAAAGTTGCTGACCTTTTTTTTAGGATTGAAGTTGTTGAGCTTTTGTTACGATTTTACCCCAGAGTTGTTGAGCTTTTTACCCCAGGGAATAAACTGCCACAGGGGCCAGATTAGACCGACCAGCAAGCAGGCCGGAATAGGTCCCTGAAACGGACTTTGAACATGCCTGGACTAAGCTATCCGAGCTGTCTTGTTTGTATTTGTGTTTGTTTGGAGGTGGGTTGCCGAGTCAGATGAGCCATACTGGCTGAGTCAAAGACTCGGTAACGGGACAGAGAAAAGGAAGCTTTTATTCACACAGCACATTGTTAAACTTTGGAACTCTTCGCCACAGGAGGCAGTGACGCCCACCAACCTGGATGCCTTTAAAAGAGGATTAGACAAATTCATGGAGGAAAAGGATATTAATGGCTGCTGGCGATGATGGGCTACAGTGGTGCCTCGCAAGACGAGAAGAATCCGTTCTGTGATTCTCTTCATCTAGCGGGTTTTTTCGTCTTGCGAAGCAAGCCCATTGAAGGATTAGCGGATTAGCGCTATTAGCAGCTTTTAGAGGCTTTTAGCGGCTTATCTGCTGATCGGATCAGCTGATAAGCAGCTTAGCGCTATTAGCGGCTTTTAGCTGCTTTTAACGGCTTATCTGCTGATCGGATCAGCTGATAAGCGGCTTAGTGGCTTAGAAAAAGGGGGGGGGGACCAGCAGGAACTCGCAAGACATTGTCGTCTTGCAAAGCAAGCCCATAGGAGATTCGTTTTGCGAAGCACCTCCAAAACGGAAAACTCTTTCGTCTAGCGAGTTTTCCGTCTTGCGAGGCATTCGTCTTGCGGGGCACCACTGTATCTTTGGCCTCCGTTGCAACTTTTAATTGTTCTCTGAGATGCGGAGGGAAAAAAGAAAAGAGGGATCAAAACCAGGACGGCTTCTGTAATTCCGGGACTGCCCCTGGAAAATAGGGACACTTGGAGGGGATGGTGTAAACAAGACTGAGCTAAATGGGCCCTTGATTCTGACTCTGCATAAGGCACTCTGTTCCTGTACTCCAGTGGCAGAGGTAATTGAGAGCGTTTTAGGTAAGAGGCGCAGGGACCCCTCCTCTTTCTCTTTCGACAGGCCCTGCCTGCTTGATCAGCGATCTGTTTTCCTAGGCGTGGGGCTTGCCTTTCTGTGACGGCATCCTTTCATCTCCTGAACCATCTGACTTACGAAGGTGACAGCCTCCACGGGAAATCATTCGCCCTTCCTGTTTGTTGAGTGTCCCTTGCTGGGTCAGCAGCACGGCCGCCCTCCTCCAGATCCCGTTGGCCCACCTCATTTCCTTTGCTTGCTGTGGTCATCTCAGCCCATTTCATGGCGAAAGCCGCACACATTTTAATAAAGCATTCCGGGGACGAAGGGAAGAGGCAGCTCAATTCAACTTACGCAGGAAGTAACAGCTGGCAGATGCAGATATCGCTGAGAGGTCATCTTCAAATATCTGAAGGGCTGTCACATGGAAGATGGAGCAATCTTCTTTTCTGCTACTCTGGAGGCTAGGGTCTGAAGCAATGGGTTCAAATGACAAGAAAGTTGATCCTGGCTAAACATTAGGAAGAACTTTCTGATTGTGAGAGCTGTTTGACAGTGGAAATTGAAATACTTTATTGTCACTTGTACAACTTGTATACAGTGAGATTACACAAGCACCCCCCACTCAGCTCTCTTAATTCCCCTCGTTTACTGACGCACACCCACCAAACCTGAAAGTCAGTTGCCCTGTTGTTATCTTTTCATTCAGCAGCCTAACAGCCCACGGACAGAAGCTGTTCTTTACCCTGTTGGTGCGACTAATCATACTTCTATATCTTCTGCCCGAGGGCAGGAGATCAAGAAAGTGCCAGCCAAAGTGTGAATCATCCCTGAGAATTTTCCTCACTCTCCTGAGGCAACGTTCTTCTGCTATTTAATCCAGCGGATTCACAGGACAGCCCATAATATCTTGTGCTGTATTCACCACCCTCTGTAGGCCCTTCCTATCAGTTGATGTCAAACCAGCGTACCACACAGTGATGCAGTATGAAAGGACACTTTCTATTGTTGACAAGTAGAAGGAGATCATCAAATGTTGATTGACATTGTTCTTTTGCAATACTTTGAGGAGATGGAATGGACAACCTTGGAAGCTGATGGGCTCTCCTTTGTTGGAGGTTTCTAAATGGAGGCTAGAAGGCCATCTGTCAGGGATTTCTTTAGCTGTGATTGCATAGGCTAAGCCAGATGACTCTTGGGGTTACCTTCCAAGTCTGGAATTCTTTGATTCTGTTATTTCAGGGATTTCCCATAAAGTACAAGTGTGGAAACTCTTTCAGCCTGAGGGGCTGTGTTCCTTTCTGGTCAACCTCCCAAGGGCCACATGTCAGTGGTGTGTAGGGCCAGAGACAAATGTTAGCAGAGCTGCTTATGTGAGGCTTATTCCACCTCTTTACCTTCTTGCCAGTCAAGCAAGAGACTTTGGAGTTTAAGGACACTTTCCAGCTAGACCAAAGCACTGAGGCAGTGCTACTGAGAGGTGTGGTCTGGGGAGAAAAGTGTGACAAGAGAGGGGGATGGTATGGGTAAGGTCCTGAGGGCCTGAACGAGAGACTTGGGGACCACATTTGGACCCCCCCCCCTGCAATAAAGCATGCCACATTTCTCCCCACTCCTTATTATTACAATTTGGCACCCCCTCTCTAAAAGCAGGTTAGAACAACAAACAAACAGCTTTAACGGCACGACATGTAACTCTTACCTGGTCCTGGCAAGTCTTCTCCCTGGTTATCTTGTCCCTGCATTGATTCCTTGGCAGCTAGCCTCTGTGATCATGAGGTCTGGAAACTTGAGTGTGAAATGAGTACAGTGCTGATAGTGAGAGGGAAAGGGTGACCTTTCGTATATTCCTTGCATTTAGCTTGGGAGCTGCTTGGAGGAGTCTAGTAGAAAAACAGGATGCAGATTTATCAACCAAACAAATGTGTAAACAAATAATTAGAAGGGAGAGCTACTGTGCCTTTGTGTGTTCCAGTTAATCGTAGCTTATCTATCCAGGAACTAAACTTCCTTTTCAGTTTAGGGGGGAAAGAGAGTAAGGGAGGAACAAAATAGTGATATTTTAAATAGTGCATGGCTTGGAGTAAGCAGACAGAAAAAGCCCCCCACTTAAAATACTAGGAAAGCAACATTCAAAGGAGCTGAATGTTGGAAAATTGAAGACAGACAAAAGGAGGAATTTCTTCATGCAGCATATAATTAAGATGATAGAACTCACTCCCACCAGGGCTAGTGATGGTCGCCAACTTGGGAGGCTTTAAAAGAGGATTAGACAAATTTATGGTGGAAGATAAGGCTATGAGGAAGATAAGGCTATGCAATGGCTATACTCTGCCTCTCGCTCAGAGGCAGTAATGCTTCTGAATACCAGTTGCTGCAAATCACAAGTGGGGAAACTGGCTGTAGTGCTTAGGTCCTGCTTAGGGGAACCCCATTGGAACATCTAGTGGCTCCTAAACTTCCCCCCATAAACTCATCCCCAGTGCTCCTTACCCTACAAAAAGCATTATTCAGAATAGCAGTTTGCACGACCCACTAAGGAAGATAATTACAGAATCAAATTTAAAACAGTAACAATTAGTTTAACATTTCCCCCCAAATCCAATTGAAACTGCAGCACAACCTCGGTTTTAGAACGTCTCAGCTGCCGAACGTTTCGGAAGCTGAACGCTGAAAACCTGAAAGTGAATGCTTCCGTTTTCAAACGCACCTTGGAAGTCGAATGGCTTCCACAGCGTGTTTTTCCATTTTCACCATTCATTTTGACTACAGCCCCTTGATTTTCAGTTTTCGAACGTTTCGGAAGTCAGACGGACTTCCGGAACAGATTACGTTCGAAAACCGAGGTTCCACTGTATTTAGTTTAATTGATGAACTTGATCCAGTGATACCAGTTTAAAAAACTGGTCTGATGGTCATTTACGCCCCGTCACCCCTTACCTCTTAGTGCCCCCCCAGCAATCCCCACCCCTAGAAGCCTAGAGATTTCTCACTGCCTCCTTTTTCTATCTTGCCAGCTGCATCGCTTCATGCCTGTGATCTGCACAAACACCCGCCCTCCTTTCTCTTCCATTCCCCTCCTTTCAAAGCAAATATTTACATTGCCAAATGCATTCCGGTTCAGATTAAGGGGAAAGGGGGGGGGAAAGGGGAGATCGTGGTCCTCAGGGTGGTCTCAGAATGAGCCATCGAGAGATCAGCATGTTCCCTTATTGGTTGGGACAGCTGATGATGCTCTGACCTGGTGTGACTTGAAATCAGGATGGGGTGAGTGGGTGGGGACAAGGCTGATGACATCCATTTGGCCACCCAGATGTGACAGCCTTGTGGAGAGGACCTTGTCTCAGCGTGCCACCAAATAAGTACTGTACTGGGAGGCTGAAGAAAGCTTCTCCTATCTACCAGCAGATACAGTGGTGCCTCGCAAGACGAAATTAATTCGTTCCGCAAGTCTCTTCGTCTTGCGGTTTTTTCGTCTTGCGATGCACGGTTTCCCATAGGAATGCATTGAAAATCAATTAATGCGTTCCTAGGGAAACCGCCTTCAGACCAGGTCCGGGGACAGACAAGGGCTTTTCTTCCCACCCCCAGCATTTTAAAAAACCCTGGGACAGCGGAGGACTTCTCCGCTGTCCGGGGCGATCTTAAAATGCTGGCGGGCGGCATTTTAAAATCGCCCCGGACAGCGGAGGACTTCTCCGCTGTCCGGGGCGATTTAAAAGCCCCTGGGAAGGCAGGCAGGGGGGACAAAGACTTTCGCCCCCTGCCCGCCTTCAGAAGGTGTTCCCGCCACCCGCCCCGCTTCGGAACAGCGTTCCGAAGTGGGGCGGCTGTGGCAGGTGTCCCCGCTTCGGAACAGCGTTCCGAAGTGGGGCGGCTGGGGCAGGTGTTCCCGCCCCCCCTCCCCGCTTCGGAACAGCGTTCCGAAGTGGGGCGGCTGGGGCAGGTCTTCCCGCCCCCCTCCCCGCTTCGGAACAGCGTTCCGAAGTGGGGCGGCTGGGGCAGGTGTCCCCGCCCCCCCTCCCCGCTTCGGAACAGCGTTCCGAAGTGGGGCGGCTGGGGCAGGTCTTCCCGCCCCCCCTCCCCGCTTCGGAACAGCGTTCCGAAGTGGGGCGGCTGGGGCAGGTGTCCCCGCCCCCCCTCCCCGCTTCGGAACAGCGTTCCGAAGTGGGGCGGTTGGGGCAGGTGTTCCCGCCCCCCCTTCGGAACAGCGTTTTAAAATGCTGGGGGTCGGGAGCGAAGCGCTGCCGACCCCCAGCATTTTAAAATCTCCCCGGGACAGAGACTTCTCTGCTGTCCCTTGGAGATTTTAAAATGCTGGGGGTCAGCAGCGAACGCTTCACTCCCGCCCGCCAGCATTTTAAGATCGCCCGGGGCAGGTGGGGGGGAAGGCAGGCGGGGGGGAGCAAAGACTTTTGCCCCCCGTCGGCCTTCAGAAGAGGTCCTCTTCTGAAGGCCGGCTGTGGGCGAAAGTCTTTGCTCCCGACCGCCAGCATTTCCCTATGGGCTTTCGTCTTGCGATGCAAGCCCATAGGGAAATTCGTCTTGCGAAGCGCCTCCAAAACAGAAAACCCTTTCGTCTTGCGGGTTTTCCGTCTTGCGAGGCATTCGTCTTGCGGGGTACCACTGTAATCAAACTACCGGTTCAACTACTGTGGGATCCATTCCCACCCACAAGAGGCAGTAAAGAACAACAAACTTGATTGGCTTTAACAGAAGATTAGACAAATTTGTGAAGGATAATGATTATTGTTATGTTCATCCCCACCCTGCCTTTTTCCCTGACAGGGACTCAAGGCGGTTTACAGATAAAATAAGAACAGCTAAAAATGGGCGGGGGGGGTGTCATTAAAAATCAGTTAAACATTAGTAGAATTAAAACTAACCAACCAGCCAGCACACACACGAGCACACACAGTGGTACCTCGGTTTACAAACTTAATCCGTTCTGGAAGTCTGTTCTTAAACCAAAGCCATTCTTAAACTGAGGCGTGCTTTCCCTAATGAGGCCTCCTGCCACCGGTGCCCTTCCACCGTTCGGCTTCCATTACAGGTGGCCCCCCATTTATGCAGCGGTTATGTGAAATTGCATATAATTGAAACCCATTGAAAAACCCTTCAAAACCCCTGTTACGCCGTTTTGGTGGCATTTCAGTGACATCTTTATGCAGATATTGAAGCTGCATAAACAGGGGGTTGGTTGCCTGTACAATAAAAAAACTATAGAATAAGGCTGTCCACAGCTACTAACCCTTATTGATGTGTTCCATACTATCCACTGTTGGAGGCAGTATGCTTAGGCCCTGCTTTTTCCTTTATGCTATGCCTTTAGCTCTTAATTATTCCATAAGTTGCTTAGAGGCGGCCGCCACGCTTTTGTATTAAGCGACCAACAAGTGTTTATTTTTATTTTAAAAAAAATAGTAGCTATGGACAGAATGAAAAGATCTCTGGTGACTTGACTCCCAAGACCCATCTGATCTGATGCTTCATTTCCAACTACATGGCTCTTCTCGAGGCATGCAAAGCAGGTGCTCTTCCTCTGAGCTATGGCCCTTCCCCTTAAAAAAGGTTAAGTTTCTAGTCCTCAGCATTGTAAATAAAGGGTTGCATTAAATAGGAACATAAGAAGCAGCCTTGTACCAAATCAGACTATGGGTCCATCAGTGCTGTCTACACTGACTGGCAGTAGCTCTCCAGGCACATTGCCAGTGATACCTGGAGGTACCTGCGATTCAACTGGAGACCTTCTGCCTGCCTGCAAAGCAGATGCTCTACCACAGAGTTACAACCTGTCTCCATTGGCCAATGTCGTTCAGTGCTATCTGCACTGACTGGCAGCAGCTCTGCCCCTAAGCAACAGCCCTTCTACTGTGGCGGGTGGCGCTGTGGTCTAAACCACTGCACCCATCGGGCTTGCCAATCAAAAGTTTGGCAGTTCGAATCCCTGCGACGGGGTGAGCTCCCGTTGCTCTGCCCCACCTCCTGCTTACCTAGCAGTTTGAAAGCACGCCAGTGCAAGTAGATAAAGAGGTACCACTGCTGCGGGAAGGTAAACGGCATTTCTTGCCGTTTCCATCATGGTGTCCCATTGCGCCAGAAGCGGTTTAGTCCTGCTGGCCACATGACCTGGAAAGCTGTCTGTGGACAAACGCCGGCTCCCTCGGCCTGAAAGCGAGATGATCCCCCCATAGTCGCCTTTGGCTGGACTTAACCGTCCAGGAGTCCTTTACCTTTTACCTTCCACTGTGTGATCAGGGTTTGGGGGAATTTCCAAATTCCCTGGCCGGGCTAACTCCACGGAAACCACCCTAGGAATTCTTTTCCTCCTGGGGATCTCAAACGGCAAAAAGGCTTTGTTACCTAGCAGAGTTGGGGATACAAGCTTGGCTCAAGAGGGATGAACCAGACGGCAGTCTTGGGCAATCTTGTCTCTTTCCCACCCCATCCCAGCATGGGAAGCCAGCCCTCCAGACCCGTGTAGGAGACAGACCTCCATCTGGAGGAAGCCAACTGCAGTTCCAAGTGATTCAGACAGCGGATTTCCTCAGTGACTCCCCATGCCAACAGGAACCTCATTCAGAGAGCCATACGGCTGCTGCCCTAACCCCACCTTCCCCGGAATAAGCCCCACTGAATCCAACAGGGCTTACATCTGAGCAACTGTGGTTAGGATTGCGACAGCCCTATGGCTACATCCGCACTGTATTTATTTATTTACTTATGTTTCATTTTTGTTTATGATTTTCAATTTTATACTTTTCAATAATTTTACCATCGTTTTAACATTTCAAAGTGTGACTTGTTCCCCCCCTTTCTGCGCTTCCTTAAATTAATTTTTGTATATATTTTCTGCATATTCCAAATTAACTTAACTTACTCATTTATTCATCTGCTTTAATATATATACTCTTATAAAACTGCAGGTTATTAAAATAACCCTGCCAATGTTCTTATCTGTTTACAGTTTGTTTGTGTTTTTGGTAAATATTTACTAAACCATTTCCATGCTTTTATAAAAAGTTTGCTATCTTGATTTCTTATTTTTCCAGTAAGTTTTGCCATTTCAGCATATTCTGTAAGTTTTTTGTATCTGTTCTTCTTTCACTTGGACTTCTTCTTCTTTCCATTTTTGGGCAAGTAACATTCTTGCCGCCGTAGTTCCATACATGAATAAATTTCTATTCAGTTTGGGTAGTTCTGTTCCTATAATTCTGCCCACACGATATTTAAAGCACCAGGATACCTCCTTAAACAGCTGTGGCTTCCCTCAAAGGATTCTGGGAACTGTAGCATGTTAAGGGTGCTGAGAGTTGATCGGAGACTCCTGCTCTGCTAACAGAACCATAGATGTCAACTTTTCCCTTTTCTTGCGAGGAATCCTATACAGAATAAGGGAATTTCCCATAAAAAAAGAGAAATGTTGACAGCTATGTACAGAACTACAATTCCCAGAATGGTTAAGCAGAGATCTGGGAACTATAGCTCTGGGGGAGGAACTTGTGGCCTCCAGACTACTCCCACTGCCCTTAACAACAGCTCCCGGGTTTCTTTGGCAAAAGCCACAATTGTTTAAATGCATGGTGGGAATGTGGGAGGAACAGTGCCTAGCTTAGGGTCAAACGACTCAACGACATGGCGTGTGTTTTTTTTAAGTGTGCTTAAGTTTGGGTGAGCTCCGATCTGCCCTCGGGCTGAAATAGGTTCCCTGCCACAACCCTAAAGAAGAGAAGAGTTTGGATTTGATATCCCGCTTTTTCACTACCCGAAGAAGTCTCAAAACGGCTAACATTATCCTTTCCCTTCCTTCCTCACAACAAACACTCTGTGAGGTGAGTGGGGCTGAGAGACTTCAGAGAAGTGTGACTGGCCCAAGGTCACTCAGCAGCTGCATGTGGAGGAGCGGAGACGCGAACCCGGTTCACCAGATTACGAGACTACTGCTCTTAACCACTACACCACACTGGCTCTCAATTCTAAACAATTCTCCCCCATCTTTTTCTTCCTTTTCAGAGACTGCTGGCTACCAGGATCCTCAGGACGCTGCTCATGGGGCTGCCCCTTTGCGCAGACTGCCAGCCCGGCCTGCAGCTTATTCTGGTGAGGGTTGAGGACCTAAGACGAGCCCTGCGGAGTCAGGCTCCTGTGCATCCTGTGCTCGTGGCGGCCACCTCAATGGGAAACCATCAAGCAGCACCCAAGCCCTAGAGCAACCCTCTTCCCTCCTGTGGCTTTTAGCAACCGGTATTCAGAAGCATTGGGACGCGGGTGGTGCTGTGAGTTAAACCACAGAGCCTAGGACTTGCCGATCAGAAGGTTGGCGGTTCGAATCCCCGCAACGGGGTGAGCTCCCGTTGCTCGGTCCCTGCTCCTGCCAACCTAGCAGTTCGAAAGCACGTCAAAGTGCAAGTAGATAAATAGGTACCGTTCTGGCGGGAAGGTAAACAGTGTTTCCATGCGCTGGTGTGGTTCGCCAGAAGCGGCTTAGTCAGCTGTACGCCGGATTCCTTGGCCAATAAAGCGAGCGCCGCAACCCCAGAGTCGGCCACGAGTGGACCTAATGGTTAGGGGTCCCTTTACCTTTACCTTTATTCAGAAGCATCACTGCCTCCTACCGTGGAGGCACAGCATAGCCGTTGTGCCTAGTAGTCGCCAAGAGCTTTTTCCTCCAGGAGACCCTCCCCAAGGGTCTCTAAGCAGAGCGCCCTTGCCCTTGGGCTGGTGTATGTTGTCTTACCCAAACTGCACCGTTGCTTTCCTCCCCTTCGCTCTTGGCATTTTGGGCAGACAGCAGAAATGGCAGGTCCTAGCACACCTTTGACTTGAGCTGCAGGCAGGGTGTACATCGTTCTCCCCTTATTCAGTCCCCACAACAACCGTGCGAGGGAGGTTAGGCTGAGAGGCAGCGACTGGCCTGAGAGCCCACAGTGAGCTTCATGGCCGAGCGGGTGATTTGAACCCCAGTCTCCCAGCTCCTACCAGGTTGGCGCTGTGGGTTAAACCACAGAGCCTAGGGCTTGCCCATCAGAAGGTTGGCGGTTTGAATCCCCGCGACTGGGTGAGCTCCCATTGCTCGGTCCTGCCAACCTAGCAGTTCGAAAGCACGTCAAAGTGCAAGTAGATAAATAGGTACCGCTCCGGCGGGAAGGTAAACGGCATTTCCGTGCGCTGCTCTGGTTCGCCAGAAGCGGCTTAGTCATGCTGGCCACATGACCTGGAAGCTGTATGCCAGCTCCCTCGGCCAATAAAGCGAGATGAGTGCTGCAACCCCAGAGTCGTGCGCGACTGGACCTAACAGTCAGGGGTCCCTTTACCCTTTACCTTTACCTCCTAGCTGCTAGTCCGACACTCTAACCATTATGCCGGCACTGGGTCTGTGTTGGGTATAGAGCATTTGAGATCTCTTTCATGGCTTTCAACTCTTATTTGCTTGTTTGTTCCAAAGTCATGTTTCAAAGCAGCCTCTGTGTGTCTCTCTCTGTGTGTGCGCAGTTCTGATTCCCATTAGTTGGATCTTAGCGATGAGTGAAAAATACTTCTCTTTCCACTCCCCTCCAATAAGGACAGCAGGGATATTTGTCATGGCTGCAGCGCCTCACCAGGGAGCTAATAGAATTGGTTCTACAATGCAAAGCACTAATCTGCCCAGTGTGGGAATTGGCTAAGCTGGCTTGGCAGAGCGCTGGCAGCCCTTTGCAGGCTGAGAAATTCCTGGATGTCCCTCTGGCACTGCTTTCGCAGTAGTGTGAATTTGCCTTCCCCAACCTGGTGCCCACTCAGATATCATCATCATCAATAATAAGCATCTTCCACACAATGGCCTCAAGGCAACATGTGAAAGAAACAGCAGAAAACAGCGGAAAGCACAAAAGAACAGCCTCTATATTTAAGACAAAACTTAAACAATACAAAATAGACACCTGGCAGAAAGACCCATTTATCCAGCTGGGAAAGCATTAATACAGTCGTACCCCGGAAGTCGAATGCCTTGTGACGTGAACATTTTGGCTCCTGAACGCCACAAACCCAGAAGTGAGTGTTCTGGTTTGTGAACGTTCTTTGGAACCTGAACTTCCGACACGACTTCCGTGGTTTCCGATTGGCTGCAGGAGCTTCCTGCAGTCAATCGGAAGCCATGCCTTGGTTTCCGAACATTTTGGAAGTTGAACAGACTTCCAGAACGGATTCCATTTGACTTCCAAGGTATGACTGTAATAATAATAATAACAATAATAATGGTAATCATAATAGTAATCATAATAAATTGTATACTGTACTATACCGATAGATCTCAGGGCAGTTCACAACATAAAATCACAACACAAAAAATACATAATAAAAACAAAACGTCTTCAGTTGTTTCTGGAAAGCACAGGCAGTTGGAAACTTTCTGCAGGGACCTATTGGGTATAGAAGAGACTTTGCACCACAACACCCACCGGTCCCTCCCAGCCATACCTGGAGATGCTGGGGTTGAACTTGGGACCTTCTGCTCACAAAACCAGTTCTTGTACCTTCTGGAACATAGGCAGCAGACCCATTGGTCCATCAAGCTCAGTGTTGCCCTACACTGACCGGCAGTGGCTTTCCAGGGTTTCAGGAAGGGGTCTCTCCCATGTCTAGCTGGAAATGCCTTTGGGGAATGAGCCCAAGACCTTCTGGATGCAAAGCACCTGAGCTATCGCCCTTCCCCTTAGAAACAAGTTAAGATTCCTTCTGATGTATAAAGGGTTGGATTAAACAGGAGCATATGAAGCCGCCTTTTACCCAGTCAGACCATTGGCCCATCTAGCTTAGCATTTCCTACACTGACTGGCAGTGGCTTTCCAGGGTTTCAGAGAGAGGATGTTTGCCAGTCTTACCTGGAGATGCAGGGGTGTGTGAGAGTGGGGTGGCCACATCCACTGATGGCATGTGGTCCTTAGAGAATTAACCAAGGACAAATGTGGCCTCCGGGCCAAAAAATAGATACCGTATTTTTCGCTCTATAAGACGCACCAGACCACAAGACGCACCTAGTTTTTGGAGGAGGAAAACAAGAAAAAAAATATTCTGAATCCCAGAAGCCAGAACAGCAAGAGGGATCACTGCGCAGTGAAAGCAGCAATCCCTCTTGCTGTTCTGGCTTCTGGGATAGCTGCGCAGCCTGCATTCGCTCCATAAGACGCACACACATTTCCCCTTACTTTTTACGAGGGAAAAAGTGAGTCTTATAGAGCAAAAAATACGGTAAATGTTAGCTGCCCATTTTAACTTCTCCCTGTCTCACCTGATTCCCCAGGTTGTTTAAACTGCAGCAAATTCTCAGAACTGCTGGAGAGGGTCAACTTCTTAGAAGCAAAGGTCAGTCTCTTTCAATATAATTTTATATACTCTTGAAGGGGCAGTGGGGTTGAGGTGGGTCTCAGCTGGGCTGCTTTATCCAATACCTCTCCTCCACCTCTCCAGCCTTGTCAGAAATCATTATTTCAGTGTGGCAGATTTGCAACTCTTTGTCTGTTGATATCAGACAGACGCCTTCATTGTATTTTTTTCCTCCCGGTGCCTGCTTTTTTTTTTTTAAAAGATATTTATTGAGAATTTTAAAGTTACAAAGAAAAAAGAAGGGAAAAATAAGAAAGAGAGAAAAAGAAAGAAAAGAACAGATAAAAATAACAATTAAACAATACAAATCAATAAAAACCAAAATCAAAAAGAAAAAAACAAAACACACAATGCAACACAATCAAAAAACAAAAATATACAACAAATTTAAAAACAAATCCAATATTCTCAAATCCTTAACTTTCATTAACTTATTTCATCAACCTCCTCACACCTCCCTTTTTTGTATTCTAGTTGTTAATTATCTCAGCAAATCCTTTCCATCTTTCACAATATTCTGTCATTAAATTACCTTGATCTATTTTAACCTTATCTTACCATAAAAAACCTTAAAACTTAAAACTTAAATCTTATTTATACCGAATTCTTTTAACCATAACATATTCTTACATAATTCTTTTTAACATTTCTGCTAAAGCCAAATAATTTCATTCCAACATTTTTCTGATACTCATTAATTTTGCGATACTTTTCTAAATAAATTTTTAAAACTTTGTTCCAATCTTCATCCATCGTCTCTTCTCCTGGTCTCGGGTTTTGTCAGTCCTTTCTATCCCATCCATCTAGTCCATCAACCTGGTAACCTTATATCCGAGGCTCTTAAGTCTTTTCCATGTCCCTTCCGCAGGTCTTCTTCATGTTTATACTTGTACTTTACTTTGTCTTCTGCTCCTTTCACTCTGGGAGGCTCCAACTTGACAATATTTTTGTCCCTTCTCGACAAGTCAGCCCCTTTTCCATAGTCAACACTGAAATCCATGTGATATTTAAAGGCATGTTTCAAGGCCCCTCCAAAATTAGGGGCCCCCACAGCTCCGAGCTCTCCCCGGCCTAAAGCCAGACTTGGAAAATCAAAACATCTCTGCATGGGGGGTCCATCCAGCCCCCCATCTCCAAACCAAGCAGATCTCCGTCTCTCCAAATCTGACTTTTTCCAGGTTCATTCATCAAATCCAACGACTCATGTTCCTGCTGGGCCACAGCTCCCTCCATCTCTGCCACCCGAGGTCCAGCAACAGCCTTCTCCCTCATCTCATCTGTCAAAGCACATTCCTGGGTTAATTCCTGAGTGGGTTCTATATAGGTACCCACTGCCTGTCCAAAATTTCCTATTGCAACTGTCATCAAATCCATTTTCTCATGTAACTGTTCCAATAAAGCACTTGTCTTGCAAAAGGCAAGCACCAGAGCCTCTGAGCACATTCTTGTTCAAGGTCGAAGTCTGGTCCCACGATCTTAATCTTTTACAGCTGCAAAACTCCCCAGTTCGACTTTAATAACAGTTTCACAAGCTCCCTCTAGGGGAAACAATTTCTATTTGTATCCATCTTTTTTTCCTTTTTTTTAAGGCAGATTTAGCAACAAAGTTTTCCTTTTTCGGATATTTTGTCAATATTTTGTTCCTTTTAAAAGCGAAAGGGAACAATGGAATCAATATGTTTCTGTTCTTTTAACTATCTGTCAAAGATGTTTGTCCATAGTCAATGGGCTTCTCCAAAACGTCTGTCTTGACACCCCGCCCCCAGGTTCAAGATGGTGGAAAATTACCTTTCTTTACTCTCTCTTCTGCAGGTTTAAACAGTCTAAAAAAAGGTTTCCCCCTCTTCTCCTGCTTCCAAGGGGGGTTCAGTAATTTTAAATGATGAAAATTTAGTCCTTTACAAACGACTTTCTGAACTCTAGCTTGCCGTGTCTTTGCTTCAATCTATCTACAAAAGCGGAAGGCGGACTTCCTGTTTAGACCTTCCCGCTTTTGGTGCCTAATTAAGAAATTTCACAGTCCAATTTTCCGTTCTACTCACGGGCAGTTGTTTGAAATCCAATTGTCCACAGGAAAAAGTCAGCGCTCTCCGGCAACAGCAATGCGGCTTCACTCCGTGAAAGAAGCAGTCGATTCAAAGCACCGCGCCACTCACCCCACGTCTCTCCGGATCCCCAAAACCGGGTTTCCTCGCGAGTGGAGGGGGCGTAAAGGTGCCAGCCGAATCCCACGTCCACAGGCTTCTCCCGCCTGTGGTTTTTGATGGGTCTCTGCCTCGCCGTGGCGGTTCAGACCCTGTTTTCCACGGAGCGGGTTCCTCCCGATCGGAGGAAATCCGCCATTGCCAGAGGCACCAACCCGGAAGTCTGCTTATTTTGTTTTCATTTAGGCAAGCCTTTCCAAATATATGAATGTTAATGTTGTTCGGCGTTAATTATTTTTTTCAGATGCTTTTCCTTGTTTTTAACTGTTTCTTAACTGGTAATTTTAATATTTCTTGTAAACCGCTGAGAGGTCTTAGTTCAATCAATTGGCATGTAAATGAAAAAAATAAATAAGTATGCAATTTCATCAAAGACCAACAGCATCAGAAGGGTAACAGCTCTGCATGTGGGGGGACACAGAGTGGAATGAAAAGGATGCCTTCTTGCCCCTCTAATCACATATGGTAGCCAATATAGCTAGCATACTGATCTGAACACACAACCATCACATACTCAACCCCAACCACGCTACTTCTGGACGTGTGTCTCCCTGCCTGTGCATGTATCGGGGTGAAGACCTTTGGCCTGCTTTGCTGGAGATGTTCCCCCTTGTCTTCAGGTAGCGACCCTCTCTGCGGCTGAATCTGTGGACTCTCTGGTGCCCGGCAGACGACTTCCTCCTAAGGGAGGCGACTCTCCTGATTCCGTGGCCCTGTGGGGCTCTCTGGCTGCTCAGGGGAGCCCTGGGGATGAAAGCGCAAAAGGTAAGCGGGAGGGAGGCAGTGGATCTTCGTTGGTCATCTGGGGTGTGGCAGGGTGGGCACAGGAGACGAGGCCTTTTCAGTGGTGGCCCCGCCTGTGAATTCCTTGCCTGGTTAGCTCCCGCACTTCCTTCATGCCTTGAGACTCTGGCAAGGAGTGGGAGCTTCCTCTCTGGGCTGATGGGGCAATGCCCCATGAACCTCAGTCTGGCCTCGGCTAGCTCTCACCTGCCTGCCTTCTTACATACAAGCAGTCCAGGGGGTGGCCCTGCCTAGCCTCTTCCTCCCTGCCAGGGAATGAGCCAGCACTAAATCACACGGAGTAACCTCTTCATTAGACGAAACAAGACCTGCTCCAGGGAGTGAAGCCTAATCAGCACAGCAACTCTTCTGGGTAGGCAGTTGTGGAGGCTGAAGGTCCCTGCCTTCCCACAGTTGCCTAAATCTCCTCCATCCCCAGGTCCTTCCCAAGCAATCTGAGACTATGCCAACGTGCTTGTCTCTGCTCCTCCCTCAACATACCTCTTCTGGTTCTGGGAGACCAGGGGGAATGGGGATTGTCACAGCAGGAGGGGGAGACAATAGCCTGATTTGTCTCTGCCTCTTAGCTCCCCTCCCCTCCTGCTTCAACATCTGCCTCTGATTCTGGACTTCTCTCTGCCGTAGACACTCCCAGCTCACTAAACCCTGTAACCTTTTTAGCTTCTGGCAGATCCTCTTCCCATTCTGCTCCTTCTTCTCCCTCTGACCACCCATCCTCTGTGTCCAGCCAATCTGTGATGCACCTCCAGCTCAATCTCAGTGGTTGCCCTGTAAAGGTAAAGGGACCCCTGACCATTAGGTCCAGTCGTGGCTGACTCTGGGGTTGCGGGCACTCATCTCTTTATTGGCCGAGGGAGCCGGCGTACAGCTTCTGGGTCATGTGGCCAGCATGACTAAGCCGCTTCTGGAGAACCACAGCAGTGCACGGAAACGCCGTTTACCTTCCTGCCGGAGTGGTACCTATTTATCTACTTGCACTTTGACGTGCTTTCGAACTGCTAGGTTGGCAGGAGCTGGGACCGAGCAATGGGAGCTCACCTCGTCATGGGGATTCGAACCGCTGACCTTCTGATCAGCAAGTCCTAGGCTCTGTGGTTTAACCCACAGCGGCACCCATGTCCCTCTGGTCTAGTCCAATATAGATATAATCTCCGTCGCCCCCTGCTGCTAGCCTTCCTTCTTTCCACTCTACCAGTCCCATCAGGTACCATTTTGGCGCCAGGTTAAGACGCTGCTGTCTGGATGTGCTAACAGATGACAGTGTAGGTGTGCATTTTGTGTGGGTGGCCATCGAGAAGCCTCAGCTTCTTTGTTTGCCTTGTCTGTCCTTTTCTGGGATCTGGGTTTTGGGCTTGTTTTGATGGTGGTTAGTCACACTGTTAGCAAATGTTTTAATAAATAAAAGCAAGATGGAGCAAGAAGCCAGTTTGCTCGGAGAGGATGTGCATGTGTGCACGGAGCCTAAACTTGAGGAAAGTCTGAGGGAGTATCCTTTTACCCTTTGCTTCTTCTTCCCTGAATGATCTGAAGTGGATCAGTTGAGGCCAGGTCCTTGCCTACAGGCCCTCACTAGTTCAAGGCAACTGTCCTTGACATTTAACAATGCCCGAAAATGACCATTTTCTTTCAAGAGGGGTGAGCAACCCAGTTGCCTGCTTGGCCTCATTTCATGTGCGTAGGAAGCAGGCAGGAAAGGGATGCAGGAGAAGAGAAGAGATGAGAGAGAAAAGGTATTAAGTTGTGGGTGAATATATCAGACGACACAGCGATTCTTCAAACAGCTCTTGTTTATTCACAGGCCAGAGCAGAACTGAACTGAAGGGTTCAGCCAGCCTGCTTATATAGAGCTCCATTACAACGCAACAGTAACCATTTTCTGTAACTATCCAATCACTGAACATCACTTTCAATCCCTTATTTGCATATGTGGACCTGAGTGAAAACTGTCTACAGTATCCCCCTGCTGGCCCAGGGTGAAAACTTCAGTACATAACAAAAGGGAGTGGGAAGAGAGAGAAGGAGACAAAGGGGTGTGGCAGAAAAGAGGAGAGAAAAAGGGGAGGCTGCCCTTTTTGACTCCAGCACTGCCAGGGGGATGAAGCACTTCAGTAGTGCACACCAAAATTTCTGGGATGCACTTCCATCACTCCTGCAAATTACTTGACAGTCTGGAGGGGACCAAAGTCTAGAGCAGTGTTTCCCAACCTTTTTTGGGCAAAGGCACACTTGTTTGAAGAAAAAAATCTCGCGGCACACCACCATTACAGCCCCGTGACGTCAGCGCGCAGCGTCACGCCAGGAGGGACGCACGAAAGTGAAAGTTTTCAATTTTTTCCCCTCCCCCTTGCCGGGGAACCTCCAAGCTTTGGGGGTGGGGGGGGAGGAGGCAGCGCAGCAAAGCGAGGGACTGAGGGACGGCGGCAGCTGAGGCGGCAGCGGCTGTTGTGGTGGCGGCGATAGCAGGCGGAGGAGGGGGCGGCGGCGGGGCCGAGGTGGCCGGCGGCGGCGGGGGAGGCGGCGGCGGGTGGAGCAGGAGGGCGGCCGAGGCCGGTGAGGGAGTAGGGTTGCCCGGGGCTTGAGGAGCCGTCGCCGGGAGTTGCTGCTGCTGTTGTTGCTGCTGCTGCCCGGACATGCCGGCCTCCTCCTCGTCCGCTGTCTCGCGCTCCTCCCTTTTGCACGCGCTGCCCCGCCGCCGCCCCATTGGCTGGGTCCTGTCAGCTGATCTTCCTGTGTGTGTGTGTGTGTGAGGGGAGAATGGAGAGAGAAACCTCGGCACCACCACCGCGGAGC
Organism: Podarcis liolepis; assembly: GCF_965112155.1. NCBI lineage: Eukaryota > Metazoa > Chordata > Lepidosauria > Squamata > Lacertidae > Podarcis > Podarcis liolepis. The sequence continues at coordinate 25,068,300 of NC_139566.1, read as the reverse complement.
CGTCCCCGGCTCGACGCGGATCCTCGCCGCCGCCGCCTCTCACCGCCCGACTCGCCCGCCTCCCTCCCACGGCACACCAGCCAACCTCTCACGGCACACTAGTGTGCCGCGGAACACCGGTTGGGAAACACTGGTCTAGAGGCTACTTTGCCTCTGCAAAGACACCATGCATTGGCTTTTAGCAAAGGGGTCACATGTTGCCTTTTCAAGCACGAGTTATTTATTTTATTTATTGCATTCATATTCCACCTTTTCCTCCGGGGAGCTCAAAATGGTGTGCACAGTTCTCCCCTCTGTCCTCTCAATTAATCCCCACAACAACCCTGTGAGGTAGGTTGGGTTGAGAGGCAGGGGCTGACCCCCAAGGTCACCCTAGTGTGAGCTTCATAGCCGAGTGGGGTTTTCAACCCTGGTCTCCTGGATTCTAGGCTGACACTCTTAACCACTATACGATGCATTAGATTTTTATTTTTATTTTAATAATAATAATAATTTATTATTTGTACCCCGCCCATCTGGCTGGGTTTCCCCAGCCACTCTGGGCGGCTTCCACAAAGACCAAAAATACACTAATATGTCATACATTAAAAACTTCCCTAAACAGGGCTGCCTTAAGATGTCTTCTGAATGTCAGGTAGTTGTTTATCTCTTTGACATCTGATGGGAGGGCGTTCCACAGGGCGGGCGCCACTACTGAGAAGGCCCTCTGCCTGGTTCCCTGTAACCTTGCTTCTTGCAGGGAGGGAACCGCCAGAAGGACCTCGGCGCTGGACCTCAGTGTCCGGGCAGAACGATGGGGGTGGAGACACTCCTTCAGGTATACTGGGCCGAGGCTGTTTAGGGCTTTAAAGGTCAACACCAACACTTTGAATTGTGCTCGGAAACGTACTGGGAGCCAATGTAGGTCTCTCAAGACTGGTGTTATGTGGTCTCGGCAGCCGCCTCCAGTCACCAGTCTAGCTGCCGCATTCTGGATTAGTTGTAGTTAGTCACCTTCAAAGGTAGCCCCACGTAGAGTGCATTGCAGTAGTCCAAGCGGGAGATAACTAGAGCATGCACCACTCTGGTGAGACAGTCTGCGGGCAGGTAGGGTCTCAGCCTGCGTACCAGATGGAGCTGGTAGACAGGTGCCCTGGATACAGAATTGACCGGTGCCTCCATGGACAGCTGTGAGTCCAAAATGACTCCCAGACTGCGCACCTGGTCCTTCAGGGGCACAGTTACCCCATTCAGGACCAGGGAGTCCTCCACATCAGCCCGTCCCCTGTCCCCCCAAAACAGTACTTTTTAAATTAGGACAGCGTGGGGGAAGCTGAGATTCTTTGAAAGCAGAATTCTGCGTGGATTTTCTGTGGAATCGTAACTGACCCGCAGCAATTTGGTTTGGGCTGGCTGGCAAAACTGGCTGAAGTTTTCACAAACTGGGCAGCAGCATCCTAAGACTGGCCCTGCCTTCTCCAGGATTGAAGCAGGGACAATGGAGTTTTGCTTCTGATTATCAGCTCCAGCCTCTTCTCTTCCCTCTCCTCCTACCACCCGCCATCTCCTTCCTCCGAAGTCTGCTGCCAGCATTGCATCGGGGCTGGTGAGAAGCACACCAGGCGAGGGGGCCAAAATTGAAAGCAGCTGGCTGACGGGGACTGTCCCGGGGCCTGGCGAAGCTTCCTGGCTTTGGCTGGAGCTCTCTGCAGCTGGAAAGGTTTAGTGGTCCTTCCCTCGCTCTGACAAAACATGTGTTTCTGGTTTGGGCGAAGAGAGGGGAGGAGAAGACGGGAATAATTAATAATGGAATATTTCTCTCCCCTCTTTGCACAAGTTGCAAAAGGACAATGGGCAGAAAGGATGGCGAGATGTTCTTTCCTGGCAGGGACGTGCAAGGACTTCCCTCGTCGCTTTGTCATTCATTACACCCAACAGGAAAGGTGTGCTGAACCCTGAACATGATGCGCCGTGAGCAACTGCTGTTGTTCCTTGGTTGCGGTTCTGCTTTGCAGAGAATGACCCACATTGACTTATGCAGGGTTTTCGGTGCCTCAGAGATGGGTCATTGGCCTGATTCAGCAGAGCTCTTCTTAGGGGACACGGGTGGCGCTGTGGGCTAAACCACTGAGCCTCTTGGGCTTGCCGATCGGAAGGTTGGCGGTTTGAATCCCCATGACGGGGTGAGCTCCCGTTGCTCTGTCCCAGCTCCTGCCAACCAAGCAGTTTGAAAGCACGCCAGTGCAAGTAGATAAATAGGTACCGCTGCGGTGGGAAGATAAACATGATGGGGGACCTCAGAGTCGCTTCAAGACGGTTGTGTGGCAAAGGGATCCTTGTTCTAGTGCAGTTGTAACTTGTGGCGTTGCAGCCCTAAGAGGTAAAAAAAGGGGAAAGGACCCCAGGACAGTGAAGTCCAGTCAAAGGCAACTATGGGGTTGCAGTGCTCATCTCGCTTTTAGGTCGAGGGAGCTGGCGTTTGTCCACTGACAGCTTTCCGGGTCATGACTAAACTGCTTCTGACGCAACGGAACACCGTGATGGAAGCCAGAGAGCATGGAAACACTATTTATCTTCCTGCCACAGGGGTACCTATTTATCTACTTGCACTGGCGTGCTTTCGAACTGCTAGGTTGGCAGGAGCTGGGAGAGAGCAACGGGAGCTCACCCTGTCGTGGGGATTCAAACTGCCAACCTTCCAATTGGCAAGCCCAAGAGGCTCAGTGCTTTAGACCACAGTGCCACCTGCGTCCCCTAAGAAGAGCTCTGCTGAATCAGGCCAATGACCCATCTAGTCCTGTTCTCACAGTGGCCAACCAGATGCCTGTAATGGGAAACCCTCGAGGAAGACCCAAGCACAAGAGCACTTTCCCTAGGGTTTAAAGTCCCTGTATCGCCTTGCAGCTGGTAGCAGGGTCACTTAAATACCACAGATGGAGAATGAGAGAAAAGCAATCCTGATAACAATTTACTGAGCAGAGAGCAGTGTATGATCTGAGGATAAAGGAACAGGGAGGTTTCTTCTTACTTACGTCAGGCCTTGTACATAGCATTCCAAAGATCCTGAAAGAAGGAAGACCAGGGACACTGTGCTGGGTGTACATGTGTTACACTCTTAACATAGCCTTGCTTGTAGGAGCTCCAGGTAATGTAACGTCTTGCCCCCTCTGTATTCAGCAGGTTCTCCAGGCCCCAGAGAGAGGCTGAGGACCACCATACCTGGACGGGATGGTATGTACTCAAGCGACTTACAATATTTTAAGGGAAAAAGAAAACATACAAATACTTTAAAAGCAGCATTAAAAATAAATTATGAAAGACACTTCTGTTTTTAAAAAAGCAAACAAACTACATCGAAACATCCCATCCATGCAGAAAGGCCATAGATGGCTAAAAAAAAGAATGTTTTTGCCTGGGACCAAAAGATACGTAACTAGTGTCAGGCAAGTCTCCCTGGGGAGAGTGTTGCACAAGCTGGGGAATCACTTCTGGAAAAGGCCCATTTTCATTTTGAGGAGGGGCCGCTTGAAGAAGGGTCTTGGATGACCATTGATAAAAAGAGACTGTGAATTTCTGTGTGAAATGTTCATTTTACATTCATCTTTTCTTTTCCTGCTGTAATCTGACGTCATCAAGCATTTCCCTTTACTTTCTCTTTCTCAAGGACTGAAATTCTCACTGCAACACACCATTCGCCGTGAATCCCAGTCTCAACACATCCCTTTTTAGCTATGGCCGCTCCATATATCTGAAGCACACAACTTCCCAGCAAGAGAATCCTGGGAACTGTAGTTTCTCCCCACCACAGAGCTACAATTCCCAGCACCCTGAACAAACTACAGTTCCCAAGCTTCTTTGGAGGAAGCTGTGTGCTTTCATTGTATGTTGTGATCTTGTGAATGCGCATCTTCCTCGACTGTTACCCCCTTCCCTTTCCAAACCTTTTGTTTCAGGGAGGCTGGCCTCGCAGGGACCCCCAGGCCCTGTGGGTCCCAAAGGAGACATTGGCATCCGCGGCCCGTCAGGCGTACCTGGCGTCAAAGGCCCTGCTGGACCGCAAGGTGAGCCCCCGCTGCTCTACATGTGCAACTCTGCCTTCTCCTTGCATGGTTCAATCCTCTGTATTTCCAGCTAAAAACAACTTACGTAGTTTGATGTTTCGGACTACAAATCCCATCAGACCCAGTTCAGGGGTGGGGAACCTTTAGCCCTCCAGATGTTGCTGAACTACATCATCCCCTCTGGCCATTGGCCCTGCTTTCTTGGGTTGATGGGAGATGTAGGTCAACAACATCTTAGCAACATCTGGAAGGCCAAAGGTTCCCCACACCTGACAGTCCAAAACACCTGGAGGGTTTAAGGGGCATTGCTTGGGTTAGTTCTGGGGGTGCATTCTCTAGATTAGGTTCATTCATTTTATTGTTAGACCTTATTATGCATTGGCAATGATTTGTTTAATCGTATTCTTGATCCCTGTGAGATGTTCTCATCAGCCCATCCGTTTATCTGGCTGTTTAAACTTCCTTTAGATCTTGCAGTTGTTAGCGAATAATGAAAGAAAGCTTTCTGATGTTGTTGCAAGTTGCTTTGAGCTTGCCTTGCCTTGCAAAGAAACGGCAAGACTAGGCCGGGAGCTCCCAATTAGCTAAGTACCGTATTTTTTGCTCTATAAGACTCACTTTTTCCCTCTTAAAAAGTAAGGGGAAATGTGTGTGCGTCTTATGGAGTGAATGCTGCGCAGCTATCCCAGAAGCCAGAACAGCAAGAGGGATTGCTGCTTTCGCTGCGCAGTGATCCCTCTTGTTGTTCTGGCTTCTGAGATTCAGAATATTATTTTTCTTGTTTTCCTCCTCCAAAAACTAGGTGCGTCTTATGGTCTGGTGCATCTTATAGAGCGAAAAAATGTGGTACTTTTGAAAATGTTAATACCTCGCAATTAGTTTTTGTTATGTAAATGGTGGCACACAAACCCTGGGGTCCACGGAAAACCAATAATATATTACTACGTTTATATACTGAATTCTTCCTCCAAGGAGCTCAACATGGCCTACATGATTCTCCCCCTCCTCATCTAATCCTCACAACAACCCTGCAAAATAGGCTAAGCTAGGCGGCAGTGACTGGCCCACGGTCACACCCCATGGTGAGCTTCACGTGCCTCAGTGGGGTTGTGAACCCTGGTCTATCCCACATTGTACTCATCATGCTCTACCCACTGCACCACACTGTCTCTCACTCCAGTGACGTGGTGATGTGTGCCGTGGGTTCCTCTGCAGGATGAATGTTTGTTCTCTCTCCTGGTCTAAAACCTCTTTTTTTGGGGGGGGGACACAAGAGTGAAGCGTGTCTCCGATGTTAAATCGGGGAGGGGATGGTTTGGAGGTTTGCCTCCATGATCAGAAATCTGAGGAAAACACAGTCGTTGTAGGGTATCTTGAAGTCTCTTGTAGTGGGTTTTTTTGTGGGGGGGATTTGCTGGGGTGGAAGCACCCTCCCCGGGCAAGCAAGGCTGGGGATCTGAGCTCACGTGGAGCTGTGGTTGTACTTGGCCGTCTTTCTGGGTCTGCTTAATGTTTATTGGGTTTGGAAAGCGTCCCAGAGAAAGTTGCCTCTGGCCGTTTGGAGTTAAAACATTAACCAGCCAGCCCAACCCCACACAGACCCCATTCACCACCCTCTTCCCCACCCCCCACTCCTAGGCCTAACTCTCCTCTGTAAATCCCACTTCTTTGTTCTGGACCTCCCTGAGCTAATTTTTTTTTAGGGGGGGGAGCAGGGAGTGAGTGGGAAGGGGTTGCCTTTGCCAAATCCAGTCTCCCCCTTCGCTTCCTCCGCTCCCGTCTCTGCACGCTCCCGGTCTTCAGCTGCAAGCCGCTCGGAGCCAAAAACCTGCCTCTGAACTCCTTAGCGATGGGATAGGGAAGCCTGTGGCACCCCAGATATTGTCAAACTCCAGCTCCCATCGTCTGACCTTTTGGACTTGCTTGCTGGGGCTGAGGAGAATTGGAGTTTCATCTGAAGGGCCACAGGTTCCCCATTTGCGCCTTATAACAAGAAGATCAGCTCCAATCAGGAGAAGGAGTGGTGTCACCTTTTTTCAGACGCCAGCTATTTAGTTCCCATGGCAACATATTGTCCAAGGTTACATGGCAAACAGGAGTTCTCAATAAAGCTGGCTAGGGCCTATTGACTTAGCGAAAGGAATTGGGTTGACTATTTATTTATTTATTTATTTAATAACTTTATTTAGAATTCAACAATAACAAAGGAGAAAACCACCGTAATTGCTACGTCAATTCATTACAATTAACCAATTTTAACAATATATAAATAATAATAGAAAAAATACACAACATCACTCTTAACTTACTGAAGTTTACATATTACACTTTGATATCATTATCTCTTTCTTAACAAATCAAAAAGAAAAAGACCAAGAAAGGAGGCACAAAAAAGAAAAGCAAAGAGGAAGAAGGGGGGGAGGGGGTAAAGGAAAAAAGAAAAACAAAACAAAACAAAACAAAACAAACACATTTGACTTCCGATTAGACTCATTGTATTATTATTTCTACTATTTTTTCACACACTGTTCCAGATTATTGCATTTCTTTCTTTGTTTTCGTCAGATATCGAAAAACATTATATTTGTTGTTTTACAAGGATCATTCTATTTCTGCCAGGAGGTATTTGTTACTGGGTTGCCAGTTTTAGCAGCCATCCTCTTCTGCAGACCCTAGTCTTACAGCTACAGAATCCCACGGTTGCAGGGGATCCCCCGAGGACATCCATGCCAACCCCTATCCTCATTAACAACATAACGACGACGTGGAGTTTGCCACATGAAGCAGAGCCTTCTCAGTGGTGGCACCCTGGTTAAGGCATTTCCTCTTTATTGAAACCGGACTCTTTATTGAAACCGGTCTGCCCCACGTTCTTTTCATTCAATATTTCCCACAGGCCTTTGCAGCATTATACGTAATTTGTGTTTGTATCATTTACTGCTGACCTGTCTGTGATTTTACTTGGGAGTTGGCTGCAGTGCTAGTCCTAATGAGAGTAAGCCCATTGAAGTTAATGGATACCACTAACTTAGGTTCATGCACGCATTTCAATGGGTCTATACAAACCTTTGTTTGGGGGCATCAAAAGAAAGGGCATCATATGGGAAATGTTACAATACAGTGGTGCCCCGCAAGACGAATGCCTCGCAAGACGAAAAACTCGCTAGACGAAAGGGTTTTGCGGTTTTTGAGCTGCTTCGCAAGACGAATTTCCCTATGGGCTTGCTTCGCAAGACGAAAACATCTTGCGTTTTTTGCAAGTTTGTTTCCTTTTTCTTAACACCGTTAATACAGTTGCAACTTGACTTCGAGGAGCAACTCATAGAACGCGGTGTGGTAGCCTTTTTTGAGGTTTTGGGTGATTTTTGAAGCTTTTCCAAAACTTTTCCGACACTGTGCTTCGCAAGACGAAAAATTCGCTAGACGAAAAAACTCATGGAACGAATTAATTTCGTCTTGCGAGGCACCACTGTAATTTATCATCATCATAATTGATAATGATAGATGTGGTGATAAGTTAAATCAAGCAGGCCGAATTGTGCCCAGTTGCTGATTCAAGAGTAGCATCACAAGAGGCGAAACTTGTTTTCCTTTTTAAATGAAAGCTGAGGTTTTCCAGAAGCTGGATTTGGTGCTGCACTTGTGGTCTTGCACAGTTCTGACAACCACGCAAATCCCAGCTTGTACAGCTCACATTCTGCTGTTCCTCATGCTCAGCATGAGAGGCAGCGTGGCATAATAGTGTCGGACTCGAATCTGTGAGAGACCAGGGTTCGAATCCCCGTTCTGATCTGAAACTCACTGGGTGGTGTGACCTGGGACTGCCCACTGTCTCAACCTGACCTACCTCACAGGGTTGTTGTGAGGGCGAAATGGGAAGAATGGGGAACCATGTGCACCATGCTTGAGCTCCTTGACAGAAAAAAGTAGCGTATAGATGTGATAAATAACTAAAAAGGTGGCACTCTGAGCTTTTGCCCACAGGTGCTGGAAGAAACCCACCTTTCCTGGCTCAGGTCTCGTTGTTCACCATTGTGTTGTTTTGTTTTCCCCTCCCACCATTTCATCCAGGGCCTCCGGGGCCTCCTGGTCCCCCCGGGCGGGACGGCGCAAGAGGTTTCCCCGGAGAAAAGGGCCTTCCAGGACCTCCTGGACCACCAGGTCCACCAGCCCCTGTGGGACCAAAGATATCGCCCATTCCAGATCAAAGTGAGTAACCTCCCAGGCGAGGGAAGTGTCTTGGCCACAGGGGTAGGGAACCTCAGGCCTGTGAGCTGGATACGGCCCTCCCGGCCTCACTATCTGGCCCTTGCATCTCTCCTCAGGCCATGCACCCTTGGCCTCACCCTCTCTGAGTGCTTTGCCCTGAGTGGAATGTATCCTTGAACTTGGATCTTGCTACCCTAGATGGAGGACTAAGAGGGCTGTGGCAGTGTAGAAGCTTGCCTACTGTACAAAGGTTAAATTATTTCAATTTCAACTAAAGTGTGGTGGGCTGCCCTAAAACATTGGCTCAGGATTTCAGTGTTTGATCTAGGGAAGGGTTTGTACCAACACCTGACCAGTGAGGAATTTGTCAGCAAATGGCAGAAAACCATGGCTAAAAAAGCTACCTCTATTGGTCTGTCCCCCCCCCCAACTGTATTACCTGGGTTATGAAGGCGCCCTAAAGACGTTAAAGCAAAGATTATGGGAAAATGCACACAGTGACTTGCGATCTCGATTACACGCAGTCTGTAGTTCGCTGGCAGTAGGAGTACAATATGGGCATGTCTTTAAGTTAACATCTTACATTAAAAACCTGACAGTACCAAATTATTGAAGGCTTTTCACCAAAGCCAGACTAAACGTCTTTCCTTCTGCAGTGTTGGATGGCAGGCTGAGAGGAGTTCCCTACCAGGACACACTTCGCTCGTGTGCTCAAGACATCAATTCCATAAAACATATTTTGTTGCACTGTGCAAAATATGAGCAAGCCAGGGCTGAACTGATATTACCCTTGCTGGTACCTTTCCCGGGCAAATCAGAGGCTCACTATGTCAGGTTCCTATTGGAAGACTAGACAAACACTAGAACATTAGCAGTGGAAAAGTTTTTATCGGTGGCTGCAAGAACTAATGATCCCTATATTCTGAACAAAATGCTTGTTTAACCTGGCGGTAGGATGTATGAATTGTGTATTGCTTTGTAACGATTTGTTGGGTCTCTGGACCGTAATAAAGGTTGATGATGATGAAAATTATTTACATTCGTTGCCCTGCCCACTTTTGCCTCTGGCCCCGCCCACCACTGGCGTGTGGACCTTGAGAGGTTGCCTGGAAGGGAATGCAGCCTTTTTGCTGATTAAGTTCCCCTGCATTAGCTGCTCATTTCCTGGTCTGTTTTTGTGAGGTGAAAGATGCTTAAATCTCTCGGTCCAGGATGGTTTTGCCCATTCGCTCTCCCCATGATCTGTCTACTGCAGTCTCCTGTTCGAACTGCTGTTTTCTTTTAAGGCAGCCTTGGCCAAACTGGCACCGTCCAGATGTTTGGGACTATATCTCCCATCAGCCCCAGCTAAATCTTTGTTTAGAAAATGCCTTTGGGGCTCTTCGGTTCCAGGAAATATCTCCACAAAAAATGCAAATACGGATAAAAGTTGGAGGATTTGGGATCCCAGACTTAGAATTGTATTACTAAGCATATTTACTGTCAGGTACACAATTCTGGAGACCCATAACTGAAAACAATGGTCCAAATTGGGGTACTTTGGACCTTTAGAAAGAAGGGCAGCAATTGGGTTTTTAATACATTAATGCTCAAGATGCTATTGAAACAATAACATCAGTTCGAACAATGTGGCACCACACATCCAAAAAATATAAATTCGACCTTTTCTCCCACGACAAAATGACTTTGTGGGGAAACCCATCTTTAAAAATCAGGAAAGAAATGGTCGTATGGAAGAGGTGGATGAACAACTTGGATTAAGAACGCTGCAAACCCGGAAGTAGGTGTGTTTTGGTTTGTGAACTTTGCCTTGGAATAAGAACATGTTCCGCTTCCGCTTCATTTGTAAATTGAGTCCCCCACTGCTATGGGAAAGCACGCCTCGGTTTAAGAACGCTTTGGTTTAAGAAAGGACTTCCGGAACAGATTAAGTTCATAAACCAAGGTACCACTGTATTAATGTTGGACCAGCTGATAAATGAAGAGGATGAATTTTATACATATTCCATCTTAAGAGTCAGATTACCTACAAATGCTCAGTGGCAATGCTACACTTGCTAACCACCATCTATGGACCAGCAGCTTTTACAGCCTCAGAGACCCCCAGAGATATTGAAGCAGTTGATTAGTTCTTACGCAACAGCAACAAAAAATGGTCATCAACATATATTAATCTTTGTTACTAGCTAACTAAGGGAGGATTGGAATAAAGAATTAAGAGATCACATCTGGAGGGTACCAATTTACCAAGGCTGTTTCACAGGGGATGGTTTGACTGCCTATTATAATAGCGGAGGTTTTATATTTTGAGGGATTTTGCAAACTGCTCAGAGGCTTATTTTGGCATTAACCGGTACAGAGGATGGTCTGCGCATGCGCGGGTCACGATTTGGCGCTTCTGCGCATGCACAAAGCATGATTTAGCGCTTCTGCACAAGTGCAAGCACCGAAACCTGGAAGTAACCCGTTCTGGTACTTCCAGGTTTGGCATGGTGCGCAACCCGAAAACACACAACCTGAAACGTCTGTAACCCAAGGTATGACTGTATAGAAATCAATACTTTGAATAACCAGCCTGGTTTCCAAAGGAGAGACACCCATTCCCTGGTCTTTCTCTGCTTGTGTGATTTCAGGGGACCCACTTCTGTCAAACACCTTCATTGAAACGGGGGTCACTGGTCCAGCTGGGCCGCCTGGCCTTCCGGGACCAATGGGTAAGTCTCTTTTTGGTCCTGTATTTTCACCCAGGGATGGGGGAATGACGGGCAGCAGCTCTATGGGGTTTCAGGCGGCATTGTCTGCCAGCCCTACCTGGAAACTCTTTTGGGGATTGAAACTGGGACTTTATTTTTATTTTTTAAATAAATTTTTATTAGATTTTACATTTCCCCCCAGTCATATTACAACATATCAAATCGTCAAATAGAAACAAAATTCCCCCTCCCTGCCGGCTTTCCTCAACTTCCTCCTCTGGTTTTGAACATATTGGCTTCCCCTGCTTGCTACATTATATCACATCTAAATTTTCTATATTAATTGTTATTCTCTCTTATCATTTTAACATCACCTTTCTAGTTTTTTGTACTTATTTTTGTTGCTTGTAGGTGTTTACTCAAACCCTGCTACTGAGTCTGTTTCTTTACATTGTTTCTGTAGACACAACATAAATGGTTCCCAATCTTTAAAAAAATCTCTATTGTCTTTATCTCTGACTCTTTCTATTAGTTTCGCCATCCCATCAGTTTTTGAAGCCATTCTTCTTTAGTTGGTATTTCTTCGCTTTTCCATCTTTGGGCTAGTAATATCCTAGCCGCCGTCGTAGCATACATAAAGAGTTTCTTCTTTTCTCTTGGCAGTTCTTGACCTGTAATGCCAAGCTTCAGGTTTTTAAATAAAAGTTAGTTTGAACATTTTCGAACCTGCTCTGAGTTATGGCCCTTCCTACAGAAACAGCAAAATGTGAAGCTTCCTCAGGCAGACAAACAGGCAGACCATTGTTCCATCTACTATATTTTTCGCTCTATAGGACGCACCCGACCATAGGACGCACCTTGTTTTAAAGGGGGAGAACAAGAAAAAAAAATTCTCCCCCTCTCTGCTCAGCGCCCCTTCAGCGAAGCGGCAGGAGAAACGGAGCCCCTTCCATTTCTCCTCCCACTTGGCTGAAGGGGTGCTGCGCAGCTCTCCCTCTCTGCTGAAGCCAGGAGAGTGTTGCTCTCCTTTTTTTTTTAATAAATATTTTTTATTAGATTTTCCATTAAAAAAACAAAACATTTTTACAAAATTATACATCCATTTTTAACTTAAACCCTTTTTTCCAGAACTTCCCTCAGCTTGTCTGATAATTTTCCGTTTATTTTTTATCCTCGTCTCACATTTCCCAATATTATATTGCACTCAAATACTCTTAATCACATCATATTTTTTAAACAATATTTCTAACAGTAATTTCACAGAGCTTCTTGAAAGCCAACGAGCGCTATTTGCTCATCACAGAAATTTTTGATATACTCTGTAAATTTCTTCCAGTCCTCAGAGAATCTCTGGTCACGTTAGTTCCTAATTCTCCCCGTCAATCTGTCCATTTCTGCGTATTCCATCAGTTTCATCCTCCATTCTTCTTTCGTGGGCATCTCTTCCTGTTTCCATTTCTGTGCCAGCAAAATTCTGGCTGCTGTTACTGCATACAAGACTAACTTCACATCTGTTTTACTAATTTCATTATCCAGTATTCCCAACAAGAGAGCTTCTGGTTTTTTAACAAAAGTATATTTCAGCATTTTCTTTAACTCATTATAGATCATCTCCCAGAAGCTTTTTACCTTCTTACATTCCCACCACATATGGTAAAATGTTCCTTCTGTCTCCTTACACTTCCAACATCTATTACACACTTTATACATTTTACCCAGTTTTACTGGGAGAGTCTTGCTCTCCTGGCTTCAGCGAAAGGAACCTGAAGCCTGCGGAGCGCAGCTGGAACTCGCGCTGCGCTCCGAAGGCTTCAGGCGGCTCTATCTGAAGCCTGGAGAACGAGAGGGGTCAGTGCGCACTGACCCCTCTCACTCTCCAAGCTTCAGCGAAAGCAACACGAAGCCTCCGGAGCGTGGAGGGAGCGCTTCCTCTGCGCTTCGGAGGCTTTGCGTTGCTATCGCTGAAGCCAAGGAGCCTGCATTCGCTCCATAGGAAGCACACACATTTCCCCTTAATTTTTGGAGGGGAAAAGGTGCGTCCTATAGAGCGAAAAATACGGTAACTCAATATTGTCCACATGGACCGGCAGCAACTCTCCAGGGTCTCAGGCAGAGGACATTCCCAGCTGTACCTGGGGAGATGCCATCAGGGACTGAATCTGGGACCTTCTGCCTGCAAGGCGGATAGATGCCCTACCTCCATGTTCGGCCCTTCTCCAAAGGGAGTCTAGGAAGAGACAGGAGAACCACAGGAGATATTCCAGATGGTGTCTCTATGCAGATACCTGTCAAAAGCCGGGTCCGCGAAATGTGGCCATTCCACCCTGAACGCTTGAAGTGCCTCTCCCCATAGTATCTGACTGCTGAAATGAAATTTGTGGCTTGCCGACGACCCAGAGACCATGTTAACTGCGTGGACTCAATCTGTCCTCTGAATGTTTTGGACTCCCACCCAGCCGCAGCCGGTCTTTGCAGACCTGCCATTCCCAACCAGAACCACAGCTTTCTCGTGCTTCTTTCAGCCTTTTCTGTGAGTGTCCTGGTAGGAAACAAAGCAACCTGTTGCCATCCATGGCTGATGGGTCAAGCGACTTTAGGAAGGATTTGATAGCTGGCGTTCTATTGGCCTCTGGTGGCAGGTTTGATTATTGCACTTTCCATTCCAGGAAAGTTGTTGGAAGTGTTTTCTGGCCGTGGTAGGAATTGTTTTCCTCCGCCTAGACTAGAGCACGAGTCTGCTAGGCCCAGCTGGGAAAGGGAGTCGCACAGTATTGTTGTAAACAAAAATTGCCCTTTTCCCTTATGGGGTATCCAAGAGCCCATATAGAGGTTACCTATTGGTAGGAGAAAATAACAGAGGCCAACCAGAGAATACTGAGAAGGAAAGCAGCTAGTAAGCTTGATCTTTATTGATCTGTTGCAACAGGGTGCTCCCCTCACCCGCAGGAGAGAGGAGGGACCCAGAAAAATGGCCCACATGGCCTTATAAAGACTTTTGAAATTGCCACCCTGTAGATCAAGACCACCCCCAGAAAAAATCATACATACATCACAGAAGGGGTGTAACCTAAGACTACCCCTCAGGCCTATATCACAGAAAAGGCGGTCTAAAACAGAAATTTGAATGTTGTTTTTCTCCTGTCATTGTTTATCTCCTGTCTGGCAGGTTACTTGATTGGATTGCCTGGGGAGCCTGGCTATAGTAATGATAAATACTTAGTTCCTGGGCCAGGTCACAGGCTCACACCCTATTCATATCTTAAATGTGCCCTTAAGACAGGATTTGTGAGGAAAGAGACAATGGGGAGGTTTCCCACTTTGACCTTGCAGAGAAAACATTTGCTCAGCTTAGGAATCAAAATGGCTTCAGGTCGATCTTCCTGTGCTGATCTATGTACGTGCGGTTATGAACATTACCATATATCTAAGACCTCAAAATTCCTATCACAGTATTAAATGGGAGTTGCAACAGATCAGGGCCAAATCCTGCCCCCTGGGGGTGGGAAGCAACAGCCACAACAAAATTTGGGGTGGGGTGGGAAGGTTGTAGTTACAGCTGCAACCTTGTGGGTGCTGCTGGTTGGCCAATTTGGAAAAGAAGGTTTGGGGGGCTTTTGCCCCTCCCTCCAGCTCCTCCCTTCTCAAAGCAGCAAAAACTAGTTGCTGACCAGGAGTGTGAAACCTCTTTCTTCCTGCAGGTCCTCCAGGGCCAGCTGGAATCCCAGGTCAGCCAGGACGTGATGTAAGTAGCCCTAATCTCTGACGGGAGGAGGCAAGGGTTTCTGGGAGGGGCAGCACTTTTGCTGCGGAAACAGCCCAATTGCATTTTGAGCTGATGATTTGAATAGGAGGTGGTGTTTTTCCAGGGCCTGGAACCTCCCAGTATTTTGGGACTAAACTGTAGGTAACACTTAGCTGCCACCGTATTTGGGGTGGGGAGAGATCCCTTGCAACCGACTTGGAATAATTTTTATTAAAGATTTTCTTGAATTGCAAAAGAACGGTCCCTTGCAACTGAGATCCATTGTTATATCATTATTATTATTATTATTATTATTATTATTATTATTATTATTAAATCGCGTCTTATGCAAGTTATGTTATGTTGCTGTTTATTTGTACATCGCCTTTCATTCAAACAAGCTTATTATTGTTGTTGTTGTTGTTGTTTGAAGCTGCGACGGTTCTTTCTTTCAGGGGAGCCCCGGAACCCCAGGCGCCGACGGGGCAGCTGGTACCCCTGGAGAGAGAGGAGAAAGAGTGAGTACCACCCTCCAGCATCACATGCTCTCAGACATCCAAGTTTCATAACATCAGAGAATTGTGTTTGTTGGATACATGCAGGAATCACAGCTAAGAATCAGCTTCCAGCTTGGTCGATCTCCTTAAACTGCGGTGTCCTTAACTCGACCAACCAAACTGGTTTGACTTGCAGCCGCCAGCAAGAAATTCCTCTCCACAAGATATACAGTCATACCTTGGGTTGAAGTAGCTTCGGGATGAATATTTTCAGGTTGTGTTCTGCAGCGACCCAGAAGTAATGGAGCGCGTTACTTCCGGGTTTCGCCGCTCGCGCATGCACAGGCATTCAAAATGACGGCACATGCATGCGCAGAAGCAACATATCGCGACCCGCGCACGTGCGGATGCAGGTTGCGCTCACTTCAGGATGCGAATGGGGCTCCGGAACGGATCCTGTTTACATCCAGAGGTACCACTGTAGATCTGTTATTACCCCTGCTGACGTCTGCACATCAAGCAGCTTTCAAAAGCATATCTACAGTGGCTGGCTGGAAGATGGCAACCCTCCATCTGCCAGAACAGGAAACTCAATGGAGCACTCAGAGCTCTTAAGGCACTGTGGGACTGGAGAAACTACCCCTGTGGGATTTCACCCTGAGCCAGAGACATATAAAGAAGCAGGCGCCTCGCTCCAGGTCAGGATTGGACATGGGGGTGGGCTCTCGTGTTCGTATACTTGCCTGGAGGACCTGGGTTCAAATCCTGCCCTCTTGCTTTAGCACTGTGGGGAACCATTGGCCCTCCGTATGTTGCTGTTCTACAACTCCTTCCAGCCCCAGCAAGGGGTTGATGGGAGTTGGAGTTTAGCAAATTCTGGAAGGCCAGAGGTTCCCTGCATTTGCTTTAACCAGGGCCTTCTCGGTGGTGGCGCCTGCCCTGTGGAACGCCCTCCCCTCAGATGTCAAGGAAATAAACAACTATATGACTTTCAGAAGAGAATCTGAAGGCAGCCCTGTTTAGGGAAGTTTTAAATATTTGATGTTTTATTCTGTTTTTAATCTGTTGGGAGCCGCCCAGAGTGGCTGGGGAAACCCAGCCGGATGGACATGGTGTAAAATAATTATTATTATTATTGGCAGAGGATGAAGACCAAAAAGGGGTTTTAGGCAGGTCCCTGGAGGGTTGGTGGGGCAGGAGAACTGAAGCATATAGCCATGGACTGCATTTTCAAGGGGTTGGACTAGATGACTCTTGAGGTCCCTCTCAACTCTACAGTTCTATGATTCTGTGACTCAGGTTTTCTCTTTTCTACTCCTTCGTCTCTCCTGTAGGGACCGCAAGGATATCCTGGCCGCCAAGGTCTAGATGGAGAACGCGTAAGTGTGGCACAGCAGAGGAGAGAGAATACCCTGCTAGGGTGGGTGCGAGAAATTTGGGTGGCTAGTGGCAAACCCCAGCAACCAGGGAAGTTCTGCACATTCTGAGAAATGTCTCTTACACTACATGAGAACTTCCTCGGTCACCGTTCTCTATGGGACTTTCATTCATTCGCTTGTTCATTCATTGATTCATTTGAAGCAGGGCTGGGGGACCTGGGTTCTTCCGGAGAGTTGTTGGACTCCATCTCCCATCAGCCCCAGACAGCAAGGTCAACCGTCGGGGATGATGGGAGTTGAGTCCAGTGACATGTGAGGCCTGCGTGGGTTCACCATCCTCGATTCAAAAGCATTTATACCCAGCTCTTCAGTTCCCAAGCTGGCGTACAAATCAATAAAAAAGCACAGTTCTAATAATCTTTTATATGTCTCCCAAACTTTAAAAATCGCTTTCGTTATAATATGATTTCGAAAACTTTGATGTACTCTTGCCTTTTCATACCACAAGTATGCATGCCAGCCAAATCTATTGTCATATCCTTTCAAATCTAATAGATCTGTATTTTTTAGTTTTATCCATTCCTGGATCCAGCAAATAGAGGAGGCTTCAAAATATAATTTCAAGTCTGGCAGGGAGAGGCCTCCTCTAGGTACTGGATTCTTAATATTACACAGTTATTATAATGGCCTGTCTCCATGCTCAAGACAGCATCCATAATCTGCCTTTCCCAGAGTGGGCCAAGCCTACCCCCCCTCCCTGCACCACCCTTACCCTTGGAAAGAAAAAAGCTTTGGTTTTCCCTGACACCCGTATGAAGCTTTTTATTGTATTACATACGTCTTACATCATAGGTCACTAACGCGAGTTCTGTGAGCTCATAAGCCTCTATGGAGCCCTTCCAATTCTCACTGAAATTCGGTTTTTGCCTGAGGTTGCAAATTCTTTATGCTGGGTTGGTTACTAATTTCCAAACGCTTCCAGCTTATGGAAACCTTTCTCCATCTCTAATCATGACAATGAGATATTGCGATACTCAAATGCTCCCAGAATTATCTTAATAAATCCATCTTACTAGGTTCCCCGTGTGCTTTTCCAAAATGTTGCATGTAAGATTCTCCCTGCTGTTACGGTACATGGCTCCTGAATTTGGTACTTTGGCGTTATATGCTGTTTTACACAATTCAGCAAGGGGGCAAGTGCAGTATCTGGAGCATCTATCTGCCTTGCATGCAGAAGGCTCAATTCCCAGCAGCTCCAGGTAGGTCTGGCAATGTCCCCATGTGATTGCTGCTGCCAGTCAGTGCAGGCAGTACTGTGCTAGATGGACCACTGGCCTTACACCCTGTGTAAGGCAGCTTCCTAGGTTCCAACAACAGCAGAAGAGGGTCTAATGCAATTTCCTATTTGAAGATTTCTTTTGCAATAACCACAGACCGCCCCAAACCTTTGTTTTCTCATGCCTTTTCTCCTTCCGCTTCAGGGTGAGCCGGGGCCCAAAGGTGAACCAGGCGAGAAAGGCACCTGGGTAAGCTGGTGGGGTGGGGTGGGGGTGGGGGTGGGGACCCTCCTTGTCTCTCCTCTTCCCCCACCCCAGACACTTGCTATCTCAACCAAGGGACACTGAGTCTTGGGAACCAGCTGGACCTGCAAAAATCTGCCCCGATGCCCAGCTCTCTGCCCCCATTGTGCCCTCATCAACAGAAGCCCATTTCCACTACTCAGACGTGAGCCAAGCTGGCAGGCTTCTAGGGGTGTGCAAGAGATATAAGGGGTACTGAAATGAAGGCGCTTTCCTATTGAGACCTCCCAGGGTATGCAAAACAGCCAAGAGCCTCGCGGCACCTTGAAAGCACCTTCCCCACCAGCACCCACTGATTTTGGACCGCAATTCCCATCACCCCCAGCCAACAGAACCTTTTTCCCATCAACCCCAGCAGCACAAGACTAAGGCTGATGGGAGTTGAAGTCCAGAACCATCTGCAGGGAGGCCACATTGGGGAAGGAAGGCTACCCTAAAGGTTTATTGTGTGACGTGAGCCACCGTGAGCCAAAAGCTGCTTCACCGGACATTTTATTTCTCAGATCTCAGTGCGTATTCTGCATGAACAGAACATTTTTGTTGTTGTTCACGAAAATGATCAAAGTTCTTTACCAAGAAAAAACACATGTGATGATCTATATGGACTGTGTAAATCTTTTGTGTCCACATTTTTGTGGGCTTTTAAGCCTATTTCCACAGCCTTAAGGACTAGAAACTTGGTTTTTTTGTTTTTGTTTTTTTAAAAAGAAAGCTTCCCATCTTGGAGATGCGGAATTCTTCCTTTGCATGGTACAGTGGGAGCAATAAGCACAGCTTTCTTGCTGCTGGCCAACGCAATCTGAAACCAGGACCGGACGTGTGAGGCTGCCTTTCTCCTCCCATAGGCAAGAGAACGGGAACACTCTGGCACGATCCCAACTAGGATTGCCAATATCTTCAACCAGCTGCTGCAGCTCTGCCTTTTAGGAGCAGCTTGGTGTGCAAATGTTGGCAACCGATTATGACTTCATACTGCGAAAAGTGTTGTGGGCTGATTTCTGCAGATCGGAGGTTTTTTTTTTAAGAACAGAGTGGGTGGGTCCATATTTTCTTCTTCCTCATTTCTAGCCATTCGGCAACCCTAATCCCAGTCTCCCCCCCTTGCAAAAGTATCCAGGAGCTTTTTAGTATTGTGCTCTGTTTCATTGCTGCCCCTTGAAATAACATCTGCTCCAATCATCAAAACGCTCAGGTCATCACCCATCCCATCCATTTAAAGCAGTATCATATCACTATTAACAGTCCTGGCTTGCCCCCAAAGAATCTTGTGAGCTGTAGTTTGTTATGGGTGCTGAGGGTTTTTTAGGACCACCCCCACCCCCAAATTCCCCGTTCCCAAAGCTACAATTGCCAGAGTGGCTGAGCAATCAGAGTGTTGTAGAGTTGGAAGACCCCAAAAAAGTTCATTAGTCCTACCTTATGCAGTGCAGGAATCACACCTAAAATAAACCCTTGTTCCCAGACAATTCTGGGAATTGTAGCTCTGTGAGGGAGAATAGAGGGTCTTAACTCTCTGCATTTTAAAGACGAACCTACCATGATTTGCATTTTTCAAAACAAGACATGAAAACAAAAATGCAGCCCCCGCAAAAAAACTTTCATATATCCAAATTTTGCAATGCAAAATTTTCTTCCTGGAGAGTGAGCCCAAATGAATGCTAAGGAACTGGGGGGTAGGAATTGGTTTGGTTTGGTTTGCATATATCTGGGGTAAGTGTCCAGAAAAATGCATATATTTGTGGAGGAAGGCATACCAAAAAACAGCCTAAGTATTACTACTGTTATTAAATTTGCCATACCGCTCCATGCCAAAATAGCCTTCTGAGAAATACGTCAGGGAGAATTGTATGTAAAACTCTGCGCATTAGGTGAAAACGAGTCTCAGATTGCTGTGGACTTAAAAATTAAATTGCAGAATGACAGGGAAAGTGAACTTCAGTTTGAGGAAACACGAAATGGAGGGAATTTGCCCATTCCTCATGAAAGTAGCCGGGCTCCGATCTGGGATTGTATTGCGAGCTTAGCCAGGCCAGAAGCAAAGGTCATAAAATGAAGCACGGAGAACAGTTGTGGAGGCACCTTGGGCCCTCTGTTGGCTGGACTACAACTCCAATCAGCCTTGGCAAACGGCCAGGGATGACGATGATGATGATGATGATGATGGGAGTTGTAGTTTAGCAACATCTGGAAGGCTCAAAGTTCCCCACTCCTGACTTGGAATACGCCTCAAATTCTAGAGATGGGGGGAAATATCCGGGGATCTTTGTCTGAGGACTTTGTCCAAGGACTCTCTGAGGACTCTCTGCCTGCCTGTCTCTTGGAATACGCCTCAAATTCTAGAGATGGGTGGAAATATCCGGGGATCCTTGTCTGAGGGCTCTCTCCTGCCTGTCTCTTTCCCTGGCCGCCACCCCCACTGAACCCCCCTCACCCCACTCTACCCAGGGGCTTGGTGTGCTGGTGCCAGAACTCCTGTGTTCCGTCTGTTCCTCTGAGGCACGGAATTGGGACCTTTTTCTGCCCTAGGGGGGCCACATACCAGTGGTGAACGTGGCCAGAGGCGGGGCAACACATGTAAATTCCACCTTTGTACAATAGGCCAGATCTTAGCCCTCTGCTCTGTTTGTTGTTACATATGGTGCAAAAGTGGGGGCGGAGTCCGCTTTGCATTACCTCTGCCACTGGCCGGGGCTGATGGAAATTGTAGTCCAAAAGATCTGGAGGGCACCAGTTTGGGGAAGTCTGAGTTAAAGAGATGCCCTCCCCTTAACGGGGAAGACTTGGGAAGGGCTGTAGCTCACTGGTAGAACATCTGGTTCAGTCTCCACCGGTGGATGGGAAAGACCACCTGTCTAAAAAAATCAACCCCAAAGAGTTGCTGCTGGTCAGTGCAGACCGGGCTTCTCAACCCCCCGACTTCATGGACCCTTTTCATGAGCTTAGAAAGTCGTCACCAACCCCCAACCCAAGTTCTTAGGAACATGAACGAGATAAAGTCAAGAAAAATCGATCCGTAACGAACATTTATTAATTCCTATCACTAGGATAAGGAGTATTGCTGCATTGCGGAATCATCTTATTAGATGCAAAGGTTCCTCACTGGCACTCTGTACATGCTCCTGCCCTTGATTTCTGAGACTCCTAATTCCCACTACAGTCGTACCTTGGTTTTCAAACAGCTTAGTTCTCGAATGTTCTCCCGAACACCACAACCCCGGAAGTGACTGTTCCAGTCTGCAAACAATTTTTGGAAGCAGAACGTCCAACGGGGCTTCTGATTGGCTGCGCTCCTGCAGCCAGTCAGAAGCCACAATTTGGTTTCCGAACATTCTGAAAGTCGAACGACTTCCAGAACAGATTATGTTTGACTTCCAAGGTACAAACCCACCAACCTCCAGGGAGGGGGTCAGTACTGACCGCTTTGAGAACCCCCTCTGCAGACAGCATTGAGTGAGATGGACGGATGCTCTGACTCGCCAGCAAGCAGCTTCCACCGTGCCTTTGCTTGTAACTGGAAAGATGTTCCTGCTTTTAGGTTCAGCTGTCTCGCTCGCCCCAACTTGGGACATTGCTTTCCCAGCTCTCACTGGGATAGTTTCCCCTCCTTCCTGGTGGAAGTGAGAGGGACTGTTCTCCCCTCGCTCTGTGTGTTTGGCCCCATTCGGCCCCATACATTTAAATCAGTGTCATTCCCTTTCACACAGTCGCGGCTTCCCCCAAAGGATTCTGAGAGCTGTAGTTAGTTAAGGATGCTGAGACCCCTCTCCCCCTCCTAGAGCTGCAGTCCTCAGAGTGGTTTAACAGACATTGCTCTTTCCCAGAGAACTCTGGGGACTGAGCGGGAATAGGGGGTCTCCCCTAACACTGCTTAGCCGCCGTAACAAACTACGTCTCCCAAAAGGCTTTGCAGGAAGCCATGACTGTTCCAAGTGGCATCAAAGCACTTTAAAAGGGGTGGTGGGAATGTGGCCTCAGGGATATAGCTCTGGGAATCTGGTTACTGCATCTGTCTCTCTCTCCACCTCCATGCCACCCTCGAGGTCGCTGCATTTGGGACCGCCCCCTGCTACTAACCCCCCATGCATGTGCTTCTGCTGTCCTCGTGCCCACACACCTGACTTCCTGAGCAAGGAGGGAAAGCTCATATCTCCTCAACACCAAGACCAGGCGGCCGTATCTGGGGCTCTGTGCCATTGTGGTTCTTCTGTTCATTTTCTTTGCTTTGGTTTGGCATCCTCCCTGTGGGTGCTTCTGGTTGGACCCAGCAGCCTGCTTCTCTTTAACCCAGCTTTCTACATTTGCAAAAGCAGCACAGAAGGTCTCCCGTGGCTTTATCTATTTTGCATTTAAAGCCCACCTTTCTCCTCCAAGCAGCTACAGGGTCCTCCCCCTCCTCGTTCAACAACAACCCTGCGAGGTAGGTTAGGCTGAGGAGGAGGGGCTGGCCCGAGGTGAGCTTCACGGATTTGATCTCTCTCAGGTCCTATTCCGACACTAACCACTGTGCAGCGCTGCCTGTCGGTGGGTTAACCCCTCCACTTGCTGGAGCATCTGGATCTGTTGGGGAGTCCACCAGCGCTGCTTCCAAGGGGTTACATCTCCCCAAGGCATTTGCCGGCCTGCAACGATGCAGAAGGTGGCAACCAACTGCCACTGATGCCAAGACAGCATCTTCTGCTGCACCTGAGGGCAGCTGGCTAGCTTAGCGGGCAGAGGGTGGGCACCTGGAGTGAGGGCAGGGAATAATAATAATAATAATAATAATAATAATAATAATAATAATAATAATAATTTATTTATACCCCGCCCATCTGGCTGGGTCCCCCCAGCCACTCTGGGCAGCTTCCAAAAAAATATTAAAATACTGTAATACATCAAACATTAAAAGCTTCCCTAAACGGGGCTGCCTTCAGATGTCTTCTAAAAGTCTGGTAGGTGTTGTTCTCTTTGACATCTGGTGGGAGGGTATTCCACAGGGAGGGCGCCACTACCGAGAAGGCCTTCTGCCTGGTTCCCTGTAACTTGGCTTCTCGCAGTGAGGGAACCGCCAGAACCTCGGTGCTGGACCTCAGTGTCCAGGTAGAACGATGGGGGTGGAGACGCTCCATCAGATATACTGGACCGAGGCCGTTTAGGACTTTAAAGGTCAGCACCAACACTTTGAATTGTACTCGGAAACGTATTGGGAGCCAATGTAGGTCTTTCAAGAATATTGGGTGCCATCACAGCCCTGGCTCAGGAAGATTTCTGATGGTGTAATACAGGGGTGAGAAACCTTTCTCCAGCCTGAAAACCACATTCCCTTTGAGGGGGAGGAATGCTTGGGGTGGGCAGGTCACAGGCAAAAGGAGCAATAAGGCAGCTGGTCCAGCGTGCAAGGTGAAGCTGCCCCAGTTTCAGGACGAAACACACTTTCCCTCTGATCCTATCTTTCTCTTCCTGTGAGCTGCACCAACTGAATGATACTGTTTGCTCAAACTCCTTAAAGGACTGCACATGCATGATAGATACTTGATAGATTGTTTGCATTTGTGCCCCTTGGGTGTGTGGGTGTGGGTGTGTTGTTGTCATATCTGATGGCTGAAGCAAATGCGGACGGGAGGGAGGGTTAGGCATGCCAAGCCTCAGCTCACCCCCCCGAACCTCCCTCTCCTTTTTGCACGTATTTGTGCGCATGCACACGCACACCCCTGCACGTGCGTCCCCTTCACGGCCGTGTCTGTCTCTCTTTCGTCCGCAGGGGGAGGGTTTGCACCAGCTGCGAGAGGCTTTGAAGATTTTAGCTGAGAGGGTTTTAATCTTGGAAACAATGATTGGGCTGCATGGTGAGTAGAGACAGACAGGAGGACAAAATCCCCCCCCCGCGGCCCCCCCAAGGCCAGGAGGGGTCAGGAAAAAGGGGGCCACCATGGGGGAGACCCCGCCCAGGTCTGTATGGTGATCCGCTTAGGGCGGTTTGCCCTGTTCTTGCAGCCTTTTGCAAAATCCAGGGGTTCAGTTGCGCCCTTCGCTGGCTACTGAGCTGACTCTCTGGGTCCTGTGGGGAGCAGGCCTGGCACAATGTGTTGAGGGCGGTTCAGCCATGGCACAGTCTCCATGGCAATGTCCATGGTGACATCAGGAAGTGGTTGCACAGGGTCTGCTGGCAGAAGCAGATTCCCCCCCCCAACCCAACACCCCAATTTTTGTTGTTTTTGTTGGCATCTGTCTGTCTCAAGAGACAATGGAGTGCACCTCCAGAGGTGAACCTGAACTTCTGTGTTAGCAGCACCTAAGTGACCTCCCCGGGGCGCAAGCCTGAGCAGTATGGAGGTCCTAGGCTGCCCAAATGGCAAGACCCCCCTCTTGGCCTCGCTGATGTGGTCAAAGGAAAACAGAGCAAGATGTTTGGTACCATCTTGGCTGCAGCAGTTGCCAGGAGGAGGCATGCAAGGCACCCTCCAGCCGTCTTAGGGACTCCATTCTGGATTTGTGTAGGGTTTACTCCATAGCTTTTTCTTCTCCCAAAGATATCCCCCAAGGCAGCGGAGGTTTAGGACCAGAGTTCTCCTTCTCCTAAATGGGATACCTTCCCAGATGGACAAAACTCATCTCCCCCTCACTTGCCTCTACAGCACATACAGAAACTGT
This sequence comes from Podarcis liolepis, assembly GCF_965112155.1. Lineage (NCBI taxonomy): Eukaryota > Metazoa > Chordata > Lepidosauria > Squamata > Lacertidae > Podarcis > Podarcis liolepis. The sequence goes on along the minus strand of NC_139566.1, from coordinate 25,043,530 downwards.
CTTCTGTGCCATTGAGTTAGGGATTTCTAAACCAACAGTCCTTCAAAACATTACAGTGGTACCTTGGTTCTCAAACTTAATCCGTTCCAAAACCAAAGCGTTCCAAAACCAAGGCAGCTTTCTCATAGAAAGTAATGCAAAACGGATTAATCTGTTCCAGACTTTTAAAAAACAACCCCTAAAACAGCAATTTAAAAAATACAAAAACCCCAGCAATTTAACATGAATTTTACTATCTAACGAGACCATAAAATGAAAAAATCAAAAAAAAAAAAATCCATAAAATGAGAGCAATAATCAATGTACTGTACTATAAAATAAATAAGTATTGCAGATGATTAAAAAAAATTTTAAAAAATTCTTACCTGCACTGATGATAGTCATTGTTTGGATAGGGGGCTTTTATCCATTTCCACAGTCACACAATCAATCAATCAATCAATCAGTAGCTGAACTGGGTTCCACGTTGTCAACAAAAACAAATTAACCGAAAAAGACTCAAAAACAAAAATGCAAAATAAATAGCAAAAACAAAAGCGCCAAACTTAATCCATTCCGGAAGTCCGCTTGGCTTCCAAAATGTTCGAAAACCAAGGCGCAGCTTCTGATTGGTGCAGGTGCCCCGGAAACAATAGCTAACAGTCGCATCGGATGTTTGGCTTCCAAAAAACATTCAAATACCGGAACACTTACTTCTAGGTTTTCGGCGTCTGCGAACCAAGGCATTTGAGTACCAAGTAGCCACTGTACTGCTTTTTGTCATATGTTGAACTTTTAATAGTCACTATGGTAAAAAAAGTAAAGGACCCCTGGACAGTTAAGTCCAGTCAAAGGCGGCTATGGGGTTGTGGTGCTCATCTCGCTTTCAGGCTGAGGGAGCCAGCTTTCCGGGTCATGTGGCCAGCAGGACTAAACCGCTTCTGGTGCAATGGAACACCGTGACAGAAACCAGAGCACACGGAAACACCATTTACTAGTCACTTGCTATATAGAGAGGCTCTAAGCAACTTAACAAAACTTGTAGAGTGTCAGGGATTTCAAAAGACACGCAGAGAAAGATTTCTCAGTCCGGTGTTAGTTTTATTTGTGCTCATTCAATCAGTGGTCATGGGAGAGGACTAGAAAAGGAACTCTCCAAACAGGGGATCCTTATAGAAAAATGTACTCTTACAGCATTGGGCTCAGATAAAACTTAGACAAATTGCCCTCCTTCCTTGTACGGGGGGTGAACTTTTCTGCTTCTGAGCATGGTTACCAGACAGATAGATAGAGATGGACTGTAGCTCTCAGGAAGACCAGCTCTTCTCACGCTTGGTTCAAGGCAGAGAGAGGAGGCCTTTGGGGAACACACTGGGGTGGGGCATATTTTCCCCTCAAAAGCATAGCATAAAATCAGGGGGGGTATACAATAAAAAACAATTCAATGAATACTGCTAACCAAAAGCGATTTTCCAGTCAAAGCACTCAGACGAGGCAGGTGGGGAATCAGGACCAGGGTGGGGCTGGTGTTTTTAGGATGGGGTGTCAGTGTTGACGCAGATGAAGCCAGTCTGGGCCAGACTCGGAGAGAGCCTCTGCTCAAGGCCACACAAACGACCCAAAGAAAGGAGAATATGCAGAGTCCCTAAGTTAACACCTGAGGTAGACAATCCCATAAGCACCACCCTCCTGTTCCTGGCAGCAGAAATACAGTACAGTGGTACCTCTGGATGCGAACAGGATCCGTTCCGGAGCCCCGTTCACATCCAGAAGCAAACGCAACCCGCGTCCGCGGGTTGAAATTTGCCGTTTCCGCACATGTGCATGATGTCATTTTGACTGCGCATGTGCGAGCGGTGAAACCCAGAAGTAACACGCTCTGTTACTTCTGGGTCGCCGCAGCGCGCAACCTGAAAATACTTATCCTGGAGCTACTTCAACCCGAGGTATGACTGTACAGAGAACAACCATATTTCTCACAAGCAAGGACTGTTGATGGAGTGGAGTGGAGTGGAATTAGACACACACACAAGGCAGATTTTCCCTCCAGGGTTTTTTTCTGTCAAAAAATGCCCACCTCTCTGAATTTCCTACTGCAGAGTAGCATCTTTTCTTCTTCTTTGACCGAGAATCAAGGCTGTGAGATCCAAGTCTGCTTTCCCTGACCTGGTCCCTTCCCCAGATGTTTTGGACTACAACTCCCATCGGCCCCAGCCAGGGATGGGGTGGGGGAAGAAATATGATTCAGTCTGCATTTCAAGGCAAGCCTCCCTAATTTGCAGTGTCCACATCAATGTGTGAACCGAAACACAGCCCTCCTGTGAAATTTGCACTCCTCTGAATTTTGCGGTGCAGTTCTGCTGCTGAGTGATGCATTCAAAAACACATATATCAGAGTGTATATAAACCATTACATTAGTGAAAACAGTTCTGCTATGGTGTATGGACTAAATGCTGTCCTCGTGAAAAGACTATTTGAAGCTGCATTATATTGGGGAAAATTGCTTTGCAAAAAACCATAATAATCAAACAGAGCAGTCAAAGCAGTTTGATTTCCCCGGGTCTCCTATGTAGTCTTGTATTGAACTGCGAAATTTTCAAAGTGTGGGCAGAGGGCTTCAGTTGCTACTACTGAGCATGTGCAGTAGTCTGAGCATGCTCAGTGTGGGGAAACGGAGGTGGTGGGCTTCTTGTGGCTACACCTCCAATAAGGTAGGAGCTCAGTGCCCTCTGGTGGCGGCAGCAGGAGAGAACAGCCACTTGCGCTCCCTTTCAATGGAGAACGCAACTTTCCGAGCAATCCTAGGCTCATTTACTCAGACGTAATTGCCACCCAGTTCAGCTGAGTTTACTCACAGGCAAATGTGTATAAGATTGCAACTGAAATGCTAATAACAACCCTGGATCAGTATAGCTGATGTTTTAATGCAACCATCAATTTATTAGGGTCAGTTTGCGACAAAAAGGGCTTTTACCAGACCTCAAACCTCCTTGCATTAATTCATTTCCACACCTTTTCACTCCAGGGGTATTCCAGGATGTGTGCTAGAGGTGAGAAGGATGCAGAAAGGTGGAAAGCAGGGCCGTTTCCTGGATTGGGATCCATCATTTTTCCAATGAAAATAGGGGCATCCTATTCCATTATTATTATTATTAGTAGTAGTAGTAGTAGTAGTAGTAGTAGTACTATTTATTATTATGCCCCAACCACTGTGGGTGGCTTCCAATGTATATAAAAACATAACAAAAGATTAAACATTAAAAAACTTCCCTATACAAGGTTGTCTTCGGATGTCTTCTAAAGGTTGCATAGTTACCTCCTTAGCTCAGGGGTCGCATAACTCCATACCCTCCAGCATTTCTCCAATGAAAAGTGGGACATTCTAAGGAAAAGAGGGACATTCTGGGATCAAATCAGAAACTGGCAAAGCTTCTGTAAATCTGGAGCCATTGAGCGAATCAGTATGTGCCTTAGTGATTCTGGAGGTGCCTGTTCCAATAATAATAATAATAATAATAATAATAATAATAATAATAATAATAATACTTGTACCCCACCCATCTGACTGTGTTGCCCCAGCCACTACAGAGAACAGATGGGAAGCTTTATTATATCATATTTCTTATATTTTATTATTTTATTTTATTTCCTTCCAAGAAAAAACCTCTTCCTGCATTGCAGGGCATTGGGCTAGATGACCCTTTAAGATTCTACAGTTTGATAGTGAAGTTAGCTACCAGCACACAGCTCCTTTTCTGCTTGAAACTTTGAGAAACAGAACCACCCCTCCTTTTTAAAAAGGCACAGGCTTTTACATGACCCCGAACCCTTTAAGTAAGAAGTGGGAAACCCTGTATCATGTCCTTCCAGGACTGGGGGAATTATCACCTTTCTATCTTCTGAGCCCCCTGCCCAGATTCTCCACCCACAGTCACACACCCCTCCAAAGATTCCCAATTCAGACCCCTTTCCCTCTCTCCCCTCCTCTCCACCCTTTCCCCATAACGAGGGTGAATGAATTTCCGCTCTGCTCTTCTCAATCTCCCATCAGGCCATTAGCTTACGAAGCTTCCTAGAGCAGCAGGCCCAGCTGAAGCTCTTGTCTAGGAGGGTCACCTTGCTGGAAGCTATCATCTGGCCAGGTAACAACAGAGGGGGGGCTCCCCCTCTCTCCCTCTCCCTTTTCCCCTAGCATGCTGCATTCACCAATGCAGAGAGCCCATGGCCAGGAGACCTCCCCCCCACTTTGCTTGCAGACATGGGCTTTCTCTCCTTCCCCGTCATCCCAAACTCTGCATGCCACTAGTCCACAATGTCCAGGTTTTTAATACCCCCTCTCCATAGCCCTGCTGCAGTCAGAGCTGCTTTTATGTGGAATTTTGCCTTTCCTGACCCATAGCCACTAGGGTGGGGTGGGGTAGAGGGAGACTTAAGGGGGATACATCTGGTGGTGGCTGAGGTGGGGAGGGACTGCTCCTCTTCCTCCCCACCCCTCCAAGCATGAGCTCAGAAGTAAAAAAAAATAAAATTGCTTGCCTTGCACCAAAGTTAATGCCAGCTTGAGGGTGTATTGGATTTGTCAGACTGCTGGGTATCCAACAGCATGGGGCGGGCCTGCCTTTCCGATGGAAGTCTGTGCATGCTCAGTGGCAGTCTCCTCTCAAGTCAGCTTGCACCTTGTAGCTTAAGCCTGCCTGGAGGAGGTCGGGCTCAGTGCTGATCTGCCTCTTCACCCACCTGGGAATGCACCAGCCAATCCGAGAACGATGTTAGCAGGGAACCAGTGCAGAGGTTTGAGTAGGGGAGTCCGCTGGCTGACCGCAGCTAAGAGACTGACTTTGCAGCATTCTGTTTGTAGCAGGAGCTCCAAATCAGGACATACGATGGGGGCAGCTTCTCCCCTGCCTCTTGTTCCCCGTCATTCAGATACACTGCCCCTGCAGGTGAGGCTTCCACCTGCCTGCTGCGGTCAGGCGATGTTGCTAGATACCCAGTTAGGCAGCTTTCCCCCACCCATGTGTCCTCGGATGTCACAACTCCCACCAGCACCAGCCAGCGTGAATCAAAGGTGGCTGGGAGTTGTAGCACAACGTTTGGGGAACCCAAGGCTGAGATAGGTTCATTCTAAGGTGAGATTCCTTCTGCAGTTTCCCCACTTCAGATTCATTTGGAACAGCAGTTAGTTTAGTTTACATTAGGGAAATCAAGCCTTTTGCTCTAGGAAGACACTGGATCTTGCAGTCAACTTTGAATACAGGCATGGCGGGAGGGACCCCCAGAATCCCTAAGGAGCACCTCACACCTTGTTTGTTCTCCTTGAGCAGGGATAGGGGAACCTGCAGGCTCTCCAGAAGTTGCTGACCTATAACTCCCTTCCTCCTTGACTGCTGGCCATGCATGGGACTCCAGCAACATCTGGGCAGCTGTGGGTTTCCCACTTGAGCCACCTAGACATTTTTCACACCTCTGGAACCATGAGGACCAGAAACTTGTTTTCTCTTTTAAAAAGATCACAAAATGACAACCGAGGTTCTTGGGTTGCCAAATTCGGCAGCGGACGAAAAGCAGCTCAGCTCTGACTCTTGCTTGTCCTTCCTCTCCGTTGACAGAACCGGAGCCAGGATCCGGACTGGGCCTTTCCTCCACCAGCATGCCTGGCTACGACCGGGGGAAGCGCGACGAAAGCCTGGCAGCCTACAAGATGATCTCCCACCACCTCTCTCAGAGGAGCGAGGAGAGGAAATGAGGAGGGGGCCGTTGGCCTGCCCGTTGGCAGGTGCAGACGAAGAGCATCCTTTTCGGGGAGGGCACGAGAGGCCTCTTTCAGGGTGCCCCCTCCCAAGACCCAGCCCTCTTCCTCCCACTTTGGACTGCCCCCCCATGGAGAAGCAGTGGAGAGGCGTGTGTTGAGGAGGGCGCTTGCTTGCCCACAGCCTGCTTCCATATTTATTTCGCGCAAAGGGTTGTGTGTGTGTGTCTCTGTAACGGTTGCTGCGATGCACCCCACGCCTTCACCCCACGAACTGTTGCCACAATTAAGCCGCTAAGCATTCTTTGCGGCCGCCTGATTGTCTCGTAGGGAAAGCCGTTTATCCCTTGGTGCTATTTAATGGGGATATTTCCCCCCTGCACAGCACAACTGCATCCTCTCCTGTAACTTGTTTTTCTGCCGCTTGGGAGTTTGACCTGGAAATTTAACTAGTTTTTCTACTAAATTTCTCCCGATCCCTGAATCGCCCATTTCCCCCCTTAGCCTGGCCCGGGCAAGGATAACCGAGGAGAGAAACTGGGCTTTTCTGGACTACTGTTTTCAACCACAGTTGTGGAAGAGGTCATGATATCTTTGCCGGGAAAACAAAAGTTCCCCACTCGCTTCCTAAGAATGGGGAGCTCTGGGAGGGTCAGGTCAAAGGGGTTCCTAGGGCTTCTCTTTCGCTCGGGATGCCCAGCAGTGTGTGTTTGTGGAGAGAGGACAAACATTTTCCCTTCCCTGATAGAAGTTGCCAGCGCTGAACAGTGCGGACCTTGTAAGAACTATGTCAGTGGCTGTCCCAACAAAGGATTTGTATGCATAAGTCCGTTTTTTGATTGGATCCCCGGGTACAATTTTAGCAGCCGGATCAGATCCGGCACGCAAGCCGTGTATCCCAAGTTGTCAACTGGGCTGTGAAGGTGATTCAAAGGGAGGTTGGATGTTGGAACAGGTGGGGAGGTGTTGCTGGTGCTGCCATGAAGCCTCAAGCACCTGGGAGACGATTAGACTACTCTTAATGCAAAGTCTTGTGGGCAAAGCAGATCAGGGAGAGAGAAGGATGTGTGTGTGTGTTTATCTATGTGTGTCTGCCTCCATATAATGTATGTACTCTCTGGGATTTTGGCTGATAACAGGGACCAGGTCAATAAAGCTTCACTGAACAGGAGCCTCTGCCTGAATTGAAGGGAGTGTGGAGGACCTTGCCTCAAAGCCTGAGCTAAGAGGATGCTCTCCGTACGGATCCTTTGCTGCATTTTGTTAAATGTCCATCAGGCATCAGCTTGGCAAAGGTGACTTTTTGAAGTCCTCTCCTACTACTTTAAGAGTCATGGCTCCCCCCCAGAAAATCCTGGCACCTGTAGCTTGTGAACAGCCCTGAAAGCTGTTAGGAACACCCAGGGCTCCCCCCCCTTAAAAAAAACGTTTAGGGGTAGTCTCATTTTGACTCAAGAAAATCACCATTTTATAGTTCAAATTGGGGAAAATAAATACAGTAAATGGACAAAAGTACAAAGATTCACAAAATGTTTAGGGATATGTGTCCCCCCAGAAAAAAAGCACTGGGAACACCTTGGCGGACAACAGTTCCTAGGATTATTTGGGGGACGTTGTGGCTCCCACCCCCAACACATGAATCCTGGGAACTGTTATAGAATCACAGAATTGGATGGGACCCAACGGGGTCATCCAGCCCAACCCCCTTGCAATGCAGAATTCGCAGTCATCTGTTATTCCTTTGAACGTTTTAAGAGTACTTTAAACATACAGTGCAGACATGACTCTGTTCTGCATGTGGTGAGAATGCCCTGCTCCACCCCTTCAAAGTGGCTGTATGAGAAAGGTCCAGATTTGAGTTCTGGATGCTTTAGGTCAAACTCGGAACCCCGGAACTGAGATCCCTGCTACAACTCCCAGGTGAGTGGCGGAGCTCACAGGCACAGAGAGAGGTCCCTTTTTCACGAACGCCTAATGCATGGCAGCCCGGACGGATTGGCCGCTGGGGGCGGCCTTTGCCCATGTTCCCACCACCTCCTGACACGTCTCGGGAGATGGTTTCCACAAACACCCATGGAACACGTGGAAAAATGACTGCAACAGGTGGGGAAACCTCTGGCTTTGTTATTCCAAGAATCCCCAGGACGGGATGGAAGAAGCCACTGGGTCTCCCCTTTTGGAGGATTTCCCAAGTGACTTGCAGCCCTTGATATATGTGCATTGTCTTTCACTCTTGCCCTTGTGATGCACCAGCCTGGCTGGGCTGTACGGCAGCCACCCCATAGCAGCAGGATGGCCTTGGCTTCAATGGTGGGTCTCGCTTTCCTTCCTTCCCAGTTGAGTCCACAGCGAATCGCCGCTCAACTTCACTGGCCGTGGCTGGTTTTCTGGCCCGGACGCTGGCACCGTTCAGGCTGGCTTGCCAACCTCTGTCTACTCGCTGGCTGGTGCCTGGAGGAGGTTGCTAGCGATGAGCAGAGCGGCTCTCTGCCGTCACCACGGCTTGGTCTCCGACGTGGCCTCCGATCAGCAGTGAGACGGCACCCTCCACGTGGCCTGTGGCTGCCAGTGCAACAACTGCCCGCTCGGTTGGGAAGCCCATTTTCTGGAGCTGCTGGAGCCTGAAAGGGCAGGGGGCGGAAAGTTAGATAGTTGTTTATTTCTTTGACATCTGATGGGAGGGCATTCCACAGGGTGGGTGCCACTACCGAGAAGGCCCTCTGCCTGGTTCCCTGTTACTTTGCTTCTTGCAGGGAGGGAACGGCCAGAAGGACCTCAGAGCTGGACCTCAGTGTCCAGGCTGAACGATGGGGGTGGAGACGCTCCTTCAGGTATACTGGGCCGAGGCTAGGGCTTTAAAGGTCAGCACCAACACTTTGAATTGTGCTTGGAAACGTACTGTTGTCTGCCTGGGGCGAAAAGAGGTTTTAAGCTCTGCTTCACTCGGGGGGCAAGGCCTGCTAAGCATGCCAGCTCTGGGATGCTCATGTGAAATCTCACGGAGCCATCCAAGATCCCAGAAAGTCTCGCGTGAGATCTCTAGCCTTCTGGAGTTGGTGTGCTGAGCAGGCCTTGCCTTCCAAAGCAAGGCAGTGTTTCAAAGCTCTGTTTTTGTCTGGTCCCCTTGGGGTTACCTGCTACCAAATGTCCCCCTACCCCTGCTACCCACAGGGTTGGCTCTAAGGGTTTGGGGACCTGCAATCAGAGACACGCAGAACTCTTTGAACCAAAGCCCCATGCGAGATGCGATTGCACTGTATCCATCTCTCTGATGCCCCACCAAACCCCATCAGGATGGAAGCTTTAGCTTTCCCCCGGGAAACCCTTACCGGAGAGAAGAAACCGAAGATTTGGAAAGTTTCACCTCTTCCTCTGCCATATCCTGCAGAGAAGCCTGGATCCCGGCTTGGAGCAGCTCTTCATCCATCAGGGATCCTTGGAGGGCCGAGAAAGGAGCACCTAAAGCCCCATGGTGGATGGGGAAGGGAGGCAGGGAACCAGCAGCAACTGACTGCCTGCATTCCTGCTCCAGCGCTGCAGTTTCTCCACTCCAGTAAGAGGCAGGTGGCGAAGCCCGAAAGAGAGGCTGCGTAGGGAAATCTGCTGGGGGAAACGCTTGGGTTGGCGACTCCGGAGAATGAGGAATCCTGGGAGAGAGAAAAAGATAGGTAAAGCTGTGATCTTCAGCCAAAGAAGACTGAAGCTCAGTGGTGGACCACTTGCCTGGAGAAGGTTCCCAATTCCCCACCCCCCAAATATTTACTTATTATATTTTCAGGTATACATTTCCCCACAATTAAATATAGAACAATACAGCCAACGACTTCCCTTCTCCTCCTTCCATGGTTCCTTGTACTTCCAAAATTAACTGAGTACAGTCGTACCTCGGAAGTCGAACGGAATCCATTCTGGAAGTCGTTTCTCATTTGCAAAATGTTCGGAAACCAAAGTGTGGCTTCTGATTGGCTGCAGGAAGCTCCTGAAGCCAATCGGAAGCCACGGAAGCCCCATCAGACGTTTGGGTTCCAAAAAACGTTCGCAAACTGGAACACTCGCTTCCAGGTTTGTGGCATTCAGGAGCCAAGGTACGACAGTATTATATTTCCTCTGTCTGGTTTCCCCCTTTCCATTATATCTTAATCCAAATTATACCGTTGAATTTACAATAATCCTGCTAGCGTTTTCAGTTGCTTACAATGGTTTTTCTGCAAATGTTCTCCATTCCTCTTTATATACCCATTCTTCTTGTTCTCCTGCCCTGCTGGCTAGGCCTGCTAGCTCTGCGTATTCCATCATTTTCTAGCTGCCATTCTTCCCTCTTTGGAGCTTCTCCCACCTTCCATTTCCAAGCTAACAAAATCTGAGCTGCAGTCGTTAGGTACATAAATAGCTTTTTTCGCCCCCCTGGCTACCTCTGTATCATACCCAGAAGAAACGCCTCTGGGCCTTTAGAGGGGGGATGTTCTTTTAAACAATTTTTTCATTTCATTACAAATCATTCCCCAATACAGTGCTACCTTGGAAGTCAAACGGAGTCCGTTCTGGAAGTTCATTCGACTTCCAAAACGTTCAGAAACCAAGGTGCGGCTTCCGATTGGAAGCTCCTGCAGCCAATCAGAAGCTGCGTCGGACGTTCGGGTTCCAAAGAATCTTCGCAAACCAGAACACTCATTTCTGGGTTTGCCGCGTTCGGGAGCCAAAGCGTTCGACTTGCAAGGTGTTCGGGATCCAAGGTACGACTGTAATATGAAGTTTCCCAGGTTCGATCCCCGGCGTCTCCAAACAGGGCAGGGAATGTCTCCTGCCTGAAATCTGCTGCTCGTCTTCCTCACGGGGTCTCTGCCATGGGAGCATATTCACCCAGTGCTTTTCCAGCTGCACTGGCTCCCGGTGGAGTACAGGGTCAGATTTAAGGTGCTGGTTTTGACCTTTAAAGCCCTTCACGGCCTAGGACCCTCGTACCTACGGGACCGCCTCTCCTGGTATGCCCCACGGAGAACCTTAAGGTCCATAAATAGCAAGACCTTAGAGGTCCCGGGCCCTAAGGAAGTTAGATTAGCTTCAACCAGAGCCAGGGCCTTTTCAACTCTGGCTCCGACCGGTGGAACGCTCTGCCTCATGAGACCAGGGCCCTGCAGGATCTGATTTCTTTCCGCAGGGACTGTAAGACAGAGTTGTTCCGCCTGGCCTTTGGCTTGGAGCCAATTTGATTCCCTCCCCCTCTTTCTTTTTTCTTTCTCCTCCTGTGATGAGGCTGCATTTTAATATTTTATTGTTTCAATATTTTAATGCTGTATTTTAATCTTATTTTTAAGTTGTATTCATTCAACTTGTTTTTATTATTGCTTGTTAGCCGCCCTGAACCTGGCCTTGGCTGGGGAGGGCAGGGTATAAATAAAAATTATTATTATTATTATTATTATTAAGTCCCAAACGACAACCCCCTCGCCCGCCCAGCCCTACAAAGAAAGCCTGGGATCCAAATTCACCTGTCTCTCCTGGCGGCTGGGTCGGCGGTGGGGAGGATTTCAGCAGGTCCTGCCGGGGGCGGGACGAATTGGAGGAAAGAGCCTTTCCCCAGGAGGGTCTTAAAGATGATTCCGCCGTGCAGCTTTTCCACGCGTCTCTCTGATAATTCCAGTGGGGAGAAGACCCCAGCCCAGACTGTGGCGTCAAGGGAAATGAGAGCCTAAGTCAGGGGTCTGCAACCTTTAGGACAAAAAGAGCCACTTGGACCCGTTTCCGAAGAAAAAAAAACTGGGAGCCGCAAAACTCGTCATTATAAAAATAACTTTTTTGTCACTTTTTAAAATTATTTCTTTGTTTGACCCCTCAGAATTACTCCTCCTCATAGAAATAAACGTTAATTTAACAAGTTACCTTTTTTTTGGTGTGTGTTCTTCACTCCCCTTCAAAACAGTGATCAGCGTACACGCCCCCTTTCAATGCAGTGACCAGCGTACATGCCCCTTACAATGTAGCGGGCAGGCAGGCGGGAAGGTGACGTCGGGACGGTGCGTGACTAACGCACGCACTGCCCCCATGCGACGTCACAGCCAGTACAGCGCCCGCCACAGTGGGGAGTGTCGGGGCGCACAATGCGCCTCCTCCCCTCACTAGTATCCGCCCCGGAGCTGCGGCAAAGGTGTAAAAGAGCCACATGCGGCTCCGGAGCTGCGGGTTGCAGACCCCTGGCCTAAGCAGACCCTGGTTGCTGGACCCACCCAGTCCAACCTCCTGATCTCACAAAGACCAACAAGATGCACCATAAACCAGCAGTTAAACACCCCCCCCCCCAAACCCATCTTTTCGTAAAGGATACAGGCCAGGCAGGTGAGCAGCCCACTCAGATGCAGGAGGAAAGGAGAGCTGGGGGAGAGAATCCAGCTCAGACCCAGCAGCAGCACAGCCAGCAGAGGAGGGGAAGCCCACCTCCGGGACCCCCCCTGTTTCCGACGCCCTTGGGGGCACCCCAGCAAGGCCAGGTGCACGGGGGTGTAGCCCCCAACAGCAGAGCCGGCCTGAGCACCCTGCAGCCATGCTAGGAGGAGGTAGAGGAGGGCCGAGGCGAAAGCGCCAAGTGCTGAAGAGTGGAGGTAGCGCAGAGTGCCCTGGCGTCGCTCCTGGTGCCAACTCAGCAGCGGAAAGAGGAGCAGGTTGAGGAAGAACAAGGGAGCCTCCGTGAGGCACAGGCAGTAGGTCACGAGGCGATACGCTGCGGGGAGGAAAGGCAGGGGTGGTTAACAACACGCCATTATTTTTATTATTTTTATTATTATTATTATTATTATTATTATTATTATTATTATTATTATTAAATTCGTCCTATTGAAAATTTTCGGTCAGGAAATAAAGCGGAAAAAAGTCAAAACAAGGACAAAAGGAGGGGGGGAGTGCTTGAGACTGTGGTAAAATACAATATATGGATACAGAATTGTAGTGTTGGGAGGGACCCCAAGGTTCACCTATTTATTTATTTATATATATAATTTTTATTAAATTTTCTGTTTTAGAATTTAAAATACAGTGGTACCTCTGGTTACGAACTTAATTCGTTCCCAAGGTCCGTTTTTAACCTGAAACCGTTCTTAACCTGAGGTACCACTTTAGCTAATGGGGCCTCCTGCTGCCACCGCGGTGCAATTTTTGTTCTCATCCTGAGGTAAAGTTCTTAACCCGAGGTACTACTTCTGGGTTAGCGGAGTCTGCAACCCGAAGTGTTTGTAACCTGAGGTGTTTGTAACCCAAGGTACCACTGTACTCATTTAAACAGCCTTAAAATATCAATGACTTCCCTTCTCCTCTCTCCATGGTTCATTTTGCATCATATCACAAATCCCTGCATATTTTACATAAACTACCGTATTTTTCGCCCCATAAGACGCACTTTTTCCCCTCCAAAAATGAAGGGGAAATCGGGGTGCGTCTTATGGGGCGAATGCCTGCAAGCCTCGCGCGCCCGGCAGGAGGTCCCACCGGGTGCGCGAGGCTTGGGGCGGCAGCCTGTCGCCCGAAGCACGGGGAGCCCTCGGGAGGGCTCCCCCTCGGGAGGGCTCCCCCTGCTTCGGGCGAGTGTCTGCAAGCCTCGCGCACCCGGCAGGAGGTCCCACCGGGTGCGCGAGGCTTGGGGCGGCAGCGGACTGCTTGCGCGCACCTAGAAGCTTGGGGCGCGCTGAGCTCAGTATGCTCCAAGCTCCTGGTGTAGTGCAGCGATCCGCTAGCCCTGGGAGAGCCCCGCGGCTCTCCCAGGGCTAGTGGACTGCTTGCCGGCACGCAGAAGCTTGGGGCGCCCTGACCTCAGCTTGCCCCAAGCTTCTGGATTAGCGCAGGGGTCCGCTAGCCCTGGGAGAGGCGCCCGGCTCTCCCATGCTAGCGGAGACCTTGCCGGCACGCAGAAGCTTGGGGCGCGCTGAGCTCCGCACGCCCCAAGCTCCTGGTGTAGCGCAGCGCACCTGGGGGGGGAAATAAATTTTTTTCCCTTTATTTCCCCCCCAAAAATCTAGGTGCGTCTTATGGGCCGGTGCGTCTTATGGGGCGAAAAATACGGTAAACCATTCCATTATGACATCCATCAAAACTTATTTGCACTGTTGAATTTATCTTAACACTGCCAATGTTTTCAAGTGTACACAATTTACCCCCATGTATTCAATAAACATTTTCCAATCTTCTCTAAACGTACGTTCTTCTTGTTCTCTTATTCTATATGGTAAGACCACAAGCTGCACATGTTCTGTCAGCTTAAGTTGCCATTCTTCTTTAGTTGGGACCTGGCTCGTTTTCCATTTTGGGACAAATAAAACATGGGCCGCAGTAGTGGCACACATAAATAACATTTTCTGACACCTGGGAATTTCCATCTGAATTATTCCCAACAAAAAGGACTCTGTGGTTGTTGTTTTTTGAAAAGTATTTTAAAATGTTTTTTTCCCCAAATCATTATGGATTATTTCCCAATTCTCTTTACTCTTTTACAAGTCTACCACATGTGAAAGAACGTTCCCTTCAAGGTTCATCCAATACAACCGCCTGAAATGCAGGAATCTCAGATGAAGAACCCGCAATGGGCTACCGTGTACAATTATTCTAACAAGTATAAAATTATTAACTAGCCTTCGTGATATATTTTTTTTATAGAGGCATTCCAAATATCATTATATTTGCGAACCCACAAATCTAAAAGCCATCCATTTGTATGTTGCAAGAGCAGTCGTGTCTTCTAGCCATTGTTCAAGAGGAGGCGAGGGGCATTTTATTATCATCCCACTGAATAAATAGCCATCTTTTAACAGAAGCAAGTTTACATCGTAATGGCCAAGAATTCTGTAACCAAGAAACAGGGACGGATGCTCTCTCTCCCCACCCCCACCCAATCCCTTTTCTGTCAAGTCTTGAAAATCGTAACCCAGAGAGCAGGGACTGACTGGTTGTTGACAGCTGTCAGCTGCCCTGGAATCCTGTTGGAAGGGACCCTAAGTGCCATCTAGTCCAACCCCCTGCAAAGCAGCTGTCCCATGTGGGGATCGAACCTGCAACTTTGCCGTTATGTGCTCACTTATGGCTTGTGTGTGTGGTACGGAAGCTGTACTACCCAGGACAGGATGGGGTTGTGCAGGGTTGTTAAGGCAGCAGAGAGCATTGTTGGCTGCCCACTCTCCACCTTAGAGCAGATTTATGCCACAAGGTGCCATAGGAAGACACTGGACATAGTAAAAGATCCATCGCATCCTGGTCACTGTCTCTTCGAGCTCTTGCCGTCGGGATGGAGATACAGGATGATGAAGACAAGAAGGAGCCGTCTTAAGAACAGCTTCTTCTCCAGAGCGATCTCGGCCCTGAATGGGAAGCCCGGACTTTGAAAGTCATCTAATCTCCCTTGCTGTATTATACTGTATTGTTTAATTAGTGTTTTTATGGAGCAGTCAAGTAATTTCGTTGTCCCCGAAGGGGGCAATGACAATAAAGATATTATTATTATTATTATTATTATTATTATTATTATTATTATTATCAGCATGGGAGCCTTTTTTTGCTCCAAGGGGGCAGGATAAAAACAGTTTGTACAGTGGTACCTTGGTTAAGAACTTAATTCATTCCAGAGGTCCGTTCTTAACCTGAAACTGTTCTTAACCTGAGGTACCACTTTAATGAGGCCACCGCGCGATTTCTGTTCTCATCCCGAAGCAAAGTTCTTAACCTGAGGTACTATTTCTGGGTTAGCAGAGTCTGTAACCTGAAGCGTCTGTAACCTGAGGTACCACTGTATCAATAAAAACCCCCATGGGATTTTGGGGGGTGGGGGTGGGATGAGAGTGGTGTGCTGGACCCAAGGAGCCCAGAACGGTTAGGGAGGCAACATGCCAGGGAGTAGGAGCCTCAGGTAGCTTACCTTGGAAAGGGCTGCTGAGCAGGAGGTTAGGCGATAACGCCAAGCTTTCGTCTACGCCCATCAACCAGAATAGGCAGAGAAGCACCATGAGGGTGAACGATGCAACTGGGGGGCGCCATAACCCCCATGGCCTGGTCCAAAGGCTCTTCATCAGCATGCCCCTAAGGGGAAGGAAAAGACAAGGGAGAAAGTGGCAGGGTTATATTAAGGCAAGAAGCCATCCATTTGCTAAAGCTTTTAATCACTGGTTATTCAGAAGTTATTCAGAGGACCATAAAGAAGGCTGATCGCCGAAGAATTGATGCTTTTGAATTATGGTGCTGGAGGAGACTCTTGAGAGTCCCATGGACTGCAAGAAGATCAAACCTCTCCATTCTGAAGGAAATCAGCCCTGAGTGCTCACTGGAAGGACAGATCCTGAAGCTGAGGCTCCAGTACTTTGGCCACCTCATGAGAAGAGAAGACTCCCTGGAAAACACCCTGATGTTGGGAAAGATGGAGGGCACAAGGAGAAGGGAACGACAGAGGACGAGATGGTTGAACAGTGTTCTCGAAGCTACGAACATGAGTCTGACCAAACAGCGGGAGGCGGTGGAAGACAGGAGTGCCTGGTGTGCTCTGGTCCATGGGGTCACGAAGAGTCGGACACGACTAAACGACAACAACATTCAAGAGGAGCGTACACCTAGTAAAGACTCTGGGATTTGTGGGGCTTCCACATTTACAGCACTTTAAGAGTCAGGCCTACAACCCCAAAGAATCCTGAGTTTACTCCTGACGGAGCTACAATTCCTAACGCCCTTAACAAACTACGGTTCCTGGGATTATGCAGGGGGCGACGGGGGGAACCTCAGGTTTGTAGCTCCTAATTAATGGCTCTTGCTGACTGCCCAGATTAACCTGTCAGAACTACCCCGATTATGAATTTGGCCACAGGGCAACTGAGCTGTGGCAAGTTGCTCTGGCCTGATCCTATGAATCAGCCCTCACCAACCGAGCTCAGCGGCTGAGCATCTGCTTTGCATGCAGAAGTTCCCAGCTTTGATTCCCCCAGCAGCAACTCCAGGTTGGGCTGGCAGCATTCTCTGCCTGAAACCCCGGAGAGCTGCTGCCAGTCAGTGTAGACAATACTGAGCTAGATGGACCTATGCTCAGTCCAAGGCTGCCTCCTCAGATTTTTTTGGACCACAACTGATTGATGGGAGCCACCAAAAGATCGGGAAGGCCCTGGATTGTCAAACTGCACGCCCAACTCTGCATTCGATTGGTTTGGGTGCCTCACAATCCCGCGATTAAAGGTCTTATAGGTGAGAGGATTGTCCCTCATCAACGCTGGAACACAGTTTTTCTTCCCATGTAGAATGAAACCCCAGGGACGCGGGTGGTGCTGTGGGTTAAACCACAAAGCCTAGGACTTGCTGATCAGAAGGTCAGCGGTTCGAATCCCTGCGATGGGTTGAGCTCCCGTTGCTCAGTCCCAGGTCCTGCCCACCTAGCAGTTCGAAAGCACGTCAAAGTGCAAGTAGATAAATAGGTATCGCTCTGGCGGGAAGGTAAACGGCGTTTCCGTGCGCTCCTCTGGTTCGCCAGAAGTGGCTTAGTCATGCTGGCCACATGACCCGGAAGCTGTACGCCGGCTCCCTCGGCCAGTAAAGCGAGATGAGCGCCGCAACCCCAGAGTCGGTCCCGACTGGACCTAATGGTCAGGGGTCCCTTTACCTTTTAGAGTGAAACCCAGCTGGTTCAGAAGAGCCCCCAAAAAGCATGCACGATGCAAAAGTCACTTATGGAACTCACTGCTGCAGGATGCAACTAGATGACATTTTGAAAAAACTGCAACTGGTTTTGAGCACAAATGAAA
Source organism: Podarcis liolepis (assembly GCF_965112155.1). Taxonomy (NCBI): domain Eukaryota; kingdom Metazoa; phylum Chordata; class Lepidosauria; order Squamata; family Lacertidae; genus Podarcis; species Podarcis liolepis. The sequence continues at coordinate 25,026,051 of NC_139566.1, read as the reverse complement.
TAACCTAAGGGGGGCATATGCAAAAGAGGATCCCTGCACCTTTCACGATTGTGCAGGAGATAATTTCTGGGATTGCATGCCTGAGCTGATCCAAGATTTTTTACAAGATCCACCGGCCCAGCATCTCACGACGGGGATGAAGGCAGCCAGATCCTTCCTTCCTTTTTGATCTGCAGCCTCTCACCCTCAATCTCGGCTGTTTGCAATTCTTTCCCACTGGGCAAGAACATTGCTTGGAGAAAACTGGGGAACACTCCCCCCCCGTCCCTCCCCCTATTCCTTTTTCTTTTACCAAGCACAAGGCTGGCTGCGTGCATGGGGTTGCACCGGCCGGATGGGCAACTCGTCAGCCGGAAGAAAAGGACCAGCGCGCAGCCATTTTGGACATGGCAGTTTGGGATCTGCGAGGCCGGTCGGCGCTGATCCTCTACGACGTGCACGTGCTTTAGCAACGAGGCAAGGGAGCGTCGCTAAAGAGGAACCAGAAACGAAGGAGCTGGGGGGGGGGGCAAGATTAGAACTCAGATCCCATCTGCTTCTGCAAAGTCCTTAGTGGTGTTTCTTTGTTTGAGGGTGGGGGGTAGGAATGAGTTTCAGTTCTCTGTTCTTTTTGCCGGTCTGTGCAGAGTTGGTTTACTCAGTCCCTCCTTTTCGGCACAGCTTACTCAGCAGTGGCTGGCTTTAAAAGAGAACAATTTTACTACTAGCCACAATACCTATGTTCTCTTGTTTCCACAGGCAGAGGCAGCAATGCCAGTCGCTGCAAACCGCAGCAGGGGAGAGTGGCTTTACTCTTGATTGCCGGTTTTCACTATTGAGAACAGGGTGCCGAACAGGGTGGGCCGATCTGGTCCAGCAGCAGGCTCCTCTTATGTCTACTTAGAAGTAAGCACCTTTCGTTCTGTGGGCTTTTTGCCCTGGAAGTGGGTTAAGGAATTAAGCAACTAAACAGTGCAGTCACTCAGTTCTTAATCACCTGCTTATTTCAATTTCTCAGCAGTGGGCTTAAAAAAAACAAACCAAAAAAACCCACGCTTACATCACTTTTCCAGACTCCAGGCTGCATTTGGATTGCAAACCTCAAAGAGCACATACTGTAATGGTGGGGTTGCGACTTTTTTCTTGTTGTTCCCAAAATGGAGCATGATGCCAGTGCAAAACCGATTTCCGTGTGGGGAGCTCCTGTTATGCGTCCTCTGACTGCCCTATGCGCCATGTGTTCTAAATTCACTCGCAAATTCACCTTGTCATGGTGAGATGGACTCACTGTTAAGACTGTGTTCATGGAAGACAGTCTTACTCGGTTACCAAGCGATCACCAAAGAAGAAGAATACAGTGGTACCTCGGGTTACATACGCTTCAGGTTACAGGCTCTGCTAACCCAGAAATAATGCTTCAGGTTAAGAACTTTGCTTCAGGATGAGAACAGAAATTGTGCTCCGGCAGCGCGGCAGCAGCAGGAGGCCCCATTAGCTAAAGTGGTGCTTCAGGTTAAGAACAGTTTCAGGTTAAGTACGGACCTCCAGAACAAATTAAGTACTTAACCCGAGGTACCACTATATATGTTTAAAGCATGTGGCTCCTCCCTCAAAGAATCCTGGGAACTGTAGTTCATTAAGGGTGCTGAGCATTGACAGGATGCCCTTAACAAACTACAGCTCCCAGGATTCTTTGGGAAAAGACATATACTTTTAGTATAAGGCATGTACACAGCTTCTGTCTCCTAAGAGAAGGACACCATGAAAGTTGTTTTTTTTAGAAAACCCCCACAGTTATTTAGCACCCCTAATGCTAGACCTCAGAGTGGACCCACTGAAATTAATGGGCATGCCTAACCTGGGTTCATTTTTAATGTGTCTATTCTGAATAGGACTAACATGGGGTGCAAGCCTGTGAAAACAATTCCTTTCTGCGCACACACTAGAAGTCTGCATCTGTATTGGAAAAGTTTTTAGATTTCTTAATTGTTTTGTCAAAAAGAGTTCTCTTTCCAAACACATTCCAGAAAATGAAAGGCCAGTCCCAATAGTATAGTTGATAGCATAACACATAATCATCTATATTTTATTTTGGTGTTGTTGGTTTTTTTAAAAAAAATGTCATAAAGAAATATGCTAGCATCACAGTGGGGTCTCCAAAACGGAAGTTGTGGGGGATGTTTCATTGTGAAAAACCTGTGTCCAAACTGTGTTGTATAGGACTGTATGTAGGCCCTGAGTTCCTGGGAAATGACAATATTTTTAATAAACACTTCCCTTTCTAATTGTTCTGAAACTACATAGAAAGAGGTGTGCAAGGAGGGGAACACTTTAAAAAGTCAGGAAATAAGGAGAAGAACAGGACAGAAGAAACTCGAGATGGAAGAACAGGGCGGCTTCGAGAGGTATTGGGAGGGAGGTGTTGCTGGATGACACCCACTGGGTGCCATCAGGGTTTCCAGGTGGTTAGAGACTCAGAACTCGGGTGCAATGGGAGAGATAGCTCAGGTTTTCAAAACTTTGGGAACCAGTGGGCACATCTGGAATTTTGAGACAGCCGCAAAATGGCTGCCATGAGGTATGTGGCACAATTCAAAATGGCTGCCATGGGACCATGTTGGGGACCCAGCCACAACATGGTGGGCAGACAGGCACAAGCTCCATTTCAAATTCCCACTGGGTGTTTGCTGAGTTGCAGAGATCGTGGAGGAGCCGACTGGAGTTTCTCCACCATCGCATTACCTACTAGACCGCATCCACGTGCTGTGATTTGCCATCCCCACAAGAGCATCAAAAATGCCCACACATTTTTCTGAAATGTACATTATTGATGTGAATTATTTTGAAGTGGACATTATCAAATGAGAGCTACTTCCTGAAGCTGATAGCAATTTAGGCCCCCCTTCCTTTGAATAGACTGCTATGGAGGCCAAAGGCTATGATAAATAACTAGATTCAGACACCAAAACTTCTAGATATTTAAGGTTTGTAGATATTGAAAGAGGTGTCGGATAATGTAACAAAATGCAGCTGCATCCTAGCCATCTTTACTCAAGAGTAAAGTGGCAGGCTGGTGCAATCGAGGAGCTCCCAAACTGCGGTCCGTGAGTTTCACCCACAGCATGTTTGTAAAAATATACTGTATATTTCCGTGTATAAGACACCCCCATGTATAAGACGTCCCCTATTTTTAGGGACTCCAATTTAAGAAAATAGGAGGGAGTATAAGACGACCCCCGTGTATAAGACGACCCACAGTTTTTCACATAATTTTAAATTTTAAAAAGTATGGTTATTTAAAACTATGCAGAATCTAGCTCCAGTGTACTGCAACACTCACAACAGGAAGAGAAATTGTTTAGGGGTCCGCCAACACCTCCAGCAATTTTCAAGTGGTCCATAGGAGGGAAATGTGGGGAACTACTGATGTAATCCAGAGGGGAAACCAGTGGCCCTCCAGATGTTGTTGTACTCCCAAGTTCATCACCCTTGACCACCGGCTATGCAGGCAGGGGCCAATGGGAATTGTATTATTTATTGTATTCCTATCCCACCCAAGAAGGGATGTGGGTGGCGCTGTGGGTTAAACCACAGAGCCTAGGACTTGCTGAACAGAAGGTCAGCAGTTCGAATCCCCACGACGGGGTGAGCTGCCGTTGCTCGGTCCCTGCTCCTGCCAACCTAGCAGTTCGAAAGCACGTCAAAGTGCAAGTAGATAAATAGGTTACAGCTCTGGCGGGAAGGTAATCGGCGTTTCCGTGCGCTGCTCTGGTTCGCCAGAAACGGCTTAGTCATGCTGGCCACATAACCCGGAAGCTGTACGCTGGCTCCCTCGGCCAATAAAGCCAGATGAGCGCCGCAACCCCAGAGTCGGTCACGACTGGACCTAATGGTCAGGGGTCCCTTTACCTTATCCCACCCAAGAGCTGGCACGTATAGTTCCCCTCCTCTCAATGTTATCCTCACAACGTCCCTGAGAGGTAGGTTAGGCTGAGAGGCAGTGATTGCCAAGGTCAGCACACTGTGAGCTTCATGCCGGAGGGGAAATTGAGCCCTGGCCTCCCAGGGACTAGTTCACCTGGCATGTCAAACACGGTTGGTGGCTTGGGGGGGTCAGGGACTGCCTCCCAGCCTAGCCTACCTCACAGGGTTGTTGTGAGGATAAAGTAGGGAGTGGGGTGGGGAACCCATGTTGAGCAAAGAAGATAAACGAAGGCATTTGCTCTACTTTCAAAGGGGCTTATTTGCCCCCTCGCCCGCCAATCACCTTCTGGGCCAATCCTCCCAGAGAGCCCGCCCCCTTCCCTAATGTCACTCTCACACGCCCGCCCGACGCTTTTCAATCGCTCTGCCTCTTGGACGAGGATCCCTAAAGCCTCTCGGACGGAACCATCCGCTCAACAGGAGGGGGTTGCGAGCGTCCGACGCTATTCCACGCGCAAAGAGCCCCTACCGCTCCCCTCCTCCGCATGTTTCCCCTAGTTCTCTTTTTGACTTCTTTGATTCCAACCTGAATTTAGCATAAATACAAAGAGGAGAGGAAGAAAAGAAGTGGCGCGTTCCTGCTTCACCCCCCCCCGCTTTAACATCGCACAGTGGTGCCGACCCGAGTGGAAAACCTCGCGCCTGCGCAGTGCGCGGCGGCAGAAAGACCGGGAGGACGTTAGTGAGGGAGGAGGCGGCGGCGGCGGAGGAGGAGGAAGAAAGAGAGAGAAAGAAAATGGCGTCGACGGGTGAGGAGAGCCGGGCGAGGCCTAATCTTAACCGGGGGCGGCGGGAGAGACCTTGGGAGCGGGGAGGGAAGGAGAAAGGGGATCCCTCCGTGAGGGGGGGAATTAGAAGGGGGCGGGAGGCCGGGAAGCCGCGGCCTTTTGTGGAAAGTTCTCATTCTCTGTGGGGGGGGGAGGGGAATGGTTGCCGGGCGGCCGTTAAGTGGGGGGAGGGGCGGCGGCGCGAAGTGCGTGCGACTTCGTGATTGGCTGGGGGGGGTCAGTAGGAAGAGGGAGGGGCTGTCCCCCCCGCGCGCCTTCTTCTTGGTAGCGCTAGGCCTCGTTTAACCTCATGGGAGGGAGGGAGGAAAAGAAGGGGTGGGGGTGGGAGGAAGTGGCTGCTGGTGTTGCCCCCGGTGCAAGCCTCAATGCACGCTTCCTCTCCTCTTTTCCCCCTCAATTACAATTTTTTTTAAAAAAAGAAATTATTTTGCAAATCGACGGGTTGTCCCCGCGGGCGCCCGCCTTACCCCGCTAAATAATTAACTTGATTCAATTTATAAATTAACGAATGGAAAGAAGGGAGCCGCGTGAGGTAGGGAGGGCCTTGAGGGCAAACAGTTAATTTTATTTAGAAACTAATTACTCAGCCTCAAGAACCTTTCTTTATGTCATCCCATTAAATTATAAATCGACAAATTCTCGTCTTTTCTTTTACTCTGCTCTTCAACCGAGGGGGAGAGAGAAGAGGGGTGCTGCACCCCCCAAGTGGCATGATGCTCCTGGCCTCTTTCACAAGAACAGTGATGACGTTGTTTACTGTAATAATTATAAATTAACAATGATGATAAAAATGTCTGGCGCACAGAGAGAATTGAAAAGAAAAGAATACAAGAGATGCGGTATTATCACTAAGCTGCTCTGATTATTATTAGGAATTCCTTTTCACTGCTGCACCCTGCTTTTCAGATAATGGGGAAGGAGGGCAAAGTATTTATTGCAAACGTTTCTGCCCCGTGCCTTTTCACCACTCTTTGATCTCAGTTTCTTTTTCCTATGTATGCTTCTGATGAAGGTGGGCTGTATTCCACAAATAAAATAACTTCATTAGTCTTAAGGTATCACAAGATTTGTGATGGGTGTTAACACAGCAGATCCAACACAGCTGCCCTGCTAGAAATTGCTGTATGTGGACTGCATGTGTTTCGTTAATGCATAAGGATGCATGCATGCATATACCCACCCACATGTGCATGAATGGGGCTGGGGAAGCAGGCCTCTTTTCTCCAAAGAAAAAGGGTTTATTACAGACAGAATTAAGCACATTAAAATGCTGCCGACAGTTTTTATGTTTGGGGAAGAATTCCATTGGATTTCCTTCTGAGGGAAGATGCATAAGATTTAGCCACATGGCCTGTGGATTCCAGGCGGAAAGTTGAACACGTGCTTTTCGCCTCCATCTCCCAAAATGAAATCATTGGGATTCGTAAATCAAATCAGCTACCTATAAATAGTTTAAAGACTTGTATGTAGTCCTGGTCGAAATGTGTAGTGTTATGCACACAAAACATAAATAATGCATTACAATGTATACACTTTTTGTCAGGGTGGTGTCCTTAAAAGCAGCTTACAGTAAAATCAACTGAGGATGCATTTTTCATTGCAGTCTGTACCGAAGTAGGCTTCCATTCTGTTAGAATAATTTTTTTGCAACAAAACTGATCCAGAGAAGCAATGAAATGCCTATATAGATCAGTCTCTGAAAACCACAGGGACAAAAAAATGTCATGAGAGATTACCAACTGATTCTGGTGCAAAGACTGATCCAGGGAAGAAGAATTCCTTTCTTTCGATACAACATTCAGCAACAGCCTGCAACTTAAACAAATTTATCTTGTGTGCATTCAGCTTTAAAGTAAGCTGGTGGGGTTCCAGGAAAAATGAGTTTAGCAATCCCACTCGCCATTGAATACAATGTGTTTTGACTATATATTATTTTGGCTTTCGGCATGATCCCTGGATCCGAACCCCAAAGTAAGTTGCAGGCTTATGGTATATGGAGAATTTGGCTTGGGGTAGTGAAATTTCTTTGGTGATGTTCATTTTTCTTTTTTTGGTCTGTGTTGAATATTAAAATAAGGTGCAAGTAACATTTTAACATTTAAGCTATGTTAAACCGCATAAAATACAAAAAAACCAACAGGAGAGATGGAAAAAGATATGTGTTTACTGTTAGTTTGTCTTACTATGATTTTGTTAGTCTCACATGTTTTGACTATAAAGCAGATGGGAGATAAGTTATATCTGTGGGAGATGTTGTGTACTCTGATGAAAGTACAGAAATACATTTTTTGCTACAACAACAGTAGCAGCACCAGAACAAGAAGAAAAAAAGAAAAGCAATCACCAGTTTCTCATCTTAGTACAGTGGTACCTCGGTTTAAGAACAGCCCTGTTTACAAACGATTCGGTTTATGAACTCCGCAAAACCGGAAGTAGTGTCCCAGTTTGGGAACTTTACCTCAGTCTAAGAACGGAATCTGAACAGTGGAAGGGCACCGGCGGCGGGAGGCCTCATTAGGGAAAGCGCACCTCGGTTTAAGAACGGATTCGGTTTAAGAATGGACTTCAGGAACGGATTAAGTTCGTAAACCAAGGTACCACTGTACTCATTCCCCCACTACATACAATCCAGAAAACCTCATTGCTGTTCCCTGCTCTAGTAGAATTTTGGCTTTTTTGTTTTAAAATAAACTTTAATGCCATTAATACTTTAAAACAAAACCTCACCTCCCATTGCTGCAGATGTAAAATATGCAAAACTTAAAAGGACTAGTTTAGACAAGGTGCTCTCTCTCTGGGTATGAGTGAGGAGAGCTAGAGGTCAAACAGGAGGATCCAAGGGGAGGGGAGAGTATTGGAAGCAGACTTTGCAATACTACTGGGCCTTCCAATTCTGCTGCTGTTTACATTCTTTGTGCAGCATCATTTGTACCCAAAGTGTGTTGAACTGGAAATATGGCACCCTTGGCTATCCAAATATTGGCCTACCTTATTTAACAGATTTGATCAAGTCTGTTGCTATTTCATGGTCATCTAATATAATAATTATACGTTAACAAGTGCTGGTTACTTTAGGGATCCTTTGGGAGGAATGGTGGGATATAAATTTAAAAAATACGTAGAGTAGTGTAGTGAAAGAGTATAGACTTTTTGCTTTTTAAGCCTTGAATAGTTTTGTGCATTTGTATGTGCATATTCCAGGTGGCTTAGTGTTGTCCCATTTAGGGTCTGGCCATTAAAGACAGTTATATGTAATTGTGAAATCAGCCACTCAGTGGTGGAGGTTCATGCTCCGGCACGGGGGGGGGGGGCAAGTGCAGGGGGGGCAGCCTTGATGGCACCCTGCTGGGATCACGCAGCCAGGGGGGGCGCTACCCCCGCACTCTTCTTCCTCTGCCAGTGCAGCCACTTAATCTTAAAAGTGGAACAACCTGGCAAGAGCTAGGACAATTAGTGTCTCATCCTAAATATGTTTACTGCAAAGTCTTGAGTTCAGTGGGACTTTGCCCAATAATGATGCCCTATTAACTCATACAACAGATCTATTGTTAGCACATTAGAAAATTACACACCATTCTTGACTAGGGTAGTTGGAAATTGTGCCTTCTGGCATGTGACTGCTGCATCAGTCATTTAAGTAGTAATTGTAAAATTTGTGCCATGATTGCAGCTGTGTAAATGCTTTTAGGAGATAGATTGCAGAATGGTAATTGTAATGGGTAAAGCACAATGCAGATTGTATTTTAAACTTACAGGTGTGTATGGTGGTATTGGTGGTGCTTGATTTGGGAGTATGTCCAAACAGAATCCCCAGTCTTCATTAGTTCAATAGTGCAATGATTTATTTAATAAAGATGACTTACTGTGAAAACAAGCTTTTTAAATAGTGCAGTTTGGTGGAATAGGTAGCTTACACATCCATGGTGCCATTGAAATTGGATGTGTATCAAAAGCTTTTTCATTTTTTCAATAAGAGTATCACATGAAAACCAGCTGTTCTAACACGTTGAAATGTTTTTTTCATTCCTACTTGAAGCCATATTCTCTTAATTTGTGGCACAAACCGTGTACTCCTCTTGGTTCCTGAGGATAAGTGCTATGGGTTTATGAATGCCCTACGTGGCATTCTTAAGTAATGTTTGCTGTTCTGTTCCCTTGTGTAACGATGAGGAGTAGGCTTCAGTTTTATCAAATTATGCTATTTTGCATAATTTTTACAAATCATAGTTGTGACCACTTTGAAATCTCAGTCTGCTGGGAATATGATTGGAATAGTAAGCTCCTGCCTGAAGGTCAGTAACTGCCCACAGAGTTCCTCATTTTCATAAGTGACAGAGTTACATCGTGGCTTTTAAAGTAGAACTCTTTGTGCATAGCTGAATTGATGAACTCTTAAGTCAGTTATGGACAGGACAGAAGGTTGCAACTTTTAGGTTTTCTTTATTTTGAATTTCATTCAAGTGTGATCATGCAATTCTCCCTCTTCCTAGTTCTGAGAGCTATTTTAAGAAAGTCTGTGGTCCCTGCTCCCATTGGATTGGGCCTTCTTGGTCCCATTTTAACTAAGTACAAAATAAAATTTATAACTTATGTCACTAAAGCTCTTCTGCAAATATTAGCTTTTAAAATGGTGTGTCACAATCTTTAATTGTAATATTTGTGCATTTTGAATTACAAGACAGGGAATAAAGGTTTGGATAGAGGGAAAAACAGTTATAGACTTGAATTGTGTTAATTGATATGCAGTTAAATTAAAAGGTACAAAATGAATGGATCTTCTCATAGACCTTTCCTTTGTTGTTGAGTGAAGAGTTTTGCAAATTCTCTTACTTTCCTATAGTAATACAACTTTAGACTTTGTGCACGTTAGAAAGGTCAGAAGTGTTCATTTACTATATAAGTAGGAATACATAGCAAGATATAGTATGCTTTGCCTTGCTTCCTTTTTCAACACTGTGTATAGTAAAATTTGCTGCTTGTGTTGGAGAAAGATCTTAGGACAAATTTCAGGAAAAGCTTGGTCAATTTGAATAATCTCAATGTTGACAACCTGGCTTGGCAGCAAAATAAATAAATGAAAGTAGACTCTTCACCTATTGGAGTTGAGAATATTAAGTGACGTTTGGCTGTAAATAAGCAAAGGCATTGTCTCTTCACATTGAGTAGGACTAAGAAATTGTAACTTCCAAAATGGAATTTGAGGTCATAGATGATTTTGAGGTGGGGAAGGGTTAGGTTGAAAAAGCTGTAGAAGTGGTGCCAATCTTGGATTTTAATACACAACAGATTTCAGACTTCCATTGGGAAACCACACGGTAACAACAGCTACAGTACTTGTGTTTGTGTCTGCAATAGTGTTGCTTTTAATTGGTCCAGCTTCTCTTGGTGAAAGAAAATCACAAGCTGATGCATCTCAGGGGAGTTTTTAATATGACAAACATAAGGGGGTGGGTGTATCCTTAGATTCTGAGCTTATGTTTAGAGGTGTTGAGTGATTCCTCCCCCACCCATCTCCTCTTATGCTTGATTTTATGTCTCCTTACCACCTGCAGATTATAGTACCTACAGCCAAGCAGCAGCCCAGCAGGGGTAAGTTAAGTTTCTTTGAAGATAAATATAGTCTATTCTTGAAAGAAGACTTGGTTTAGAATTCCTATAATGTATTTTATGTTTTAAGGACATTGCAGAGTTTTAATAACAAACTGTTTTAGTACTGCTGTTTTGAAGGTTATACAGGAAGGCATTGCCTTCATTAGTCATTGTATTCTCCAACTTCAGCTTTCTTTCTTTCTTTCTTTCCCTCCCTTCAGCTACACTGCATATGCTGCTCAGCCAGCTCAAGGATATGCGCAGACCACCCAGGTAATAAAGAACCAAGAAGCCACTTCCCCTCTAAATGCAAATGAAACCCCAACCTTTTTGCAAAAAAAAAAAGTTGCTAAATGGCATTGCATCTACTCCCATATTTTCTGTTGGGGCTTTTAAAACTAGCTGCTAGAAAGTATATTTCTATTACTGCAAGTATTCATTCAGGGTGTGCACTCATTCAGTGAGTAGCCATAGCCTTGGGCGCAAGCAGTGGAAAGCTGGCTGTTTGCTGCTCTTGCTCCCCTATTAATGCATTTTGCTCCTGCCTGTCTGTATACACAGCCCTTGGAAGACAAATGCAGCAAAGCCCTGTGGGAGGTGACAGCCTATAAGGGCAGCCCCCATCGTGTTGAGCCATGGAAACAAAACACGGGGCTGCCGTGTGATGGCTGCCAGACCCGACTTAATTGCAACATGCTAGTTGCCATGCAAGATTAAAGTATTAAGGGACTTAGCACAGACATGAAATTTTAAAAGGGGCTGTGTCATATCCTGAAAACAAGAGAGAATAATATAACCCTCTTCTTATGTAAAGGAACTGAGAAGCAGCAGTTGATGGCTTCAAGGCCTTTAATTTTGTTAACTTCTAGCTAGGTGCTAGAGGTGTCTCAGTGAACTTTTGTTGTCCTTCAGCTAGCTCTTATGTCATGTTGCTTGGGTGCTGGTCAGTACACAGCATAGATGACAAAACAGGGTGAATTAGACTCATGGGATGGCCAATAATACTAGCTGTTAACTGACAATTCTACTATACACCTGTCTCCACTTTCCCTTGGCACCTTGTGGGTTTGTGAATCTGCTTTGCCTGAGCAGGAAAATATTTGATATAGGACGTGGGGTTTCACCCGTCTCATTTCTGTTGCATATGATTACAGACTTTTTCTGTCCAAATCAAATTGTTAAAATCTCTTGTGTAGAGCCCAAAAGTTAAAATAAACCATTTCCCTCTTTGTAGCAGGCCTATGGGCAACAAAGCTATGGAACCTATGGGCAACCCACGGATGCCAGCTATACCCAGCCTCAGACAACTGCTACTTATGGGCAAACTGCATATGCAAGTTCTTATGGGCAGCCTCCAACTGGTAAGTGCCTCTGTCTATTCCCACCTAGTCTCTCCTTATTTTTTCATTGTGCTTTGGAGACTTTAAATTAATGTGAGGGTGGGAACTTTTTGTAAAGCAAATTGTACTTTGATATTACGGATCACTTTGGGTACTGGTTCACATGGAGATTGAGGCATTGCTGAAGAATCCTGCTAGCAAGATGCTAACATACCTGGGGAATGAGGCACTCTACCTTTTGTGACAGTACTAAGACTCTCTTAAACCTTTCTATTGCTCAAGGATGAGTAGTTCACAAGACTGATTGCCTGTTCTGATAGTCTGCCCTCTACTTCTTGTCTTGTGCTTTCCACAGTAGAAGGGACCAGTACAGGTTTGAATATCCTGCTCAATTTTGCATGGGAAATGCTGTTCATTTGGTCTAAATTTATGGTGTTAACCCTTTAGGTGGTTTTATTCTAGCAGCAAAACTTGCAATATGGTTGGCACAGGCCCATTCAGTGTTTGCTGCTCATTTTACTTTGCAGCAGCATATCTGCTGTAGAAAGGGTGCCATTCATAAGCTCTTTTTGACTACTGTGTTGTATGGATAAAGCTTATGTATTAAAATGACAGCTATGAACAAAGATGATTCAAGCTAACCAAACTCAGCTGTCTTCCTGGTGTCCTAAAGGGTGAACAGCATGATTAGACACATTCAGCTGTTGCAGCCACCATCTCTGCATGTTCCATGTTATTCCTCTTTCAGACATTTACCTCAGTGTTGTCATAAATGCTCTGTAAATTATTTTGCTTGTGCTAAACTGTGTTAAAACTGAAGTTCTGTTCATCCTGATGCTTTATTTTGATGTCTGAAAAATAGACCTACCTTTTGAAGGTTGTACAGCAACCACTTGATCTATGGTCTGAATTTAAAGTGCATGCAAAAACACCCCAAACAGCATCCTGGCTACAGTTTTAAGTAGCATGTTTTTTCCTTGTGCTTAAAACTAATAACTACTGCGTTGGCCGATAGAGGTTTTAAATAGCAAAATGTTATTGGGTTGAAACTGTTTTGGGTTGTACATTTAGCCAGTAAAAATAACTGTGTAGTTAATGATGCACATGTTTTAGAATGTTTCCAATTTGGCATATATTTATGAGACCTATATGTTGCCCAAACAGTTCAGTACTTCTTGCAGTTCTACATTTGCCCAAGTAAGAGGTAGGGATGGAGGAAAGGTGTTGCCTGGGGGCACTGCATTTGAGCATGCAAAGTAGATACCTGATATATAAAGTAGGCTCTCTAAATTCTCTCAGGCATAGCAGGAAGAGGATCTAATTCTTCCTTGCATGCCAAGATGACTGAATGCTTATGCAGGTATATCAAATACACAGTTGGAAGAATTGCTTTACTTTTCTCAAATCAGCAATTTACTGGCCCAGCTCTGTTTTTAATGATTAGGTTGGTAGCGTAACAATGGAGGAGTCAGTTGTTTAATCTAGTTCTGAGTTTACAGATAGATTTGAAGACCCTGGAAGGAAATGGAAACATTTGAAAAAAGCTTTGTTCAGAAACCCAAGCAGGGGGGGAAATTGGGGGTGGGTGGAACTATATTAATGCTGGGAATAGCTAGGTTTGTCTGTTAAATACGCCACTGGTTACACAAAGATGAAGTGCATCAGTATTAGAACATACCACTCCTTTCCTCTGTGACTATTGTATAGGTCGTGAATATTCAGATGCACAAGGGGGATGGGATTCTAGCAGTCTTGGGGAAGACAAATATTGTAAGAAAGGAAACAAAGTTGAGAGGAGAGAACCCTAAACCAGCCACATGAATAATGAGTATGGTCAGTGAGCATGTATCACAGTCTAACTGGGGATAAAGCAGAATAATGTAGTGACTAAAATTCTGAGTAGCAGCACATTGCTGCACTGCAACATGTTGTGGTTGGTCCAACTTTTTTTACACCTTAATTGTCCCACAGGAATTTTAGTGTCATTAGCTTTTTCATTACAAATGTTGGGTCTGCATGATTATATTTAGGTTCATATATAGGACAGGGTCCAAGGAGCTCCCTTCAGGCTTCCCCAAGGGTTTGAGCAGTGCCCAGTGGGATTTCTTGGGACAGCATATCCTGTTTCATCTCTCAAACTGATTATGAAAGTACATCCTCAGTTGTTTCTAAGCATTAGAAGCAACTGCTAGAAAGCATGAGCCCTAGGACTCCTTGATGAAACTTGTGGTTTTGTTCGCTAGATCCTGGATACCATTTCTAAGCTGAAGTAGTACATGACCACTCCTCCCCCCCCATGTCGATTTTTCCTCTAACTTTTAAATTCCATATTGTTAAATATATTGTTACAAAAGTTGGGCACCACTTCCAATCTCTGCCAAACTGTGGCTAGATTCAAAGTTCCAGCCACTCACTCAGGGTCTGTGTTTCTTTGAGAAGCAAGGCATGGCAGAGGCTGTCATAGCTTTAAGAAATACGATTTATTCACGTATTTACACCTGAATTTAGATGGAGGGAGTCCAGATCTTACAGCATGATTCATCTCAAGAGGGGCTTGTTCCCCACAGCAGTTCAGTGTCGATCCAAGGCATCTCTCTCAGCCTGCCAAGATGGTTCTGTCCCTTCTTCCCAGCATACCTTGTAAAGGCCTAAGTCTCCTGCCAAAGACACACTCTTACTTTCTCCTGACACACAAACACCCCTGGGAACCTCTGTCTGCCCAGGCCCAAGGATTCTTCTTTGATACAGGCCATCTACACTGTCATGTTATCCCTGGTTAACTGTGTGAAGCTGCTTGGGCATCCTAAACTGAATGCAACAGCACTTGGCTTAGTTTTAATTAACCAAACTTAGCTTGCTTCATGAATTTGAGTTTGTTCAAATTCAAGCTCTTTACAGAATCTAAAGATTACGGAGAGTCAGGCCGTCCCCCAAACTTAACAACAATATGCTTAGGATGCCTCAACTTGTTCCTTCATGTCTAACTGTATTTCTAATAAAGTAAATGTTTAAATAAAGAAAATGCACTTCAATATTTAATGAATAACGAACAGTGCTACTGTTTCATATGCCAAATTATAGCATATGTCTGTGTTCTTAAAGTAAATAAAGTTGGGGTTCAGTGAGAACAATTATTGCATAATTCAGTTTCCCAAAAAAACATTTTCCAACAACAATTTAAGGCTTCAGTTTACTGAAAATGGACATCAGTGTTCCTACATTGTGGGTAAAAAGAGTGCTCCATATATGTTTGAAAGATTTATCGCATGACTAGTCATGAATTCAAATTTACTAAGAGATCTGCATATGGAGTAAATATTTTACCTTTTCTTTATAACTTGCATTTGCAGTTAATTCTGAAGGCCATTCTGAAAGCTGCAAAAAATTGTTATTGATTGCACAAAGCTTGCTACTCTGTTTACAATCCTTACGCATGTTTTGCCAGTTCGTTTTTTGGTTCTTTTGTGTTCCACTTCACCAGGAGCTTTTGAAGAATGCTTCATAAGAGTTTTGAGACAGTACCTTTCAGTACAGTTTGGTGCCAGTTGCTTGAAATATGCTTCTAAAGGCTGAATGTTAGAATCCTTACAATAGTCACTGTGGAGGGAGTGTCACCATGATGGTTATCTAGTACTGCTGTCTTTTCAAAGCAGCAGAGAAGGAGAATAGAGCCTTGTAGCATTATATTAATTTGTCAGAGAACCTTGTGCATTATGACCACATATGGGCATGTGATTTGGCTGCTGTCAAACTCCTTCACTTTCAGGCCACAGTGATTGCAGCAGTGTGTGTAACGTGGCTGTATTTTTTTAATCCCGCCCCAGCTCCCTGCATGTCTTAAGACAGCTTATCAGAAATGGGAGCTATTCTAAATCTTTCTCCTTGATTTGGTTGGTTTTGTTGTTTATCTGGAGGGTTCAAAAGAGTGGCCCAAATCGGAAGTGATTCGGAAGTGATAGTAGCACATCATATTAGATAATGTGCAATATGGTTCTGCTTCAAGTATCACAGTAACATTTGAGAATTAGTTCTCAAAACTATTATCCACCTGTACAAATGTAGAAATTTTCAAGAGCTCTAAGTATACTCTCTGATTTACATTTGAAATGAGGCTGAAAAATCCAGTCAGTCTGCCATTCCCCCACTTAGCTGATAGATTTAAATTTATAGTTATAATGGCTAACCAAGAGTAGCTGTCCAATCTGTAATTCTGGGAACCATCTTGTGTCATGGAATGGTTGAAATATGTGAAAGCTTCAATCTTTGTACACTGACAGTGGCTTGTGATGGTTTCCTTTTGCGTTATTTCTCCCGTGAAGTGCAAGGGCTCTAGTTTTATCGGAATCATCCTAGTGCTTTGACATTACCTTTAGTCTTTTAACTATATTTTGGATTTAGAGATGGCTTCAGGATATTTGGTTTTTTCCCTGAAAGTAGCTCTCTTTAAGCTGATAATAAAAAAATCATTACTTTACCCCCTTCTCTGTCGGTATTTTTAATGAGGATGAGGCACTACCCTCCCACAAAGCATTTTTGTTTACAGGTTTCCTTGACTTCATAGAACATTTCACTAGGGTCCTTAGTATAAATGCTTAGACACAGTAATCAGAAGTGAGCACAAGTAAGCACAAGTGTTTAAGCTTCTCAATAAGGTTTCTTTTTGTTGCAGGCTATACCGCCCCAACTGCTCCCCAGGCTTATAGCCAGCCTGTCCAAGGTTACGGCACTGCTGCTTATGATACAACCACCGCCACAGTTACCACCACCCAGGCTTCTTATGCTGCCCCATCTGCTTATGGCACCCAGCCTGCCTACCCCACCTATGGGCAGCAGCCAGCAACAACTGCACCTGCAAGGTAACATACAAATAAAATGTGATGCATTAACATATACATTCTTGTACTTTGGGGTCAGGGAAAGAACTCTATTTGAGAACACCATCCTCTTGTCTGGCTTCTGCCCTACAGCTTTGATAATTCTGTGGTTTGTAGGCACATTCCCCTCCTCTCCACGTAATGCTTGAATGAAACAGAACTCACATGAAGTTCTTTCTGTGAAGCGCCATGTGGAATAATAGCCTTGTATTCTTCTTTCACTCTGGATAAAAAGACAAAACGTACTCAGGCACTATCGCCTTAACACACATCTGGTGTACTTTGCTGTTGGTGCTTTGATTGGCAAGACATTTAAATAGCACTCAGAGTAGGATTCTTTCCCCTCTGTTAATGAAGCACCATTGTGGCTTCTGTGGAAGTCAGTGGGTGGATTGTACTAAATGTTTGAATCATACATTGATAATAATTTTTATAAGTTTAGTGCATTTAAAATGGTGACCTGCCCCGTGTGATGAAGGGGAGGGGGATATAAATAAAATTAAAATTGTTTTTATATTTGTTACCAAAACTCAGATCTTAGCCTAGGGTTTAAGACAATCCTGAAGGCAAAATGCCTGAGTAATCTGACTTGTAATTTCCACCTGCAGTTAAGTGTTAACATGCAGAGGCAGTACATAAAGGTTGCCAGTGCCTGACATGAAAGGCAAGCAGGGGCTTCTAAAAGATTTATCCTCACGGATGGATTTAATTTTTAGAGCCCAGGATGGCACAAAGCCTGCAGAGACTACCCAGCCTCAGTCAAGTACATCAGGCTACAGCCAGCCTAGTCTAGGATATGGACAGAGTAACTACAGCTACCAGGTCCCTGGCAGTTACCCAATGCAGCCGGTTACTGCACCTCCATCCTATCCTCCCACCAGGTGAGTTTACTGGAATTCTCAGTATATATTATCTGTTATGTATATGCTATCTGTCTGGATGATGTTTTGTGTGGTGATGGTGGGGGGACTTCAGGCTCAGGTGCTGATTGCAGCTCCTCAGACTGTACCCCTCACCTGCCCTGCACCCTCCTTGAGTGCATTTTGCATCCTTGAGCCGTGTATTCCCTTAAACCATGATTAATGCTCTTGTTTGCATAGATGGAGGAATGTATGCATGTGTGGAAGCTTCTGACTTTTGTGTGCCTATGGTGCAGAGTGACTACCTTTGCCTCTGGCCCCGCCCACCACTGGTAGGCAGCCCCCACAAAAGGTTGTCTGTGAGGGAATGTGGTCCTTGGGTGGAAAATTCTCCTCCCCTACTTTAGAGGATGGTTAGAAACGTCAGCTCCTTTTTGTGACTTACATCACCTTGGAATGCAGAGGAGCAACAGTTATGATTCTTAATATCTATTGGCATACCATGGATAATGATTTACCTTGGTGACCTGCTCCTCAGAGTGACATTGAAAGCATTAGGCAGACCGTCCAGTCATAGCAGCACTACAGTGATCAGTGCAACTTGGTCTGCTTCTCTTTGTTGCCTTTTCCCCGCCAGCCATCTGGTTAGTTGTACTGCCATTTACCATGGCAAAAGACAAGCAGTCTCCAGCAGATATGGGCATCAGAGAAAAACAATAGTGGCCATAGCAAAAACACAATAGACTACAGTGGTACCTCGGGTTACATTTGCTTCAGTTTACATACGCTTCAGGTTACAGACTCCGCTAACCCAGAAATAGTGCTTCAGCTTAAGAACTTTGCTTCAGGATGAGAACAGAAATCGTGCTCCGGCGGCGCTGCAGCAGCGGGAGGCCCCATTAGCTAAAGTGGTGCTTCAGGTTAAGAACAGTTTCAGGTTAAGTACGCACCTCCAGAATGAATTAAGTACTTAACCTGAGGTACCACTGTGGTAGTGTTTTGATCAGGGGTAGGCAACCTAAGTCCTGGGGGCCGGATGCGGCCCAATCACCTTCTCAATCCCTCCTCACGGATGGTCTGGGAATCATCATATTTTTACATGAGTAGAATGTGTGCTTTTATTTAAAATGAATCTCTGGGTTATTTGTGGGGCATAGGAATTCGTTCATTCCCCCCCCCCAAAAAAAAAAAAATATAGTCCGGCCCACCACATGGTCTGAGGGACGGTGGACTGGCCCATGGCTGAAAAAGGTTGCTGACCCCTGGTTGATTTCCCACATTGTTGCAACCTGGTGGCAAAGTACTAATAGTATGCATCATTCTAGTCTGCAAATGTGCAGGTATTCGGGTTGGGGGGGGGGGTTGGTCACAGCTTTGTCAATTTTATTGCGGCCAGTGGTGTGTTCTGGTCTGGTTTTCTGTAGTTCTAGATCAGCCTGGGCAAGGGCAAATTGTGCATGTTTGCTTAGGCTTTTGCACTTGTATGGGTGGAAATAGACTGTTTTACTAAGTGCCGTTTTCCTGTCCTTTGACATATCTTTTCAGCTATTCTTCTTCGCAGCCCAGTAGTTACGATCAGAGCACTTACTCTCAGCAGAGTAGCTATGGTCAGCAGGGCAGCTATGGACAACAGAGCACCTATGGGCAACAAAGTAGCTACGGGCAGCAGCCCCCCACCAGCTACCCACCTCCGACTGGATCCTATAGCCAGACCCCCAGCCAGTACAGTCAGCAGAGCAGCAGCTACGGGCAACCAAGTGAGTGTTAATAGGGGGCGGAGTGTGTGTGTTCAGTTAAATCTTATCAACCCCAAAGATGGCAATCGGGACTTTTGAATCAAGGTGTTCGGATTTAAGAGTGGCGTTGGAAAGCTTTCAGATGTTAAAAAAAATAATAATTCAACAACCTCAAAATCTGTGCTGTGTTTCTGCTTTTCAGCTAGCCTGTCTTTCATATTTGCCCTTTTTAAAAAAAATGCACTGCTGGGGAGCCATTGGCTCTCCAAGTGTTGTTGTCCCATCAGCCCCACTGATGACCATCTTTGCTGGGGGTGATGAGAGTTGATGACCCAAGAACATCTGCAGGGGCACAGTTTCCCCAGATTCCTTTTTCTTCTGTTTTAATATTTTTCAATGCTTTCATTTTATGTTATATTGAAACAATATAAAGCAACATATTACAGTACAGTGTTGGTCACACAGTTTTCTATCATATTTCTTTTCACTAGTTTGGTCAATGTTTTGTTGTCAATTTAGATTTATTCTTGCTAAAAACAGATCAAGCCTTTTTGGGGTACCTTACAAATAATATATAACATATGGTTGGATTTCTACCAGAATATGTGAAAAATCTGCCCCCATGAAGCAGGTAGAAAAGATGCCTCTGTGTGCTTGGATGGTTGGACCTGTTGGGGTGGAAAGAGTAAAGTAAAGTGTAAAAGCCAGCTGGGGGGGGGGGGGAATCAAGTATTTTCCAGCTGATATTTTGCATACCTGTGACTACCTTAATGAATGCTTCAATTCACCATTGAGGGTCACTGCATGTTAACGTTCTAGAGGAAGGAAATGAATGCTGTTTGCCACTTTGCTAAAATTGCCATGTTGACTATTCCTTAGGTTCATTCCGTCAAGACCACCCCAGCAGCATGGGGGTGTATGGCCAGGACTCGGGAGGCTTTTCGGGCCCAGGAGAAAGCCGAAGCTTGAGCGGCCCTGATAGCCGGGGCAGGGGAAGAGGGGGATTTGACCGTGCAGGCGTGAGCAGAGGTGGGCGGGGAGGAGGAGGCCGCGGCGGAATGGGGTAAGAGCAAACCTTTTCTTCCTCTCACCTAATTTGGTTTTACCCCATAGGGTGTGCAATGGAAAGAAGGGCTGAAAGATGTCGATGCAAACCACTTTTCCATGGAGATAATCTAATTAACAGCGAGTAATATATACGACTAATTAATTCATGGAAACATTTTCTTAATGGGGACTAGGGGCAGGATACATTTTACCTGCAGTTAATTGAGGGTTGGAGGCAAGAGAGTGCTGGGTGTTCAAATTGTGAAACTTTCAGCTCCCTTCCACAATGAACAGAGATGAAACTCTGTGGGTTTAAGAACTGTTGGGTTGAACACACACACCCCTTCTGAGAGGTCTGCATGTCATTCATTCCTCCTTGCTGGTGTTTGATATCACAGGTATGTACCATGGTGTCTGCTGCTCTTGTAAAGCATTTTCTTGCCCTAGCTGTGTGTTCTCTTGGCAGTAGCTCTCTGAGCTCATGTCAAAGCTGAATAGGCTGTGTCAAGATGCTCTTTGAAGCCCAGAGCTCTCTAGCGTAGCTGTCGCGTGTGTTCAGGTTGGTTTGGAATTTGAGGAGAGACCCTACATGGTGCAATGATGATAATCATAATAATTAAAAATCGCTTACAATTCTGGACGCAGCTCCATGCTGGAGCTTTCAGGTGTCCCTAACCAGTTCAGCCATTTTAACTGATGGTGGAATCTGGTTTGGGAAGCCTGTTTAGTCAGTACTTGTTTTCCATTACTGGTTTATCTAAGGTGGAAGAGATGGTGGTCAACTGAGAGGCTCAGTAATGAAGGGTGTTCTTGTGTGTGTTCTACCCATGTGTATATAGAGCTATGCAGAGTGCTACCCCCCAAACCAAAATGGTCACAAATTTGGACTAGGAGGATGGGAGGGCAGAAAAAGATGTCATGGGGTCCAGTTGACAGATCAGTTGCCTTCCAGTCCCACTGCACGTAACAGTCTTGACTGGCAAAAGAGACACTCTGCATAGCTTTACTAAAATGAATCCAGATGGTTTGAAATCTTTATTGAAGTCCAACTGCTTTTATTGCTTCAAAAGCTGTTCAGTTAATGACCAAGCCATTTTAACATTGAAGAGTAACCCTTTCAAATTGGCTTGACTGGAAAAGGGCTCCTTAGTTCTATTATAAAGATTTCATCTGTTAGGTGTTCCTAGATGTGTTTTAAAGTAGACGCAGACACTTGAAATTGCTATCACCACATCTTTTTTCTTTTCTAAAGACCTCCCTAAAAAGTAGGGCAATTTCGCACCCATAATCAAAAGCTCATGTGTAGTGGCCTTAGCATTGGGGGAGTGGGAGGGAATGTAACTGCTATAGGCCTTAGGCAGACCCCATTCCCAGGGTGGCCCTATGAAACACTTACTTGGCCACCAAGGGCCAGGGTAGGGGAACTATGTCCCCTTCCATGGTGTGGTGATGCATTTCAGTGTCTGTCCTGCAGGTAAGGAGCCCAATGTTCTTAACGTGCCCTCTTTCATTGCCTCAATATTTTTTTTTATTTTCACTGGCTGTTAAACATGGAAACTTTTTAACATGCTTTGTCGCATTTATATGCTACAGGTTACAAAGTGAGAGCCTTGTATACACTTCAATACTTAAAAAGTACCCGTACTCAGTACTCAGCCGGCAGCATAATGAAAAGTGGGACTAGACACGGTGTCCATATGGAGAGGAAAAAATATACATAGAATATTTTTAACCAAATGTGTTCATTGTATAAATGGAAACCTTCTGTAACTTTGGTAACTGCATATAGTACTTCATGTTTGGTATTGAAACGAGAGGGGAGGTGTAATAACTTTAGAATTGTGTAAAATTAAAGTGTAAAAACATGTGTTAAAAAAGGGAAACATTACATATATGGTATATATACTTTGGTAAAAGAGACAAAGCTGCATGCAACAGCTTGGAATTGTGTATATTAAATCTTTTATGGGTTAAAGGTGCAATACTTGATAACAGTTAGTGGTCCTTCTCCCTCCTTTCTTACTTCCATCCAAATGATTCTTCCACATGCACCCAAAAAGCCATTTTTAGTGGCACTTTATTAATTGGGCACATTTTTGCCCATAAATTATGTTTTGTGGCTTCTCTCCATCCGCCCCCCCCCCAATGTTAAAAGCTAAAGCACTGATTTGTTGTGTTGTGTTGCATTGTATCCACAAAGCTGCACCCTTAGGCCTTTGTACCCTGGTATATTCTGTAAGTTCTCCTTCCACAGAGACTGTTAAATCCACTAGTGACCTGAATGTATGGCTTTAGTGACTTGTCATCTGAACTGTGTTCTAGGGATTGCTGTATCTTCTTTTTCTCCTTTCCCCCCTCAACTGTTAATGTTAAAGGTCCTCCGCCCAGGAGCTTGGCTTGCTGGCCTCACTCGCAGGAGGCTGAGGGTGCAGTTTTATGTATGCAAAATTAGGAGGGAGTTGACCAGTGGACATAAAATCTTTGTGTGTTTTGATAAGCCAATAAATAAATGGAAAAGTTCCATTTTTCCTTCTCGGGGGCCAAGTATTGCATTGTTAATACCATTAGCCGTGAAAAAGGGTCCAACTGCCACCGTGGGGCATCCAAACTCAGGCAAGCAAAGGTTGCGTGTGTGTAAAGGAGATTTGAACAAGCTGCCCTGAAGAAAGGCCTAGTGACGAGATGAGAGAGAGAGAAAGAAAGACAGACAGACAGATGCATTGTTTGGATATGTTTAGCCAGTGCCCTTCTTCCCAGTGAGCCCCAGAGGCTCCGAGCGGTACTGGCTTTTTAAAGGGAAAGGCCTTCATTTCTTCGTTTATCCCCCCAGCAGCGCTGGAGAGCGAGGTGGCTTCAATAAGCCTGGTGGTAAGTTTTTGAGCATTACAATGGGATAGTGTTTTAAAAAAAATGCAACCAGAAAATAAAAAAGCCCATAATATTTGTTAGTTTCATAAGTCGTTAAAATTCCATATGCAACAAGACTTTTAATGGGTACTGCCGGCAATGCCTAGGGGTCTATAAGGTTTTAACCTACGGTTACAGAACGAAGGGTAAACAAAGGGTGATGATGAGAGGAACTACTCCTTTAATTTGGGGAAGGAAATCATTTTAAGCAGCTTTGGTTTTTTAAAAAATAAAGTAACTGGTGGTAAACAAGCACTGATTGGCCCAAGAAAGCCCCCTTTAACCAAGTGTAATACCAGGTGATGGTTTAGAAAGCTGCTAAAATAGCAAGCTGATCTCAGCAGCAAATGCATAAAGGGTGTGCATTGCAAGTTTTTTTGCAGTGCGGTCAATTTGAGTTTTAACACATGCCATCAAATGGCGGTTGTAAATAGGTAGTTGTGTGTGTGTCAGTAGCGTAGCTTGCAAGGCGTGCACTAACAATCTCTCTTATGATTTCTCTTTCCTGGACGGCAGGACACATGGATGAAGGGCCAGATCTCGATTTAGGTAATTTCAGATAATTGTTTAAATCTGTGGAATGGGTCCCATGTCATTAGTCACCCTCAGCAGAATGCAGTTTCTCTCGCTTAAAGTAAAATGCTGCTTGTTCATCTTAATGTTGGAGATTGACAGAGTCAGACACTTCTCGGGGCTTCAGGAAAACTGATCAGCCCCTTGCTAGTTTTGCCGTCATTGTGGACAGTAGTTATTAAGGGTGCGTCCTTTTGCTGAGGGCCGCCCTACACAGTCCTGGAGCTGGTCATGCCTTTTCTGTGTTTTATTGAGTCTGCATTTTTAAACTGGCTGAAGCTCAATTAAATGGCATTCTTTGAGACTGGAAGTCCAGAAGTATTGGCCGGTCTTGGTAGCCAACTGTTATTTGTGGTTGCCTCTGATGCCTCTCCTCACTTGGATCCTCTGACCTCCTGCCCTTGGGGAAAATGGGTAGTAACCCTGTCGGAGGGAGGAATGAGGCCATGTTTGCTTCCAGTACCTGTTGGGGTGGCCTGTACTTGGTGACACATTTTTCTCTCTCCTCAGGCCCACCCATAGACCTAGATGATGATGCTGACAACAGTTCAGTGTATGTCCAGGGGTTGACTGACAGTGTGACCCTAGAGGATCTGACAGACTTCTTCAAACAGTGTGGCATTGTCAAGGTAAGTAGCACGATTTGTAAGGTGCAGCCTGTCCTGCCACTTGATGGAGTTGTGGGGGAGGCGATACAAATCCCCCTTGCGATTTGGCTTTTTAAGTTTTCCCATGTGTCTTTCATTGTCCCAAGAATACCTTCTATTCTCCTCCCCCTGAAAGGAGAGGAGAGATTCCAGATCATCCCTGGAAGACACTGGACACACTAACCACCGATAGTAACAGCTGGCCTTGACACCAGAGTTCTGGGTGGGGAAGTTAAAGGGGGGAAATTGTTGGTTTGATCTGAATGATTTTTGGACTAGGGAGGCGTGGTTTGAGGTTTTGCTTAATTGCTAATTAGTGGGTCAAAGTATTGCCTTGTTTATCATTTCAGTATTGTTAATATTGTTCACTATTATTTATACGGGTGGTGTGTTCTTTGGGGGGGGGGTTTCCATAAATGTTAGGTTATATGAAATATTAATGTATTATTTCCCCTTATGGTATTTTTTATTGCATATTTTTCTTTGCTGTAAGTTACTTGAATAGGTGACAAGTGACTAATAAGATTAATTAATTAATTAATATAAATAAATGTGTGGCATGACCACCTAAGCCCAGTGTGGGATTTATTTATTTTTAGTGAAATTTGATGTTGATTAGTCACATAACGTTTTCCTTTCTAGCATATTCTTTGAAGCATCTTACTGAATAGTACTTTGGGGTGGGGTGGTCTAGCCTTGGAATTTACTCCTGTCCAGAGCATGATTGTCTTCTCTCATCGCCCCTTAGATGAACAAAAGAACTGGACAACCCATGATAACAATCTACCTTGACAAGGACACAGGGAAGGCAAAAGGAGATGCTACTGTGTGCTATGATGACCCACCGACTGCCAAAGCAGCTGTAGAATGGCTTGATGGTGAGTGAATTAGTATATTACCGTTACTGCTGCAGCTGCTGCAATTTATTACCCGTCCTTCATCTTAAGGTCCCAGGGTGGGTTACAACTATTAAAGCACAATATTAATATTATAACACAATATTGATCAATATTAAAAGCTTAAAATTACAGAAAGGTGGGTCCTAAAAATACACATCTCAAGTGTCAAAAGCCAGGGTAAAGAGTTGCATCTTGAGCATTCGCCATATAATGAAGGTTCCAGAGGCACCTCTGAGGGAAAGGAGTTGCACAACTTTGGGGCTACCACTGAGTAGGGAAGAAGGTGGTCTTTCAGATGTTTGGGGCCTTGGTTCTTTGGGGCTTTAAACACTAACACAGAGCTTTCCAAACTTTTCATGTTGGTGACACACTTTTTAGGCATGCATCATTTTGTGATACAATAATTCAGTTTTACCAGCAAACCAGAGGTTAAACTAACCCCTTTCTAGCCCCAAGAGAAGTGTAGGGAGCATTTGCGCAACACTCCTACACTTCAGCCAACACAAATGTGTCTCGACACACAGTTTGGAAAGCTCTGCACTGATATATTAGATGCTCAGTAGCTCAAAAGGTTAGAAAATGTCAACCTAATGTATACGTAGTTAAAACAAATGCAGTGTGCCTTATTACATCAAGTTTGATTGCAAGTGGTGTATACTGGGGTGTGTGCCATGATTTCCACAGGAGTGCAGCATGCCTGGGGCAGTGGGACAAGTGTGTGAACAATGCCTACTGAAATTTCAGAAGCTGGAGGAGCGGTTGAGTGTTGCATACGCCTCTCTTTACTTTAGCCTCAGTTATGGAAGCGGCAAAGTTTGTAACTTCCTTCCAAAGGCCTTGGCAGTGTGACTTCGATCCACTTGCCCAGTTGTAGGTGGGTTATTCTCTGCAGCAGTGAAGCTCTTGTTCACAGAGAGACCTCTGCTTTGTGTGTTTCAGGCAAAGACTTCCAGGGCAGCAAGCTCAAAGTCTCTCTCACCCGGAAGAAGCTGCCACTGAACAGCATGCGTGGAGGGATGCCCCCACGTGAGCCACGTGGCATGCCTCCCCCACTCCGTGGAGGTAATCTTTGGCTAATGCTGGCCAGCGCTGTTAGCCCCCAAGGGCTCTGTGGTGTGCTCATGAACTCACCAAGTGTCTTCTTTCAGGCCCAGGTCCTGGGGGCCCAGGCGGTCCTGGTGGTCCCATGGGCCGCATGGGAGGCCGAGGTGGCGACAGGGGTGGCGGTTTTGCCCCAAGAGGACCACGAGGATCGAGAGGAAACCCTTCTGGTGGAGGAAATGTCCAGCACAGAGCAGGAGACTGGCAGTGCCCCAACCCGTAAGTCGCTGTGCTTCATTCTCTGCTCTCACCAAGTTTCTGTGCATATGAGAGTCAACATAGATCTTGGCTGTTCTGTGCATATGAGAGTCAACATAGATCTTGGCTGGGCTGCCCTGGTGGACTCCTGCATGGTAGTTACCCCAGGATGCAGTTATGCAATTCATTTAGGGTAATATTTTGGGTGTGGACATAGTTCCAAGGCCCTTTTGTTGGGTACCAGCCACCACCTCAGTAATTCACTTACCAGCTCACCTAGAATATTGCTAGGTTCCTTGTAAGCAACTGATCGGCCCGATCAGTTGTGTGGCCCAAAAGGCTAGGCAGCCTGTTTCCACTGACTTGCCTTTCCTTAGTTATTCATGGGAAAGCATCCTCAAAAGATGGTCCAAATGAATTTGCCTCTGGGTAGAGGCTTTCCTTGTGCTCCCCACCCAGCTGTGAATGAAATTGTGGTCAGCTGGCTCTCCCCTGCCCCAGTTCCCCAGCCTTGGTTGTTTTTTCATGTTCAGCCAAGAAATGCACTTGGCATCTCTCACTAAACACTGGTCCTTTTCCAGGGGGTGTGGAAACCAGAATTTTGCCTGGAGAACAGAATGCAACCAGTGCAAGGCTCCTAAACCGGAAGGCTTCCTCCCTCCACCTTTCCCACCTCCAGGTATGTTCCTCTTGTCCACGAGCTGGGGTGGGAGTCGGAATATGTGACACTGACCTCTGCTTATGTGATGTTCACAAGGTCCTGGATTCTTGCTTGGAAAACCGCTGCCACTTAGAGGGCTCATATACGGGACAAATAGTGGTAAGGGAACTGTACAGGTGGTATATTTTTCCTTCGTTTGTGTATACACTTCCAGCAGAGTGAAATGGGGAGGTGACGCTGCGCCATTCACAGTCGCCATAAAATGGCCACTGTTGGTTCTTGGAAGCACTGACTGTGGACGCATTGACCTTGCCAAGGTTTACGCTGGAGGTGGGGTGGCGCCACATTTGGTGGAGGAGCTGCTCTGATCAGACCCGGCTCCAGCTTTTCATGGGACCTTGGGCAGGGATCACTCGACACGATCTCTGGGAGCGGGGTGGCTGATGGGGAGTGGTGTGCCCAAAATGGGGGGGGGAGGAGCCCAAGAGTCTCCAGGGGTTGCACCTATGGCTCATGGGGGGCTGGCCAGGCCAAAAGCCAGGCACATGGTTTCTGGCTTGGCCATGCAAAGGGGAGTGTGGTGTAATGTTGGTAGCCCATTGCAACCAAGTTCTTGAGCTACTTGCTGGTGGGGACAAGTTAATTTTTTATACTGGTAATATTCCTCTCCCATATCCTGCAGCAGTCGTAGTCTGCCCAGGAGAGCACATGGTGTTCAATGCTCAGAGCCATGTATGTGCAAGCTGCATGTGGAGATCAGGGGGAGGGAATGTTAAGGGTTGTTTAAATCAGGCACACTCTCCCCTTCCCCTGACTCCCATCACCAATCTCTTTTGCATGGCTTCAGTTTCACTCACCTTCCCAAGCTGGACAAAATGGGTAATGAGGCTGGCAGGTGCTGGACGTGGGGGCATACAATAGCTTGTCTGTTGAAATCACTTGTATGCGTCTCTCTTTGCCCCTGCTCAAAGTGGTCCATGTATATATGAGAGAGAACATTTTGAAACACTACACTGAAACAACAAGCAGGAAAGCATCACTTTCTGTTAAATTTAATCACAAAATTATGGAGGGCCTCTTGGCTATGGGGAGCCATCCATCACAATTTGAACCCCTAGCACTTTACGGAGTAGCCATGAAGAGAAGCTGTTGATTTGATTCATCAGTTGGCTTAATGGGGACGAGTTTCAAGCTTGGAGGATGAGGAAGTTGGGGAGGGGACTTTGCCCAATGCCATGCAACTCCAAATGGCAGGCCCTGGGCAGTTTCAGGAAAGGTATGGTGCCATGTTGCATTGAGTCAGTAATTGAGCAGGGGCAAATGGTGTCGTCTTGATTGGTGCTCCTCTACGGATGTGTTTGAGTTGCAACTTTAATTCCCCTGTAGGCACTGTTGTCCTTATGTGCTGATCTTGAAAACAAACTGCACCTGCCCGCCCTTAGAAGTGGCTGTTTGAAACATCATTAGTAGCCCTCCAAACTGCAATTACCATCAATTCTGACTAGGTCCCACTGGCTGAGACTGATGAGAATTGGAGTCCTGCAACATCCACACCATACCCACCCCTGATCTATAGAATCTGGTGCAAAGTGGCCTAGCTGCTCTCTGCTCTGTTTACTCTGTCTCAATGGAGGTGCTTATGGGTGTTTTCCTACACTCTCGCGCTGAGTTACGCAAACTGATTCTCCTTTTCTTGTCATCACAGCCTACCTTCTCACATGCTTCCACCAGGCTTCAAGCCTGACTTGGAAGCTGATTACAGGTGGGAGGAGGGCTGCATGCCGAGCTCTGTGTTGGAACCTTAAAGTGTATTGACCCCAAAGCTGTTTTTTCTCTGCTAACTTGTACACAGCCCATGAGCAGTAACTTCAGTTTAAGAATCGCCAGCCAGTTTTAAAGCCCGACATTAAGTTGCATTAGGAGAAGCAGCTCAGTCTTCCTCTATGGTTGGTGTGTGAATCTAGGTCAGTGTTTCCCAAACTTGGGTCTTCAGCTGTTTTTTCAGACTACAGTTCCCATCAGCTGTGACCACTGGTCTTGCTAGCTCGGGATGATGGTAGTTGTAGTCCAAAGACAGCTGGAGACCCAGTTTTGGGAAACACCGATCTGGGTCTTTTCTTGTATTGACCCTCTTCCTGCAGTAGCTTCCAGTAGGAATGATCAGCTGTTAGGGCAGGTTATGAGGAACCACATTAAAATGAGGATATCCTTCCTTGCGGGGACTTGCAGAAAGGGTGAGAACGACATGGGAAGTGGGCATTTGTGGTATGGTATTTTGCTTGCAGCTTTTCTTGTGGCTGCTGCTGCTGCTGTCACATGTTGTAAGAACAGGTGCCATATTTTAAAGCAGTAGGGACTCCCTAAGGTGGTAGCACACACATTCACACCTATGCAACACAGACATGTGCCATCATTTGGTCACTTTTGTGGGCCTCGGCATGTCTGGGTCCTGCTGCCTGCGCTTCCGAGGCAAGTCTTCAGCTGTCTGTCTAGTGTTGCCACCTTCCCAGCAACCCTTTGCTCGATTGAGTGGTGCTGTCTTTCTGCACTAGGTGGTGATCGTGGCAGGGGCGGCCCCGGTGGCATGAGAGGAGGTCGAGGGGGCCTGATGGATCGCGGCGGCCCTGGAGGGATGTTCCGAGGGGGCCGAGGTGGAGACAGAGGCGGATTCCGAGGAGGCCGGGGCATGGATCGAGGGGGCTTCGGAGGAGGTCGGCGAGGAGGACCTGGGGGCCCACCTGGACCTCTTATGGAGCAAATGGGAGGCAGAGGCGGCAGGCGTGGAGGACCAGGAAAGATGGACAAGTAAGGCTTGGGGAGGGGGAAGTGAGTGGCGTTGACAAAGGGGAGGGAAGAGGTCTGGGGTGCAAAAACTGGAGGAAGAGGCTGTTAGTAGCAGCCACGGGCTCTTATTTGAAACCTTCTCTTCCTGGGATGCAATAGCCTTTGGGTATGTGGTTGTGAGTCTGACCCCCACCCCCTCTCCTCTCTTTTCTTTGCTAGGGGAGAACATCGTCAAGACCGCAGAGACCGGCCTTACTAGTGGCGAGCCACCCCCTCTCCCTTGCAGGACTGCATTTACTACCAGATTTATTTTTTAAACCAGAAAATGTTTTAAATTTATAATTCCATATTTATAATGTTGACCACAACATTATGATGATTCCTCGTCTGTACTTAGTATTTTTCACCATTTGTGGAGAAACATTAAAACAAAGTTAAATGGTAGTGTGCTGAGTTATTCTTTTTCTCTCTCTCTTACTTTTTCCTTTTAAAAAATGGTTGTTTAAACTAAAACTCATAAGAAAACCATTGTTGTGAGCATGCTCAGTAAATCTGTGTGGAAG
This sequence comes from Podarcis liolepis, assembly GCF_965112155.1. NCBI lineage: Eukaryota > Metazoa > Chordata > Lepidosauria > Squamata > Lacertidae > Podarcis > Podarcis liolepis. Next base: position 24,995,521 of record NC_139566.1, on the reverse strand, counting down.
ACCCAGGAGGAAGGAAACTTAAAATCTGTAACAATGTTAATGGTTGTGATGTTTTTTAAATAAACTTCCAAATGTTTATAAATGCAACACCTCTTAGCATGTCTTCGCAACAGCAGTGACTCCAGTAGGAGGGCAAGCATCCTTCAGGTTTCCCTGGTGTGTGGAGGCCATTGGGTTCACCAAGGAGCTCTGTGTCACACTGGTTTGCAAAGTCCCAGGGCCACTGCCAGTGGAGAAGGACTGGAGCAGGCCTGTGAAGTGCACTTGCTAAGATACAGCCTGCACCTGCAAGGTGAACGGTTGGGGAAACCTCAGGCCCCTTTGTTCTCTGCCCAACCCTTGGGTCTTCCTCAAGTATCCTGCAACTGTGTTGAAGCTTCTTTCCTGCCTTCACGATCTCCTGATGTTTTGCATGGGTGGAGCATAGTCTACGCAGGTAAGGGTCACATCCATTGCCCCACCCCTCTTCCTCTGGCTCTGTGAACCCCAGGTTGAAAAGGGTTCTTCACCCATTGTAGGTACATGGCTTCCTGTATTTAGAGGCAGCAATTGTTTCAAAAGTTCCTTCGTCCTTACTATCTCAAAGCTGTATAAAAGCACACCGCTGGGCTCATCAGATGCATTTTAATTTCACCTTCACACGGATTGTACCAGACCTGCTACAGTTCTGTTCTGGAGTGTTGTGCTCCCTGCAGAAAATCAGCTGCCCAGGCTGACTGCTAGAAGGTTTTATCAGAAACTATTTTATCTGATCTCTACCATGCTTAGCGGGTAAGACCTCTGCAAAGCTGGACAGCAAATATCACAAGCATGCTAAAGGTGTTGATTAGAGGAGCCTGTGCTTAGTGCAGTGTCAGTTATACATGCTTTTGTTGTCTCTATTCCTTGACTGGTGTAGACACAAGCTAGAAGAATGTATTCAGGTCTCCTGGCTTGAGTGTTTTTGAATTTGAATTACAACCCTTCATCCTTACATTTAGCAGCCTTGAAAGACTGCCAATGAAGACTTATCTGTGAGGCTGCCTACCTTTCAGTGTGCTCTCCTATGGTTCCTGTGTAGTGGGAGGAAGAAATTAAGCTGCAAATCTATTGCATCTTCTAGGAGCAGAGGAGGAATGATGGTAATTGCACTTTGGAGTGTATCTTAGGAGTGTCTCAGCAAAAATCAGTCCAACTCACACCACTGGGAGGTTTTTTAAAAAAACAACAACCTTCTAAAACAAGATCTGCAAGGCAACTCAGTTCTGTGCTATGGGATCAAACCTATTACAAAAGCATAGCCAGGATCCTTACGCATACATGAAGGAAACATTTGGTGTCTATTGACCTTTTGTTTCATGATTCTGGGGCTGCTTATATCATGGAACCTATGCAGTACAGTGGTACCTCTGGTTACATACGCTTCAGGTTACAGACTCCGCTAACCCAGAAATATTGCCTCAGGTTAAGAACTTTGCTTCAGGATGAGAACAGAAATCATGCTCCAGCGGCGCGGCAGCAGCAGGAGGCCCCATTAGCTAAAATGCTTCAGGTTAAGAACAGTTTCAGGTTAAGAACAGACCTCCGGGACAAATTAAGTACTTAACCCGAGGTACCACTGTAAATCAGATTTGCCATTGTGTTGTTTTCCTTATTTATGAAAGTGTTCATACTTCCACAAAATACCAAAGTGGTACCCAGCAATACAGAAATATAGAAAGGACTAAAACATTTTTAACAATACATATCTAATAATACTGTAAACAACCCATCAGTTTACAGCTGCCCTTTCTGCATCAAGTCCCAAAATAAAATTGCCTGTCATTCAGTCCTAGGGCACCTGCTTTGCATGCAGAATGTCACAGGTTCAACCACTGGCATCTCTAGGTAGGGCTGGTAAAAGGACTCTGCCTTCCAATCCATGGATATCTAGATGAAAGATCTTTGTACTTCCAGATGTTGCTGAACCACAACTCCCATCAGCCCCTGCAAGAACAGCCAATGGGCAGGGATGGTGGGAGTTGCAGTTAGCAACATGTGGAAGAACCAATACTGTGATAGGTATCCATGGCCTGATTGGGTATGAAATAGTTTCTTGTCCTCCAATTAAAGGCAGCCAACTTCTAAGAGCCAGTGAAGGTTACTCTTCAAGAACCACCTTGGATTCTAGCTCGTTTGCTTTTAAATCTTGGTTTTGGGTGTTTGTTTTTTTAATTGATGCTGGTGGAGGGAAACCTGGGACCAGTGGCTTTTGGTGGTATGACCACCAGGTGGCAGTTTGTCATTTGGAAATGCAGCATTATTTTTGAGCTGTGTCAGATTAAGCTTCCGTCGTGGGCTTTGATTTTCTGGTGCGCCTGAAAGGCTGGACCTTAGGCGGTAGACATCTGCTTTGTATTCAGAAGGTCCCAAGATCCACCTGCAGCATCTCCCAAGCAGGGCTGGGAAGGTTACTTGCTGAGAATCCCAGAAAACTGTTGTCATTTGGTTTGGGCAAAACTGGGCTAGGTCTATCAAGCGGGTGAAGGACCATAGTTCAGTGGCAGGCATTTGCCTTGAATGCAGAAGGTCTCCATTTCAATCCCTGGCATCTCACGGTAGGGCTGGCGATGTTCCCTTGCCTACCAATCATTGTGGGCAGTCCGTAAGGGATCCAATGGTTTGTCCTTTAAATGATCCCTTCATTCAGAATCATGAGCACTAGATTCTTGCTTCATTTTTAGCAGAGAAGGGTCATAGTTTAGCTGTAGAGCATCTAGTTTGTACTCAGAAGGTCCCAGGTTCAATCTTTGGTATCCCCAGGCAGGGCTGAGAAAGATCCCTGTCTTGAACCCTGGGCAGCTGCTGCCAGTCAGTGTAGGCAGTACTAAACTGGGTGGACCGATTGATCTGTAAAGAGTAGCTTCCTGCAACTGCCTGTTTTTGCCCTGCCTTGTGTGTCTAAGAATCCATAGAGGATTGTCAGGGGTGGCTGACTAAGGAAACCTTTCCCCTTCAGCTCCGTCCTTCAGATGACTTAATTGGGTCGGGCACTCGTTCCCTGGAACCTGATGGGATGTGACAGAACTGTACTACAGCTGAGAAATCCTGACAAGCAGATGCCCAAGAATATCGTTTGCAAATACATAAATGCTCCAGCCCTGCTGGGGCTCCCAACTTGGGGTGGCTGAGAACCTTAATATGATGGGAAACTTCTTTCTTGGCAACTTTTGCAGGTGTGGGTGTGTGTCACATACCAGTGGTGGGTGGGGCCAGAGGCTAAACTGGGCGGAGCAATGCATGTAAATACCCCCCCCCCCCCAATCAAACAGTAAGCTGGTTTCTACACCTTTTTTCTATCCTTCATCCAGGCAAACCAAGAACGGTATTTTCACAGTTCAATATCACCTTTGAGGGTGCTTTGGAAAAAACCCCAAGTGGTATATAAATGTTATGAAAGGGGAAAAATATTACCAAATCAGGGACTTGCCTGGCAGGTGGGTGGGGGTCCAAAGCCACCATTGCCCCCCAGGCCTGGGTTGCTGCACCCAGACCTCTAATGTTAAAAAAGAGAGAGCTAAGAATACCGCAGGTGCACAATAAACAAAGCAGGCACCATTTCTGTTTCATCTAAATTTGGTGCAAGCTGTTCATCAAAAGAAGCACAAAAGCAGCTTGTTAGTTTTAGAAGTACCATCCATGCTAGATCAGAGATACACCACCCTCATTATGTAAGCTTTGCCTTCCCGGAGCTGAAGGGATGAGAGCAGCTTACAGAAACGTTCCGTAGCTGAAAACCATCTAAAGCAAAATTATTTCAAGCTCTGGGCACACTTAAACCTTCTCTAACTTCCGGAAAATATCTTTTCTTAAAGAAATTTTCATCTCACTAGTATTATATGTTGACTATCTTATGTCAAACAATTAAGCCCTGAGCCTCTAGAGTTTGGCCGCTGACATCATGAGAAGTCCTGCACAATGATGGATGATGTTGCCATGACATCATCGCTTCCCACCCAGAAAGCTGCCATGTCATGCTTTGGGGGGGGGGGTCACGTGACCTCTCTATGATGATGGCAGGCCAGCAGGGACCAACAGGCAAAGGTTCTGGAGCTCTTCATCAATCAGGGAAAGAAGAAAGGAGCCAAATGAAAGAGAAAGTGCTTTGGACACAAAATGCTGCAGAATTTGAAATTAATAGTCCCCCTCCTCCCCGCTGTGGCATTCACCCCTGGTATCTCCAGGCAGAGCTGGGCCTGGAACTATGGAGAGCTGCTGCCAGTCAGTGTCAGGAAACCTAGCTGTACAGATTGTCTGCCTCATTTATAAGGCAGATTCCTATATTCCTATCTCCTCCCAGTTCCATTTGCAAAGTCACTGGAGGGTGGTGGTCCTGGGACGTCCATGGATGGGCTACCTGGGGCTGCAGCAGGAGGGCAGTGACACAGGGAAGGAAGCTGCATGGGTTATGGCCTCTGCTCGCCTTCCATACAACTCTGCTTTTCTAAGGCAGTTTCCTGGCCCTAAAGAACTGTTCCTCCACCCATTCAGAGCGAAGGACCATGGCTCCGTAGCAGAGCACCTGCTTTGCATCCAGAAGGTCCCAGCTTCAATCCCCGGCATCTCCAGGCAGGACTGGAAGAGACCCCCACCAAGAACCCAGAGGAGCTGCTGCCAGTCAGTGTAGACAATATTTAGCTACCACTCAGTGGATTTGTAACTGGCTGACTGACCGAACCCAAAGGGTGCTCATCAATGGTTCCTCTTCATCCTGGAGAAGAGTGACTAGTGGGGTGCCACAGGGTTCTGTCTTGGCCCCGGTCTTATTCAACATCTTTATCAACGACTTGGATGATGGACTCAAGGGCATCCTGATCAAATTTGCAGATGACACCAAACTGGGAGGGGCAGTGGCGTAGCGTGGGGGGTGCCAGGGGTGCCGACCGCACCGGGCGCAACATCTGGGGGGGGCGCGAGTCCAGAGGGAAGGGACAAGTTCCTTCCTCCGCCGGGCTCCCCGCCGCCACCGCCAGCCTTGCGCCCTAGCGCGCGCGTCCCCCACCGTCGCTGTGGCTGCGCTCCGCTCACTGCTCGCAGGAGGAGCAGCCGCTGCAGCAGCGCCGACACCGCCACCGACGCCTGGCCGGGCACGGGCAGCCTCTGCACCCTGCCGCCGCCGCCATCCCCTCGGCCCAGCCACAGGCGGCTGCTTCTGCCTCCATCCTCCTCCGGGCAAGCAGCGTTGTTTGCGCGGCAACTCGCAGGTTAGGGGTTGGGGGGGCGCAAATTACTTGCCTTGCCCCGGGTTAGGGGGCGCAAATTACTTGCGTTGCCCCGGGTGCTGACAACTCACGCTACGCCGCTGGGGAGGGGTGGCTAACACCCCAGAGGACAGGATCACACTTCAAAACGACCTTGACAGATTAGAAAACTGGGCCAAAACAAACAAGATGAATTTTAACAGGGAGAAATGTAAAGTATTGCACTTGGGCAAAAAAAAATGAGAGGCACAAATACAAGATGGGGGACACCTGGCTTGAGAGCAGTACATGTGAAAAGGATCTAGGAGTCTTGGTTGACCACAAACTTGACATGAGCCAACAGTGTGACGCGGCAGCTAAAAAAGCCAATGCAATTCTGGGCCTCATCAATAGGAGTATAGCATCTAGATCAAGGGAAGTAATAGTGCCACTGTATTCTGCTCTGGTCAGACCTCACCTGGAGTACTGTGTCCAGTTCTGGGCACCACAATTCAAGAAGGACACTGACAAACTGGAACGTGTCCAGAGGAGGGCAACCAAAATGGTCAAAGGCCTGGAAACGATGCCTTATGAGGAACGGCTAAGGGAGCTGGGCATGTTTAACCTGGAGAAGAGGAGGTTAAGGGGTGATATGATAGCCATGTTCAAATATATAAAAGGATGTCACATAGAGGAGGGAGAAAGGTTGTTTTCTGCTGCTCCAGAGAAGCGGACACGGAGCAATGGATCCAAACTACAAGAAAGAAGATTCCACCTAAACATTAGGAAGAACTTCCTGACAGTAAGAGCTGTTCGACAGTGGAATTTGCTGCCAAGGAGTGTGGTGGAGTCTCCTACTTTGGAGGTCTTTAAGCAGAGGCTTGACAACCATATGTCAGGAGTGCTCTGATGGTGTTTCCTGCTTGGCAGGGGGTTGGACTCGATGGCCCTTGTGGTCTCTTCCAACTCTATGATTCTATGATTCTATGATTCTAAGATGGAGCGATGGGGAACGACTGTAGCTTAGTAATAAATCATCTGCTTTGCATGCAGAAGGTCCCCCGTTCGATCTCCAGGTAGCACAGGAATCATCCCCTGTGGGCTTGATGGACCAAAGACATGTTCCTGTTCTTCATGTGTCTGGGTTTCTAATGGGTCCCCCTTTTTCCTCCTCCTCTGTTTTGAATTCACCTTTTAAGCTACGTGCAGCAGAGACCTGTTTTCTGCACCTTTTGCTCTGTAATGTTTTTTATCCACTTACCCTAACTATGGCCAGAGTCTCAAATGTGCATGCCGCATTGGTCGTGTGCCCCATGCGCTTTAATTGCAAAGGGCGTTTCCTGCCATTGCTTTTGTCTGCGAGGAACCTGGCTTGGGTACATTGAAAGGGCTCGGTTGCTGCTTAATAATTGAAGCACTGTACTCTGTTCTTTCATGTGTTGATGTGTTGCTCTTTTTCCAGTAAATGATACTGAGGAGGCAGGAACAGATCCCTCCCTAACTTAGCTGAACGTCTGGTTAGAGCTAAGGAAGCTTTTTATTATTATGATCACATCTAAGGTAAAGGTAACGGGACCCCTGACCATTAGGTCCAGTCATGACTGACTCTGGGGTTGCGGCGCTCATCTTGCTTTACAGGCCGAGGGAGCCGGCGTACAGCTTCCGGTTCATGTGGCCAGCATGACTAAGCCACTTCTGGCGAACCAGAGCAGCGCACGGAAACGCCGTTTACCTTCCCGCCAGAGTGGTACCTATTTATCTGCTTGCACTTTGACGTGCTTTCGAATTGCTAGGTTGGCAGGAGCAGGGACCGAGCAACGGGAGCTCACCCCGTCGCGGGGATTCGAACCACCGACCTTCTGATCGGCAAGTCCTAGGCTCTGTGGTTTAACTTACAGCGCCACCCGCATCCCTTATGATCGCATCTACTGGGCTTTTAATGACTGATTAAAACATGGCTTTGTATTCTACAAACCAACTATAGCTACTTGTGGCTTTGGAACAAACCACAGTTAATGAAGCCCAATAAACTGTGGCTTAAGACAAGAGATTTCAACCGAGTCCCAAGTTTCAAGGAAAAAAATAATCCCGGGACAGAGGAGTGTGAGATCGCAATGTGTGTGTGTGTTCAGTTGTGAAACTACACTGCTTGGCAATAGGCCCTGGCAGGCCAGCAACCCACAACTCCATTTGTACAACGCGACCATAGCTCCCTAATACTTTCTGCGTGCAAAGCAGATACTCTGCCCCCTGAGCTACCACCCTTCCCCTAAAGAGAAATTAAGATTCTAGTCCTTACTGTTATTTTTCAAACTTGAGTGGAATTAAATAGGAAGCATACGAAGTCAGACCTTTTGGTTCATCCAGCTCAATATTGCCTGCACCAACTGGCAGCAGCTCTCCAGGGTTTTCAGGCAGCAATCTCTTTCCCAGCCCTGCCTGGAGATGTTGAGGATTGAACCTAGGACCTTCTGCATGCAAAGCAGATGCTCTACCAATGAGCTAGAGCCCTTCCCTTCTGCGCAGAGGCATCTCAACAGCAGGTGGTAGCATTTTACAGGATACAGTTCCACTCTGTTGGGTTTTCCCTCTCCTTTGAAAAATAATAGATCTGAGTGCTTTGCCAGCCAGAAGTGTAGCCGCAAAGGAGATGGCGGGGGGGGGGGGGCTTCCTTTGCCAAGGTGCAAGCCGTCGCCAGATGTTACATTAGAAGGAGAACATAATGGGAGAAGATGGAAGCGGTGGGGGGGGGGAGAGAGAGAGATGAAGGACTCAGAGAAGTTGCTTCAAATGAATAGAATTGGGTGCCTCTGGGGTGGGGGGTTGGTAGTTTAGGGCAGCTGCCAAGGCTCCCATCCCCACAGGGGGGGCTCTCCACCACCACACACAGCCTTGTCTTAAATGAGTCCCATTTTACAGATGGAAAACTGACCAGAAGCACTCCCCTCCCCCCCCCCAAAAAAATCCTGTCTCCCACATCCCCTCCGCTAATGCACTACTGTGAGCAGGCAAGAATGGTATTAAGAGGAGGAGGAACGGACTGGAAGTCTCTGCTACTTCTCTGCCCATCAGACTTGATAGTTAGTTAAATAATAATTAATAATGTAAAACTTGTGAATTAGTACCACCAAGCACAACAAATGTGCTTGCAATATTCCACCCCCCCCTTTGCTTTTTGGCTTAATAGATTTGTTTTCCTGTGCTATCAGTACTTCTTTTCAGGGGGTATTCAATGGCATGTGGTACCAGCACTGTTTTTTTTTTCTTTTCATGTGGCACTTCCTGTAACAACTTCATGGTGAGTACTGGCACCTATTTTTCCAGGGGAAAAGCATTGCATATATTCATGTTGTGAACTGCCCTGAGATCTATGGATGAAGGGTGGGAAGCTAAGCAGGGTCCGGTATGGTTTCAAATTGGATGGGGGACCAAGTGTCGAGATTCCTGCATTGCAGGGGGTTGGACTAGATGTCCCTGGGGGTCCCATCAAACTCTACAATTCTGTACAAATAAACAAGGAAATATATTTATTACATTTATATCTCACCTTTCCTCCAAGGAGCTCAAGGTGATGTACAATTTACCCCACCTCAGAGACACTGTATCCTCACAACAACCCTGTGGGGTAGGTTAGGCTGAGAGACTCTGAATGTGAACTTCATGGCTGAGTGGGAGGATTCGAACTCTGGGCTCCCTAGCCCTAGTCTGACACTAACCACTACACCACCACTGGCTCTGTCAGTTACAGTATTTTAAGGGGATAAAAAGGTGAGATTCTGGTTTCTATGCCCTGGGCCACATTCGGCTGTGCCATGATGAAATGGACACAGCCCTGTCTTCATGGTCTGGGAAACTACGTCCTGGACTCCATCTCCCATCAGCCCCAGCCAGCCTTAGTGCCCCATGGCTGCGCTAGCTGGGGACTGATGGGAGTTGTAGTCCAAAGCATGGAGAGAGGGCGGCATATTGGGGAAGGCTGCTTGTGACTTGCCGGAAGGGCAGGGGAGGACGCCAGCTGATTTCTTGCTTCCTAGTATCCGGGCCTCATATTCCTCCGGCTTTGTTCAGATGGGGTTTGTTTTGTTTCAAACCTTCAGACTGAGCCAATGAGGTCATGACTCAGCCGCTGACAAATCCCGGGCCAACTCTGCTGTGCAACAGGCAGGATGAGGTCACCACCCGTTTGTCTGAAGCTGGAGACAGAGAGTGGAAAGCAGTTGGAAAGAGCGAGGGCCTGCCGCTCATGGGGGCATTTGCTCTCCCCCTCGTCATGTTATCCCCACAACAACCCTGCCGGACTACAACTTCCATCATCCCTGAAATAAAAAATTTAAGGTTAAATGTACCAACCAAGCACGTACATGGATATGTGGACCATATGTTTGGAGCAGCACAGGAAGACCGTCCTGAAACCATTTTGACTCCCAAACTGACCAAGTGTTTCTCTGCAAGGAGGGAGGGGGTGAGGGAACCTTCCCATTATCTCAGGAATTGGGTAATCACCATTTCAAAGGAATGGCCAGACTACCAGGAAAGGCAATCAGATAAGGCATTATCAGATAACCTGGCATACAGGAAAAACAAAATCATTCAAATTTCTGTTGTAGATCGCCCTTTCTGTGATGTAGGTATGATGTAACTGGGGGCTGGTCTTGGACTCCAGGGAAAGCAATTTAAAATGTCTATATAAGGGCTTGCACACCTTGGTTCTGGGTCCTCCTCCTTTCCTGCGTGTGAGGGGAGCACCCTGTTGCGACAGTTCAATAAAGATCAGGCTTACTAGCTGCTTTGCTTCTCAATATTCTCTGGTTGGCCTCTGTTATTTTCTCCGACCGATGGAGAACCTACAAAGGAATCCAGAACAGATTCCGTTCAACTTCCAAGGTATGTCTGTACAGGAATTGACAGTTGCAATGCCACCCTAATTATTATGATTATCAGATTATATTATTATTTTACAGTCTTAGGTAGTATAATCTTAGAAGGGGATGTGGTTATGATTATCACAAAAGGGATCCTGCATTTCTGGATTTGCCACTATACTCCCAGCTATTCTTGAATTATAGATTATTATTTTTTAAAAGCATTTGTATTCCACCTTTTTCTCCAAGCTCAAGGTACGGTACATGGTTCTCCCTCTCCTCGTTTAATCCCCACAACAACCCTGTGGGATAGGTCAGCTTGAGAGGCAGTGACTGGCCCCAGATCACAGAGTGAGCTTCATGGCTGAGTGGAAATTTGAACCCTGGCCTCCCATGTCCTAGTCCCACACTCTAACCGCTAGGCCACACTGCCTTTACAGGACCGGATTTACATATATTGAGAAGGTACCCAGATCTTACTCAATTTCTTCGGACCCTTTTGGCACAAGGGTCGAGAATCATTGCATTAGTGAACAGCATCATCACTGGTTCATAGAGGAGATCGCCTCCTTTCCTCCCTGAAAGATGAAGCACCCTGTGTGAACTCGAAAGCTTGCCCATTCTTCCGTCAACACAGATCTTCTGGAACGGATTGGCTTACCTCTCCATGCAGCTTCCATTACAGGTTGCGCTAAATTATTAAAGGACTGTAGACGATGTGAAAGAAATATATTAAGCAGCTTAAATTATTTAGTATTTATTTTGGCACTGAGGAGAACGTGTTTCTGTCTGTCTGTCTGCTGCAGGACAGAGTGTGCAGGATCCTTCCCTCTCTCTCGGAAGGTAAGACCCACTTGGCCATGAAGCTCAGCTTTGGCCTCTCACTGTGCCTCAACCTAACCTGGCGCACAGGGCTGTTGTAGGGATTAGAGGAGGAGAAATAAATTTGTATGTGATACCTTGAGCTCCTTGGAGGGAAAAGTGGGATATAAATGTAATAAATAAATAAAATTGTATTGTCCACATCCTCCTCTTACCTGTTGAATTCTACAAAGGACAAAATAAGACAAAGGAGCAGGAAGAAACTGGCAGCCCCAGTGGCGTAGCGTGGGGGGTGCAGGGGGGGCCGGCCGCACCGGGCGCAACATCTGGGGGTTAGGGTTAGGGGGCGCAAATCCACTGGTTAGGGGGCACAAATTACTTGCCTTGCCCCGGGTGCTGACAACCCACGCTACGCCACTGGACAGCCCTATCACCTCCTGGACTGGGTGTAAGCAGGAAGACAGGTAAGTGAGGGCTGACCGAGGTTCACAACAACAACAACAACATTATTATTATTATTTATACCCCGCCCATTTGGCTGGGTTTCCCCAGCCACTCTGGGCGGCTTACAGAACATAAAAAAATGTGAAACATCAGACATTAAGAATTTCCCTGAGGGAACTGCCAGAAGGCCCTTGGAGCTGGACCTCAGTATGTGGTCTGAATGACGGTGTGTGTGTGTGGAGATGCTCCTTCAGGTATACTAGGCTGAGGCCGTTTAGGGCTTTCAAGGTCAGCACCAACATTTTGGATTGTGCTCGGAAATGTACTGGGAGCCAATGTAGGTCTTTCAGGGGTGGTGTTATATGACCTTGTTAAGAGTAAGAGGAGACATGATAGTAGCTTACAAACTGAGGCACAACATGGAGGAAGCGGACAGAGGAATGTTTCCCTCCCCCTCATAACACTGGAACACGGGAGCATCCAAGGAAGCTGAATGTGGGAAGATTCAGGGGAGCGAGAACTGCGGAACTCACTGCCACAGGAGGCAGGGATGGCCACTAACTTGGCCCAAAAGTGGGCTTGACAAATTCATAGAGAGGAAGGCTATCAATGGGTGCTACCAGCCAAGATGGCTGTGCTCTGCCTCCATAGTCAGAGGCAGTAATGCTTCTGAATACCAGTTGCTGGAAGCTACAGGAGGGGAGAGGGTTATTGTGCTTGGGGGTCCTGCTTGCAGGTTTCCCCACAGGCATCTGGTGAACCACCATGAGAACAGGATGCTGGACTAGATGGGCCATTGGCTGGATCCAGGAGGGCTCTTTTATTCTTACAACGTTTTGCCCGGACACTGAGGTCCAGCTCCGAGGGCCTTCTGGCAGTTCCCTCACTGCGAAAAGCCAAGTTACAGGGAACCAGGCAGAGGGCCTTCTCAGTGGTGGCACCCTCCCCGTAGAATGCCCTCCTATCAGATATCAAGGAGATAAATAACTGCACCATTTTAGGAAGACATCTGAAGGCAGCCCTCTTTAGGGAAGCTTTTAATGTTTAATAGGTTATTGTATTTTAGTGTTTATTATTGTTATTATTATTATTAGGTAAAGGGACCCCTGACCATTGGGTCCAGTCGTCGCCGACTCTGGGGTTGCGGCGCTCATCTCGCTTTATTGGCTGAGGAAACCGGCGTACAGCTTCCGGGTCATGTGGCCAGCATGACTCTGGCAAACCAGAGTAGCAGACGGAAACGCCGTTTACCTTCCCGCCGGAGCGGTACCTATTTATCTGCTTGCACTTTGTGCTTTTAAACTGCTAGGTTGGCAGGAGCAGGGACTGAGCAACGGGAGCTCATCCGTTGCGTGGATTCGAACCGCTGACCTTCTGATCGGCAAGTCCTAGGCTCTGTGGTTTAGCCCACAGCGCCACCCATGTCCCATTATTATTATTATTATTATTATTATTATTACAACAGAAAGCTGGGATAGCTGAGTGAATAGAGCATGAGACTCTTAATCTCAGGGCTGTGGGTTTGAGCCCCACATTGGGCAAAGGATTCCCGCATTGCAGGAGGTTGAACTAGATGACCTTCATGGTTCCTTCCAACTCTACAATTCTGTGACTCTGGGTGCAAATAGGAAGGCGTCTTTGCTTTGTTGCCTTTCCAGAGAAAGCCAGCTCATGCCCACTGCCCTGGGCCATGCCCTTAATCTCTCCTGTCTGATCAATAACCAGAAAGGGCAAGGTCCTCTCTCCACCTAGCTGGGGGATGTCCTTTATTTGAACCTTCTCTTTACCACAGATGGCAAGTGTGCTGAATTGACACCACCACCCATCTCTGACCTTCAGTATCCAACACACCTTGTGATACTAGACCTGTGTACTCAGCAGCAGCAGCTGCTGCAAATGTGGCACAGCCACGGCCCAGTATACCTGAAGGAGCGTCTCCACCCCCATCGTTCAGCCCGGACACTGAGGTCCAGCTCCGAGGGCCTTCTGGCATTTCCCTCACTGCCAGAGGTGAGGTTACAGGGAACACCTTCTCGGTGGTGGCACCCATCCTGTGGAACACCCTCCCATTCAAGGAAATAAACAACTACAGTGCTACGTTGGGTTAGATACGCTTCAGGTTACAGACTCCGCTAACCCAGAAATAGAACCTCGGGTTAAGAACTTTGCTTCAGAATGAGAACAGAAATCGTGCTCCGGTGGCGCAGCGGCAGCAGGAGGCCCCATTAGCTAAAGTGGTGCTTCAGGTTAAGAACAGTTTCAGGTTAAGAACGGACCCCCGGAACGAATTAAGTACTTAACCCGAGGTACCACTGTATCTGATTTTAGAAGACGTCTGAAGGCAGCCCTGTTCAGGGAAGTTTTTAAATGATTTATGTTTTATCAGCTTTTTAATACTGTTGGGAGGAGTCCAGAGTGGTTGGGGAAACCCAGCCAGATGGGCGGGGTATAAATAATTATTAATTATTATTATTATACTTTTCTTCAATCTAAAAAATCCTAAACGCTGCAACCTTTTCTCAGAGGAGTCTTTCCATTCCCTCGATCGTTTGGGTTGCCCCTGCCTGAACCTTTTCCAACTCTTCCCCCTGGAGGAGGGTTATTAGTTGGTGCTTTTTTTGTTCATATATTTTGTAATTTTACATTGCATTTTTATGTTGTGAGATCTGCAGGCGAAATGTGGCCGCGCCATAAATTTGTACAAAGGCATTACGACGGCAGCATTTATTCTTTAGCATAGAGTCGGGCTTCTTTGCCTGTGTGAGAAATCCAGAAGGGCATCGTTGGCAGATGGTGGTGGCACAGTTTATCTTGGCGGGTGAGCGAGCCCCCTGGCATTGTGTGTGACATTCTTGGGTCCTGTGAGTGTGTTGCTTGAGCAACTATGGACTTCCCCTAACCTAAATCAGCTTTTAATGAGCAGCGAAAAGGCAACGTGTTGCTCATCTCTTACCCTGCCAGATTCAAAGATGTTGTGTTGCTACACAAAGCCCTGAACAACTTGGGTTCAGGATACCTTAAGGACCTCTGGAGACCCCATGTCACAGCTCCATGACTGAGATTCTCTGGAGAAGCACAGTTAGTTGGCCTCCCCATGTTAAGAGATGCTTACAGGCCTCATCCAGGAATCCGGCACACTGCGGTAACCAGTTCCATGCTGTGGAAGACTCTTCCAGCAGAGATGCTTCAGGTAGAGTTGCCGCCTTTGGTTGGGCAAAATACGGGACAGGTCAAGCAAAATAAAAGGGGTGGAAATTGGGGGCCTTTAAATTACTTTCCCTGGTGTGGAAATGACTTCAAAGCAATCCATTATAACAATGATCAAATGGAAGCTATCAGCAACCGCAAACATTCCAACGACAATATTAAAAGGAGGATAACTGTGACTTTAAAGATGAATGGGAACCCTTTACAAAGTATTTGAAGACACAACAAAGCGAACTGGACTCGCTGGTTTTGAATAAACATTCACAAACCTTTTATTGATAATAATCCGCTAAATAGTTTGAGGGTCTATACAACTGTGTAACATGCACAGCTTGGATCTAGGGTCTTGGTTGACCACAACCTTGGATCTTTGGATCTAGGAGTCTTGGTTGACCACAAACTTGACATGAGCCAACAGTGTGATGCGGCAGCTAAAAAAGCCAATGCAATTCTGGGCTGCATCAATAGGAGTATAGCATCTAGATCAAGGGAAGTAATAGTGCCACTGTATTCTGCTCTGGTCAGACCTCACCTGGAGTACTGTGTCCAGTTCTGGGCACCACAGTTCAAGAAGAACACTGACAAACTGGAACGTGTCAAGAGGAGGGCAACCAAAATGGTCAAAGGCCTGGAAACGATGCCTTATGAGGAACGGCTAAGGGAGCTGGGCATGTTTAGCCTGGAGAAGAGGAGGTTAAGGGGTGATATGATAGCCATGTTCAAATATATAAAAGGATGTCATATAGAGGAGGGAGAAAGGTTGTTTTCTGCTGCTCCAGAGAAGCGGACACGGAGCAATGGATCCAAACTACAAGAAAGAAGATTTCACCTAAACATTAGGAAGAACTTCCTGACAGTAAGAGCTGTTCGACAGTGGAATTTGCTTCCAAGGAGTGTGGTGGAGTCTCCTACTTTGGAGGTCTTTAAGCAGAGGCTTGACAACCATATGTCAGGAGTGCTCTGATGGTGTTTCCTGCTTGGCAGGGGGTTGGACTCAATGGCCCTTGTGGTCTATTCCAACTCTATGATTCTATGCAGAAAACAGCATTTTTAGAGAAATCAAAGACTGGAACTGAGGGAAGTCGGGTGGTGGGGGTGGGTGGGTTCTGTGGGGGGAGGGAGGAAAAATGGGGGGGGGGAATAAGGATGATATATTTCTGGATAATATGTTTTGTTTTAATTTTGAATAGAAAGTTTTTTAAAAAACCAAAAAAACCCCAAACCTATCTGAAAAATCAAAGTAAAAAAAAAAATTAAAAGGAAATCCTCCCCACCTGCTGAATATCTACCTGCCAGGAAGATAAATGCAGAAACCCAACCGAAAAAAGAAAAGAAAGAAGTTTTCTTTATTCCGAAAGGTCTCTCTGCATTTAAAAACCTCCTTGAACAGCCAGTCATTTTAATGATTGTTCTGTACTGCTCTTAATGGTTTTTTTTTAATAAAAAATGTTCTCCTGCCGCCCTGCTGTTTTCTAAAAGGGTGATCTATAAATACTTTTATTAGAAATAAATAAATAGGAGCAGAGGAGGCTGCCGGACACTGAGTCTGGCCATTGGTCCACCTAGCTCAGCCCTGCCTGCACTCATTGGCAGAGGCTCTCTAGGGTTTCAATCAAGAGCTTCTCAGACCTACATGGGATTGAACCTGGGACCTTCTGCATGCCAAGCATATGTTCTACCACTGAGCTATGATCCTTAAAGTAAGATTCTAGTCCTCGGAATTCAGAATATGGGCTGATTCAGCAGAAACGTTTTGTTGTTTTGAGATTGCATCCCAGTACAGCTTCAGCCACTCTTTTGTTGACTATGAGGGCCACTCCATTTCTTTTATGGGTTTCTTGCCCACAGTAGTAGATATGATGGTCATCCGAACTGAATTCGCCCATTCCCGTCCATTTTAGTTCACTGATGCCCAGGATGTCAATATTTATTCTTGCCATCTCATTTTTGACCACGTCCAACTTACCCAGGTTCATGGTTCTTACATTCCAGGTTCCTATGCAATATTTTTCTTTACAGCATTGGACTTTCCTTTCGCTTCCAGGCATATCCGCAACTGAGCGCCCTTTTGGCTTTGGCCCAGCTGCTTCATGAGCTCTGAATCTACTTGTACTTGTCCTCCACTCTTCCTCAGTAGCATGTTGGACGTCTTCCAACCCGAGGGGCTCATCTTCCAGCGTCATAACTTTTATATGCCTGTTGTCTTTGTCCATGGAGTTTACTTGGCAGGGATACTGGAGTGGCTTGCCAGTTCCTGCTTCAGGTGGATCACGTTTGGTCAAAACTCTCCACTATGACCTGTCCATCTTGGGTGCCCTGCTTGGCATAGTTCATAGCTTCTCTGAGTTATTCAAGCCCCTTCGCCACGGCAAGGCAGTGATCCATGAAGGGGAGCAGAAGCATAGGAAGCTTCAATATAGTGACTCAGACCCTTGGTCCACCTGCCTCTGTATTGCTTGCTTGGATTGGGGGTTTTTTTGGTCCTTCTCCCCCAGCTGCGCCTAGAGATGCTGGGAATTGAAACTGTGCCCTTCTGCACACAGAGCAGATGTTCTACCATCAAGCTAGGACCCTTCCCTTAAAAATAAAGGAAGGATTCAGAACATGGGACTGATTTCAGCAGGATGCCTGAGTCTTTCCCAGACCTCCCAAGAGGCTCCGGGGATTGAACCTGTGACCTTCTGCATGCAAAACAGATGCTCAAACCACGGAGCTACAGGCATCCCCTCCAAGAAGAATGCAGGGCAGCCTTTACACATGTCAACCAGGCCGTTGGCAGCGAAATAAAAGGTTGCTGTCTCTTTAACACCCGGCGCAGTGGCTTTCGAGGCCTATTTGGGTCTTTTCCAAATTCCAAGCAGAAAATAAAAGAGGATGTATGTTTTTCTTATCCCCGCCACCCCCACCCCGCTTAGCAACCCTTGTTTCTCTTTCTTCCGCCTGTGTGTTTCTCAGAGGGCGAGGGGAAAAAACCCAGGGAGTTCCCATAGCAATTGGGAAGCACAAGAGCCCTCCACCCCCTTCCTGATTCAAAGAGGAACACAGAACCCGGCACAGAGCCCTGCAGACTT
Organism: Podarcis liolepis; assembly: GCF_965112155.1. Lineage (NCBI taxonomy): Eukaryota > Metazoa > Chordata > Lepidosauria > Squamata > Lacertidae > Podarcis > Podarcis liolepis. The sequence continues at coordinate 24,977,916 of NC_139566.1, read as the reverse complement.
GCGCCATTGAACCAGGCCTCAGCTGGGAGGACGAGCTGCAATGCTAGGCTGCTGCAGTGGAGCACACTTAAATCAGGACCCCTCATTTCTGGGGGCCTCCAGTACAGCTGGGAGGTGATGGGAGCCCGTCTCTGAAGCATTTGGAGGGCACCAGGTTGGCAAGGCTGATTTAAGTCATAAAAGCAGAAATTTCAAGGGAGCTGCAATCCTCTCATTTAAACCAGGAGTTGGCTGCATCAATGAAGATAATTTATCAGTTGCATTTTTGCACTCAAGGATAGCTTTGCTGGATCAGGCCAATGGCCTATCTAGTCCAGTGTCCTGTTCTCACAGTGATCCGACAGATGCCTGTGGGAAACCTGCAAGTGCAAGAGTCCTCTCCTCCTGCAGTTTCCAGCTCAGAAGGATTACTGACTCGGACTGTGGAGGCAGAGCACAGCCGTCCTGGATACCGCCATTGATAGCCTTCCTGCCCATCAATCTGCCTAATCCTCTTTCAAAGCCAGTTGGTGGCTTCAAAGTGACTTACCCAGTAAAACAAAACAAGGAAAAGAATAAAGATCAGATAAGAACTCCAAAGCCCAGCTGTATTTAAAAGAAGTACAGTAATGGTAATGCCATAACCACTGGGCATGTGCAGAGTGCTCTTCCCTCAACCTCTTCCCCTTTGTGAATCTTCTGTTCTAGAAATTCAAAGTGCAATGTTGGGAAAGCTGGTTCTATTTACACACACACACACCCCGGCAATTTACGGCACCCTCCCCAACTGCAGATCCAAACCAGGATACCATCCCTTCAACTCTCAGCAAGGGCTTCTGAGCTTGCACAGAGTGCTTTTCCTCCCTATGGGCAGAGCCAGCCTGCTCCTAAATGCCTGAGCTCTATGGTTAGAGACCCACCATTTCCCCAGTAGCCTTGGGCCCCAATTTCTCTTACTATAGAATCTGGGGCTGCTGGTGGAGAAAATCGTTATGATTCCCCCTTGCTACCTCCCCCCCCCCCAAACAACCAAGAACATAAGAGAGGGACTCCCAAGAAGGTGAAGCGGGACTTCACCCCAGGGTATCTCGGAAGCCCTTGAGGCAGCGACGCTTCCACCCCATGGAAACAGCAGGAGGGGAGAGCGCTCTTGTGCCCCGGTCCTGCTTTGAGTGGTTCTCATTGACGCATCTGCTTGGCCACTCTAGATGGGCTCTTGTGGCCTGGGTCCAGTAGCCGGCTCCTTCTTCGGAAAGAGCGAGCGCCTTCTAAGCATGTGCAGAGTGCCTCCCTCCGCCCCCGCCACGCGGAGCTCAGCCTGCGCGTGGGCAGGCCCTTTGCGTCACGCGCGCTTGGCAATCCCCGGCACCTCTCCTCTCTCTCTCTCCCTGGAGAAATGAAGCAGTGACCCGACGAGGAACAGCAGTAGCGAAGGATGGGCGTGTTTCGTCCCTGATCCGGATGAGATCAAGGCGCCGGCAACGGGAAGGAGGCGGGGGAGAAGAAGCAGGAGCAGGCCAGTCGGGGCTGCTCCAGACCCCCGATCTCTCCCATCGCCGCTGGAGGGGTCATGGAGGCACTAAGCCCCGGAGGCGGGTAGCCAGCCAGGGCGCACCTACCCAACCTCGCCGCGCCCAGGCGCGCTCCTCTCTCCAGCTTCCTCCCGGCCGGGCCAGCGGCTCCACCTCTTCCTTTGCCTCTTAGAGCCGCTTAATTCCCAGCAAGCGATTAGCAGGCTCGGATCGGATCCTGCGGCAGGCGGCGCCTCCACCTCCTCCTCCTCCCGGCTTTGCTGCTGCCGCTGCGCGGCTCTTTTCCCTCCACCGACGGCGCGCTGCGCCTTGGAGAGGTTCCCGCTTCCTCGAGGGGGGCCGGCCAAACGGAGACGACGACCCCCACCCCATCCCAACCAAGCCTCGATTGCTTGTCCCTCCCCTCTGGAGACAGGTCGCAGAGGCTGCTGCTTCCCTCTCTTCTCTTCGCCCCCGGAGGGGGTCTTTGAATTCTCTCCGCGCGCCCTTGGCTCTCCTTTGCCGCGCGCGCAAAAACGGGGAAAAAAGTTCCCGGCGAGGGAAAGGCGCACGTGGGAAAGGGAAACGAGAGAACCCGGGTGCGATGACGCGTGGCTGGTGTTGTTTGAAGGACGAGGAGGGGTGAACGACGCCCTTCCTTCTCTCTCCCTCCCCGGGGAAAAAAAAGAGTCCACTTTGGGTTTGTGTATCCGCGCGGGGAGTGTCTTCCCCATCCCGCCCAGATCCGGGGAGAGAAGCAAGACTCCGGTCCGTCATGGTGATCCGGGTGAGTTTATATGATAGGATATGGTTTCTTTGCGGGGGTGGGGTGGGGTGGGGGCTAGCTGTTGAACGCGCGGGCGGCATCTGCACGGATTAGGATGGCTGGGCCAGGTTCAGACGTGCGGTGGAAGGCTGCCGCATCAAGTGATGACTTGCATGTGTGAACAGGATGGGGGTGGGGCGGCGGCGGTCACCCTCGCCGGTCAGACTTTCTTCTCTCTGCCTCGAACGCGGTGGCTTTTTTTTTCTCGAGGGCTCGGCGCATTCGGTTGCCCTGCGCTGAGCCGTCGTGATCCGTGTAGAAGCCCCCGAACCCGTGAACAGGTTCCGCTGGAAAACGTCGCGTGGGTAGGAGGGGTGTAGAACTTTGCCTGGGATGGTGTCCCATTCACGTGCTCAAGCCCTCCATGGATGCTCGACTGCTAAGCTTGCACGTGTGAACGCCCAGAAGCGTGGCATGGGGGGTTGAGGAGATGGGTATTCAAGGTTTGTCTGGGGTGGCTCATCTAGCACTTGCTGAATGAAATATGAAATTGTGTGTCTCCACCCAAATGGCTAAGCTGTGTGAGTGTGATCACACACACACTCACAAAATTCCTCCCACCCCCAATTGTATCTAATTTGTTCTCGCCTTATCATGAGTCCTCAGGTTCCATCTCGGACTCTTCCCCCCAGTGGTATTGTCTTTCCTTCTCATATGACAGGTTTGAGAACTTAATACTGAGTCATTGCGTCTCTCAAGTGCTGCAGGGTCGTCACACCTGCCCACCCACTCAATTAAGTCGTGATAGGGGCAAGAGATGGGTAGCTCAGTGGTTAGAGCATCTTTCTGCCTTGCAGCCAGAAGGTCCCTGGTTTAATCCCCAATGGCATCTCCCGTTTGGGCTGGGAGAGGATCGATACCAGAAACCCAGGAAAGCTGCTGTCAGTCAGTGTAGATAATACTGAGCTATGTGGACCAGTGGCCTGACTGGCAGCTTCCTATTTAATTCAGCTCCGCTTTTTCAATCATGAGGACTAGCCTCTTAATAACAAGGACTAGCATTTATCTTGTTTTGAGGGGGTACAGACAATACTGAACTGGATGGGCCAGCTGTCTGACTTTGTACAAGGCAGCCTTTAACGTTCTAACCAGTTCCATTCAAAAGGAGCTAGAACGTGGCTCTGATTTTTAGGGTGAAAGTGCCCTATCCCCCCAGTTTATCTATCTGTGCTTCTCCTCTTAAGTTCCAAGCTGCAGCAGAGAAAGAAATGGTTGCAGGAAATGAAACACACCTGTTTTGATCTCGGTCTGACTTCTGCTTTTATAATTGGAGCAGTCCCAAGTTTTCAGCATATAGGTCTGTTTACCCACCTCACTGTCTTAGAGGGCTGTAAAGGTATCTAATCACAGTTACTCTAGTCTAGGGACACAGTGATGTTTATTACACCGGTGTGATGCAATGGTTAGAGTGTCGAACTAGGACCTGGAAGACCAGGGTTCGAATCCACTCAGCCATGACGCTCGCTGGGTGACCTTGGACCAGTCACACCATCTCTTAGCCTAACCTACCTCACAGGGTTGTTGTAAGAATGAAATGGGGAGGAGGAAAACCATGTTCACCACATTGAGATCCTTGTAAGATAAGGGTAATAAATAATGATGCCAAGTCAGTCCTTTGGTCTGTCTAGCTCAGTATTCCAGTAGTAGATAGGTAGCCGTGTTGGTCTGCCATAGTCAAAATAAAAAAAATTCCTTCCAGTAGCACCTTAAAGACCAACTAAGTTAGTTCTTGGTATGAGCTTTCGTGTGCATGCACACTTCTTCAGATACACAGTATCTGAAGAAGTGTGCATGCACACGAAAGCTCATACCAAGCTCATACCAAGAACTAACTTAGTTGGTCTTTAAGGTGCTACTGGAAGGAAATTTTTTTATTTTAGCTCAGTATTGTCTACAATGTTTGGCAGCGACTGTCCAGGCTTTCAGGCAGGAGGCATTCCCAAGCCCCACCTGGAGAAGCTGGAGAATGTACCTGGGACCTTCGCCACGCAAGGCAGATGCTCTACCCCTGTCCTTGTCTTCCTTACCTTCAGAGCCAATATCTGGGTTCCCCTTTAGGCTACATCACTGATAGATACCGTATTTACACGAGTCTAATGCACCATCGAATTTTAATGCGCATATCGATTTTCAGAACCTTGAAACAAAAAAAAAAAGTATTTGCTGGCTAATAATAATAATAATAATAATAATAATTTATTATTTATGCCCCGCCTATCTGGCTGGGTTTCCCCAGCCACTCTGGGCAGCTTCCAACAGAATATTAAAATACAATAATCTATTAAACATTAAAAGCTTCCTTAAACAGGACTGCTTTCAGATGTCTTCTAAAAGTCTGGTAGTTGTTTTCCTCTTTGACATCTGGAGGGAGGGTGTTCCACAGGGCGGGTGCCACTACCGAGAATGTACGGTAAATGTGCCATTGAATCTAACGTGTAACTTAAATTTCTCTCCCCCCCCCCAAAGATGGGCATTAAATTCGAGTAAATACAGTAATAAATCTAACACGTAGAATTCCGTGCCACGGGATGTGGTTGGCCAGTAGCACAGGGAGCTCGAAAAAGGGATTGGGCAAATTGATGGAGGGCAAGTCTGTTGATCACTTTCAGCTACTGCAGTTAAGACTTTCAACCCCAGCGAACCATTTATCTGCCTGCCAGCTTTGTTGGAGGGAAGATCTAGGCTCCCAGAGGCATCCGGCTAGCCGCTGTTGGAAGCAGGAGCCTGGGCCAGGTGGACTTTGAGCTATTCCAGCAGCTACTTCTTAAGGCCTTATTTCCGTTGTAAGTTTGGCTCCACCTGTGCTCTGTACATCTCAGGCAGTATCATACGACTTTAAATAGTCACAGCTTCCCCCAAAGAATGCTGGGAATCCTTCCCATGGAACTCTGGGAATTGTAGCTCTGAGAGCGGGTCTCTCCTGACTCTCAGCACCCTCAAGGAACTACACTTCCCAGGATACTTCTTGGGGTAGGGTAAGCCATGGCTGTTTAAAGTGATATGACATTGTTTTAAATGTTATATCGCAGGTGGGGCCTTTGTTCTTTCCCCCAAAGATCTCAGAGGCTTCTCCCCATTTTATCCTCTCAACAATCGGTTGAGAGAGAGGCCATGGGGTTCAGGTGGTGATCTGAACCCAGATCCCTGTGTGCTGTTGAACCTGATTCACTAGCCAGGGTATAAATAATAAGATGATTGACTGATTGCATTTTTATCCCACTTTCTCTTTAAGGAGCTCAAGGTGGCGCACAAATGTCTCCCCATTTAATCTTCACAACAACCCTGCAGTGTAGGTTAGCTTGAGAGGTGGTGACTGGCTCAAGGTCACCCTCGCTGAGCTTCACGTGGCCGAGTGGGGATTTGAACCTGTGTCTCCTAGGTCCCCCTAGCCCAGTGCTCTAACCACTGTGCCACATCATCTCACAATGCCAAAACAGTGCCTTTCATTCTGCATTGCAAGCTCCCCAGCAGCAACCTTTTCAACTTGGCACCCTGCAGAATCTGTCAGACTACACCTCCCATCAGCTGGCTGGCTGGGACTGATGGGAGTTGTAGTCCAACCATATCTGGAAGCCACCAGGTTGACAACAGCTGCATGGCTGCCTTTCCAAGTTGAAGGCATCCCAGCTGCATCTCGTGGAGGGAAACCACTGATGAATGAGATGGGACTGCATGTAAACTTGGGGATGGATAGTAGAATCATAGAATTGGAACATAGCTGTCAACTTTCCCCTTTTTTAAAGGGAAATTCCTTTATTCCGAATAGGATTCCTCACAAGAAAAGGGAAAAGTTGACAGCTATGAATTGGAGCGTTTGAAGGGTCATCTATTCCAACCCTCTGCAATTCAGGTAAAGGTAAAGGGACCCCTGACCATTAGGTCCAGTCATGACCGACTCTGGGGTTGCGTGCTCATCTTGCTTTACAGGCCGAGGGAGCCGGCATTTGTCCGCAAACAGCTTCCGGGTCATGTGGCCAGCATCACTAAGCCGCTTCTGGCGAACCAGAGCAGCACACGGAAACGCCGTTTACCTTCCCGCCGGAGCGGTACCTATTTATCTCCTTGCACTGTGTGCTTTCGAACTGCTAGGTTGGCAGGAGCTGGGGCCGAACAACGGGAGCTCACCCCATCACGGGGATTTGAACTGCCAACCTTCTGATCGGCAAACCCTAGGCTCTGTGGATTAACCCACAGCGCCACCCGCGTTCCTCTGCAATTCAGGAATCACAGCTAAGTCACCTGGCTTTCGACCACTTGCAACCAAGTGAAGATACCTGGGAGCCAGGATGGCATCTGATATCTTCCCCATCTGGGGATCTTGGTTGTCATCTGAACTGGCCAGATGTTTAACTGAGAATCAATCACAGCCAGTCCTTTAGAGCAGTGTTTCCCAACCTTTTTTGGGCAAAGGCACACTTGTTTCATGAAAAAAATCTCGAGGCACACCACCATGCCAGATGGGGAAAGGTCACTTTTTACTTATGTAAAAAAAAATAAAAAAATAGTAACAGCATAGAAGGTAATGGTTAGGCTAGCATCCCTCTTCCAAATATGCTAGGTTTTTATTTGCAGGGACTGTTCTACATGGGAAAGCATTCAGCACTGTCATTCTCCCATCTGCCATCTGAATTGGTACTATTCTGGGTCAACTTACTCTGCTGCATGTGTAGATGAAAATGGCACCAAGTGTGGGGGAGGGGGCAGAACAGGTTTCAGATACAGGATATTAAGCATACACGTACTTCAGATTGAACTGGTTGCTTGCTTTGCAAGTTTTCATTTCCCAAATGACTGCCTTGGCAAGCGCAATACCTACCAGGCTCAACACCGGTCTCGCGCTGCCGCTTCCCGCGCTCTCAAGGACCCGGGAGGAGGAAGGCGTGAAGGGAATCCCGAAGGCGCGAAAACCTCGCGCATGCGCAGGCCTTCCGCCTGCGACAGCCCAGTAGGCCGGCCGAAGCGAGCGGCGATGGGATGTGGGAGGGAGGGAGCTCGCCGCCCTGCGTGTGCCTATGTGGGGCACGTTACAGCCCCGTGACGTCAGCGCCACGCAGGCAGCCAGGCAGGCAGACGGCGAGAGCCCCGCGCTGGGCGGCCTCTCCTCGCCGCTGCCGCCCTGCCTCTCGCCGCCCGACTCGCCCGCCTCCCTCCCACGGCACACCAGGCAACGTCTCGCGGCACACTAGTGTGCCGCGGAACACCGGTTGGGAAACACTGCTTTAGAGCCACAGTCTTGCCCCCCCCCCCAAATGGCAACTAGACATCCCTCTTTGCTAACTGCAACCTCTTTAAATTTGAAGCACACCTGCCAACGGTCCCCTCCCTCTGCCAAATGCCTGGGAGCTGTTTGTGGAAGGGCACTTTGCATATAGCCCACTTAATGGGTGAGTCAGGTTCTGTACTGTGACTCCCCACCCCCACAGGATTAGGCCACTGTGAATAATAAGAGAGTGAGAGAGGAGATGAGTACAAAGAGATTCCCTGCCTCCCTGTCCCTCCCTGAAGTTCACAGGCTCTGAATGGGAACTTTGCCCCTGAATACGTGGGATGAGTCATCCTTACCAGCAGAGGGACTTGAGCCAGAAAGAAGTTTGTTTAGGCACCTGAAAAGCACGGAGCGAGGAGGTGGCTCAGTGCCCGGTTGGTTGGTTGGTTGGCACCTGAACCAGCAACACCCCCCTCCAGGGCCTCCATGGAAACCTCCCTGACCCCCCAACTCCTATTTGTGCAGACTGACCCACCCCCACAACAACTCAGCTGAGAGGTTTTCAACCAGATTGCGGACCACGATACTTGAGAGGTTCAACTGGTGCCTTCATTATACATCTTTAGGCGCCAGATGGAAAGGTTCCTCTTCAGCCAGGCCTTGGGCTGATGGAACATCCAATGCCCTTTGAAATGTGTTGTTTGTAGGGAGAATTATTGGTTTTTGTCCTTTTTATTTATTTATTTATTTTAATATGCAGTGGTACCTCGGGTTAAGTACTTAATTCATTCCGGAGGTCCGTTCTTAACCTGAAACTGTTCTTAACCTGAGGTACCACTTTTGCTAGGTGGCTTAAACCACAGGTGGATTAAACCACACAGCCTAGGACTTGCTGATCAGAAGGTCGGTGGTTCGAATCCCCATGATGGGGTGAGCTCCCGTTGCTTGGTCCCTGTTCCTGCCAACCTAGCAGTTCAAAAGCACGTCAAAGTGCAAATAGATAAATAGGTACCACTCTGGCGGGAAGGTAAACGGTGTTTCCGTGCGCTCCTCTGGTTTGCCAGAAGCGGCTTAGTCATGCTGGCCACATGACCCAGATGCTGTACGCCGGCTCCCTCGGCCAATAAAGCGAGATGAGCGCCGCAACCCCAGAATCGGCCACGACTGGACCTAATGGTCAGGGGTCCCTTTACCTTTACGTTTACCAACCACTTTTGCTAATGGGGCCTCCCGCTGCCGCTGCGCGATTTCTGTTCTCATCCTGAAGCAAAGTCCTTAACCTGAGGTACTATTTCTGGGTTAGCGGAGTCTGTAACCTGAAGCGTCCGTAACCCGAGGTACCACTGTATTGTAATTTTATGTTGTGAACTGCCCTGAGATCTTGCGGACGAAGGGCAGCGTACGGATTTAATAACAATAATTTTGAAAAGCTGCAGCACCAATTTGGGCGGCTTTAAAGGCTTACGCTAATCTGTGTAGGATAAGGCTACTGTGTGTGTGTGTGTTGAGTTTTGCAGTGTGCCTCTGAATGCCAGTTGCTGGAAATCTCAGGTGGGCAGAGGGCTGTTATGCTCAGGTCTTGCTTGTGGACATCCCAGAAGAGGTATCTGGTTGGCCAGTATGAGATCAGGTTGCTAGACTAGATGGGCCACTGACTTGATCCAGCAGGACTGTTCTGATGTCCCTATGCAGTGTTAGAAATTCCCCAGGTGTGTCTTGCTACTGGCGCAGGTCCAACTGCAACTACGCTGAGATTTACAGTAGTAGCTCGGGTTGCAGACGCTTCAGGTTACAGACTCTGCTAACCCAGAAATAGTACCTCGGGTTAAGAACTTTACCTCAGGATGAGAACAGAAATCATGCGGTGGCAGCGGGAGGCCACATTAGCTAAAGTGGAACTCAGGTTAAGAACTGTTTCAGGTTAAGAACGGACCTCCAGAACGAATTAAGTTCTTAACCAGAGGTACCACTGTATTTGCCTTAAAGGTAAAGGGACCCCTGACCTTTAGGTCCAGTCGTGGCCGACTCTGGGGTTGCAGTGCTCATCTCGCTTTATTGGCCGGGGGAGCCGGCATATAGTTTCCAAGTCATGTGGCCAGCATGACTAAGCCGCTTCTGGCGAACCAGAGCAGCGCACAGAAATGCTGTTTACCTTCCCGCCAGAGTGGTACCTATTTATTTACTTGCACTTCGTGTTTTTGAACTGCTAGGTTGGTAGGAGCTGGGACCGAGCAACGGGAGCTCATCCCGTCGCAGGGATTCAAACTGCCAACCTTCTGATCAGCAAGCCCTAGGCTCAGTGGTTTAACCCACAGCGCCACCCGCATCCCTCTGCCTTAGTCCATCGTTAATACCATTTCCATTTCCGCTGTGTGCGTTTCTCCTTCTTGCCGCTCCAAAGTCAATTGCTGTAAGAGCGAGCTACCGTCAAGCAATGTAGCTGAGATCATAGAACTGTAGTGTTGAAAGGGATCCCTGAGGGTCATTTAGTCCAACCCCCTATCAAATTGACAGTCCATTGTGGTGACTGCAACCTAAGTTTAAGGTGCCATTTGGCACCTAGCTTATATATCTGAGTTTCTAACACTGTTCCTATGCTATGTTCTAGCTCCACTGTCAGAGACAATGTGCCTCTGAATATCAGTGGCTGGGAACAATCAGTGCTTTTTTTCTAAAAAAAATGTTTAGGGGTACTCTCATTTTCCTACTCATGTTGAAATACTGCCCCTCAAGGAGGCCAAACTTAGATTCACAAAATGTTTAGGGGTATGCATACGCCTGAGTCCCCCCCAGAAAAAACAACCACTGGGAATAATAATAATAATAATAATAATAATATTAACAACAACAACAATAATAATAATAATTTATTTATACCCTGCCCGTCTGGCTGGGTTTCCCCAGCCACTCTGGGCAGCTGCCAATAGAATATTAAAAACACGATAAAAGATCAAACATTAAAATCTTCCCTAAGCAGGGCTGCCTTCAGATGTCATCTAAGAGTCAGATAGTTGTTTATTTCCTTGACATCTGATGGGAGGGTGTTCCACAGGGCGGGTGCCACTACCAAGAAGGCCCTCTGCCTGATTCACTGTAACTTCGCTTCTCGCAGTGAGGGAACCGCCAGAAGGCCCTTGATCCTGGACCTCGGTGTCTGGGCTGAACGATGGGGGTGGAGATGCTCCCAGAGGTATACTGGGCTTTAAAGGTCAGCACCAACACTTTGAATTGTGCTCAAAAACTGCAAGCAGGGAGAGAATGGTGTCACACTCAGGTCCTGCTTACAGGTTTCCCCACAAGGAAACACCTGTTCCTGCCTTGCAGTTGGTTGACTCTCGTGGTCCCTTCTAGCTGTGCAATTCTGTGAATGTAAAGTGGGTGATTTAAGGCCCTGCCCCTGCTGTCAAGGGTCAGTTTCTCTCTGTTTGTGTTGTAAATTGTGGTATCTCCTGATTTTCTCCCCTGCCAGTGATGAGCTGTGGGAATATGCAAGATGGCTGACCAGAGCAACATCCAATCGGCGGCTTCCAAGAGCATCCGCCCCTTCCGCTCCAGCGAGGAGTATCTCTACGCCATGAAGGAGGACCTGGCCGAGTGGCTCAACACCCTCTATGACCTCGACGTCCAAGTGGAGAACTTCATGGATGTCCTGGAAACCGGCTACGACCTCTGCCAGCACGCCAACAACGTCAACCGCATTGCGCTGGAGTTCCAGCAGCTGCACCCGGAGGCGGCGTCTCGCATGAGGATCCCGCAGAAGGAGGTGGTCTTCCAGGCCAAGAACGTCACGCCGGGCTCCTTCATCGCCAGGGACAACATCTCCAACTTCATCCAGTGGTGCCGCCAGGAGCTGGGCATCCAGGATGTCGTGATGTTTGAGACCAACGACTTGGTGCTGAAGAAGAACGAGAAGAACTTCGTCCTGTGTCTCCTGGAGGTGGCCAGGAAGGGCTCCAAATTTGGGATGCTGGCTCCCATGCTCATCCAAATGGAGGAGGAGATTGAGGAGGAGATGAGAGACCAGGTGGCCTATGGTGAGTTGGAGACGGAGGAGGCGAGCGAAGTCCTGGGGCCCAAGTCTCCTGTTTACCCGAGCAGAAGCCAGAGGATAACTTTGTGTGACCTCAAGAACCTGGATGAGCTGGTGAGTCTCTTCTGTCCTGCTGGCATCCTCTTTATTTATTTAAAATGTGTCTCCTTTTACAGACTGAACCCTTCTCCTGGCTGTAATTCTGGAGGGCTGGCTAGCAATTGCATCAGCATATTTATTGAGTCATGTAAATGTTTGTTTATGTCATTATTTTAAAATATTTCTATCCCAGCGGGTAACAAACAGCCACAACACAGATATAACCCTCTTCTGGGGAAAAAAAATCCAAGTTAATAAATGAACAGCATCCAACCTGGTTAAGAAATTTCCAGCATTAAAGCAGTAACAGAACTGAGCCACCATAGCATTCGAAATTCCCCAGGCAATTTTTGCTATTGATGCAGGTCCAGTTGCGACTATGTTGACATTTCTGGGCGCCAAGGTTGGCAACCACAGTTTAAAAACCTCTGCCTTAGTCCCTCGTTAATGCCATGTCCATTTCCATTGTGTGTGTTTCTCCTTTCTACAAGTGACTTTCTGCAAGCAATGTAGTTGAGATCAGAGAACTGTTGCACTGGAAGGTGAAAAGACGTTCCGTTGTGGCCACTATAACTGAGAGTTAATATGTCATTTGGCACCTAGCTTATGCATCTGGGTTTTCTAACACTGAGCCAGAAGTTTCCTCCTCCAACTTGGTGCCCTCCATATGTTTTGCACCATCAGCTTCCATCATCAGTCACCACTAGTCATGCTAGCTGGGGCTGATGGGAGCTATGGTCTAAAACATGTGGAGGGCACCAGGTTGGGGAAAGCTGCTCTGTCCACTGGGTTTCTGGATTGTGTGCTTAAGTGTAGGTTTCCGTCTAAATTCTGCGCTAGGTAGAACAGAATTCTGCAACCTGGGTACGTTACACATTTGCATGGCAATGTTCTGCAGAATTTAATTCTGCTTTGATAGTCATGGTGAAGGGCAAAGGCACAGAAGCTACTACACTTCATGACCAGGATCAGTCTCATTCTGCAGCTCCTTCAGTTACTGCATCATTGGCAGGTGCCTGCTTTCAAGCACATTTTTGCAGCCATGAGGTCTAGAATCTTGTTGGTTTGCTTTGAAAGGAAAGCTGAGCTTTTTCATTCAGCGGAATTCTGAGGCTGGAGCTGCATCTTGCATCCTCTCTTCGTTCTGCAAAGTCGAAGCTCCGTGATTAGTGTGTTTGCTTTGCACACAGAAGGACTGAGGTTCATTCCCCAGAACTACCAGGAAGGACAAGAAATGTCCCCTGTCGGAAACCCAGGCAAGCTGCTGCCGGTCAGTGCAGACAATACTGAGCTAGATGGACCAATGGTTCAGTGGCAAAGCATCTGCTTTGCATAGAAGAAATCCTACAGTCGCTGGTGGCATCTCTAGGTAGGGCTGGGAGAGACTCCTTGACCAAAACCCTGGAGAGCTGCTGCCAGTCAGTGTAGTCAGCCCTGAGCAGAATAGACAAATAGTCTGACTCATTATAAGGCAGCTTCCTATGTATGCACAGCCCTCAGTATTCTTGGTCTTGAAGGGGGTGTCTGGGATGTTAGGGGAGCAGTAGTACCTCTGGTGGGGGACACATCATGTTCCTTCTGGGGTACTTTGTCCACAGCTCTCAGCTGCGACTCCTAGAGGCTGTCAGGTTTCAGCAGCTGCCACACCCTAGGAAAGGGGTTTGACTGGCCGACTAAACCAAAATAAAAAAAATCCTTCCAGTAGCACCTTAAAGGTAAAGGTACACCTGTCCGTTAGGTCCAGTCGTGGATGACTCTGGGGTTGCGGCACTCATCTCGCTCTATAGGCCGAGGGAGCCGGCGTTTGTCCGCAGACAGCTTCCGGGTCATGTGGCCAGCATGACTAAGCCGCTTCTGGCGAACCAGAGCAACACACGGAAACGCCGTTTACCTTCCCACCCGAGCAGTACCTACTTATCTACTTGCACTTTGATGTGCTTTCGAACTGTAGGTGGGCAGGAGCTGGGACCGAACAACGGGAGCTCACCCCGTCGCAGGGATTCGAACCGCCGACCTTCCGATCGGCAAGTCCTAAGCTCTGTGGTTTAGACCACAGCGCCACCTGCATCCCTTCAGTAGCACCTTAGAGACCAAGTAAGTTTGTTATTGGTATGAGCTTTCGTGTGCATGCATGCTTCTTCAGATACTTCAGATACTGAAGAAGTGTGCATGCACACGAAAGCTCATACCAATAACAAACTTACTTGGTCTCTAAGGTGCTACTGGAAGGAATTAATTTTGTTTTGACTACGGCAGACCAACACGGCTACCTACCTGGAACTGCGGCTAAACCAAGTGAGGGTTGCCAATGGATCTCAAACCCTCGGTGAGTTAGGGATTTCCGGACGAGACCAATACTGGGTCCAGTGGTCAGGAAGGCGCTCTCTGCGCATGCTGCAGAGAGGAGTGAGGGGCAGATGGGGCTCATCAACTTGGGAAGGGAGCCCATTTAGGAGAAGGAAAACTCTGGTCTTAAATCTCCCCTGCCTTGTGGGATATCTTCAGGAAAAGAAAAGGCTAAGCCTAAGGAGTAAACCTTGCACAAATCCAGAGTGGAGTCCCTAAGACGGTTGGAGGATGCCTTGCGGCCAAGCTGGAACCCATCAGGGAGGCTGAGAGGCGAGTCTTGTCATCTGGACAACCAAGGACCTCCATACATGCTGCCCAGGCTTGCATCCCAGGAATGTGACTTTGATGCTCCACCGCAGCGGTTTGACTTCACCCCTGAAGGCACACTCCATTGTCTCTCTAGTTAGGACGATGCCGACCTTTGAGGGACAGCAAGAAATGGTCCGATTAATTGACAGCTGATCAGGCTGAAGGTGTTTATGAAGTGAGCCAGTGAAGGGAAGACAGCGCAGGGCTGTTTGCTGTGTTTGGGCTTAGCATTGCTGTCCTCTTTGAACTGAAATGCCCAATTGAGGATTAACCAAGCTGCCCTGCTTGGCAAGCTTAGGCTTCGGGCTGTTGTGCGATTTAGATCTGCAGGCTATTTGCGGTTTGCTTCAGTGGATATGGGAAAATTCCTCTTGTTGTTTCAACCCTCCTTTTAAAAATATTTGGCAGCTGTCAATATGGGATTCTCCTCCACAAGCCGTTTCCTTAAGCAGAACACTGTTTATTCATTTGCTTTCGGTCTCCCTTTGCACACAACTCATCTTCAGAGTTCCTTTATCAGATCTGCAGATTTCTGACATAATAATAGAATCATAGAGTTGGAAGAGACCACAAGGGCCATCGAGTCCAACCCCCTGCCAAGCATTTCCCCCCAACCATCTTTCCCGCCAATGGTTGGCATCGTAATCAAGTCGATGTGGTCTAGTGGTTAGAGTGTCAGACAAGAGCTGTGGTGCCGGGAAATCCCCACTAAGGATCTGAAACCCATTTTCAAGAAAAGCTAAGCTTTCCCCACCTCCTCTCTCGGCACTAGGCATTCAGCATTTTTACGGAATTGCATAACTGTAAATCTAGAAAGGACCACAAGGAGATCATCTGGTCCATCTCTCCGCAGTGCAGGGATTTTTTATTTATTTATTTTAAAAGACATAGAATTTATTTTATTTTATTTAATAATATTTATGCACTGTTTGGTTTGGGGGAAAACTTCTAGGCAGTTTGCAGGAAATATTAAAAGTATCAATAAAAACAGTTTAAGATAAAATTATTAGTAAAAAGAGATTAAAGCATGTCAACGTTGATGTGCCTTGAATAGGCTTGCCTAAACGTTTTGAGTGGGCACCAAAAAAAAAATAATAATGTACAGTGAACATGCCTGCCTGATTTCAGCAGGCAAGGGGTTCCAAAGCGCTGCCACATTAAAAGAACAATTTCCTACCTGTGTGGAACAGGTATCGCTCGGCACTTGGCACAGTACTAGTCCCTCAGATCGAAGGACATAAATGTGGAAAAATCCTAGGGGGAGTGAAAGACTAGTCCAGGCATGGCCAAACTTGGCCCTCCAGCTGTTTTGGAACTACAATTCCCATAATCCCTGACCACCGGTCCTGTTAGCTAGGGATGATGGGAGTTGTAGTCCCAAGACAGCTGGAGGGCCAAGTTTGGCCATGCCTGGACTAGAAGCTCTGCAGTCCTGTGACCCGATGGAATGACTGTTGGAGACCAATTTTGCTCTTTGCCCATCCTGCAAAATATGCCTCTTTGAGCCTCTGCAGATCTGCTCAGCAGAATCCTCGGAAACACAGAGATCCCCTTCCCTGGGCTGTTGTAAATGCAGAAAACCTGGGCGAAGAGATCTGAGCTTTGGTGCATGAAAATACCTGGCTTCCACTCCAAAGTTCAGCATGACGTGAGTTTTTTCTCCCAGGCTCACAGATATGCTCAACAGATTCGGTGAGGAGTGAGAAGGTCTCTGTGTTATGCTGAGCTCTGAAACGGGTAGAAACCCCCCCCCCCCCCGCGAGAGATTTGTGGGCTCTGCGTGGCTGCAGGGACCCCCGCTTCCACAAATCCTATGATATAAGCGCAGAGGACCTGGAGAAGGGTTAGCAAGGACCACAATAATGTCGGGCTGCTCAGGCAAGCCAGTATCTGTGGACCGCTGCACTTCCATGTTAAATTGGCTTTTCACCTGCTGAAACAATCCATCAGAGTACGAGTCTCTGTGCAGTGAAGTGCATTCAATAGCCTCCTATAGAAACGATTGGCGGCTTGCTGTCAGGTGAATTGCTCTGATTCACTCTCATGCTGTTAACTCTGAGACCTCTTAATGTTTCTTGAGCCGGGAGCATTAAAGGGACTCACCAGCCCTGGAAGGTGAGAACCATCGTCCTCACCACTTTGAAAACTGGCCGAGTTCTAAACACTGCAGTGTGCAATTAATTGACCAAAAACATTTTTTTAAAAAAATGGTTTAGTGAGTTTATCCTGCTTTGTTGACTTTGGATCTTAAGGAAAGTTTTTGCTTTGAAAGCGTGAAATATTACGTGCCTTAACAGTGAAGCTGTGTTTTGTTACTGTTGACACTTCGGCTTTTTAATAAACACCCTCCCAAAACACTGACGCAGGGAAACACCTCGCTAATAGTTTGGCACATAACCTTGGGAATAACAGCGCCATTCATTTTGCTGCTGGGTTATTTCTGAGGTGGACAAATATTATGACTCTGGGTCTCAAAGGACCACAGAGAATGCTCTATCGAGGCAGCGCTCTTTGAACGAACGAGAGAGTTCAGGAAAGTCAGGAAGCCTACGAGGGCTTGTCAGTAGATGACAGAAGGCCCTTCTCTCAGAATCCCTCAAATCTGGTTTCTGTGGAGGGTTTATTTCCAAGGCAGCTCTCCATAATTTATGGAACAACATCATCCTTATCCAATAGCTATGCTGGCTTGGGCTGATAGGAGCTGGACTCCCAGGAACATCTCCTTCCACCCCTGATTTTTTCGACAGGGACCAACTCTGTGCCCAGAAGCTTGTCCATTGTTATAACCCCTCCCCACCAAAAACCTGTGTACAGTTCTGGTTGCCTGTCTCAAAACGGATATTGTAGAGGTGGAAAAGATACAGAAAAAGCAGCCCAAAGGATCAAGGGGGTGGAGCAACTCCCTCACAAGGAAAGGTTGCAGCGTATGGGACTTTTTGGCTTAAGAGAAAAGGTGAATAAGAGGCAACAAGATAGAACTTCGTAAAATCATGCATGGCATGGAGAAAGTGGAGAGGGGAAAGCAATTTTCTCCCTCTCTCCTTTCCCTGGAACCGACGCACATCCAATGAAGCTGAACGTTGGAAGATTCGGGACTGTTAAACTACGGAACTCTCCGCCACAGGAGGCATTGATTGCCACCAACTTGACAAGCCATGATAGCTGCACTCTGCCTCCACGGTTGGAGGCAGCAATGCTTTTGAATATCTGTTGCTGCAGGAGAGGGCTCTCGTCCCCGGGTCCTGCTTATTGGTGCCCCCCCGGCCTCTGTGAGAACAAGATGCTGGACTAGATGGACCACTGACTTCATCCAGCAGGCTCCTTTATGTTCTTACTGGTGTTTATGGTTGGGATGACAAAAAGCAGCTCTCACCATAGTGGTCCATGTGGGGTGGGGGTGGGGAATAAAATCCCAAGCTCTGCTGTAGGGCCAATGCCTTTATTAGGAGCGGCTCAAATGTCACAAAATAGTGAGCATGTCTTAGAAGTTTTCCGGAACCCTTAATCAGGCTAAGATGCTAAACAAAATGAGAGGCAGGGAAGAATAACCCTGGCATGAAGTCAAAGCCTGGGGTGTTCTGCATATTGTAATGGGATCTGGAGAGATCTGGAGACGTGAGCCTCCACTAGGTGCTAAAAAGATGATGGGTCAACCGTTTGGTCTCACCATCCGTTTAAAGTAACATGAGACCATCATGGCTTCCCCACCCCAAGGAATTCTGGGAGCTGTAGTTTTGTCAAGGGATGCAGAGCATAGCTGTCAACTTTCAGATTTGAAAATAAGGGATCAGCAACCTCACCTGTCCCAAGGACAGTCTACGGGATATCTAACAATCCACGATAGCGGTGGGAAACGGTGCTGGAATAAGGGAATTTCCCGCAAAAAAAGGGAAGGTTGACAGCTATGATGCAGAGCACTGTTAGGAGTTCAGTGCTGCAATTGTTGTTGTTGTACGGTTATAGTAAAGGTAAAGGGGACCCCTTACCATTAGGTCCAGTCGTGACCGACTCTGGGGCTGCGGCGCTCATCTTGCTTTATTGGCTGAGGGAGCCGGCGTACAGCTTCCGGCTCATGTGGCCAGCATGACTAAGCCACTTCTGGCGAACCAGAGCAGCGCACAGAAACACCGTTTACCTTCCCACCAGAGCAGTACCTGTTTATCTACTTGCACTTTGACGTGCTTTCAAACTGCTAGGTTGGCAGGAGCAGGGACCGAGCAACGGGAGCTCACCCCGTCGCGGGGATTCGAACCGCCAACCTTCTGATTGGCAAGTCTTAGGCTCTGTGGTTTAACCCCCAGTGCCACAGCTATGATGCAGAGCACTGTTAGGAGTTCAGTGCTGCAATTGTTGTTGTTGTTGTATGGTTATATACCAACCTTTATCTTCCAAGGATCAAAAGGTGGTGCAATTTCACCTTCACAATGACCCTGTGAGGTAGGTTAGGCGAAGAGATGGTGACTGGCTCAAGGTCACCCAGTGAGCTTCAGGGCTGAGTGGGGATTCGAACCCTGGTCTCCCAGGTCATAGTCCAACACTCTTAACCATTACGCCACAATTCTCAGAGTTCCCTATCAAGAGGGATGGATTGTGAAACCACCCTGGGAACTGTAGTTCTGTGAGGGGCATCAGGTCTCCTAACAATACTCTTAACAAACTACAGCGCCAATGATTATTGGGTGGGGAACCATGCCTTTCTAAAGTGGTATCATGGATGGTGTGAATATGGCCCAAAAGTGATGCTTCTCAGCCTCTGGTTTGCCTACAGCGCCTGGCCCCAGTGGTAGACTGCCCTGACTCTGGAGGTTCTATCCAGCAGATTGTGTTTTCCATCCCTTTGCATGCACAACCATGCGCTGCTCCTGCTTCTCTTCCCTCTCACCTTTGATTGTAGTAACTGAAAGGTGTGCAGGGCGGAGGGGGGTGTTGAAGGGAAAAGGAAGCGTCCGTGGCAGACGTGTGACTCTTTCTTGGATCAAACGGATGATCAGCGGATTAATATTTGAATCAGGGCCAACCCTGCCTGCACACGGGAGCCTCCAATGACCTGAGAAAGCTCCCCTTGGCTGTCCCGCTTTGCACCACTGCAAAGCAGCTGCCGTGTGCTGCGTAGCTGTCTTTTGAGCAGAAAATACTTTGGAATTGGCCGTGCTTGCGGTTCTGTCCAGGTCTCTCATTCTGTCACCAGGTCTCTCATTTATAACATTACAGGAGCCATGGATTATCCAGGCTATAATTTTCTGGTGGGGTTAGGATTCAGTAGAGAAGCTTTGCACTTTCTCTCCTTTCCTTTCCCTCTCCCGGCAGTCTGAAATGAATGCCTTTGGATAAATTGCTGACTTTATTCTTAGACGCAGCGTCCTTGTTTTTTTGCGGCTCCTCAAGTGGAAACTTGCAGCAATGTCTGCTTGCTGCAAGGTGTGAGCCGCCCACTTTGCAAAGGCAGGGAAGCCTCCAAGTTCCATGAGGGGGGGGGACTCTCTTGTCCGTCTGAGGGGGAGCCTCTTGGGGCGGGTTGCCGCTTGCATACTGATGACTCCAACCCGACAGGCTCCCTTTGACTAGAAAAAACACTGAATAATGAACTCCAAACTGGTGCTCTGGGTGTGTGTGTAGGCTTTGTCCCCTGTCCTGTTTACTCTGCAACTGGAAAGTTAGAGAAGATAGTCCTTTGTTTGCACCCTGCTTTTGGGCAGAAAGAGCCAAGTTGATGGGCCAACATGCCTCTTGGGTTGAGGCAAACTCATTCTTCCTTTTCTCAGCTGTGGTTTTGAAGCCAGATTTTATTTATTATATTCCACCTTTCCCCTAAGGAGCTCAAGATGGCATACGTCGTCCTTCACCCTCCACAACCCTGTGAGGTAGGCTAGGCTGAGAGTGACTGGATAACATAGGTGCCAACTACTGGGGGCCTAGGCACTCACAATTTTTTGGGGGGGGGGTTGCTCAGCACCCGCAGTGCAGACTCCGATGTGACTTCCAGTTTCTACCAAAAGTCACGTCAGAGGCACGACACAACCACTGCGGAGATGTTGGAGGCCCTGCTAGGCTCCATGAGGCCTCAGAGATCACGTCTGAGGCCCTGTCAGGCCTCAGAAGCGCCACTGTGGAGCATCACTGTAACATCATGATGTCCCGTTATGTCGCAGGTGCCATTGGGCACCCAAAGCCCAAGGCCCAAGTTGCCGCCCCTGCTGGATAGCTCAGTTGGTTAGAGTGTGGTGCAGGTAACACCAAGGTTGCAGGTTCGATTCCTGTTGGGAACAGCTGCATATTCCTGCTTCGTAGGGGTCAGCAAACTTTTTCAGCAGGGGGCTGGTCCACTGTCCCTCAGACCTTGTGGGGGGCCAGACTATATGGGGGTGGGGCGGGAATGAACTAATTCCTTTGCCCCACAAATAACCCAGAGATGCATTTTAGATAAAAACACACATTCTACTCATGTAAAAACACACTGATTCCCGGACCATCCGCAGGCCGGATTTAGAAAGCGATTGGGCTGGATCTGGCCCCCAGGTCTTAGTTTGCTTACCCATGGACTGGATAATCCTCAGAGAGGGTCCCTTTCAACTCCACAATCCTATAATTCTATGAACGGCCCAGGGTCATCCAGTGAGCTTCATGCCTGAGTGGGGATTTGAACCCTGATCTGCCAACTCTTCGTCCAACACTCTAACCACTACACCTCACCGCCTCTCACCCTGGATCCCAGTTGGAAAAATACGCAGCTGGACTTAAAATATCTGTGGTTTTCCTTTGGGCAAAGTTTTCTGCTGCTGTATCTCTGGATCTGCATATAGACATCTTCTCCCCTGCCAAATCACCTCCTTCCTCAACTAGAGAGCCTTAGGGCCTCCCTGCATTTGACTTTATAATGAGGTGATTAGCAATTAGATTATGTGTTTTTTAAAAGTAAACACCAGGTGCCTAGAGGCAGGAGGAGGAGGAGGAGCGGTTATCAAGAATTCTGGCACGGGGAAGGGAGTTTTAAGTCTTCCCTCCCAATCTGTAATCTCCGTGAAATAGCTCCCCACCAACAATTAGCATTGGGGTTAAGCTTCCCATTGGCGCCCAGGGAGTGCTTGCTCTGCAGTGTTGATAGCGAAATTGCTACCTCCTGGTATTTAATATAAGTCATGTTTGCTAATCTCATCATTAACAGGATGATGTTCGATTCAGGTAGTCGGGCCTTAAGGGAGGTCAGGATGGTCAAGAACCAGCAATTTTCTCTCTGCACAACCAGGGTTGTCTGCAAGGGGAAGAAGCTGTTGACTCTACAGCACCACCACTGCAGCTGGTAGGATGGTGTACTGCAGCTGGCAGAAATTAATAACATTCCACCTAGTGTTATTTAACCCCTGACATGCCTGGTCTCTCTGCTGTAGGCTGCATGCGCGCAGGCTCCTACTTGGAGCTTTACTGAACCACCCACCTTTCTTCCTCTGAGCCACAGCTGGGACACCTAGTCCTCATAGTTCTTGGCGTCTGTCTGTCTGGAGTGACAATGGAGTATGCCTCCAGGGGTGAAGGCAAACCGCTGCATCTGCAGTGATGAGTTGACCTCCCCGGGGTGCTAGCCTGGGCAGTATGTATGGAGGTCCTGGGCTGCCTAGACGGCCTCGCTGGACTACAACTCCCATAGATTCACTGCCCATGCTGCCTGGGGCTGATGGGATTTGTAGTCCTAAATATTTGGAAGACATCAGAGCGGGGAGTTTGGCCTGTGTTAGGCGAGAGATGGGAATGTCGGAGCAGCATCCAGCCACTGCGATGGTGGCATTTTGTTTATTATATCTTTGGCAAGAGGAAGGCAAAGGATCTTGTGGCCAGCATGCGGCGGGGGGGGGGGGCAGCGGCTGAAGAGGACAGAGAGAACACGAGAGACTGCTGGCCTTCCCCACTTAGCAGATCACTGGGGCCTCTGTTCTCTCTTCACAATGGACGCCTGCCACAATTGAGGCTCTCCAGCCAAAGAGCCGGTCTGTCTCTCCTAGCCAAGACTTCGTAGGCAGAAACTCTGGATCCCATCTATACATTTATAGCCATGTCATACCACTTTAAGCAGCCATGGCTCCCTGTCCCTCACCCCCAAAGTATCCTGGGAAGTGTAGTTTGTTGAGGGTGCTGAGAGTTGTTAAGAAACCACTATTCCCTTCACGGGGCTGCGATTCCTAGAGTGGCTTAACAATCAATCCTTCCTCCCAGGGAACTCTGGGAATTTTATCTCTGGGAGGGGAATAAGAGCCCCCTCGCAACTCTCAGTGCCCTTGATAAACTACAACTCCCAGAATTCTCTGGGGTTAGGGTTAGGGTGCTGATGGGGCCAAACTTAAAGGAAATGAAGGACAACTGCTGGAACAGATCAAGGTTTACCTAGCCCAGTCTCCTGCTTCTGACAGTGGCTGTTTAGATGCTTCTGGGAAGCAGCCCTTCCCTTTAATCTGATAATAGTTGAGAGTCATCAATAGACCTGCCCTCCACTCATCTGAGGGGAATAGGGGTCTCTCCTATCAACTCTCAGCGCCCTAAACAAATCACAGCTCCCAGAATTCTCTGGGGGAAGCCATGATTGTTTAAAGTTCTACGATACTGCTTTTAAGTGTATATACTGAAGCCTCTGTTAGCTTTTTCTTTTCATCTCAGCAGGATTCCTTACATGTTGTTGACCCCCTATACCAGTCCCAGGTTTCCTTTTTGTCATTTATGTTGACTGTTTTAGAGAGCAGAATCAGTCCTCACGGCTGCTTTCAGAGTAGAAGCCTCTGCCCCGAGGAACTTACAAACTCTGGGTTGTATCCAGGGTTGGTTCCTACCCCAGAGCATTCCCGGCGAAATGAATGGATGTGACGGAGCGATGCTCGTTAATTTCAACAGCTTCGTTAATTTCAGTCGGTCTGCCCTGAGCCAAACTTAGTTGGAGTCGACCTTATATCAGTTTGAGGCAGAAGCAGATGTGTGCTTACTGCGGCAAACAGTTTTTCGGGGCCTGGTTGCAGCCTTGACTTATTTCCAAGCAACTCGTTAATTTGAACCTGATTTGTTTGCACAGAGTTTGCAGGGAAGCTATATGACGTCCGGTGTTCTGCAAGACTTTGTTCTGATTTGTTTGAGGAGAGGTTTTAAGACTTTGTTCTGATTTGTTTGAGGAGAGGTTTTACGATCTTGTGTCAAGTGACTGTTTTTCCACACTTTTCTGTGTATTTCCTCCATCACCTTGTTGGCAGTCTTTTGGGGGCAGGGAGTCACATGCCAGTGGTGGGTGGGACCATAAACAAAAGTGGGTGGAGCAAAAGATGCTAATTTACTTGCCTGCCCCGCCTCCTGCGTCAAAGCAAGCAAGAGGTGTTCTCAGGGTTCGAAGGACACATTCTGCCCATGCAAAAAACACTCAAGGAGGGTGCAAAGCAGGACTGGTGGTGTCTGGAGAGAGTCCCTAGGGCCAGATACAGAGGTCTGGAGGGCTACATTTGACGCCCTGGCCTGCGCTCCCCCCACTTTTCTGCTCCTTTACAAGACCCCTGTAAAATAAAGCACCTTTGTGGCTCAAGGTCTAAGTTAAAGGGACCCCTGACCATTAGGTCCAGTTGTGGCTTACTCTCGGGTTGCGGCGCTCATCTCGCTTTATTGGCCGAGGGAGCCGGCGTACAGCTTCTGGGTCATGTGGCCAGCAGGACTAAGCCGCTTCTGGCGAACCAGAGCAGTGCACGGAAACGGCGTTTACCTTCCCGCCGAAGCGGTACCTATTTATCTAATTGCACTGGTGTGCTTTCAAACTGCTAGGTTGGCAGGAGCAGGGATCGAGCAATGGGAGCTCACTCTGTCATGGGGATTCGAACCGCCGACCTTCTGATCGGCAAGTTGTAGGCTCTGTGGTTTAACCCACAGCGCCACCCGCGTCCCGGATCAAGGTCTAGGGTTGCCATATTTCAAAAAGTGAAAATCTGGACACAAAAAACTTCTCAGCGATTTCTGCCTAGACACTGTTACCAGCTGCTGTATTCCAGCTATGTTAAGGAAATTCCAGGTGTATGGCAACCCTAAAGGTGGCAAATTTGCCCCTACAAAACTATGGCCAACACTCTGCTTGCCTTTGAAGTTTCAAAAATAGCTTACAGCTCATGTGCTGGGCATTCACACCTGCAAGCTGTCGGCTTTTATGAGCTGCCTCCAGCTATGGTGTGGAGGCTGTGGGCTGAACTGATGTGAGTCAGGAGTCACCAATGCAGATTTGTCTGTTCTAGACGGGCTTTGCTGAAAGAAGACAAGGATGGATTTGTATTGCAATCCACTCTGTGGCCTTGGAATGCGGAAGCTAAAGTAAAGGATATGCAAGAACATTAGAAAATCTGCTGCGTCGGTGGCCCTTCTAATCTAGCGTGCTGTTCTTACAGTGGACGAGAGTCCTGTGGGAAATGAGGCAGCACTTTGCACATGGCCAGAGAGACTCTTACCTTTGTTCAACAAAGCAATAAATAAATTAGTTTATTGATTTCGACTGACTTTCAGAGCCCCCAGCCACTTAAACAACTGTGACCTCCCCACCCGCATTACTGGATTCCCAACTCATATCAGCAGAAGCCAGCCTGGCCACTGACTAAGGAGGATGGCAGTCAGAGCCCAGCAGCATCTAGGAACATAATAAGCTCAGTATTGCGGACACTGACTGGCAGCAGCTCTCCAGGACTTAGTATCATAGTTGGATGGGACCAGGAGAGTCGTCTAGTCCAACCCCCTGCAACACAGGAAAATCTTTTGCCCCACGTGGGGCTCAAACCCACAACCCTGAGAGTAAGAGTCTCATGATTTACCAATTGAGCTCCCCAGTAGCTACCCAGCCTGGTTCTCTCCCAGCTCTTACCTGGAGATGCCGATTGGGGAATTGAACCTGGGACCTTCGACATTCAAGGCAGATGCTCTACCTCTGAGCCACAGCTCTATAGAGGGCTATTCAAATCTCCCTATTCAAGGGAAAGAAGGCAATGCTTGTTCTGATTGGCCAGCTGCTACCCAGAGCAGGTTTGCTGCTTTCTGTTGCATTGCCTGACTTTACCTACCAGCTAGTAGAGATAAGTAAGGGAGGCAGCGAGCAGGTGACCCCAAGAGAGGCCCAATTTGTGGTTGTGGTGGTTGTTTTTACCCCCTTTTCATTATCTGGAGATCCTGAATCGGCATCTGGATTACTCCCTGTGATAAGAGCCTTTCAGGAAGGGGGGGGGGGAGAGCTGAGAGACTGACCTCTCCTGACTCTATAATCTCAAAGCCCTTTTTAATTTAAAACTCCTTCCTGGCCCGATTCCTTGTTAAGTCCCCTGATGACAGGGAGGGAGACCTCTTCCTAGCGTGCCTGGTTGGGGGGGGGGCAGGCAGGGGGCGGGCAGAGCCGGTTGCCGCAGCTGCTGCCTCTTCAATGACGCTACTGTTGGGTGCCAGGGCAGATTTGGCACTGGGTTTTGCAGTAGGAGGGCAAACGGCTGGCTTTTTACAGGCCGGGCATCCCTTCTGTGGGCTGTGTGGTCTCGGAGATGACACAGCCCCGTACAAAGGGCTATTGACTCACTGGGCCAAGACGGTCCCGAAAGAAACGAGTGCGAATTCTGGGCTTGGAGACGTAAACTGGGTTCCCTGTTATAGGACAGGGAGAGGGTTTTTCCCTCCTCACTCTCTCATAGTCCTACAACTCGGGGCTATCAGATGAAGCTGAATGTTGGAAGATTTGGGGCAGACAAAAAGAAGAAGAGCTCTGTTGGATCAGGCCAGCCGTCCATCTAGTCCAGCATCCTGTTCTCGCACAGTACATATTTATTTACTTCTTGCCCACCCTTCACCCTGCGGTGCCAAAGTGGGTTACAGCCATGAAAACACAATTTGAACCATGGGATAGCTCAGTCGATAGAGCATGAGACTCTTAAATCTCGGGTTTGTGGGTTCGAGCCCCACGTTGGGCAAAAGATTCCTGCATTGCAGGGGGTTGGACGAGATGACCCTTGTGGTCCCTTCCAACTCTATGATTCTAAGTCCTGGAGAGCTGCTGCCAGTCAGTGTATGCAATACTGAGCTAGGTCTGACTTGGGTATAACATTAGCAAAACAACAACAGACCTATGGTTACGTGAAACACACTCAATAAACACACAAGACGTAACCGGCTGTACTTTTAAGTAAATAAGGTATACTTCATTGTATCAAATTGTAGATTTCAGCGGAAGTTCATGCATAAGGTCCACGCATGTACAAATGTCTATTCCACCTGTCTGTTCATAGAGTCTAGTAATCCACATAAAGGGTTGTTACAGTTCCACAGAATCCTTTCACAGAGTCTAAGACAAAGATTTCCAGAATATTAGCCTTGTTTCGCCATCCTAAGCCTTATGCATGAACTGACTAGAGAATGAACTGATCCACTGGGTCTTCATCTTTTTTTGTTGAACTTTATGAAACTTCTTCTTAACCAAGGCTCAAGGCTTTCATCTGAACTAGCCAGATGTTTAACTGAGAATCCATCACAGTCAGTCCATCATTTGAAAAATAAGACTTGAGAGCTGTTGTACCCCAAAATGGCAACCAGACATTCCTTTTTGGCAACTGCAAGCTTGTTTGAGCCATTTGGATGCTCGGGTTGCGAACGTGATCCGTGCGGGGTGCACATTCGCAACCAGCAGTGTTCGCAACCCACAGCAAGGTGTCTGTGCATGCGTGGGTTGTGATTTGACGCTTCTGCGCATGTTCAAAGTGCAGTTTATCGCTTCTGCGCATGCGCAACTGCCGAAACCCGGAAGTAACCCGTTCTGGTACTTCTGGGTTTCGGCTGGTGCGTAACCCGAGATATGACTGTAGATCTGAGTTTCTAACACTGCTTCTTATGCACTTAAGAAAAGCGCAGGTCCAGTTTTTGGCTCTCTCCCTCCCTCCAATTTCTGCCCAGGGAGAGATGGGTGCTTGTATGTTAGTAGGTTGGTTGACGTACCCAACCCCCCATCTCTCCTCGGAGGTCCCAGGGGGCATTTTTTTCTGCTTCGTAATGTCCAGGCTCCATGCCCAGCCCTCGGCTTTTATGGACATTGTCCGAGTTGAGGAGGAGGAGGAGGCAGTTGAGAACAGACTCCCTCCTGCTTTCCTTTCTCTTTTAAAGCCACCAGCCCTGAGGCAAGAAGCCTCGGTGGAAATAAAACGCCAACAATCTTGGACTGTCCAGCTTTTTGCAGATGAAAATAAACTTGCTGCAAGGGTAACTTGGCCCACACATAAACAAACATGCCCGCACCGTATGTGCCTGCATTGTTACTCTAACTACAGCTAGAAATAGATACAGTTGGGCGGGGGAATGAATGAACTGGTTCCATTATCATAGTTTTGTTTCAACATCATCTCGTCCCGTTTCTGCTCCCCCACTCAGAACAAACGCCGCATGCTCAACCCACCCGCCTCCTGTGATCTCCGCTGTGGTTTTGACTCTGTTCCACTATTTCCTCTGTAATTGCTGTTGGTTTCTAGGAGCAGAATAATTGTATTATTAGTGTAAACAGAGGCACATCTATTCCGCCTTCTTCCCATTTCCTATAGAGACCAGGAGTCAGGTGGCTGCAAGCAATCTTCCTTCCCACCCAGACATCTGATATGTAGAGGTATATACTGCAGCTGCATATAGAGGTTCCTCTTAGCAGTTTAGGCCATTTATTTAGGAGGTTTCTTACTTGCCCATAAGGTCCTAAGGTGGGTTATGGTAATACAGTGGTGCCCTGCAAGACGAATGCCTTGCAAGACGGAAAACCCGCTAGATGAAAGGGTTTTCCGTTTTGGAGGTGCTTCGCAAAATGAATTTCCTATGGGCTTGCTTCGCAAGACGACAATGTCTTGCGAGTTCCTGTGGTTTTTTTCCCTCCCCCCCCCTTTTCTAAGCCGCTAAGCCGCTTATCAGCTGATCCGATCAGCAGATAAGCTGCTAAAAGCCACTAATAGCGCTAATCCGCTAATCTGTCAATGGGCTTGCTTCGCAAGACGAAAAAACCGCTAGACGAAGAGCAGAACAGATTCTTTTCGTCTTGCGAGGCACCACTGTAGAATATACAGTTATAAAAAGGAGACAAAGCCATTACAAGGATACAACTGCTAGCAAAGCCGCTTCAGTGATGATACAGGTGGAGCCCAAAGTAGAAAGAAACCCTTATACACACTTTCCTGAAGAAAACTGAACAAAGCACCTTATAATTTGATGAGAAGTTTTGTCTTTTCTCTCAGGCCCTGCACACAGAAGGAGGTCTTTCAAGCAAGCATACAGAGGGGAAACTCCCTCACAACTGTATAGCCAATCAGAGCATGCACCACCTCAGTGAGCATCCTGCTGCCCTGCCTGGTTGCTAAGCAACGCTTCCACTTGGCCCCCTCTTGGCTGGCTGACCTTCACACTAACTCTGTTAATCCTTAGGGTTGCACACAGAATGATCCCCATGATTGCACTTCCAAGAAAGATGAGTAAAACAGTTCCAAATGGAACAGAACAGTATAAAGCTTGCTAAACAGTACAAAAAGGCACAAAGCAAAACAAAAATACATTAATTGTCAGAAAGCCTGGATCAAGAGGTATATGGCTAACAAACCCCTACAATGAAGATGTTCTGTGGGGAAGGAGTTCCTCACTTTTGGGGTTGTCACAGAGAAAACCCCAAATCATAGCATCATAGAGTTGGAAAGGACCATGAGGGTCATTGAATCCAGCCCTCTGCAGTGCAGGAATCTTTTTGCCCAAGGCGATCCTCGAACCCAGAACCCTGAGATGAAGAGTCTCATGCGTTACTGATTAAGCTACAAATGGTTCACTACACTGACTAGAACCCACAATGCTATACAGTGGTACCTCGTGTTACAGACGCTTCAGGTTACAGACTCCGCTAACCCAGAAATATTACCTCGGGTTAAGAACTTTGCTTCAGGATGAGAACAGAAATCGTGCAGTGGCGGCGCGGCGGCAGCGGGAGGCCCCATTAGCTAAAGTGGTGCTTCAGGTTAAGAACAGTTTCAGATTAAGAACAGAACTCCAGAACAAATTAAGTTCTTAACCTGAGGTACCACTGTATATATAAATGACAGTATTGACATAGGGAAGAAGAGGTTTGAACCTCGCTGGGTCTCTGAAGGTGGCTGAATCGGCAGTAAGGCTGGTGAACTCTCCCATATCTGGATTACTTGGATTTCTGCATTGGGTGTGTGTATGTTTAATTATGTTGTGAGAGAGAGAGAGAGAGAGAGAGAGAGAGAGAAAACCCTGGGTTCTTGAATGGCTGCTGCGTAATGTGCGATGAGCTAATCTTTGCCCCAGATCTCTTGAGGTTTCCCAAATATAGTCACCTCTTGGCATCTGCCCGAGGAGAGCAGAACAGGGAAGTCATGGGTGGGCGGCTGGACGGCTGTGTTTTATGGGCAGCTGATTACATTACGCCAGGGCATGACTAGACAGGCGTACAAAGATGCTAATCTATTTGCAGGGTGTGTCAGGCGACAGGCAGAGGAATCTGATCAGGGCTGAGCCTCCTCTGTTTTTTTAACATTTTGCATTAACATTTTGCATCCAGGTAACCCATATTGATTCTTACCCATCTCTACACACTGCTGTTGCTTTGTTTTTGTTTGTTTGTTCAGCGCACTTAATATCTCAGAAGCCAGGGAGGTGGGCGGAATAAAATCCCTATTCCTTCCTCCCTTCTCCCTCGGATGACCGAAACCGGAATCATATAAGCAAAAGGGGAAACGTTGCAGAATGAGTGGTGCAAACGAGAACATTTTATTTATTCAGTTTTCCATGCATTTATTAAATGTGCACAAATGACATGTTTGTTAAGAGAGAGGGAGCACTGGAAACGGCATTTGGGCAAGCTCCGCAAAATGAAAAGGAGTAGCTTGCAAGGCAGGCTCCTGTGCTGATCCCAGATGTATGATGGGCGCAAGCAGGACTTTCAGAGTCTTCTGAGACCCAGTGGAAAGGCAAGACTGCTTGCTCCCTACCTAGATGCATAGCTGTCAAGCGTCCCTTATTTGGCGGGACAGTCCCTTATCCCAGCGCTATGTCCCACTGCTGTCCCTTATTGATGATGTCCCTTAAATAAGCTACTGAAGGTAATGGGACCCTTTCTATGTCCAGCTGTCCTTTGTCAACAACAAATTGTTGCTGTTTTTTTGCGTTGAATATATGCTAGATGGTAATTTATGGACCTAATAGGTATCTAAAGCCATTTGCATGCAACAAAATATGTATTTTATCAAAGTAATTGTTGATCCCTTATTTTGGCTGCTGATCCCTTATTTTCGAGGCTGCTGGTCCCTTATTTTCAAATCTGTAAGTTGACAGCTATGCCTAGATGTCTCTGGGGTGGGGATTCCTGGGTGGCCAGGCCTAATTCATCCATACCTGCATCTTAAACCCAAGAGTTGCCGCTGGCAACTTCCTGGCTCTGCACAGCAGAATGTAGAGTCTTGCCTTGCCTCTTCCGACCTCCCTGTTTTCCCGGCAAATCTGGAAACATTTGCGGCTGGGAGGGATTGGGGTGCAGAAGTCGGCCTGGGTGGTGGGGGCGAACGATCTGCTCTCCATCTTAAGTGTTCCCAGCTCTTCCTCGCTTCCACTCCAGATGGGAGAGAGGTCGAGACCAGAAGCGCCCGTTTGCAGCTAACTAAAAATACCAGTTTCGCTTCTCTTCCATCCCCGACCCCCACGACTGTCTCCAGCTTGGGGCTGGCACGGTGCCAAGAGCTGTTGAGATCTGGTTGCTGTGGCGATGGCCGTCCACATGTGTTCTGGAAGGCCGGCCTCCTGTGCCACATGTGCAAAAGATCTCTTGAGCCGGTTGCAAAATAATTTGCGGCCGGCTTGCTGCCTCATCTCCAGCCCGTTTGGCAGATTAGACCCCGGAGCGTGACGAGGGATTTTGGACGTTAATTTCTCCTGCGCTGCTGAAGATGTTTCTGTCAATGGGGCTATATAAATAGTAACACCCCCCCACCCCACCCGTGCTCCAATTCTCAGCATCTGCTGGTCTCCCAAAAACATTTCATAACGGATCGGCTGCAGGAGGAATTAATGTGTCCTCATCTGCTTGGAAGCGACATGGAGCGACATGCACATTCTGAAATTATTTTTTTTTTGGGGGGGGTGACTCTCTGGCTTGGCAGGGGGGGTGGATGGGAAATGGTGTCCCAACTAGAAGTGCTGCAGCTCAAAGCTGGCGTAGTGCGGCAGACTTTTTTGGATGTGGGATCCTGGGCTGGAATCCTTGCCTCTGCCACAAAACCTGCGACGTGGCTTTGGGCGAGTTACCCATCTCTCAAAATAAAACATTTGCAGCAGGCGTCGAAAGAGGGATATGAGACCTGTGTGAGCACAAACTTAAAAAAAGAGAAATATTCATTCAGGCCGTGCAGTCTTGCAAATCCAGGGACATTCTGCTCTCCCTCTGCATGATTTATGGATTTATGCACATTAAACCCATTTACACAAAGTTAATAAAAGGAAATGAATAAATGTTCTCATTTGCACAAGTTATTCTACGGCGTTTACCATTTGGCTCAATGGATTCTGGTTTCGGTCATTAGAGGGAGAAGGGAGGTGTCCGTCCCACCCCACCACCACCTCCCTGGCTTCTGAGATTTTGGCAGGCATTGCCCAGGGCAAGCTTAAGACTAGAAACTTGATTTTAAAAAGAGACGGATAGGAAGCTGATGTCAGGTCGGGCGTTGCATTTTGGATAACCCAACATGGCAGGCGGTCACCATAGACTGGAGCACAGTTTGATCTGCATTCAAAGGGCACTCACAACTCAAACACCCCAGAGTGTCTATCAGTGCTGTGTGCATGTGTGCGTGAGGTGAGGAATGGGTCCAGAGGCCCTTGGTACTTGTGTCGAACCCAAGCAAAGTTATCCTGCTATATACAGTGGTACCTCGGGTTACATACGCTTCAGGTTACAGACTCCGCTAACCCAGAAATATTACCTCGGGTTAAGAACTTTGCTTCAGGATGAGAAGAGAAATTGTGCAGCAGCGGGAGCAGGAGGCCCCATTAGTTAAAGTGGTGCTTCAGGTTAAGAACAGTTTCATGTTAAGAACGGACCTCCGGAATGAATTAAGTACTTAACCCGAGGTACCACTGTATTTACATTTTACAAGCTGCCGTGGGAGAGTTTTGCTCTGCAAGGTGGCATCTGAAGGGCTTTTGAATAAAACAGGCAAGCAAGCCTCATTGGGACTGTCCCGCTTCAGAACACCTGGAGTGGGGAGGCCCCGTGTCGGAATTGTGAAAAGCCTGACACCGCTTCCCTGCCTGTAGAAATCTAGCATGTGGCGGGGAGCAGTTCTAAACCCAGCGCCACCTCTCTGCTTGTAGAAAGCTAGCATATGATGGGCGGCAGTTCCACCCTGGCCCCCTCTTCCCTGAGAATTGCGGCGAAGCACTTCTGCTGGAGAACGAGCGGCCAGGAAGACTCGGCTAATCCATCAAGGGCAGCTTTTGGAAATGGACTCCCTGGAGCTATTACAGCTTGTCCATTTTCTGCCCTGGCCTCCCCGTTGGCTTCATTCCCTGCGTTGTGCTGCTGATGCTTTTTGTAGTTGCTTTGGCTGGACCAAAACCTCTTCTCTCTGCACAAGAGGTTAGTTTCTTCCCCAGCCAGCTGCTTCATCTCAGCTCCTTGCATCCCTTTCCTGGCTTCTCTTAGAAAAGCGAGAGGCAGGCTAAACCAGCCTTTCTCAACCTGGTGCCCTCCAGATCTTTTAAGCAAGGGGTGGGCCAAGGTTTTCAGCTGGCTGTCTGCCAACTTCCTGGCCCTCCCCAAAGTCAAAAAGGACTAGTCTTCTACATTGGCTCCCAGTATGTTTCCAAGCACAATTCAAAGGGTTGGTGCTGACCTATAAAGCCCTAAACAGCCGCGGCCCAGTATACCTGAAGGAGCGTCTCCACCCCATCGCTCAGCCCAGACCCTGAGGTCCAGCTCCGAGGGTCTTCTGGCTGTTCTGTCACTGCAAGAAGTGAGGTTATGGGGAGGTTACGTAGGCCTTAGGTTGCTGACCCCTGGACTAGACCAGGTGAAAATCAACATAATATTTTAGCTGCAGTTCTTTTATTTTCGGCTTTGTTTTCTTGCTTTTGAAAGAAAGTGCGCCTAGACGTTCCGTTGTGGTGCCCATAACCTAGGTTTAAGCTGCCATTTAGCGCCTAACTTGTCCTAGATGCCCCTCAAGGGGTCCCTCCCAGTGCTACAATTCTCTGATGGTACGATCTCAACTATATTGCTTGTTCCAGAAGGCAAGAAGGAGAAACACACATGGTGGAAATGGAAAAGGTGTTCATTATGGAGTAAGGCAGAGGTTTTTCCACTGGAGTCGCCAACCTTTGGTGCCCAAAAATCTCCACGCAGTCGCCATTGGACCTGCACCTGTAGCAAACAAGCCTGGGGAATTTTGAACACTGCCCAGGTGTTGTTGGACTACAACTCCCATCATCCCTGGCGAGCTTCGCCAATGCACAGGGATTGTGGCATTCGAAGTCCGACGACACCCGGGGTTGAAGACTTGACTGGCAGCTCCAGAGTTTCCTTCCCAGCCCTACCTGCAGACACCAGGGTTTTGAACCTGGGACCTTCTGCAAGCAGAGCAGGAGCTCTGCCAATGAGCTGCAGATTTCCCTTTAACACCTAGGAGAGCAGGAAGCTGACTCATACCAAGAAATACCATAAGTCTTATCGAACTCAATGGTGTCTGCAAAACCAGAGGCAGGGAATCTTCTGGGCCCAGAGAGTCAGATCTTTATCTGTGGGACTACCCACCTTCCATTTGCCTGATGATGTGAGTCACTGCAGTGGCCCATCTAGCTTAGTGTTGTCAAAACTGACTGGCAGCAGCTCTCCAGGGTTTCAGGCAGGGTCTATCTCTCTCTCTCTCCCCAGACCTTCCTGGAGATGCCAAGGATTGAACCTAGGAACTTATGTGTGCAAACTACTGAGTTTTGGCACTTCCTTAACACACAAGAGTGCTGGAAACTAACTCATACTATACCCAGCTCAGTATTCCCTTCACTGACTGGCAGCAGCTTTCCAGAGTTTCAGATATGAGATGTTCTCCAATCCTATTTTGAGATGCTGAGGATTGTAGCTGAGCTATTTTGCATGCAAAGCAGACGGTCTACCGCTGATCTATGACCTTGCACTGTACAGAGCCAGGCTACTGGTCCATCTCGCTCAGCTTTCTCTACACTGGCGGGCAGTGGCGTCCTAGGGGTTCAGGAGGGGTCTTGTCCCAGCCTTACCTGGAAAATGCTGGGGACTGGACATGGGACAGCTCTGCTCTCAAATAAAACTGCTAACAGATGTTGTGTCAGAGGTCTCTGTCCTTGCTTTCAGGAGCCCAACCAAATGTGGAAAAGTTGCAGTCATTTTTGCTGTTTTTTCCTAAGTGCAGGAAAAATCCACTTTTCCGCTCCCACACCCCACCCCCTTTCAGCAAGAGAGCTATTCTATACAGGCTTGTAAAATTCCATGCATTAAATTTTGTTCCATCGAGGGAAAATAAAAACTCATACTCTTCCCCGTCCGCCGCCTTTTTAAAAGCCATTTATTTACCTCTTTTCAGAATCATTAACTCACTTTTCCCAGGGATCACAGTGGCTCAGAAAACCAGAAAAACAGATTATTCATCGCTGAAGGTGGATAATCCCTGGAAGATAAGACTAGGATAAAATACTGTGAATGGTCATTGTGGCAGCTTTGAAGCTGGTCAGTCTAACACTAAATACGCACTGCATTCAGCGTTAGCTCAGTGTAGACCCATCACAACTAATAGGCATGGCTAAGTTAGACCCATTGATTTCAATGGATCTACTCTGAAAGCAACCCTTCAGGCTTCTGTCTGGCCCAAAGTTTTTGCCTAGCTGGAATGTGCCCAAGGAGTCTTGCTTTTCTGGATACAGAGGGGTGCGTAGGAACATAGCCTCGTTGCACAGAGGTCAAATAAATATCCATTGCTCCGCCCACTTTTGCCTCTTGGCATGTGGCCTCCAGAAGCTTTCTCAGAAGGCAATGTGGCCCTTGGGCAGAAAATGGCTCTTCCCCCTTGATTAAAGGGGAGTGTCTTGCTGCACCTAGAAAGGAGGGGAAGGGGCATCCCTCAGCCTCGGGGCCACTCTAGTAAGAGACCTGATCCATAGGAACAGGAGTGGCTATCTTGTACCAAATCAGATCATCGGTCCATCTAGCTCAGTATTGTCAACACTGACTGGCAGCAGCTCTTTCC
The DNA here is from genome assembly GCF_965112155.1 of Podarcis liolepis. Classification (NCBI taxonomy): domain Eukaryota; kingdom Metazoa; phylum Chordata; class Lepidosauria; order Squamata; family Lacertidae; genus Podarcis; species Podarcis liolepis. The sequence goes on along the minus strand of NC_139566.1, from coordinate 24,942,338 downwards.
GAGGCCTACCTGAAGTGCTGGTGGGAGTTGCAGTTCAACATATCTGGAAGGCACAGATTGGAGAATGTTGTAAACAAAAATTGCCCTTTTCCCTTATGGGGTATCCAAGAGCCCATATAGAGTCCTTACGTAGGTTCCCTATTGGTAGGAGAAAATAGCAGAGGCCAACCAAAAATATTGAGAAGCAAAGCAGCTAGTAAGCCTGATCTTTATTGCTCTGTTGCAACAGGGTTCTCCCCTCACCCGCAGGAAAGGAGGAGGAACCCAGAACCATGGTGCACAAGGCCTTATATGGACTTTTGAAATTGCCACCCTGTAGATCAAGACCACCCCCAGAAACATCATACATGCATCACAGAAGGGATGTATCCTAAGACCACCCCCCAGATACGTCATACCTACATCACAGAAAAGGTGGTCTAAACAGAAATTTTGGATGTTGTTTATCTCCTTGTCTGGCAGGTTACTTGATTGGATACCCTGCTTACTAGATTGGATTGCCTGGGGAGCCTGGCCAGTCTTTTGTAATGATAAATACTTAGTTCCTGGGCCATGTCACAGGCTCACACCCTAGTCAAACACAGACATACCCTTAAGACAGGATTTGTGAAGGAAAAGACAATGGGGAGGCTTTTCCATTTTCCTATGACCTTGCAGAGAAAATATTTCATCAGTTTAGGACAGTTTGGGAATAAAAAATGGTTCCAGGTCGGTCTTCCTGTGCTGATCTATGTACGTGCTTGGTTGGTACACTTATGAACATTGAACATATATATCTAAGACCTCAGAATTCCTATCACACAGTTCAACATATCTGGAAGGCACAGGTTGCCGAAGGCTGTGCCTGGATTTACTGCATGTGCCTTGCTGTTTCCGATATGTCTCCCTGAGCCGGGAGGGCATAAATCACTGCATCTGGGAGCAGCTTTTGGCTCAGGGTATCACCTCTTGCATCACCTCCTCTGGCTACAGACAGGGTGGGCCCCTTCCTTGTTTTGAACTGGTTGCCAAGGCGGGAGGCCCAAACATCCCCCAACTTTCAGTCTGTGGCTAGGTGTACTTCCATCGACAGTCTTCAAGCATTTGGGGGGGAGTTATTCTCCCTGGTTCCTTCAGGGCCATAGATGTGCTGGCTAGGGGCTGGTTTATTAGGGTCCCCAAGGGCCACCTTATCCAACCCCCCAGCAATACAGGAATCCCAACTGGAAAAGGAGACTTCCCCCGTTTGACCCTCCCTGCCATCCTGCAAGACAGGCTTCGCACAGGGACTTGAATCAACTTTGTTTTGTTGTGGGCTGCAAAGGAAGCAGTGTGTTGGATTGTTTGCGGTGGGTTGGTTGCTAATCAATGACTTTTCTTTTTTCCTCCATCCCCTCTTCCCCCTTAGGTAAGAGAGATCCTGGGCCACTGTACCTGCCCATCCCAGTTTCCCATGGTCAAAGTCTCAGAGGGTAAATATAAAGTGGGAGACTCCAACGCCCTGATCTTTGTTCGAGTAAGATCTTCTACAAATACATCTCTTTCCCTCCCCTCCTAGCTTTCCCCCCCTCCCCCCCAAAGAATAATCTCTCTGCCGGGCTCTAAACCAGTGGTTTGCAAACTGGGGTGTACCACCACCTAGAGGGCTGTGGGATTACCTATCAGGGTGCTAAGAGGCAAGGGACCAGCAGATGTGGGGCTGCGGAGAGCTGGAGGTGTAAATGACTATCAGACTTTGAAAAGCCCTGGATCAAGCCCGCCGAATTTGTTAAATTAATTAAACCACATAGTTTTAATTGGATTTTGAATAAAACGTGCAATTAATTGTTACTGTTTTGGAGTTCATTGTGTTATTATCTTCCTTAGTAGGACGTACAAACCACTATCCTGAATAATGCTTTTCGTAGGGTAGGGAGCACCGGGGATGAGTTTATGGAACCAAAGGGGGGGCCTCCCCCCCCAAAAAAAAGTTTGGGACCACTGCTCTAGACTCTGTGAGATCAGATTATCATTGATTGCATCTATCGGTAGCTTTATGCAAAGAAAAAGCGTCAAAGTACAATGAGGAAAATTTAATACAATGAGCAAGACAAAAGCCCTTAGATGCTCATCCAGATGTATAAGGGCAGAATGTTACCCGCCCTGTTACAAGACAAGCACCCCCCTAGGGGTTCCTGCAGCCAGTCGGAAACCGTGCCTTGGTGGTCGAACGTTTTCGGAAGTCGAACGGACTTCCGGAACGGATTCCGTTTGACAACCAAAGTACGACTGTATACCTAAAATCTTTTGCTTATTAGGGGCTTCCCGCACATTTTGTTCAAAAAATTGCTTTGCAGAGGTATCAGAGTTTTCAAAAGTAGGGGGTTCCATGCTTTTGAAAAACAGGTGGTCCTTAGTAATTATCTAATTGGGACCCACTGATCTAAAAGGCAATTACACCTGTTGCACCCCACCCAGCAATCTCCCCTCTTGCCTTTCCCTGTGAAGACCCGCCCTATTGATCCCGCTGGCAAAACTTGCTCACCTGATGTGGGTTTTTTTGGTTTGCCCACACAGGTGCTGAGGAACCACGTGATGGTGCGGGTCGGCGGGGGCTGGGACACCCTGGAACACTATCTGGACAAGCACGATCCGTGCCGCTGCGCCTCTTTCTGTGAGTATGGAGGACTCGGGTGACTTGTACTGACCTTTTCCAAGCAATGTGCACAAAAGTCTGATCTGGAACGCTTTAACAACATCTCTGCACAGGACCACAGAGTGGTACCCCGTGTGTGTGCATGAGTTGGTATTACAAAGATCCTCAGCATCTCTAGATGTCAGGCGGCAGAGGAACCAACCCCCACGGCAGGTTGCCAGGAGCGGATAAGATAAGGAAAAGAACCGTGGGAGCTGTTGTTTGCCCCCACAGAGCTGCAGTTCCCAGCGCGCTTAACAAGCCATACTTCCCAGGATTCTTGAAAGCTGCGTGCTTTCAATGTGTGTGTGTGTGTGTGTGTGTGTGTGTGTGTACGTACATCATGAAACACCCAGCAGGGCTTTCCAAGGGAGTGATGCTTCCGAATACAGTGGTACCTTGGTTCTCAAACTTAATCCTTCTGGAAATAAGTTCCAAAACCAAAGCGTTCCAAAACCAAGGTGCACCTTCCCATAGAAAGTAATGCAAAACGGATTAATCCGTTCCAGACTTTCAAAAACAACCCCTAAAACAGCAATTTAACTTGAATTTTACTATCTAGCGAGACCATTGATCCATAAAATGAAAGCAATAATCAATGTACCACACTATAAAATAAATAAGACGGTATTGTAGATGATAAAAATTAACATTTTTTCCTTACCTGCACTGATGATAGTCATTGTTTGGATGGGTTTTTTTTATCCATTTCCGCAGTCACACAATCAATCAATCAATAGCTGAACTGGGTTCCACACAGTCACAAAAACAAAAACTGAAAAAGCCTGAAAAACAAAAGCACAAAATTAAATAGCAAGAACAAAAGCACCAAACTTAATCAGTTCCGGCAGTCTGTTTAACTTCTGAGATGTTCGAAAACCAAGGTGCGGCTTCTGATTGGTGCAGGTGCCCCGGAAACAATAGCTAACAACCGCATCGAACATTTGGCTTCCAAAAAAGTTTGAAAACCGGAACACTTCCGGGTTTTTGCTGTTTGAGAACCAAGGCGTTTGAGAACCAAGGTACCACTGTACCAGTCCCTGGAAACCACGGAGGAGGGACAGAGTGCTCTTGTGCCCGGATCCTGCTCTGGGCTTCTGATTGGCCACTGTGAGGAGAGGGTGACAGGCTGAATAGGCCATTGGCCTGATCTGGCAGAAAGGCTCTTCTGATATTCGTACAGAGCTTCCAGGTGCAGAGGCAGTCTAACTTGGTTCTTTGGGGCCTTTGGCCACTGTGAGGAAAGGATGGCGGACTATATCTATCAGCAGCCTCATCCTGCAGACTGCTTTTTTATGCCATCTTGGGGAACGTGTTTGCGCATAAAGATAAGCCCAGATTTCTGGATTTTCCCCACATTGGCAACCTGCCTTGGCACGATCCTTGGAGGGGCTGCCATTGTTTACAAAGGCCATCCCTTGCTCTCCTGCATTGTAGCTCAGCAAGTCATGCTGTGAGCCTTCCCAGGAAACTGACCCCATAGCAGCTGACTCTGAGTCTTCCTGTTGTTCAGGGAAGCGGAGAGCATGAAACGATATTAACCTCAAAACGGCTACATAATCAAGCCTGGGAACTTTCGACTTCTGAAGGTGGGGGTTTGCTGCATTCCCGCAGTGCCCCCTTGTGGCTCGTGGCCATCATAGCTTCCTTCCACACGGGTTCATTGCGCTTTGCACAAAACAGTGACCTGGAGTTACCCAGCCTTGCTGTTTTTTTCTCTGCCTCCTGGTTGGCTTGGATGCTGAGCCTTGCAACCCTATGGGCTAGAAACTTGACTTTTTAAAATAAAAAATAAAAACAGACATTCCACAATGTTCAGCTGAAAGTACAGCAGTCCAACTGTAAAGGTAAAGGGACCCCTGACCATTAGGTCCAGTTGTGGCCAACTCTGGGGTTGCGGCGCTCATCTCGCTTTATTGGCCAACTGAGCCGGCGTACAGCTTCCGGGTCATGTGGCCAGCATGACTAAGCCGCTTCTGGCGAACCAGAGCAGCACACGGAAACGCCGTTTACCTTCCCACCGGAGTGGTACCTATTTATCTACTTGCACTTTGACGTGCTTTTGTACTGCTAGGTTGGTAGGAGCTGGGACCGAGCAACGGGAGCTCACCCCATCACAGGGATTCGAACTGCCGACCTTCTGATCGGCAAGCCCTAGGCTTTGTGGTTTAACCCACAGCGCCACCCGCGTCCCTCAGTCCAACTATATATATTGGGATAAATACCTAGTGGAAGGACAGCTTCATAACCCCCCAGTAGCATTGGTGCATAAGCTTGTGTTGCAGATGAGACAAAGGAATGGAGCAATGAGGGGTTGGGCTAGGGAGAGTCTGGTGAGACAGCCTTGTAGATCAATTAGCAAAATCTGCTAGTCCATAAGGATGTGCACAGCTGACATTAGCCATTTGTGAGCTTTGAGAAACAAAAGTTTGCTCTCTAGGTAGCCGGGTAATATCAGAGAACTGTAGAGTTACAAGGGACCTTAAGTTTCATCTAGTCCAAACCCCTACAATGCAGGAATCACAGCTAAAGAATCCCTGGTAGAGATTTGTATTAAATTTGTTTTAATGTGGCTGATTTGGTAAAAATATATATGGAGAAAAAATCAATAAAAATGATTTTAGAATCCCTGACAGATCCTTGCTTGCAACCACAGAGCAGGGGATGCTAACTTAGGAGACACAGCCAGAAATAGGCTTTCCCCCCCTGTTAACAAGGTTCACCAAATATTGGCTTGGCTAACCAGCCAGCCATTATTTGTCACCCCACCCTGTGTCCACTGAGAGTTTGGGAGAGGGTCTTCCCTCATTGGTTCAGGGTGAGAAGAAGGTAAGAAACTATAGAGTCCTCCTGGTGCTTGGCTGGGGCAATTCCTCTTCTGTACTTGCTTGAAAACCGCAATGGACGTGAGGTAGAGATCTCACTCGCCACAGGTCTGGGAGAACTCGCCCCAGGCGATGTGGCTTTGGGACGCATCCAAGGAAATGGGGGCAATTGGCAGGCCGGCAGCTGGCTCCAGCCCACTGGCCGGCAACCGGGCGATCTCCAGTCCTTGGATCAGCATGCACCATATTTTTCGCTCTATTAGACGCACCGGACCATAAGACGCATCTAGTTTTTAGGGGAGGAAAACAAGAAATAAGAAAGCAACGCAAAGCCTCCTGAGCGAAGAGGAAGCACTCCTCCCTCTTCGCTCAGGAAGCTTTGCAGGGCTATCCCTTAAGCCAGGAGAGCAAGCAGGATCGGTGTGCACCTTGCCCTCTTGCCCTCCTGGCTTCAGTGAAAGCAAGCCCCCTGGCTTTCCCCCCACCTCCCGCAAGAGCCGTGCGCTCTTTAAAGGGAGCGTGGCTCTTGGGGGGGTTTCTGGGAGGTGGGGGAAGGGACAGAGCCACGCACTCTGTCCCTTTCCCCACCTCCCGCAAAAGCCGGGGATAGTGGCGCCAAGCCTCCACAGGGCAGCGGGATGAAGGCTCCCCGCTGCCTTGCATTCACTCCGTAAGACGCACACACATTTCCCCTTACTTTTTAGGAGGGGAAAAGTGTGTCTTATAGAGTGAAAAATACGGTAACTGCGACTCGAGCCTCAGAAACCTTCAGAAACTGAGCACGCAAGCCAGCAGAGAAAATAACTCTCCACAACAGAAGGGTGGATAGAGGCTGTGTAAAGCGTATTTACAGGCATTTTATTCAGCATCAGGACAAAGGGAAAAACATGTCTTCTCTCCTTCGTGTCCAAGCAAGCAGCATAAGCAAAAGCTATACACAAACGGAAGTTCCCAGCAAGCTGTTTTCTGTGCTGGAGTGTAAACAGGCATGTGACATACAACAGTCATGCCTGTTCCTCTTAAGGTGGAAGGGAATATCTTAAGAGTGGCTTGTGGATGCTTTTCTGTCCTGGGGATGGAAGACCGTTTTTGTTTCATTTTCCTCACTCGTCCTGGTGTCCTCTCTCTGTTGCAGCCCACCGCCTGAACCAGACTCGGGGGCTCGGTTTCTCCCCCCAGAAGACGGTGACTCCAGGCAGCCCCCAGACAGGCAGCCCCAGTGCCCAGCGCCGGGCTGAAGCCATGAGCCAGCACAAGCTCTCCGAACCCCTCCGTGGCGGGGATAAGCGGCTCTCCGCTGGAGGGGACCCGAGCCACACAAAAGGGACCCGTCCCGGACACCCGGCCAAGGGGCCTGGAGGAGACCACACCCCTCCGCGGCAGCTGCCAGGAGGTCCTTTGGCCACGAAGCACGACGGGCTGCCCTCAAGGTCCGGCCAGAGCTCTGCCAGCCCACTGAGGGGGCCCACGGTTCAGCGGGACACCAGTGACTCGCGGCTGTCCAACACTCTCAGGTAATGTAGGTTGTTTTCTGGATGGAGGAAGTTGCCTTATCCCGAGTTGTTCCCTGGGTCCAGTTAACTGGTCTACACAGACCAGCAGCAGTTCTGCAGGGTTTCAGACAAGGGGTCTTTGCCATCCTTACCTAGTGTCAAGGGCTGGGCAGAGGAGGAATGGTGGAGACTGCCTCCCTAGCCTAATAATAATAATTTATTATTTATACCCCAGCCATCTGGCTGGGCTTCCCCAGCCACTCTGGGCTGCTTCCAACCAAATATTAAAATACAGTAATACATCAAACATTAAAAGCTTCCCTAAACAGGGCTGCCTTCAGATGTCTTTTAAAAGTTTGGTAGTTGTTTTTCTCTTTGACATCTGGTGGGAGGGCGTTCCACAGGGCGGGTGCCACTACCGAGAAGGCCCTCTGCCTGGTGTAATTTGGCTTCTCGCAGTGAGGGAACCACCAGAAGGCCCTCGGTGCTGGACCTCAGTGTCCGGGTAGAACGATTTATTATTTATATCCTGCCCATCTGGCTGGGCTTCCCCAGCCACTCTGGTTGGCTCCCAACAGAATATTAAAAACACAATAAAACATCAAAAACCACCCTAAGCAGGGCTGCCTTCAGATGTCTTCTAAAAGTCAGATAGTTGTTTATTTCCTTGGCATCTGATGGGAAGGCGTTCCACAGGGCGGGTGACACTACCGAGAAGACCCTTCCAGAGAAGAAGACAGTTCAGAATTACAACAGGGGTTTGAGGGAGGTCACAGCTCAGAGGCAGATGAGGGGGAAAGTTGGGAAAGAATGGGAGAGGAGGAGGAGGAAGAGGAAGAACCAGGAGAGCAACAGCTGAAGGACACAGTGTCTTTAGAAAGCATTCCAGACCCACTCCCTTCTCCCAGAACCCGGCGAGCCTTGAAAGTGGGAGAGCAAAGGGCTCAGAAGCAAAGGTTCCTCAGCGCCACCCGTAGAAGAGATTGACAAATGGGGAAGTGGGAGAAAAAGAAGGTGGAGACTCACCTGGGGGCAATGCCATTATTCCAAGAGGCTGTGTTTCTAAGCCTCTCTCTGTGAATATTGAATAAAAAGCAAGTGGTAAGAACTTTTCCTTGTCTTATCCGCTCCTGTCAACCTGCCGTGGGGGCTGGTTCCTCTCCTCTAGAGATGCTGAGGATCTTTGTAATCCCAACTCATGCCAATACACACACACACAGGGTACCACTCTGTGGTCCTGTGCAGAGATGTTGTTAGAGCATCCCAGAGCAGACTTTTGTGCAGATTGCTTGGAAAAGGTCAGTACAGTCACCTGAGCCTTGGGAAGCCCATAGAGCTTTCCAAGAGTGTCGCTCGTTTGACTTCCTCCTTCGGCTCTATGCCATTCTGAAGGGAGAAGACCATCAGGCAGGAAATGGCTTTTAGTATCTCCTGGGTAAAGGGAAGCTTCTGAGCAGGACCCGGGTGCAACAGCACTTTCTCCACTGCTGCCCCATGGCAGTGGAAGGGGAACATATCCATCATATGTTCCCTCCGTGAACTTGCCTAGTTGTTTTCTCAAGCCATCCAACTTGGCAAGCATTGCTGTATCCAACAGCTAAACAGATGCACGAAGGCGCAGAGAGCCTTAAGGTTCCTCCTCTGGGTGGCTGCAATGGAAGTCCTCCTCCCTTAGGCTCCAGCTTCACTGTCATAATGATGGAAAACATAACCTGTACAACTGTCGTGGGAAACAGCCAGCCCGTGGGCCTGGGATAGGTCAGTCAGTAAAGCATGAGACTCTTAATCTCAGGGTCGAGGGTTCGAGCCCCGTGTTGGGCAAAAGATTCCTGCATTGCAGTGGCTTGAAATAATAATAATAATAATAATAATAATTATAATAATTTTATTATTTCTATCCCGCCCATCTGGCTGGGCCTCCCCAGCCACTCTGGGCGGCTTCCAACAAAGATTAAAAATACATTAAAATGTCACACATTAAAAACTTCCCTGAACAGGGCTGCCTTTAGATGTCTTCTAAATGTCAGGTAGTTGTTTATCTCTTTGACATCTGATGGGAGGGCGTTCCACAGGGTGGGCGCCACTACCGAGAAGGCCCTCTGCTTGGTTCGCTGTAGCTTTGCTTCTCGCAGTGAGGGAACTGCCAAAAGGCCCTCGGCGCTGGACCTCAGTGTCCGGGCAGAACGATGGAGGTGGAGACACTCCTTCAGGTATACTGGGCTGAGGCCGTTTAGGGCTTTAAAGGTCAATACCAACACTTTGGAGGCAGCTGCCAAGACCATATAACACCTGTCCTGAATGACCTACATTGGCTCCCAGTACGTTTCCAAGCACAATTCAGTCACCAGTCTAGTTGCCGCATTCTGGATTAGTTATAGTTTCCGGGTCACCTTCAAAGGTAGCCCCACGTAGAGCGCATTGCAGTAGTCCAAGCGGGAGATAACCAAAGCATGCACCACTCTGGCGAGGCAGTCCGTGGGCATGTAGGGTAGATGGCCCTTGTGATCCCTTCCCACTAATTAACTATGATTCATGACAAATTATCTAAATTTTCTAATCAGACCACCTAGCCCTTGCAGGATTGGCCCACTAGGATGTTGTTTTTTTGGCAGATGCCACCTCCACAACCTTTCCCCAGCCTGATGTCATTTGACACCTTTCCACAATACTGAGCTGATTTCCAAATTCAACTTTTTATATGTTTTTTTTTAATTAAAAATGTGGTTTCATGTATAATTGTTGTAAGCTGCTCTGACGTTTATTAACTTATTTATTCATAAAAATATTTGCATGCTGCTGTGTTGTTGTTGTTTTAAGAAAATCAAAGCGGTTTACAGCAATGAAACATAAAAACCATACAGTAAAACTATTTAAAAGGTTTAAGACAGCTACCAGTTAACCCTTGCGGAAGGATGTATTCCTAATCATAGGCCAGGGGGAATAGAAAAGCTTTTAGCAGGCATTTAAAAGTTGCCTGCTGAATCTCTAGTGGCAGAATGTTCCACAGGACTGGGCCGATGACATTGTTTGTTTTTAAATTTATTAAATTTATATACCGCCCTTCATCAAGAAATCCCAGGGTGGTTCACAGAATGAAACACAAGATAAAACACAAGTAAATAATTAAACTGAAACATCAAAACAATAACCACCACCCTTGTTGTTGTCAAACGATCCTCACCAATTCAGTGAACAAAGCACAACTCTTTGGCAGATGACCTCAATGCTTGAACTGGGATACAATGGTACCTTGGGTTAAGTACTTAATTCGTTCCGGAGGTCTGTTCTTAACCTGAAACTGTTCTTAACCTGAAGCACCACTTTAGCTAATGGGGCCTCCTGCTGCCGCTGCACCTGAAGCACTATTTCTGGGTTAGCGGAGTCTGTAACCTGAAACGTATGTAACCTGAAGCGTATGTAACCCGAGGTACCACTGTATAAGGATTCAGCCTTTGTAAATTAGCACAAGAAACTTGAACCTGGCTCAGTAGTAGATGGGCAGCTTTTTTAAAGAATGGTGTCACGGCAAGAAACTCCAGTCAACGGTCCGGCTGCCACGTTTTGCACCATTATTGTGAATGGCATTATAGAAATCTTTTTATATGGATAAATGCCAACGCTGCTAACCACCACAATTGCCTTTCCCCCTCTGCTCTAGGCCCCCCAGAGCCCGGCGTCTTTCTGGAGACAGCGATTCCTCAGCGTCCTCCGCGCAGAGCGGCACTTTGGGAAGGCGGCACAATGAAGATGGCAGCAGCAACGGCCCAGCACTCAGGAAGGAGCCTGGGCGGCGGCTGGGCGAAGGGACCAGCCCTCAGGCCCACGCCAGCCCCAAGAGGCAGCCGGCCAGCCGCAGCCAGTCACGAGACCGGGTGGACTTGCCAAGGCCATCTCTGGCGCCCCGGAGGACTGAGGCGGAAGAACGCGGCCGCCCCCGGATGGCCAATGGGCACCTCAAGCCGTCCGTGCAGCAGAGCCCTCGCCCACGGGCACGAAGCCAGGGGAGGCCCAGCGGGGAGCCCACCGTTCTGGTCATCAGCCGAGGTAAGGACGGGCAGCACTCTTGGGTGCGGGCCGAAGACCCCAAGGAGAGGCCCGGGGGCTCTGGAAGAAGCACCCCCAGGACCAAGAGCCCAGCCAGGTGGGCGCCAGGGACGCCGGTGGGGTCTCGGAGCCCGGCGCTCGCTAACCGCAGGGGGTCTCTCCCCGCCACGAAAACGCCAGACCCCCGGCCGCGGACGCCGCCTCCCTCGGCCTGCGGAACTCTGAGGCAGAAGCAGCCAGCTTTGGGGGGATCCCGCGGGGCCACGAGGCAGCAGCCCCGGCCTGGCGGGAGCGGGCACTCGCAGCAGCCCTCAGACAGTTTAGGACGGGAGCTGGAAGAACTGGCTCACACCTTCCGGACCCCTCTGCGCCTGGACCCCAGCCAGGAGCAGCAGCTGTTCCGGCGACTGGAGGAAGAGTTCCTGGCCAACTCCCAAATGATGGGCCTGGTGGTGGATGGGGAGCCAGAGCAGTTAGAGCCCCTGGGCCGGGCCTGCGACGGCCCCCGCCTCCTGCAAACCACCCCAGATCAAGGAGCCGCCGACTCGGCCTACTGCTCCTCCAGCTCGTCCTCGTCGTCCCTCAACTTCTTCAGCAAGTACGGCCTCCCAGGCGAGGCGAAAGACGAGCCCAAGAGGAATGCTGCCTCCCAGAGGCCGGGGGTCCCCGAAGCGGGCACCGTGGTGCCCCCCGACTTCCACAACGGCTCGGCCGACACCTGCGAGCTGTGGGACTCGCCAGTGCCTCTGGAGCGAGCCACACGCTGGAGGAAGCCAGCTCTGTCCAGCTCCTCGGACGAGAGCAATTGCTACGTCTGCCTGAATGACCTGCAGGAGGTCCAGGAAGGGGCGGAGCTTCCCGAGCCTCTGACGGACAGCCCGTGGGGCATCACGGAGGCGGCTGATTCGGACCTGGGCTCTCCGCCCCGCGAGGCCGCCGAGGGGTCCGCTCCCTGCGAGGAAGTCGTGCTGCGCCCGAAGTCGTCCCTCAAGAAGCCTGACCGTGTGCCTTCCATCTACAAACTCAAACTGCGCCCCATGATAAAGCCTCGCACCGACTCCCAGCCGGACAAGACCCCTTCGAAAATCCCCACGCCCCTCAGCTACAAGGCAGCAGGGGTGGGCAAGTCTCCAGCAGGGGGCGCCTCGCCCAAGGGCAGCCCTTCCAAGCGCCCTCCAGAGCAGTACCGACCCTGGGCAGCCTTCCACAACGTATTCGCCTCCCTTGTGGAGCCTTCCCATGGCCCGGCGGAGTCTGGGGTGGCCGACGAGGGCGCCTGGGCATGAAGGGTGCCAGAGGGCATCCGGCTGCCTCTTCTCTCCTTCCTGGCTGCTTCAGTTGCCCAGCCTTCCTTCCCCCGTCCCTCGGGCACTGTTCCTTCGGTGACCTCAATATTGCTGCTGTTCTGAACGGATTGTGTGGGTGCAGATGCCTTTAATTTCTAAGGTGGTTCTTCCATTGGGGTTTGGTTTTTAATTATGGCTGGAGAGTGGCATGGCTTCGTAGCAAATTTGTGTGTATGTGGGTGTGGGTGTGAGAGAGAGAAGCTTTCAGGGGAAAGTCTTTGGACACTGGATAACACAGCGAGGAGCTTCTGACGTGGTCCGATATTCGCTCGCATCGGCCGTTGTAAAATTCTTTTGAGTCTGCTTTGATCGCCTTCCACCTCCTTCCCCAGTCTTCCAATTCGAGTAGCACTTTTGACCTCTAAACCTCTTGCTCCCTTCTCATGTAACCCCTGCCTCAGCTTTGACATCCTTGGGCAGCTTCCCCTTGGGGATGTTTTAAAAAGGCGCCTTCCCAGCTGAGTGGACGCTATAGACCCTTGGGAGTCTTGCAAATAGTGGTGACTCAAAGTGGGAAGGTGCTTAATGTGCACAGGATGGGGGAGGCCCCACACAGAGACTGGGGGAGCCTCTCCCCACTAGGCGAGCTGACAGCGTTTTCTGCAGATTATCTATTTTTTAAATGAGTCGCGCTTTTGGAGAGAGAGGGTCTCGCTGAAGTCTTGCACATGAATTCCTCTTCAGACAGACCCTCTCGGCGTCCTGGGATCTGGGCCGTTAAGACTCCTGTCCCCTCAACCAGACCAACCCCCTGCCCCCCCCCAATGTACTGTAGGTGTGTTTAAATAATCTATGCATATTTATATAAATACAACAGAGTGTGTCCGCTCGCCTCCTGAGCGCTGCCTCCCGTATAGTGCCCGCCTTCCGACCCCACGAATGTAGCTAATTGAACTGACCCGCGAGCTCTCGGAACCCAGAAAGTAAAAAAAAAAGAGGACAAATCATGTGTTTTGACTCTGTGCCTTTATTGCAGAAGTGTGAAGATGGGTGGATGTGAACCGGTCCCAGGTGTGTGTCTCTCCCCCCCCCCCCCAACTAGAGGTAGGCAACATGTTGCCCTCCAGATGTTGCAGAACTGTTCCTAACCATTGTGCATGCTTCCCGCTGAAGTTGATTTATTTAATTTCGTAAAATTTACTGCTTGGTTGTTCAGCCACCCAAGAAACCACAACGTGGTTTAAAAAAACGATAAAAATAGTCATACAGACTTAACGACAATGATTTAAGGCTTTCGAAAAGTTAAAAAGCAATAGACTAAAAGCAGATTAAAACTCTTGCCAACTTTCTAAACGGCTGGGTGGGTGGGGTTGTCTAAAGGAGAACATTTTTTTAGCAGGTGGCGAAAAGAATACAACGAACAGCCCCTGACTGAAATCAAGAGGCAGGGAGTTCCCAAGGTGCACTTTCTTACAGATACAGAACGGGTATTACGTGGCGCATGTAAGAGTGCCAGCCCTGATGGGACTTGGGAGTACAACTACCTTTGGGTGGTAGATCAAGCATTGCCATTGGCTGAGATCCATTGCTCAGGAGCATTTGAGAAGACGTTATCACCTGATGCCCTGCCAGTCCCGCCCCCCCCTGCCAAAAAACCCTGGCACCACAATTTGCAAGCAAGACATAACAAGGGACCTGGTTGAGGATGCTTTATAGATGGTCCAGTATTGCACCGCTGGAATGGGGAGCCCTTCCTTGGAGACTGTGTTAAACAGATGATCAGTGTCTTGCAAAAGAAAGGGAGGCTGGTGTAGAAGACCCTTGTGTGCTGTAGCCTCTGGCCCAGAGATGATGGTGGCAGCTTTGGAGAAAGGGGGCAAGGGGTCCCTGAAACTCTTGAGCCCCCCACCCTGCAAAACATTTGGGGGGGGAATCAAAAGCAAGCCAAACACTTGATCCCAGCCAACAAGAGTTTGATGGGGGAGAATTGTGGCTTTTAACAAACGAGACCTTTTCTCCTCCCACTTGCCCTCGACTCCCGTTTTGTTTTCGCAACACACTAGTCCACATTAGTCACAACTGAGTGCAAAAGCAGCATCGGCCGTTGTCCCAGATTATGAATGAACGTGGCGTCAGCGATTGTGCTATTGGGGTGGTGGTGGTTGTGGACTTGTGATGAATTCCTGAGAAGGCAGGCAGACTTGCGAAACTGGTTCCCTGGTCTTAGATAGGAGGACCCTCCCAGTTGTGTGTGTGTGTGTGTGCGCGCGCGCATGTGTGTGTGTGTTTTCACAGACCTCATCGAAGCCTCTTGAAACCACAGCACGTCTGAGGCTTCCGAGGAGCAAACAGCTCCTTCAAGCATTTTGCATGCAGAGATTTCATACAGGGAAAGAGGACGCATATTTCCTTGCGGCCCTAGCCCAGTAATGCCCACCCTGGCTGGCAGCAGCTCTCCAAGGTTTCAGGCAAGGTTTGTATCTCTCTTTCCCAGCCATACCTGGAGAAGCCGGGGATTGAACCTGCAGCCTTCTGCATGCAAAGCAGATGCTCTACCACTGAGCTATGGCCCAGCAGATGTCTCTGGAGCGTCACATGGGACCACACAAAGGACTGGATCTCATCTATGAGGGCAGAAACAATCACCCAGCTAGCTGAGGTCAGGCCTGAGATGCTGAGAATCCACACGGCTGCTCCTCTGATGCTAGAAGTGGGCATGCAACTGGGCCCCTCTGTGCAAGAGCCCCAAGCCAAAGAATCGATCGGTAGGCTTACAGGACTTGGCAAGTTGCCTGAATGTTGTCCACACTGACCAGCAGTGGCTTTGGGGAAGCAGATGCTCTACAACTCTTGCTCTTGCTTCCTCCCTAAAAATAAATTAAGGTTCTAGTCCTTCCTGTTCTTTGAAAGGGGTGGTAGTGAATTAATTAGGAAACTGCCTTCTGCTTAGCCAACCCAGTGGTCCACCTAGCTCAGTGTTGTCGACACTGACTGGCAGCATCTCTCCAGGGTTTCAGGCAGGGGAGTTTTCCCCAGCGATCCTGCCAGGGATGGAACATGGGGGCAGGTGCTTTGCGCCAGAGCCACAACCTTGGAAATTAGAGGGTCTGGTCTATGCATTTTAAGCGAAGAGTGCCTGCTGCTTATTTCTGGACGCTATACTGGGACATACAGCCATCAAGCCTTCAGCTGCCCACTGGGTCAAGGCTGGCTCCAGGTCAGAGGCCCCACCCTCTGCTGGGCTCACTCTTGAGTCAGTGATTCCCCCAGCAGCTTGGCTTCCTCCTCCCCACAACTGATTACCTGCCTGCAGTGATTGAGTCTGGGGATCCACCTGCTATCTAAAATTTCCCATTGTGTCTAAATCCTTCCCAAGCCAATGGCTGCCCCATGGCATTGTGGGAAAATCAAAATGGCGGAGGGGCTTCTCAGCCACAGGCACCCGCCACCCATGGCAGAAAGCTGGGCTACGTGGATTTTGGCTCGATGGCACCCCAAAACTCCACTCCCCCCCTCCAAGGTGTTCATCTCACCAAGCAGAAACGCCCAGGGATTTCAAGGGGTTACTCCTGCAAACACGGCCCTGGTGGCAGAGATGTGGCCCTCAGCTTCCCACTATGGCTCGAATGTCCGAACCTCTTGGAAAGGTGTTTTTTTGGGGGGGCACCCCATTGCAGAGGATTGGGCTAGACGACCCTCCAGGCTCTGCAATTCCAGTGTTCGGTGAGTCCGCCCCCTTGTGGCCGGCAGGGTCTCCTCACATCAGGCTGCACCTGTTCCTGTGCAGCGCCCCCTGGAGGCGCATGGCAGAGTGGTTGTTCCTGCAGCCTCGGGCCAAGACGCTGCAGAGGAGCTCCTTGAAGAGGAGGATGATGTGCCAGTTGAACTTGGCCGAGCACTCCATGTAGCCGCACTTCCAGCTCTTCTTGACCAGCAGCGAGAGGGCCCGGCGGGGGGAGAAGCGCTGGCGCTGCAGGTCCCGCTTGTTCCCCACCACAATGATGGGGGCTTCGCCACTGCTGCTCGCCCTAGGAGAGGAAGAGGGATCCCAAGTTCAGAGAGTAGAGAAAGAAGGTCAGAGTGATGCACAGTCTCTCCCCAGCCTGGGGCCCTCCAGAAATTTTGGACCTTAACTCCCATCAGCCCCAGCCAAGTGGTAGTCCAAAATGGCCCTGCTGGCTGGGGCTGTTGGGAATGGTAGTCTAAAGTAGCCATGCTGGCTAGGGATGATGGTAATTGTAGTCCAAAGTGGCCATTCTGCCTAGAGATGATGGGAATTGTAGTCCCAAGTGGCCTTTCTGCCTAGGGATGATGGGAATTGTAGTCCAAAGTGGCCATTCTGACTAAGGATGATAGGTATTATAGTCCCAAGTGGCCTTTCTGCCTAGGGATGATGGGAATTGTAGTCCAAAGTGGCCATTCTGACTAAGGATGATAGGTATTATAGTCCCAAGTGGCCTTTCTGCCTAGGGATGATGGGAATTGTAGTCCAAAGTGGCCATTCTGGCTAAGGATGATAGGTATTATAGTCCCAAGTGGCCTTTCTGCCTAGGGATGATGGGAATTGTAGTCCAAAGTGGCCATTCTGGCTAAGGATGATAGGTATTATAGTCCCAAGTGGCCTTTCTGCCTAGGGATGATGGGAATTGTAGTCCAAAGTGGCCATGCTGGCTAAGGATGATGGGAGTTGTGGTTCAAAATGGCCATGCTAGCTGGGGCTTATTTTCCCCATGCAAATAGCTGTGGATATTTGAAAGTGGGACTGGGCTTCTTTAAGGCTGCAATCCTAACCCCACTTACCTGGGAATAAAACCCACGCTGAGTTCAATAGTAGGACTTCCGAGTAGTCACGTTGCACCACCAGATGAGTGGTGGTGTGTTTACTCAGAAGTAAATCCCACTGAATTCCCCGAGACTGATCCATACGAGAGGTGGGTTGAGGACTGCAGCCTCACTCTGGAGGGAAAAGCAGCTTTCCTGATTCTGTGCTCCCCCCGCCCCCCGCCAAATCCACCCCCTCCTCTCCCATCCCTTCTGCTCACCTGTTCTCCTGGATCTGCTGACGGATCATTTTCACATACTCAAAGCTTTCTGGGCTGCAGATATCATACACCAGGACGTAGGCATCAGTGTTCCTCAGCCCTCGGGATTTCAGGTCTGACCACTCCTGGTGGGCGAGAGGAAAAGATGGGGAAAGCTGGTGCAACGAAAAAGGGACATTGTCACTCAGCTGCATTGTGCAGAGTCAGGCCCATGGGTCCATCCAGCTCACTATTGTCAACACTGACTGGCAGTAGCTCTCCAGGGTTTCAGAGAAGGACCTTCTCCCAGCCCTATTTGGAGATGGTGGGGATTGAACCTGCCTGCAAAGCAGAGGCTCTGTCACCGAGGTACATCCCTGTCAAATTTGTATCCAGATATAGAACAGGTAGGGAACCATTTTCATCCTGATGCCAACCTTCTCAAAGTTAATGATAACAAAAATAGCTATAATAACTTATATTACTACCACTATTAATTACATTTATTCATTTCTTGCCCCACTTTATTTTGTAAGTATGGAGCGAGTTCATAAATGTATTACAGTGGTACCTCGGGTTACAGACGCTTCAGGTTACAGACTCCACTAACCCAGAAATAGTACCTCGGATTAAGAACTTTGCTTCAGGATGAGAACAGAAGTTGCGCAGTGGTGGCGCGGCAGCAGCGGGAGGCCCCATTAGCTAAAGTGGTGCTTCAGGTTAAGAGCAGTTTCAGGTTAAGAACGGACCTCCAGAACTAATTAAGTTCTTAACCCGAGGTACCACTGTATTATTATTATTATTTATTGAATTTATATACCACCCTATACCCGGAGGTCTCAGGGCGGTTCACAGAAAAGATCAACATAAAAGCCACAATATTTCAAAATAAAAACAACAACCCAATAACACCCCCCCCAAAAAAAGAGCTGCATTTTAAAAGGGTATAGGATGTCAAACAGATCAACCAAAGGCCTGGTTAAAAAGGAATGTTTTTGCCTGGTGCCTAAAGGTGAATAATGAAGGCACCAGGCGAACTTCCCTGGGGAGAGAATTCCACAGATGGGGAGCCACTGCAGAGAAGGCCTGTTCTCATGCTGCCATCCTCCAGACCTCTCGAGAAGGAGGCACATGAAGGAGGACCTCAGAAGATGATCTCAGGGTCCAGGTAGGTTCATATGGAAAGAGACAGTCCTTGAGATATTGTGGTCCTGGGCCATTTAAGGCTTTATAGGTCAAAACCAGCACTTTTAATTGGGACCGGAACCTAATTGGTAGCCAGTGCAGTCAGACCAGGATCGGTGTAAATGATGCCGAGTACTGTGTCCAGTTCTGGGCACCACAGTTCAAGAAGGACACTGACAAACTGGAACGTGTCCAGAGGAGGGCAACCAAAATGGTCAAAGGCCTGGAAACGATGCCTTATGAGGAACGGCTAAGGGAGCTGGGCATGTTTAGCCTGGAGAAGAGGAGGTTAAGGGGTGATATGATAGCCATGTTCAAATATATAAAAGGATGTCACATAGAGGAGGGAGAAAGGTTGTTTTCTGCTGCTCCAGAGAAGCGGACACGGAGCAATGGATCCAAACTACAAGAAAGAAGATTCCACCTAAACATTAGGAAGAACTTCCTGACAGTAAGAGCTGTTCGACAGTGGAATTTGCTGCCAAGGAGTGTGGTAGAGTCTCCTACTTTGGAGGTCTTTAAGCAGAGGATTGACAACCATATGTCAGGAGTGCTCTGATGGTGTTTCCTGCTTGGCAGGGGGTTGGACTCGATGGCCCTTGTGGTCTCTTCCAACTCTATGATTCTATGATTCTATGATGCTCAAACCGTCTTGCTCCAGTGAGCAACCTGGCTGCTGAATTCTGCACTAGCTGAAGTTTCCAAACCATCTTCAGAGGCAGCCGTACATATAAAGCATTTCAGCATTATAACCTTGAAGTTACCAGAGCATAGACAACAGTAGTTAAGCTATCCCTGTCCACATAGGGGCGTAGTGGGGCCAGCAGCCAAAGCTGATGGAAGGCACTCTGGGCCACTGAGGCCACCTGAGCCTCGAGCGATAGCAAAGGGTCTAGGAGTACCCCCAAGCTACGAACCTGCTCCTTCAGAGGAAACATAATCCCATCAAGAGCAGGCAACTTCCCAGCCATCTGGTCTAGACATAAAATGTCTTAAAGCAACTTATGATTCTGAAAGCATACTGGGAAAGTTTCAAACAACATTAAAAGAATAAAAGCACATTACAGTGGACACTCGGGTTGCGAATGTGATCCGTGCGGGAGGCACTTTCGCAACCCGCAGCATTCGCAACCCACAGAGCTGCGTCTGCGCACATGAGGCTTGTGATTAGGTCTTCTGCGCATGCTCGAACACCAAAACCCGGAAGTAACCCATTCCGGTACTTCCAGGTTTTGGCGTGTCCGTAACCTGAAAAAACGCAACCTGAAGTGTCTGTAACCCGAGGTATGACTGTATTTATGTTAAGTGCTCATCCTGCAATATGATAGAAAAGGACAAATCCTACCCCACCCTGCTAAAAGATGAACATAACAGGCTACAGGTAGGTAGCCATGTTGGTCTGCCGTAGTCGAAACAAAATTAAAAAATTCCTTCCAGTAGCATGAAAGCTCATACCAATAACAAACTTAGTTGGTCTCTAAGGTGCTACTGGAAGGATTTTTTGAATTTTGTTTCAACAACAGGCTATGGTGTTATTGCACCTTATCATTCCAATTAAGAACCAACTGCCTGGGTCAAGAGGGCCATTGCCCAGTGCCTAAAATTTGATGATGACAATGCCCGGCAGGCACATTTCTCTGGGGAAAGTGTTCTGCAGCCAGGGGGCCACCACCCTCCCCACCTCCACCTGCATGTGTCAGTGGTAAAAAGGTAAAGGGACCCCTGACCATTAGGTCCAGTCGTGACTGACTCTGGGGTTGCGGCGCTCATCTCGCTTTATTGGCTGAGGGAGCCGGCGTACAGCTTCCGGGTCATGTGGCCAGCATGACTAAGCCGCTTCTGGCGAACAAGAGCAGCGCATGGAAACGCCGTTTACCTCCCCGCTGAAGCGGTACCTATTTATCTACTTGCACTTTGACGTGCTTTCGAACTGCTAGGTTGGCAGGAGCAGGGACCGAGCAATGGGAGCTCACCCCGTCATGGGGATTCGAACTGCCGACCTTATAATCAGCAAGTCCTAGGCTCTGTGGTTTAACCCACAGCGCCACCCACGTCCCTTGTGTCAGTGGTAGGTGGAGCCAGAAGCAAAAGTGGGCGGGGCAGTATCTTGCAGCAGCAGCACACCGCCTCCCTAACTTAAGTCCATCTCCATCTTTAGATCTCCCTTCGGTCTCACCTACTGGAAAGCACAGGCAGGGCCTCCACATCAACTGAAGTCAACTGTGAAATGCAATTAGCGGCTTGCTGAAGCTCAGAGGATGGGATGAAAACCAAAGCGTTTATTTTTAACCCAGATAGTAATAATGAAACACCATGAAACTGGGGAGCCAGGAGCGCTGGGGGCCGATGACAATCATGTCTTCTTTTCCTGAGGCTGCCACTCATTTCTGGAGCCTGAACATTTATTTCCAGTCAAGGAGATCATCTCCTGAAGGGTCCCTGCCCTGCACACCTCAGATGAATGTGTCATGGAATGCTACTCAATATTGATCCAGAGCAGATTCCAATGTGTAGTTAGTAAAAAGTTAAAACACGTTGCAGGATTCCCCGAAAAATAGCCCAGAGGCAGTTGTATTTCATCCAGCAGCACTTTAATGCTACTGAAGGCAAATGAGCATAATGGTCACAAATATAATAATAATAATAATAATAATAATAATAATAATAATAATAATAATAAATTTTATTATTTATACCCCCTCATCTGGCTGGGTTTTAGGATTGGCACTGTCCATAAGAAATCCAGTTGCAGCAGACTTAACTTAAACTTACGATAACTTATAATAAGTCTAAACCTTAACACTAAGCATACTACGTACAGACCACCACACCAGAAGGAAAAGAGATAGAAAGAAAGAGAAACCCAGGATCCTTCTGGCCTTACTTTTATAGTCAGCATGACTTTGACAGAAAGGATAAAAGAACCAGTTCCAGCCAGCTGTACTCAGCTTCTCTGAAGGTATAACCCAAACGTCATGAACCTTCTGTTTGCTTCTTTCACACAGAGAAGCCTCCAGAACCCCCTTGAACTAATTAGAATAGGAAAGATCACGTCAGATCAATACTTTCTGCACTAAGAAATGCAAACTGTCAGAACGGATGTCAGGGAACGTGGAGCCTCTGCTTTTGGACGAAGGGTTTATTTTATTTCTTTATTTCATCTACATCCCACCTTTTCCTCCAAGGAGCTAATGGTGCTATACATGGTCATCCGCCTCCTTTAATCCCCACAACAACCCTGTGAGGTAGGTTTGACTGAAAGGCGGTGATTGGCCCAAGGTGGAGATTTGAACCCCAATCTCCCAGGTCTTAGTTCAACACTACAAAGGCTCTTGTTCAGGACTATATATTTTTCAGACCTGTGTGTGTGTTCATTCCCCTCCAGGCAACTTTCCAGCAGCCACCCAATTGGTGGGCAGAGCAATGGGGGTGAATTTCACCTTCGTACATAAGGCTAGTTTCTACGAATGCTCGCCCACCCCCCCTCTCTGCCCTCCATCTAGGAAAGCAAAAGGCATCATCAGAGCTCAAGGGCACATTCCAGCCTTGCAGAAACTCTCAAGGAGGGTGCAAAGCAGGGCTGGTGAGAGGACGTGGCCTGGAGAGAGCAGGTGTGGCCTGGTAAGAGTCCCAAGGTCCAGATGCAGAGGTCTGAAGGTCCACATTTGACCTCTGCATCTAAAGTCCCACATGCCTAAATTAGATCAGTATCATAGTGTTACACACCACATTAAAGGTAAAGGTAAAGGCACCCCTGCCCGTACGGGCCAGTCTTGCCAGACTCTAGGGTTGTGCACTCATCTCACTCTAGAGGCCGGGAGCCAGCACTGTCCGCAGACACTTCCGGGTCACGTGGCCAGCGTGACAAAGCTGCTCTGGTGAACTGGCACAAGAGCAGCACATGGTACGCCATTTACCTTCCCGCTAGAAAGCGGTACCTATTTATCTACTTGCACCCAGGGGTGCTTTCGAACTGCTAGGTTGGCAGGCGCTGGGACCGAACGACGGGAGCGCACCCCGCCATGGGGATTCGAACCGCCGACCATACGATCAGCAAGTCCTAGGCGCTGAGGTTTTACCCACAGCACCACCCGCGTCCCCACACACCACATTAATCTCTATTAATAGTGTGAAATCCCAGGGGCTGCAGACACACTTAAGAGGGTCTGTATTCCCTTTTGGGACAATGAGGCACAACAAAGGCTGTGGTGTCTTTAAGATATATGGTTTTATATGTGCATACATATACATATACATGAAGGTAAAAACGGGGGTGGACCCCTGGACGGTCAAAGGTGACTATGCGGTTGCAGCGCTCATCTCGCTTTCAGGCCAAGGAAGCCGGCGTTTGTCCACAGACAGCTTTCCAGGTCATGGACCAGCAAGACTAAACCGCTTCTGGTGCATGGAGGACTGTGACAAGTGCCAGAGCGCATGGAAACGCCGTTTACCTTCCCACCACAGTGGTACCTATTTATCTACTTGCACTGGCATGCTTTCGAACTGTTAGGTTGGCAGAAGCTGGGACAGAGCAACAGGAGCTCACTCCATTGCAGGGATTCAAACCGCCAACCTTCTTAATTGCCAAGCCCAAGAGGCTCAGTGGTTTAGATCACAGTGCCACCTGTGTACACACACACACAAATACATACACACACTGCTATTTTTCTAGAAAAAGAGGTGCTGGAGCTCACCACAAACTCCTCCCTTGTTCCCCACCTGAAAGGGGCTGGAGCTGAGCTCCAGTGAGCTCCAGCTGGGGGCGGAAAGGGCTCTGCATATATACAACCTGCACCTAGATGAGGGGATTGCAGAGCAGTCACATCCTATGAGGGTCTGGCTTCCCCCATAAAGGCAGCATTGGATTCAAAGGACAGCAAGAAGCCCCCTTTTGTGTCTCTGATCTAGGGGTTCCTGAACCTTGCTTCTGCCAGGCCTAATCAAAAGGTACTGTCTCCCTACAGTTCCACCTCCTTTTGTCCGCTTAGAATTTAATTCCCACTTCCAAAACCCCTCTCCCTTCTCTCTCACTGAAACAGCCACCTGCTCCTCTGGAACCAATGACCGACCTTTGTCACGCTGTGGCCAAAACATCTGTAGAGCACGTGACAAAAGAAGCTTGCTTGCAATAGGGTGTTGCTCATGCCCCATAATTACACAATAGGAGCTTTGCTCGATGAGGCCAATGGCCATTCTAGTCCAGCATCCTGTTCTCACAGTACTTAGCCAGATGCCCCAATGGGAAACTTTTAAGCAGGACCCAAGCCCAAGAGCAACTCTCCTGTGGCTTCCAGCAGCTGGTATTCAGAAGCATCACTGTCTCCAACCATCTTGGCCATCGTCTTTTAAAGCCATTGTGACATCTGGCCACCACTGCTCCTGTGGCAGTGAGTTCCATAGTTTAACCAGGCAGGGGTTGGACTAGATGACTCTTGGGGTCCCTTCCAGCTCTACCATTCTAAGGACTTTCTTTTATCTGTCTTGCATCGCCCAAAATTCAGCTTCATTGGATGTCCACCAGTTCTAGCATTATGAGAGAGGGAGAAAAACTTCCCCAATATCCACTTTCTTTAGGCCAACTTGCCTCTCACGGGGCGGAAGTAAATAGACATGAGGACTAGTTCCATCTTTCACCTGCATCTCATCTGCGATGCTTTAAATGTGCCTGACCCTAAAGAAAGCTTTCCTGTTTTTGTTCTCATCTCCCATCTCCCTTATTTTCTGTCTTCTTTCAATTCCACCCACATTCTGCATCTTCAGAACTGGCCTTCCACCAGAACTCACATCTTGCCCCTAAGTGAAGATGGGTCATCTGCAGGGTGGGTGTGGCTGTGCGGGTTAGCCTACATTTTCATCAGCAGCCAACACAAACTCTTCCCTTTGGCTTACTATTTAAGGATTCTTAAAAGCCAGAGCGGGGAGATGGGAAGCTTTGAGAAACAGCTTGAGTGTTGGAGGAAAGTGCCAAAAATTGAAGAACCAAGTTAACTTCACCCCCACCCCCCTTTCTATTACATTATTTTTGGACCGGCAGTCAAATCCCACAGACATGAAGAGAACTGTTGTTACTATTTCTGCACAATTTTGCCTCATTCTGCTAGCTATGGGGGAGATGCAATGTGGGCATTGTAAGTCCCACTTGGCTGTCTCCTTTCAGCTGCACATCTGGCTTCCAATATTTCACCAGACCAAACTCACACACTTTCAAGCCAGATTGCAAGGGCAGTGGGGACTGGGGAGATGTTGTGCCTGTGAGCATCATGCCTCCCTGCCTAAGCCAGGCAGAAGGGTGGCGCTGTGGTCTAAACCACTGAGCCTCTTGGGCTTGCCAATCAGAAGGTCGGTGGTTCAAATCCCTGCAACAGAGTGAGCTCCTGTTGCTCTGTCCCAGCTCCTGCCAATCTAGCAGTTCAAAAGCACACCAGTGCAAGTAGATAAATAGGTACCACTGTGGTGGGAAGGCAAACGGCATTTCCATGCTCTCTGGTTTCTGTCACGGTGTTCCGTTGCACCAGAAGCAGTTTGGTCATGCTGGCCACATGACCCAGAAAGCTGTCTGTGGACAAACACCGGCTCCCTTGGCCTGAAAGCAGAGATGAGTGCCGCAACCCCATAGTCACCTTTGACTGGATTTAACCATCCAGGGGTCCTTTACCCTTACTTTCCCCCCCGTGGGCTTTAGGAAGGAGGCACCAGGCTTTAATTCTTTAATACTCTAATTTTCCAGGAGCATTTAAGGGACTAGCCTAGTCCTCCTGGTCCACTGACAGCACACCACTGGTTGCAACAAATTAAAATAATAAAACCAATTGCGATCAGAAGAATAAGGTGGGTCCTGCACTTCAAGTGTCAAAGGCCTGGGTAAAAGAGATGCATTTTCAGCATATGGAGAAAACTGTACTGTGCAGGTGCCAAGACACCTTCTGCGGAGAGGGAATTCCACCTCTTAGGAGCTCCCACAGAAAATGCATAAGGACTAGAGGCATTCATTGTTGTTTGAAAATGTGAAATGTGAGATAGTCGAAAATCATAATGGACACGTCTATCAACAATCTTCTTTAGCCTGGGTCCCTGGAGTGGAATATCCATGTTCGGAGGCAATGTGAGTTGGGTTCCAGAAGATGGTGACCAATGGCTTCCTGCCCTTTCCCCTTCACTCCAGTGGAACTGCTGGATATGCACTGTCCTAAATATGGACCTGACTTACATACAGCAGAGCACAGGGCCTTGGTGTAAAATCAGACCTAATGCCTTGCAAGGAGAGTGGAGTTCTCCAACTCACCCAGCCAGCTAAGCAAGCACATTTTACTCCTGCCCTGTGCTGCCTCGCAGGAGAGTTTAGGAAAATGCTTACAGCAAACCTTTCCTGACCTAGTGCAATCCAGGTGTTGCGGACTACAGTTCCAATCAGCCCTGGCCAGACATGAAGGAACGTGTTGCCTAACAACATCTGGTGGGCTTGAGTTTGCCACTCCTGGGGAAAAACCACAGTGTTAAGTAACAAAACGAAGCAAGCTTGGGTATGCTGTCCCAATGGTAGAGGTAGAATATAGCTGTGGTAGCTGGTGGCCATTAATTGCCTTATGCCCCCATGAATTTCTCTAATCCCCTTTTAAAGCCATCCAGGTTGGTGGTCATCACTCCCTGAAAGACTCCCTTCTTCCCTGCAGACCCTCTTAGGTGCTAAGACTGGCAGAGGGAGCTCTCTTGGTTGTTGAACTGCCCTCCGGAGCTGTGATGGGTGGCCCAGGAGAGGGAATTCTGTGGGGGCCTCTAAACTGCGAAATTCCCTCCCTCCCCACAGGGGTGCAACTGGCACCTTCATTAGACACTTTTTGGTGAATGCTGAAGACACACCTCTTCGCCCTGGCTTTGGGTACTTGAGGTGTATCTTTCTATGGTCTGCCTTATTTCTGCAAGTGGTTTCAAATGGTTTTCAATATTGAGCTTTGGTTATTAGGGCGAAGGGCAGGTAATTAATTAATAATCATATGGTGCAGATCACTGGGCTGCTGTCAAGGCAAACTGGATTCTAAATGTGCTCTGATGCACTTTGATTATTTTCACTAGTCTGGTTTTATTACTTAGTATTTTATAATGGTGTTTTAAAATGTGTAAGCCACCTTGAACCCTAGCTTGGGAGAAGGGTGGGATATATAATATAATAGTAAATAATAATAATAATAATAATAATAATAATAATAATAATACGTAGAGTGAATCCCCCAGTTGAACAACCCACACCATATTTCCATCCTACCTAACAGGAGGGCCCCAATCCAATTAGAAAACGAACCAATCTGGCCTCAGCACAGCCACACTGTATCCCACTAGTGATCTGTTGTTCACTTGTAGAATTCACAAGCATAGCCAAATATATTCGGGGGGATGAATTTGGGTTGAGTTGTGGGAGGGTTTTAATAAAAGCCCACCTGAGAGCTGTTTGCTGGGAACGCCGTCAGGTAAGGAAAATCCATAATCTTCATGTCGTACATGTTCCCGTTGAAAATGACCGAAGGCCGGTAGGTACGGCGGCGCTCCGTCGGGCTGTAAGTCTCTGTAAAGTCGTGGTACAAGAACTGACGGATAATGGCCGTTTTGCCCACCTTCGGGGCTCCCAGGACAGCCACCGACAGAGTCTCCACCATCGTCTTCTTTCAGGACCTCGGATAGTTCCCAAACTCCCGTCCCCCGCAAGCGATCGGAGGAGAGAAGTGTATTAGTCCACGGAGACCTCTGAAGGCGTGGGGGCTGTCTCGGAAGGCGCCCACAGGGTAAGACTTTAGGGCAGAGGCCCGGGACCCCACTCAGAAGCACTAGTAGAAGCCCTCCACCCCTCCACGCAGCGATTTAAAGTAAGTGAAGTAATACCAATTGCCCATTAAAGTAGGGGGGAGGCGGTGACACCATGAAGTCCAGAGTCTAAAATTAGTTCTCTGCACCACTGGGTTGACTTGATGTTGACTTCAGTCGCTCCTCACAGTAAGACATCAGATCCGTGCCGTTGCTTTGAGCCGCAACCCCGCTCACTTCCTTAACGGACCGATTACTATTAATTCATTATGACTGTTGTTTTGCTACTCCGAAAGTCCCCCGGGTCTACAGTCGCTCAGCTGGGTTCTCCTAAGCTCACCTCGTTGAGGGTGGCTCCTCCTCAGCCCGCCTCATCTAGTCTCTCCCCCACCCAAGATCAAAAAGTCCTCCCCCCGCCAACCCTTCCAAGCTCTTCTCAAGTTTGCGTCAATCGAGCTGCTGTCCCGGGAACGCAGGCTGCCGGCTGAGCCGCCCTCAGGTAAAGAGATTTCACGATTCACTGGAGAGATGAACTCACCCAGTCGAGAAAGGGAGAAAGAGGCGACCGGAGCTTGAAGGACAGCCGCTCCGGGATGCCTGGTTGGCCAGCCTGGTCCCCCAACTCCATCCGAATCGAGCTGCTTTGAAGGGCAGCGCGTGTGCCAGCAGCGAGCTGGTCCTCCCCACTTTTTCTGCTCTTCTAATCCAATTGAAAAGGAAGGCGAGAAGTTCCCCCAAATATTGGAGGAGGCTGGGAGACTGAGACGGACAGCTGTCACTCCAGATCCAGACCCGCCCGGTTCAAGATCCTCGCTCCGAAACGGCGCTCAACCTTGAGGAACGGGACGCCAAGCCAGCCTCTGCCCCGCTGGCGCGCAGCCGGCCGGGCATCGCTGCTGCTGCTGCCTGCCCGGCTCCAGCGGCGCCCTCCCGGCCCTGTCCTCATGCTGGACCCTCGCCTCGCCTGCGGATCCCGTCCGCGGCTGCTACCTCTCCTTTCCCGGGCGCCGAAGATGGAGCGGAGCGCATCGCTCCTCTTTCAGCACCCTGGACAGAGCACTGCGGTGCTGCGCGTCCGCCTTTCCCCGCCGCTGCCCGGAGTTCCAAGCTGCGGCAGAAGCAGAAACCCGCTCTATGCCTACTTGGAGAGAGGTCAAGCACGTGAGAAGGGCGAGGCGGGGAAGGAAACGCGCGGGTTGCGTGTGTGTAGGGGAGAGCGCGAGCAGGGGAGGCGCCTCTGCCTGGTGGAGGCTGGAAATCTGTCGGTTAAGCAATCCAGCGCGGGAGAGGGAAGGGTAGGACGACGAGCTATGTGGGAAGAGCGAGAAGGAGCGGGGGTTTGCGTTGCATCTTCTCTCTCTCTCCATCCCGCCCCCCTCCTCACTTCCCAGGGATGCAGAAAATGTGACTTCATAGTTCGCCGCTACAATGCAGCCTTCCTTATCCAGACGCGCAGCAGAGTTCAACTGAGGAGCAATTTCAAGGCATCCGAGTCTCTTTTGTGGAGCTACCCGGGTCCTGGGGCGTCCCTTCTAGTAAGGAACGGGAGGGAACGTATAAAAAGTTGCCTTTGTCTTCCGAACTTAAGTGTACCAAATGGTGAGTCATCCGGCACTTCCCGGAAAAGGCTCGAGGTCTTGACGAGCTGCAAATGTATTTACACTTAATGTGACTACGAGGCAGGTGATTTGAAGAGGGAAAGATGGGTAATTGATTGACGGGCCTCATTCACATTCCAGATGGGGGTGGGGTGTTTTCACAAGCAAGGAGTATTATGATTATAATGAACGATAAACATTTGTTTGTTTGTTTGCTGTTGTTAATGACCCGCCCTTCACCTCAAGGTTCCGGGGCAGGTTGCAACAATCAAAACACAATACAGTGGTACCTCGGGTTAAGTACTTAATTCGTTCCGGAGGTCTGTTCTTAACCTGAAACTGCTCTTAACCTGAAGCACCACTTTAACTAATGGGGCCTCCTGCTGCTGCTGCGCCGCCGGAGCACGATTTTTGTTCTCATCCTGAAGCAAAGTTCTTAACCCGAGGTAATATTTCTGGGTTAGCGGAATCTGTAACCTGAAGCATATGTAGCCTGAAGTGTATGTAACCCGAGGTACCACTGTAGTGAAAACAGCTTAGAATCACAGGAATAAGCTGTGTCTCGAAGAAAGCCAGGGTGGTGTAGTGGTTAGAACGTCGGACTAGGAGCTGGGAGATCAGGGTTCGAAATTCCACTCAACCATGAAGCTCACCGGGCGACCTTGTGGGCCAATCACTGCCTCTCAGCCTAACCTGCTGTCTCGTAGGGTTGTTGTGGGGATTAAATGAGGAGAGGGAGAACTATGTACATTACATTGAGCTCCTTGGAGAAAAGTTGTGCTATACTGTGAATGAAATAAATGTACATCAGAAATGTCAAATTGTCTAAAATGCATCCCTTAGTGAAGGTTGTAAATACGAGGGGGCAATTGATCATGATTCATTTTCACCTGAAGTGTACCAGCCAATGCAAGCACTGTACTTTAATTTATTTTAACATTTCTTTTTACTAAAAGAGGAACGCCACCCCTCCCCCGTTTTAAAGAGGAGCATTGTGATCTGCCAGGGAAATTGGGAATTTTAAGTTTGGGCCTGAGTGAATTTCTACTGATCTTACTTTTCTACTATTAAACTTCAGTTTCCTGATGGTTCGATCCATAGAGGGACTATGAGCTTTAGCACTTCCCTTAGTACACAGGAGAAGATGCCTTAATCCCAAGTCATGCCATTGAGCCATTTAGCTCAGTATTGTCTACACTGACTGGCAGCAGCTCGCACGTTTTTAAGTTATTAAGTAATTAGCAAGTGCCAACTGGGACATTAAAAAGAAAAAAAGACTTCCAGCTATGCTGGAGGCAGATGTGTATGTCTCCATTCTAACCTCAGGGGGGCAGTGAAGATATAAACCTCACAGTTCTGCAGTCTTCATTATGAGAATTGGGCTCCTTTGCACCTCTGATGGAGGAAGCTTCCAGACGGTCACTATTTGGGGGGTGAGATTAAGTCACATACCGGTACTTGTGAATCCAGGTTGAGCCATGGAAATAGATTTGGAGCTCTTAGGGAAACCCACCCCAACTCAAAGAGTGTATGCAGAGCATAACTATCATGGCTAGTAGCCATGGATGGACCTCTCCTCCATGAATTTGTCTAATCCTCTTTTAAAGGTCGGTGGCTATTTCTTGTGGAGGTGAGTTCCACAGTTTAACTATGCACTGCATGAACAAGTCCTTCCTTTTATCTGCCCAGAATCTTCCAGCATTCAGCTTTCATTGGATGCACATTAGTTCTAGTGAAGCAAATCAGAGTGAATGCTTGTTATACAAGCCAGCGTCATCTAATCACCCTTCATTGAATACTCAGTAAATAGGTTGTCTCAAGGTGCCCTTGGTTAAAGGAGAGCACAGGAACCTAGGAACCCTGTCTTATACAGAGTCGGACCACTGATCCATTTAGCTCAGGATTGTCTGCAATGATTGACAGCGGCTCTCCAGGGTTACAGGCAGGAGACATTCCCAGTTTTATCTGGAGATGTTGAGTCTTGAACCTGGGGCTATCTGCATGCAAATCATGTTCTCTGCCTGTGAGCTATGATCCTATTGCTTTAAAAGAAAATGAAGGTACTAGTCCACATAGGGTAAGTGGAAACACAGGGGGCTGCCTTATATCAGCTCAGTATTGTTGACACTGACTGGCAGTGAGTCTC
Organism: Podarcis liolepis; assembly: GCF_965112155.1. Taxonomy (NCBI): domain Eukaryota; kingdom Metazoa; phylum Chordata; class Lepidosauria; order Squamata; family Lacertidae; genus Podarcis; species Podarcis liolepis. Next base: position 24,911,294 of record NC_139566.1, on the reverse strand, counting down.
CAAGGTTTCAGGCAAGCAGTCTTTCCCAGCCCTTTCTGGAGATGCCATTGGAGATCAAACCTGGGATCTTCTACATCAGGGGTCTGCAACCTTTAAGACAAAAAGAGCCACTTCCGAAGAAAAAAAAACTGGGAGCCGCAAAACTCGTCATTATAAAAATAATTTTTTTGTCACTTTTTTATTATTTCTTTGTTTGACCCCTCAGAATTACTCCTCCTCATAGAAATAAACGTTAAATTAACAAGTTACCTTTGTGTGTGTGTGTGTGTGTGTGTGTGTTCTTCACTCCCCTTCAAAACAGTGACCAGTGTACATGCCCCTTACAATGTAGCGGGCGGGTGGGCGGGCGGGCGGGCGGGAAGGTGACGTCGGAACGGTGCGTGACTAATGCACGCACCGCCCCCATGCGACGTCACAGCCAGCACAGCGCCCGCCACAGTGGGGAGTGTTGGGGCGCACAATGCGCCTCCTCCCCTCGCTAGTATCCGCCCCGGAGCCGCAGCAAAGGTGTAAAAGAGCCACATGCGGCTCCGGAGCCGCGGGTTGCAGACCCCTGTTCTACATGCAAGGCAGATGCTCTATCACTGAGCTAAGAAAAATAGTTCAACAAGAAAAAGTCCCCAAGATAATTATTTTAACGAGGAACGTGCATGACGGCTTGGCCTTGAGTTGATTTAACAGCACAGTTCACTCTGAGATAAGTCTTTAATTTCCCAGCTACATGTTCATAGGACTATAGAAACCAAAGTATATTTGGTGTTCCCACAGCCCGTGAAAATTGTTGTGAGAAAAATAATAGAGTACCCACATCCCCACCGCCAACCAGCTGTTTCTAACAGGAAATCACGACAACTTTCCAGCATTCCCAAGTCTGCTCTGGAAACCCAGCGCAGTGGAATGTGTAGGAGAACAGCTCCCTGCCTTAAGTCTGCTGCTAACGAAATGATTTAATTACCGCAGCTATAAAAAGAAATATCAGCCTTGCACTCAAAACACCCGACTCAGCCTGATTGAGAAATGAGGAGTCTGGCAGGAAGGTGAAGGTCTTAATGAACCACCAAGAACATCGCAACTCTCCCCAGACTTACTGTTTAATATTTGCAAATGTCAGAACATGAGGAGAGCCTGATGGATCAGCCCAGTCGCCCATCCCATCCAGAATTGTGTTCTCAAAATAGCCAACCAGATGCCCCCAATAGGAAACCCTCGAGAAAGACCTGAACACAAGAGCACTCCCCATGCTTACAGTTTCCAGCAACTGGTATTCAGAAGCATTGCTGTGGAGGCAGATCGTAACCATCATAGCTAGTAGCCATCAATAGCCCTCTCCTCCGTGAATCTGTCTGATCCTCTTTCAAAGCTGTCCAAGCTGGTGGCCATCCCTGCCTACTGTGGGAGGGAGTTCCATAGTTTACCGTATTTTTCGCCCTATAGGACGCACTTTCCCCCCTCCAAAAATGAAGGGGAAATGTGTGTGTGTCCTATGGGGCGAATGCAGGCTTTCGCTGAAGCCTGGAGAGCGAGAGGGGTCGGTGCGCACCGACCCCTCTCGCTCTCCAGGCTTCAGGAAGCTATCCGCAAGTCTTGCAAGCCCGGAGAGATGTCCCACTGGCTCGCAAGGCTTGTGGGCAGCAGCCTGCAGCCCCACAAGCTCGGGGGATAGGGGGTGGCGGAGTGCCGCCACCCTGCTATTCCCCAACCTGATCTGGAGGCTGGTGGGGGGGGGAGAGGCAAGCTTGCTTCTCCCCCCCCCCGCCAGCCCCACAAGCTCGGGGGATAGGTGGATGGCGGAGCGCCGCCATCCCGCTATTCCTCGACTTGATCTGGAGGCTGGGGGGGTGGGGTGGAGAAGCAAGCTTGCTTCTCCCCCTGCCAGCCCCACAAACTCGGGGGACAGCGGGGCAAGCTGTCCCTGAAGGCAGAAGAGGGAGACGGAGCGCTCTGTCTCCCTCTTCTAGCTTGGGGATGGCTGCGCAAACCTGGGGGGGAAATAAAAATTTCCCCCTTGATTTCCCCCCCCCCAAAAAAAAACTAGGTGCGTCCTATGGGCCGGTGCGTCCTATAGCGTGAAAAATACGGTAATTAGGCACAGTGGGAGGAAATCCTCCCTTTTACCTGTCCTGAATCTTTCCAACATGCAAGTGGGAGAAGGGCAGTAGCTCATTGGTAGAACATACAGAAGGTCACAGGTTTGATCTGCCACATCTCCTGGTGGGGCTGGGAAGGTCCCATGCCTGAAACCCTGGAGAGCTGCTGCCAGTCAGTGCAGACAATACTGGAGAGAACTGGATGAATGGGAGACTGTTCTACTCCTGTTCCTGCAGGGTAGGGGGTTTAGAGACTGTCACTGACCCCTGTTTTCCAGGTGAGGGTGCATGAAAGAGAAGATTAGAGCAGCTCTGCTGGATCAGTATCCTGTATCCCACAGTGGCCCTTCCGACGGCTCCAGGAAACTTACAGGTGGGGCATGAAGGCAACAGTGCTCCTTTACTGTTACTCAGAAGATCATAAGAAAAATCTGGCTGTTGGATCAGGTTTAGCCATCTGGTACGGCATCCTGTTCTCACAGCGGCCAACCAAATGCAGGACATGAACTCAACAGCCCTCCTTCTGCTTTTGATTCCTCCCAGCCAGAGGCATTCAGAGACATACTGCCTCTCTTGGTGGAGGTAGAACTTAGCTGTTGTGGCTAGTAGCCTTTGAGAGCCTCTATAAATTGGAACTGGACACTGGGCTTACAGAAGGCAAGGCAAAGGTGTTCAAAAGTTGCAGATCGAGTTCCGTCCAAGTCACTTTTTAGGGTGAGCCAGAACTGTATATTTCACGAACTCCCAGCAAGCTACTGCCCAGCACCAGCAGACGCTGCCAAATTAGCCAGCCTCTGGAGGCAAGGGAACAAACAGCCTCATCCAACTTAGCAACCCCAAGTGGGATACAATATCTCCCAATTGGGAAAGACCCTCTGCTGTAGATCCTGAATAGTCCTTGCAGTCAGGGCATAGCCAATTCACAAACTCAGCTTAAAGCTCTTTTTTTTGCCCATGATCTTAATCTCCTGGTCTTCAGGCAGACACATAGCAATGTGTGTGTTTAATATATTTATTGCCTTCCACACATATGCCTCGAGGTGATGCAGAAACCTCAGTAAAACAGCTAAAGGACAGTTAAAAGCTATAGAAAATGACGTCAGATAAATAATTAAGAAAATTCAAAACAGATACCCGGGGAGGCATTCATCCAGCTGGGAATGCTTGCAGAAATGTCTTCAGATGTTCCCAGAAAGTGCAGAGAGGAGACACCTGTTATATCTCAACAGGCATGCTGTTCCATAGCACAAGGCTGTCAGTCTGAAATCTCTGCTCCGGGTTACACTGGAATTCGCAAAACAAGCTCTCCTGCAAGCCACAGTGATTTACTGGTATATAAGCAATTCTCATTTCCCCCTCTCTTGTGTGTGTGAGAGGGAGGGGGGAGAGGGAGGGAAGGATCTTGATTGTCTTGGACAGGCAGAACTCCAAGTTCTACAGAGAAACACAGTGACCTCTGAATGACCCAAAAATACCCCCAGGTGCCTGTGCAGCTGAAACAACCTTGAATCCCTTTGTTTCTGCAACAAGATGAAGTTGCTCACAGTCTGTACATCTTCCTGCCTAGAATGTAGACCACAAGACAATGTTTAAGGTTGATGGCCAGTCTCCGCCTGGTGTTTTCATGATTGCAAGCCTTAAGTCAAGCCCCTTTTGTTCAACGAACTCCATCCGCTGGCTTGTGCGAGGGGAAGAAAGCCCGTCCGCCCGCGTTCCTGGAGAATGCTGTTCCTTCCAGAATGTTGAAATCACTTGATTGTCCTGAGCTGAAAGGAGCAGAGAGGGGGCTGCTCGCTGCAAGGAGGCTGTCAGCTTCCACTTGGCACAAAAGCTCATCAGGAGGAGGAATTTCTGATTGCGGCAAAAAGCGTAGCCTGCTCTCGCCAGAGGACAGGCTCTCATCATTGTCTGCACTGTGGCAAATCAATGTGGGAATGCGATTAAGAGAGCAGACAAAGAGGGGCTTAGCAGACCCTCATGGGATGCCAGTCAAAAACACCCTCCGTGGGGGGAATGTCACGTGAGAAAGATAATTGCATCATCAGGCTTCCCCAAGCTGGTGCCCTCCAAGTGCTTTGGACTACAGCTCCCATCATCCCCAGCCGGCATGGTACAATAGCTTTAAATACCCACTCCACTCATTTTTCATGTCCGCCAAGCTAAGCAGTTGGTTCCTTACCTCTCTCACTCTGACCTAGCCACTGTGATCCACGTGACGGTCACCTCCAGACTAGATTATTGTAACTCGCTCTACGTGGGGCTGCCCTTGAGACTGACCCAGAAACTCCAGTGGGTGCAGAATGCCGCGGTGAGACTCCTTACGGGGTCCTCGCTGTGAGATCACATTCACCCAGTGCTATACCAGCTGCACTGGCTCCCGGTGGAGTACAGGATCCGGTTTAAGGTGCTGGTTTTAACCTTCAAAGCCCTATATGGCCTAGGACCCTTGTACCTACGGGACCGCCTCTCCTGGTATGTCCCACAGAGGAACTTACGGTCTTCAAACAAAAACATCTTGGAGGTCCCAGGCCACAGAGAGGTTAGGCTGGCCTCAACCAGAGCCAGGGCTTTTTCGGCTGTGGCTCCAATCTGGTGGAACGCTCTGTCACAAGAGACTAGGGCCCTGCAGGACTTGACATCTTTCCACAGGGCCTGCAAGACAGAGCTGTTCCACCAGGCCTTTGGCCAAGGCACAGCCTGACTCCCTCCTTTGGCAATCTTCACAGAACTCTAGCCCAATGGTTGCCATTAATTTGATTTGAATTAATTTTATAATGAAATGATTTTAGAATATTGTATTATTTTATTGTTGTTAGCCGCCCTGAGCCCGGCTTCGGCTGGGGAGGGCGAGATATAAATAAATTATTATTATTATTATTATTATTATTATTATTATTATTATTATTATTATTAAACATGTTACATGCCACCCCAATCGCAGAGCAGTCAAGAGATTCCAGGCACCTCAGGCTTAGGGTTCTGTTTCCTTGGAATGAGGCTCAGCAAAGATTGTGGTTCCTTTAAGATATATCTACGCATATATGCAACCTGAGCACAGGATGGAGCGGCTCACATCATTAACACCCCAACAGATCTTGCTTCTTGCTTAGCTACAGCTTTGGATCCAGCACAGTGCAAACACGTCTCTGTGTCTCCAGCTTCCAGCCTGATTCCAGTTCCCCCATAACAGTGGCTGTTCTTCTACCGAGCAGCTAGGTAAGGGGGTGTGAAGAAAAGGCCCATCCATTGGCCTGGAGCTCACCATCACTTATTGGTAGTTACTTATTGGGATGCAAATGGCACTGTGGTCTAAACCACTGAGCCTCTTGGGCTTGCCGATCAGGTGGTCAGCGGTTTGAATCCCTGCGACGGGGGTGAGCTCCCGTTGCTCTGTCCCAGCTCCTGCCAACCTAGCAGTTCGAAAGCACACCAGTGCAAGTAGATAAATAGGTACTGCTGTGGCAGGAAGGTAAACGACATTTCCATGCGCTCTGGTTTCCATCATGGTGATATGTTGTGCCAGAAGCGGTTTAGTCATGCTGGCCACATGACCTGGAAAGCTGTCTGTGGACAAACGCTGGCTCCCTCGGCCTTTGACTGGACTTAACCATCCAGGGTTCCTTTACCCTTTTTTTTAAAAAAAACTTTTTATTGGTAGCTCTTGCAACCTAGCTCATTCTTTTGGGATACTGATGAGGACACTTGTTCCCAGCTAAGGTCACTGTCCCACAAAACTCATCTGACTAGTTCAGCAACCTCTTCTTGTCCTATTTTAACCCCACTGGGCACAGGACCTCAGCAGTTAGAAGGGACTTAGGACATGGGTAGGCAAACTAAGGCCCGGGGGCCAGATCCAGCCCAATCACCTTCTAAATCCGGCCTGCAGACAGTCCAGGAATCAGCGTGTTTTTACATGAGTAGAATGTGCCCTTTTTTAAAAAATGCACCTCTGGGTTATTTGTGGGGCCTGCCTGGTGTTTTTACATGAGTAGAATGTGTGCTTTTATTTAAAATGTATCTCTGGGTTATTTGTGGGGCATAAAAATTCATTCATTCCCCCCCCCCAAATATAGTCCGGCCCCCAGAAGGTCTGAGGGACAGTGGACAGGCCCCCTGTTGAAAACGTTTGCTGACCCCTGACTTAGGAGATCATCAAGAACAAACACAGGCAAACTTGGCCCTCCAGATGTTTTGGGACTACAATTCCCATCATCCCTGACCACTGGTCCTGTTAGCTAGGGGTGATGGGAGTTGTAGTCCCAAAACATCTGGACGGCTAAGTTTGCCTATACCTGATCCAGAAGGATCTCCCAAACCTACAACAACAATATTTTTTAGCCTGAATAAGTGCAAGAAGCACTGTGTTAAGAGTATACCATCACTGTGTAGCTGTGAAGGCAGCAAAGGTAGCTTTCCTGCTTCCGTCACACCCTTTGGTTTCACAGGTGTTAAATGCTGACAAGCCAAGCTCCCGCCACCAATCACGTCGCAGCATTTTGCAGCAGCCGCAGCTTCTGGATCAAGCACAAGGGAAGACCCACACATCGTTGGCGTTGTGTTCGCTTTCCACACACCACATAGAGATAAGGTTTATATCCGAAGCAGTGTAGAAATGGCGTGTGTAAACAATACGGCACTTTCAGCTTTCATCCCGGTTTATAGAGGCCAGACAAACTGGGTTGAGGCTGCAAGGAGCTTCCTAGAGGAGCAGGAAACGGACAGGAATCCTTTGGGGTTTGGGGAGGCACGAGGCACACCTCTTGCGCCAAGAGAGCAGCTGTTTCAGATGGAAAAGCTGAACGTGTAGCTGGAAGGAATTAGCACATTTAAGGAGCAGATGGGCAAAACTTGTGGAGAGGAATAAGCAGACCATGTGACTGTTCAGAGTGGAGGCGGCCTGGCAATATAAAACAGAGGCATGGGGAAAGAGTATTTTAGGAACAAGGGTTTGAGGAACGGGGAGAGTGAGACGTCAGGTTTGGCAAAAAGGAAAACAAAAACCCAAGACTACTATCAGGACTGAGGAACATTTTCTTTTTCTGCTCCAGGGGCCGCATTCCTTACTGGGGGGCCTGCTGGGGGCCACATGCCAGTGGTGGATGGGGCCAGAGACCCCGACTTCAAATACTGACCCAGCCATGGGTGTGTCACTGTCTTCTTTTTTTTTGCCATTTTTTTTAAAGAAAAGTTTGCAAGTCAAGGTGCAAATGTGGAAAAACAAGAGAGTGCCCCCAAACTGGCAGATCAGTCCTTCCCTACTGGATGTGGCTGGCAGCAGAATCCTAGAATCAGGAAGCGCAGTTTGGCAGGGCTTTGTTTACATCCTCGGGCTTGCAACTGGACCTCTGGTGGACTCCCAAGGCTCTGCCACAGTGCCTGGTTCTCCTTGGCCAAACTGCTGCGATGGAACAGCACACAGAGAGAGCTCTCACCCACAAATCCATGCAGCTCACTCAGCAAAAAATAAAATAAAATTGGGCCAGTGGACAAGCATCCCAGCACATTGAGAGCTTTGATGCCAGGCTGAGAGGCAGGAGGTGTTTGAGAGGTTTAATAGGATGGGGACAATACCCAGGAGCCAGGAGGAGTGGCGGTGGGAGAGGAGGATAAACAGCAATGGCTTTTTAGCACTATGCAAAGAGAGGCAAGGGAGAGATGCCCTTGCAGGAGCCAACAGAGAAGGCCATATTTTAAGTATTCTTCACCAAGCCTGCAAATAAGCACTCTGGAAAGTGATGCAAAAGATATGTATATCGAACGAGCTGATTGTTGTACTTGAGCAGAGCAGTTTGGAATAGGACTCACAGCTGCCATAGCCAATAATCAGGGGTGATGGGAGTTGTAGTCCGGGGTGGGTGGGTGATGAGTTCCTCCCCCTTGTTTTAGGCCAGCCTCCCTGAACCTGGTATGCTCCAGGTCTTTCGGGTTCCTATCATCTCTCCAGCCCGAATGTCTAGAACGTGGAGGGCACCCAGAGCAGGAATGAGAATGTAAGAGCCTGCCAGATCAGGGCAACGGCCCATCTAGACCGGAATCCTGGTCTCACAGTAGCCAAACAGCCAAACCCACAAACAGGACTTGAACACAAGAACCTTCTCCCCTCCTGAAATTTCCAGCAACTGATGTTCAGAAGCAGGGCTGCCTCCGATAGCCATTGTGGCTAGCATCCATCAATAGTCCTCCCCTTTGCAAATTTGTCAAATCCACTTTTAAAGCCATCTATGTTGATAGACATCACCGTCTCCTGAGTGAGTTCCATAATTTTAACTCTCTGCTGTGTGATGAAATCCTGTCCTGAATCTTCCAACATTCAGCTTCACGAGTCCGAATCCTGCTCACTTTCTCCATGTCATGCTTGCGTTTTATAAACTTCTATCATGTCACCTATTATGAGCATTTCCCTTTTCACTCTGCTGACCTCCTGCCTAGACTACTGTATTGCACTGAACATGGGGCAACCCTTGAAGACAGTCCAGAGGCCGCAGCTTCAAGATGTTGCTGGGCTAAAACTCCCACCATCCGTGATTGTCGTACTTATGGGGTACTGGAGCCCGACATCACCCAGAAGGACCCCATTGCCGCTCTATGGAGTTTGGAGCAAATTAAAGGTCAACACGAACATCTATAGGGATTCACTGGAACTCAGGCGTTCTCTTCCTAAGTTAGAGTTCACATTTCTTGGGTTGCTGAGCATTCTTTATGAATTCCGTGGGTGTGAACACCTGCCTGCTAGGAGGCAGCCGTGATGGTTGACACCAGCTGCCTGTGGGCACATTCACACAACATCCTCACACATTCGTTGCGACAGACAGCCAAGCCTTTGCCTACACAACACATAGGGAAAACAGACGTTTTCCTCCTTTGAGGCAGCTGCTGAACATTTGGGACAGACTCAACTGTTCCCATTTTTTCATGGAGGCCAACACCAGCAGGAGAGAAATCTCACTCCCCACTCCAACCCCAAATATAGAAAATTGCCTAATCCCAGGCCAATCTGGTTCAGGCATCGTATGCTTCACCAACGATGCAATACTGACAGCTGTCTAACTGAGTCCTCCCATAGGACCATTAAACCCAGAGTCTAAATTTACCTAGATGCCCAGAATCTGCAATCAGATCTTTTAAAGAAAAATTGAAACGTCAGCTATTGAACTTATTAACCTTAATGGCTGCATTCTATTTCCACTGTCAGAGGCAACAAAACTTCTGAATGCCAGCTGCTGAAAGCCACATGAAGAGAGAAAGCTCTTGGGCTCAGATTCCGTTTGCAAGCTTCCCATTTGGGCATCTGGTTGGCCACTGTGAGAACTGGATGGGGCACTGGCCTGAACACAAGAAGAGCCGTGCAGGATCAGGCCTGTGGCCCATCTAGTCCAGCATATCCAGCTCTCACAGTAGCCAACCAGATGCCCCAATAGGAAGTCCACAAACAGGACTTGAACACATCACTCCCCTCTTGCCATTTCCAGAATCTGGTACTCAGAAGCATTGCTGCCTCAGATTGTGGAGACAGGAGCATAGCCATTGTGGCTGGTAACCGTGGATTTGTCGTCTCCTCCTCCATGAATTTGCCCTGCCCTCTTTTTAAAGCCACACACGAGTCAGTGGCTCCTGCAGGAGTGAGTTCCGCAGATTAACCAATCGCTGAAGACAATACCGAGCCAATGGTTTGACTCAGTATAAGGCAGCATCCTCTGTTCCTACAGACCTGCTGGCATAAATGACAGGTAGCAACATCTGCAGGGTCACCGATCCCCCCTCCCTTGCTTTATAAGCAAGTGATCACCCACCATATTAACTGAGGACCCTCGTACCTACGGGACCGCCTCTCCCGGTATGCCCCACAAAGAGCCTCAAGGTCCATAAACAGCAACACCCTAGAGGTCCTGGGCCCTAAGGAAGTGAGATTGGCTTCAACCAGAGCCAGGGCCTTTTCAACTCTGGCTCCAGCCTGGTGGAACGCTCTGCCACATGAGACCAGGGCCCTGCAGGATCAGATTTCTTTCCGCAGGGCCTGTAAGACAGAGTTGTTCCGCCTGGCCTTTGGCTTGGAGCTAATTTGATTCCCTCCCTCTCTTTCTTTTTTCCCTTTCTCCTCCTGTGATGAGGCTACATTTTAATATTTTAATGTTGTATTTTAATGTTGTTTTTAAGTTGTATTCATTCAACTTGTTTTTATTACTGCTTGTTAGCCGCCCTGAGCCCGGCCTTGGCTGGGGAGGGCGGGGAATAAATAAAAATTATTATTATTGTTATTAATTTCCCCACCCCCAACATGCACAGAGATCTTTTGGGGGTTTTTTTTTTTTTTAAGGCTGGGCAAGGAAAGCACAAACCACTTCGCTTTCGTTTTCAGCACTAGGAGCTGATTGATTGTTTATTCAGATGAGAGACTAGCAAGACGGCAAAGGGTGGGGTGGGGTGGGGAGATGCAAAAAAGGCGCATGGGCATCATCATCATCACCACCACCTCCCTGACTCGCATAGCCACAGCACGGTGCGCGTGATCTCACGCTGATCGTCGAACTTCTGCACATGTACAAAGGGCAAAAAGAGAGAGAGCTGAGTGCAGGGCTCTCGAGAACAGGCAGAACGTCAGCCGAGGGGAACAGGGAGGCAGGAATTCTGAAGTTGACATGCAACACACACGCACACAGAAAAATCTCCCATCCCCTCTGCAGAGATCTTCTTCCCAGCACCTCTACGTTTCCCCCAAAGCTGAAGACTGGGTCCCGGTTGCTCTCCAACATCCCCCCACCTCACCCCACCCCTGCCCTCCTTGCCGGTTCCCAACTTCTAGGCGATTAATGCTGTCGTTTCAGAAGCGTTGAAAACACAGCTTGGGTCGGGAGGGGTTTGATCCCACAAAGAGAGGGGCAGGCCTGGAGGGGTTTGGGGTGTTTTTTGTTTCTTTGTTGGTCCCAATGAAATCTCACCACCGCTTCTGGGATGGGGGGCGGGGAGGAGGAGGTGGGTTCGGGAGGGAAGGGGCAGAAAAGAGACGGGAGGGCAGCAGCAGCAGCGCATGGAGGAGACTTCAGTTCTTCAGGATGGTTTCGTAGGCCTGGAAAACGTGCTGGGCCACTTCAGGAGCCCGACACTTCAGAGACAGCTGCAGGAGAAAAGGAGGAAGAGGGAAATATATGTATTTATTTATGTATCCCTCTCTTTCTCTCCCTCTGAACGCAGAAGTGCAGAGTTTCTTACTAGGCCAGCAGTGTTAGTAAACTGGAGCATATTTAATCCAGGAGACGGGGGGAGAGGAAAAAAATAAAAGACGACATGCTCAAGAGATTAAAAGGAGGACGGTTATGCCAAGTTATCAGTGGGTGGAAAAGAGAGCGGCAGCTGCAGTTTTAGCTCAAGGCGGCCTTTTCCAGATTGGAAGTTTCCCCTCCCGTCCTTCCCCTGAAACAAATGTCACAACTGCACCGTATAATCAAAGCACTGCTTTACCGCTTTAAACAGTCATGGCTCCACCCACCCGAGGATCCTGGGAGTTGTAGTTCATTAAGAGATGTTAGGAGAGAGCTTTACAGTTCCCCTCGCAGTGCTACAATCCCCAGAGTGGTCAACCCCTCTTTCCAGGCATCTCTGTAAATTGTAGCTCTGTGAGCAGAACTAAAGGGCTCTCTCCTAACAACTCTCGGTGCCCTTAACCAACTACAACTCCCAGGATTCTGCGGGGCTTGGGGGGGGGGGGAAGAGCCATTGCTGTTAAAAGTGGTACCGCAGTGCTTTAAATGAATATTGTGGGCACAGCCAATCCCTCCCTCTATCAAAGGTGCTGATGTCAGCAAGGGACTCAGTCAGGGATGATGGGACTTGCAAGTCCAGTGTCATTGGGAAGCTGCCAGGTCGGTGGAACTGCTCTAACCACTACACCAGCTTGTCTCTCTAGGGTTTTTAGAGACAGCACTGGTCCAGCTTGCGTTAATAACCTGGGAAAGGGAGGGGTACCCATTAGGGAGGTTCATAAAAAACTTTTGTTTTAAAATGCCTGCTCCAAAGGTCTTATCTTACTACACTAGGGATTATATAGCTATAGCAGTTAGTATCTTGACCCTGCCTCCACTGTGTTGAAATTTCAGCCTTCATGACATAGGAAAACAGCCAAGTAAACAGCTGTTTTCGTGGAGGAAGGTCAAGATATTAACTGATATGCTTGAAATTTCAGATATAGCTATATAATCCCTAGTGTAGTAAGATAAGACCTTTGGAGCAGGCATTTAAAAAAACAACACACGTTTTTTATGAACCGCCCTAGTACCCACTGAAAGGGCAGACTGGCCTTGCCACACAAGGTGAAAGGAGAAGCTCTGGTTCGGAGCAAGGTATTATTTCAGTGACGGTGAAAGCTGCAGCCATCTGCTGAAATACAACTCCCATCATCCCTGACCATTGTGGACATGGTTGCTGATGGGAGTCCCACAACATCTGGATTAACACCCATTCTCCCCCCCCCCCCGCCGTCACCGGTGTCGTTGCTCTTCTGAAGTCTTCCCCCCTCCCACCGCTGGCATGATCTGTTATTTGTTAGGATGGTGCTTGCTTGGTGGTGCAGCACTGCCAAAAAGAACATCAGGCGCAAGCTGGCAGGGGGAGGGGCTGGAATAAAATGGCAGGGGGTGAAGTGGAGAGTAAGCAGCTGGATTCAGAAGATTTCTTTTTTTAAAAAAATAAAATGAAAAACACACAAATATTCTGCTAACCTCCAAATCCTGAAAGATCAGGGAGGGGCGGGCCCATGGGGAGGGCGGATGGACATGGAAAAACAAAAACACACACATACAAATAGATTAAATTGTCACCCCAAATGTGGGGGGGAAGAATGTTTCATAACCAAAGCAGGAAGGAAAAACAAGAGCACACCACCAGTTCTATCCGATGGGGCAGGATGGGGCGGGGAAGCAGGTGGATATGTTTTTGGTAATCATGTCTCATTTCAGATGTATGGAAAGGGTGGGGCTTCAACTACAGGCCCTTCTCCAGAGATCCCAAATAATGGGGGGGGGGGACAGGACCAGAGAGACTTCTTGGTGGCAGCACCCTGACTATGGAATGCTCTCCCCATGAGGTTTGCTTTTTAAGAAATTCACAGGCTTTTTAACCCAGCCCATTCCTCCTCCCTCACCTGATTTTTTTTTTTTTTTTTTGGAGGCTGCTTTCTTAGGCACTGTGCAAAAATGAGAAACTCCACAGGCCTGATACCAGCAGTCAGCCAGATCAGGCACTTGTGGGCCCTGGTGGCATGTGTTTGATAAGTAGTGGTGTGGCCGGGTCAGGATGGAGAGGGACACTTGGCCAGTGCCCAACCCAGCTGACTACTTGCACCAGCCCTGGGGTATGGCTTATCTTACTATAGAATAAGACTGCAAGGTTTTCATCACTTTGTCCTTGTGGGCTGTTTTCCAATGTTCTAAATGGGGGCGGAAAGGTCACTCTGTGAAAACGGAGTGTCATATGGTGGGAAGATCTAAGGTGCTGTCTGTGGGGTGAGCAGGTGGGCAATGATTTTTGTACCACACCCAGCAAATTTTAAAAGCACCTGTTAATATCACTGAATCGTCTATGCCTAAAACAATGATAGAACTATACAGAGAAACTCTGCAAAGAGCAGGGAGGTGCACAAGAAGGGCCATACCGTGAAGTTATTGCTCCCAGGTTGGATCCGCAGCTCTGCCAGGACCCAGATGCCATTGGTCAGCTTGAGGGACTGGTACAGCATGTCTTGGCCTTCAACATTCCTCTTTGCAATGGTGAAGATGTTGCTTCCTTGAAGCTTGCTGCTAACGGCATCTGTGGGACCAGATACATACACACACACACACACACACACACACACACACGCAAATAAATTGTGGCGCTATTGCACATGCACACAAAACTGAATGGGCACCAGCTTCAGTTTGCCTGAGGCTTCCAGCTCTCAGATGAAAAGAAAGAATCAAGTTCCTAGTTCTTATGTTTGCAGAAGAACACTGCTGCTGGCTGTCGGTGTAGATAATACTGAGAGATATGGACCAACGAGTCTGACTCAGTATAAGGAGCTTCCTAGGAAAATTAAATTTATTCAGCGCATTTCCATCCTGCTTTCCCCCCTCTTAAGGAGCTCAAGGTAATGCACATTCTTCTTCTCCCCTTTTTTAATCCACACAATGACCCTGCGAGGGAGGTTAGGCTAAGAGGTAGTGACTGGCTCAAGCTAACCCAAGTGAGATCCATGGCCAAGTGGGGATTTGAACCCTGGCCTCCCAGGTCCTAGTCTGGCACTTTAACCGCTACACCACAATAGGTAATGTAACGGCACTGCCTCACCAAACTCAGTCAGCCCCACCTGCAAGCCTTCCTACTTAACCACCAGTCAAGGGCATGGGAGTGTCCAATCAGCTTCTTCCTCCTCCTAAGTCTCAATGCTGTCCCTATAGAACTCAGAAGGGAGGAGGACAAAGGAGAAACTAAGAAGAGTTGGCTCTGCATGTTACTGGCTTTGGCGCCACCTACTATGCGGGTGGCGCTGTGGTCTAAATTGCAGAGCTGAACAGAAGGTTGGCGGTTCGAATCCCCGCGACGGGGTGAGCTCCCGTTGCTCAGTCCCAGGTCCTGCCAACCTAGCAGTTTGAAAGCATGAAGTGCAAGTAGATAAATAGGTACTGCTCCGGCGGGAAGGTAAATGGCGTTTCCATGCGCTGCTTTGGTTCGCTAGAAGCGGCTTAGTCATGCTGGCCAAATGACCCGGAAGCTGTATGCCGGCTCCCTCGTCCAATAAAGCGAGATGAGTGCCGCAACCCCAGAGTCGTCCACAACCGGACCTAACAGTCAGGGGTCCCTTTACCTTTTACTGTTGGGCTCCCTGCCTTCTGCCCTACCGGTCCCAAAGGGCACCGGTTGTCACAGGTCAAAGGCTCTCTACTGGAGGGTCTCTACTGTTGGGTCCATACGAGTGGAAGTGGCAACCTGCCCTAGCTCCTTAGTACAACAGCATACCAGTTTACGAATTCCAGCTTGCCGTTGCCGTTATGTGCCTAGGAACCACAGCGAAGCTGGTCTGAGCTCTCTAGAGAACAGGAGGGCATATAAGCAAACGGTCAGCAGCTATTCTAGGTTAGACAACTCTCTTCTCACCTGCGCCAAGAGGGCAGTCTTTGATCTGGAACTGTGCTTCATTCTCGTTGGGGATGTCCTTCCAGGTAGCCAGGAACATCTGTCGCTCTGGAGGAGGAAGAAGCAGAAGAAGAAGAAGAAGAAGAAGAAGAAGAAGAAGAAGAAGAAGAAGAAGAGTTTGGATTTGATATCCCGCTTTATCACTACCCGAAGGAGTCTCAAAGCGGCTAACAATCTCCTTTCCCTTCCTCCCCCACAACAAACACTCTGTAAGGTGAGTGAGGCTGAGAGACTTCAGAGAAGTGTGACTGGCCCAAGGTCACCCAGCAGCTGCATGTGGAGGAGCAGAGACGAGAACCCGGTTCACCAGATTACAAGTCTACCGCTCTTAACCACTACACCACACTGGTTCTCCAGTGTGGGTTGGATGTGGGGGGAAGCCTTTCCAGAAAAGGGTCCCTCCTTTAAAGCGACGCAGGAGCCACCTCTCCTAAGAAACCTGGGTCCACAACTGCTTTTATCACTGAGCTACCAACCTCTTCCCCAGGTCTAGTACTCCAAAGAATGTAGAATGGCAGGTGCTTCTATCTTTATGGTGGTCTTCAAGTCTCACTTGGGGTCCAGCATAAGGAAGGTGTTGGAAGACTCGGGGCAGACAAACGGAAGCACTTCTTCCACCCAGCACCAAGTTAAAACTATGGAATTTGCCCCCAGAAGTGGTGCAACCAACTCTCTGACGGCTTTCAAGGGGGATTAGTCAAATTCACGGAGGGTAGGAGCTGTCCATGGTTATGTTCATGCCTCTGCTGTCAAGAGGCAGTGCAGGGAATCACAAGAGGAGGGTGTGTGGATGTTGCGCTCGGGTCCTGTTTGTGGGGTTCTCATTGAGGCATCCAGTTGGGTCACTGTGAGAACAGGATGCTGGACTGGATAGGCCCCCTTTGGTCAGATCCAGCCACTAGGTTCTTGCTGGGTTCTTATGAAACCCCAGGCTCAGACTGTCACTCTGCTCTGAAGCTCGCTGATCTGATCTAGGGGAGTCAACCCCACTCTCTGTGGCTCATGAAGACTTGGGCCACCTTCACACCACAACATTTAAAGCCCATTCTGAACAGACATGGCCTCCCCCTGCCCCCGAGAAACCTGGGAGTTGTAGTTTGTTAAGGGTGATGAGGGTTGATAGGAGGCCCCTGTTCCCCTCCCAGAGCTACGATTCTCAGAGTGATTTAACCATCCACAGCCTGGTTTCAACCAAGGCTAGGGCCTTTTCAGCACTGGCCCCCGACGTGGTGGAACGCTCTGTCACAAGAGACTAGGGCCCTGGGGGACTTGACATCTTTCTGCAGGGCCTGCAAGACAGAGCTGCTCCACCTAGGCTTTGGTTTGGACTCGGTCTGACCCTTATGTTTCCCTCCCCTTATGGTCTTGATTTATCAGCTACTTTAAAATGAGGCTGCATTTTAAATTGCACTTTAACCTGTATTTTAAACTGGGTTTTTTTTCTTTCTCCCCCCCCTCTTTTCCCCCTATTATGTTTTTACTGTGATTTTATTGGTGTTAGCTGCCCTGAGCCTGGCTATGGCTGGGGAGGGCGGGGTATAAATAAAATTTATTATTATTATTATTATTATTATTATTATTATTATTATTATTATTCCTGAGGAACTCTGGGAAGTGTAGTTCTGGGAGGGGAATAGGGAGTCTCTCCTAACAACACCAAACTACAGCTCCCAGAATTCTCTGGGGCAATCCCATGAGGGTATAAAGTGGTATTGCAGTGCTTAAAACACATGGTGTGGATGCGGCCGAAAATGCTACTCCTGGAGGAGGCACCCAAGTCTTTTTCATCCTTCCAGCTTCAGGGTCTTCCCGTCTTCTGCATCCCAGACTCTCGCCAACCTACCCATTTTCCCGTCTTCCACAAAGAGGATGTGCAGAGGGTAGAGGGTGCTGAAGTAGAACACATCTATGTTGTTCTTCACAGCCACCTGGAACCAAACAGAGAAGCAGGGTGGGGAAGAAGAAGATAAGATTCTCTGGCTAGGCTGGGACCCACCAACAGACATTCCAGAACTGGGCTAGGAACGCAAGCCACAATTCTGCAGGAGCACAGAGCACGGGACAGAACTTTGTTTCAGAATACTACTCAAGTTTCTAGCCCTTAAGATGTGTTCCAAAGCGTTACGGAGCCTGCTGAAACAGAAGCTGGTGCCTTGCAAAGGCTTGCGTAAACGTGCACGCACGTGCGTGTGTAAAAGCTTCCACTGATTTTCCATAGAACTGTACAGATCCACAAAGATAAATACTTGCCAAATTGCAAGTATATCACCTACAATTCTGGGCATCTGCTTGGCCACTGTGAGAAGAAGATGCTGGGCTAGACAGGCCCCTAAAAGATCCAACCGGCTTTCCTTACATTCTTGCAATAAGTAAGTCGCATGTGGATCACCCTGCCACATTGTTGTGTGGGTTGATGATGGGCAAAACGGGGGTGGGGTTCCTTTTATTTATCAATGTGACTGATGCATGGCTCTCCAGAGCTCCAGACAAGAGCGTTTCCCTCGGGCCAGTCACAATGTCTCAGCCTGACCTACCTGACAGTGTTGTTGTGAGTATAAAATGGGGAGAAAGAGAACCACACACACCACCTTGAGCTCGCTGGAGGGAAAGGTGTGATACAAATAGCCAGATCTAAAAATACTAGAAGAAATGTATTATTTCTCTACCAGATTTCTTCCTCTTTGGTTTTTGCCTGCACAAATATTAGGATTCCCTGGACACTGAGCTCCAGCGCCGAGGGCCTTCTGGCGGTTCCCTCATTGCGAGAAGTGAGGTTACAGGGAACCAGACAGAGGGCCTTCTCGGTAGTGGCACCTGCCCTGTGGAACGCCCTCCCAGCAGATGTGAAGGAAATAAGCAGCTATCTTCTCTTTTAAAGACATCCGAAGGCAGCCCTGTTCAGAGAAGTTTTTAATATTTAACGCTGTACTGTTTTTAACACTTGATTGGGAGCTGCCCAGAGTGGCTGGGGAAACTCAGCCAGATAGGCGGGGTATAAATTATTATTATTATTATTATTATTATTATTATTATTATTATTATTATTATTACTATTACTATTACTATTATTATTATTATAGGAGAACAAATTGTCCTGAACCACTGGAGCTCTGTCTTCATTATTTCCTTGCCCCATTTTGTCCTGAGATTGTTTCTGATTTCCTATGGACAGAAGCCCTCAAGTGACAAACAAAAGCTGTGTTGTTCTTTCAGTTTCTGGAGTCCCCGACGATCCTTAGATGTTGGACCACTCCAGGTTTGCCACCGTTAATGGTTTTTCTTTTTAACATTGTTAACTGTCTTGAATGACCTTTTGTGCAACAGGCAGGAATTTTTATTTTTTAAATATTTCCCCTTGGGATTAAAATGAGGATACAGAGATGACTTTTTTAAAGTTTAATTCTGCTGACGTTTAATTGTGTGTTTTTAAAAATGATTGCTTCCCCCCCCCCAATGTTTTTCGCTGTTTCTATTTTAGTTGCAAGCTGCCTTGAATCCCTGTGACGGGAAAAGGCAGGATATAAGTAAACAGAATAGAATAGAAATGATAAATAGATACCCAATGATCAATAGATGTCCAGTTCAGCACTGTCTACACCAACAGCCAGGGAGTTCAGGCAGGGGTCTCTCTCACAGTCCTACCTGGAAATGCCATTGGGGGTTGGCATTTTCTATAGGCATAGCAGATGCTCTTCCACTAAGCTCCAGACCACATTAAGATTCTAGTCCATGTGGTTAAAAACAAACAAACTACAGCTGAGTTAAACAGCTACCCAATATTGAATCGGACCATGGGTCCGTCCAGTTCAGTATTGTTTGCACTGATTGCCAGCAGCTCCCTCCTGGGTTTCACACAGGGAGGTCTCTCTCCCAGCCCAGGCTGCAGATGCCGGGGACTGAAGCTGGCACACAACCTGGGACTTCCTTCTGCATGCAGAGCAGGGGCTCTGCCACTGACCTACAGCCTCTGCACCACTTGACTTGCTGCTGACCCCTTGCCACCTTGGCTCACCTGGAGGTTGTTCAGGGGGTCCATCTTCATGACTGAGCCGACCGTGTTGAGGGGAAGGGAGATCTCCACGCTCTGGTTTGGAGCAAGAGGGGCGTGGACCTGGAGGGGTGCGGCGGGGGCCAGGCCGAAGCTGAAAGGGAACAGCCAGTTAGAAGGGGAGGGCCCCCAGTGTGGCAAGACCACCTGGAAGAATTTTACCTTTATGATTTCTATATAATCATATACAGTGGTGCCTCGCAAGACGAAAAGAATCCGTTCTGTGATTCTCTTCGTCTAGCGGTTTTTTCGTCTTGCGAAGCAAGCCCATTGAAGGATTAGCGGATTAGCGCTATTAGCGGCTTATCTGCTGATCGGATCAGCTGATAAGCGGCTTAGCGGCTTAGAAAAGGGGGGGGGAGGGAAAAAAACCAGCAGGAACTCGCAAGACATTGTCGTCTTGCGAAGCAAGCCCATAGGAAATTCGTTTTGCGAAGCACCTCCAAAACGGAAAACTCTTTCGTCTAGCGAGTTTTCCGTCTTGCGAGGCATTCGTCTTGCGGGGCACCACTGTATCCATATATAACCATATATCCTAATGATGATTTTTATATATCCATGTATCCTAATGATGTTCAAATCACTAAGGCTTCAGCAGAGCTAAAGGTGCTTAAATCTTAAAAATCCAAAAGTTGCCCTCTGCCCTATTTCTCTCTCTGCCCTGCTATTGTGCTTGAAGGAAACAATAAATCTGATGTGTTGGCATTTCCTATAGGGAACCTTCTCCAGACAGCTTCTCAGGCTCTCGAGATGGGGCTGGGTTAGGGAACAGGAAAAAGTAGTCAGCCACAATGCAATGTTCTAAGTCAATAACAGATTCAGGTTTCAACAGCCAAATAGGTTTCTTCTCCTCTTTATTGCTGAAAATTAGGGCAAATTGACGCACCATCTGAGAAAAGCAGAAGTATTCTTTACATGGGCAGAGGAAGAGCTGGTGCGCGCTCATTGGTTTGATTTTTGCTGCAACATACGAATATGTCATGTTTTACACTGTTTGTACTCAGGTATAAAAACCCAATGCCCAGGCTCTGGAAACTATTCCACTGGGTCTTTATTGCTCAGCAATAAACTTTGCCTTCTTTTTCTCCACTGCTGCATCTGTCGATTCTTGGACACTTTCTGAGGGGGCAACAGGTATTCCTTATTTACTTGCAACACCGGGGGTTGCAAGGGATACTGACGAGGTTAGGCAGCAAGATGTAACCAGCGGTGGCAGCAGCAGCAACAACAGGCTTTCTTTTCTTTTCATTTTTTCACATCATAAAAATAAAAACCTTTATTGATAGTAGGAATGTTTAAGGTTTAATGCTGCCAGCTATAAAAACGGTAAAAAAACTTCTGCTTCAGACATTTGACTTTACAAATATGTTAATGACAATTAATACTAGATTATGCAGTCTGAACTTCATTAAATTCCCATTAGCCAGTGACAAACCTCTCTAGCAACACATGATTCAGAGGAGATTAAACATTATATTCCCATACACACAAGTCTATAGAGAACTTAAAATACTAACCCTAGAAGTCTCACTGGATTAGCTGGAACCATTTTAATAGTTGTGCTTTGTTTAATCTCTGATGATAGGCTACTAGCAAAAATACATCTTTCCTCCTGCATCCTCCCTTCCTATAATCCATTGTTGAATACAGTGCTCAGTGCATTTCCTAATAAAATTATTGTATATAAATCTCTATCATATCGTAAAGAAAGGATACAAGTTAGTGTAAACACAAGGAAATATTTAAAGGGCTGCTACAAAACCCTCCTGTTTAAGATTAGAAGAGACACTGTAGAGAAAACAGCAACAGGCTTTCTTTGGCAAAGGAGTTTAGATGCCGGGTCACGCTCCGTCAGGGAGGCAGGAAGCTGGCAAGAGTGTGAGGGGTACATAAGAAGCTGCCGTATAGACTGGGTCAGATGCATTGGTCCATATCACTCAGTACTGCCTACACTGACTGGTAGCAGCTCTCCAGGGCTCCAGACAAGGGACACTTCCAGCCCTGCCTGGAGTTGCTGGGGTCTGAACCTGGGAACTTCTGCTCGCCAAGCACATGCTCTGCAACTAAGCTGCGTCTCTTCCAAACCGGCCGGCACAGGAATTAGTAAATGGCACAGACACAGCATACAACCGAACGCAATAGGCAAGAAACAATAAGGATCCAATTCAATATCCTATCGCCTTTAGCACAGCGCATTACAAATGGCAAAAATAATAAATAAACTCCCCCTTAAGTCAGTGTTTCCCAAACTTGGGTCTTCACCTGGGTTTTTTTGGACTACAATTCCCATTATTCCTGACCACTGGGTCCCGGTAGCTAGGGATGATGGGAGTTGTAGTCCAAAAAAATAGCTGGGGGCCCAAGTTTGGGAATTGCTGCCTTAAGTGGTCTGCCAAGAACTTCAGCAATTTTCAAATGTTCCATCAGGGACCGCTATCCCTGGCCATGCTATTGGTGGGTGCAGTTCAATCTGTGGCCCTGCCCAGTTTTGGCCCCACCCACCACTGCCAGGTGGCCCCTGGAAGGTGGTATATGAGGGTATGCGGCTCTCAGGCTGGAAAGAATATTCCCCGCCCTGTCCTAGCTGGTTAAGCCTCTTCAGTCAACTTCTTAGAGGGCGAGGTTGGTTCATCAAACCAGCCATTCAGCGACACAAGGATCATCACAAGAGGCTCCCTGGCTATGGCGCCCCCTCTGTATGGGAGGACTCCTTGTGGGGGTGGGGAGAGAAGGCCACACTGAAACACAGCACAGGAAGGGAAGAGGTGGCGGCTTTTACCTGTTCCGGTTGAACTGGATGGCGAAGTCAGACATGACTTGCAGGGCCTTGTTGGAGAGCACGAGGTCCATGGAGATGGAGCCCACTTGCCGGCTGAAGGTACCCGAAATCTCCAAACCCTTGGCCTTCACGGCCGGGAGCCAGACCTGAAATGGTACAAGGCGACATTAGTTGATGCACTGGGGGTAGATTCCTTCATTGCACACACAGCAGGGCCATCGTTTGCAATGAAACCACCATCACAAGCCTGGAAAACCTGGAACACTACTTGACAATCAAGGAACAGGTAAAGGTAAAAGGATCCCTGACCATTAGGTCCAGTCGTGGCCGACTCTGGGGTTGCAGCGCTCATCTCGCTTTATTGGCCAAGGGAGCCGGCGTACAGCTTCCGGGTCATGTGGCCAGCATGACTAAGCTGCTTATGGTGAACCAGAGAAGCGCACGGAAACGCTGTTTACCTTCCTGCCGGAGTGGTACCTATTTATCTACTTGCACTTTGACGTGCTTTCGAACTGCTAGGTTGGCAGGCTCAGCCCGTCATGGGGATTCGAACTGCCGACCTTCTGATTGGCAAGTCCTAGGCTCAGTGGTTTAACCCACAGCGCCACCCGCGTCTCAATCAAGCAATACTTAATATTATTTATCTATGAAAATACAACTTTTATTCCCACTTTTTTCCTTTCATTACCTCTGTTATTTAACCCGTATGTGACTTGTTTTACGGGTTTTTTTTTTCTTCTTTTCGTTTTCATCTGTTGTTATAATTGCTCTCTTTTATATACAGTCGTACCTTGGAAGCCGAACGCCTTAGCACTCGAACATTTTGGCTCCCAAACACCACAAACCCAGAAGTGAGTGTTCTGGTTTGCGAATTGTCTTTGGAACCCAATCGTCTGGCACGGCTTCCAATTGGCTGCGGGAGCTTCCTGAAGCCAATCGGAAATGGCGCCTTGGTTTCCGAATGTTTTGGAAGTCGAAAAGATTTGCGGAACGGATTCTGTTCGACTTCTGAGGTACGACTGTATGTTATAAAATGAAAAACAAAAAAATCCTAAAAGAACCTGTCCCCCTACCCAAATGTTGGAATTCG
The DNA here is from genome assembly GCF_965112155.1 of Podarcis liolepis. Lineage (NCBI taxonomy): Eukaryota > Metazoa > Chordata > Lepidosauria > Squamata > Lacertidae > Podarcis > Podarcis liolepis. The sequence continues at coordinate 24,888,126 of NC_139566.1, read as the reverse complement.
ATCTGGACTAAGTCAGTTGCACTTTGAAATCATGTGAATTTCAACTGGAACAATGTCAAGACTAAGGGCAGCGTTCAGTTTTACGCAGAAAAGACCCGCTGAAACTAATGAACATGATGGTGTTAATTGCAATGGGTCTACTGTGAGTAAAATTAACTTGTACAAGCACTCTTTAATTTTTCCCACCGATTCCAATGGGACACCCCAAGTTCAGCAAACTTAGCCTGGGCTCAATCCATTCTTTTTATAGCTTACACTTCTACAGGATGGGTCCTCAACATTGAGGAGCTTGCAATTTTTAATTGGGGACTAGTAACACAACCCCACTGACTGCTCGGAGTATGGCTGACATTGGATAGCATCTCATCCCCCTCAACTGTAAGTCTACTCAGCAGGGCCTGGTTTTTTTTAAAACTACTCTACTTTTGACGCAATAAATAATAACAATAATCTGTGGATTTTGCTGCTCCTGCTGGGGGAACTAATGGATGCAGAAGTTACATAACCCCACACTAGTCTAGGGATGGGAAATATGTAGTTCCCATCAGCTCCAACCACCATGGTCAATAATCAGGGATGATGATCAAATGGTAGGGCCGGCCCCAACAGGGTATGAGAGAACCTGATACTCGCTGGGAGCTCCAGGAGAGCATCAGACCAGGTCTGGGATGGGGAATATCTGTGGCCTCCAGAAGCTGTTGGACTACAGCTCCCATTATTCTTCACCACGGGTCATGCTGCTTGGGGGAGCAGATGGGAAGTGGAGTCCAACAACATCTGGAGGATCACAGACATTCCCCATCCCTTCTCTAGACCAATGCACTCATGGAGCACCTAGGGAGCTCAGGCCCTTTCGTTCCGTTGGGGCCGGCCCTACCATTGGGTCTAGCCAAAGCAAAGAAGCCCGTTACCCACAGAGAGGTGCCAGGCATCTTACAAGCAATGGTATCGAGAGCCACTTGGCCCCTGGCACTCCTCGGGGGCCAGTGCTACTCACCGTTTTGGGAGCTACGTAGGACCCGGACAATGTTCCCACGCCGCCGGCCAGGTCGAAGAGGTCTCCCAAGCCCCCGCCCAGGGGCGCTCCCAAGTTGGAGGGCATGACCGCGCTGGGCGCTGCGAAACTGGGGCCTCCCATCTGCAGGGAGACAAAGACACCAAGATGTTACAAGTTCACAGAGGCAACTCCAAAGGCAGTGGGGTGGGCAGAGACATGGTTGCCTACAGGAGGTGGCTTAAGAGTAAGGAGCAGAGGAGCAGGAGACATTACACAGAGCTGCAGCGGTCGGCACCCTTTGGGAAGGGCCACTTTGTGACTTACAAGAAGAGGCAAATGCACAAGCTTTTATAGAAATCTGCCTAATATTGCATCAGACCATTGGTCCATCTGCCTCCGGCCTTGTCTATATAGACAGACAGTGGCTCTCCGAGGTTTCAGGTAGGACAAATTCTGAGCCCTACCTGGAGTCGAACCAGGAGTTGAATTTGGGAGCTTGTGCAGCCATAAGCTTCAGACCTTCTCTGCATTTACACACACGCACGGGATGGATAAACCCACACACGGGGGGGGGGGGGACTGGGAGGGGGGATTAACACACACAGACACACACACACACACACACACACACACACGCCTGTTGGATCAGACTAATTTATGTATTTAGATAGATCTGGTTTGTTGCATTTTTAGTGTACTTCACACTTTGAGATGATCAGGTAGAAGGCAATTTATTAAGAGTAGCATCCACCTTGTCCTCCCCACCCCACCCCCAGCCCCGGTTTCCCAGCAGGAAAGAGTGGAGGGAAGGGTGGGGAGGAAGGGGGTGGCTCACTGAAGGGAAAGCTAGTAAGAGGGCTGGACCATACCCCTTCAGCTTCGTCCCCCATCTCCAAGAAGCAGCAGGCAAGTTGGAAGAGAAGAGACAGCCACATGCAGAGAGAGAGAGAGAGAGAGAGAGAGAGAGAGAGAGAGAGAGAGAGAGAGAATAGCCAGGATTTGGGGGGGTGGGGAGGAGGGAAAGAGACAAAACAAGAAGGGGTGAAAGAGAGGTTAGTCACTCAGACTACAACACACAGATGCTATCAGCCACAGCGTTACAAGACAGCTCCCCACAAGAAGAACGCAGCACCCCCTCTGCCCTGCCTGTTCAATAATAAATTATTATTATTATTATTATTATTATTATTATTTATTTATCTAACTATCTATCTATCTATCTATCTATCTATCTATCTATCTATCTATTTATACCCCGCCCATCTGGTTGGGTTTCCCCAGCCACTCTGGGCGGCTCCCAACAGAGTATTAAAAACACGATAAAAGATCAAACATTAAAAACTTCCCTAAACAGGGCTGCCTTCAGATGTCTTCTAAAAGTCAGATAGTTGTTTATTTCCTTGATATCTAATGGGAAGGCGTTCCACAGGGTGGGTGCCACCACCGAGAAGGCCCTCTGCCTGGTTCCCTGTAACCTCACTTCTCGCAGGGTGGGAACCGCCAGAAAGCCCTCGGAGCTGGACCTCAGTGGCTGAACAATGGGGGCGGAGGCGCTCCTTCAGCTATACTGGGAATCGTTCGCGCTGAACAGTTTCGCCTCTGCCAACTCCCAGCGGAGCTTTGAGTTCGTGTCCTTGCCAGCCTTGCGAAAAGGGGCTCATCCTCCACTACCCATGCATGCCTAACCATTTATGTCCTAAAGTGGAGGGTGGCCAACATGATGCCCTCCAGATGAGACGACAGTTCCCATCATCCCTGACCACTGGGATATGTTGCCTGGGGGTGTGAAGGGACCCCAGCAACATCTAGCGGGCGCCTTTTGGCCGCCCTGATCCTAAAAAGGTGTGAGAAAGGACAGATTCCTCAGCTGTCTCTCTGTGCAAAACGGGACCAAAGATTAATGGATTGTGTCCAGTTGTTTTATTCAGAGTAGGAAAATGAAAGGACACAGCTAAGCCCACATTCACACTGCACATTACTTATTTTTATTCTTACTGTTAACTAAGACTGTTGTTGTTGCTGCTCCTGAGGCTGCTGCTGCTGTTATCTATTACCTGCCCTACACCCTAATGTCCCAGAGCAGGTTACTGAATTAAAACACGATTTGAAACAACGGACAATAACAAAAAACAAGGCGGTTCCTGAAACATACACATCGTGCCGAAAAGGCATGAGCAAAGAGGTTATGTCTTCAGCCCTTCGGTGCCACTTTAAACAGTCATGGCTTCCCCCAAAGAATTCTGCCGTTCGTTAATGGCGTTGTTAGGAGAGACTCCTCCTTTCCTCACACAGAGCTACAATTCCCAGTTTTTCCAGGGAAGAAAGATTGCCCACTAAACCACCCTGGAAACCGTGGCTACGGGAGGGGAATAGAAGGGCTTAGTAATAACTCTCAAGGAGAATTCCCAGAATCCTTTGCGGGGAAGCCATGGCTGTTTAAAGTGGTATCCCAAAGCTTTAAACGTATGAACGCGGCCCAACTTGGGTCCATTAATTTCAGTGGGCCTACTCAGTATAACTTAAGCTGGACACGGCTGTATAGCTACACACAGTCTTAAAACACACAGGCAGCGTGAAACATGTGCAGACAGGGAACCAACAGAGCAGAGCATAACGTCAGCGGCCACACTTAACGCTGCTGTTTTCGAGGATTCAAAGTCCTCCAATGAAAACGCCCTGCCCTCTTGCGTTGCAAATCCTCGGGAGGGCAAGATTAGGGCTTACCAGGCTGTCCAAGCCACCGCCGAGAAGGTCAACAGCACCCATCTGCACCGACGAGGTGGCAACAGGAGGGCCACTCACGGGGGGTCCCAGGTCAAGGTTCAGCAAGTCACCCAGAAGGTCTCCTTGTGTCGGGATGACCGCTGGCTGCTCAGCCTGGGGGGCGCCCGCTGGAGCAACATCAGGGCTCTCTGCGCTTTCGCTCCTGTGTTCATGGGGTAGGGTGGGGTAGGGAGGAAGAGACGAAGAAGACAATTTAAAAATGGCCTGCTTCCTTCCTTCCCCCAAAAAGAGACATAGATCAGGAGTATCTAAACTCTGGCACATGTTCCACCAGCGGTTCGCATGTATCATTTGTGTGTGTGTGTGTGTGTGTGTGTGTGTGTGTGTGTGTGTTTCATTGCATACCTGCATAGAATATTCATATATAATCAGTGAATTTTCTGTCTGCCGTAGTGATTATAATACACTGGGCGAGATGCTGCGTGATGGTTAATGGCATTTTTATCGCTTCTTTCATTTCTCATAATGCATTTTATTGTATCCCGATCCAAATTCAATGGAATAAAAATAAAAATCAGCAATAAAAACCCAATTATGTACCATACAGGAATCTCGTCCAGCACATGGCTTAATGATTATTCTGCCTGCTGTAGCAACTGCAGTCTGTGGAGACCATCAGCAATTTCCAAGTGGCCTGGGGTGGGGGGCGGAGGGGAGTTTGGGAATCACTGACTCAAGAGTGTGTCTTTCTCTGGATCTCTGGACTCAAAGAGAAGGTTTGTGAAAAGGTAAAGGTAAAGGGACCCCTGACCATTAGGTCCAGTCGTGGCCGACTCTGGGGTTGCGGCACTGATCTCGCTTTATTGGCCGAGGGAGCCGGCGTACAGCTTCCGGGTCATGTAGCCAGCATGACTATGCCGCTTCTGGCGAACCAGAGCAGCGCACAGAAACGCCGTTTACCTTCCCGCTGGAGCGGTACTTATTTATCTACTTGCACTTTGACATGCTTTCGAACTTCTAGGTTGGAATGAGCAGGGACCGAGCAACGGGAGATCACCCCATTGCGGGGATTTGAACCGCCGACCTTCTGATCGGCAAGTCCTAGGCTCTGTGGTTTAACCCACAGCGCCACCCGTGTCCCTTCTGTGAAAAGATACTTGTATAAATTTAGATTTGGTAGAAATGTGAGTTATTTACTGTTTTCATTTGTGAAAATGTAGCTTGAAAAATTAATTAAAAATTATTTACACCCCCCCCAAGAAAAAGTGTGTATCTATTTCTGCCACCCAGCCACCCTACCCCAGGGTCCCTTGCACCAGCAGACGGGTGGAATCCAATGCAGAAGTTGTGGCTAGCGGAAACCGGTTATGAAACAGATTGTGAAATCTACTGTGCAGCGAAGTTTCCAGAAATGTGGCACAGTGATGTTTTGCTGGCACAGCACATTTCGCCAGTGGAACATGTGGACTGCTAAGTGATTTCAGCTTTGTGCTACATTGGCTACAACCACGGTAGTCAATGTATTGGTAACCTTGAGGCTAATCACTGCAACATGCTCTATGCGGGGCTGCCCTTGGGCCTGGTCTGGATGCTGCAGCTGATGCAGAATGCAGAGGCCAGACTGCTGCTGACGGGGGCATCTGGCAAGCAACACAAGACACGGCTCTTAAAGCACCTGCACCAGTTGCCCCTCTACTACTCAAGGCATTCATTTGTAAAGTCCCGAACGACTTAGGTCCAGGGTGCCTCCGGGACCACCCGAACCCTTGTATCCCAAGCTTGATCAGTGGGATCATCTGGCCGTTCCTCGAGTTGGCAAGACAACAGCGGGAAACTGAGCCTTTTCTGTGTTGTTGGCCCGGCCCTGTGGAACTCTCTGCCACTAGCAATCCAGCAGGCGCCATTTGTACCAACACCTGCCGAAAACCGTTCCTATTCTGCAGGGAATGCCAAACGCGCCTTTCCCTAACAGTTTGCTGGTTTCTTTTTTATATGCTTTCTCTTGTATGGCATTATGTATAATCATTGCAAACCAATCTAGATTATTATTATTTTTTAAATGCATGGCGGTATGTAAGCATGTCCATGGCTACAGCCTGCACCAAACAAATCACGCACCCACTGTTGCGTGGGGCCGCAATGGCGCAAAGACGCGTTTACAACGCACGGATCCACATAGATCCTCAGGATTTTTGCATTGGGTCACCCCAAATTCACCATCAGATCACATAGCATGTCCATGGCCACAGCATGAACCACAAAAATCATGCATCCACTGTTTTGTTCAGAATATTTTTTTCTTGTTTTCCTCCTCTAAAAACTAGGTGCGTCTTATGGAGAGAAAAATGTGGTATTTTTATAAATAGAATGAAAAAAAGAGAGCCAAAGTGGACTGTGGAGAGGGACAACAGAACCACCTCTCCCTGCGGTACCACCACTGCCTCCAAAGGGTACTCACGATCCTGTCCGTGGAGGGAGGCTCTTATGGACGATGCCTCTGCTCCCCTCCACGAAGGCGGTGGGGGGCTTGTGGTAGACGGAGGCCAGTGTGCCGATGTAGCAGATCAGCTCATCTAGCAGAGTTGGCTCAATCAGGTCCGTCTCTTCAGAGATGAGTGGCTTCTCTGCCAGAACCACCTCCTTGGCTGCCACAGGATCGGTAGAGAGCAGGCGCCAATAGATGTAGCCACGGTCCCTCAAGTCAGGGTTATCCGAATCCTAAGTGGTGGGAGCCAGGGGGCGGGGAGGGAGACAAGGAAAGGAGCCTGTGAGTGTGTTTGTGTGTTTTCACACCAGGGACTCTCCAAACCTGCCCAGAGGTCAGTTAACACACTGGATATCTTAATAGATGCAGGCTGCTCTGCCTCACTCTTTCTCGTCCTGTGCAGAGGCCAGATGGCAGAGTGCTGACACTTCTCGTTTAAAAAGAAAGCAAAGTTTCTAGTCCTTGTGACTGCCAAAAAAAAAAAAAAAAAATGGGGCCTGAAAGCATTTAAAGCAATGAACATAAATCCAGGGCAAGTTAAAAACGGTTTAATCATTTGCTTGTGTTTTATCTTGTGCAGTCGTACCTTGGATCTCAAACGCTTTGGCTCCGAAACAAATCAGCTCTCGAACAATCGAAACCCGGAAGTGATTGTTCCAATTTTTGAATGGTTTTTGGAAGCTGAACGTCCGGCGCGGCTTCCGATTGGCTGCGGGAGCTTCCTGCAGCTAATTGGAAGCCGCCTTTTGGTTTTGGAAGTCAAACAGACTTCCGGAATGGATTCTGTTTGACTTCCGAGGTACGGCTGTAATTCATTCTGTGAATCACCCTTGGTATATAAATGTAATAAATAAATAAGTCTGGATCTTAAGACTTTCCTCAGGTCACACCCCCTTCCTTGGAGTGTTTCCTCCTGGCTTGGAAGTGTCCCTGACCTCCAGTCGTGCCTCTTACTTGCCCTGGATGAAGGGGGGAAAGGAGCGCGCAAGTGTTACATAGAAACTAGCCTCTTGTATAATGTAAAGGGACCCCTGACCATTAGGTCCAGTCGTGGCTGACTCGGGTTGCGGCGCTCATCTCGCTTTATTGGCTGAGGGAGCCGGCGTACAGCTTCCGGGTCATGTGGCCAGCATGACTAAGCCACTTCTGGTGAACCAGAGCAGCACACAGAAACGCCGTTTACCTTCCCGCCGGAGCGGTACCTATTTATCTACTTGCACTTTGACGTGCTTTCGAACTTCTAGGTTGACAGGAGCAGGGACCGAGCAACGGGAGCTCACCCCGTCGCGGGGATTCGAACCGCCGAGCTTCTGATCGGCAAGTCCTAGGCTCTGTGGTTTAACCCACAGCGCCACCTGCGTCCCTCTTGTACGGAGGGTAAAATCTGCATCCGTAGCTCCGCCCACTTTTGTTTCTGGTCCCTCCCACCCCTGGCATGTGGTCCCCAGGAGGTCGTCCAGACTGACAAAGGTTCCGCACCCCTGGCTACCTTGCAGAACCCCTGCAAGGACATAAAGGGGGCCTCCAGGTTTATAAAGGCAAGGCGAGGCCATCTCTTCTTCCCCTACCTGTGTAGCCAGGCTGAGGACCTGCTGGACCAGCTCCTGGGTCTCGGTGGGCTTCTTCAGGAAGAGCTTCACAATGGCCGTCAGCAGCTGCAGCTGCACCTGCGGCGGACAAAAGGAAAAAAGGTGGATTGAACCTGGGATCTTCTGCATGCAACAGCTGGCGTTCTACTGCAACCATCCTGGAAGAAATTGGCACAAGCAGTCTGAACGGGAAGCTGCAGGAGGGAAAGGGGGCATCTAGGAGGAAGATGGCTGCCAAATGCTTGAAGCAGGGTTTTGAGCTCTAAGGCTAACTCTAAGGCAAGTTTCTGCTCTATAACCAACCCTTAGCATTTGTTTTTATCCTCCATTTTATTTCTTAACTCCTTTTAGTACTTCGTTTTGTTGTTTTCATTTATTGTTTTATCTCATTGTTTTATTGTTCTAACTCCCCTAACCTGGGAGGCAGCATGAAGCTGGGCTGGGCTGAGCACTTTGCTTTGTTGTTGTTGTTGTTTAGTCGTTCAGTCGTGTCCGACTCTTCCTGACCCCATGGACCAGAGCACGCCAGGCACTCCTGTCTTCCACTGCCTCCCGCAGTTTGGTCAAACTCAAGCTGGTAGCTTCGAGAACACTGTCCAACCATCTCGTCCTCTGCCATCCCCTTCTCCTTGTGCCCTCCATCTTTCCCAACATCAGGGTGTTTTCCAGGGAGTCTTCTCTTCTCATGAGGTGGCCAAAGTATTGTAGCCTCAGCTTCAGGATCTGTCCTTCCAGTGTGCACTCAGGGCTAATTTCCTTCAGAATGGATAGGTTTGATCTTCTTGCAGTCCATGGGACTCTCAAGAGTCTCCTCCAGCACCATAATTCAAAAACATCCATTCTTGAGTGATCAAAGTGCCAAATGCAAGGTTGAGGCAAGGTTGGCTAGGCAGTGCCAAATGCAAGGTTGAGTCAAAGTTTACAAGATACTAGTTATAAATTAAGGGAAGAGAAACATCTTGATTATCAGAACTGTTGACGGGCATCTACAGGAGGTGCCAATGAAGTTACCATGCAACCTGAGAGGTGCATCGCCCAAGACACAACCTCTAGGGTTCCTGGAGGGGTGCAAGATCTTCACGGGTTGGCTGCTTGGGGGAGGCAAGGCACCGTGGGGGAAAATCTGGAGGGAATCGTTGCGGCCTTTGCTGCCTAATCCTCACCCCCCCCCCACCTGGGAGACTCTGCCCCATCTCACCTGGGTGCTTTCGTCGTGGAAGCCTTCGAGGAAGCTCTCCAGAAGCTCGTCCGCGTTGTCTATGCGCTCTGCGTATTCGCCCACGATCCAGATCATGGCCGCCCGAGCCTCGGGTTCGTCGAGGGAGTCCAGGTTCTCGCACAGGGTGGCAATCACGCTCTCGTACCTGCGTGTCGGGAGGACAGGAGGGGTGGGAGGAGCTAAGAGACAGCGGAGAACCACAGAATCATGGAACTCACAGAATCATGGAAGGGACACCCAAGGGTCATCTAGTCCAACCCCCTGCATCGCGGGAATCTTTTGCCCAATGTGGGGCTCGAATCGAACCCGCAACCTTGAGATTAAGAGCCTCGTGCTCTACCGACCTGAGCTATCCCAAACCACCAGTTTTAAAAACAGCAACAAATAAGTGTAATAAATAATAAAATGTTCCCACGTGTTATCAAAATGGTAACTTTTCGAGGAGGGCTTCTTACTTGTTGGGGTACTTGCGGAAGATGTCCTTGATGACAACAATGGCTTCCTGGACCACATAGTTGACCTTGGTCTGGATGAGGTCAAGCAAGGTGCTTACACAACGTTCTGCCGATTGCTGGGCAGGAAGAAAAAGAAAGGGGGTTGGGGCTGCATGGAGAGGAACTGGGGTTTAGCCAAGAGGCTTAGGAGAAACTACGGATGCTTGCTTTTAAACAGGGAAGTTAAAGGACACCTAGGTTATCTCCCAGCAAGGGTGGGTTGTCAGCAGCAGGAAAGCCAGGAATTTCCTGGCTGTAACAAAACAAGAGTCACATGCAGCCTTCTGCACACTAGAGAAGACCAATTGGGAAGGGGGAGGCAGGATCCCCCATGCTATGAGGGATGCCTCCAACGCTGTTACAGTCATACCTTGGGTTACAGATGCTTCAGGTTGCGTTTTTTCGGGTTACGGATGTGCCGAAACCTGGAAGTACCGGAATGGGTTACTTCTGGGTCTCGGCAGTCGCGCATGCGCAAAGCGTCAAATCGCAACCCGTGCGTGCGCAGATGCAGCACTGCGGGTTGCGAACGTGCCTCCTGCACATATCACATTCGCAACCCGAGCATCCACTGTATTTTAAAAAACCTGGCTCCCTGTGCAAAGACGTGTTGATCTCCAGCACTATGGACACCGCTTGCCTCGAAAAACAAATGTCAATGTTGGAAGGCTCTGTAAAGGTCAAACCCCCTTTTCCAAAGAGCCAAGATCGACCGGATGTCAGAAAAATGTGCTGGATTAGGCCAGTGAATCCAGCATCCTGTTTTCATAGGGGCCTACCAGGTGCCCCAAAGTGAAGTCTGCACAGACGATTCGAGTGCAAGAGCACTCTCTGTTCCTCTCCCTAATGTCTTCAGCCCCCACCCTCCCCAAAAAGAGAAAGGCGGGGGGGGGGGGGGAGGTTCACAACACATAATGCAAAATTCATTTGTACTCTGCTACTTGCAGCCTCTAAATGCTTGGAAAGCCAAGTATGTTTGAAGTGAAGCCTTTTGCAGAATCAGGCCACTCTCCTGGATAGATGCCAGCCTCCCCCAAACTGGTGCCCGCCAAATGTTCTGGACCACACCTTAGCTCACCTCAACCTTAATGGCACACCGGCCAATCGCCCGGACGGCTTTCCGCACGAAGTCCACATCGACTTCCGTTGCGTACTCCTTTAACTCGGCAAGCACCTATAATATTAATAATAATAATAATAATAATAATAATTTATTATTTATATCCCGCCCATCTGATTAGGTCTCCCCAGCCACTCTGGGCGGCTTCCAATCAAATATCAAAAACAACACAGCATCAGACATTAAAAACTTCCCTAAACAGGGCCGCCTTCAGGTGTCTTCTAAAAGTAAAATAGTTGTTTATTGCCTTGACATCTGCTGGGAGGGCATTCCACAGGGCGGGCGCCACTACCGAGAAGGCCCTCTGCCTGGTTCCCTGTAACCTCACTTCTCGCAGGGAGGGAACCGCCAGAAGGCCCTCGGTGCTGAATCTCAGTGTCTGGGCTAGATGATGGGGGTGGAGACGCTCCTTCAGGTATACAGGACCGAGGCGGTTTTATCAGAAGACGTGGGGCAAAAAGCAAGCCCAGGACAGAGCATGCTCAGTAACTTTGGAATGCTGAGTGGCAGCTAGAAAATGCACACGCTGAAAAATTGGGGCAGGAAGGAAAAGAAGAGTGGAATGTGTTCTTTAGAGGCAATAGCTGGCTTCAGACTTCCCCAACAGTGGGTGCCTTCCAGATCTTGCGGGAGTGCAATTCCTTTCAGTCCTCATCCTTGCAGGGCAGTGGAGACTCCGAAGCAAATTTGGGGGGTGGGGAGGAAGAGAGAAAAGAGGAGGATTTACCTGTGCAATGTTGGCCTGCGAGGCCAGGCGGATCATGATATCCAGCTTCTCCAGTTTGACGTAGATGGGGTCGTTGTACTTCACAAAGAAGACTTTCATCTCATGCTTGAGGATTTCAGGTCTGGGAGAAGAGGAAAAGATGCGATCAAGAGATCCGGAGAAGAAACATACCCAGCTGTGCAACTTATAGATTGCAAAGTAAAATAAATAAATCAGATGCTTTCATTTAGTAATACAGAGGTATCTCAGGTTACATAAGCTTCAGGTTGCATACGCTTCAGGTTACAGACTCCACTAACCCAGAAATAGTGCTTCAGGTTAAGAAGTTTGCTTCAGGATGAGAACAGAAATCGTGCTCCGGCGGCGCGGCAGCAGGAGGCCCCATTAGCTAAAGTGGTGCTTCAGGTTAAGAACAGTTCCAGGTTAAGAACGGACCTCCGGAACGAATGAAGTACTTAACCCGAGGTACAACTGTATCATAGAATGGTAGAGTTGGAAGGGACTGCGGTGGTCATCTAGCCCAACCCCCTGCAATGCAGGAATCTTTTGTCCAATGTGGGGCTCAAACCCACAACCTTGAGATTAAGAGTCTCGTGTTCTATCGACTGAGCTATTAGGCAACATTGCTCTCGGAAGTGCCATTTTAGGATGAATTGTGTGCCTCGATAGCACTGGTACAGTAATTATATTGTAAATCAAAAGTGAAACTGTAAAAGTAGGTCCCATGTTGCAGGTTAGGAGTCAGTTCTGGACCGTTGAAAGATCTACCTCTATACAAACATATTTACATGCCCATAGGTCTTATATATGATCTTGGCAGCTCGCATAGCAATTGCAACTCAATGGAAAACAGCCCCCAAATCTTACACCGGTTGCTTGATACACTCACTCTGAAATATAGCTATAATGGAGAAAACTACAGTGGTACCTCAGGTTACATACGCTTCAGGTTACATACGCTTCAGGTTACAGACTCCGCTAACCCAGAAATAGTGCTTCAGGTTAAGAACTTTGCTTCAGGATGAGAACAGAAATCGTGCCCTGGCGGCGCGGCGGCAGCAGGAAGCCCCATTGGCTAAAGTGGTGCTTCAGGTTAAGAACAGTTTCGGGTTAAGAACGGACCTCTGGAACGAATTAAGTACTTAACTCGAGGTACCACTGTATGCATAATTTGAGATTTCGACAAGGTCTAGAACCTCCAGACACTTTTCATTTGATCTGGCATTCCTTTAATTACGTTTTGTAATGGAACCATCATTTTCAAGTCAGCCCTCGTCACAAGCCTGGCAAATCTCAAACTAAACTTGACATTTTTACATCCTTAAGATATCAATGACTTCCCTTCTTCTCTTTCCATGGTTCATTTTACATATTATAAATCCCTGCATATTTTACAGAAACTATACCATTCAGTATTCCAGTATCGCACCCATCATAACTTATTTACACTGTTGAATTTAATGCTGCCAGCCTTTTCAGCTGTACACAGTTATTTCCAGTATATTCAATAAAAGTCTTCCAATCTTCTCTAAACGTATGTTCTTCTTGTTCTCTTATTCTATATGTTAAGTCTGCGAGCTGCGCATATTCTGTCAACTTAAGATGCCATTCTTCTTTGGTTAGGACCTCGCTCGTTTTCCATTTGGGGGCTAACAAAACACGGGCCGCAAGTAGTGGCACACATAAATAACCTTTTTTGACACCTGGGAATTTCAGTCTGAATTATCCCCAACAGAAAGGACACTGGGTTTTTTGGGGAAGTACTTTTAAATATTTTTTTCAATTCATTTCCCATGGACTTTGGTATTTTAACCCACGTGCCTGTTTTATAGTTTTCCTTCTCATCTTCTGGTTTTTCACCTGTGGCTACAACAGCTTCTCTGTTTTGTATTTGTTATAAAAGGAAATCTCTTGAGCAAAACCCCCAACAAACCCAGTTACATGCCTGAGAGCATCTCGTTGTATCCCTGGAAGCAGTGCTACCTGCCAACCACCCTGCCCATCTGTAGCCAACACAGCATCCACCATCACCTTTTCTGCACAATGAGGTTGATGTTTCGGAGAGCCACGTATTGCAGCTCTGGCTCAGCAGACAGCAGGGTGACGAGCGGGGGAGCCAGCTTCTTCAGCAAAGTGCCATAATAATCCAGGTCCTTCGACAGCATCTCCATGAACTTCATCAGCACTTTCACAGCTGAGAGGACCACGGCGGAGTTAGCGTGGGACAGCCGGGGTGTCACTCGCTCACAGATGCTGCAGTGGGGGGAAGAGAAGGAAAAGGATGATGCAGCAGACAAATGCCAGAGGAGATTTTTCACAAAGCCACTGACCCACCAGCCCAGCTCCTAGGTGCAACCAACAAAACCCTGTTTTCTGTGGCCCTGCACTGCAGCCATTGGGTAATCTGGGAAAATGGAAGAAAATGAAGAGCTGTGCTCTATGCTAGCCCTGCTCGGGAAACCAGCAAGCAGGACCTGCATTTTCCAGCTATTTCTTTTCATATAAAATAAAATAAAATAAAATAAAATAAAATAAAATAAAATAAAATAAAATAAAATAAAATAAAATAAAATAAAATAAAATAAAATAAAATAAAATAAAATAATTAAACTGTTTAACATACAATACAATAAAAAACAAACTAATCCAAATAAAAACACTCTCCGTACCCTTACCACAGCAAAAAGACTGATACTGATGGATTGGAGAAATAAAAATGTGTCTCCCTTCTATGATTGGATTGAAGACTTATACAAACTCGCAACATATGAACAACTTGCATATAAACACAGGCTTGCCACGGATAAATTCAATGATATTTGGAATCCATTCTTACAAATACTGTAGTAGGTTAAGATCTGGTGTAGTACAATAACAACCTTGTAAAGTACACAGTTTTGGGTTTCCTCCCTCCCCCCTTTATTTTCCCTTCTACACAGGTGATGTTTCTCTTTTTCTCTCTTTTATTTATGTCTCTCCATGTTTAGTGCACATATAATTATGTAGTTTTTGAACTTTCAATAAAAATGTTTAAATTAATAATAATATAAAAAACAATAAAAACACAGTAAAATAAAAATAAAATACAAAAAGGAAAAGAAAAACAATAAAAAAAGAAAGAGAAAGAGGAGGAAGAAAAATACAAAGCTTCCATCAGTTACTGGTAATCAGAAACATGCAGCCTCCGACTGGGGAAGCCAAGAATAGCCATTGTGGGTAGTGGCTATTGATAGACTTGCCCTCCCTGGCTTTCTCTCATCCTCTTTTAACATCATTCGAGTCTGTAGCCATCATTGCCTCCTGGGGCAGCGAATTCCATAGTTTAAAATAAATCCTCTCTTTAATCTGCCCTGAATCTTCCAATGTTCCAATGTCCAGGAGTTCTAGAGAAGGATAAAAACACTTTCTCCATATCTCCTCTTATTTGCTTTTCCTCAAAACATGATGCCCTTTCTCAAAAAAATCTGTACGGAGTCTTCTGAAGCGCAGAGTGCTACAGTAAAGAATGTGGCTCCGTTGATAACAAAAACAGAGGCATGGGACGGACAGACAGAGAGACAGACACAAATCGCACACAGACTGGGCTGTCTCTGAAGAAGGAAGGGCATCTCGCACAACAGTGCCTGCAAAGCAGCATGGTCGACACGGAGCTCGAGTAAGTGAGCCAACCTGCAGCTCTCACCTCTGGGCCTCGCGGTCATCCTTGGGCATGTAGTTGGCCAGGCAGTCGAGGATGAAGATCTGGCCCCATTCCGTACACTCGTTCAGGGCAGTGAGCAGCTTGTTGATGGACTGTGGGTTCAAATCCAGCAGGTTGCTGCTGGGGTGAGATTCCGCTATCTCTGAGAGGGCTGCTACAGCATTAGCTACCACCTGGGGGGGAAACAAAAGAGAGTACCCGTCTGTGAAAATAGGAACATGGGAAGCTGCCTTATCCTGAGTCAAATCGTTAGTCCATCTAGCTTAGTACTGCCTACTCTGACTGGCAGCAGCTCCCCAGGGTTTCAGGTGGGAGTCCTGCCGAGCCCACTGAGATACTGAGGGCTGAACTGGGAACTTCTGCATACCAAGGAAATGTTCTGCCACCTGAGCTACAGCTGCAGGTCTGTCTAGCTCAGTATAATTCCCAGAGTGCTCCAATAGTCAATCTCTCTTTCCCAGGGAACTCTGGGAATCGTAGCTCCATGAGGGGAATGGAGGCTTCCTCTATAACAGGCATGGCCAAACTTGGCCCTCCAGCTGCTTTGGGACTACAACTCCCATCATCCCTAGCTAACAGGACCAGTGGTCAGGGATGATGGGAATTGCAGTCCCAAAAACAGTTGGAGGGCCAAGTTTGGCTATGCCTGCTCTATAACAAACCAGAGTTCCCAGAATCCTTTGCAGGAAGCCATGACTGTTTAAAGTGGTACCGTAGTGCTTTAAACGTAGGGTGTGAATGTGGCCTAAGTCTTGTAGGCCTCACCAGGCAAATAGTTCTTGGCAGCTCTTGCCTCTAAAAAAAAAACCTCTCCACAGAAAATGCTCCCGGAGGCACCAGGGGTACAGAGATGTATGGAAAAGAACACACCCCCACCCAAAAAGAAAGAAAATTAAACCGAATGTTATTGTTGCATGAAGCAAGGCTTCCTAGCAAGACCACTATTTCTCTCAGCAACCCAGAGGCCCAAGGAGCATTCGAGGCCATTTGGCCTAAATTAAAAATTCATTTGGAACTTGGTTTGCAGAGGCAGCCGATAGTTCTCTCATTACGTTCCTTTTAAAAATGTAGGAAGCGTGGAGCGGGGTGGGGGGAAGAAAAGGAGCAGCGCTCGGGTTGGGCATTTCTCCAACGCTGGTTAAACGTGCAAGACGGCAGGCAGCCCTTTGCCGCTCAACTGCTTCCATTTCAAAGATGCACGTTTGGCTCCAGGCCAGGCGCTGCAAACAGAAAGACAGCCGATCAGGGGGGACGTATTCCTGACCTGCTATCTTTCCTTGCTTTTGGTAACCATCATGGACGCTAGCAATTCCCGAAGGCCCTTACACATTTGAGCTAACCATGTAAGGGAATGGAGGAGAAGAACTCTTTGCAGCTGGTTCCTTTACTTAGCGAGTATCTAAGTAGTAGCTCCTCCCTTCGACTACCTGGGAATCCCTCCCCACCCAAAGCCTTTAGCGGAGCTTGGTTCAGCTGGGGCAGGGGACTAGCAGCCTGGACAGCCCCCCTCCCCAGGCAAGAAGGGGTCCATCACCATAGGATTGGAGTCCGAGATGAGGTCCTTCAAAGTGTCCAGGAAGCCCTGGTCCTCCACCAGCTGCGCATTGATGTCGTGGAGCTTCGCCACGCAAACAGCCGCCGTCTTGCGCACGTAAGGGTCCTCATCCTTCAGGCACTTCCTCAGCGGCTCACAGAGGTACTCAGTGATCTTATCGACCCGGATACAGCCCATCGTGCGCACTGCCAGGGCCCGGATGAGGGGGTTGGGATCTTCGCAGTCCTGTAGGGTATGGAAAAGGCATCGCAGAGTTGGGAAAAGGTTCAGAATAGGGCAACCCACATGGTCAAGGTGTGGAGTGACTCGCCTATGAGGAATAGTCTTGGTTTCTTTCCATACATTCTCATAATTGTCTTTAAACAGGTTTATATTTTTCGATGTCAGCCAAATTCCCAGGTACTTCACCTTTTTAGCTACCATTAAAAAGTTTTTATTTCAAATTTATTTCAAATTTATACATTTCATTAGTTATACAATCAGTTTAACAAATTTGACTTCCTTCCCCCTCTTTCTGAGGTTCCTTAAATTTATTTTTTAGTATCATCTGCATATCCAAATTCATTTAATTTGCTCATTTAGTCATCTATTTTAAACATATACTCTTATGAAACTGCAGGTTATTACAATAATCCTGCCAAAGGTTGTTATCTTGATTTCTTATTCTTCCGGAAAGTTTCGCCATTTCTGCTTATTCCATATGTTTCTGTATCCATTCTTCCTTTACTGGGACTTCGGCTTCTTTCCACTTTGGGGCAAGTAGCATTCTTGCCGCTGTAGTAGCATACATAAGTAAATTTCTATACAATTTAGGTAGTTCTGTCCCTATAATTTCCAAAAGAAAAGCTTCTAGTTGTTGTTGTTTTATTTTACAAAAGTTATTTTGAACATCCTTTTCAATTCATTGTATATCATT
Organism: Podarcis liolepis; assembly: GCF_965112155.1. Classification (NCBI taxonomy): domain Eukaryota; kingdom Metazoa; phylum Chordata; class Lepidosauria; order Squamata; family Lacertidae; genus Podarcis; species Podarcis liolepis. The sequence goes on along the minus strand of NC_139566.1, from coordinate 24,870,600 downwards.
TCCCAGTAAGCTTTTAACCTTACGACAAGGCCACCACATATGCGTTTGGGACTTCTTGGTTCAGAGAAAAGATGAGCAAAGGGGGACGTGACAGAAGCTTATAAAATTATGCATGGTGCACATAGAGAAAAGTTGTTCTCCCTCTCTCGTAACACCAGAAACTTCTGGACGTCCAATGAAGCTGAATGCTGGAACATTCAGGACATACAGGTAAAAGAAAGGACAGTTTGTATTGGAAAACAAAACCCCAAGGTGGTTGTCACCGATGGAAGCGAAAGCTCTGAAAAGGCTCAATATGGAGGCCAAATGGCCGAAATATTGGGAAATTTTGGAACAAGAAGGAGATAAATTGAAATTGCAGAGTTTCGAGAAATTAAAAAACAAAGTGTGAGATTGGCTTCATTATTATCAGATAATGGAGGCATACAATTTGGATAAGAAAATTGGCTTCCAGGTGGAAAAATCAAAACTAGAAACAGAACTGTTAGAACCCAAAACTAAGAATTTGTCAAGAATGTATAACTTGCTGTTGAAATGGAATACTCAGGATGAAACGGTGAAATCTGCTATGATTAAATGGGCACAAGATGTTGAACATAATATTATGTTTGCTGACTGGACCACAGGTATGAAGTTCACGGCATGTAATGCCCTAAGAGAGAATATTATGAAAATGATATACAGGTGGTACATGACCCCAGTCAAGCTTGCAAAAATCTATCATTTGCCCGATAACAAATGCTGGAAATGTAAAGAAACTGAAGGTACATTCTTTCACCTTTGGTGGACGTGCCCAAGGATTAAGGCTTTCTGGGAAATGATATATAATGAAATGAAAAAGGTATTTAAGTATACCTTCCGGAAGAAACCAGAGGCCTTTCTCTTGGGCATGGTCTGCCAATTGGTGCCAAAGAAGGACAGAACTTTTTTTATGTATGCCACAACAGCAGCAAGAATACTTATTGCAAAGTATTGGAAGACACAAGACCTACCCACTCTGGAAGAATGGCAGATGAAGCTGATAGACTACATGGAATTGGCGGAAATGATTGGCAGAATCCGAGACCTATGTCCACTTGAACTCAAAGCCAATTGTAGGAAATTTCAGGGCAGATAGAACTGTGGAACTCACCGCTACAGGAGCCAACGGTGGCCACCAATCCGGATGGCTTTGAAAGAGGATTGGACAAATTCGTAAGAGGAGGAGAGGGCTATCGACGGCCGCTAGCCATGATGGCTCTGCCCTGCCTCCACGCGGGGGTGGGGGTGGGGCACAGCAATGCCTCTGAATCCCAGTTGCTGGGAATCTCAAGTGGGAAGAGTCCTGACGCGCTCAGGTCCTGCTTGCGGTCTTCCCGGCTGACGACTGAGAGAACAGGCTGCATCATCACTCTTTAAAAAAAGGTAAAGGTACCCCTGACCATTAGGTCAAGTTGTGGACCACTCTGGGGTTGCGTGCTCATCTTGCTTTATTGGCTGAGGGAGCCGGCGTTTGTCCAGAGACAGCTTCCGGGTCATGTGGCCAGCATGACTAAGCCGCTTCTGGCGAACCAGAGCAGTGCACGGAAACGCCGCTTACCTTCCCACCGGAGTGGTACCTATTTATCTACTTGCACTTTGACGTGCTTTCGAACTGCTAGGTTGGCAGGAGCAGGGACCGAGCAACGGGAGCTCACCCCGTCGCGGGGATTCGAACCGCCAACCTTCTGATCGGCAAGTCCAGACTATATTTTTTTGGGGGGAAATGAATGAATTCCTATGCCCCACAAACAACCCAGCAAAGCATTTTAAATAAAAGCACACATTCTACTCATGTAAAAACACCAGGCAGGCCCCACAAACAACCCAGCAAAGCATTTTAAATAAAAGCACACATTCTACTCATGTAAAAACACCAGGCAGGCCCCACAAATAACCCAGAGATGCATTTTAAATAAAAACACACATTCTACTCATGTAAAAACACACTGATTCCTGGACCATCCGTGGGCCGGACTGAGAAGGCGATTTGGCTGGATCTGGCCCCCGGGCCTTAGTTTGCCTACCTATGCTTTAGAGAGCAAGTGCTGCTCCTGCTCCTGTAACTCACCTTGACAAAGGTGTTGACAGCCATGATGGCCATGTCTGGCTGGCTCTTGGCATAGTTCATCAGGTACAGGTAAACCAGCTTCTTGAGTTCCAGATTGTCCGTCTGCATGCAGTTCACGACGTCAGGGAAGAGAGCGCTGGAAACGGAGAACAGGCAGGCGGCGTGAGGAACCAGGATACAGATGGGGAGACACACACACACACACACATACACATACACCCTTGTGCTGTTTTAGAGCAGCTGGTCAACGGGCCAGGAAAAATGTAAGCCTTGGAAATAATAGTAATAATGGTGATGATTTCATTATTTATACCCTGCCCATCTGGCTCAGTTGCCTCGGCCATTCTGGGAGGCTTCCAAAACACATATAAAAACATAATAAAATGTCAAACATTTTAAAAAAAAACTTCCCAATACAGGGCAGCCTTCAGATGTCTATAGCAGGAAGACAACAGGCAACCATGTTGGTGGCAGCGTGTCTCTGAATTCCAGCTGTTGGGAGTAGAGAGGGGGCTGCTTTCGCACCCAGGTCCTGCTTCTGGACTTTCCAGGGGTGTCAAGTGCTGTGGCTTGGTGGCAGACCATATGCTTTTCATGTAGAAGGTCCTAAGGTTCAATCCCCAGTGGCATATCCAGTAAGGGCTGGGAACACCTAGAAAGCTGCTGAGGACAGTGTGGTTTCCCTTGGGTCTCCAGCTGTCTTTGGACTACAGTTCCCATCATGCTAGCTAGGGATGATGGGAGTTGTAGTCCAACAACAGCTGGAGGCCCATGTTTGGGAAGCCCTGGTATAGACCGTACTGAGAGAGATGGACCAATGGTCTGACTCAGTGTAAGGCAGTCTCCCACACGCCTGTTTCATTCAGCTTTTTATTTAGAACCTTGAGGACTAGAATCTTAAAGTCGAAGCTAGATGGACCAACAGCCTGGCTCTGCATACAGCAGCACCCTGTGTCCCTACCTGGTTGGCCACTGCAAGAACAGGATGTTGGGCCAGCTGGGTCTGTGGTCCCATCCAGAGGGACCCTTCCCGCCTTCTTAAGAACCGGGCAGCTAACTATGACACCAGATTGCCCTCTTGGTTTAAAAACAAAGCAAAAACCAATACAGTGCGGACCTGATGCTCCCCAGACCAAACTTAAAAGAGATTTCTCCTCCCATCGCCCCACCGGAGAAAGACAAGGAATCCCTAAATCTACCAGGCCAGCTAGAAAAATATCGTATTTTTTGCTCTATAAGACTCACTTTTCCCCTCCTAAAAAGTAAGGGGAAATGTGTGTGTGTCTTATGGAACGAATGCAGGCTGCGCAGCTATCCCAGAAGCTAGAACAGCAAGAGGGATCGCTGCTTTCACTGCACAGCGATCCCTCTTGTTGTTCTGGCTTCTGGGATTCAGAATATTTTTCTTCTTGTTTACCTCCTCCAAAAACTAGGTGTGTTTTATGGTCTGGTGCGTCTTATAGAGCGAAAAATGCGGTACCTTAACTTTTCCCAAAATTCCCTGCACAAAGAAATCCAGCCAGAGAGCTGTGCTAACAGAGGCTGATAGGATTTCTAGCCCAGAACAGATGGAGGGCTGTAGGCTGGAGAAAGCAGAGTTAAATGTTATTTTTTCATCCTCATTTTTTAAATCAGAACCTGTGTTGAGATTCACTGCTTCACCATTCAGAGGCCTCTCCTCCTGGCCCCGGCTACTATGTTTTCCCTCCCTTCTTGTTATTGTGCATTGGCTCCTTCAAGGTGGGATTGCTGCAATATGCTCTACGTGGGGCTTCCCTTAGGCAACTGCTGGAAGGAGCAGGACCTTGTCAGCATACAGTTCCTCTGCTCAAGAGAGCTGCACTGGTTGCTCACCTGCTCCTGGGCCAAGTTCAAGGTTGTGACTATTAGTATATGAAAGCTTGGGACCAAGTTTACCTGTGAGGTCGTCTTACCCCATTGATGCCCCACTAGACTGCTCTGATCTACAGAATTGGCAAAGCTACACGTGCCACAAAATACACGTGTAAGAAACTTGTAAGAAAATGATATACCGTATTTTTCGCTCTATAGGACACACTTTTCCCCCTCCAAAAATTAAGGGGAAATGTTTGTGCGTCCTATGGAGCGAATGCAGGCTTCCTTGGCTTCAGCGAAAGCAACGCGAAGCCTCCAAAGCGTAGAGGAAGCGCTCCCTCCGTGCTCCGGAGGTTACGCGTTGCTTTCGCTGAAGCCTTTGGAGCACAGTGGGAACTTGCGCTGCGCTCCAAAGGCTTTGGGTTCCTTTCACTGAAGCCGGAAGAGCAAGACTCTCCTGGCTTCAGCAGAGAGGGAGAGCTGCGCAGCGCCCCTTCAGCGAAGCGGGAGGAGAAATGGAAGGGGCTCCGTTTCTCCTGCTGCTTCGCTGAAAAGGCGCTGAGCAGAGAGGGGGAGAATTTTTTTTCTTGTTCTCCCCCTCTAAAACAAGGTGCATCCTAGGGTCGGGTGCGTCCTATAGAGGGAAAAATACGGTATTTAGTGCAGCAATGCTGACACTTCGGAACTCCCTGCCGATTGATATCAGACAGACGCCTTTGCTGTGCATTTTCCGGTGCCTGCTAAAAACATTTCTGTTCAGGCAAGCCAATCCAGGCATGTAGACATGTGTTTTAATTTCGGTGCGGGCTTCCCACCCAGCCCTCCTTATCCTAGAGTTTAATTAATTTTTGAATGTAGTATTGTAGAGTTGGAAGGGACCCCGAGGGTCATCTAGTCCAACCCCCTGTAGTGCAGGAATTCTGCCCACAACCATCCCTGAGTGGGATCAAACCACCAACCTTCTGGTTAACAGCCAGACGCGCTGACCCCATGGCACCGCAGGAGGGCTCTATAAATAGTTGCTTTCAACTGTTTCAGTGTTCTATTTCTAAATCGCTTCGAGGTTTTGCCGTGACCAAGTGGTATACAGGCCTTGTCAAATAAATAAAAATGAACGGAATTGCTCCCTGGTCCAATTTCAAAGCCGCAAAATGCTCGGCACGTGCGAAGAGTCCTGCTCCCTGAAGGTCAAGGACGCAGCCAACCTCCTTAATCCAAACAGAGAAGCCTGGAATCCGGATTATTCCTACGCCACACATCTTTAACTAGAAGCGAGGCTGATGGCTTGAAGCTCTGGTGCGCAGAAGCATAGCTGTCAACTTACAGATTTGAAAATAAGGGACCAGCAGCCTCGAAAATAAGGGATCAGCAGCCAAAATAAGGGATTTTCAGGGCACAGGTATGTTCAACTTCTGAGCCCCTCCGAGCCAAAGCCAGAAAGTCCAGCCAGCAGCCAAACAAAGCCTCAAGCGGTGGTTCCCACAGCGCAGCAACCCGGCAAAGGGGATGTAGCAAGGAAAACCACCGTCACCTCTCCACTGGGAAGTGCTGAGCAAAGGCGAGTCCCCAGGCAACGTGGCTAATTTGATCGGCACAAGGCATGCAAGCTCCACCCCCCAGTCGTTCTTAGACTCCTTATTGGGTGAGCAACGCAGCCAAGCAACACAGTTGGAGCCTCCCTTCTCCCTGGCCGGCAGGGAGGGAGGGAGAGGAGCTGCTTCCTTTGAAACCCGGGAAATTTAAGGGACATCATCAATAAGGGACAGCAGCGGGACACGGCAATGGGATAAGGAAGTTTCCCGCCAAATAAGGGACGGTTGACAGCTATGCGCAGAAGGCCAGAGACCAAGTCAATGAAACCAGGAAGAGGGCCTTGTGAGAACCACCACTTGTTCCACCTCTCTCTCATTTCCAAAATGATCATTCTGGGAACGGCATCAGAGAGCCGAGAGCCAGGAATCTCTCAGCTTGGCTCTTGTGACAACAGAACTTGTGGATAGAACTCACGTTAGAAGATTCAGGGCAGGCAAAAGAAAGGACTTCTTCACGCAGCGTATAGTGGAAATGTGGAACTCCCTCCCACAGGAATCAGGAGCGCGCTCTTGTGTTCGGGTCCTGCTTGCAGGCTTCTGATTGGGGAATCAAGGTGGCCACTGGGTGGCCTAGGTGGACCAGTGGCCTGATTCAGCAGAGCCTTCTTATGTTCTCAGAAATCACAGCCATGCTTAAAACTACCCAGCCTAATAATAATAATGATAATAATTTTATTATTCGTACCCCACCCATCTGGCTGGGTTTCCCAAGCCACTCTGGGTGGCTTACAGCACATAAAAAATGACATTGAAAACTTCCCGATACAGGGCTGCCTTCAGATGTCTTCTAAAAGTCAGTTGTTTATTTCCTTGACATCTGATGGGAGGGCGTTCCACAGGGCGGGTGCCATTACCGATAAGGCCCTCTGCCTGATTCCCTGTAACTTCACTTCTCGCAGGAAGGGGACCGCCAGAAGGCCCTCGGACCTGGACCTCAGTGTCCGGGCTGAATGATGGGGGTGGAGACACTCCTTCAGGTATACTGGGCTGAGGCTGTTTAGGGCTTTAAAAGTCAGCACCAACACTTTGAATTGTGCTCGGAATCGTATTGGGAGCCAATGGAGGTCTTTCAAGATCGGTGTTATATGGTCTGGGTGGCCGCTCCCAGTCACCAGTCTAGCTGCCGCATTCTGGATTAGTTGTAGTTTCCGGGTCACCTTCAAAGGTAGCCCCATGTAGAGCGCATTGCAGTGGTCCAAGTGGGAGATAACCAGAGCATGCACCAATCTGGCAAACAAGACAGTCTGCAGGCAGTCAAGACTGCCTGGGGAAGAGAAACAGTTGCTGGGGCTTCACCGTGAAGCATAATTTACCATGTAATCCATGGGGAAGGCAATAGGCTCAGTGGGAGAGCACCTGCAATGGGGCAGAACATCAGCCAGCACAGCCACTGAGCCCCAGTTGCGCTGGCTGGGGCTGATGGGAGCTGTAGCTCAGCAACATATTTGGAGGCCCCCAGGTTGGACCAACGCATCTCCAGAACGGCAACGTACCTGACATCTTTCCCCACCGTCATGGACGCAATCACCTTTTTCACAGCTTCCTTTTTCTTCTCCTTTTTGTCGCTGTTGAGCTCAGCCTTCAGCTCAAATATCTCCCCTGCAGAGGGGGAAAAAACCGTGGAAGTTTAAATCAAAGTGGCAGGAGGTCCTGCTCAGCACCTAGAGAAAGTACCCCAACAGGCAGAACGACAGCACTCAGGAGCAGCAGCTTACACAGGAAGCCCAGTCTAGCTCACTACTGCTAACACAGACTGGCAGCAGCTCTCTAAGGTGCCAGTCTTTCACAGCCCCACCTGGAGATGCCCCTGGGGGTTGAATCTGGGACCTTCCGCAGACAAGGCAGGTGCTCTACCTTTAAGCTATGAACACCCAAAAAATTAGATAATGCCAGGTGGCCAATGGCACATCTAACCCAGTATCACCCACAGTGATCCATGCAATGGTCACCTCCAGGCTTGACTACTGTAATTCACTCTACACGGGGCTGCCCCAGAAACTCCAGCGGGTGCAGAATGCTGCAGCGAGGCTCCTCACGGGGTCTCTGCCATGGGAGCATATTCACCCAGTGCTTTTCCAGCTGCACTGGCTCCCGGTGGAGTACAGGGTCAGATTTAAGGTGCTGGTTTTGACCTTTAAAGCCCTTCGCAGCTTAGGACCCTCGTACCTACGGGACTGCCTCTCCCGGCATGCCCCACGGAGGACCTTAAGGTCCATAAATAGCAACACCCTAGTGGCCCCGGGCCCTAAGGAAGTTAGATTAGCCTCAACCGGAGCCAGGGCCTTCTCAGCACTGGCTCTGGCTTGGTGGAACGCTCTGTCTCATGAGACCAGGGCCCTGCAGGATCTGATTTCTTTCCGCAGGGCCTGTAAGGCAGAGTTGTTCCGCCTGGCCTTTGGCTTGGAGCCAATTTGATTCCCTCCCCCTCTTTCTTTTTCCTTTCTCCTCCTGTGATGAGGCTGCATTTTAATATTTTAATGTTTCAATATTTTAATTGTTGTATTTTAATCTTGTTTTTAAGTTGTATTCATTCAACTTGTTTTTATTATTGCTTGTTAGCCGCCCTGAGCCCGGCCTTGGCTGGGGAGGGCAGGGTATAAATAAAAAATATTATTATTACTATTATCATTATTATTGTCTACACTGACAGGCAGCCGCTCTCCCAGGTTTCAGGCTCTCCCGGCCCTGCCAGGAGATGCTGGGCAGATGGCTCTACCACGGAGCCACCACTTGCTCATGCGTTCTGCCTCCACGATTCAGGTTTTCAGAGTCTGCTTTGGCAAGGGGGGGTGGGCAAAGCGACATGGGAAATGAATCAATATTCTGCTTCCTACGCTCTCCAACCAGCTTATGAATTATTTTGCAGGTTTCTGAATTGCCGCTCATCCGAACAAATCCCAGCGGCAGCAGACAAAATGCAGGATGTAATAATCCTTCAATTTAAAAAAAGATTAAGAACAACGAAAAACTAAAATAATAATAATAATCATCATCATCCTTCAGCGCAGCTGCCCCGGTTTCATGGAACAGCATCCCTGTTGACATATGGCATGCTCCCATCCTGCGGAAACAAGTGAAGCCATTTTTCTGTTTTGGCCGGCTTTTCAAGCTGGAAAAAAGGTTTCTGCCTTAGGTTTAAAAACAATGCAAAAGGAACAGCTACTTTCAGTTGCTTTTTGTATACCCTTTAAAAACTATTTTGAGTTGCTTTGCACAGTTGTGAAGTTGGCTTGTTTCAAGAGGCAGCAGTTAAGATTAACCACAGTTTAGGGCAGGAGTAGGCAACCTAAGGCCCGGGGGCCGGATGTGGCCCAATCGCCTTCTCAATCTGGCCCGTGGATGGTCTGGGAATCAGCGTGTTTTTACATGAGTAGAATGTGTGCTTTTATTTAAAATGCATCTCTGGGTTATTTGTGGGACATAGGAATTTGTTCATTCCACACACACCCCAAAATAGTCCGGCCCCCCACATGGTCTGAGGGACGGTGGTCCGGCCCACGGCTGAAAAAGGTTGCTGACCCCTGGTTTAGGGTTTCAGCCTGGGTCAAGGGGGAACTATGCCCTGTCTCTGAAGGCACTGCAACAAGCCCATAGGTATCACTTCACTTTTAACATTTTACTTCTGGTATTTTGATGCTGCGTGCTTAAATTTTGCTTGTGGTTTCATGGCTGTTAACTTATATGAGCTGCTTAGAGATACCAATGCTCGATGGTATGCAAGTTATTAAAATAAATGGGGGGGGGAGCCTATAAGTTGCCTTGAGATATATGCAAAAGGCGATTCATAAATAAAAATATTAGAACTTTCAGAAACTTGTTATATGTTTTGCCATTTCTTTAATTACATGCACAACAGAACCGAACTAGACTTGACAACCAAGTAACACTAATATTATTCATGTGAAGGAAACATTTATTCTCACTTTCTTCTTTCGCCTTTGCTATTTTAACCCATCTGCAACTGTACTTATTCTGCGTGCCTATTTTATTGTTTTGTTCTTCAAATTATATTTTTCATCTGTCTTTATAGCTTTTTTTATACATTACCAAAAATATAAAATAACTAAAAATCATGTTTCTTTAAGCTCTCCCGCATGGTTGAGAGTTTTCTCCCTTTTTTGAAGGGGGAGGGAGAGAGAAAGATATTTCTGCATATTGAAAAACAGCATTTCAGGAAGGAGGCAGGCATAGAAAATAATGATGACTGGGACCCTCGAGGGGGTGACTGGAAGCCACAGCGGAAGTGATGTTGTAAGGATTTAATTTATCCTTTGTAAATCGTAGTATTCTTTGGTTCTTTTTGGTTGATTGTAATTTTTCTTGTTAAAACTAATAAAGAAACAAACAATAAAAAAAGAAAAAAGAAAAGAATGATGACGATGATGATAAGAATAATACCACCATTCTGGGCAGCTTACAGCATATATTAAAATGTATATTACTCTGGGTGGCTTGCAGCATATATTAAAATATTAAGAAACACATCAAACATGTCTCCCTGATATGTTTTCTATGTGCAAGGAATGACTTCTCCTCCTATGATTAGGGAGAGTCTAACCTGCCGTTCTGACTTGGAAAGAGTCCTGGAACAATTTTATAGCCTTGATTGGATTGCCGTTTGGCTCTAGCCACACTTCTCTCTCTCTCTCTCTCTCTCTCTCTCTCTCTCTCTCTCTCACACACACACACACACACACACACACACACACACACACGATCTAAAAGCAACCCATATATATTACCTTTCTTGGTGGTGGTGAAATACTTGGAGTCTGACATCTTGGTTCCTGGTTTGTTGCTGCTTCTGAAAGAGGAAAAAAAGAAGAATAAAAATATAGCAGGCGGCAGAAGATGAGGTTTTAACGTCCAACGAACCCTGAAGGATAAACAGAGAGGAAGGAAGGACACAAAGGGAGAGAAAGGACAAATTCAGAAATTTAAAAAAGAGAGGGGAAGAGAAACGAGCATTTGGAGAAGAGGCTCTTATCTGGGACTTTCAGAGATGCCTTAACAAGGTTTGCCAGAGGCTGCTAAGTCCCAGGAAGGAGCCTTTGGCAGGGTGTGGAAGGGGAATTCTCAGAAGAGCAACGGTGGGTGGTCAGACCCACAGATCAGGTTTTAAAAACACTACGAGCAGAGAGACACCACCAGCTTTGCTGGATAACCCCCCCCCCCAAAAAAACCCCCCAACCAGCTGGGGAGATGCCAGGAACGAAGAAACAACCAGCATATTCAGTGCCAATGAAAGGATCAGCAAGAGAAGGGCCACACACGCACAAAGTGCAAACACCCAGTTCACATCAGGAATCCACTGTCATAATGGGATCCTCTTAGTGGGTTTCAGGCTAAGTGGCTTCCAATGAGAACAGAGGAAGGTGCCTTCTACTGAGTCAGATCATTAGTCGACCGACCTACACTGGCTGGAAGCAGATCTCTCCAGGGTTTCAGCCAAGAGTCTTTCCGAAACCAGACCTGGAGATGTCCAGGATTGGACCTAGGACCTTGCATGCACGAAGCACATGGCCTTTGAAAGAGGGCTTCAATTAGGGCCGGCACCCCCAAACTCGGCCCTCCAGCTCTTTTGGGACTACAATTCCCACCATCCCCAACCACTGGTCCTTTTAGCTAGGGATGGGAGCTGTAGTCCCAAAACAGCTGGAGGGCCGAGTTTGGGGGTACCTGAATTAGGAGAAGGAGCATGGTTCAGCGATATAAGCACCTGCCCTGCATGCAGAAGGTCCCAGGTTTGATTCCTGGCGTTTCGAGGGTTGGAAATCTCCCCTACCCGAAACCCCGGAAAGCCACTGCCAGTGCGAGTAGACAATGTTGAGCTAGATGGACCAACCTCTTTCCTCCAACCAAGCATAATCTGTCCTTCTCTAAAGAATGAAGGAGACCAGATATAGCACCGTGGGTCTATTGCTCTCCATAAACCTGGGTCTCCGCAGGCCTGTTCCTGGAAGCTAAGGATTGTTCCTGCGTTATATAAACACCAACATCAACTTACAGAGAGACACTGCATTCAAAGAGGGACTGCTAAAGACAGTCAATGCTTGGAGGTTTTTGGTTCAGAAAGAAGTCTTCCTTCAAAACCAGCCTCCGGGAGAATTCTGAGCTCCAGAGCAGAAGAAAAGGCCGAAGCTTCAGCAAAGCAATTGGATCCCTGAAGGAGGAGCACAGGACACAGCTGGTCCTTTGAAGCCACTGTCCGAGCCGGACTAAGCACTGTTGAGCTGCTTTTCCTGACACTTAAGGACTGGTTCAGACATTCATTGAGGCCGATCTAAGGACTGGTTCAGACATTCATTGAGGCCGATCTAAGGACTGGTTCAGACATTCATTGAGGCCGATCTAAGGACTGGTTCAGACATTCATTGAGGCCGATCTAAGGACTGGTTCAGACATTCATTGAGGCCGATCTACAGCTTGGTACTTTGCTCATCCTAGGAAGCTGCCTGAAGTCCTTAGTCCATCTGGCACAGTACTGTCTGCACTGACGGGCAGCAGCCCTTGATGGCTTGGGGAAAGGGCTTTTCCCAGCCCTAACTGGAGACCCTTGGCATTGAACCCAGGACCACCTGCATGCAAGGTGGCTGCTCTACCACCGAGCTACAGCCAAATGGCTCACTCACTGCCGTTTTCCCTTTCCTGGTTTATGAGGCAAACCACAGCTTTTGAGAAATCATCTGAATGCAGGGAAAAAACATGCTTTGCATTTTCTTGCAAATCTGCACTGCATGCAACTGGTTTCCAGTCCTGGGTCTGCAAGCAAGCAAAAAATATTCCGCTCGTACAGACCAAAACCAGCAGAAAGAGGGAGGAGGGAATTACGATATGATGTCAAAGAAACCCCAAAGTGATATTCAAGGCTTGCTCACGTTTCACCAAAATGTGGCTAGCTGTGACATGTGAGCCAGCCTCAGGTTTTTGGAAACCACACTTTGAAACCTAAGAAAAGAAGAGCAGCCTTGCTGGATCAGGCCAATGGCCCATCTATTCCAACATCCTGCTCTCACACTGGCCTGTGGAAGACCTGCAAGCAGGAGCTGAACACAACAGCACTGTCCCCTCCTGAAGTTTCCAGCAACTGGTATTCAGAAGTGTTATTGCCCCAGCATATACGGAGGCAGCATATAGCCATCATGTTCGTGTATTTTCATTATTGCATTTTATTGTGTTGTAAATTGCTTCGGAACGTTGCTACGAGAAGCGATTTGCAAATTTACCGTATTTTCTGCTCTATAGGACGCACTTTCCCCCCTCCAAAAATGAAGGGGAAATGTGTGTGCGTCCTATGGAGCGAATGCAGGCTTCAGGTAGCTATCTGCAAGCCTTCGGGCTCTGAAGGCTTGCGGATAGCAGCCTGTTCTGGGGGCTGGGGAAGCTCGGGCTTCCCCCGTACCAGCCCCACGGCTGGGGGGGGGGGAGGAAATAATTTTTTTCTTTATTTCCCCCCCTAAAAACTAGGTGCGCCCTATGGTCCGGTGCGCCCTATGGAGCGAAAAATACGGTAATAAAACTACACTCACACTGTTTTCGCCTGTTTCTCCTCGCCCAGCAGCAGGGAGGGTCAGACTGTAAGCTGCTTGGGGCAAAGACCTGTCTCACTCATGGGTTGATTGGATTTAGATCCCACCAAGGAGTTCAAGGTGGTGTGTGAGTGCAGCTCTGCTCCTCTCCTCAATGAATCCTCACAACAACCCTGCGAGGCAGGTTAGGCTGAGAGGCAGCGACTGGCCCAACGTCACCCAACCCATGGCCAAGTGTGGATTCGAACCCTGGTCTCTCAGGTCCTAGCCTGACACTCTAACCCAGTGGTTCTCAACCTGTGGGTCCCCAGATGTTGTTGGACTACAACTCCCATCATCCCTAGCTAGCAAGGCCAGAGAACCGCTGCTCTAACCGCTACCCCACGCTGGATACACCACGGCGCTACAGAAACCACCACTTTCCAGGAGGACTTGAAATTCAGGAGGCATCACATTACATCACTTGTTTATCTGCTATTCCCTTTCCACTTTCTTCAGGAAACAATGTGGTAATCAAGTAAGTTCAAGGTCTCCGGAGTGAGATTTTCACAGCGCAGAGCCAAACCTGTCCTGCACAGATGTCCAGCCTGACCCAAAGCCACCCTCCTTAATTACTGGTACTCCGAGTCCTCACTGTTGCAACTTAGAAGGACGCAGCTGGTCGCTGCAATCTCAGAAGACCAAATCAGCATATTATTGATAATCCAAAAGGGGAGCTACGAGAAGGAAGCTCGGATTTCTTCAGCGACTTTCACTCCTGCGTAGGGGTGGGTGAAATCCACATCGCTCCAATGGGAAAGCCTTAGAAGCAATGACCTCACTGGAGAAACCCCTTCCAGGAAACTGCCATGTCCCAGCCAAAGTCTTTCTGTAGCAGCTAGTTGACGATCTCTGCTTTTTAGATTTCTTAAGCGGTTTTTATTGTGTATAGGTATTGTTGCAAACCAGCTTTGATTTTGTGTATGTGTGTGTGTGTCATGTTGTCATTTAGTCGTGTCCGACTCTTCATGACCCCATGGACCAGAGCACGCCAGGCACTCCTGTCTTCCACTGCCTCCCACAGTTTGGTCAAACTCATGCTGCTAGCTTCGAGAACACTGTCCAACCATCTCGTCCTCTGTCGTCCCCTTCTCCTTGTGCCCTCCATCTTTCCCAACATCAGGGTCTTTTCCAGGGAGTCTTCTCTTCTCGTGAGGTGGCCAAAGTATTAGAGCCTCAGCTTCAGGATCTGTCCTTCCAGTGAGCACTCAGGGCTGGGTTCCTTAAGAATGGATAGGTTTGATCTTCTTGCAGTCCACGTGACATAGTGGTATATAAATGTTTCGATTATTTAATTAAGATCACACAGCATGTCCATGGCTACAGCCTGCTCCAAAAAAATCACGCATCCACTGTTTTGTGGGGCCGCAATGGCACAAAAATGTGATTACAAAGCACAGATCCACATGGATCCTCAGGATTTTTGCATTGGGCTACCCCAAACTCACCGTCAAATCACATCTCTGTGGCCACAGCATGAACCACAAAAATTATACATCCACTGTTTCGTTCAGAATTTTTTTTTTCTTGTTTTCCTCCTCTAAAAACTAGGTGCGTCTTATGGTCAGGTACTTACTATGGAGTGGAAAAATGTGGTATTTCATTTTATTTTATAAATAAATACAATTTATCTCTCGCTTTCCCAGTTTTAAAAACATGTTCTGTTAACAGCAGGTCTGCAAATAACATCTTCTAGTCTCCAGGATGAATAGATGATTCACAAGCGGAGTGTGCGTGGGGTTGGGGGGGAACTTGGATCAATTGTGTCAGAATATAGCCAGCAGCACACTTGCTAGTCACCTTTTCTGTGTCTTCGAGGACTAAAGGAGATTATAAGGAGGCCAATATCGTAACGCCCTTCTAAGAAATCTATGGTGCGGCCGCATTTGGAACACCGTGAGTACAGTTCTGGTTGCTGCACCGCAAAAGGGATATTTTAAGAGTTGGAAAAGGTTCAGAAAAGGGCTAGCGAAGTGATAAAAGTGATCAAGGGGATCACTAAGAAAATGCTGCCGTCTCTGGGACTTTTCAGTTTGGGAAAAATGTGAGTTAAGAAGAGACACGATAGGAAAATGATGCACGGCACAGAGAAAGTAAACAGAGGAATGCCCCCCCCCATAACACTGGAAGTCGGGCACATCCGAGGAAGCTGAATGTGGGAAGATTCAGGGAAAGACAGATCTGCGGAACTCACTGCCACAGGAGGCAGCGATGGCCACAAACTTGGGTGGCTTTAGAAGAGTTTGTTTAAAAGTTAAATTCACGGAGAAGCAAGGCTCTCAGTGGCTACTAGTCCTGATAGCTATGCTCTGCCCTATGCGGCCTAGGACCCACGTACCTACGGGACTGCCTCTCCTGGTATCCCCCACGGAGGACCTTAAGGTCCACAAATAACAACACTTTGGAGGTCCCAAGCCTCAAGGAGGTTAGATTGGTTTCAACTAGGGCCAGGGCCTTTTCAGCCCTGGCCCCGACGTGGTGGAACGCTCTGTCACAAGAAACTAGGGCCCTGGGGGACTTGACATCTTTCCGCAGGGCCTGCAAGACAGAGCTGTTCCACCTGGCCTTTGGTTTGGACTCGGTCTGACCCTTATGTTTCCCTCCCCTTATGGCCTTGATTTATTAGGTACTTTAAAATGAGGCTGCATTTTAAACTGCATTTTAGCCTGTATTTTAAATTGGATCCCCCCCCCCCCCGTTTTTCCCCCCTATTATGTTTTTACTGTGATTTTATTGGTGTTAGCCGCCCTGAGCCTGGCTCTGGCCGGGGAGGGCGGGGTATAAATAAAATTATTATTATTATTATTATTATTATTATTATGGTCAAAGGCAGCGATACTTCTACATACCAGTTGCCAAGAAACCATAGGGAAGGAGAATGCTCTTGTGCAGAGAGGCACCTAATTGTCCACTGCGACAACAGGATGCTGGCCCAGATGGGCCCGATCCACCTAGCACTTCTTATCTTCTAAAAGTGATAGAGCCCTTGACTTAAGGCAGGTGTTCAGAAGACCTGTAGGGGCAGCCAGATGTTGTTGGACTATAACTCCTATTACCCCAACTCGGACTGATGATGCCCGGAGGGCACAACGTTGGCTATCCTTGCTGCAGATGCCGTACTAAAACTCTTGATGGCCCCCTGCCCCTGGTCAAGCTGGCTGCTGTGGCTAATGGGAGTCCACCACCTCTGGAGAGTTACAAGGTTAGCCACTTCTGGCTGCAGGTGCCATTCACAGGTTCTTCAACAGCAGGTCTGGGGGAAAATAAATCTCCCATCTCAGGCCTTCTGGGCTTAAGGGGCAAATGGTCCACGGTAGCTTCTGCAACCTGGTGCCCTTGAGATCAGAGTTCTTCAGCCTATGACACATTGGTTGGCTCGAAGGGCAGCTACAACCCAAAACATCTGGAAGGCACAAGTTGGGGGTGCCAGACTCTCTTTGCTACTCATTTTCACTCAAAAGGGAAGTTGGCATTGCCAACAAAGGTCCGTATGGTTAAAGCTATGGTTTTCCCAGTAGTGATGTATGGAAGTGAGAGCTGGACCATAAAGAAGGCTGATCGCCAAAGAACTGATGCTTTTGAATTATGGTGCTGGAGGAGACTCTTGTGAGTCCCATGGACTGCAAGAAGATCAAACCTCTCCATTCTGAAGGAAATCAGCCCTGAGTGCTCACTGGAAGGACAGATTGTGAAGCTGAGGCTCCGATACTTTGGCCACCTCATGAGAAGAGAAGACTCCCTGGAAAAGAACTTGATGTTGGGAAAGATGGAGGGCACAAGGAGAAGGGGACGACAGAGGACGAGATGGTTGGATAGTGTTCTCGAAGCTACCAGCATGAGTTTGACCAAACTGCGGGAGGCAGTGGAAAACAGGAGTGCCTGGCGTGCTCTGGTCCATGGGGTCACGAAGAGTTGGACACGACGAAACGACTAAACAACATGAGAATTCACAAAATGGTAGGCTCCAGAAGTTTGGGACTGCCACTCTCATCGGCCCCACGCTGGCTGGGTTTGATGGGCATCACAGCCCAAAAACATCTGGAGGGTGTCAGGTTGGCAAGGGCTGGCTTAACGCTTTTATCTAAGTTTAGTGCTGGGAGAGCAGCGAGTCACGAGGCGGAGGTTGTTTTGTAATTACGAGGAAGGGAACAGAGAAGTCAGAGAAAGGAGAACCTCCAGAGGAAGCAGCTTTCCTCGAAGCCTGAAAATAGGCAAGCATCTCCCTTGAGTCATCTGCAAGCCCAGCTGCAAAGCAGCAACTCAGGGTGTTGGGAAACCAAAAAGTAGCTTTCCCTCGACGTTCTACAGAGCTGGCCTAGGCAAGCAGAAACATCAGGTGGTAGAGGCCCAAGATGCCACAGCAGACTATGCTCTTTCCAAAACTGGAGGTGGAGAATCACATTTTTTGAAGTTCTTGCTATGTAGAGGAGGAATTCCTTGCAAGTAGAAATCTAGCACAGGAGGATAGTTTTCCACCTGTAGGCTGATTTTTTGTTTGTTTACAAGGGAGAGTCTATGTAACAGTCTGCATTTACCCGCTTTGGGGGGCTTCTCCTATCCCCTGTTTTCTTTTTCAAAAAGGCATTTGCTTTTTCAAACCTTGGGATTCAAGCCTGCCAATACTTCCCTCTTCAACAAGGAATGCGCCATTTGGGTTATGTGAACAATGGTACAGACCAGGAAAGTTCAGAAACAGAGGGAGATAACCAAATAATTTGTTAAGCAGATCTCACACAACTGGGCTGTTACAAAGATGAAGGGGGGCAGAGAGTTATCAGTGGCTTGCAATTCCTAAAAACATAAATAAGCAGAGTTCACCCTACAGGTCAGTTGCCTTTGCAGCAAATTCTTAAACAACTCCCCCCTACCTGTGTGAGGGAGTTGAAAGTCCACTAGCTAGAACTACAGGCTTAGAGACCAACAATCCCCAAAACAGGCAAGAATTGACATTAAACATGTGATACGAAGCAGAGGGATTTCTTCCACAGAACTGCTTTTTGCGAACACAGGACTAAGATGAACAGCCCCATAATATATAGCTCAATGATTCCCTTTGAGTAACTTTGAGCAGACACACAAAGGACTGTAATGCGAGTGCCTCGACAATGTTTAAAACAACCTTCTCCCAACCTGAGGCCCTTCAATTGTTTGGGACTACAACACCCATCAGGGATGCGGGTGGTGCTGTGGTCTAAACCACTGAGCCCTGGGCTTGCCGATCAGAAGGTGGGCGGCTCGAATCCCTGCGACGGGGTGAGCGCCCATTGCTCAGTCCCAGCTCCTGCCAACCTAGCAGTTTGAAAGCACGTCAAAGTGCAAGTAGATAAATAGGTACCACTCCAGCGGGAAGGTAAACGGTGTTTCTGTGTGCTGCTCTGGTTCGCCAGAAGCAGCTTAGTCATGCTGGCCACATGACCTGGAAGCTGTACACCGGCTCCCTCGGCCAATAAAGCAAGATGAGCGCCGCAACCCCAGAGTCGGCCACGACTGGACACAACGGTCAGGGGTCTCTTTACCTTTACAACACCCATCATCCACAGCAAGCACATTCTGACTGTGGATGATGGAAGTTGTAGTCTACAAACATCTGGAGGGCTCCAGGTTGGGGGAATGACTATTTAGAGTGTTAAGGTGAAGAATTTGCCTACAGGCATGCATTATTACCCTCATACCTACAAAATGAGTGGGATGAAATATAACCAGAAAATCAAGCACAATGGTTCAAACAAAAGAGAGAGAAAAAAACCAGATCTCAGGGAGAAAACAGCGCTGTAAATTTAGTCCACAACTCTTTACCTTGTTTGCCTGCTCACCTACATATTCTCAAGTTAGTTACTTGTGGCTTAAGGGGAAATGGTTGGGGGGGGGGGAATCCAGGAAAACGTAGCTGCCTGTTCATTTCAATGTGATTCTTACTTATTGCAGCAACCGAAGCAAGTGAGTCTCCATCCACACACATCCCATTAAAGGCAGCAGCAGGAAGATCTAGCGACCACTTGGAAGTACCGTGACAATGACCTAAAGCACTCCGATGCCACTTTAAAAGTCGTGCCCCCCCCCCGAAAGAATCCTGGGAACTGTAGTTTGTTAAGGTTGCTGAGAGCTCCCACAGAGCTACAATCTCTAGCAAACGACAGAGGTGAGATTTGCACCAGGAACTTCCCTGCCTCTGTATTCTTTACACCACTGAACACGTTACATCACAACGGGCCAGGGCTGGGAAGAGCATCTGCTTTGCAGGCAGGATCAACCCCTGGCAGGTAGGGCTGGGGGAAAGACCCCACCTAAAACTCTGGACAGCCACTGCCAGTCAGTGTTGGCAATATTGAGCTAGTTGGACCAAAGGTCTGACCAATAAGGCAGCTTCCTGTTTTCCTATACCACCAAGGGTGCGCTTGATAGACAACTGCGTGGCACCAATCATAGCTCAGCTGAGTGTATCCCCCCCCCAAAAAAAAGGAGGAAAAAAGGACATCCTTATGTTCCAATTCATGGATTGTATCTTACGTGCTGCGATCCCTGCATTGCAGGGGGTTGGATGACCTTTGGAGTCCCTTCTCAACTCTGCAATTCTACGCGTGCTCTTAATAGTCAATAGCGTTTCCCCCCTAAAACACACACATACATTATGTGTGCAGTTACCCCTTTAAAGGGGTAGTAAATTGCCAGGTACTATTGGACTCCCATCAGCCTAGGCCATTCTGGGAGGACCATGGGAGCTGTAACCCAGTGAAATCTATAGGGCCTAGATTCCCCATCCCACAAAATGCTGCCACAGCGCAAATGCACATTACACAACCTTGGAAGTTTTAAAAAGAAGCAGAGCCCCTCACCCAGTAACATGTCAGAGGTTGAGGAGGGAGCCTATTGACCTTTGCGCTGTAAGACCAGAAAAACACACTAGCCTGTTGGTAATTTGTTGCCCAACTGACCAAGCCAGGCCATTCCCAGCAACTAAGGTATTTCTAGGGAAAAGAAAACAAGACTCAAGCCTTGACTGGAGACTGGTAATATCTTCCAAAATCATGACACCCATTTTTCTCTTAATCAAATACACTTTGTGCATGCTCAGGGATCACTGGCTGGTAGTCTTTTTTGAAAAGAAGGATGTCAGTGATTAGAAACAGATGCAGTGGCTGGACCAGAGCCCAAATCACACTCCCCACCACCCAAAAAACTTAATATTGTAAAGCTCACAGAAACATACACACAAACAAGAGGTAGGACAATTGACCCATGACTATTAAAAGGCTTTCACGGGTGTCTGGGCGGGGGGAGTTTAAGACCTGACCTGGACTGTGAGGGCATGGGGGGGCAAAGAGCTAGTGCAATGGGGCTCCCCAGACATCACTTAGGAAGTGGGGATCCCCTCGGCAGGGCAGCCAGTCTCCTATTCTCCTCCTTTCCCATAAGGAGGTCGGCTCCCCACCTCCATGCACAAACATGGGCACACCGTCTTTTACAGCCCCTTCCCCATTGAGGGGCAGGCCAGGCCCCTCCCCATAGATATAATATAGGCAGGCAAGTAAAGGTTGCCCCCAATGCATAGAGACAAGCATTTGGGGGGGGGGTCTCTTACAGTCCCCTCCTCAAGAGCAGATGGACAGACAGGGTCTCCTATTGCCCCCCTCCCCATAAGCAGGCAGGCCATCAGGCAGGTGGCAGCAGGGGAGTAATCTCCTATATTCCTTAATCTCCAAGAACAGACTGAGAGGGTGGCGGCAGCGGGGAGGGAGGTGTTTCTTACAGGCCCCTCCAAGGGGTAGACAGCAAGCAAGCAGGAAGGTCTCCTTATAGCCCCTCTCCCCATAAGCAGGCAGGCATGGGGGGGGAAGCAATCTCCTCTAGCCTGAAGATTATGTACGGATAGGTAAGAGAGGCAGGCAGGCAGACGAACCCCCCTCCTCAAGGGCAGACGGACAGGTCTCCTACTGCCCCACCCCACCCCACATAACCGGACAGAACGATGGGTGGAGAGTGGATATCCCCTATTGCCCCCCAGACAGGCAGTCTGTCACGGGCCTCCAAGGGAGGGCAGAGAGAGAGAGCTTCTTACAACCTGCCCACTCCATAGCTGAGCAAGCCAGCCGGGTCTCCTACACGACCCTCCTCCCCATAAACGGGTGGGGTAGAGATATCTGCCCTCCAACCTCCAAGTACAGCCAGGCAAGGAGGTGGGGGGGGTCTTTCATAGACTCCCCTCCCCGGGGGGGGGCGGGCAAAGCGAGCTCCCTATAGCCCTCCCTGCCCCATAAGTAAGGTAAGCAAGCTGGCAGGGTCTCCCATGACCCTCCTCTCCACAAGCAGTGGGGGCAAAGGGGCTCTGACCCCCCCTCCCCTAGAGTACGCAAGCATTTAACCCTTCAGGGGAAGTGGGGTCGCTCGGGGGCTCGTCGAGCAGGCAGCCCCGGCGGGCCCTCCCTGCCTACCTCCGGGGCCGCTGGCGCTGAGCTCCTCTCCGGCTGCAGCCGCTTCGCCCTCTCTTGGCTCCGGCCCCAGCGGAAGTGACGGCGGGAGGAGGAGGAGGAGCGGGAGGAGCAGCCGAGGATGGCGGGGGGGGGGCAAGAAAACGCCACGCAGAAGCACTGCCGGGCGGGAGGAGGGACGGACCGGAAGAAGGGCGGGGGAAGAGAAAAAGAGAGGCGCCGGCTTCATCCGCCCGGCCTATCGGATTTTGCCCTGCTAAGGGTTCCTTTGGTTAGCGAGAGGTTCTTTCTCTCCCTCTTTCCTTCCCCGCACAAGGCGGCAGGCATAACGGGCAAGGGCAGGGCCCTGCCCCGAAGAGCCTGCAATAATGGTTTTTAAGATAATAATAATAATAAAGGTTTCACACCTGGCTGCCAGCCCACACTGTCCTTCCAGAGGACTACAGTGGTACCTCAGGTTACATACGCTAACCCAGAAATATTACCTCGGGTTAAGAACTTTGCTTCAGGATGAGAACAGAAATCATGCTCCGGTGGCGCAGCGGCAGCGAGAGGCCCCATTAGCTAAAGTGGTGCTTCAGGTTAAGAACAGTTTCAGGTTAAGAACAGACCTCCAGAACGAATTAAGCACTTAACCCGAGGTACCACTGCAGTAGTGTTATAAGAAAAACAACCTCTTAATTCCCTTACAGGGGTGCCCAAACTTTATTCCATCAGGCATTTTAAGTTAATGTTCAGGTTTCTGGTTTTGTGGTTAATTTTTATTGTTTTATTCTCTGTGTGGTTTATCTTTATGCAAACTGCTTAGATCTGCTAATGATTAAGTGGCATAAAAATGCAATGAATGAATGAATGTGTCTGCAGCTGTTCCTTCATTCTTGTCAATGCCCCTAAAGAAGAGGAGGCTTAGCAGTGGAGAGGACTGTCCACTTTGTGTAGCTGTTTCTTGCTCTGCTCTGTTTCCCATTTCCCATTTGGGATAGAAAACTCAAGATGGTGGGCAACTCAGCATCGCTACTGTTTTAACAGTGAGTCCATAAGTGACTGTGGAGGCCAATTCTAGATCCACACGTTCTTCTACAGTGGGGACATAGGTTTCTGGATGGGAATTGACCACGGTGAGGGTTTGCCTTCCTCTTAGCGCATTTCTCCCTTTTATCCTGAGTTTGAGCGTCTTCAAAGCCCATGACACCTTTGGCAAAGGCTGTTCTCCAATTGGAGCACTTGCAGTTCAGTGTTTCCCAGCTGTTGGTGTTTATACTACATTTTTAAAGATTTGCCTTTAGAGAGTCTTTAGATCTCTTTTGTTGACCACCAGCATTACGCTTTCCATTTTTAAGTTTGGAATAGAGTAGTTGCCTTGGAAGACGATAATCAGGCATCCAAATAACATGACCAGTCCAACAAAGTTGATGTTGAAGAATCATCTCTTCAACACTGGTGATCTTTGCTTCTTCCAGTACACTGGCATTAGTTCGCCTATCTTCCCAAGAGTAGCAATGGCCTGCTCCTTTCTGAATTTGTCCGATTCTCTTTTAAAGCCATCCAAGTTGGTGCCAATCACAGCCTACAGTGGGACCAAGGTTCGCAATCTAACTATGTGCACTGTCTCACTATATGCACATCATTGGCTCTGGTTACCACCTACTGTTCATCTGTCCCCCCAATTTCTGGTCCACCCGCCCTAAATGGCACCCCCAAATGCAACACACACAGTGCACCCTTCTAGGACACATCCTGAATATATCTTTTGCGAAAGGTCTTGCACCTACTGTAATGAATTTTGAACCTGTGAAAACTCTCACCCGGCTAGCAAGCTGGCAACAGACCGCAGCAGGCTTTTCATAAGCCAATTCTGGACATAATGCAATTGGCAGCTTCGTCGCCATGGAAGCAATTATGAGATAAAGAGCCAAAGCGAGCAATTTCTGTGGCTATTCACAGATGGACGTGTGTGTCGTAGCCACGTGTGTCCTTCCAAGTGCACGTTTTGAACCCTTCAGACTGTTTCGGAGCCAGGACAATGAGCCCTTTGGAATGATACAGCAACAATGTTTGGATTTAGCTCCCTCTAGTGACAAGAGTATTTCTATACAGTCATACCTCGAGTTACAGATGCTTCAGATTGTGTTTTTTCAGGTTACGGATGCGCTGAAACCCGGAAGTACCGGAAAGGGTTACTTCCGAGTTTCGGCTGTTGCGCATGCGCAGAAGTGCTAAATCGCTTTTTGCACATGCGCAGAAGCGCCAAATTGCACAGACGCGCGGGTTGCAGGTTGTGAACGCTGCGGGTTGCGAACGTGCCTCCCGCACGGATCATGTTCGCAACCCGAGCGTTCACTGTGCCTAGAAGAAAAAGCACGGGGGGGCCACTAGAGGGCGCATCGGAAGATGGCTGACAATAACATCTCTCAGACACACAAGAGGTAATTTGGAGGCTATGATGGGGGTAATTAGCCTCCTTACACCCCCCCCAGGATGGTGGGGGGGACTGCCCTTGCCTGCTGTGCCCTACACCACACCCGAATTTGTGGGGGTGGGGACACTAGGCACAAAGCCCTCCTGTGGGATTCCGGCACTCCTGGACGCTGTCCCTGATCCGCGCCACTAGCTGAAAGAACTTCAAAAGAAACAATTCGGATGAAGCTAATTGCACATATTTCAACGAAGAAGGGGGAGTAAAGACTGCTAACAGAAGAGATCTCTGATAAAACAAGACAAGAATTAATCATGAGAAGATACGCCAAGATACGGTATGGCAAATGACTGGTGGGGGAGGGGGGAAAAACTTTCCTTTCTTTCCTTATGTGATTAAACAATAATCCCCTCCCCTCATGAGTCATAAATGTTGTTTTAAGGACTTAAGCTGTGGATTTAAGACTGTGTGGAGATAAACTTTCGAACTAAAGCATGTTTTAAGAAGAGCGTGGAATGTACAAGAGCTCTGGAATGACGCAGTTAAAATTGCCGTCGCCATATTGGGAAGTTCTGTCGGAGGTCTTGAGTCTGGGAGGAGAAATAGAGAAATAGAGCTGCTTTTATATTGTGGGTGAAACTCCTCAGAGGGACTTAAGAGCGACAGTTTTGCGAGATAATGATGGAAAGAGCGATGTTATCTATGAAGGTGATGATATATGAAAACCATCTCGACTTGAGGATTGTAAACTTTCCTTCGACCTTCGGATGAAGGGTAGTATACAAATTGAAGAAGAAGAAGAAGAAGAAGAAGAAGAAGAAGAAGAAGAAGAAGACAAGATACTGGTTTGGATTTCAAATAGATAAAACCTTTATTGATGAATTCTTAAAAGATCTGCAGCTGACTAAAACCAGTAACTACTAAACTTCCTCCCACTGAAATAGGGATGTTGGGGGTATTAATCTGAAATGACACTGGAGCATTTTCTCAGCTCTTTTGGGCCTGCTCCCTTAGCAGGGGACGCGGTTGGCGCTGTGGGTTAAACCGCAGAGCCTAGGACTTGCTGATCAGAAGGTTGGCGGTTCGGATCCCCGCAACGGGGTGAGCTCCCATTGCTCAGTCCCTGCTCCTGCCCAACCTAGCAGTTCGAAAGCACCTCAAAGTGCAAGTAGATAAATAGGTACCGTTTCCGTGAGCTGCTCTGGTTCGCCAGAAGTAGCTTAGTCATGCTGGCCACATGACCCAGAAGCTGTATGCCAGCTCCCTCGGCCAGAAAAGCGAGATGAGTGCCGCAACCCCAGAGTCGGCCACAACTGGACCTAATGGTCAGGGGTCCCCTTTACCTTTACCCTTAGCAAAAGGAAGCGGGGGGGGGGGGTCTCCTGCTCCCAGCTCTACCTTAGAGTGTGCAAAGGATACCTGCCCACCTCAACAACCTTTCAGCCACACAGCTTTGGAGGGGAAAGTCAGACAGGCCTCAAGAGAAACTTGAGAAAGAAGGTTCTTTTTATCACATGTGGTGTTGTAGTAAGGTTAAAGTTTACTGGGAAATGATATATTAGGAATTAAAAAGGATGTTTAAAATAACATTTGTAAAAAACAACAACCGAGAAGCTTTCCTTTTGGGAATGACAGGGGCAGAGCTACCCAAACTGTATAGAAATTTATTCATGTATGCGACTACAGTGGCAAGAATGTTATTTGTCCAAAAATAGAAAGAAGAAGAAGTTCCGCCGAAAGAAGAATGGATACAAAAACTTTGCAGAAATGACAAAACTTCCTGGAAATCAAGAGAACAAACTTTTAATAAAAGAATGGAAATGATTTATTGAATATCTGCAAACAAACTGTAAACAGGTAAAAACATTGGTAGGATTATTGCAATAACCTGCAGTTTTATAAAAGTATACATTTAAAGTAGATGAATAAATACTTAAGTTAATTTGAAATATGTAGAAAATATAAAAAATAAATTTAAGGAAACCACAGAAAGAGGGGGAAGGAAGTTGAGTTTCGAAATGTTAAAATGATTGTAAAATATATATACATACAGTATATTTAAGAAAAGGGAAACTCTTGTCCACTCTATTATCCCAACCCCAAACCTCACAACCATGATGGGCAGAACTTTGAAGGCATCCACTGTGTTCTTCTTAATTCCACCCCCCCCACCTGCCTCTACCGTTCATTTAAGAACCTGCCTACCTGAATCTCTCTGGCCCCAGCCGGAAAGAAAACACTCTCAGGCCCCAGACCGATATGGACCTTTTAAGCGGGGGAGGAGGAATTCCTACGCGGCCCCAAAATATTTGGCGACGGGAAACACCGTACTGATCGGAGACCGTTACTTCCGACGGCCAACCAAAACCTCCGCTGCCTACCCTGGGGCTGCCTCGCTTTTGCTGCTGGTAACTGGGGGAGCCGGGCCGCTCCGACCACGCGGCCGCCCGCTCCATGAATGAATGGAAGAACGCATCAATGAACGCGCAGCCAGCAGCAAGCGCCGAAGGAACGAATGAATGAAAGCGCAGCAACGAGAGCGCCCAGGCAATCAACGAAGGCGCGGCGCCAACGGCGACAGAAAAAGCCTATCCCTCGGCGGAAAACAAAAACGCGAGTGGGAGGAAACGGGAGGGCGGGGTCTGCCCTTTAGGAGGCGGTTCTCCAAACTCCCTCGATGCTTCTCCTAACTGCACTTTTTCTCCTGGGATTGGACATTATAAGAACAGAATGCTGGACTAGGTGGCATAGCTGTCAATTTACAGATTTGAAATTAAGGGACCAGCAGCCTGGAAAATAAGGGATCAGCAGCCAAAATAAGGGATTTGGGCTTGGTTTATACAGAAATCCAGAACTGATGGAGCCATGCTGCTTTTGCTGCGACTGTGTTTTGCAGGAGGTTGGACTAGATGCTCGTAAGGGTCTACAACTCCGACCAAAGAAGAGTAGCAGAGAAAACTGATGAACGACGTCGAGATGGCAAAGCTTACAGGCAGAATTAGAAACCAGGACGAGGACCTCTTTCATCAAGAAGGGGGAAAGTTTATAATTTATTTGAAAAGCTATTGCCAAGAGTTACATACATTGGTAGGATTGACAGAAAACTTGTAGTAAAAATTTGAACTATGGATGGACAAATGATTTATAAAAATAGAGTTATGAAAGGGATGCAGAGGGGGAAATCACTACATTAAGATGCTGCACTGGTTGGAGGGTAGGCTAAGCAGCACGTCGGGGCTGCCGTCATCCTGGCGCGAGGAGTTCCATCGGCCCTTCCCAGCCCGAGAGGGAGGGAGGGAGAGAGACTCTCGCCCATGCCACCCGCGAGCCCAGCATGAGGCAGTTGCGGTGCCGCCGCGGCCCTGAAGTGCCGCCCTTCTGCGTCCCTGAAGTACCACCCTTCTGCGTCCCTCCCCATCTCCTCCTCTTCCTCCCCCCTCAGGCCGCCTCCTCAGCCGCCGCCACCGCTGCCACCTCTGGCTTCCTCTGGCAGCGTGGTGGAAGTTTCGCAAGAGAGGGGCTGCCTGCCCACCCGCCGCCACCTGTCTCCTCACAACGCGCCCCTGAAGGGGAAAAGAGAGAGACGGAGATGCGGCAGCTCGTGCGCGTGCTCTCACGGCGGAGGACCCCAAGCCACTGCTTCCCTCCCGAGCCGGGTGACATCATCAATCCGGGACAGCAGAGGGACACGGCACAGGGATAAGGGAGTTTCCTGCCAAATAAGGGACGGTTGGCAGCTATGCTTGGTGGGCCTCTGGCCTGACCCAGAAAAGCTCTTCTGATGTTCTTGGACAAGACCTCCATTCAAAAAGTAGGCTGTCCTCTGAAAAAAACTGGACCCCCTGGCCACTCAGAGATCAGAGCTCCGTACCATAAAATCAGGATAGTAAACACGAAGAACTGGAAGAACTTGTGGACATCTGATTAAGCTGAATGTCGGTTAGACTATGGAACTCTCTGCCACAGGAAGCAGTGATGGCCACCAACCTGGATGGCTTTAAAAGAGGATGAAACAAATTCATGGAGGGGAGGGCTGTCAATGGTTACTGGCCATGAGAGCTATCCTCAGCTGGAGGCAGCAATGCTTCTGAGTACCAGTTGCTGGAAGCCACAGAAGGGAAGAGGGCTCTTGCTCCCTAGTTCTGCTTGAGGGTTTCCCCTTGGGGACATCTGGTTGGCCACTGTGTCAGCAGAATGCTGGACTAGATGGTGGTCTGATCCAGCAAACTCTTGTTACAATATGGATCTGCCTTATGATACCTCAGCCCACCTTGGCTCTCTTGAAATTTCAGCGAATTCTACAGAAAAACAGTGTGCTCAGTCTAAACGTGTTTTTCCGCCCCTTAAAGGTTTGCAAGCTCCCTAAAGTAGCTGAACCCAGATTTTATTTTCTTGCTTGGAATGGGGGGCTTCCTCCAAGGGCCAAGCTTCCTATGAACTTGCCACCGTTTCAATATTCTTGCACAATTCACCCATAAAAGTAAGGTAGGCTAACTCGCTGTTGAATTGTCTGCAATAAGCTCTCCAGCCTGCTGAGACAGGAAGCTGCAGACAATTGCTGGCGAGATCCCAAGAGCTATGCAACAAATTTTTTGCAAATGCAGCAATCCCCCTTAGTGTGTGGCAGGTTTCCAGGGGGAAAGGGGGGGGGCAGTAGACCTTTTTTTTTTTTTGGTCTCCTGAGATCTTTGGAAGAGTGCTGGTAATAGGAGGGGGCCCCATCACCAAGTATATAGATAAGCCTTTCTGCAAGCATAAAATTGTTTCCTGGTGGTTCTAGGCAGTGACTTGCGAAGGCTGCAGAACTGGATTTTAGAAGGCCATTAAAAACTCTGCCTAGCGACTGCCTCTGCTGCTGTTTGGAAAAAGAAGCAGACAGCGTTCCCTGTTCAATGTTAGACACACCAACTGCAGGAATCATCTTATGTTCTTCGGCATAATTTCCAGAAATGTACATAGGCTTATTCTGAGCCCTGTATTGTATACACTGACTGGCAATGGCTAGCCAGGGTTTCAAGATAGGGGGCATTCCCAGACCCACCTGGAGATGCTGGTGATTGAAACACTGATTTATGGCTTTTCCCTTAAGAAAATCTGAGCATAGCAATGTGCCTTATAAAGAGTCAGACCATAAGTGCACCTACCACATGCAAAGCAGATGCTCAGCGTCTGGACTATGATCCCCTTTTTAAAAACGTTAAGATTCTAGTCCTTATGGTTCTAAAGAAGGGACTGAATGAAATAGACACACTGGATTGCCTTGTATTGAGTCAGAACACTGGTCCATCTAGCTCAGCATTGTCAACACTGACTGGCAGTGGCTCTCTGGGGTTTCAGGCAGGGGTATCTCCCAGGCCCACCTGGAGATGCCGGGCATTGAGCCTGGGGGCTTCTGCATGCAGAGTAGATGCTCTGCCACTGAGCTTCTTTGCAACGTAGAAAATGTAATGTCAGAGAGAACTTTTAGTTCATGAGGCTGTATGAGCTGAGACAGGATTATGGCATGGGTGTGGGAGGACGCCCATGCTATAAGTTTGTAATGCCCCCTCCCAACAATGTGTGGATCCTGTCTGCGTGACAGACCCTTTCAATATATTTTGACTGCTATCATTCTTCCCATTAACCTCCTCTGTGACTTTGTTGAATCCTCTTTTAAAGCCAACAAAATTGGTGGCTGTCAGAACATCTTGTAGGAATGAGTTCCATAGTTTAACTGTGCTTTGCTGTTCCTCTGATGGTGCCTTCAATCTTCACAAAAGTAATTTTGCATGTCACCTGGAATGAAGAACAAAAACTGGTGATCTGTGCATATGTGTGTGTGTGTATAAAGCTGAGAGAGAGAGACTTTGCTGTTTGCTCACCTGGACCACAGGAACACAGGTGGCGCTGTGGGTTAAACCACAGAGCCTAGGGTTTGCCGATCAGAAGCTCGGCGGTTTGAATCCCCGCGATGGGGTGAGCTCCTGTTGCTTGGTCCCTGCTCCTGCCAACCTAGCAGTTTGAAAGCATGTCAAAGTGCAAGTAGATAAATAGGTACCGCTCTGGCAGGAAGGTAAACGGCGTTTCCGTGCACTGCTCTGGTTCACCAGAAGCGGCTTAGTCATGCTGGCCATATGACCCGGAAGCTGTACACCGGCTCCCTTGGCCAATAAAGTGAGATGAGCACCGCAACCCCAGAGTCGGCCACGACTAGACCTAAAGGTCAGGGGTCCCTTTATCTTTACACCTGGACCACACACCTATTCCAGCATCCTTTCCTCGCAGTGGCCAGCCTAGGGGAAGCCTGCAAGGACTGCCACTCTGTTTATCGTCATGCCACCCCCAGTGCAGCTTGACGCATGTATCAAAGAAGAAGCGCAAGCAGGCAAATAAAGGAAGTAGAGATCTATTCCCCAAAGCTACCCACTCAGCAGCCAGAAACAGCCACTAGGGCTGTTTCCAAAGGGCACTTTCCAAAGGATGCTGGTCGACATCAGAGCACCTTGTTCCAAGTGTACAAGGATCCTGATCCAAAGGCGGCTGCAGTCAACGTGCAATATGTAGTAAAATGAGGCGAGAGGGAGAGGAATTTAGGACTGGCCTAGAAGTTATTTTTATAAAGAAAAAACTTTATAATATAAAAGAATGCACATGGATGGGGCTGAATCTAGGGACACCCCTCCCTCCATTCCTAACCACAAAATTGTGCCCCAGTTAACATCCAAGATTGGTTGTGGGATCTCAGTGCCAAAGTTAAGCCACATCCTGCCAGCATTTACCATATTTTTCGCTCTGTAAGCTGCACCAGACCATAAGACGCACCTAGTTTTTGGAGGAGGAAAACAAGAAAAAAAATATTCTGAATCTCAGAAGCCATAACAGCAAGAGGGATTGCTGCACAGCGAAAGCAGCGATCCCTCTTGCTGTTCTGGCTTCTGGGATAGCTGCGCAGCCTGCATTCACTCCATAAGAAGCACACACATTTCCCCTTACTTTTTAGGAGGGAAAAAGTGAGTCTTATAGAGCAAAAAATACGGTAGATGGAGTTGGGGAAGAGCTGTAGCCCAGTGCTGTAGCTTCTAGTTTGCACACAGCATTTCCAGGTTCATATCCCTGGCATCTCCAGGTCTGTCAGGGCAAAGTTTCTTGTCTTGAAAACCTGGCAGGACAAATCAGAGACTGTTGGGAGCTGTATCCCGAAGCATCTGGAGGGGCACCCGGTTGGAGAAGGCTGGAATGTGTCTACTGCAATACTATGCCTAGGTGTGATCTGGTTACATCAGCTAAGCAGGTTCAAGCCAGGCCAGTCAGATGCAGGAGCCTTCAGGGAAAAGCCCTGAGGATACAGAGATGTGATGCTGTTGCATCTCTGGACCAGGAGATGGCACTCCTTTCCCTCAGTGACAAACCTGTCCAGGATAGGGAGAGATGGAAGATGAAGGATGAGGCTGCCTTCGTGTGAGGGGGGATGGGGGTTTGCATAAATATGCATGATCATAACCTGATCTTGTCTGAGAGGCTTGAGTTAGGGAACCATGGATGCAAATGCTGCAATTAGATGACAAGTGTAAGTCACTGCATTCCAATCCAGTTATCAGAATTGCATGGCGACTCCTATTTCCCCTTAAGTTGCAGTCATGGGAAGTGGGTCTGCTAGGTTAGATTCAATGGGCTGAGAGAAGTCGGTGTTGTATCACTGCTGAACCTGAACTGCGCCTGGAAGGGAGACTATCTTAGTAGCCATGCAAAGGTCAGAGGCTTCTGTGCACACGACTCTGGGTTCAACCTGGGACTTTCTGCACAGAAAGCAGATACTCTGCCTCTGAGCTATGGCCTTTCCCCTTATAATGTTAAAATCCTAGTCCTCGTTGTTCTCAATGAAGGGCTGGATTCAATAGGAGAAAAGGGAGCTGCCTTATATCAAGCCAGACTATTGAGCCATCTAACTCATTATTGTCTACACTGACTGGCAGCATGGCTCTCTGGAGCTTGAGGCAGTTCTCCCCAACACTACCTGGGATTGAACCTGCCTCCTAAGCAGATGCTCTATACCTCTGAGCTGTGGCTGTTCCCCTTATAGTCCTGATAGTCTAAGATTGCTTCTCATGCAGGTAGCTGCTCTCGCCCAAGCCGTTAGCTTGCCAGTCCTGCCTCTAAAGACTCTGCAAGCAAACTGGGTGTCCTAAAGGCCAGGGTGCCACCTATTGCTGCTCAGTGCTAATGATCCAGCACTCTGGCTCTTGAAGGAGATGCAGAGAGCAATGTGTGTGTGTGGGGGGGTGCCACTCCTGCAGCCCAAACACCCAAGCCCTCCAGATGCAGATGAGGCTGGGGGTGGCGGCAGGGCTGGGGGGGGGGGGGAGGAAAGAGAGGCTTGATGGACCTCTAAGATCACCTTTCCTCAGGAGCAGTTCCAGACGCCAAGGCTGTTAAAAGCCACAGAGCGGTTTTGCATGGATGGTGAGAGGCAGGAAAGAGCGAAGGAGCTGGTGGGCAGGTCTGAGGTCAGAAGGCGAGGGGGGAGGGGGGGAGGGGGGCAGGTTGGCAGGGAGAGGGAGAGAGAGCCCAGGAGGAAATGTTGTGCTAGGTCAGAGGAGACATTTCTGCACTGTGTTGGTCTGCAGAGCGTCCTGGGGTGAAAATGGCTGTGTGTCGGATAGAGAGGTGCTTTGCTGCAGTGCTACAATTTGTTAGTTATGCTCCGTGTGCTGAGAAGCTCCTTAAAGATGCTGTTTGAGCCAGATGCTGTGACCAGAGCAGTGCTTTCAGCAGCAGCTTGGCCAGACTACATATCACAGGTAGACAATTTAGTGTTCTCCGGCTGCTGGAAACCAAAAGGAGGGGGAGAGTAGCTGTTGTGCTCAGATTATGCTTGCAGGCTTCTCACAGACGTCTGGTTGGCTGCTGTGAGAACAGAGATGCTGAACTAGATGATCCACTGGTCTGATCCAGCAGGGCTCACCCAGTGTTCTACCTATGCTGTGGACTACAATTCCCATCAGCCCCAGCCAGCCAACAGCTGGGAGCAACAGCCTTTTGCCCCCAGGCTTAAAACTGGAAAGACCTGACACACAAGGAAAAA
Source organism: Podarcis liolepis (assembly GCF_965112155.1). Taxonomy (NCBI): domain Eukaryota; kingdom Metazoa; phylum Chordata; class Lepidosauria; order Squamata; family Lacertidae; genus Podarcis; species Podarcis liolepis. Next base: position 24,837,612 of record NC_139566.1, on the reverse strand, counting down.
GGCTTGAGGAGGGCAGAGGAAAAAAGCAAGCTCAGGCACTGGTCCTTCAATTTGCAGCTTTTTGCAGGAACCAGCTGGGCTGGAAACAGTTCAGGAGGCCTTGAGGAAGGTCTGCTGTTAGGTGACAGCTGGGGAGATACAAAAGCAGCTAGCTTTTCAGCAGAGGTGACGGAATTGCCCTGCCTTCCTCTTGTGTCTGCAGTCTGATATGGGAGGAGGGCATGGCTACAATTACTGAGAGGCACGGTAAAGACACTCTGCATATTTTTAGTAACACTATTTTTAATTTTACTTCCTGCCTTCTAAAGCTGAGTCCTGACACTGAAAAGCTGAGCTGGGGGTCAAATTAAGGCACACGACTGACATGACATATGGAAGGCAAGGTGAGACCTTCAGCTGGACTCACCTTTGGTACCACAGAGAGCAGGTGGGGGGAACCTCTGGCCGGTGGGCCAATGGCCTCCCCAGCCCTCTCTGTCTGGAAGGTCACTTCCCTCACCTTTGAGGAACTGGCTGTGGGTTATATTATTAGTTAATAGGGAGATAGGAAGCTGCCTCTGTCCTGACTGGCTGCATCTCCCCAGGCCTTTCGCAGTCCCACCTGGAGATGCTGTGGATTGAACCCAGGGCATTCTGCATGCAAAGAAGATGCTCTACCACTGAGCTGCAGCTCTTCGCTATAGTGATTCTAGACCCACTGGTCCATTTAGGTCAGTACTGTCTGCACTGACTTCCAGGGTTTCAAGGTGGAGTCTTTCCCAGACCTTCCTGGAGAAGCCGGGGATAGAACCTGTGACCTTCTGCTTGCAAAACAGATGTTTTAACCACTGCGCTACAACCCTTCCCCTTCTGCCTGACTGCCCTGGAACATTTGATCACATCTGACTCTGATTTATATATTTTAAACACATAATATCCATCAATATGTCTTTATACCATTGGCATTGCCTAACTCGTAATTGATTTAAAATGGTATGTTAGTCTCATCAATATGAGTTTTCTTTATTTGGATTGTCATATTACGTTTTGAAATGAATTTGTATTGTACATATTATAGCAATGTGTGGGTTGATAAACTGGATTATTATTATTATTACTTTTAGCCAGACATTTGAAAATAATGGGGAATATGAAGAAGGTTCATAGCTCAGTAGCAGAGTATCTGCTCTGCATGCAGAATGCCCTGGTTCAATCCTTTACATCTCCAGTAGGACTAGGAGATGCCTGAAAATCCTGGAGAGCTGCTGCCAGTCAGTGTAGACAATACTGACCTGTATGGACCAATGTTCTGATTCGGTATAAGGCAGCTTCCTATGTTCCTGTTTCTTTGCTGCTTAGTACACTTTAAATACTGGGTTTTATTTAGCCATTGTTTTAATCATTGCATTGAGCTTAATTGTTGTTGTTTCATTGATTCATCATTGTAGCCACATTTAAGTTGCTGCAATTTCATTGCAGTGTTGGACGAGTCAGTGGGGGAAGTTTGCCATTTAAAAATCCTTACTGGTTATCCCATTTGAAAAGCTTATTCAGACCCGAATGACTTTGCAGAAGAAGATTAGCTTATCTGGACACAGAGCAATTTACTGTAGCCCCAGCTGGTTTTAAGTCACGCCAATCAGCCTCCACCCAGAGAAATGCCCCCTGATGCAATTTGCAGAAATATGGATTTGTGGAATCTCCAGCCCTGGCATTTGCAGGGGCACGGACGGCAGCTCTCTAAGGACACAATCCAATTTGCACCTGAGTCCAAAGCCAGCGTCACTTTTCACAGCAGAGTGTCTCAGCTATTTTAGGCTGCAGATGGAAGGCAGACAAAAATCAGGCTTTAGACAAATTCACAGGAGAATCTTACCCTAAACGGCCTCCATCTTGTATACCTGAAAGAGCGCCTCCACCCCCATTATCCAGCCCAGACACTGAGGTCCAGCGCCGAGGGCCTTCTGGCGGTTCCCTCGCTGCGAGAAGCCAAGTTACAGGGAACCAGGCAGAGGGCCTTCTCGGTAGTGCTGCCTGCCCTGTGGAACGCCCTCCCACCAGATGTCAAGGCAATAAGCAACTATTTTACTTTTAAAAGACAACTGAAGGCAGCCCTGTTTAGGGAAGCTTTTAATGTTTGATGCTGTATTGTGTTTTTGATATTTGGTTGGAAGCTGCCGAGAGTGGCTGGGGAAGCCCAGCCAGATGGGCAGGGTATAAATAAATTATTATTATTATTATTATTATTATTATTATTACAGTGATACCTCAGGTTACATACGCCTCAGGTTACATATGCTTCAGGTTACAGACTCCGCTAACCCAGAAAAAGTGCTTCAGGTTAAGAACTTTGCTTCAGGATGAAAACAGAAATTGTGCTCCGGTGGCGCAGCAGCAGCAGCAGCAGGAAGCCCCATTAGCTAAAGTGGTGCTTCAGGTTAAGAACAGTTTCAGGTTAAGAACGGACCTCTGGAACGAATTAAGTACTTAACCCGAGGTACCACTGTACTATTATTATTATTATTATTATTATTATTATTATTATTATTATTATTACCAATGGTGACTAGCCCTTGGAGGCTGGTTCCATCAGTGTGAAGGGGGGCACTGCTGCACCAGCCTCAGCAAGAGACTCACAGGCCTTGACATACTTGAGACACATGGACTCCTAGGAGCCAAGAAGAGGAGCTGCCTGTCCCTGGCTGGCACCTTTTTCAGTGGATGAGCGATGCAATCTTGGAGTCCTGGCACAACCCTTCCCTGTGACACTGTGCCAATTGACTGGGGACATTTTGCAGGTTTGGGACTCCAAGCAGCCCTCCATCTTTTTTCCATCCTGCCTGACAACAGCAAACTTGAGAGAAGGCACTGCAGGGGAGGAAGGCGGGGGAGGGGGAGGGGAGAGGGGAAAAAAAACATTTTGCATCAGCAGCAACAAAAGGGATCCCTGAAGCCTGCGAGATGCACAATTGCCGTTTGTCCTGAGATGATCCGGGAGAGCAGAAGAGGAGCCGATTTTGCTCAGGAGCGGAGAAAGGAGAGAATATCTGTAGCAAGGCAGTCCCACAGCGGCTGGGGCCTAAGAAGAGAAGAGGATGTGAGATCCTGTTAGAAGAAAGGTGTTATGATACCCTCTTACTGCGAGAGAGCAGCTCTCCTGTAGCAGTTAGCATCTGGGGTTAGCATTCTCCACTTTAAGCATGGCTTCCACTGAGCGCCCCTCCAGAGGTCCTTTTTATTCTGCGTTCAGGATGGTTTGTGCTGAGGATGCTCTTGGAGTGATCCTGCTTTCAAAAAGAAAGAACTTTTTCACACAGCACAAACTATGGAACTTGCTCCTGCAGGAGGCATTGATGATCACCAATGGCTTTAAAAGAGGATTGGACAAATTTGTGGAGGAGAAGGCTTTTGATGGCTGTTAGTTAGGATGGCTATTCCATGGGTAGGCAAACTAAGGCCTGGGGGCTGGATCCAGCCCAATCGCCTTCTCAGTCCGGCCTGCGGATGGCTTGGGAATCAGCGTGTTTCTACATGAGTAGAATGTGTGCTTTTATTTAAAATGCATCTCTAGATTATTTGTGGGGCATAGGAATTCATTCATCCCCCCCCAAAAAATATCGTCCGGCCCTCCACAAAGTCTGAGGGACAGTGGACCAGCCCCCTGCTGAAAAGGTTTGCTGACCCCTGGGCTATACAGAGAGCCAGTGTGGTGTAGTGGTTAAGAGCGGTGGACTCGTAATCTGATGAACCAGGTTCACTTCCCTGCTCCTCCACATGCAGCTGCTGGGTGACCTTGGGCTAGTCACACTTCTCTGAAGTCTCTCAGCCCCACTCACCTCACAGAGGAAGGGAAAGGAGAATGTTAGCCGCTTTGAGACTCCTTCGGGTAGTGATAAAGCAGGATATCAAATCCAAACTCTTCTTCTTCAGCTCCTTGGAGGAAAATACGGGATAGAAATGTAAGGAATAACAAATACCCAGTCAGACCATCTTGCTCAGTATTGTCTACACTGACTGGCAGCAGCTCTTCAGGGTCTCCAATGGGGAAGTGGAGGAGTGGGGACATGAACCCGGTTCACCAGATTACGAGTCCACCACTCTTAATCACTACACCACACTGGTTACCACTGAAGGTGGTGTCCATGTTTCACTGCCTCCATGTTTTACCCTCACAACAACCCTGTGGGGTGGTTAGGCTAAGAGACTGTGACTGGCCCAAGGTAATCCAGGGAATTTCATGACTGAGTCAGAATTTGAACTCAGGTCTCCCAGGCCCTAGTCAAGCACTCTAACCACTACCGCACCACTGGCTCTTCCTATGTCCCTATGCAGAGATGTTCAGTGCAGAGAAAGGAGCTAAGTTTTCTGTTTTTTTAAAGCATGCTGCCTATTAATTTCCCCGTGTCCATTAACATCTCACTTAGGAGCAGTTTTCAGTGTGGGGATAATAAATGAGGCCCATTGCCTAATGAAATGCATCCAACTGGCTTTCAGCAGCCTCCTCACAGCGCTGTGAAGGGCATCCAGAATCTAGATGGTGCAAAAGGAATTGGCAGCCCCATTAAATGGCTAATGCAAAGAGATGTGTGATTCGATTAGCTCCTCTTTATCCTTCCCATCATGCCGACATCGCCACAGAGAGCTCTGCAGACACTGTGCAGCTGTTCCCAAAGAGGCTCTTCTCCATTCGACAAGGGATGCCTCGCGGAAGTCTGGTTCCATCGGGTACAAAGCCCTTAGCAGCAAATAAGGAGAGTCATGAAAGTGCAAGTCCCAGTGGCAGAAGTGGCTGCTGTAACCATTGTGAATGGTAGGGCAGAAGGCAAGGAGCCCAACAGTAGGCGGCGCCAGAGCCAGCATTGGGCAGAGGCAACTACAGTGGTACCTTGGGTTACATACGCTTCAGGTTACAGACTCCGCTAACCCAGAAATAGTACCTCGGGTTAAGAACTTTGCTTCAGGGCGAGAACAGAAATTGCGTGGCGGCGGCAGTGGGAAGCCCCATTAGCTAAAGTGGTGCTTCAGGTTAAGAATAGTTTCAGGTTAAGAATGGACCTCCGGAATGAATTAAGTACTTAACCCGAGGTACCACTGTACATGAAAAAGATGGTATTTTCTCACTCTGTCCCTTAGTTATACCCCTTAGGGGGGTGTGCTGAAAGGAGGTCAACCTCTCTTCCTCTGCTTAGCTTATTCGGTGGGATTCTCTCTCTGGTGCCCCTTTTCCAACCACACTCGGCTTTAAAGGTTCCTGGAGGGCCCCCCACCCCACTCCCGCTCCCTCCTCTCAAAGTCACACTGATCTCTCTTCCCTCTCTTGCATCCTGCCAAGATGCTCAGCTGTATTGCCTCTTCCAGCATTTCCCCAGGATTGTTGACGAGGTCAAAGCACACGGCAGCATTTTCTCCCTTGTGCGTATTCGCTAGAAGGGGAGCAGATTCCCCAGATGTGCTGAGGCAGGCCAGCTATCCTTGGCTTCCATTGAAGCTGGAACGCTCAGCATTTGGGATGTGTGAATATATCTAACCCTGGCTGACAAACAGCAGCCTCTGAGCCAGGAAGCGGCTGCGTCTTTAAAGGAGGAGGAGGAGAGAAAATGCTCTGTCATATTCAGCAGCTGATGGGTTTCCTGCTGCCCAGGGAAATAGATTTCTCTGAGCATTTTGCTCCTGGGAGGTCAGAGGAAGCCTTCGCCTTTTAGAAATGTCCTCTGGATGACAGAGCAAATAGACAGGGAGCATCCTTTCAGGGAGGGATTGCTATGAAATGCCGGGATGAGCTTCCAGAAAGAGGAGCGCCAAAACAGTATTCTAGAATAACGTCCCAAATCTGTCAGTCCAGCGATCTCAGTCTCCCGAGTCTTTCCCAGCCTGGGTGAGAGGGGTACCCGTTGCAAGCTACAATGCGGGTCCTCAGTGAATAGGTTGGCACAGCTGACCTGCCACCATACAAAAAAGGAACATGGGACACCCTTCTTGCTTGAGCCTCAGGCACATGGCTAGCTGTGATTCCTGCATTGCAGGGAGTTAGACAAGATGACCTTTGGGGTCACTTTCAATTTTCCAATTCTTCTGTTCTATTATTCAGTGACTAAGTATTTCCTTTTCCAGCAGGCAATTGGTGGCAGTCTTCCGTTTTGTGATAGTCTTCCGTTTTTTTCGTATCTCCCCATTTCCTGTTGGTTGACATCCCGTCTGTCTCGGGAGACAATGGAGGAGTGTGCTTTTGGGGATGAAGTCAAACTGTTGGAAGGTTGCAGCGCCTGCTGTGGCTGTCAAGACCAATATGGGAGAGTCCTGTTTTGTTGCTGCTGGGGCAGATGAAGAGGCCCGGTTGTGCTGCTGCAGATGCACCGTGACATTTCTTGTGGGATGTGATGCATAAGTAGCAGTCAAGTACAACATTCCTTGTTTTCCTAGAGTGGACATGCAGGGGAATGTTTGGTCCAGCCAGTTGAAAACTTCCTGTTTCCTCCTGGCTGGGACATCCTTCCTTTGCATGTGACTAGAGGTGGGCATGACCTTACCTGCCCAGGTAACAAAAGGACAAGGCATGCCGCCACACTCTCTCTCTTTGACTTCCTCCATCGTTGGAGTAGCTTTTTAGCTAGAAATGCTCTCGGCCAACAGAGGACATTGGGATTATCCCCATATGGGATAGATCCACATGTATATACTTTGTAACTATGTCTGCCTTCAGGGATCCAACTGAACTGATGATGTGAGTAAATTTATTTTATATACTTTACACAAGATTGTGGCATGTTTATTCTTTTAAGAAAGATATAAGGGAACCTACCAGGAACCTTATATTGAGAGGCTTAAACAAGCCTGCAACCAGCTATCCGCTGTGAAGTTTAAAAGGGGAATGTAAAACTCCGCTACAGGGACGCGGAGGCACTGTGGTCTCTACAGGGATGCGGGTGGCACTGAGCCTCTTGGGCTTGCCGATCAGAAGGTCAGCGGTTTGAAACCCCGCGATGGGGTGAGCCCCGTTGCTCGGTCCCAGCTCCTGCCAACCTAGCAGTTCGAAAGCATGCCAAAAAGTGCACGTAGATAAATAGGTACCGCTCTGGCGGGAAGGTAAACGTCGTTTCTGTGCACTGCTCTGGTTTCGCCAGAAGCAGCTCAGTCATGCTGACCACATGACTCGGAAAAACTGTCTGCGGATAAACGCCAGCTCCCTCGGCCTGTAAAGCGAGATGAGCGCCGCAACCCCAAAGTCATCTGCAACTGGACTTAACAGACAGGGGTCCTTTACCTTTTAAAAACTCTGCTAAGTAAAGGAACTTGCTAGCGCAAGTTAGGAAGGATATTAATAAACAATATATCCTCTTCTGCCTCCCTGAACATTCCCACATTTCTTCTCTCTGCACTCCTCCCAGCAGCCATTGCTCCTCTGGTCACTTGCTCTGGCTACACAACCTGACTGTCTGTTTCCAGGCACTGCGGTCGGGGTCGTCTGCAGGGTTGATGTCGTCAGCGTTCATGTCACGTTTGCAAACATCTTTGCTTTTTAAAAAATATATTAATTTTTTTTTACCAACAACCAAAACACAAACAGTGAAAACAAACAGTGAAATCCCCCAGGCGGCTGATACATTAGGTATACATAATCAATAATAACATATTCAAATCAACCATATGTACAATTCTATATACCTTAACACTCCTCCCTCCACAAGGTTTATTTAACATTTTAATTGTCCCAAATTGTTCAAACCTGCACAAATAATTCAATATCTTCTCAAACCAATCCTCCTCCTTCTCACTGACCTTAAACCCTTTCATTTTATGTATCTTCACAGTTAGATATTCTAAGATTATAATGTTTTTCAATTTTTCCCTCCATTGGTTCACCCCAGCTCTTCTGCATTTTTCCAGTTATTCGCTATAACCTGTCTGGCTGCAATTACCATCAATTTTACCCATTTACATTCCTCTTTTCTTTCTTTGTAACACAGAGGTGGTCTGCCAATGGGCCTGGTGCCTGAAGCCAGCTCCCCATAGAACACGTCCTTGAGGATGCTGCCATCTTCCATTCCAAGGAAGGACCTGGCCAAGCCAGCTTAGATGTTGCTGAGACAGGAGTGCAAACATGCTAGAAATGTGCGCTTGGGAGAGCACATCTTTGTTTGAAACTCTGTCCTGCCACGTGATAAGCAAGATCTCCCTGATGCAGTGCATTGAGGTGTTGATCCTGGCGGTTGCCCACCTCAAGCAGCCCATGCAAGCCTGGTAGACATTCACTTTGGTATTGGACATTAATATTGTGTTCTTGCCAACAAAGGTCCGTATAGTTAAAGCTATGGGTTTCCCAGTAGTGATGTATGGAAGTGAGAGCTGGACTATAAAGAAGGCTGATCGCCGAAGAATTGATGCTTTTGAATTATGGTGCTGGAGGAAACTCTTGAGAGTCCCATGGACTGCAAGAAGATCAAACCAATCCATTCTTAAGGAAATCAGCCCTGAGTGCTCACTGGAAGGACAGATCGTGAAGCTGAGGCTCCAATACTTTGGCCACCTCATGAGAAGAGAAGACTCCCTAGAAAAGACCCTGATGCTGGGAAAGATGGAGGGCACAAGGAGAAGGGGACGACAGAGGACGAGATGGTTGGACAGCGTTCTCGAAGCTACCAGCATGAGTTTGACCAAACTGCAGGAGCAGTAAAAGACAGGAGTGCCTGGCATGTTCTGGTCCATGGGGTCACGAAGAGTCGGACATGACTAAATGACTAAACAACAACAACAATTGTGTTCTCCCATGTCCTTTAGGAGAGGTGAGTCTTTGCAATTCCTGTAGAAAAACAACAATGCACAATTTAAAAATGAAGCAACTTCACCTCCCCAGAAATGGAAGGGAAGGTCCCAACGAAGGAAGAATAGATAACCAAGATGATGGAGTATGCCGAAATAGTGAAGATGACCATGACGATCAGACACCAAGATGATAAGAAATTTTGTAAAGAGTGGGGAAAATTTATAGAGTACCTTAAATACCACTGTAGATACATAAAAACGTTAGCAGAATTGTTATAACACATATAATGTAATGTGATTAAAGTTTTAAAAAAGGATATAAATTGAATTTGGAAAATGTAATTAGATGCAATAGAAGAATAGGGAGAAAATGGAAACCAGGGGGGAGGGGAAGGACGTCCATGGATTCAAATAATCTCAGATGTGTCAAGACTGAAAATGTATATGAATATTTATTTTAAAAATATGAAAATAAAATATATTAAAAAAAATAAAAACAAAGCAAAACTATTCTAACATAGTTTAAAACATTCTAAAAACATTTACAATTAAAAACATCTCAAACTGGTTATGGTGAAAAACTTTTTTAAAGCATTTGCCATTTAAAACATTCTTCTATCCAATGATTACAGAGTAGCCAGGAGCAGTAAAGGTGACCGACTCTGGGGTTGTGGCGCTCATCTCGCTTTATTGGCCGAAGGAGCCGGCGTACAGCTTCCAGGTCATGTGGCCAGCATGACTAAGCCGCTTCTGGCGAACCAGAGCAGCGCACGGAAACGCCGTTTACCTTCCCACCGGAGCAGTACCTATTTATCTACTTGCACTTTGACATGCTTTCAAACTGCTAGGTTGGCAGGAGCAGGGACCAAGCAACGGGAGCTCACCCCATCACAGGGATTCAAACCGCCGACCTTCTGATCCGCAAGTCCTAGGCTCTGTGGTTTAACCCACAGTGCCACCTGCGTCCCTGTAGCCAGGAGCAGTACACCCACTGAAATAAAGGGCCATGATGACTAACTAACACTCATTCATTTCAATGGATCCACTCCTTTTTGCAGCATGGGTCTCCTCTGTTGTGCAGGAACATAGGAAGAGCGAGCGGTGATGCAGTTAGAGTGCAGGGCTAGGACCTGGGAGATCAGGGTTTCAATCCCCCACTCGGCCTTGAGGTTCACTGGGTGACCTTGGGCCAATCACTGCCTCTCAGCCTAACCTACCTTAAAGGGTTGTTGTGCACAGAGGGTGGGAGAACCCTTTAGCTCCTGGGAGAAAAAAAGGAAAAACAAAACTTTTGGTCACTAGATCCCAGCTGCTGCCGTTGTTATTAAACCACACACACACACGCGCGCGCGCGCGTATGTTGCTTTTTAAAAAAAGAAACTTTGGAAACAATGATGGATGGGGATGAGTGGAGAGATCAAGGCTGTCTTCTCTCCCTCCGCCCACTCCTGGACGGAAACTACACTCTCCCACATGGAGTTATCTCAACCCGCCCCCTTCCCTGGCGCGACTTGCGGATCTGCCCAGCCGCACGTATGAACTGGGCCAGAAATAGGACCGGGCTGGCATGACCTGGCCCTCTGCAGCAGCGGAGGCGGCCCCTCCCTCCTGTTCCCGCACCTGGATTGCGGCAGAAGCCCCGGGAGGGAAGGAATTGTCAGTGCCAGCAGCCCATCAGCAGCAGGCGCCCACCCCTCTCTCTTGCGCACTCAGGGGTAGTCCCTGCTGCTTGCTCCAGCCACGTGTCACAAATAGCATCTGAAAGGGAGCGGAGGGGATCGTCTGCGGAGTGGAGAAGTGGGTGGATCGAGGCGGATTTGGGTACAGGAAGGAAGGAGTCATGAAAACGAGAGAGCAGAGCGTCAGAGGAAGCTGCTATGAGTTCTGCAAAGAACATACAAGGTCCCTTTTCTCTTCTGGACAGGGAGTGAATTTGACCACTCCCGGCTGCTTTATGCTGAGTCAGACTCATTCGGCCGCCTAGTTCAGTATTGCCTACACTGACTGGCAGCAGCTCTCAAGGGTTTCAGGCAGGGGTGATTCCCTGGAGATGCAAGGGAATTGAACCTGGGACCTTGTAAATGCAGAGCAGATGTTCTACCACTGAGCTATGGGCTCCTTCTTGAGATAACCCCACAAGGTTCAACACAAGTCCTGGAAGAAGCTAGCTAGGAGCAGCATGCTGAACCAAAGGAGCCATTGACCTGATCTAGCAGGGCCAGCCCAGCTCTGAGATTGTAATAATAATACAGTGGTACCTCGGGTTAAGTACTTAATTCATTCCGGAGGTCCATTCTTAACCTGAAACTGTTCTTAACCTGAAGCACCACTTTAGCTAATGGGGCCTCCTGCTGCTGCTGCGCCACCGCTGCACGATTTCTGTTCTCATCCTGAAGCAAAGTTCTTAACCCAAGGTAATATTTCTGGGCTAGCGGAGTCTGTAACCTGAAGCATATGTAACCCGAGGTACCACTGTACTTGTAATGCCACTTCGTTGGAACATTCAGTTCCAACCTGAGCAGTCTCCAGCGGTGACTGGTCCCCTTGAGACAAGGAATAGGTTGGAAGGGAGGGAGCCCAGCAGTAGATGGCGCCAGATTCAAGGACAGGCAGAGCCAACTACTTCTAGCTTTCCCACCATCCCTACTGAGTTATAGAAACAGAGATTAAGGAGAAGGAAACTAACAGGCAACACTACCCCCTGGACTGGTTAGAAGCCAGGTAAGCAGGCTGGAGGGGACTTTCTGAGATTGGCACCCCATTCATCAAAACAGGGCAACCTCCCCTGCCTGCCATTTCCAGTGACCTACTGAATCCACCCTCTCCGCTTCATTTATTTATTTAGGGATGGGAAAGACACTCCCTGTCTGAAGCCCTGGAAAGCCTCTGCCAGTCAGTGCAGACAGTTCTGAGGTAGATGGAGCAATGGTCTGATTCGATATTAGGTAGCTTCCTATTTATTGCAGCTCTTCTTCTTCGTTTTAGAACCATAAGAAATCGTATCTTAACTTATTGTTAGGGGAAGGGCTGTAACTCAGTGGCAGAGCACCTGCTTTGCATGCAGAACGTCCCAGGTCCAAACCCCAGCATCTTCAGGTAAGGCTAGGAGAGACCCTTGTTTGAAATTTTGGTGAGCCACCACTAGGCTGTGTAGATAATACTGAGCCAGATGGTCCGACTGGATATTTATTTATTTTATTGCACTTATATTGGGGTGTTAGGGGTGTTAGGGGAGGGGTAGTACCTCTGGTGAGGGGAAATGTCCTCCTCCTTCTGGGGTAGTTTGTCCAGTTTTGGTCTTCACCTTGCACTCAGCTCTTGCCTGTGGCTCCTAGAAGCTGTCAGCATGCAGCAGCAACCACAGGCCGGGAAATGGCTTTCACAGGCTGGCTAAACCATGTGAGGGTAGCCAATCGGTCTCAAACTCTCAGTGGATTAGGGACCCCCCCTCCCCCGTGGGTTAGGGACTTCTCCCGCATGCAAAGAGAGGCTTGGCAGATTGAGTGGACAAGACCAATAGTAGGTCCATCACTCAAGAAGGCAGTCAAGGGGCAGATGGGGCTCCTAAGCCTGGGAAGGTAGCCTATCCAGGAGAAGGAAAAGTGTGGTCCTCTGGCAGTTCGAATCCCCACGACAGGGTGAGCTCCCGTTGCTCGGTCCTTGCTCCTGCCAACCTAGCAGTTCGAAAGCACGTCAAAGTGCAAGTAGATAAATAGGTACCGCTCTGGCGGGAAGGTAAACAGCGTTTCCGTGCACTGCTCTGGTTCGCCAGAAGCGGCTTAGTCATGCTGGCCACATGACCTGGAAGCTGTACGCAGGCTCCCTCGGCCAATAAAGCGAGATGAGCGCCGCAACCCCAGAGTCATCTATGACTGGATCTAATGGTTAGGGGTCCCTTTACCTTTACCTAAACCAGCCATCGGCAAACTTGGCCCTCCGGGTGTTTTGGGACTACAACTCCCATCATCCCTGGCCACTGGTCCTGTTAGCTAGGGATGATGGGAGTTGTAGTTCCAACATCTGGAGGGCCGAGTTTGCCTAGGCCTGGAGTAAACTCTACAGAAATCCAGAATGGAGTTCCTAAGACAGTTCTTCTATGCCTCCTGCCAACTCCTGCAACCAACCTGGTGCCAAACGTATTGCTCTGCTTTCCTTTGGACCACATCAGCCAGGCTGAGAGGGGAGTTTTGTTGTCTGAGCAGCCCAAGGACCTCCATACACACTGCCCAGGTTTGCACCCCAGGGAGGTCACTTTGATGCTGCTATCACAGTGCCTTGACTCCCACTCCATTGTCTCTTGAGGGATGCCAACAATCCCACCTTTTTCTTCTAGGAGCTGAAGGCTATATCCACGGTTCTCCCCCTCCTCACTGAATCCCACCAACAACCCTGTGAGGTAGGTTAGGCTGAGAGACAGTGGCTGGCCACCAAGGTCAACCAGTGAGCTTCATGGCCAAGTGGGGATTTGAACCCCAATCTCCCAGGTCCTAGTCCAACACTCTTCTCTTGCCTTCACTTTAAAGAAGAACCACAGTCTCAGGTGTGGGAGGCAAATGCAGCCCTCCAAGCCTCTAGTACAGTGGACGCTCGGGTTGCGAACGTGATCCATGCGGGAAGCACATTCGCAACCCGCAGTGTCCGCAACCCGCAGTGCTGCATCTGCACACGCACAGGTTGCTATTCGGTGCTTCTGCGCATGTGCAAAGTGCGATTTAGTGCTTCTGCGCATGCGCAAGCGTCCAAACCCAGAAGTAACCCATTCCGGTACTTCTGCGTTTGGCGCGGTGTGCAACCCGAAATCGCACAACCCAAAGCATCTGTAACCCGAGGTATGACTGTATCTGGCCCTCGGGACTTTCCTCAGGCCACGCCCCTCACTGACTCGGCTCCACCCCCCTCCCCTTGCGCTTTCGCCCCTCTGGGATGTGCCACTTCTGGCTTCCATGGATGGAGAGAGAGTCTGTTTGGTACAAACTTCTGAAATGTGCCTGGTTTAATTGTAGCCTACAAAACCGTCGCATCTGTTACTCCGCCCATTTTTGCCTCTTGTCACGCCCCCATTGATATGCAGCCCCTGAAGGTTGCTCATGAAGGAATTTGTGGGCGTGAGCCCGAGACCCTTTAAGTAAAATTAACCACCACATACTTCCAGCAGAAGGAGCCCCAGAACCTCTTAACAATGAAATGTGGATGTAATTAATGGGTTCATTTGTTCTTATTACAGGTTATAAAATACAACGAATGCTGTAAAGGAAAAATTAGTATGATCTAGTAGCTCGAATATTATATTAAACAGAAGATGGTTAATCCTATTTGTAATATATTGTACTTTAAAGAAATGTGATCTGAATCCTGAAATATTGTTTAGTGGGCTAATTTATATTTATACTTTCAGCAATATTACTTTTGTAACACAGTTTGGTATGGCTAATTTTTTTTAAGTGTCAGAATCTGGAGAAAGAAAAAGAAATCAATAAAACCATCACACACCTTGAGTTGGGGGAGGGGGAGACATGAGCCCCAGGACCTTTTCAATTACACTGAACCATCATATGCTGTACCTCAAGCTGGGGACTCCCGAACCCCAGTCCCAGATCCTTTCAAACAATTAAACCATCACATATTTCAGGCCAGGAGGTGGAGGAAAGACGTGAGCTCCGGGACCTCTTAAACAATACCGCCCCACCTCCCAAAATAATATATCTCACGTTAGGGACCAGGGAGATCAAAGATACCAAAATAACTGGAGTAAATTTATTGAATATTTAAAAAAGAATTGTAAAGAGGTCAAGACACTAGCAGGATTGACATAATACCTCCAATGTATAATAGTACCAGTGGCGTAGCGTGGGGGGTGCAGGGGGGGCCGGCCACACCGGGCGCAACATCTGGGGGTTAGGGTTAGGGGGCGCAAATCCACGGGTTAGGGGGCGCAAATTATTTGCCTTGCCCCGGGTGCTGACAACCCACGCTACGCCACTGAATAGTACTAATATGAGAATGATGTGCGTGATGGAAAGAGGATAAATATACCAGTTGTGGGGAGGGAGGGGGGTCGTGACTCGGCAGAGTCAAAGGGAATGTATGGTGCTATTACAATTTGTTGGAAAAGAATATGTAAGGAAAACAATAAAAATTTACTTGGGGAAAAAAATAATATATCTCACGTTAGGGGCAAGACACATAATTTGAGCCCGGAACATCTTTTCAAACGAGGAACATTTCTCCGTGCCTCAGGTTAGGAAGGCGGGGGTTACTACTTTGAGCCCCGGTACCTACTGAAAAGCTCTGCAGAGTGTGCCTTTGGCAGGAGGGGTGGGATGCGGGCACAGGTATATGTGTGAGAGAGGGGGGAGGGGGGAAGAAGCCGTTTCATCTCCTCCTCTACCACCCCGTCTCTTTCTCTCTCTCTCCCTCCCTCCTTCCCTGCTCGCAGAAGGGGCGGCCCCGGGATGCTCGGCGGCCGCCGGCGTGCGGTATATAAGAACAGCGGCGCTCCCTTCTGCCGCAGTGGCCTCTCTGGCGTGTCGCTCCGACGGCAGCGGCGCCCTCCCCGCCACCACCATGATGAGCTACGGCATGGACACGCTTTATAGCGGCCCCTCGTACCGCAAGGAGCCCGGCTTCGGCGGCGGGCGCTACTCGACGGCAGCCGCGCGCTCCGCAGGCGGCAGCGGCTCGTTGGCGTCGAGCGGCTTCCACTCGCAGTCGTGGTCGCGGGGCTCGGCGGTCTCCGTCTCCAGCTACCGGCGCCTGGGGGCGTCGTCGGCGTCCGGGGCCGCGGGCGTCTTGAGCCAGCTGGGCTCGTCGACTGAGAGCCTGGAGTCGTCGCTGAACGGCGACCTGCGCGGGCGCAACGAGAAGGAGGTGCTGCAGGCGCTCAACGACCGCTTCGCCGGCTACATCGACAAGGTGCGGGCGCTGGAGGAGCAGAACCGGCAGCTGGAGGCCGAGGCGGCGGCGCTGCGGCAGCAGCAGGCCGGGCGCTCAGCCATCGGGGAGCTGTACGAGCGCGAGATCCGCGACATGCGCGGCACGCTGGTGGTGCTGAGCGCCGAGAAGGGGCAGCTGCAGCTGGAGCAGGAGCACCTGGAAGAGGATCTGGCGCATCTCAAGCAGCGCCTGGACGACGAGAGCCGGCAGCGCGAGGAGGTGGAGGCGGCCATCCGGGCGCTGGGCAAGTTCGCCGACGACTCTCAGCTAGCCAAGGGCGAACTGGAGAAGAAACTGCAGGCGCTGCGCGAGGAGAGCCTTTTCCTGCGCCGCAGCCACGACGACGAGGTGGCCGAGCTGCTGCTCCAGATCCAAAGTAGCAGCGCCCTCCAGGTGGCCGTCGAGGCTCGCGACGCCGCAGCCCGCTCCGACGTCACCTCTGCGCTCAAGGAGATCCGCGCCCAGCTGGAGGGACACACCGTCAAGAGCTCCATCCAGTCCGAGGAGTGGTTCCGAGGTGAGACTATAAACGTGGCGGGCCATTCTGGAAAGTAGGAGGGGGGAGTCAGGGAGCCCCCCGACGGTGGGATAAGAGAGCTAGGCGGGGGGGGGGCAGCTTTGTCCAAAGGAGGGAGGGGGAGGTCACCCCACCCGCAACCCTTCCAAGGACATGGAGAGGGCCGTCGAGGAACCACTGGAGTGCCCCCAGTAGCTGGGCTGGGCGGGGGCAGCAGCTTTGTCCAAAGGAAGGAGGAGGCGGCCACTCGGGAACCGCCCCAGGAATAGGAAGGAAGGAAGGAAGGGGACGCCGGGGAGCCACCCGAGAGCCGGCAGGGAAGCAGGGCTGCGGGGGGGAGGCACCTTAGTCTAAAGGGGGTCGGTCGGAGAACCATCCTACAGTTAGGAAGGGAGGCGTGCCGGAGAACCACCTCAGAGGCAGCAGAGGGAGAAAGTGCTGTCTCCCAGCAGCCGCTTCATCAAAGGAGCGGCGAGGAACGGAGGGGGTGTCCCCCTCGCTTCGTAATACTAGAGTGGACCCAGCCCCCCGCAACTGTTTGGAAGTTTCAAAGCTGGGAGCGCGCCTTCGTTGGGAAGGGTCAGCGGATGGGGGCTGGTGGGTTTCATTAAATGTCCCTTTTCTCCCCCGCCCCATGATAGTAGGGCGCAAAGAACCAGATATGATTCATTCCTCTCCAGGACTATATTTTTCTGGCTATTATTTTAATAACGTACCGCCTCCTTATAGTCAAACATAATAATATGTCATCATAATTGCAAATTAAATAATTGGTCGTTGTTAGGTGCGAAAAGGAGCGCTTGCAAAATTATCTGTTGATTTTTCTTCTTTTTGGATAAAGAGCCCTTTCATCTTGGATATATTCAAGGGCAGGCTGCGAAAACTCGCTGTGAATCTTCACACACAAACATACCGGGCGAAACCTCTCTTCCTCTCTCTTCTCTCCCCTCTCTCACATTCGCTTCCCTCCCCATCCCTGAAATCGCGCTCCTACCCCAAGGCAAGAGGGGAACAAGTCGCCTGGAGCGGAGGAATTTCCAAATGTATTTTTTTCGGGGGGGGGGGCGGGTTTGTTCTCTTCGTGCCGGGGTGGCATCCCTTGACAAGCCATTACTCTGCAAAAATGGAGACCTTGTCATGGAAGTCTCCACGCAAAGGAAGGCGTTGCAATGGGGGCGTGTCCCTATCTCAGTGTCCCCCCCCCCAGTACGTCTAAATACCTTCAACTGGGAAACCTATGATAGCAACACTTACAGGTAAAGCTTAACTCGCCCTCCCCTCCTCAAGTGAAGCAGACGAACCGCGTAGAATTGCTTGTATAACATAGGCCAATGCAGTGGACAAGATACTTCTGCGGGGGCGGTGGGGGGCGGGGATACCGGTCATCGCCCCACCCCAGCTGCTGAGTTGGGGGAAGATGTCCTGCCATGGAGGTCAGGCACGCTAGCCTAGATAGAAAAAGATTAGGAAATGCGTTGGGAGGGGGAGAAATGTTGGGAGGAGGAGGTGGATTGCCTATTAAAGGAGTTGGGAGGTGGAGGAAAGACTCTCTTTCCAGAGTCTATAGCGTGGGAAGGAAGACTCCAAAAGGGGCGGGGGCGGGGAGAGAATGCATTCAGGGGCTCGGCGGGTAGTGGTGAACTTTGGGGATACCTGGATTGTGAGCGCGTTGCTCCATTGCACCAATACGAGGAGGGAGGGAGACTGATTCAGCACTGTGGACAGCGGTGGAAGGAAAGTAAAGTGGTACCTCGGGTTACAGACGCTTCAGGTTACAGACTCGGCTAACCCAGAAATAGTACCTCGGGTTAAGAACTTTGCTTCAGGATGAGAACAAAAATCGTGCTCCGGCGGCGCGGCAGCAGCAGGAGGCCCCATTAGCTAAAGTGGTGCTTCAGGTTAAGAACAGTTTCATGTTAAGAATGGACCTCCAGAACGAATTAAGTATTTAATGCGAGGTATCACTGTATTGCGCCGTCACTCCTGGGGGACAGAGGGTGTCATTTCATTCATTTGCTGGGGGTGCAGTTTCTACAGGGGGAAAAGATGAATCTATTTCTCTCCTTGGTGCAAAAGGCGGCTACATTCCCCGCCCCCCCGCCCCGGGGAGAACTGAAGCTGTCACCAGTCCTATCCGTACTGCGGAGGTACCTAAGAAAAAGGGGTCGATCCGCCTTGCTGCAGAGAGTGGGGAGAGAAAATGGTGGGGGTAACCATGTGTGGGACGAGGTTGGAGAGAGGGGGGGACGACGCGCGCTGTGTCTCGGCGCCGCTCCGCAGTCTCTGCTGAGTCAGTCCTCGCCTCCTGCAGTAACTTGAAGCCAAAGTCAGCTGCAGGGGGGGTTGTGGGGCGGAGGCGGCTGCCAGGCTGCCGCAGGGTGTCTGACTTCTCGTCTTGCAGCCCCTCCCCTCCCCAGGGCCCCGATCCTCTCTCGCCGCCCCATTTCTCCTCCTCCTCCTCCTCTGGCCATTTCCCATGGGATCCACCCACACACCTACCTATTGAAGCGAGAGAGGCGCGCTGAAGTGGGGGCGGGGCGGGGGAGCCCCGGAAAGGCTGGTAACGTCGGGATCGGATGCAGTTCGGGCGGGCGGTGCAAGCGCTCGCACCTCCCAAAATGAGTTAGGTGGGAGGGAACCTAAGCTGTTTTATACCGAGTCAGACCATTGGTCTGTCTGTGTAGCTCAGGGGCTACCCCAGAGATCCTGGGTGGGGACATTCCTAGCCCTACCTGGAGACGCCGAGGATAGAACCTGGGACCTTCTGCATGCAAAGCAAGTGCTTAACCTTTTTGCTACGACCTCCTCCCCCTAAACGGAGCCCTTTCGACTCCCAAGCACGGGCGGATTTCAGGGACTGCAGCAAAAGCAAGTTCTCAGAACCAGCCGGAAAGTTGGACGGCTCGAATCACGGTCTCTACCACCTAGGCGCTCTTTTCCTCTCCACGCGCCCCCTGGCCATGCTAACCCGCATTCAGGGCCCCCGGGGTGAGGAGGGACGACGCTCTCCAGGGTCCTGAACCAGCAATTTTTCCCAGGACGCTTGCTTTGTCATTATGACAGGCGCGGGCGCTGTCCGCGGTGCTGATCCTCCTTTGTGCCGTTGTCGGCGGGGGTCCTTGTCCCGCTGTTCGATTGATTGGTTGCATATATATATATATCCCACCGTTTCCCCCCAAGGAGCTCAAGGCACCGTACATGGTGCTCCCCCTCTTCATTTAATCCCTGCAACAACCCTGTGAAGTAGGTTAGGCTGAGAGGCAGTGACTGGCCCAAGGTCACCCACTAAGTTCTATGGCTGAATGGCGATTTGAACCCTGGTTTCCCAGGTCCTAGTCTGCACCACTTTAGACCGTGCAGTAGGGGTTCAGTTGCTCTGTTCCTCACGAAGACTGACGCGGAGTGTTACTAGTGGAGAGAGAGAGGCTCCGATCACAAGACCGCAATTTATTATTAAATTTACCTCCTCCTTCTTAGCATTGTAAGGGGAATCCGTGTTGTTGGAAGTTAGCGGGAGGGACATATTTTTACTTCCTACAGATTGGGAAATCCCTGCTGTTGCTGCAGTCCAGCTTTAACAGCTCTCTTGTCTTTCCTTAGCCATTCCTGTTTGGTAGCCACCAGCAATACCCTCCTCCTTTCATAAAGGCTGGCAGAAGCCTGGAGGACAGCTGCAGGAATGTGAGCCAAATACCTAAGCTGGTTTTCCCACAGGCATCTGGGTGGCAGCTGTGAGAACAAGATAGGGGACTGGATGGGCCATTTGCCTGCTCCAACAGCCAAACTCTGTTTATGTTATTATGAGGAAATGAAAAGCCTGGTTTATGGTGGCACCAGGTTATTATTTATTAAATTAAATGTTTCACATAGCACTTTCATTGTGCAAAAAGCAGATTATCTCTTTCCCTTGGGGGTGGAAACTGCAACACACACACCCCCAGCTTCTAGAATTATCTGTCCCACAAGCCCTTTTAAAGTATGTTGCTTGACAGCTCTTCAGCATGCCTGCATTGTGAAAATGGCACAGGCTTAAGAGTGAGTGGGATGTGACCTTAAAGGATCTATTCTAGTCCTGTCAGGCCGGTTTCCGTACTGAGAGGCGGCTTCAGATGAAATCGTCAGGTTGGCCCCGCAAAAGCAGTTTGATCTGCCTAAAGAGAACCACCTACGGAAAGTAATTGAGATGCACACCTGAAGGTCACTTAATGCAGACAGGTCAGTTTTAACACACACACACACACCCTGCTCACAATACGAGGTGCTAAAAGGACGGTTCTTCTCCCCAATGCCCCATTGTATGGTCATTTGTAGAGGCTTTTTGAGTCCATTTTCACTACTGATTTTGACTCCTGCGGTTATTCTAGAATGAAACCATCCAGACATCATAACGCATTGCCACTTCCTTAATTTCCCAATGGAGCAGTTAGTGATGGTCACTAAGTGAAAATGTCACCACCCACATACAAGAGGCAGGTTATTGGCAAATGTCGGGGAGATATAAGGCTTGCAGGAATAAAAAAAGAGAAAGGAAAGGAAAGGGGTCATGAAGTCCCCCCAAATGCAGGTGGGAGGGGAATGACTGTTTGATCATGTACAGACAGAGTTTGTGAGGGGTGTTTTTATGACTATGTTTATTTAATCTATTTATCTTGCCTTTTTACAAAAAACATTGCAACCTTTAAAAACATTATTAAAAAACACAGTAATAAGAACAAACTGGCTAAAAGCAATAATTAAAATGCACCAGAACAGATTTAGAAGCTGCAGTTAAGATACATTTCCCTCTGACCGTAGCCCAATGATCAGCATTGTCTGCACCTTAGTTTTCAAAGGCGTGTCTGAATAAGAAGGTCTTAGGCTGTCAGTGGAAATATGACAAAGAGGAAGCCAGTCTAAAATCTCCTTGGGAAGAAATGCTACTGTATGGGAGCAGCCGCAGAAGGGGCTCTCTTATGGATAACCACCTGCCGTGATTCAGATGCCAGTGGGATTGAGAGAAGTTCTAATTTGGCAGCACAACTGCAATAGTGACTGATGGTAAACTAATTTCCCTGCCCCCTGCCCTAGGCTTCCTGTCCTTGATCCCACAGTTGCTATGCTCTTCTCCAAAAGAACCCTGTGGCAGAGGCCTTTTCCCAACAAGAATGGCTGCCTGCAGGCCCAGACATCACCAAGGCCAGCCCATCCAGCAAAGTGTGTGTCCAGGTGGCTGAGACCAGCTCTCCCTTTCTGAGAGGGGCGCCTCCTATCTGCAAGTCTGGAGTGGGGTTGTGTGAGCTTTGAAGGTGTAGATCAGTCAGGGCAACTGTCAGCTAATCTGTGACTTCTAAGGCTGTTACTCCTCAGACACAGTACAGTCTCTCCACCAAGAAGGGGAGATTTGAAATCTCTCTCTCTCTCTCCCCCTCCCCTCTCTCTCACACACAGAATCAACATTGATACTTACTTCAGGTGGTTGAGTGTCGACAGGATTTGAGCTCAAATTTGGCCAATGAGAAATATATATAACCATGCTTTGGTGAATCCTGAAGTCCGCAGTACAATAGTACAAAATACTTACAGGAAAATTAAATTAGGGGACTTCCTCCCTGCCCCCCCCGAAACCCCAACAACCAGCAGCCAAAACCAGCAGCCCCGGGAACTACGGAATAATGAATGTCAATTGGTGATGGAACAGGCAGAAAACGACGAAAGAGGGGCAGGGGAGAAAATAACTGGTTTGCTTGAGCCTTTTAGAGTAGGGCAGGCTAGAAATATGAAAAGGAGCACTCTTAACCAAGGGTGGGGAGACACTGCAAAATTTTGTTGCGGATCCCACGATGAAGAGCTCAGTTGTGTATGCAGATGGTTTGAACAAGCATTTCAAGCAGCAGCATGGGCCTTGGTCTGGGTCAGAGGGAGGTGGGGCAGGGAGTTGAATCTGCCACTCTAGAAAGTAATCTCTGTAGATGGCTGGTCCTTCTCCTCGCTTGGAGAGACTGAGCACCACCACCTCCAAACCAGAATGTGTCTTCCTCAGCACCAACTGTTTAAATCATAATTCCTATGCAGTTCTTAAAAGACCAGGTGTTTTGCAATATTAGCGTTCATCTGCACACTAACCCCGAGAAACCTTTGGCTATCACAGCCTAGGACTTCTGTCAACCTCGATTAATGGTTTTCTAACTTTCTTTCTGATTTTGCATTTTATTTTAATAGTTATTGCTATAAAATCCAAATCCTAAATAAACTCCTTCTTAGTCCTTTTTCGCAATAATGCATATAGTTCTCCTTACAAAACTTCTTGCAACCCTACAAAGCTCAGCCTTATTTTCAAGATGCAGGAAAATCTGTCCGTCTATGTTAGTTTCCATTCCTCAGGATCCGTTCGTTTATGGCCATGAAGACATAGATGTTTCCTTCTCCCCACCCTTCATTTCTGATAGCATTTAAATCAAACAGCCTTTTTCTGACCTACCTCATCTATTTTTTGCTCTTCCTGCCCACTGCTTGCCCATATCATTTTTCTATGGCCCCCTAGCTGGAAATGTTTCTGGGAAAAGCTTATTCTCTGGCTGCCATAGCTCAGTGGGGAACAGTCCTAGCTCAGTTGCAGATAATCTTCTTTGCATGCAGAAGGTCCCAGATTCAATCCCTGGCATCCCCAAGTGATTTTAGAAAAGACTCCTGTCTGAAGCCCTGGAGAGCTGCTGCCGGTCAGTGCAGACAATATTGAAGTAGATGGACCAACAATTGGGCTCAGTATTAAGCTGTTTCTTATGTTCCTCTATGTATTCGGAGGTTAACTGCCTTTGAATGCAGAGCTGCCCTGAGCAATCATGACATTTCCCAGCCACTGGTATGTGTGTGTGGAGACATCCTGCATTTATCTCAATCCCTTTAAGGAGATTCCTAAATCAGAGGCTGTTATCTGGAGAGGAGTGTCATATGTTGACTACACATTAGAGAGGCAGTGTGGTTCAGTGGTTAAAGTGCCAGACTTAGGACCTGGGAAGCCAGGGCTCAAATTCTCACTCAGCCATGAAGCTCACTGGGGGGGGGGGGGGAAGACTTGGGGGACAATCACTGCCTCTCAACTTATCCTACCCACAGGGTTCTTGCCAGGATTAAATGAAGAGGGGGAGAATGCCATACACGCCACCTTGAGCTCTTTTGAGTGTAAAAAAGTGAAATAAAATAAAATAAATACATATTTATGCACCATGGAGAATACAGCGTTCGTTTAGGCTCCATTCCATTTGCCACCTTTACTGCTGCTGATCCTCTCTGGAAAATCAGAAGTACAAACACATTAAGGTTTGTTTTTCAGGATGCTGCAGTCAGCAATATGTGAATGCTGTGCGGGCCCTTCTCAAAGAGACAAATGATGTATGAGCAGAGATCAGAAGAGCTCACAGGTACTTAACAATAGCATTCAACTGATTTGGGTTTTGTAAACCCTTTACCATCATCGCAGCGCGGGTGACTGGAAAGCAGAGAGCGAGAAAGGGCTGACATTCATTCTCTGCATCCATCTGCCTGCATATGTGGCAAGGCAGTAACGCGAAGTATTATCCCTCCACAGGATGCCACCTGAAAATCCAAATTCCCCTCCCGTTCCCCTTGCATCTGGGAGCTATGAAACCCCTGCTGAATCTAGTGGGTGATCAGGATCAAACCCTCCTTTATTTCCAAGGCTGTATACCTAATAGCTGTATACCTAATAGGCTGCAAACAACACACAGCAAGCCAGCAGCTTAAATAATACAAAACACAGAAAAGAAGTATAAAAATCAGTTTTGTGGTTTTTTTGTAGAGGGCATATTGAGGCAAGACTATTTACATTTGGGAGCAAGATTCATTCCACTTTTAAACCTGAAGAGCGTTAAATGAGTGCAAAACCAGTATATTGTATTTTTTAAAAATCCGTTCAGAATGTTTTTAATAATGCACAGTTCATTCCCCACCTCCCCGGAACTTGCCTAGTTCCGGATGCTGCTGCTGAATCATTTTGCAGATCCCAGCAGAGGGGGCTGGGCTGCCCTTCTCAGGAAGCGAAGTGATGGAGGCTTGGAGGTTCCCATCAGGGGCTGGCCAAAGCGGCTGAATTGTCTCAAGCCCGTTATTAACCCTTCCTCCTCTCTTTCTCCCATCTCTCCGCAGCTGTGCTAGCTAGGGCTGCTGGGATCTGTAGTCCAAAAGAGCTGGAGGGGGTTGGGGCAAGCGGGCCGGCATTGCAGTGGTGGGCGTGGCCAGTGGCAAAAGTGGGCGGAGCAACAGGCTTCACTGCCGCCTGGGTACCATATAGGCTACATTTAAGCCATGCACAATTCAGAGCTTCCTACGGGCATCTCTCTCTAGCCAGGGAAGTAGGAGGCACGATCACAAGAACACAAGTGACAAACTGACACTCCACTGACAAACTGGAACGTGTCCAGAGGAGGGCAACCAAAATGGTCAAAGGCCTGGAAACGATGCCTTATGAGGAACGGCTAAGGGAGCTGGGCATGTTTAGCCTGGAGAAGAGGAGGTTAAGGGGTGATATGATAGCCATGTTCAAATATATAAAAGGATGTCACATAGAGGAGGGAGAAAGGTTGTTTTCTGCTGCTCCAGAGAAGCAGACACGGAGCAATGGATCCAAACTACAAGAAAGAAGATTCCACCTAAACATTAGGAAGAACTTCCTGACAGTAAGAGCTGTTCGACAGTGGAATTTGCTGCCAAGGAGTGTGGTGGAGTCTCCTTCTTTGGAGGTCTTTAAGCAGAGGCTTGACAACCATATGTCAGGAGTGCTCTGATGGTGTTTCCTGCTTGGCAGGGGGTTGGACTCGATGGCCCTTGTGGTCTCTTCCAACTCTATGATTCTATGATTCTAAGTGGTCCATCTAATCCAGCATTCTCACAGTGGCCACCCACATGCTCCAAAGGGAAGCCCAGGAGCAGGACCCCAGAACAAGACCCTTCTCCCCTCCTGTGGTTTCCAGGAACTGGTGTTCAGTAGCAGTACTGCCCTCCAACCAGTGCCAGATTTACATACAAGCTAAACAATCTTTAGCTTAGGGCCCCACTCTCTTGGAGCCCCCCAAAAAATCAAAGGGGAAGAAACTGGATGTACACTTCCAAAATATAAGATAAAAAACAAATAAAATAAAACCTACATACAGCAACAGTGTTTTGTGTTGTGTAAGTAACGGGCCCCACCTGCTAGCCTGCTCTCTAAAATATCACTGGTTTGCTCATTTCTATATACAGTGGTACCTTGGGTTACATACGCTTCAGGTTAGAGACTCCACTAACCCAGAAATAGTACCTCGGGTTAAGAACTTTGCTTCAGGATGAGAACAGAAATCGTGCTCTGGCGGTGCAGCAGCAGCGGGAGGCCCCATGAGCTAAAGTGGTGCTTCAGGTTAAGAACAGTTTCAGGTTAAGAACAGACCTCCAGAACGAATTAAGTACTTAACCCAAGGTACCAGTGTATAGGGTGCCTACATTCTGCATGGACTGGTTGAATGGTAACATGTGCAAATGGCTTTCGATACCTATTAGGTCCATAAATTACCATATAGCATATATTCTACTCAACACAAAAAACAGTGACAATTTGTTGTTGACAAAGGTCAGCTGGACATATAAAGGACCCCATTACCTTCAGTAGTTTAGGGCCTCATCAAACCTAAACCTGGCCCTGCTTCCAACCATGGAGGCAAAGCGCAGCCATCATGTCTAGCAGCCTCAATGAATAGCTTGGTCCTCAATGAATTACGTAGGCCAGACCAGGAATTCATCCAATCACATTTCAGGGGCACATTCCAGTCTGGCAAAAACACTAGGTAAGGGGATAGCAAAGAGCCTGTCACTGAGGTCTGTCACATGGGAAGGGGCACAGCATGTGGAGAGTCCCAAAGGCCATATCAAGAGCCCTTGGGAGGGGGGGCATTTGGCCTCTGGGACTGGAGTTCACTCCTGTTTTGGACAATTGTGGATGGAGTAGGAATGGCCTGTACTCTGCAATCTTTCCTTGACGATATATTTTGGCATGCTTTGCGACTGGATAGATGGTTTTTCTCCCCCCCCCCCATAACACTTATTGAATTTCATACAAACACATAACTTCAATAAAACAAAAATAAGAAAAACAATAATAAAAGAAAAGAGAAAGAAATATAATATGACAAACCTCACAAATAATACCCAAGAATACCACCACATACACAAACACAATAAAACTTAATTAATTTAACTTCCAACTTCATAAACATATTACTTGACTTCCTCTAATCTCTTCCATCATGTAATTGAATATAGCAGTTTCCAATATCATTATTCCAAAAAACAATATTCCGGTTATAATCAAATTTCCTAACTTTTCTTATCGTTCTGTTTCTCATTTATTTATTTAATCCTAGGCCTAATTAGTTCTTTCAAGTAGTCACAAATCTTTAAATATTACAATATTTATTCAAATAGTCTTTAAATTTCTTCCAGTCTTCTTGATATTCCTCTTCTTTCTGGTCGTGGATTCTCCCAGTGAGATCAGCCAGCTCCATAAACTCCATCATCTTCATCTGCCAATGACTGGATATATGCTTTTTCTCCTTTCCCTTCCCCACATTACAGTGAGGCTGGACAAGCTGTCAGAAGCGGCCAAGGTGAATACCGATGCCATCCGTACAGCACAGGAGGAGATTTCCGAATACCGCCATCAACTGCAATCCAAAACCACCGAGCTTGAAGCTCTCAAAGGGACGAAGGAATCCCTGGAGAGGCAGAGGGCCGACATAGAAGACCGCCATCATGTTGATGTCCTCTCCTATCAGGTAATGTGTGGGCCAATGGCAGCTGCCTACTACAGACTCCCCCAACCAGGTGCCCTTCAAATATCAGGTCTCATCAGCCCCCCATGGGGGACAGCCAATGGGGAGGAAGGATGGGGCCACAGTCCAGTGATATCTGTGTTCACCACCTGGATTAAATCCACCAGTCTTAGCTGTATAACCCAAGGATAGCCCAGGATAAGCCAAGCTCTCTTAGGCTGAAAACAGACAAGAATGTTTAAGAAAAGAAGTGTTGAAGCTTCTCCCACTGCCAGCACTGAAGGAAGATCTAACTACCACCCTTATCAACCTCTGTCTGTGGATTGAAGAGGGTGCCATCTTGTCTTCAATTTGTAAAAATGTTACATGGAAAAAATACGAGAGACATTACACATACTTCTGTAAAACAAGAAAATCTTTAATAATAATAAAAAATGGATGATAATGGCAGTCCTCCTCAGAGCAGACCGGTTGGAGTTAATAGGCATGGGTAACTTTGGTTTGATAATTTCAATGGATCTACTCTGAGTAGGGCTTAGGTGTATTTTTTTAAGAACTCTTAGCACCCTTAGGAGTCCCCTGTTTCCCTCTCAGAACTACAGTTTCCCAAGCAATTTAATAATGAATCCCTCTTCACTGGGAACTCTGGGAATTGTTGCTCTGAGAGTGGAATAGGAGTCTCTCCCAGCAGCTCTCAGCACTCTTAACAAACGACACTTCCCAAGATTCTTTGGGGGAAGCCATGACTGTATAAAGTGGTAAAATACTGCGTCTAGATGAGACCTAAGGCATACAGCTATTAAAAACAAAAAACAGACCTTAGGTGGATCTACACACGGGGAAAAAACACTATTAAAAAGTTAGAAATGAAATCGTTATAAAAGAAGAAAACACTATGTAAAAATCGCATAGAATTTTTTATTTTTATTTTTGCTCTCCGGCGCCATCCTGTGTTGCATGCTTATAACGCATTCAAAATGTTGTGTTTTTTTTTACTAATGTAGCTGAGTCCCTTGTCTGGTTGGCTTGAAGACAACCTCCCTCTCTTATACACACATGCAGATAAAGACCAAACAAAAAATGCTCCACAAAGCAACCTTATTATTACAGTGGTACCTCTGGTTACATACTTAATTTGTTCCGGAGGCCCATTCTTAACCTGAAACGGTTCTTAACCTGAGGGGTTACCGCTTTAGCTAATGGGGCCTCCTGATGCTGCCGCGCTGCTGTGGCGCAATTTCTGTTCTCATCCTGAGGTAAAGTTATTAACCTGAGGTACTATGTACTTCCAGGTTAGTGGAGTCTGTAACCTGAAGTGTTTGTAACCTGAGGTGTTTGTAACCCGAGGTACCACTATAGTGGGGTTTTGTTGATGTTCCTAACCAAAATGTTTAGGGCTATGCGTCCCCCTGCGTCTCCCCAGGGAAAAACCACTGGTTATCGTTATTGTCATATTACAACTGGAGTGTGTGCCTTTTCGACTAAGCTCTAATTGGTGTGTCTCAGGCCTCTGCCAGTGGCAGTTAATGCCCATTGGGGCTGCTTGGGCAGAAGGCAGGGAGCCCAACACTAGGGGGCGCCAGAGCTGATGGCAGGCAGAGCCAATTAATTCCTAGTTTTGTCTCTGTCCTCCTCCCTGCCAAGTTCTACAAGGGGCAACAATGAGATGAAAGAGGAGGAAGCTGGCAGCCGGGGCGGGGTCACTTCCTTGGACTCGTAAGAAGGAAGGCCGGTGGTGGGTTGGTGACACCTCTGACCAGTCTCAGATGCCTTCCAGTAACTAGCAAAGTAGATCCCAGGCCTTTTAAATAATTTTACATTGCCACTACATATGGTAGCCTCTTCTACTTTTTGCCCTCCCTTCCCGTTTCTTCTCTATCACAGTCAAAGGCTTTGACTGTGAAAGAGCGAAACAACTTCATGCTGATTGGGCAGATCTAGGATGCTGGTGGCTACAGTAGGTCTTCGATTCCTCCATGACCCTGGACCGGCCACTACCCCACACTGGGTCATCACTGTGGCCCTTTGGCATCAGTCACCTCACACTCTGCCTAGTGCTAGGGCCAGTTTTGACCCTGCTGTTCACTCATTGGCCACCTGAAGATGACCCACACTCTTCCCTGCCTCTCTTTCATAGGAGAGCATCGCCCAGCTGGACAATGAGCTGAGGAATACCAAGTGGGAGATGGCAGCCCAGCTGAGGGAATACCAAGACTTGCTGAATGTCAAGATGGCTCTGGATATAGAGATTGCAGCTTACAGGTAGGTGTCACTTCATTTCCCTACTCTGACAGGCTCACAGGCGTAAGCCCTTCCTCCTCCAGACACGGCATCATTTCCTTTCATGCTGTCGTACACAGGCTCATCCCTGTGCACGTCCAGCCTTGTTTTCTTCACCTCGGTCCTTCAATTCCACTCCTCCACAACCCATTCTTTCCTTGGGTTTTTATATATATATTAAAAAAATATTTCATTTTAAAATGTATACCCTGCTTTTCACCATTTAGGTCTTATAGCGGCATACAAGGATTTTTATTTTTTATGTACAAGATTTAAAACAAATGAAACCTCTAACATGCAAAAACTTCAGAAACTTATAAAGTCTCAGAAATTTAAACAAATAACACCTGAAATATTTTAAAATATCGGAGGAGCACTTGGGACACAAAAGCCTCCTGGAATAAAATGGTTTTAATCAGGCACCTGAAACTCAGCAGGGAGATGACCTATGCCTGACTTCTAGTGGGAGAGAGTTCCACAGAGTTGGGCCCACACAACTGAAGGTGCAGCTTCGTGTTGAGATGAGTCATGCTTCTGGTCCCTGGGAGACCACTAACATTGCTTTCCTGGATGAGGTTTTAATTAAAACTGTGGAGTGTCTATTTAGACATAGATCTAGCCATTATTTTCCAGGTACTTTCCTGGCAATGAGGCCAAGGGAATAAACATTATGCACCAGCCAAAGTAAAACAAATAGATACTGGCCAACTTCACACCACACATTCAAAGCACTTTAAACATGGCTTCCCCCAAAGTATTCTGGGAGTTCAATAAGGGTGCTGAGATTTGTTAGGAGACCCTTATTTCCCTTCCCAGCGCTACAATTCTCAGAGTGGTTTAACAATCAATCCCTCTTGCCAGGGAACTCTGGGAATTGTAGCTCTGGGAGTCTCCTAACAACTCTCAGCACCCTTACTGAACTACTGCTCCCAGAATCCTTTGGGGGGAAGCCATGACTGTTTAAAGTGATATCATAGCGCTATAAATGTACGGTGTGGATGTGGCCATTGCTGTACGCCTGCCTGGTTTTCTGCATGGTGATTGGTACTCGCAGCTAATTGGTTTAGCAGACTCTGACTTCCTTTGATTTCTCCCACCCACCTTTTTTTGGAAACAGGAAACTCCTGGAAGGTGAGGAATGCCGCATGGGAGCTGGGCTGGGCCTCTTTCCTTTCCCTGAATCCGTCCCCAAAGCCCCCAGCATTTCCACCCACATCAAGTTCAAGAGCGAGGAGAAGATCAAAGTGGTGGAGAAGTCCGAGAAGGAGACGGTGATTGTGGAGGAGCAGACTGAGGAAGTTCAAGTGACTGAAGAAGTCACGGAGGAAGAGGGAGGTGAGAAAAAGGAAGAGGAGGAGGAGGAGGAGGAGGGAGAGGGAGAAGAGGAAGCAGAGGAGGGAGGAGAGGAAGAAGAAGGAGATGCAAAAGAGGAAGAAGAACAGGGAGAATCTGAAGGAGGAGAGGGTGGTGAAGAAGAAGAAGAAGAAGAAGGAGAGGCAAAAGAGAAGGAATCTCCATCAGCAGAAGACGCTCCAGAAAAAGCACCAACACCTCCAGAAAAAGAGGTCAAATCTCCAGACAAGATTCAGTTGCCAGTGAAGGATGATGCCAAATCTCCAGCATCCAAGTCTCCAGCTCCCAAATCTCCAGCTCCCAAATCTCCAGCTCCCAAGTCTCCAGCCCCCAAGTCTCCAGCTCCCAAGTCTCCAGCTCCCAAGTCTCCAGCAGTTGCCTCCCCGACGCAAGAAGAAACCAAATCCCCAGCCAAAGCGAAGTCTCCAACAAAGGAAGAGGCCAAGGCTCAGGCAACAAAATCTCCCGAAAAGCCCGCATCCCCTACCAAAGAAGACTCCAAGTCTCCGGCAAAAGCTCCATCTCCCACCAAGGAGGAGAGCAAGTCTCCAGATAAGGTCAAGTCTCCGGCAGCAAAATCTCTGGAGAAAGGGGCAACCCCTACAAAGGAGGAGTCCAAATCTCCAGGGAAGGTCAAATCCCCCACAAAGGAGGAGGTGAAGTCCCCAGAGAAAGCCAAGACCCCGCCGAAAGCCAAGTCACCTGAGAAGGAGAAGCCCCCACCGAAGGAACCAGCCAAGCCACCTGCGAAGGAGGCCAAGGCCCCTGCAAAAGAGGAGGAAAAAGCTCAGGTGAAGCCAAAAGTAGAAGAGAAGAAAGAGAGCAAGAAAGAAGAGGAGCCCAAGAAGGAGAGCCCGGCCAAGGATGTACCAAAACAGGAAGCCAAGGTGGAGGAGAAGAAGGAGAAGGAGGAAGACCAGAAGAAAGCCACCAAGCCAGAGAAGAAGGAGGAGGCACCTTCCAAGGCAGAGGATAAGGTGAAGGAAAAGGAGCCCACCAAAGCGGCAGCGAAGGCCAAGCCGGAGGCAGAGAAGGAAGCGGAGAAAGCCAGCAAGAAGGAGCCCGAGCCAAAGGCTCCGGCCAAAGAAGCGAAGGCCAAGGAGCCGAGCAAACCGGCTGAGAAGGAGCCCGAGAAACCCAAGGTGGAAGAGAAGAAAGAGGAACCCAAGAAGGAGAAAGCGGAGCCCAAGAAGGAGCCGGAGGAGAAGCCCAAAGCCGAAGCCAAGCCCAAAGAACCAGCCAAGGCAGAGGTCAAGGAGACCCCCAAGGCCGAGCCGGCAAAGGAGCCGGCCAAAGCCACCAAGCCCAAGGCTGAGAAAGTGGAGAAGTCGTCCAGCACAGACCCCAAAGACAGCAAAGCCGCAGAGAAGGCATCCCCGGCAGAGGAGAAAGCGAAGAAGAGCGAGAAGTGAGAGGGAGGAAGCTGGAGGCACCGGCGGATGTCGGAGGAGCTGTTCAAGGGCCCTCGCTGCCTCAGGACGGGCTCCTCTTTTTGCCCTTTCAAAGGCTGGACCTTTTCTGCTTAGGTGAGTGGTGACTCTTGCTCACCCGCCGAGGCATGGAGCTCATGTTAGCAATATGTTTATGTGAAAGAAAAATAAACAAGACACCCCAAATAAGCAATGAACCGAGCCGCCGCCACCTCCCCAAAAAAGGTGGTTTAATAATGTTATGATAGCTTCCGTAGCAGAATGTGATATACGCAGAATGCCACATTTAAACACTTGAATTTATTTAAGGGATGGGGAGAGGGAGGAGGGGAGGGGAATATCCAGAGCAAAACTTGACTGCCCTTTTCAAATAAGTGCATTTATTTCCAAGTACGGGCAATGATGGGTCGAATGCAATAAATGAATGTATGCCGTTAGAGCTGGGATTTATGCTTTGGGAGATGTATAGTAGGCTAGAGAATTCCAAAACGATCTAGAAAAAAATGCCTTGTCTTCATTTTCACACTGTCGAGAGCTTCATCCGTAGCTGGTCTCAGGAGGAAGGTCATTCAGGGCGCGTTTTATACCGGAAACCTAAACGGGTTTCAAAACTGGTTCCATTGCTTCGGTTCCTCACTTCCATTCTTAAGGGACCCTGGAAAATACAAGTTTACCATGGATACCGAAAAGGGATTTGTCAGCAGAATCCCTTTGCAGGAGAACAGCAGTTCCCGATGTTTTCTGGGAGGGAGCCAGGCCGGTCAAAACCGGTTGAAAACCTGGCTTAGGTTTGATGTATAGATGTGCCCTCTGTCGTTAAAAAACAAAAAACCATGCACACACATGCACACACTCACCCACTGGAAAAAAGAAGTGCACTACAGCAAGTCAAACGTTCACTTCCAGTTGCTTCTGTGCAATAAAAGCAAACGAAAATGCTTACAAAGAGCTGACTCTCTCTTCTCTGTCGTGGTCTCCTTTCTGGGGTGTCAAGAGGGAAGGTTTGGCAGGTGGAGCTCAGTGGTGAACAATGTGCTTCGCATGCAGAAGGTCCCCAGTTCAGTCCCCTGGCATCACCACTGAAAGGGATCAGGAAGTAATGGCAAAGATCCTGGGGAGTCATTGCCAGAGTGAAATTCTGGGCTCAATGAGTAATAATAATAATAATAATAATAATAATAATAATATTTGTGGTACACTGGTTTGACATCGTCTGATAGGAAGTGCCTACAGAGGGTGGTGAATACAGCACAAGATCTTATGGGCTGTCCCGTGAATCCACTGGATGACATTGCGGAAGAACTTTGCCTCAGGAGAGTGAGGAAAATTCTCAGGGATGATTCACACCCTGGCTGGAACTTTCTTGATCTCCTGCCCTCAGGCAAAAGATATAGAAGTATGATTAGTCGCACCAACAGGGTAAAGAACAGCTTCTATCCGTGGGCTGTTAGGCTGCTGAATGAAAAGATAAGGGCAACTGACTTTCGGGTTTGGTGGGTGTGCGTCAGTAAACAAGGGGAATTAAGAGATCTGAGTGGGGGGTGCTCGTGTAATCTCACTGTGTAGAAGTTGTACAAGTGACAATAAAGTATTTCAAATTTCAATAATAATAATAATAATCCCCCGCCCATCTGGCTGGGTTTCCCCAGCCACTCTGGGTAGCTCCCAACAGAACACGAAAAACAGAATAAAACTTCAAACATTAAAAACTTCCCTAAACAAGGCTGACTTCAGATGTCTTTTAAACGTCAGATAGTTGTTTATTTCCTTGACACCTGATGGGAGGGCGTTCCACAGGGCGGGTGCCACTGCCAGGAAGGCCCTCTGCCTGGTTCCCTGTAACCTCACTTCTCGCAGGGAGGGAACCGCCAGAAGGCCCTCGGAGCTGGACCTCAGTGTCTGGGCAGAATGATGGAGATGGAGACGCTCCTTCATGTATACTGGACTGAATGCTCTGACCTCAGCTTCCTCTGCTCCTTTAACTAGGCTGTTAGAAACCCCGAGTATTAGGGACTGAGATGCACTTGCCTAGGCAGCTCATCCCAGTCTAAGGCTTCCAGGATGAGTTGGGCCATAACTCAGAGCAACTGGCTTGCATGCAGAAGGTCCCAAGGCAGCTGCTGCCAGTTAGATTGAGCTAGAAGGACCAGATGCTGTATAAAGCCGCTTCCTGTGTCCCTGCATCTTAAGGGAAGGCTCAAAATTCAATGGCAGAGCACCAGCTTTTCATGCAGAAGGCTACTGGCCACAACCCTGTCCTGTGGCACTGAATTCTATGTACTAAAAAAATACATTTATTCTCAACCAGCAATGTAGAACACCTGTGCATACAAAAGGTCCCAGGTTCATTCCCCAGCATCTCCTGGCAGGACAGAGAATGCCCCCTGCCTGAAACCCTGAAGAGCTGCTGCTGGTCAGAGTAGACAAAACTAAGCTGGGTGGACCAGCAGTTTGCATAAAGCAGCATCCTCTGTATCCCTTGGCATTAACTCACTGTCTATCGGCTTCCTGCCTAATGTGACCTGGTTTCCAAGCTTACTCATGTAATATATATGAGCATCCTACTGTCCTCATAAGTAGCCTGTACTACTTAAAAGCAATGGATCCACTGCCCTTCTTAATGGATCTTCCTTCCCGCCCTTGGTTTGGCCCCAGCTGTGCTTCTGCTACAAGTCCACCCTATACCCAGGTGGCTTTCCCACTTTGCAGCAGTATTTTCGATTTGGCACTGCAACCCGCACCCTTCTTTTGCACCTGGCTCAGGGCTGTCCTAGATCCTACAAGCATGCAAGCTGCCTGTGTTCACTCTAAGATGCCTCACCAATTGAGTAATTGTCCTGATCTGCAGCTTGCAGAGTTATATGACACCTGCAGACAATTGAGCATTTGTTCCTATTTGTCTGCAGGGACGTGACGTTGAGCACACACTTCCCAGTGCATATTCCTGTCAACTTTCTATGCTGCCAAAAGTCCAGCTTCTTTGGGAGGGGAGGGAGAGTTCTTGTTGCACAAGAGCATCAAGCCCACTTAATTGCTTAAATATACTCAGAGTCGAGAGTGGATTTCATGCTCTTTATTCAGCTCGTAGTGGTGAGGAGGAATGGAAGTTCCCCCGGAATGTCTGCTTTATATACATTATTTAAACAATGGTCCCCATGTGATTGGCTAATTCCGGGATTCTTCTGTAGGCCAATCAGGTTGCGGATTCACTTCCAACTGGAGCTGGATTGGGTGGCTCCTGTGGACCAATCAGACTGCTGCATTCTGGATCCTATTGTTCTAGGACCAATCAGACTGCTGCATTTTGGATCCTATTCAACTTAGTACAGAACAATTGAGTACTGTGAATTTGCTGGTATGTGATTAAATCCCATTCACAAAACAGCAGTGCCCTGGAACCAGCTTTTGTTTGTTTCATTCTCCTCCCAGCCCCAAATACAGGGATAATCACACATGGGGTGGGGTGTGTATGTTACACTGATCCTTTGTGTTTTTTTTTATAAAATTTTTATTTGGTTTTCTGCTTTTATAAAGACAAAACATACACAAAGAAAAGACAAAAGACAAAAACATGTATAAAATCAGCAAATCCCCGTTTCATAACCTTGTTCCCTGGCTTCCCCCCACCTCCCCTCGTGCATCCCAGTTTCAAGATTATATCAGCAAGTTGGTATTTCTCCTCTTAACAACCTTATTCATCTCATTACCTTGTTTTATAATAAAAATTAATTTTCATAAGTTGGACTTAAGTTCTCTTCCATCGATTTTCATTTTATCTTAATTAAGAGTCATCTTAACCAAACCTAGAAGTCTTAAGAGTTTTTAAGAATCTCTTCTTCCCTCCCTCCCATCCCCGGTTTTTGTCCCTTCCCAATAAAAGTCCAAATTCGAGATTCTCAGCCTGGGTTCCTCACGTCCGAGGCTTTCAAATCTCTTTCAGTCCCTCTTCGCCTGTCCTGTTGGTAGTCCTTTATGTCAGTCGTCGGGTCTGGGAAAAGTTCTTTCACCATCAAAGTGTATCCTCTTCCCACAAGGAGATTCAAAAGTAACTGCTGAAGAATTTCCACAAAGTCTATCTCTTCAAAGTCTAAGTCCAAACGGAGGCCCCAATCATATTTCTTTATTTTAAATTCCTGTATTCCATTTTGTCTTGGGACCTCCTCCTTCTTCCTCTGTGTCTTTCGCAGACTTGTGGTGGATATGTTCCCAGCGACTCCTTGCTTGTATTCCACAGATGTCAACTTTTGGTTGTTGCTTCCCAGGATTACTTCTTCTTTTACTTGTTGTTTAGTCTCTTCCAGCTCTGTAGGTATTGTTTCCCAATCAGCTGTGGATTCTTTCTCATTGAGGTCCTCAATACAAAGAGCAGAGTTGCCTGTTCCCAAGGTCATAGTCTCAAGTTGTTTATTCATGGCCAAGCTCTGCTCTTGTAAGATTCCCACCAATTGAAACATCCTTTCGATTTCCACTAGTAACTTTCCTTCCACAGCCATTGTATCCATTGTAGTTTCACAGAATTCCCCCTAGGGGGAATCTGGTTACTTATTTGCCTTTTCACCAACAATCCTTTAACTGATTATTATTACTTTGTTTCCAACAGTTTTAGCTCAATTACAACTCGTCTTAGTCCAGAGGGATCTTAAATGACAATTTCTCACTTTAAACCGCCCGTTTGGCAGCTTTGACAGCTGTCAAACTCCGCAGCTCTTACGCAGGCACAAAGGCAGGACGTTCCCGAGCCCGGGAGGGGGGGGTTGTTTAAAACAAAAGGAGGATTTCCAAAACTCCACTCTCCAGCCCAAAATTTCCTTTAGTTAAATCTTGGAAGTTAATGTCCTTTTTAACTCACCCCGCCAAGGGTAGGCTCTCCAGCTTAGCTCTTGTGTCGTTGCTTAGATCGTCTGCAAGGGGGGGGGTGCGGACTTCCTTTTAGCACACCCCCCGATTGTCTCCAATTTAGGGTAAATTTTTTAAAGTCCCAATCCGTCTTACTCACGGGTGATTCTTTCAGTCCAAATTTTCAAGGAAGGAAGTCAGCGCTCTCTGGTCATGGCTCGCGGCTTCGCTCTACCAAGGTAGCGATCGACTCTCAGTGCCACGCCACCCCCGTATCCCCTCCGCAGCCTTTAAAAAGGCTCTTTGCGAATCAGGGGGGGCGCTTAAGGCACCCGCCGAGTCTTCAGTCCGCAGGCTTCCGCGCCTGCGGTTTTTAAGGGTCCCCGCGTCGCCGGCGCGGCAAAGACCCATCCTCGGTAGAGCCGATTCCCTCCGGAGCTCGGAGGGAATCCGCCATTTCCAGATCGCGTCAACCCGGAAGTCTACACTGATCCTTTGTGTACTTGAATCAGCTTTGCTGGGGGTTTCCAAAAGCAGTTATGAGATGCATCTCAGATTGCAGAATTCAAGCTGTATTTACCAGTGCAGTAATAAAAGCCAGACAACTGTGTACGTGGAGGAGCGAGACTTTGCACAGGTCTTTGTCCAGTTGCCTGCCTGCCCCTTTGGCTCTGCCAGCTGATAGACCTCTTTCCACACATACATTAGGTTTCTTGGATTTCTGTTTTGCTTCCCAACTACAAAAAGTTGGGAAGTGAATTACAACGAGTGAATTACAAAAGAAGTGAATTACAATGAGAATGAAGCACAGCAATAGCAATATATAAACATATTAAAAACACAGGACAAAGAACATCAAATTATTATTGGTGCCGCACTGGGAAACCAAAACGTCTTTGCCTGGCATCCAAACAATGACAAATTTGGGGCCAGGCGGGCCTCCCTGGGAAGAGCATTCTAAGGACAGAGAGCTACTATGAAAAAGGCCCTGCTCTCTTGTCGCCATCCTCCAGACCCCCCTTGGTGGTGGTCCTCTGAGAAGGAGCTCAGGTGATAATTTCAGTGTCCAGAAAGGTTCATTTTAGGGGCAGGGGCCCTGGGCTTTAATGGTCAAAACTAGCATTTTGAAATTGGTTGGAAACAAATTGGCAGCCAGTATGGATGCAGATAAACATGCCGGCCCAAGACATTTGCCATCTGAGGCGAAGGCCAAGATGGTGTCCCTATTCCACCTACAGAGGCTGATCAGATGAATCTCATTGCAATAGGACAGCGTCCTCCTGAAGTCAGCAGGATAGGTTATTGGGTGCAGAGCAGGCCACTCAGCCCACACAGCACCTGCCGCCTTAGGCACCTGCCTCATTTTGCCTAATGGTAAAGCCAGCCCTCAGCCCTAGGGACGCGGGTGGCGCTGTGGGTTAAACCACAAAGCCTAGGACTTGCCGATCAGAAGGTTGGCAGTTCGAATCCCCGCAATGGGGTGAGCTCCCGTTGCTCGGTCCCTGCTCCTGCCAACCTAGCAGTTTGAAAGCACGTCAAAGTGCAAGTAGATAAATAGGTACTGCTCCAGCGGGGAGGCAAACGGCGTTTCCGTGTGCTGCTCTGGTTCGCCAGAAGCGGCTTAGTCATGCTGTCCACATGACCCAGAGGCTGTATGCCGGCTCCCTTGGCCAATAAAGCGAGATGAGCGCCGCAACCCGAGAGTCGGTCACGACTGGACCTAATGGTCAGGGGTCCCTTTACCTAGAGCCAGCCCTGCCCACCAAGGCTTCCAGGCAGCTTCTTGCTCGCAGAATGTTGGTTTCTGAAGCAAAGAGATCCAGACTCATCCCAGGAGAAAGAGAACTGGGCCTGGCTGAGGCCGATGGAAATGTAGGTCAAAGCTTCTGGTGGACACCAGATTTTGGGGAGGCTGTTCCAGATTCAGTCTATTCCTGTGTACACCACTTCACAGCTGCTTGGCTTCTCAGTCTCGGATGATAGGAGCTGTATCTTGTGGGCACCACATTGAAGAAGAGTTTGGATTTGATATCCCGCTTTATCACTACCTGAAGGAGTCTCAAAGCGGCTAACATTCTCCTTTCCCTTCCTCCCCCACAACAAACACTCTGTGAGGTGAGTGGGGCTGAGAGACTTCAGAGAAGTGTGACTAGCCCAAGGTCACCCAGCAGCTGCATGTGGAAGAGCGGGGAATCGAACCCAGTTCACCAGATTACGAAACTTCCACTCTTAACCACTACACCACACTGGCTCTCACCACATTGCTTACCCCTGCTTTAGTGGAAGGATTTCCCTTCCCTTTATTCCTGGAGAAAAAGAGCTCAGTTGCTCTAGATGGAAGACCCATTCCAAGGTGAAAAAGACTATGGCACTTTTGTGACGAAATCCCAGCAGGGGGAAAAAAGAGAGAAAATATCTGCACAGATGCTTTACATTAATTAGCGAGGGCCAATTCAAAACAATTCTTGGCGGCGGCAGGAATTGGAAAGGCGTCTGAAGACCAAACATCAAAAAGGAAAGCTAATTGGATATACATCGGAGTCATCAGGAGAGAGAGAGATGCAAAGCGTTCTCCTTGTTCCCTCTGCCAATGTCATTTCATAACATGACGTCTCACTGAGTGGCTCTGGTGGTTTGCATGCAGAAGGGCCCTTGGTCAAAGCCTCCAGCTAAAAGGATCAGGCGATGGGGAGAGACCAGCCTCTGCCCAAGACCCTGGAGAGCCACTGCCTGTCAGAAAGCAGAAAGATCAAAAGTAGGCACAGCCAGAGCCAATGATAGGCAGTGCCACCCTCTGCCTGCCTGGATACAGGTAGCTTGGGTCAGATTGCTGCAATACTTCCATTTCTAGCCCATCTTACCTCCAGGGAATTCAAGGTGACTTGTGGCTCTCCCCTTCCCCATTTAAACCTCACAACAACCCTGTGAGGTAGGTTAGGCCGGGAGATTGTGACAGGCCCAAGGTTACTCCGTAGGGTTCTTGAATGGGTTGTTGTTGTTGTTTGTATACCACCCTATACCCACAGGTCTCCGGGCAGTTACAACATAAAATCACAATATAAAAACACAAGATACATACAAATAAAAACAAAAACAGCACAATAACCCACCCACCCCGGCCACTTTTAAAAAGGCATTGGATGTCAATCAGCCAAAGGCCTGGTTAAAGAGGAACCTTTTTATCCTGGCAACTAAAGGTGTATAATGAAGGTGCCAGCTGAATCTTGCTGAGGAGAGCGTTCTCCAAATGGGGAGCCACTGCGGAAAAGGCCTGGAGGCAGCACACGAAGAAGGGCCTCAGAAAGATGACCTGAGTCTATGTAGGTTTATACGGAAAGAGGCATGAGGGCACTGGCAGGGTCCTAGAGCAGGGGTCAGCAACCTAAGGCCCATGGGCCAGAAGTGGCCTTCAGAGGTCATTTGACCAGCCCACGAGCTGCCTCCAAACTGAGCTGCCCACTTGCGTGCTGCGCAGTGGCACGGGGACTTGCTTCCATGGCACTGAAAATCGTGTCTGAACATGCGCAGACAACGAAAATCGCAGGCACGTGCGCAATCTGGCCCATGGAGGAATCTCTGTGGGACCAAGCCGGCCCAGGCAAGATAAACGTTGCTGACCCCTATCCTAGAGTCTTCCTATTTCCTTCTCAAAGCCTAGTTAGCACTTTCTCAGCTTTAGGAAG
The DNA here is from genome assembly GCF_965112155.1 of Podarcis liolepis. NCBI lineage: Eukaryota > Metazoa > Chordata > Lepidosauria > Squamata > Lacertidae > Podarcis > Podarcis liolepis. The sequence goes on along the minus strand of NC_139566.1, from coordinate 24,797,045 downwards.
GAGGTGGGAAGGCTCCAGGACCCTGCCAGAGCTTTGTGCCACCTTCTCAAAACCTGGCTTTGGTCTCGCTCCCCGCATGATAAGGCAGTGTGCAGAGTTCTGTGTGAAGTACTTTTGCAGCCTACTTGGTATAAACAGCTGGACCACCCTGAACCAAAGAGAAAACTGAGCTAAAAGTGAATTATTGCACCTGTGTAATAGACCGCTACCCTTGTGGCAGTGGAAACCTCAGCAGAGAATGCTTTGGGTGTACAGGGGCCCCTACTTGATTCCAAGCTTTAGGCAAATCCTCCACTGTTAACTGCCAGACCCCCAGAGAGCATATGTGACACAGGAGTGCTTGCTCAATAGTGACCCCTTTGGGGGCTGAAGTCCACCAAAATAAGCGTGGTCTTTAGTTCCTTTATATCAGGTGCAGGGAACCTTTGGCCTTCCAGATGTTGATGAACTACAGCTTCCATTAGCCCCAGCAAGCATGCCCAATGGCAACATCTGTAGTTCCAGCAACATCTGGAAAACCAAAGGTTCCCCACATCTAGTTTAGACAGTTCAGGGTATCCAAGGCATGTTGAGTTGAATGCCAACTTACGGGGCCCATATGCCTAGCCAGAGGATTGGCTCATGAGGGCACACTCAATCACTAAACTCTCTTACAGAGAGTAAGAAGTCCCCATTGACCCACAGAAGACGGCTACCACAAGCAGCTTCAAGGGGATCAACAAACAGGAAGGTGAAGCAACCTGGAAATATCTGAGCATGTCTAGGGTGGGCTTTTGGAGCTGCAATCCAAAATGTCAGGTGGGCACCAGCTTGCGGAGGGCTGGTTCTCTCCCAGGTCCTTTGATACGGGCCGGGATGGGGGGAACCAGGGAGAGAGACAGAAATGGGATTTGTGTCTCCCTGGAAAACCTTTGCTGAAATTGTTATTTGCCCACCTTGTAGGACTGTTGTAAAGAAGCACTTTGACAGAGAAAACACTCTACTAATACTGAATGTAGTTATGGAATATATTGACTGCTGCAGGACCCCGCTGAAGAGAGACACTGTAGGTGAATTCCTGTTTTTATTTTTCAGTGAAAGTGAGCACAGCAATGTAGCAAACATGCCCGCCTTTTCACATGGATGGAGGCCTGGCTCCGGCACTCTCCCAGAGCCCTTCCCCATAGCTCTCTCCCGCTTATGATTTCCTGCAGCTCCTTCTTCCTAGCTATGTGCCCACATCCCATCCTCCAGCGCTCCCTTTTCTGCGGGTTAAGAAGCAAGTCAGACACCGAGGCTAAAAATAGGCACCTAATGGAAGCTGCAATGCAGTCCTCTCTTCTTGGCATCCTTGCGTTCGGGCGGCAGGGAGCCAGCTGACTTGGCAGAAAGATGAAGCCAGGAAGGCAGTTTTCTGAAGGTGGAAACGGAGACCAACCCGCCCCAGGCCCCGTCAGCTTCCCCCAAGGAAGCCGGGGAAAATTTGAACAAGAGGTCCTTGCGCTTGCCAACAGTAGTTCTAGCCTCAGCAAACCCAATTACATCTCTCCCCGCAGCAGGGACCCGGCTTTTCAGCCCCAATCAAGCCAGGCTATCCGCTCTGAGTCTCGGTTGCAACTGCAACTTGGTGCAAGCCAGTCTCTGGCACAGATCCTGGCAGCTTCAAATCTCTGTGTTCCGTTTTCAAAAAGTGTGGTAGGGATCCGAGCAGCATGGGGGGCCAAGAGTCATTTTGTACAAGATACCTTTCCTATGCAGGTGCGAGGAAAGCGACAGCTTCAGCTTCCAAGACGGATGCACCTTGCCTGGGTAATGGACTGGATGAGAGCCAACAAACTGAAGCTCAATCCAGATAAGACTGGGGCACAGTTAGTGGGTGGTTCCCTAGAGCAGATGGGTGGGAGGTTGCCTGCTCTTGATGGGGTTACCCTTCCTCTGAAGGAGCAGGTTCGTAGCTTGGGGCTACTCCTGGATCCTTTGCTGTTGCTTGAGGCCATCCATCAGTGCCATCCATCAGCTTCGGCTGGTGGCCCAGCTACGTCTCAATCTGGACAAGGATAGTCTAACTACTGTTGTCCATGCCCTAGTAACCTCAAGTTAAGATTACTGCAATGCATTATACATAGGGCTGCCTCTGAAGATGGTTCAGAAACTTCAGCTAGTACAGAATTCAGCAGCCAGGCTGCTCACTGGAGCAAGACAGTTTGAGCATATTACACCGATCCTGCTCCAACTGCACTGGCTATCAATTAGGTTCCGGGCCCAATTCAAAGTGCTGGTTTTGACCTATAAAGTCTTAAATTGCTCAGGACCACAATACCTCAAGGACTGCCTCTTTCCATATGAACCTACCCCGACCCTGAGATCATCTTCTGAGGCCCTCCTTCGTGTGCCTCCTCCTCGAGAGGAGCGGAGGGTGGCAACACGAGAACAGGCCTTCTCTGCAGTGGCTCCCCGTCTGTGGAATGCTCTCCCCAAGGAAGTGCGCCTGGAGCCTTCATTATTCACCTTTAGGCACCAGACAAAAACGTTCATTTTTAACCAGGCCTTTGGTTGATCTGATTGACATCCAATGCCCTTTTAAAAATGTGGCTCTTTTTCGGGGTGGTTATTGGGTTGTTGTTTTTATTTTGATTATATATAATGTGGTTTTTATGTTGATCTTTTCTGTGAACTGCCCTGAGACCTCTGGGTATAGGGCATTATATAAATTCAATAATTAATAATAATAATAATAATAATAATAATGCGGCTGTAGCAAAACAAGACACAACATTTGCCCGCGCAGAAGTTACATGGTTCTTAAACCACTTATGGGGCTTTGCCGCTGATTGGTACTGCTTCTGTGTAGCCAGAAAGTCTGTGCTGATGTTGCCAGGGTCAAACAGATTCCTTACCCTCTGTTTTCAGTAAGCTGCCTTTGGTTCTCTGCACAACAGGAGAGACACATGTATGACAAAATGGAACTTGTAAAAGCACACACTCAATTTAATATTTTAAAACGATCCCCGCTACAGATAGAATGGAATGGATAAAACCAGAGGTGGGCAGAAATCTCTGGTGAAAGTCGTCGGCAGGATGAAGCTGGAACTGTGCCAACCAAGAATCCCAGAGGGCAACAATTCTCCTCTCTCTTTCTCCTTGCATCGAGCTGCCTGGAGGGAGGATCCCAGCTGCAGAGGAGTCAGCGATGGCTGAAGAAACCCTGAGGATGGTTGAACTTGAAGGGCTTCATCCGACTGGGGCCCCTAAGAAAGAAGAGAGATTCCTGAATATCAACAGCTATTGCAGGACAGCTCTTCTCATCAAATGCTTTCAAAAAATCTGTGGCTCCTATATCAGGATCGTGATGAAAGGGCCGTTTAGAAAGTCATGCTAGTACCTTTGTAGAGATCTGCTGGCTGTAACAGAGGAAGATAATCAAGAATTTTACCTGAACAACTTAGGTCCAGGGTACCTTAGGGATTGCCTGAGCCCTCATAAAAGTCTCCTTTCAAACAACCAGTACAGAATCAGGAAACTGTGCAGAACCAGGAAACTGCGCAGCATTCATTGATCACACCGGCTGCCCACAGATACCTGACCTCCACATTATCCTTTTTATTTGAGCAGATTTATGCACACTTCTGCTTTGGGAAAAGAAACAAAAATACTGCGGCCTCTGGCTGTCTCACAGCATGCCCTTCCTCGCTCCTTTCAAATGCCTTTGTTAAAGCACAGAGGAGCTTGAGAGGAGGCGGGCAGAGCCCCAGTCGCAATGCCACCAAATGTTGTGGGTGCAAAAATCAGAAAGCGCCATGGCAGGAGATGAAAAACGGGAGACAGGTCCCAGAAGGCACTGGAGACGAGATGAAAGCGCCAAAATCCAGGGGAATGAACAGCTTCCTGCTAGAGATAGCGCTCACTCTTCCTCCCCGCTGGAACAGGAAGAGGCAAGAATGAGCCCTCTAGAAGCATGAGTAGAAGTGCCAAGCAAGGCTCATAGCTGTACAAGGTGGGAAAAGATAAAGGGCGGTGAGGGAAGGAAGAGACAGCAGGAACAAGGTGTGCCAAAATTTTTGATTGGTGGGGAGGGGATAGAGAGAAAAACAAAGCCCCATGTAGGTCACAGCCAGTTAAAAGAAAACCACAGCTTTCTGCACAAGGCGCACAATGAAGCCATCTTGTATGGAAGCTGCCAATCTACCTCAATAGTGTCTACACTGACTGGCAGCAGCTCTTCAGTGTTTCAGGCATTAAGTTGCTCACTCGCAGCTACAGAGGTTCTTTCATCTGGAGACTGGCCAAAACCTGGGCATCTTCTGAAAGTGCACAACCTGCCCCCCGGGTCTGGCTACTCTGCTCTAGATGTGCCACAGTACGAGTGTCAGGGACTGTGCTGAGGAGGGCTGCACTGAGGAACAATGGTGGGAGTCACCCCCTTGCCCTGATCCTGAATCTCCCCAGGAGCAGGAGAACAATATAGATTTGGGACATGGGTTTGCAGAGGGGCATAGTTCAGAAGGCAGAAGCTTGGAAATACTGGATGAGGAACAGCTAGGAGAAGAAACACTGGGAGAGAGAGAATTAACAGATTCACAGTCTCTGGACAGCATGCACCCCCCCTTCTCAAAAGACATGGAGAGCTTAGAAAGTGTTAGAACACAAAGCGCAGAGGGTACAAGCTCAGATTACAAGCCATAGGAGTCACGCAGATTAACAGGGACAGAAGGGGGGGGGAGTGAGCCTTAATTGGGAGCACCGTCATTTCTAGGAGACATGTTCTTTTCTCTCTCACTGTGATTATTAAAAAATCTAACTGGTAAGACTTCCTTTCATTTGATCTTCTTATTTACTGGCATGGGGGAGGAAGCAGATTCCCCAAAGTTGGACAATGAAACACCCACATGCCCTGCTCCTTACCTGACGAGGCGCAGACACATTTTCTCCTGCGGAAACTCCTTGGGCCCCTCCACACTGTTGTCGTGGGTCTCCGTCTCAAGGTAGACATCCAGGACGACACACAAGCGCTGCAGCTGGTTGGTCAGAAGCTGGTAGCCTGGCTTGGGACCGTACAGCTCTTTGTAGTAAACAGAGACCTCGCTCTCCATGGCCTGCAGGGAACCAGAGAAGGGAGAGAGAAGGAGTTGAAAAGGGGTCCCTCGGAGATTGCCCAGCCATATCCTGTATCAGGGACGGGGAACCTGTGACTCCCCAGATGGAACTCCCATCATCCCTGATCATTGACCACGCAAGCTGGGGCTGATGGGAGTTGGTGGGCCTGGTTGAGAGTCTTCTTCCCTGGGTTTGGGCCCAGCACCGTACCCGGATGTTGTCGTCGTTGCTGTTGGTCTTCTCCCCTTTCCAGTTCAGGCACAGGCTGAAGATGGGAGGCATGGAGGAGTAGCCCGGGTTCAGCACCACCGCTGCCTGCAGCTTGGCTAATCACAGAAGGGAAGGGAGGAGAATGTCATCATGGAATGGTCAAAGTTTCTAGCCCCTCTTGGTTTATGAGTAAACACAAAAAAAAAAAAAAAAATGAAGGCATGCACAATGAACCTGGCCACTGAACAAAGGAAACCCACAGCTTTACTCGTCGTTCTCTTGGCCTCTGGAAAACTGCACACAAGGGAATGCAGCCCCCAGAATGAAAACAGTGGCTTCCACCAACTGTTAATCTGAAGTATTACTGCCTCCAACCATGGAGACAGAGCACAGCCATTGTGGATATGCTCTGCCCCTGCGGCTGGAGGCAATTACGTTTCTGAATACCAGCTACAAGAAACCACAGGAGGGGATAGGGGTCTCGTGCTCAAATCCTGCTTGTGGGTTTCCTGCAGGCAATCTGGTTGGCTGCTATTGAGAACAGGATGATGGTGAACTAGGTGGACTGCTGCCCTGACCCAGTAGGGCTCTTGTGACTCTTATGGTCCCCACCTCTGCATGACAGCCATGCCTTCTTCTCAAGCCTGCTTGGGGTGGGGAAACACAGGAGGAAGAGAATCACCCACCTGTTCCTCTTTCTATCAGGGCCATGTAGTACAGGTGCGTGTCCTCAGCCAAACCGGCCTCGATGACATCTTTTGTGTAGGACAGCTCCTGCAGTAGGAAGAGCGAGAAGCAGGCGGTGAGCTGGGTCTACAGAGATAGGAGCACTGTCCACAAACAGCGGAGTCTCTTTACAACACAAGCATGGATGAGATGGCTCAGATCGACACACAGTGAAGAACAGGCAGCTGAGGCCAGTGATGTGAGATGGAAATGGCGTTGCTCCGAGTAAAGTCCCACCCCCTCTGTCTCTGCTATTACCGTATTTTTCGCCCTATAGGACGCACTTTTTCCCCTCCAAAAATGAAGGGGAAATGTCTGTGCGTCCTATGGGGCGAATGCAGGCTTTCGCTGAAGCCTGGAGCCCCAGCGCCAGCCCCACAAGGTCGGGGGACAGAGGGAGGCGGAACGCCGCCATCCCGCTGTCTCCTGAAGTGGTTTGGAGGCTGACGGCGGGGAGACCCTGCCGCCAGCCGCGCAAGCTCCGGGGACAGCTGAGAGGCGCAGCGTGTCTTCCTGCTGTCCCCGGACCTGATCTGAAGGCGGGCGGCGAGGAGAAGAGCGCTTCTCCCCGCTGCCAGCCCCGCAAGCTCCGGGGACAGCTGGGAGGCGCAGCGCGTCTTCCCGCTGTCCCCGGACCTGGTCTAAAGGCGGGCTGCGGGGAGAAGAGCGCTTCTCCCCGCTGCCGGCCCCACAAGCGCCTGGGGGGGGAATAATTCCCCCCCCTTTATTTTCCCCCTAAAAAACTTGGTGCGTCCTATGGGCCGGTGCGTCCTATGGGGCGGAAAATACGGTATATGCCATCCCTACACTGGCTGATCTGTGCTTTCTGCCTCTGAGCTTTCTGTTCTCCTACTCTCAATGCCTGCCGGGTTCGGGGAGAGGGGTGGTGGTCTGGAATGCTTACTAAAGACACCAAGACTGTCAGCTGTCTCTCCCCGGTGCTGCTTCTTCTTCCTGCTCCTCTTCCAATATTCCCAGCTTCTCCTTTCTACAGCCTCTGAACTGTGACCTTCTGCAAACCACTGTTGTAAATCTATACTGTCTCCCTCTTCTCTGGGAACTGCAGGAGGAGGAGGCGGTCTCCCCCATTACTCTCAGTCCAGTCCCTGACATAATGATAACAATACAGTGGTACCTCTGGTTACGTACTTAATTCGTTCCAGAGGTCCGTTCTTAACCTGAAACTGTTCTTAACCTGAAACTATTCTTAACCTGAAGCACCACTTTAGCTAATGGGGCCTCCTGCTGCTGCCACGCCGCCTGAGCACAATTTCTGTTCTCACCCTGAAGCAAAGTTCTTAACCCAAGGTACTATTTCTGGGTTAGCGGAGTCTATAACCTAAAGCGTCTGTAACCTGAGGTACCACTGTAATAGATACAATACCAACCAAACTGAGCAAAGCTGTAACTGGCTCTCCCTCCACATGGCTATTCTTAAGCAGCATGCACACATATATGATTTTCAAGCAAAGCAGGAAGCATTCTCAGATGTAGCATTCAAACAACATTAAATGGGCATTTTTGATCCCCTCCCTCCCAGCTCAAATCAAGTATTTCAGGGCAGCCTTTCCCCGCCCAGTGGTTCTGGACTACACCCCAGCCAGCACAGCTGTTTTTGGCCTCAGCTCCCCATCAAGTCCCAGGTAGTCCAGAGCAGCTGCGGGCACCAGATTGGGGGAGGCTGGTTTAGCAGGCCAGTTCTTTCTCACAAGACTCCACTTACCAGGTAATCCTCGTACGTGAGCGCTGTCCACTTCACCAACCGCGACACAATCTTTGCCGGAAAGAGATGCTGGCACTCGCTGGAGACCGGCAGAATGCCATGTTCTGAAGCCCAAGATGGAAAAAAAGAACATAAATATGATCGAAGAGAGTCCCCTTTCCCTAGCAAGGTCAACGTGTTATGTTCAGAAGTGGCAGCTCGAAGGGCAAATCTGGCCGCTGAACAATTGTGGCTTTAGGTTCATGTCATATATGGTTAAGCAAAAAAGGTTCTAAACCTCTGAAGGCTCAAAAGAGTTCTGACAGGTAACAGCTGGTGATAGGACCAACATGCTGATGAGTGATAAATTAGCACAAAGCTTGCTCCATTGGAGATGGAAGTGGAAAAAACAGAGAGGTGCTTGGAAGCTGCAAAGGCAGTGTTTGACCGAGATTGTCCCAATCAGTGACAAGCAGATGTACTGCAGCGGACCCAAGGATCCTTCGGCCAATTCCCAGTGAGCCGCTGAATATCTGTTGGTTGCTAGGACTCTTGCCAAGAATGCTGGGTTAGGGAGATCGTGGTCTGATCCCACAAAGGAGATAGGGCTGTGGGAACTGGCCGGTCAATTCCCATAGCTTGGTAAGCCCGATCTGGACCTTGGGCTAGCCACCCACTTTTAGACCTTTTTCTTTAGAGAGGTTCAGTGTTCGCCCCATACTACTCAGTGCTCTGAAGATTCCATTGTCCTGGCTACGTTTCGATGGATAGCTGATAATTGTCAATCACACCTGGAACACCTATTTGGACACACGGACTGTGTATATTAATTATATGTTCAAGTCAAGATCAGTGGGATATTTAAACAGTCTATGAAGCTGACTGTGTTTCCATTCACCTTCTATTCTAGCTTCAAAACTTTACAGTTTTGGAGAAAGTCAGCGGGGAGAATGTGTGGAAGGGGTGCAATCTGGATGAACCCCCTCCACACCATCTCCCTGCCAAAAATTGCCTCTCAAAGCTTTTGTTAATGTTTCCCCGCAAAGGAGCTACTACAGCAGCTTCCAGGGGGTGATTTTTGTCAAGGAAACAGGCATATGGAGAATAATTACTTAAAATTCCCCCACTGTCCATGCCATTGCCATGGGGCTCCCACAGCTGCTTGTTCCTAAATGAAGCAATTTAGCTGCTTCTAAGCAAGCAAAAATGCTTTTTAAGTTAGATGTAGTTAGGCCTGGAGGTGGCAGATTTGCATCTGGGAGGCTGCCACCTCAGATTACAGGTAGGGGGGTCCCATGATGTGATTCTCCATACAAAATAAAAATCCCTGCACCTAGAAAACTAGCAGTGTCAGAGGAAATGGGACTCTAGCTACATCTTCCTGACATGCTAGGTTTCCTTGTGCAGGGATTATTTGTTTGTAGTATGAAGGAACATTCTGCCTCACTTTGTAAGTTTGGGACTGAAATGTGTCCCAGGCCTGAGGGTGGGGGGCATCTGATGCTGAGTATGTGTGGTTGTTGGAATCCAGAGTGTCACTACTGGGGGAAGCAGCAGGGCAGCTGGGATTTACCAAGGGAAGCAAACTGCTTGTGTAGAGCAAGGCGGGACTCCAGCCTCATCTTGAGCAATTTCATCGTCCTCTCCATGTGGCTAGCGCTCAGCGAGTTATCGGCAATCACAGGATTCTGCAAATGGGATAAAGGCAAAAGTGGTGTTACCTCCACACCACCGAAGAGCCAGGAAACTGGGGTGGCTTGACCAGATTGGATTCTCTCGCAGCTGCAACCTGTTTCCTCGCACAGCCTCATCCGAGATAAAAAAGCCGAGGCCCCGATAATTATCCAGATTCCTCTGTGCACAACATTAAAACTCGTCCTTATGCTGACAGACAAGAGAATGCTGGATAAAGTCATAGAAGCAATCATCTAGCCCAGGGGTCAGCAAACTTTTCCAGCAGGGGGCCGGTCCACTGTCCCTCAGACCTTGTGGGGGGCTGGACTATATTTTGAAGGGGGAAAAAAAGGAATGGATTCCTACGCCCCACAAATAACCAAGATGCATTTTAAATAAAAGGACACATTCTACTCATGTAAAAACCTGCTGATTCCCGGACCGTCTGCAGGCCGGATTTAGAGGGCGATTGGGCCAGATCCGGCCCTTGGGCCTTAGTTTGCCTACCCATGATCTAGCCCAGTCCCTGGAAATGCATGAATGAATATGCAGCTGTCCCATATGGGGATCGAACCTGCAACCTTGGTGTCATCAGCACCATGCCCTAATCAGCTGAGCTATCCTAAGGATACTTGCTGAGTCCTCCTTCCACTGCCCTGGGACTCTGCTCTCATGGTTTGGAACCACCTAAACATGCACAAACCTTCACACCTACACACCCACACCGACTATCTATACCCACACAACACACACTTCCGTAAGAAGAGCCATGCTGGATCAGACCAATGGCCCATCTAGTCAGGCACCCTGCCATGGGCATAGCCAGGGGGGTGCAGCTGCTCCCCCTAAAACAAGTAAATAAATAAAAATACTTAACTGACCAATTGTGTCTCAGATAACTCAGTTTTGCCCCCCAACATAAAACCTGACCCACCTAAAATAAATCCTGGCTTCGCCCATGCATCCTGCTCTCACCGTGGCCAAACAGATGCCCCAATAGGAAGCCTGTAAGCAGGATCTTAGCAAAAGAGCGCTCTCCCCTCCTTGCTGTTTCCAGCAACTGGTGTTTGGAGGCAGAGTGCAGCCATCGCAGCTAGTAGCCATGTCCCCCATAAACCCCTCAGTGCATCTTCATTCACCTGCCCGCAAGCAAACGCTCGCTCCGTTTGCAATTTGGAGAGCCGGGTCCAGCAGTGCCGGCAAAGGCTGCCTATAGAGATTTGGGCTGCGTCTTTGTTCAAAGGCAGCTCTGCACCTACCTGGGGCTGATCCTTGGGGAAATGGAGGCCCCCCAACTTCTGCACCCACATGTAAGGGTGTCCCAGTTCTGCAACATAGTCGTTCAGGGACAGGATCCTGGAAGACACAGGGAGGGAGGGAGCATGTGAGAAGCCATGAAAGAGAGGCCTACAAGGCAAGCACCTCTGTCCATTACCAGCTTACCCGACTTTATCAAACTGGAACTGGTTGGCAGGGTTTGGAGTCCTCTTTCCGTGATCTCCAGGATACAGGCAGCTCAGGAGGGTGTCGGGGCACAGCAAGTCTCTAGAAAGAAATAGGAACAAGCGATGTGAAATTCAGAATCTTCTTTGTCGGAAGATCCAGCAAAGATAGGAAAAAATAATTCTTCACACAGCAGAGTTGAACTATGGAACTCGCTCCCGCAGGAGGAACCTTAGATGGTGTTAAAAGAGGATTGGGCAAATTCAAGGAGGAGGGGCAAGGCTATTGATCACTACTAACCACTATGAGTAGGCTCTGCCTCCATCGTCGGAGGTAGCAATACTTCTGAATACCAGGTTCTGGGAACCACAGGAGGGGGAGGAATGCTCAGACAAGACAATCTGGGTGGCCACTGTGAGAACAGGAGGCTGGACTAGATGGGCTCTTGTGCAACTGTGTTTCATTTCTAAGTCGGATCTGCCAAAGAAAAATCTCCCCGTATGAACGGCTCTAAGATTCTGTGCAAGTTTACTTCTGCTGCGTTGCCATGGGAATTCCGCAGGAGATCTCCAGGGACCTCTGTTGTGTGTGTCTGTGTTCTCCTCCCCTCACCCACTGGAACATTCTGACGTCACTCAGATCTTTTGAAACTCCATTTTGCATCCATTCCCGTCGTCTGCGCTGTCCCCCTTTCTAAATGGGCCACAGACTGTCATCTCGCAGCGATGACTCTAGAGTTGTATGCAGGCATACTCTGCATTCTCTTCAGATCATATAAATCTTCCCCCTACCCCTTTAGAGTTGAATGCAGGCAGTCCCCATAGCTCCCACCCTTTCTCTCAAATGCTGCCGACAGAAGTAAATAGGTTCTCTGATCAGCAGCAGATTAGACTGAAAAGTCACATTAAACACAGATAATGAGGGCAACCGAGAACCTCGTGTTTAGGCAGGAGAACAATCGGATCACAGCATTCGTGGTTATCAGTGACTTTAAGAATTATGGTAGTTAGCCAAGCAGGAAGTCAGGTTACTGAAGGCTGCCACCAGGCATTAACAGCAGAACCATCCAAGGATGAATAATTGCACTGGCACATATATACCCCCCAATACCACCTCCTCTTTTTGCACTGTTAAAACTGCCTTAATTGGGAGTGTGTGTGTGCGTGCAATAAACAAAGGTTTAAGTGATGCTTTGCCAAACGTCTCAGCTTTAACAAATTGATGCTTTTGAATTATGGTGCTGGAGGAGACTTTTGAGAGTCCCATGGACAGCAAGAAGATCAAACCTATCCATTCTTAAGGAAATCAGCCCTGAGTGCTCACTGGAAGGACAGATCGTGAAGCTGAGGCACCAATACTTTGGCCACCTCTTGAGAAGAGAAGACTCCCTGGAAAAGACCCTGATGTTGGGAAAAGATTGAGGGCACAAGGAGAAGGGGACGACAGAGGACGAGATGGTTGGACAGTGTTCTTGAAGCTACCAACATGAGTTTGACCAAACTGCAGGAGGCAGTGGAAGACGGGGTGCCTGGCTTGCTCTGGCCCATGGGGTCACAAAGAGTCGGACACGACTAAACGACTAAACAACATCAACAATGTTAGACACGTGTGAAGCAGGCTACTGCAGGGGAAAGAGCAAGCTGCTTCTCCCAAGCCTATTTTGACAGCTGTGCTTCCAAGCCAGATTTCCACGCACACCCCAACACACACACAACTCCAAAGGAAATAAAAGCTCCACTCCCTGAGGCAAGGCAACTCACAGAACAGAACAGGGAAGAGAGAGGAATAGGAGGAAGCAGTCTCAGCAGAGAGGGAGACTCAGCGACCATGCACAGGGAGAGGAAGCGATTAGTCTGCTAGAGAGTAATTAAATGAGACAGGGAGACGAGATGCGATCAGCCCCTAATTTATCCTCGCCAACTCAACAGAGCACCAGAGACACATAGGTCCGTTTGTTGGTTTTTTCCCTGCTATCTGACCCATAGGAATGCTCCTCCCTCATCAGGCTCCTCCCTGTCTCGCTGCCAAGATAAATTAAGAGATCAGAGACAGATCTTGTCTTTTCCGCTAAAGTCTCTCCGCTCTTTAGGGGCAAACGAGGCCCGAGAGGGGATGTATAACTGCAACGACTACAAGCGACATGCAAGTGACTCTGCAAACACGTGTGCCCACAGCGCCCCCTGGTGCAACTCGATGGCAGTGCCCATCTTTTGCACTGCCCCAAACAACATATTGCAGTGTAAGGCAGAAAGCCCACTTAGATGGGAAAGTTCAGGTTGGGGAATTTTTAGGCCTGAGGTTCTGGCTGATTGTGGTTTAACGGGAGGCTCACTGCTCCATTACACAGATCAGAAGACTCAGATCTTCAGTATTTGAGAACAGCAGCTGACAAATCCTGTTCTCTGTTACTCCATAATAATTCTTCAAATTGTAGCACTATTAAAATTCACACTTCTGTATGCTAACCGACTCCAAATGCAGGACAGTAACTGTGCCTGCTTGTTTCAAGGTGCTGCCTTCTGTATAGCTGACAATTTAACAAGACCCAAGGTTAACAAATGGTTTTGCCTGCGTAGTGCAAGAGATGTGAGTCTGTTGATGCTTCTGCATTGTAACCTATATAGTGAGCACAGAACAGGGATGCAGAACCCTTTTCGCTCCACAGGCCAAAGCTGTATCTGCCACGCGGGGCCAAATGTGACAGGTGGGAGCAGCCCACACCATGTCAAAATCCCATAAGCACATAAGAGTCTGATGTTCTCACAGTGGCCCACCAGATACCTGTGGGAAACCTGCAAACAGGATTCGAAGCACAAGAGCATTCTCCCCTCCTGTGGTTTCTAACAGAAGCAATTATGCCTTCAAGGGAGGAGGCAGAACACGGCCAATGTGATTGGTTGCCATGGATAGCCCTCTCCTCCATGAATTTGCCTAATCCTGTTTTAAAGACATCTAGGTTTGTGGTCATCGCTGCCTCCTGTAGCAGCGAGTTCCATGGTTTCGGCCCAATCTGGAAGGGGAAATCTGTGTGTGTGCGTGTAAAAAAGGGGGGCAGGAAGGGGAAGGAGGCTTGCAAAAGCTTTTGCCCCTCTCCCTTTAAGGTCTGGAGACTTAAAAGTAAAGTGAGGGAGAGATTTGCAAGTCTTCCTTCGTGTTGGCTTAATTCAATTCTCATAAGGAAAACAACTCCCTAGGCTGAGAAGTTCTCTGTCCTGCAAAGAACACAGGAAGTGACTGGCTGCTTGATCAGACCAGAGGGGCTCCTGTTCTCACAGTGGCCAACCAGATGCCTCTTCTGGGAACCCCGCAGGTGGGAGCTGTGTAGTGATCCCCAGCATACTGCCCCCAACAGTGAAGGGAGAACACAGCCACCTTTTCTACCTGGCTCTGGTTGGCAGATCTTGGGGTTCTAGTAGATCCAAATTGCCGACTGTCTGCCCACCCGTGAGCAAGATGGACCAACAACCTAAGTCAGGTTAACATTGCTTCTCGAGTCCCTAAATGAGGTATCTCTTTGCCAGGTGCTGCAGGAAAAGGGTACGCAGAAAACACTCACAAACTTTCCACATCTCAGAAAGACTGCACTGGAATCTATCCTTTTTCTTCGGGGGTTAAAAAACAACAACCCACTGGGCAAAGTAGAATTCTGCCAGCAGCCACAACAGCAGGTTTGCTTGCCAACACCCCATGAAATAATTTCCCAGCTGATCCCACCCTCGGCACCTGGGATCCATCAGCGACAGCCTGTCCCCTCGCCACCCCCCGCAAAGCTCACCCGGCACTGATGGGCATGGACATCTCCGCAGCTGCCGTCACCTTGGCTTTCGTCGTCATGACGTTGAGGTTCATCAGATAGTAGAAGGTGAGGAGGAGGAGGCTGCCATCTGCAATGACACAGCCAATGCCAGGGGTTTAGGCAAGAGAGAGCAACGACTTCCAGTTGTGTTTAAACCACTGTGAGAGGATGGGGGTCAGTGAACTGCTCCCTTACCTGTTGGAACTCACTAGCTTTAATACATGGAGAACCTCAGGCTTGTGGGCTGAATATGGCCCACCAGGACTCTCTACCTGTCTGGCCCTTGGGGTCTCCCTCTCCTAAGCCACACCCCTTCTCCACAGGCAATGCCCCTCCCTGGCCCTACTTCATACCCTCCTCGAGCGCTCTTTCGCCTGGCTGTAAATATGTCCTTGAACTCAGATAACGCTTCTCGCTTGCCGTTCTCCAACCAAAGAAATGTGTACAAAAATGCATGGGAGGAAAGCGTGAATTAAAAAGCCATGTTTTAGTGAAAGTAACATGCAAAACTTCCTCTAAGGCAAAGTTGCTTGAATGTTAGGAGAAAGGCGCAGGAAAACAATTACAATTGTTTGGTGAAAGTGTGTTGTGTGTGATCAAAAAATCGCAAGCTGCTGAGGAGATGTCGGGGACCACCCTAAGACCGGAAAAATGAACAACTAACTGATATGGAAACTGACCCTAACTTCCAGAGAAGGGAAAGATCCCCAGTTTAGGGGCACCAACAGATGAGCCGTTTTGCTCTCTCACGTACCTTTGCATTTCAGGTCGACAGTGACGGACAGTGGGTGCCTCTTGAGCATTTCCTTCCGCTTGTCATCCAGCTGCACCCCTAAGGTTGGGCGGCGACGCTTCTAGAGTGGGGAAGGGAGAATCACAATACATTCCTGCCTCCACTCTTGCAACGCACTTCCCCTGCACTTTGTTTGCTGTGGCTTTGCACCACACCTGTTGCACCCTGGGCTGCTGTTACCTGTCCTGCCCATGTGTTTTGAGGTGCAAGCGTGAGATGGGCAGCAGGGAGGGACAAGCGCAGCCAGCCACCCAACCCCACCACTAGGGTGGTCATTGGTACACCCCAATCTTTCCATTTTCCTTTTGAAGGGGCTGTTGCCCCATTCTGAATAAGCCCTGTTTCAAAATTCTAAATCCAACACCACAGAGGAAAGGAAGTGCTCACGAGGAACAAAGGAGGTTGCCTCATACAGAGTCAGACCATTGGGTCCATCTAGCTCAGGAGTAGGCAACCTAAGGCCCGGGGGCCGGATGTGGCCCAATCGCCTTCCCAATCCGGCTCGTGGATGGTCTGGGAATCAGCGTGTTTTTACATGAGTAGAATGTGTCCTTTTATTTAAAATGTATCTCTGGATTATTCGTGGGGCATAGGAATTCGTTCGTTTCCCCCCCAAAAATACAGTCCGGCCCACCACATGGTCTGAGGGACGGTGGACCGGCCCACAGCTGAAAAAGGTTGCTGACCCCTGATCTAGCTCATTATCACCTACATGAACTGGCAGTGGTTGTCTGCAGTTTTAGGTAGGGCTCTCTCACACCCCTACCTGGAGATTCCGGGAATTGAACTAGCGACCTTCTGTATGCAAGTCAGATGCTCCACCACTATTATCAGTGGTTCTCCAGGTTTTCAGACAGGGAGTCTTTCCCCAGCCTTACCTGGAGAGGCCAAGTGAGGGACAGGGAGAGCGAAAAGGAAATGACAATGCAGATGACCGAAGGAGATGGTCTGTTGGTAAGTGCATCACCAAGTCCCAGTATGTCTGTTTCTCCTCACTTCGTTACATGGAAATGGCACACAAGAAAGGCCCATCACTTATTATTTTTAATGGGGGAGGGGCGGGTGAATGACAAGGCACATTAGACGTGAAAGAACAGGTCTAATGGCACACGGAATACCGGTTTCAAGGCAGAAGGAGACATCTCCCCACAACATCCCTCCCCTCCCCGCAATTTCATAGCGCAGTGGGAAGGTGGAGCTCTTACCGTGGTCTGCTCCTCCTCGGCATCCGAGTCACTCTCATCATCTGTGAATCCAAATAAATGAATGCTAAGAGCTGGCTGCATCAGGACAAAGACCTATTTAACCTAGCATTCTGTTCTCACAGTGCCCAACCAGATGCCTGTGGAAAACAAACAAGTAGGGCACAAGTGCAACAGATCCTTTAGTGATGGCGGCCAACTTGGATGGCTTTAAAGGAAAGGACCGCCTCTCTCCATATGAACCAACACAGACCCTGCAATCATCACCCGAGGTCCTCCTTCGTGTGCCTCCTCCACAAGAGGCCCAGAGGGCAGCACATGAGAATGGGCCTTTTCTGTGGTGGCTCTCATCTTATAGAATGCTCTCCCCAGGGAGGCTTGCCTGGCCCTTTTGTTACATATCTTTAGGTGCCAGGCAAAACATTCCTCTTCTCCCAGGCCTTTGGCTGATCAAACAATCTGTGTCCTTTGTTTGTTATTATAGCATGCATTTTTGTGCTTTTTTATATTGTAAACCACCATGACCTTCAGACGAAGGGTGATATAGAAATTTAATAAGAATAATAAATGCACGGAGAAAGAGGCTTTCTACGACCACAAACCATGATGGCTATATGTCACCTCTGCCAGCAGAGGAAGTATGCCTCTGAATACCCACTGCTGCACATAGGTCCACTTTGTGGGCTTTGCGCTGGGGCAGCTGTTTGGCTACTGTGAAGACAGGATGTTGGACTAGATGGGCCTTTGACCAGAACCAGGGCTTCTCTTACGCTCCAACAACAAAGCAGCAATGCCTCCCCAGTTATGGAGCATGTTTATCCAACTGCAGCCAGGGCACCCCATACAACATCCAGCACAGACACGTTAACACTGCAGGACAGAATCTCCTAATTTCCTCTTTACAAGTTTAACAGTTTTGGTTAGCTTTGAGCTCAGTTTTAACATGCAAGCTGCCAGTGGGCCACCCGTATTTTGCAGCCCTTGTCAGACTATGACTCCCCGTCAGCCTTGATCCTTGGGCGATGCTCGCGCGGGTTGATGGGAGTTGCAGGCTAGCAACTTTCAGAGGGCACCAGTCTGGGGCAGAACAACTTCTGTCAGACCTAGCCAGCATGGCAAATGGGAAGAGACGCCAGGAGTTGTAGTCCTGGAGTGTGCCAAGCCAAAGATGGCTGGTCAATGCCAACTGGCTGCTGCTCTCCAGGACATTTCCCAGCCCAGGTAGGTGGGAATCCTTTCGCTGGAGCTCCTGAACCTGGAACCTTATGGAAGCAAAGGACATGCTCAACTGAAGAGCCATTCACAGCAAGTGAAGGCAGCTTATGGACCCTCACTCACCCTGAGAGTCCTCTGGAGGTTTGCAGAGCGCTTTGGCTTCCTCCACGTTGCCTTCGATAGCCACAGCCAGCTTCTTGTCTGTGAAGGAGATGACGCCGTTAGCCACACCTCCCCAAAGATGACTCCCACAAACTCTGTAAAGCTCAGAAGCAACAAGGTTGTCAAATGCAGAAGCTTCATCAGATTTTGGGCAGCTCTGCTCTCTCTGTGTGTTTCTTTCTCTCATTCTTCCCCAACCCTGCAGACTCAAGGAAGCCAGGGATCAGATTAAGGGTGGGGGCGGGGAACACACCGATGTGACAGTCTTCAGATAATGTCATGCTTTCTGCAAGGAGCTGTGAAATTTGACACCTCTGCTCCCCTTCAAAGCTCAGCTACCTTGAAACAATAACTTACCACAGGCTTGGCCGTAGGCACTGGCTTGGACAAAGAGCACATAAAGGGGTGGCGGGAGATGCCTGGCTGTCTCATACTGCTTGTGAACCTGGTCAAAAGGCATGGAAAGGTACTCCTGGACAGGGAGCGAAGCCTGATAGGAAAGAGGACCGACAGGGGGGAAAATGGGGGTTATAATTCTGTGGTTTGGGCAGTGACCCATGAGAATAGGTTGGCACCAAAATGCCGCCAAAGATGCTGTTTTTATTATGCTATGTTGTCAGTACGTGCCCTTTCATTATTAGGTATGTTATGTTTTGATGCACAGAGGGCAGGAACCTATCACCCAGGGGCCGCATGTGGCCCCTGTCTCATTTGACGTAGCCCCTGACACCTCTTGAAGCTGCTCTAGTTCTTTTATCCTAGGAGTGGGGAACTGCAGGTTCAGGGCGCAATTCCTCTATCTGGGCCTTGGGACTCTTCCCCAGTCCGCACCCCTCACGGGCCCTTGTCTTGAACCCTCCTCAAGTATTTTTGGCCTGGCTGGGCTGTGTCCTTGAACTCTGATCACGCCTCTTTCTTGCCTGGGTGGAGGACAGAGCGGGATGTGGGTGAGAATGGGCAGAAACTGACCTTCTGTACATAGGGAGGGAAATACACATGTTGCCCCACCCAAATTGTGCAGCGGCGGTGCGGCAGCAGCAGGAGGCCCCATTAGCTAAAGTGGTGCTTCAGGTTAAGAACAGTTTCAGGTTAAGAACGGACCTCCGGAACGAATTAAGTACTTAACCTGAGGTACCACTGTAGTAGTAAAATAGCCAGCATCCTGAAGGAGAAGGAAAGGCAACGGTCTCTGACAAAGTCAGTGGGCTTGTGATAAAAGTCCTACCCAGAATCTGTTCTTACGTAAAACCACTCATATATATTCAGGTTTTCTTTCTCCGAAGCAGGGATGGGAATCTGTGGCCCTCCAGAAGTTGCAGGACTCCAACCCCCCAGCCAAGCATGGCCAATAGTTGAGAATGATGGGAGATGTAGTCCAGCGACATCCCGCACCAGCTCTGTAATCAATGATTTGGTTCTGTATCGAAGGCCATCTCCCATGCTGCACCAACAGAGTATGCGGGTTTCTTAACCTCCTGCTGAGAACTCCTAAAGCAATTCTTTTTAAAAGCCTGACCCACAGCATACCTGCATGATGCTGTTGAGCCGAGGCTGGAGGTTACTGAGGTACTCCTTCTTCACTTCTATCTCTTTCAGGATCTTCTCTTTGTTTGCCAGACTTTCTTTGTACTTCTCCGCCAGCCTGCACGTAAGAGATTCACAGTTACTAACAAGCGACAGTGTTTCCAGAGAAAGTAGAGGAGGGAGAAAGGGGACACACACAAAGTCTGGGAACACAGGAAGCTGCCTTATAGTGACTCAGATCAATGGTCCATCTAGTTCAGTATTGTCTACACTGGCTGGCAGTGGCTTTCCAGAATTTCAGGATGGGATCTCTACCTGGAGGACAGAACCTGGGGCCTTCTGCATTCAGGGTGCTTGCTCTAGCAGAAGATGCTGAATTTGTCCATCTGGCAGGGGGCGCTCCAGGGTTTAATGCAAACGGTTCTCACAGCCCTACCTGGAGATGCTGGGGAACTGACCCAATGATCATCTGCATGCAGAGCAGAAGCTCTACCACTGACATTTCAGCCCTTCTTCCTCAAGTCCTCCTCTCATAATATTTATAAACTTGGAACACTGTGGGACCACACTTCTAGATTCCCAGGTCTGTTCATTTTCTGGCAGTCTTTAAAATCCAGGGTCCCCTGCCCCTGCAAGCATGCCAACATCACAGACTGTCTCGCCAGAGTGGTGCATGCTCTGGTTAGCTCCTGCTTGGACTACTGCAATGTGCTCTACGTGGGGCTACCTTTGAAGGTGACCCGGAAACTACAACTAATCCAGAATACAGCAGCTAGACTGGTGACCGGGAGCGGCTGCCGAGACCATATAACACTGGTCCTAAAGGATCTTCACTGGCTCCCAGTACATTTCCGAGCACAATTCAAAGTGTTGGTGCTGACCTTTAAAGTCCTAAACGGCCTCAGCCCAGTATACCTGAAGAAGCATCTCCACCCCATTGTTCAGCCCAGACACTGAGGTCCAGCTCCAAGGGCCTTCTGGCTGTTCCCTCCCTCCGAGAAGTGAGGTTACAGGGAACCAGGCAGAGAGCCTTCTTGGTAGTGGTGGAAGGCCCTGTGGAACACCCTCCCATCAGATGTCAAGGAAAGAAACAATTATCTGACTTTTAGAAGACATCTGAAGGCAGCCCTGTTTAGGGAAGTTTTTAATGTTTGGTGTTTTATCACTTTATTATTGTTATTATTCTGCTGTGAGCCACCCAGAGTGACAGCCAGATGGGCGGGGTATAAACAAACAAATTAATAATAATAATAATAATAATAATAATAATAATAATAATAATTGCTTCTTGCTTTCATTAGCCCCATTTGGGCTGCAATCCCTGTTGGCTCTCACTGCCCGAGTTCACTATTAGAAGGACCAATACTGCAGAGTGGAAGGAAAGGGAGGAGAACCGTAAGCTTGCTCAAAGCCACCTAGCAGCTGCTGGGCTATCCTACTCACCGCTTGCGCTGCTCCAGCTCCCAGTCGAGGCGGGAGAGCGTCTGCTGGTGGGGATCGGCGAGCGTAATCTCCGGCTTGCTGATTTCTGCAGGGGCCTCCTTGTAAAACTCCTCCACGCTCACCAGCTCAATCTCCTCATGCTTGGACCTGAAGGAAGGGGACCAAGAGAAAGATAAATAAGGGGGGGGGGACCTTCCTCTGTATCCAAGGTCACATGTAGCCCAAGGACCGCAAGACTGAGCTAGCTGCAGTTCAGTGACAGCTCTCAAGTTGGGCCTTGGAATGGGCTTATCAAAGTTGTGCAGACCAACTAGATAAGGCTAACTTACAGTTCAAATTTCTAAAAAGCTGCTTTTTTTTTTTTTTTTTGCAAGTGGCCAGGCTTATAATAATGAGATGCTGGAAGAACCTGGAGGCTGCATCTTTGACAAAAAGGATGGCCAACAGCACTTGAAGTGAAAAAAAAGTACTAACAAAATTGGCGCAAGGTTTGAAGCCTCATTAGTCTACTGGCTAACTTTTTGGGGGGGGCCTCTCCACCCTCCAGTCACATCCTATTTTTTAAGCTGCTTACTTAAATTCCAGGCATTTTGTGATCTCCTTCTGCAGGTGCATGACTTCGTACAGCAGATTTTGGAGCTGCAGGTGATAAGCATCCACTTTCTGCTTTGCCTGTTAACAGAGCACAGAGAGAAATCATTACAAGGCAAGGAAGTGAAAAATCAAGTTGGTGTGGCTGAGACACATGGCTGACGATGCGATCTCAAAAAAGTGGCAAGTTAGTGAAACTGAACTGAGATCCATATGTTCATGTGGGCAACCTTCCAGAGGCCACCTGCCAGTGGTGGGCAGGGACAGAGACAAAAGTGGGCGGAGCAACAAATGCAAATTTTATTTTGTATAGTAGGCTGGTTTCTACACACATACTCAACACACCTTTCTCTGTCCTCCATCCAGGCATATAAGAGGCATGATCAGAGTTTGAGGACACATTCCATTCCATCACTCAGGGGAGGGAAATAAGGTCTGGGAGGGTTAAAGCTCAGGAGGGTACATGACCTGGGGAGAGTCCTGAAGGGCTACATTTGGCCCCCCACGTCTGATGTCCCCCACCCCTGATTTACATATGCAAAGCATAAAGGTAAAGGTAAAGGTACCCCTGCCCGTCAGGGCCAGTCGTAACCGACTCCAGGGTTGCACGCTCATCTCGCTCAAGAGGCCGGGAGCCGGCGCCGTCCGATGACACTTCCAGGTCATGTGGCCAGCGTGACGAAGCTGCATCTGGCGAGCCAGCACCAGTGCAGCACACGGAAACGCCGTTTACCTTCCCACTAGAAAGCGGTCCCTATATATCTACTTGCACTTTGGGGTGCTTCCGAACTGCTAGGTAGGCAGGAGCTGGGACCGAACGACGGGAGCTCACCCTGCCGCGGGGATTCGAACCGCCGACCTTTCAATCAGCAGGTCCTAGGCTCTGTGGTTTAACCCACAGCACCACCCGCATCCCATGCAAAGCATACAAAACAACAAATTTCATTTTACCCCATGGGGAAGTGTGTTTTAAGAAAACACAGAAAGCCATGCTGTCGGAAAACAGTGTTGCGTATCAATACCAGTACAATCTCACTTCTTTTTAAAGAAAATATGTTAGCTCCATCAGTCCAAAATAACGGGTATTCTCCTATCTATGTCCCCCTCACTTGGATTTGAATATTCAGCCCAACACACAAGTAGGAATGAAAGGGTTGGGCTTACTATCTTGTAACATATAGGCTCTATTATTATTATTATTATTATTATTATTATTATTATTATTAATTCCCCGCCATTCACCCTCAGGTCCAAGAGTGGTTTGCAACATTAAAACACAATATTCAAACCAGTTTAAAACAACTGACAATCACAAAAATAAGGTGGGTCTGAAAAATCTTCCCTAGAACTGCCTTGTATGAGAGTACGTGTCCAATGAGGGAGAGGGTTTCAAGATGTGGAGCAAGCTTCGGTGCTGCTGCACCTAATGATCTGACCATCCAAGATCCTGTAACCCTTCCCTGGTTCTCTGGACTCAACTGTACCTCGTGGGTTTGATCCCTTCCCTTCTTTAACCGGATGTGAGCCAAACGGTTGAGTTTCTTCAGGGTCATGAAGTGGACACAGCTCTGGATGCGACGCTCCTCAATTTCGGAAGCCTGAAAGGCGGGGGGGGGGGGGAGGAAGCTGATCAGGATGGTCCTTAATTTTCTTACCTTTATATCCTGCCTTCCTTACACTATCATGGAACCCAAGGTGGTTTCTGTGAGGTTTCCCAGTCTTCATCCATCTAGGCACTGCCCCAGATCTGCTTAGCTTCAGCAAGGTGGGAGCCTCATTTGCTTTCAGACCACAACCCAGGACCCAGTTGTTTACCAAACTCCCCTGTCCCCTAAATCTGCCAGGCTTCTCCTTTCCTCTTTTAAATATCTAAATTTTGCTAGGGTTTATCTACCCCCCCAGGCCCCGGTCACATTAGGATGCCTTGACGGGGTGGGAAAACTATTTTTTAGCCAGAGGGTTGGATTCCCTTCCCGGGGCCATATACCCATAGTTGGCAGGGTTACAGGCAAATGTGAGTGGGGTGGCTAATGTAGTTTTGCCCTTGTACATTAAGCTTGTTTCTGCTCACACTCCTCTCTCTACCTTCCATACAGGCACACAAAAGTCAATTTCAGAGTTGAAGAAGACATCCCAGCCAGACAAAAACACCCAAAGCAAGGCTAGTGGAGTGTGTGCGTGGTTGGGGAGAGTCCAAGGGCCACACAGATAGGTCGGGGGGCACATGTGGTTCCCCACCCCTGCCTTACACTGTCTTTGTTGCCTTTGCTCTTCAGCTCCTGGATTTCCGCCATAAGCCTCTGGAGGTCCTGGCAGGTCTCTTTGTAAAGTTCATAATCTTTGTTGGGGTCCCGCAGGTCCATCTCAGCCTCTTCGCTGTAATATTTGGCATCCTGCAAATGAAAACAGAGAGGGAAGCTAGACTCTTGAAAGTTCTCTTCAGAAGGGAAGCGATGGCATATTATACAAAGGGCTCTCTGTAGCATCTCTGGTCACTCTTGAAAGCAGAATATAAAGGTAGGCAAAAATGATCCTGGCACTGCAAACTCCATCATCACCCTTCCAGTTTATCTTGTTTCTGAGATCATGCTGCATTAAAGCTCAAGGAGAAAGTACCGTAAGTTTAAGTTTGAGTACAGCCTTCCACAGCTTAAGAGGGAAAGCTCCAGGTGAGAACACTGGCTAAGCATTTCTCAACACCCCCTCTGAGAATCTGTTTTCAAAGACAGGAGAGGTAGCGCTACACTAGAGGCATCACAGCATCCCAGTCGCTAAAAGGCTCCTTCAGATGGTACTTGGGAGTTATATTAATTTTGAAGCAGTAAAAAAATGTTAAATTATGCCCACAAACCTGCAGCACACAAGCCTGCTACACTCCGAGAATGGAATTTGGTGAAGATATAATTCTCTATGTCTGGAAACATCTGCCCATTTTGGCAGGCAGCTAAACCAGGGGGCTTGACTGAACCCCGGCCAGATTCCTATGCGTGGTTGGTGGGCTGTGTTAAGGCTCTGTGGGTCACAAATTGGGCAGGCTCGCTTTGAGACTCCCTCCCCCCTTTTATTCCTGACACACTTTACAGTAAATGGCCACACTTTGAGTTCACCAGGACATAATCAGTTACTAGTCAAAACCTGGCAGTTAAAATACAGTAACCCCAAGGGCTAGTCTAGAGCATCTTTTACAGACATACCTCCAAACCGCTCTGCTTTTCCAAACAGCATCCAAGAAGCCCACAAGTACCTCTGTTACAATGAAACTACCTGATCAGTGTCTGGCCGGCCCCTCTTGCCTTCCGATGGGCCTCCATCTGTCCGGATGACCTTCGGCTTCCGTTTCTTACTGGAGTCTGACGACATTTTCTTAAAACATGAGAATCTGAAAACCCATGAAAAGGGGGCAGGGGGATCAGTTAATCTCACACAGACTCAAGTAAAATCTACTTTCATATCAATCATTCTCCAAGGCAATGTGGAAAGTGTGCCTGTGAATACCGAAGGACGATTCCTTTATTATTTTAAATCACCCAGAACCATTCAGATTTACCGCTGGACATTAAAAATATGCTGAAAGAGAGGTGACTGCAGGAAAGGTCATTCTGCATAGAACATCGTAACAGGAGATCAACACCATATAATATAGGAACCGTGTCTTCAGCATGGTGATCCCTACCCTTTCGAATTCCCACCCCTGGTGCCTCCCCTGTTTTCTTTTTGGCACCTACTGAAGACTTTCCTCATCCAACAAGCCATCTAAAGTGGGGCTTTTTATCCCAGCCGCTACATGTACGAAATTCAAAGCTCTTTTTTTTTTTGGGTATACAATAAGCACCCTATGTTGCGCTTAACTCTTTGGGCTCCTTTAGGAGGAAGGGAGGACGATAAAGAAATTTGATCAATAAAACAAAACCCGGAAGTCAAGAGCGGTCCTAGGCCTCATTACCTTTCAACCACAATGGCAACTTTTAAAATACATTTAGTTTCTATTTCATAAGTTAAAAAAAAAAAAATGTTAGCTGACTTGAATCCCCACAGCTAGGGAGAAAAGCGGGATAGGTAAAGGTAAAGGGACCCCTGACCATTAGGTCCAGTCGTGACCGGATCTGGGGTTGCGGCGCTCATCTCGCTTGACTGGCCAAGGGAGCCGGCATACAGCTTCCAGGTCATGTGGCCAGCATGACTAAGCTGCTTCTGGCGAACCAGAGCAGCGTAGGAAACGCCATTTACCTTCCCGCCGGAGGGGTACCTATTTATCTACTTGCCCTTTGACGTGCTTTCGAACTGCTAGATTGGCAGGAGCAGGGACCGAGCAATGGGAGCTCACCCCATCGCGGGGATTTGAACCGCCAACCTTCTGATCGGCAAGTCCTAGGCTCTGTGGTTTAACCCACAGCGCCACCCGCGTCCCTTATATACATTAAATAACGGCAATTGACAACAATAATACAGTGGTACCTCGGGTTAAGGACTTAATTCGTTCTGGAGGTCCGTTCTTAACCTGAAACTGTTCTTAACCTGAGACACCACTTTAACTAATGGGGCCTCCCGCTGCCACCGCTGCACGATTTCTGTTCTCATCCTGAAGCAAAGTTCTTAACCTGAGGTGCTATTTCTGGGTTAGCGGAGTCTGTAACCTGAAGCGTCTTTAACCTGAAGCGTCTGTAACCCAAGGTACTACTGAAATGACCCTCTTCCCTCCCCATTCTTGTTCACTATAAGAGAATAATGCTTAGAGGCCCTTGGGAAGATGTCTGCACATGCTCAGAGGGGCTCTCACCTGCAACAGCCGCCACAAGTACCAAGAGGCTGAGAGAACGAATACCTCCCGGAGCTAAAAGCCACCCCCACCCCCACCCCGAATTTTCCTCGCCTTCCCCGCCTCCGGCTCTGATTTGGAGAGGGAGGGGGGTATTAGCAGAGGCATCCCCACCCTCAGAGAACAGAAGGGAAGAAAGAGGAAAGCCGTTTACCGACGGTCACGCGCCCCCCTCCCCCCATCCGGCTCTCACCGATTGATCCTCCTTCTTCCACAAAACCTGAGCCCAACCGGAAGCACCAAACCGGAAGCGCGGGCAAAGCGAGCCGGCCGCCGGCGAAAGGACTAGAGCGTCGGCACAGGTTGTTGTTGTTTTTCCCTCTCTCTTCCGCCCCCTAGTGGCGCCTCGCGGATGCTTTCAGGAAAGGAGGGAGCAGCTTCTTCTTCTGTTTTTTCTCCATCCCCGCTTTTCCTCTCCTGCCCCCGCTTCTTGAAAAATAATAATTTTTTTATTTCACGTTTATATTTTTCCTGTTGTATAATTATTTAATAATAAGCATTGCTGTTATAGATTGAAGTTTCTCTGCCTTATATAACAATCTTACCACCCCGCTGCCGGATTTGTTTATAAGCTAAACAAGCTGTAGCTTAGGGCCCCACTCTCTTGAGGGCCCCCAAAAATGTAAAGGGCAAAAAACATGGATGTACATTTCCAAAATATAAGATAAAAAACAAATAAAATAAAAGCTACATGCAGCAGCAGTGTTTTGTGTTGTATAGGCTCCTATGATGTAAGTAATGGGTCCCGCCTGCTAGCCCGCTCCCTGAAATATCACTGGTTTGCTCATTTCTATATATAGGGGGCCTAAATTCTGCATGGACTGTTATGTGCAAATGGCTTTTGATACATAATAGATCCATAAATTACCATATAGCATATATTTAACACAAAAACAGCGACAATTTGTTGTTGACAAAGGACAGCTGGACATATAAAGAGTCCCATTGCCTTCAGTAGCTTAGGGCCTCATCAGACCTAAATCCAGCCCTGCTGGATAGAGATCAACTCCTGTGGGAGCTTTGGCCCCCACAATAAAATATTTGAGGGGACCAGGCCCCCACAAAGTTGATGGGCATTCCCATTCACAGTGGCGTAGCGTGGGTTGTCAGCACTCGGGGCAAGGCAAGTAATTTGTGCCCCCTAATCCATGGATTTGTGCACCCTAACCCGTGGATTTGCGCCCCCTAACCCATGGATTTGCACCCCCTAACCCTAACCCCCAGATGTTGCGCCCGGTGCGGCTGGCCCCCCCTGCACCCCCCACGCTACGCCACTGCCCATTCAAATGGTGTGTGTGCACTGCATCATGTGATCGATTACACAGGGCGGGGATTACCTGGGCCCCCACAATATTTTATTCAAGTTGGCACCCCGCACCAGGCATGTGTGTATGTGTGCTCATATCACAGTGCACTGGCCCAGACTGGCTGCTGTGATAGGAATTTTGAGGTCTTAGATATATGGTAGTGTTCATAAGTGTACCAACCAAGCACGTACATAGATCAGCACAGGAAGGCTGACCTGAAACTATTTTGATTCCCAAACTGTCCCAAACTGACCAAATGTTTTCTCTGGGTCCGAGGAACAAGAAGCAAGGAGTCACAAAGTCAAGGGTCCGAGGATCAAGGAGTCACAAAGTTAAGGGTCTGAGGATCAAGAAGCAGGGAGTCAAGAAGCTGAGGTTCAAGGATCAGGAAGCCAAAAGCCAAACACAGCAAGGCAAGAAGCGTGTTGCTGTGGCAGAGAGCTGAAGGGAAACGCTGACCTTATATCCCTTCCTGGCTCTTGCCACCAGATGCTGTGAGTTACCAGTTGGCCTCACCTGTGAGGCCACACCTTGCCTCTTCAGAACAAACTTAGGAAGGCCCCAGTCCTGCAAAGTCCTATTGGTCACAGGGCCTGGCTCCTGCATGCACACCTGACACCTACGCTGAACTGTGACACGTGGGAGGGCACCCTCCGCGCCCCTCGGGAGTGCGCCCGCCCTCGGCAGCGTGGGCATATGCTCTGCCACTGAATGCAGACCCTCAAAGTGTCCCTATTTTCCAGGGACTTCCCTGATTTAGAGAAGCCAGTCCGGTTTCTGATTTGATCCCAGAATGTCCCACTTTTCCTTAGGATGTCCCTATTTTCATTGCGGAAATGGTGGTGGGTATGGAGTTATCCGACCCTCGAGCCATCTGAAGGCAATCCTGTATAGGGAAGTTTTTTTTTAAAAAAAGTTTAATGTTTTAATATATGTTGGAAGCTGTCCAGAGTGGCTGGGGGAACCCAGTAATATGTGTGGGGTATAAATAGTAAAATTATCATTACGGAATGGGACTTCCCTATTTTCATCAGAGAAATGTTGGAAGGTATGACAATGGTCAGGTGGGCCGCAGGTTCCCCACTCCAGCTGTAGTGGTATGTTCCGCTGTAAACAAATCAATTCTGTAGTTGTTGTTTTCTCAAAATAATAATAATAGACAAGGAATCTTGAGGAGAGGAATTTGGTGTGTTACAAGTTTCTATCAAACCCAGATAAATGATACACTCCCTTGAGAAACATTTTTTTTTTTTTTAGTTTATTTTCTCCTTCAGATCTATAAGGACTAGAAACTTGTGTACTGCTTTTGTTTTTAAACTGAAATCTGATAGAATCAGGAGGCTGTATTCAGTTCCATTTAACAGATTTCATGTAGACAACACACACATTACAGTGGTACCTCAGGTTACATACGCTTCAGGTTACATACGCTTCAGGTTACAGACTCCGCTAACCCAGAAATATTACCTCGGGTTAAGAACTTTGCTTCAGGATGAGAACAGAAATCGTGCTCCGGTGGCGCAGCAGCAGCAGGAGGCCCCATTAGCTAAAGTGGTGCTTCAGGTTAAGAACAGTTTCAGGTTAAGAACGGACCTCCAGAACAAATTAAGTTCTTAACCCGTGGTACCACTGTATTCAGATCCAACTGTACCATTATACAAGGCCAGGTTGAAAAGAACTGTGTATTTTCACGGGTCTAAGCAGGACTGCTTAAGTTTCACCCTTATTGCAAAAGCAATGAGAAACTACTTTTTAAAAACTCCCAAATTAAAAAAAAGAGTTTGCCGTATTAGGAGTTGGGGTGGATAGTGTTTGAGAAACTTTCTGTTTGTACAAATACAAATCGTTTATTGTCTATGTGCAAAAATACTGTAAACAAGTTGAAACATTAACAGGATTTTAAGTAAACGCTTGCAACTAGCAGAAAAATAGATAAAATTAAGGGAAATAATAATTGGAAAAGTGTAAGTATGGAAATGTAGAAGAACTTGGTTAAAATAAGGAACCAGAAGAGGGTACGGAGGGAAGTCCAGAGATTTAAAGAATCTCAAAGAGAAGGTTTGTGAAAAGGCATTTGTATAAATTTAGATTTGGTAGAAATGTGAGTTAATTACTGTTTTTATTTGTGAAAATATAACTGTGATAAATTAATAAAAAATTATTTACAAAAAAGGAGAGAAACACCTTCTGTTATTTTTATAGAAAAAGAGGTGCTGGAACTCACCATGAACACCTCCCTTATTCTCTTATAACGGCTATACAGTGGTGCCTCGCAAGACGAAATTAATTCGTTCCGCGAGTTTTTTCATCTTGCAAAGCACGGTTTCAATTTTTCCAAAAAAATCTTCAAAAACCTCAAAAAAGGCTACCACACCACGTGCTATGAGTTGCTCCCCGAAGTCAAGTCGCAACTGCACCTCTTCAAGCAATGCACCCTGTATTACTGTAACGGTTTTAAGAAAAAGGAAACAAACTTGCAAGACGTTTCCGTAGGGAAATTTGTCTCGCGAAGCAACTCAGAAAACGAAAAACTCTTTCGTCTTGCGAGTTTTTCGTCTTGAGAGGCATTCGTCTTGCGAGGTACCACTGTAGATCCCACCTGAAAAGTGCCGGAACTGAGTTCTGGTGAGTTCCGGCTTAAAAAAACCCTGATCCAGTTTATGTGGTTCATTCGGTATTGTAGCTTGAATGCCGAAAGCTGGAGACAACCGAAGACTGGGAAAGTGAGAAAGGAGCCAAAATGGACAGATCTGCCCATCCACCCCACACAGCGCTACAGCTCCCCACACCCTTAACAAGTTATGGTCCCCAACATCTTCAATGGCTGTCAAAGTAGTGTAACAGTGTTTTAAATGGGATGCGAGCTTGGTTAGCCATTTTGTCTCTCCCTCCCTCCTCTGGAGGTGTTAGGACATCAGAACCACCACACGGGAAAGGATCATGCACTGAACTTTCATTTGCTTAGCATCTTCCACTACACCAAGAGACATCTAGGCCCCCGTAGGGTGGGAACTGGGGCCCGGGTTTTCATTATCCTGTGTGTCTTCTTTTCTGACTCTCGGCTGGGCCGGCAAAGGTGCGTTCAGAACTGAGCTTGTGCTGGCTGGGCTGACGCTTTGGATAGAATCAGTCGGACCGTTGTCAGCAGTCCTGGAAGAGAAAGAGAAACTGCCCCCGTGAGGAATCCCTAATATCTCATGATGACGGCGCGTCTGCGCTGCCATCGTAGACCCCACTCAAACCACACAGTCATGGCTCCCCCCAAGGAATCATGGGAGCTGCCGTCCGTTCAGGTTGCTGAGCCTCATTAGAATTCCTGCTCCATGACTGCAGTCATGGGATTGTTGTCTGTCACATGACGGTGCATGTTTTGACTCCACAGTGGGAAGTGACGGAGACAGGATGTTTGTGTTACTGTGTTGTGTGAAGTGGGACTATTGTCCTTTGTTTTTTTTCTCTTTGCTATTTATACATGTGTTTATACGTAAATAAAGTAGATTAGCCAAAATGCTGAGTTGCTGAGGTCTGTCATGCATGACCTGCAAAGACTCTGCAGCACAACCCACTGTGCTGCTGTGGGTTGGCATTGGTCGCTGTGATGTTCGGGCTGAAGAAAGCTTTTGAAGCTCCCGAACGAAAGACCAGGAGGGAGAGAACATGCCAGTCGGGCACGTGTCTCTACCAGGGTCCTACTCAAGTGTAGGCCGAACTCCTGACACTTATCCCCCTCACGGAGCTACTATTCCCAGAGTTCCCTGGGCAGAGGGATTGCTAGTTGGACTACTCTGGAAATTGTAGCATTGTGATGGGGTGTTGGAATTCTTCTAATCCCCAGTTTTGTGTTTTGATATGGTATTTTGTGTTTTTATATTGTGATTTTATGTTGTAACCACCCTGAGACCTGTGCGTATAGGGCAGGACGGTGGTACCTAGGTTCTCGAACCTAATCCGTTCCTGGAGTCTGTTCGAATCCCGAAACTGTTCCAAAACCAAGACGCTGCTTCTGATTGGCTGCAGGAGCTTCCTGCACTCAAGTGGAAGCCGCATCAGATGTTTGGCTTCCAAAAAACGTTCGCAAACTGGAACACTTACTTCTGTGTTCGTGGCATGTGGGAACCGATTTGTTCAACAACTAAGCCATTCGAGAACCAAGGTATCACTGTATACAAATTTAATAAATAACAACAACAACAACTATCAGCACCCTTTGCAAACTACAGTTCCCACGATTCTTCTGTGGGTTGGAGCCATGACTGTTTCAAGTGGTATTAATTAAACAACTGTTTTAAAGTGGATTTCTTAAAGACTGCTTTTTAGGGATATCAATGTGTTTTAGCTTTTGTTGTGGTTTCATATTGGTTTCCCGAAAGCACACCCTGCCCCCCGAAAGGACCCCTGCCACCGCCTCGTCTTTGGCAGCGTCATCCTCTGCCTCGGCCAGGGGTCTACGGGGTGCAGAGCCCATGCTGCTGGCCTGGGCGGCGGAGGCAGCTTCCTCGCTGCCGCTGCTTCCTCCTGCTCGGCTTCGGATTGGCACCCGCAGCTTCGAATTGGCTGCAGGAGCTTCCGGCAGCCAATCCAAAGTCATGCCGGTTTAGCGTGGGGACTGACCGAGTGGGCGGCAGGATCCGCAAGGTTCGTGGGCTGGATTAATGAGCCCAGTGGGCCACATCCGGCCCCCAGGCCTTAGTTTGCCGACCCCTGATTTAGGGCCTGGTTCAAGGCCATGGGATTTTTCTAGCAGAAGCGCCTCAGAGATGCCACACAGGCCAGCTCTTTGTGCCCACTTTCCAAACAAAACACCTCCTTGCACAGGCGGAGTGAGGACCATGAATGTGTGGACAACCTCGAAAGAGAAACTCTACCTCGGAAAAGTGGAGGGTTTCGCCCTGCTGAAGGTGTTGCTAACCAGGAATGAGGAACGGCAGCCACCGGGGCTCAGTATAACAGGATGCAAGTCGACTGTACTGCTAGAAACGAAGAAAGGAAATGGTTCGGTATTGTGTTATGTCTCACTTTTCCCACCAAATGGCGCTCAAGGTGGCTGACCATCATCCACACAAGCACATTTAAAACATATTAATTACCCCCAAAGTATCCTGTGAACTGTCTTTTCCCCATTATAGAACAATAACCCAAACAAACTACAGTTCCCACCATAGCTGTCAACGTTTCCCTTTTTTTAAGGGAAATTCCCTTATTCCGAATAGGATTCCTCGCAAGAAAAGGGAAAAGTTGACAGCTGTGGTTCCCACAGTTCTTGTGGGTGTTGTGCATGGTGTATGCAGAGCCATGCGCAGGTAAAATAGTAGGGGCTGAACAAACTTCATCGTACTTAACAACAGCCAGATCAAGCCCTTTTAGGGGCAAAAGGCCTGTCCGAATAAAAACATTTGATGTCCCAGTGTAAACAGCTGGATATCTTCTTGCATTTTGCTACACGGGGGAAGTTGTTTGCTTGCTATGCATCTGGATATATTAAGTTATCATAATCAAATTTTGCAAGGAGCAGGTTTTCATCCTTGTTTGAATCCAATTGGACACTGTTTTGAATCAAGATGGTGGACTGAACCTTTCAACACTACACTGATTTTAACCACCGAACCTTTCAACACTACACTGATTTTAACCACCGATATCAAAACTGCACAGATTTTTTGTTTGTTTGTTTATTTGAATTCCCAAGGAACATGGGCCCATAGCAGCTAGTACATAATAAATAAATTCCATTTTTTTCAATGAATAAAGTCCTGCATTACTCCCTTGACTGGATTAAGATTACAGTGGTACCTCAGGTTACATACGCTTCAGGTTTCAGACGCTTCAGGTTACAGACTCCGCTAAACAAGAAATATTACCTCGGGTTAAGAACTTTGCTTCAGGATGAGAACAGAAATCGTGCTCAAGTGGCACGGTGGCAGCAGGAGGCCCCATTAGCTAAAGTGGTGCTTCAGGTTAAGAACAGTTTCAGGTTAAGAACGGACCTCCGGAACGAATTAAGTACTTAACCCGAGGTACCACTGTACTTAATTTTGTCACATTTACTACCTCTCATACTTCCATTGTCCACTTGTAGGGTGAATAGGGTGCTGCCCCACCAACCTCAATCTGCTCTCTTCCAACCCCTACCTGCCTGCCTTCCTCCTTAACTACCAGGGGAGGGGTTGGGAGTGTCCGTTCAGCTTCCTCTTCCTCCTCAGTCTCAGTGTTGCCCTCATATAACTCGGCAGGGAAGAGGATGGGGACAAAACTCGAACTAGCTGGCTTTGCCTTTCATCGGCTCTGGCGCCACCTACTGTTGGGCTCCCTGCTTTCTGCCCTACCAGTCCCCATTGACATCAGCCACCGCTGCATCCAGCCCACCACTGCCTCCAAGCGCCCGTTGAAGACCAGTCTCGTTTGCACTTGTTGCTGAGTTGTAGATCTTGGTCTGAAGATCGCAGGGCGGTTCACAACATTGAAAAAAAGTTGGTGATGGCCACCAACCTGGATGATTTTCAAAGAGGGCTGGAGGAGGCCACTAGCCACAATGGCTATGGTCTGCCTCCACGAATGCTTCATGGTATTGTTTTACCGCATGAGGCCTGTCAAAGTTTCTGTAAAAAAACAAAACCCCAAAACCCACTTTACTACAATGCTTCCCAAATTTGGGACTTTTTGGACTATAACTCCCATCCATAGCTGTCAACGTTTTCCTTTTTTCCTTATTCCGAATAGGATTCCTCGCAAGAAAAGGGAAAAGTTGACAGCTATGCTCCCATCATCCGTAGCTAGCAGGACCAGTCGTCAGGGATGATGGAATTGTAGTTCAAAAACAGCTGGAGACCCAATTTTGGGAAACACGGCTTCTTAACGTTCTCTATCCCACCCATGCATTGTGGGATGGCCTTGCCACTTTGAGACACACACCCCCCGCCCACCTTGCCCTTCAATCAGCTCCCACCTCTTTTGATTGACTGGTGATATGCCAACCTGGGGCTGCTTCAAGTCCACGTTCAAAGAACCCGTCAACCTCTCTGCCTGTTTGGGGGTGGAGAGGGAAGACTTGTTATTGCCCAGTCCACCAAAATGGACAGATTTGTTGATTTCCTACTGGGGATGAGGGCGGGCAAAGCATCTTGGTACAAACCTGCTTTGGGTAAGGACCAAAGACTTTGGGCATGGCTGCAATAGCCTGCTCCGGAAGCCTGGCTTGGCCTGGCATGGTCTTCCTTGCCCGTCTCTCCAACTGTGATGCCCTCTTGGCCGCTGAAAAGGAGTAAAAAAAAGTAGTTTGTTACTACTGGAGTACTGGTGCCGGGAGTTGTTGTCCTGCGATGGATAAACTCCAGAATCCAGGATTCCTCGGAAAGGAAGGAACCATGTCTTTAGTGGCATGGCATGTCCATAGCCCCTCCTGGCTGGAGCAAAGTCCAGGAGTAGCCCCTTCCCAGCCCTTCTACCTAGAGGAAGGCAGGACCAACCAAAAGCGTAGTTGCTGGCCTTCTGCATCTCCCGTTTCAGCTGTTCCACCTCTTCTTGAATCTCCTCCATTTCCATTGAGTTGCTGTGTTTGAATAGTGAAGAGATCTTGGCCTGCAAGAGAAGGGTTGGCTGGGTGGAAGATAGGCTGGGCACCATGGCAGGGCTGGAGAAACTTATCCTGACCTGTCACCACTACTATAATAATAATAATAATAATAAAATAATAATAATAATAATAATTTATTATTATTATTTATTTATACCATGCCCATCTGGCTGAGTTTCCCCAGCCACTCTGGGCGGCTCCTAATCGAGTGTTAAAAACAATACAGCAGTAAATATTATAAACTTCCCTAAACAGGGCTGCCTTCAGATGTCTTTTAAAGATAAGATAGCTGCTTATTTCCTTGACATCTGGTGGGAGGGCGTCCCACAGGGTGGGCGCCACTACCAAGAAGGCCCTCTGCCTGGTTCCCTGTAACCTCACCTCGCAATGCAGGAACTGCCAGAAGGCCCTTGGTGCTGGACCTCGGTGTCCGGGCTGAACGATGGGGGTGGAGACGCTCCTTCAGGTATACAGGACCGAGGCCGTTTAGCGCTTTAAAGGTCAGCACCAACACTTTGAATTGTGCTTGGAAACGTACTGGAATACTGCTGCCTCCACAGGCTAACCAGGACAGGTGAGTTGGACAACCCCCCCTGTCAATCACTTGCTGTCAGGTGGGGTTGCCCAGCCTGGTGGGTTTGTGTGGAGATTAGATGCAGGGCTAAGAACGGAATACACTCAATTTTTGTTGTATATATTAGCAACCTCCCTCAAGTGGATTATTGGGATGGGGTGGCACTCTGAGAGAGACTTCATTTGATGCAAAATACTGCTGTTAAACACTCGACTGGCACAATGTGTTGGGCTCAGGTGAGTCATCTCAGGACCCTGAACTGGGGTTTAGCCTCCACTGTGCTGAATCATCCATGTCTGGAAGCAGCCGGTTTACTATGAAGAGAGAAAGAGAAGCTCTAAATACAAACGAGGCGCAAAAGAGGCAAGCCTCAAAATGCATAAAACTTCCATTTTGAGGCTTGCCTCTTTCGTTCTCGTTTCTCTCTCGAACCTCTTTCCCAGACATCTCGAGGTGCCCCCAGCTTTACCTTCAAGTAGGACGCCATACCCGCCTCCTCACTCTCCAGCTGTTTCCTCTTGCGCACAATCGACTCGCAGATTCCTGGGTTCTGCTCCATTTTGACATAAAGGTCCTGCAGGGATTTCTGGGTGTACGTCAGAGATTGCTTCTCAAAATCCTCTGGGGAAATCCGCTTGCAGAAAGAGACGTAGAGCGGGGATTCGTTGTCAAATTCACCCAAGGTCTCCATCATATCCCTGGAGAAGAAGGTAAAGAAGTTCTTGATTTTAATTATTTTAGTAATTTAGTAATTTATTATTTTAGTAATCGCCTTCCACACTCTTTTTTTTATGATTTTCAGTTTTATACATTTCTTCCACCGACTCTTCACCCTGGTCTCGGATTCTGCCAGTCATTTCCGCCAATTCCATGTAGTCCATCAACTTCATCTGCCATTCTTCCCTGGTGGGTAAATCTTGTGTCTTCCAATATTTCGCGATGAGTATTCTTGCTGCTGTTGTTGCATACATAAAAAAAGTTCTATCCTTCTTTAGCACCAATTGGCCAACCATGCCCAGGAGAAAGGCCTCTGGTTTCTTAAGGAATGTATATTTAAATACCTTTTTCATTTCATTATATATCATCTCCCAGAATGTCTTAATCCTTGGGTATGTCCACCAAAGGTGAAAGAATGTACCTTCAGTCTCATTACATTTCCAACATTTATTGTCGGGCAAATGGTAAATTTTTGCAAGCTTGACTGGTGTCATGTACCACCTATAAATCATTTTCATTAAATTTTCTCTTAAGGCATTACATGCCGTGAATTTCATACCTGTGGTCCAAATTAACTTAATTTACTCATTTACTCATGTACTTTAAATATATACTCTTATGTAACTGCAGGTTATTACAGTAATCCAACGTTCTGATCTGTTTACATTTTATTTGCAAATATTAAATAAACCATTTCCATTATTTTATAAAAAGTTTGTTATCTTGATTTCTTATTTTTCAGGTAAGTTTTGCCATCTCCACATATTCCATAAGTTTTTGTATCCATTCCTCTTTCTCTGGGACTTCTTCTTTCCATTTTTGGGCAAATAACATTCTATACAGTTTGTGTAGTTCTGTTCCTATAATCTCCAAAAAGGAAAGCTTCTGGGTTTGTTTTTTACAAACGTTATTTTAAACATCTTTTTCAATTCATTATATATCATTTCCCAGTCTCAAGGCTGTTTACATATATACCTATTTGTGTGCATTCTTGGAGATGTGGAGACGGTCACCAACTTGGATTGCTTTAAAGGGGGATTAGACAAAAATTAATGGAGGGGAAGGCAACCCATGGCTATGTTCTGCCTCTGTGGTTGGAGACGGTCAATGGCAGCACAAGAAATGAATTTTGTGGGGTGTGCAGGGGTCACAGAAGGGGCAAAGTATATTTCTAAGCGGTGAGCTGTGTCCCACAGGCTACCATTGTCAGTTTGCATTTCTCATTACAGAAAGTATGGGTCTGATGTGTAGAGATCTTTCCTATTCTAATTAATTCAAGAGGGTTCTGGAAGCTTCTCTGTGTGAAAGCAGCAAGCAGAAGGTTCGTGATGTTTGGGTTATTCCAGGCTTCCTCATCCTCGGCCCTCCAGATGTTTTGAGACTACAGTTCCCATCATCCCTGACCACTGGTCCTGCTAGCTAAGGATCATGGGAGTTGTAGGCCAAAAAAACATCTGGAGGGCCGAGGTTGAGGAAGCCTGGGTTATTCCTTCAGAGAAGCTGAGTACAGCTGGTTTAAACTGATTGTTATCGCTTTCTGTGAAGATCATGCTGACTATAATAATAATAGATTCAATAAGCACACAAGACGTAGCCGGCTGTACTTTTGAATAAATAGGGTATAATATTCATTGTGTCAAATTGTAGATTTCAATGGAAGTCTCATAAAGTTCAATGAAAAAAGCAGAAGACCCAGTGGATTGTTTGACTATAATAATAGGCCAGAAGGACCCTGGGTCTTAACTTTCTCTCTTTTCCTTCTGGTGTGGTGTTCTGTATGCTTAGTGTTAAGGTTTAGACTTATTATAAGTTCTTGTAAGTTTAAGTCTGCCGCAAATGGATTTCTTATGGACAGTGCCAGTCCTGAACGCATTGGATTTGTGACCATTATGCTCATTTGCCTTCAGTAGCAGTAAAGTTCTGCTGGATGAAATACAATTCCCTCTTATCTATTTTTGGGGAATCCTGCAATGTGTTTAAGTTGCTACTCTGCTAACTAGACATTGGAATCTGCTCTGGATCAATATTGAGTAGAATTCCATGACAACCGTATCTGAAAGAAAAATAACAGCAGTGGAGGGGCAGGTGGAGTGGAGCTTCTTGGGGGGGGGGGTTCTGGGAGGAGGGGGCTCTGGCTCTGTCCATTGAGGCAGTATGATTCTGAATGCCAGTTCCTGGAAACCACTGGAGGGGAGAGTGCTGTCGTGCGTAGGTCCTGCTTGTGGATTTCACATTGGGGCATGCTGGGCAAAATGGGCCATTGGGCTGATCCAGTAATCAGTCTCTTCTTGGATTCTTATGCTTTCAGGTTTTGCGGGGGTGGGGTGTGGGGGGTTGATCACGACTATGGTCTACGTGGAAGAATTAAAAGGCCCTCCCCGTGTGCAGCAATTGCAAACTGGAACAGGGCCTTTCACAGCTGTCTAGGCACATTAAATGCAATCACGTATTTGTCATGGGGTCCAGTTTTTCCCATTTCAGGTTTTTGATTGCAACCTCAATCAGAACGAATGTGAAACGGCGAATGTACAGATTGATAAGAAAGACTGGAACGGAAAGTGGAAGAGTTAGTTTAAAAATGTTAGCGCCAGCAAAAAATACAGGGAAAAAGCTCTGGAAATTATATTACGATGTTATCTAAGTCCCTAGTTATTGAGCGGAATATACGACTACAAATCTGCCATGCTGGAAAGGATAGCAAGAAATAAGCTCTTTCTATATAACATGCAGTGGAGTTGCAGGGTAAGGAGGAAATTTCGGTCAGCCGAGTTCAGGAAAATGGGTGTCATTACAAAATGCTTTATAACTATTGGACTGAGGCTAGTATTACTGTCTATTATTTACTGCTGAAAATATGCAACAGAACTTATGTAAGAAACGTTCTTGTTAGCAAAAGTTTGCTTAGTAATAGCAGAGAACTCTGAGCACATTTAGACCATGCATTTAAAACATTACGATGCCATCTTAAATAGGCAAAACTGCTCCCCCCCCCCAAAAAAAAAAATATTGTGGGAGCTGTAGTTTGTTAAGGGTGGTGAGAGTTATTAGGAGACCCCCCCATTCCCCTACCAGAGCTACAATTCACAGAGTTCCCTGTGAAGAGGGATTGGTTGTTAAACCACAGAATTGTAGCTCTGTGAAGGGAACAGGGGACTTCTAACAACTCTTAGTACCATTAGCAAAACTACAGCTCCCAGAATTCTTTGGGGGGGCATGACTGTTTAAAATGTCATCACAGTGCTTTAGATGCATGGTGTGAAGGTGGCGTTAGTGTTGCTCAGGGGTAGGCAACCTAAGGCCCGGGGGCCGGATGCGGCCCAATTGCCTTCTAAATCCTACCTGCAGACGGTCTGGGAATCAGTGTGTTTTTACATGAGTAGAATGTGTCCTTTTATTTAAAATGCATCTCTGGGTTATTTGTGGGGCACAGGAATTCGTTTATCCCCCCCCCTGAAAAATATTGTCCAGCCCACCACATGGTCTGAGGGACAGTGGACTGGCCCACGGCTGAAAAAGTTTGCTGACCCCTGGTGTTGCTCCTTTGAGAACCCAGCAGGGAGGGAGGTGAGGCGGAAAACCAGAATTAGTTGCCCATGCCTCTCATTGGCTGAGGTTCCTCCTACCAACTGGTTGGACATTAGGTGGGCCATTAGCCCAATCCAGCAGGCTCTTCCTATATTCTTAAGAGGCAAAGACTCAGTCGTAACTCCCTCTGTGTTCAATGGGAGTTACTCCCCACGAAGTGTGTGCAGGATTACAGACAAAACCTTACAGCGGAAGCAGTGACTCCGCTAAGGCAAACGACTAACTAAAGTGGTACCTCTATTTGGCAGGTGTTACTTATTCCCAAAGGCTTTTATAGACCTGCAGTAGCCAAGTAGCTGATGCTTGGGGCCAGCTAGCCAGGAAAGGAGGTGCAGTTTTGACTCTGAGGTGGCTGGTAGAGAGCAGCTTTGCAAGGCAACCCATTCTGCTCTGATGCCCTATAGCTCCCAGCCTCAGGAGGAATTGTGACATCAGAGGCAGATGAGCCAATCCCTTACGTGTCCCAATTGTTGCCTCCAGCTGTGCAATTGTGGCATCACAGATCAAAAGCAGCCAATCATCATTCCCAGCACCAGCTATCAATGGCTGCTAGCCTTGATGGTTATGTTCTATCTTCACGCTTTTGAGTACCAGTTGTTGAAATAACAAGCCGGGAGAGCACTGTTGCACTTTGACCCATCTAGTCCGGCATCCTGTTCTCACAACGACCAAATTACTGGGGTTCGCAAATATTATAAGGCAACTGCCTTCTACTGAACCAGACCATTGGGTCCATCTAGGTCAGCAGTGTCTACACTGACTGGCAGCAACTCTCCAGGGTTTTAGATAGGTGTCTCTCCTAGTCCTGCCTGGAGATTGAAACTAGGGCCTTCTACATGCAAGGCGAATGCTCTGTCAACTTAGCATTGCTTTTAAAGTCCTCATGAAAATTTGCCAGCATTTTACAGGGAATTTCTCCTAATATTCTAATTTTTAATTCTATTTTTGCCCAATATACATTTTTGGCAAAGCCATTTCCCACAATATACAACTGTACCTTGGAAGTCGAACGGAATCCATTCTGGAAGTCTGTTCAACTTCCAAAACATTTGGAAACCAAGGCGCAGTTTCCGATTGGCTACAGGAATCTCCGGCAGCCAATTGGAAGCCGTGGAAGCCCCATTGGACGTTCGGCTTCCAAATATAGTTCATAAACCGGAACGGTCACTTTGAAAACCAAGGTATGACTATAATGCCTTATTGCATGTGGTTATCATTTTTATGCTTGAATTTTTATTTTATTTCTGCGAATTACTGGGCTGATGAACTGCACTGCAAAATTTGGAGAAGGGCAAATTTCCAAAGGACATCTGTGTTCGGCTCCCATATCGTTTCACCGTTACGTATGTTGGAGAAATGAATCAAATTTCTTCCCCATCTGATGAACTGCTGACTGTCCACAATTTGCCAGGATATAAAGTGGCCACTTTCCAAGGATACCAGGCAGAGTGTGTGGAAACCATGACATCTGTGTCAAGCTGAATATTTGCAAATACAGCAGGGGGCAGAGGATGATAAAACACAGTTTTAATGCCTGCTTTTATTTTATTCATGACTCAGGAAGCAATCCCTTTGCTGTAGAAAACACACAACGGCTGTATTGACCTTGTCTCAATCTCTCCAGTTGTCCGCCAAAGGATCATCATGCGTGAGAAGCAGCGGCGAGGGCCTTGGATGGTTTGTAGCACAAACATCACTTGCAGTGTTTGCTCGTGTCCAGCTGTTTATATTGCTCTTGGTATGGAGCCCCTGCAAAGCAGATGGCCGCACTACGGTCGCACTCGCAGACGAACGCCGCACATTCATCATTGTCATCTGAAGCAGGAAAAGGCCAAGTATGAACTGGGTGACTTCTTGGGAGAAGGGCCTTAGCCAAGTGGAAGGGCACCTGCCTTGTATGCAGAAGGTCCCAGGTTCAATCCCTGGCATCTCCAGGTAGGGCTGTAAGAGATGCCCTGCCTAAAATGCTGTCTGAAATCCCAGAGAGCCACTGCCAGTCAGTGCAGACAACACTGGACTACATGGACCAATGGTCTCACTCAGTGTTAGGCAGCTTCCTATTTACCGTAATTCAGTTTCTTTCTTTCTTTTTAAGAACCCTAAATTCTAGAATCCTAATTTGTTTTTAGGGAAAGGTTTGTAGCTCTGTTATAGAGCATCTGCTTTACTCTCCTTGACTGAGATCTCTCACAAGCTCCACTACTGAACATAAACGCGGGGCTACCTTTGAAGGTGACTCAGAAACTACAATTAATCCAGAATGCGGCAGCTAGACTGGGGACTGGGAGTGGCCGCCGAGACCACATAACACCGGTCCTGAAAGACCTACGTTGGCTCCCAGTACGTTTCCGAGCACAATTCAAAGTGTTGGTGCTGGCCTATAAAGCCCTAAATGGCCCAGTATACCTGAAGGAGCGTCTCCACCCCCATCATTCAGCCCGGGCACCAGGGTCCAGCTCAGAGGGCCTTCTGGTGGTTCCCTCACTACGAGAAGTGAAGTTACAGGGAACCAGGTAGAGGCCTTCTCAGTACTCGCACCCACCCTGTGAAATGCCCTCCTGGCAGATGTCAAGAGTTAAGCAACGATAGAATTTTTTGTAGACATCTGGAAGCAGCCCTGTTCCAGGAAGCTTTTAATGTTTGATGCTATATTTTGTCGGCAACTGCCCAGAACGGCTGGGGAAATCCAGTCAGATGGGCAGGATATAAGAAATAAATTATTATTATTATTATTATTATTATTATTATTATTATTATTATTATTAACAAGAGCCCTGCTTGACCAGACCAAAGGCCCAAATAGTCCAGCATCCAGTTCTCACAATGGCCATTCAGATGCTTGTGGCAGGATCCAAGCACAGGAGCCCTTTCCCTCCTGTGGCTTCCAGCAACTAGCATTCAGAAGCATTGCTACCTCTGACCATGGAGGCAGAACATCGTCACTTTGGCTAGTAGCCACTGATAGCCTTCTCCTCCCTGAATTTGTCCAATCTTCTCTGAAAGCCACCTGTTTAACTCTGGGATGGAGTACCTGCAACCAGTGCTATTTTTATAGAAAAAGAGGTACCGGAACTCACTATGAACGCCTCCCTTGTTCTCTTATAATGGCTAAGGCGCCCACCTGGGAGACGCCAGAAGTTCTGGCTGAAAAATAAAGCCCTGTAAACATACAGATGTCAACCCAACACCTGCTGACCATTGTCCACACTGGCTGGGAGGGGGAGATGCTGGGAGTCCAGCATTATCGAGATGGCCAGGAACTGTGTCCATCCCTGATTTAAGACACTGGGGATTTAATTTGGAGGCTTGTGGAGAGAAAGCTGAACTAGGCCCACTGACATAGCCAAAGCAGGGTGGAGGCTGCATTTACCGCTGCAGGTGACATCACTGCCTGAACAGCTGTAGGCGTAGGTCTTGGTGTAAGGGTTGTCTATGAGGAATTTGCATTCGGAATGCTTCTTGGCCTCACCATAGCATTGGTCGTGGATCTGGCAGCACCTGTTCGAAAATTAGAAACATTCGAGTTGATTTAACGAGCTTGGGAGACACTTAGGAGCTGCCTTGTTCAGTTGAT
Source organism: Podarcis liolepis (assembly GCF_965112155.1). NCBI lineage: Eukaryota > Metazoa > Chordata > Lepidosauria > Squamata > Lacertidae > Podarcis > Podarcis liolepis. Next base: position 24,753,348 of record NC_139566.1, on the reverse strand, counting down.
TTCGTTGATTTCTCTAGACAGTGTCACTGCACCCATTTAAAGCACACCAATCCACTTTAACCAGAAGAAAACAATGCAACAATCAGTAAGTATAGTTAAAAACAAATACTCAAAACCAATTCAAATCAAGGATAAGGTAAAAGGCCATATTGAAACACATGTCAACATTCTATGCCACACTAAAAGATTCAGTTAATACAACTCCAGAACAGGTATTATGTGGCATCTCTAACAGTGGCACTTCCACAGATCGAAGCAGTCAAGTGGGCACATACCAGTATCAGGGTAAGGTGATCTCGCAGGTAAACTGGTTCCAAGAGGTTAAAGGCTTTATATACTAATAGTTGTTGCTGTATGTAGCTAGATCACTAGATCCAAATGTGGGGCAGAATACCCTCCAATAAGAGAGAGCCACAGCAGAGGTTTTAAAACACAAAAACACACAGCAAAGTGAAGAGCGGGAATATACACTGTTAGACCTTTTAAACATCCCATTTTTAAGTCACTTGTATACAGCGCTTGCCCTTTCTATCCCTTTAGAACAACAGAGACCACACTATTTGATAAGTTTAAAAGAATAGTTTACTTACAAACTTCAAAGGTCAAATTCATGTGCTTTTCCATGCAGCAGCCAGAAAAATGCAGGTAAAAAGGCTAAGTTTACAAAATATGGCAAATGTTTCTGAACACACTTTCTGAGCTGGGAGCAGTCAAGCTCAGACATCCTCTCTGATAGGCTTCACATAGTAGATGTGAACAAACAACAGAAAGAAGGCAAAGAAAAAAAACTTTCCTAACTGCCCACAGGAGGTGAGAGGGTGTGTGACCTGGTCAAGTCTAGCAACAACAGCTTATTCTGTGGTCTTAACCCCTTAATGCATTAACCCGAACTAAACATGCTAGTTATATGAGGCTGCATTTCCCACAAGAGTAACACCATGAACTTGGCCTGGTAGAAAATGAGCAACCAGTACAGTACATAACACTGAGCAGAGTTTTATATGCTGACAAGCCCTCTCTTCTGCCAGCAACCATGCTTCAGCATTCTGCTGTAGTTGCAGCTCCCAACTTAAGTGCAACGTATGCCCCAAATAGAGCAAATTTTTAAAGGTAGATTTGTTGCAGTAGAGTCTACTTTAAGCGTAGAAAACTGAAGTTCTGGTATGTTTTTAAACCCCTCCTGCAAAATACTGACCACCTGCAGGTACCCTAATAAAATTAGGAGGTGCAAAGCCTTGGAACACGTTGGGGACAGGGGGGCAGAGGGCAAAGATGAGAAATTGGCTTACTTGTCCAGCTCATCGACCGGTGTCCCGCTGCCCCCCAAGCCACAGTAGCAACCATAGTCTGCATAATCCTTCAGTGGGTCACTGCTGGGAATGGTGCATTTGATCATGTTGTGGAATTGCAACAAGTTCCGAGGGATGGAGGCCGTGTCTGAGCCGACTAGAAAGGAGACATAAACTTCCCACAAGAGGAGTTCGGTTAGGGTTAGGTTGGCATTTCCCAGGCTTCTGAGAGCTGAAGCATAATCCTGCCTGCTAAACGCAAGCTGGAAAGTAAAACCCCACCCTGAGGGTGCATTCCTGAGGCCAGGCTGCCCTTCGGTCTCCAAGCTGGAGCATGCCAAGGCCCCTCACTGAATGACCACCCAGCCAGCCAGCACTCGCTCGCTCCTCACTTGGTGTGCTGCATTCCCTGGACGGTGGGAACAGATCAGGCCCATGGATGGGAGAGGCGGGCAAGGGGCAACCCCAGCACAACCTGCCCCAGTGCTCCTCTCTGTGTCAGGGGGTTTCGCCTGCCAAGGGCTCCATCAGCCGGCTGTGTTCCCCTCTGCACAGCTGGACAGGTGATGCAATGCAGCCCTGCTTGGCTCTGGTAGGAGGTCGCTCTTGCAGTGTTGGCGATTTGCCTGCCCCGAGTGCTGGCAAGCCACACGACAGTGCTGGTCAAGGGAGCACACCAGGCAACAGAGGTGGTGTGCCAAAGGTACCATGAATTGTTAACCAAGAAGCATCCTTCAGAGGGAACCCAGTTAATAAAGGAATTTATCCCCTGCCCCCAACACAGCATATCCACTTCCCGTTTCAGTAGGAACACCCATTCATCCCTTAAGAGCCACAACTTACTTGATGCCAAGATTAGGAACCGAGCAAGGTTCATCCTGTCGGCTGTTAAGTCCTCGCAAGAAGGGTTTTCCTGTAGGGCGTTCGGCCTCTTTATACCTTCGCTTTCACCTTGGTCCCCAGCAAAATTCAAGATAAGATACCTGGAGGTTTGTGCATGTTTACCTTTATATAAGTGTTGCCCAGGTGATCTGTGATTAAACCAAGGCCACCTGAAAGCCAGCCATCTTATTTTCCGGGACTCCGCTTAGCTATCAGCTTTCCCACAGAAGAATGTTCTTGTTTTAAACTTTTGGGGCACTGTGTGTTGGGTGCTGGTGGGTAACAGCTCTGTAGACCAAAATGGGACTCCTTTTGGGCTTAAGTTACCCCATGGGCTGGAGGTTCCCCATGCTTGCTATATGGGGCCACCCACAACTGCAGAGAAAATTGTTCATACTGTTGCTTACATCTCCTGGGAGTTGGTTTTCCAAGGACTGCTAAACTTGAGATCCTTTCAACCTGAGAGTTGCTGGGGATTGGACCTGTGTACAAAGCAGATGTTCTACCACTGAACCATTGGTCCATCTAGTGCTTTATTACCTACACTGACTGGCAGCCACCGCTCAGAGTCCAACAAATGATATTCCTTATCCTTCCTGGTGATGCCAAGGACTGAATCTTAGGCCTTCTCCACACAAAGCAGGTGGTCAATTTTATTGTATATAGCCAAAAGCCTTTACAACGGACAAGAGAGAATAAAAGGAGAACTTTCCTCTAAGATCATACATGTAACCTGTAGCAGTTTACAACATGAAAAGAAATTTACAACATTGAGACTTAAGACTGGAGTGCATTCACATAGCTGGAACGCTGCTTCTTGGCTGCCAGTGCAAATTTGGTTCCTTGGTGTGTAATATATAGATGTTTATCTGCTAGGAGTTCAACTGTCATTTCCTGTGAGGACCAACCCGGAAGCCAGTTAAAAATTGGTCACATAAATTTTGCTCTGGCCATTGTATACAGGGGGCAAATCAGCAGATAGTGTGTAATGTCCTCTACCTGATTGCATCCAGATATACATTTGCGATCCATAAGGGGAATTTCCTGAAATCTCCCCTCTAAATATGACGAGGGCATCTGCTAGAATTTTAGTTCTGCAAAGGTCCTGCGTAGTTGTGGGAAGGTCAGAGTCTCAAGGTAATGGGGCCTTGAGTGATGGGTCTTAATTTGGGGGTACCAAGTAGAGTAATGGGCGGCAATGATGGATGCTCTGTCTTACGTTGGCATCCTGATCAAAAATCCAGCTTCTAAGGTCATGTGGGCTAAGGGCTAAGTAGTACTCCATTTGAAGATTATAAGCCCTAAGCTTAAGGTAAAGGGACCCCTGACCATTAGGTCCAGTCGTAACCGACTCTGGGGTTGTGACGCTCATCTCGATTTATTGGCCGAGGGATCCGGCGTACATCTTCCGGGTCATGTGGCCAGCATGACTAAGCCGCTTCTGGCGAACCAGAGCAGAGCACGGAGCTGTTTACCTTCCCGCCTGATAGGTTGGCAGGAGCTGGGACCGAGCAACGGGAGCTCACCCCATCACGGGGATTCAAACCGCCAACCTTCTGATCGGCAAGTCCTAGGCTCTGTGGTTTAACCCACAGCGCCACCCACGTCGCTTAAGCCCTAAGCTTATCCTGGCACTTTTGCACCCAGCCCCCCCCCCGGTCTTCCACTGAGCTAAACCCAACCCAACAACATCTGGGAAGCCACATGTTCCTCATTCCTAGTCTAGTATCAAGTGTATAACATGATGCACAGGGTGGAGAAAGTGAATAGAGGAAAGCTTTTCTCCATCTCTCATAACTCTGGAACTTGGGGCCATCCATTGAAGCTGAAAGGTGGAAAGGTTCAAGACAGACAAAACTCCTGCAAGAGGGAGTGACCGCCACTGGGATTCTCTGTGCACAAAAATGGAAGGAAGAAGTTGCCACCAAAGAACGGATAAGTAAGACAATGGGACTATGCAGAATTGGCAAAGTGAATGGCCCAAATAAGAGAACCTAGCAATGATGGCTTTGTGAAAGAACGGAAGACCTTTTCAGACTATTTAAGAAAATATGATGTACTGACGAGCAAGATTAGGACTATGAGCAACAGAAGGAATTAGGAAAACACAGCATCAATGGGAAGGAATAAGATGCAGAAGGTGTTGTGTAGCAGAGGGGGAGAAATAAAATGGAAAATGGAGTGGGAAGCTGAAAAAAAAGACAAATGTATCATGTACTTAAGTATATAGGTCTAATTCTTAAAAACTGAAAGAAAAATTACCAAAAAAGTGGAAGAGAAAAATTCATGGATGAGAAACATTCACGGATGAGGTGGTGATCAACTATCCACGATGGCAATGTTCTTCCTCCATGCTTGAAAGCAGCAATGTTTTTGAACATTCCTTGCTAGGAATCACAGGCAGCAATGTCTAGGCAACACGATGACCATGTACCTACGCAACAGACAATCTTTATAGAATTCCTTCAAACCATAACAAGTACAAAATGAAATCTTTAGTCTCAAAGTCTCTGAAAATCTTTAAATGAAGCGGGGGCTCCGCTAGGGGCGCCTTGGAAGATGGCCGACAATACCATCTCTCCAGCTCACACGAGGTAATTAAGTGGCTGATATGGGAGTAAATCAGCCTCCAATTTTTCTTCCCAGTGTAAGGGAAGATGCAGCCTTGTCCGCGGTTGCCCATAAATCACCCCACAACCCCAGAGTCGGTCACGACTGGACCTAATGGTCAGGGGTCCCTTTACCTTAAGCTTAGGGCTTATAATCTTCAAATGGAGAACTACTTAGCCCTTAGCCCACATGACCTTAGAAGCTGGATTTTTGATCAGGATGCCAACGTAAGACAGAGCATCCATCATTGCCGCCCATTACTCTACTTGGTACCCCCAAATTAAGACCCATCACTCAAGGCCCCATTACCTTGAGACTCTGAGCTTCCCACAGCTACGCAGGACCTTTGCAGAACTAAGATTCTAGCAGATGCCCTCGTCATATTTAGAGGGGAGATTTCAGGAAATTCCCCTTATGGATCGCAAATGTATATCTGGATGCAATCAGGTAGAGGACATTACACACTATCTGCTGATTTGCCCCCTGTATACCACAGTTCTGGTATACTGTGGTCTGGTACCTCGCTTCATTTAAAGATTTTCAGAGACTTTGAGACTAAAGATTTCATTTTGTACTTGTTACCAGACTTTGTAATGTAGTCAGCAGTGACTGCATGATTACATGAGCACTGTTCCACAGCATTTGATATTTCCATTTACATACATTCATTTGAAATAAGATAGGTTTATGAACCAATTCTATATCCTCCCACCACGCTGATGAAGAATTCTAAGAAACAGTAGTCAATATCCGGAATCACTGTCCAGTGTTGGACATCATATTTGCCGAATACACAAAGCTTCACAGCTTGTCTTTCATCTTACAAAGTCTGGTACCTCACTTCATTTAAAGATTTTCAGAGACTTTGAGACTATTTGTACTTGTTGTGATTTGAAGGAATTCTATAAAGTTTGTCTGTTGCGTACGTACATGGTCATCGTGTTGCCTAGACATTGCTTACGTTCTCTTTGCAACACAGGGGTTAGGAATCACAGGCAGGCAGAGTGCTGCTGTGCTCTGGTCCTGCTTTTGGGCTCCCCACTGGGGCATCTGATTGGCTGCTGAGAATAGGATGCTAGACTAGATGGGCCATTGACTTGACCTGATCTTATGTTCGCTAAGCTTGCTGCAGGCTTTGCCCTGGCTCTGCTACTTTCCACTGAATTGCCAACAGCTTTGCAAACAAAACAGGCAGCTGAGAGGCAAATTACACAATGAGCAGGTGGCTGGATCCCCACACTCCTGCCTTTCTAGGCCTCAAAGGACAAGTCCTGGTTATGCCCATGGCAGGGAACCTTTCCCCAGCTTGAGGGCCACGTTTCCTCCCGTGTGACCTTCTGGGGGCCACACCGACTGCTCCTAGCACAGACCTCTGCCACAAACACACATGGCAATCCATCGCTTTCCTCTCGGCCCCCTGAAATGTATACAGCCCACACGGTGCAGCGGTTAAAAGGGTCAGACTTGGACCTGCGAAACCAGGGTTCAAATCCCCACACTTGGCCATGGCTTTGGGCCAGCCATTGTCTCCCAAGCTAAACCTTCCTTCCAGGGTGGTTGTGGGGATTAAAGGAGGAAGGGGAGAATCACATGAGCTCCTTGGAGGAAAAGGTGGGGTAGAAATACAATAGAAAAATGATAAATAAGGAATAAGGTAGGGCAGCTGGCGGTGGTAGAAGTAGTCACAGAACATAACAGACAGTGTTAAAGGTAAAGGGACCCCTGACCATTAGGTCCAGTCATGGCCGACTCTGGGGTTGCGGCACTCATCTCGCTTTACTGGCTGAGGGAGCCAGAGTACAGCTTCCAGGTCGTGGCCAGCATGACTAAGCCACTTCTGGCGAACCAGAGCAGCGCACGGAAACACCGTTCACCTTCCCGCCGGAGCGGTACCTATTTATCTACTTGCACTTTGACGTGCTTTGGAACTGCTAGGTTGGCAGGAGCAGGGACTGAGCAACGGGAGCTCACCCCATCATGGGGATTCGAACCGCCGACCTTCTGATCGGCAAGTCCTAGGCTCTGTGGTTTAACCCACTGCGCCATCCGCGTCCCTAACAGACAGCATTAAGAGGGATTAAAACCAAAATAAGGTTCTCAGTTACTTGGTTTCTGTTGAATTTGTTTTGCAAGAACAAGGAGCAGTCCTGGCCCCGGATCTTCATTGTCCATTATGAACAGGTACTACACCTAAACATTTTTGGTCTTCAGCCTAAAAAAGAATAAATCACTTCCTTTGGTCTTCCAGACTGCTGTTTCAACAGATCACCTGTTTTTGTGACCTCGGGTTGCTTCAGTTCTCTCCCTGGTCCCCCTTGCATCAACAAAGTAGTACTGGGACAAAGTTCACACTCGGGTTTTGTCATGTGCTGTAAGCTGTGTTTGATACTACATATTATGTCATTTGTCTCAGAAAAAATTCAGTAAAATTCAATATAAAATGATTAATATATAGGGATGCTGTTGAAGGGATAGCTCAGTCGGTAGAGAATGTGACTCTTAATCTCAGGGTTGTGGGTTCGAGTCCCACATTGGGCAAAAGATTCCAGCATTGCAGGGGGGCTGGACTAGATGACCCTCGTGGCCCCTTCCAACTCCACAGTTCCATGACACTGATCTACAAGTTTGGTATTTCATGGGTCTGGAAGTGAGGAAATTTTACTCCAACCCCACAATGGACAATCAATACACACTGCCACACACACAGTAGTATATTAAATATTTTATTACATGTGCAGCTAGGCTGTTTAACATGGTCCCTAGGCAGAAGAGCACTTAAAATAGTTTATTACGAAGAAGCACAGCCTCCCTATGGTACCCAGAGATGGGTAACTGGTCAAAAGACAAGTTGCATTGTGCCAGTGAGAGGACCTTGTCTCTCTCCACCTCCTCTCTTAACTCACAGCTGGGCGACCACATTTAAACCACCAGGGATTTTTCGGTCTGTGCACATATAGAGAGACCAAGCTAAGCAGGCTAGGAGGAGGACACTTTTGGCATTCCAGAGGCTGCAGAACTACAACTTTCAGCAAGCATGGCCAGCGTGACCATGGGAGTTGTAGTTCAGCAACATTCAGCAGGTTATAAAGGTTCCCCACACCCAAAGTACACATTCATTACATTCCTGAGAACGCTACCCTGTTGTGCATTATAGCCGTACCTCGGAAGTTGAACGGAAACCGTTTCAGAAGTCCGTCTGACTTCCAAAATGTTTGGAAACCAAGGCGTGGCCTCTGATTGGCTGCAGGAAGCTCCTGCGGCCAATCAGAAGCCGCAGAACCCATATCAGATATTCCAGTTCCAAAAGAACATTCGCAAACTGGAACACTCACTTCCAGGTTTGCGGCGTTCGGGAGCCAAAACATTCGACTCGCAAGGCGTTTGTCATCCGAGGTACGACTGTACAGTCATACCTTGGTTGTTGAACGCCCTGGAACTGGGACGTTTTGGCTCCCGAACGACCGAAACCTGGAAGTGACTGCTCCGGTTTTCAAATGTTCTTTTGGAAGCCGAACGTCTGACAAGGCTTCTGCGGATTCCAATTGGCTGCAATGGCTTCCTGCAGCCAATCGGAAGCCACGATTTGGAAATCAAATGCTTTGGAAGTCGAAGGACTTCTGGAATGGATTCTGTTCTGATTTCCAAGGTATGACTGTATTTCCTTTTAGAAAGGTTTGGAGGCTGCCTTTCCAGCAATTAAAAAGGCTATTTCAAGGATAAGAACTGCTGCGGGGTGGGAGGTGGGGAAAAGAGTCATTTCCTTTGTAATCCAACAATACCTGCTTAGGTGGCATTCAGACCTTAAAGGGCTATGCTATTACTTTAAACCTTCATGCCTCCCCCCTCAATGACTTCTGGGAGCTGTGGTTTATTGAGAAGTCTCAGCAACCTTAGGAAGACCCTCTATTCCCCTCCCAGCACTACAATTCCCAGATCAGTTTAATAATCAATCCCTTCCCCCAGGGAACTCTGGGAGCTGTAGTTCTAGGAGGGGAGCAAGGGCCTCTTAACAACTCTTAATATAATTGTGTGTCCCACAGCAAGCAACAGCCAGCACCCCCTAAGCAGCTTCATCCAGAGAATCATCAGCCTCCGGAACAAGACAGTCTGGGTTGTTAATCTATGGCAACACATCAAGCCTTCAAGCTTCTTATTCAGAGTCAAGAAGATGAGCTCAGCAGGATTCTGACAAACTTTCTGGAAACCAAAAGGCTGGAAGGAAAAGGGGGGGGGGAGGAAGGCAAGGAGATGGGTATCTCCAGACAAAGCAGCAGAGAAGATGGGAGACAGGCGAGGGGTGAAGAGAAGGTCAGAAAAGAGTTCAGAGAGGATCCGGAGGGAGGAAAACGCGGCCAGCTCAATTTCTTGAGCTGCGTGTTTGGTGCAGAGAGACGACAACCTGGCGACAGCATCACTGCAAGGGGGAGATCTTCAAAGGGATCATGATTCGCGATTCCATGCTCCGGACCAGAGGCACTGCAAAAGGAAAACCCGGTGGTCACTCGGCAAGGACACAGAGCAGAGGAACCTGTCCGCCACTGCCCGCTCCACCCTCACCCTCAACAGGGAGCCCCACATAAGGTCTCTGGTCCAAGGACACCAATACTGAGCACTGACAATTCATAGAAGGACTTCTCCAAGGACTGAGTTCTCCCAGGGGTAATGCCAGGGTGGGCATTGGGAGCAGGCCAGCAGGAACTCACAAGGCGTCAGTGAAGTTAACTCTTCGAAGAGACAAAACGGCTCAGGCCTAGTGAGCACAGCAAGGCTTCCCAGTAGGTCTTGCCCTGATGAGGCAGTTGCGAAGACTGAAGGTCCCCGCAGCTCCCTAAGTCTCCTCTTCCCCCAGGTCCTTCCCAAACAACCTGAGAATTCTCTGCCTTTTCTGTCTTTGCTATGCTCTCTTCATGGCTCTTTTGGTTCTAGGAGACCAGGGAAGAGGGAAGCTGGTTGCAACAGGAGGGGGAGACTTCCTGGCTTCTCTCTGCTCTTGGCCCTCCTCCTCTCCAGCCTCTGATTCTAGACTGCTCTCTGCCACAGACTCTCCCTCCTCACTAAACCCGGTTACCTCTTCAGTTTCTGACACCTCCTCCTTCCAGTTTGCTCCCTCTTCTCCCTGCAACCAGCTGACTGCCCACGAGAGCAAAAGCAAGTCACCTGGTGCCAGGTGAATGACAGGTGGGATGGCCACGCCGCCTGTCAAACTGGGAGGAGGGTGGAGGAGATAAGGATTCGGCCCACTGGCCAGATCTAGTCCCGCACCCCTGGTGTGAGGGTACACCAGGATAAGCAACTCCTGAATTTCATATTCAAGCTCAAAAGAAGAATTTTGGAAATGGGACTCTAAGGATTAGGGAGAGGCAAAGCTTTTTCCTGCAGAGGATGTTCCGAAAAACAGCTTCTCTAAGCGCCAGGGACTCTGTGGATGCAGGAGAGATCAGCTGAGACAGGGAGTGAAAAATAGGTGCTCTCATCTCTGTCTCATTCCTAGAGCCTGTCATTGGTTCTGGGCTGGCTCCCCCTACTGTTGGTCTTCTGCCTTGCAAGCCATCAGCCCTGGGTACCAGCCACCACCGTTGAAAAAGATGCCTCACCTGTATAGTAAACGTTCTCATCCCACCCTCGTTTTCTCCAGGCAGCGTTCCTCGTCTCCTCTCGAGACTGCAGGTCCCTGTAGGCTAGATCGACAGCAAACCACTACATCACAGGAATGCTCATCGACGTGGGAAGCTTTTCGGCTGCTGAATAAAGTGGCTGACTCATGTTAAGCAGCAGAAAAAGCTCATGCAGTCTTGGTGGACCACAAGTGTAACATGAGTCAAGAGTGTGATGCAGCAGCAAAATAAGCTAACGCTATTCTAGGCTCCATCAACAGTATAGTGTACAGACCAAGAGAAGTCATAGTACCACTCTATTCTGCCTTGGTCAGACCACACCACACAGTTCTGGGCACCACAATTTAAGAAGGATATTGACAAGCGGGAAAGGGGGAAGAAGGGCAACCAAGACATGATCCAGGGTCTGGGAATCAAGCCCTATGAGGAACAGTTGAGGGAAACTGGGTATGTCTAGAATGGAAAAGAACAGGCTGAGAGGAGATATGATACGGAACTGGCAAAACTGACATACAGAGAATAATATGTGTTGAAAAACCGGAGAAGAGCGGAGGGAAGTCTGGGGTGTGTGTGTGGGGGAGGGACAGTTTTTCTTGGGGAGGGGGGAATGAAGATGTTATGTTTTTGATAATTTGTTATGTTGAAATTCTTAATAAAAACTTTTTTAAAAAAAAGAAAGAGAGGAAATATGATAGCCATCTTCAAAAATCTCAAGGCGGGGGGTGTCACATGGAAGAAGGAACAAGCTCTGGAGGGCAGGATGCGAACCAACAGCTTCAAATTACAAGAAAGGAGATTCTGGGTAAACATCAGGAAGAACTTTCTGGCAGTTAAGAGCTGTTTGACAGGGGAACGGTCTCCCCCGGGAGGTTGTGGACTCTCCTTCCTTGGGAGGTGTCAGGGAACTGCCATCAGTGCCGGAGGGAGAGAGCAAAATCCAGAGGGATTCCGGAGAGCGTCCCGGGAGTGGGAGAGGCAGCCCATCTTCTGGGGAAGAGAATCAGCGTAGCACCAGTGGAGAAGGGGGGCAGATGGGGGAAGCGGCGAGGCGGTCCCAGGACTCCTTGCCGGGGACCAGCGGGGAGAGTAGAGGTCCTCCGCTGCCTACGCCCTCCTCGCGCAGAAGGCTTTCGTGCAGAGAGAGTAGGAGGAGACTAGGCGTCAAAGAGCTTCTTTGCTGGAAGAAGTTTAAGAAAAGCCCACTGACGGATTCTGCCAGCGATTGAGACAGCCACGGGAGAGTGGCTGTCCGGACAGAAAAGGTTCACTCAGGCAACCCAGCCAGGTGTTTGCACCGGCTTACGCACGAGCAACCCCTAGAACCACTACAGGAGGTTTTCAAGCAGAGGTTGGACAGCCATCTATCATGGATGCTTTAGCTGAGATTCCGGCATGGCAGGGGGCTGGACTTGATGACCTATGGTGGGCCCCTTCTATACAATTCTCTGTTTCTATGAAATGTACAGAAGGGCAGGCAATTAAGGGGTAACCCAATGGAGCTCATGGCCACAGACTTTTTTGAGAGGGGTGCAGGGCTGTCTTCCCCCGAGACCAGCGGTTCTCAACCTGTGGGTCCCCAGGTGTTGTTGGACTACAGCTCCCATCATCCCTGGGCTCTGGCCTTGCTAGCTAGGGATAATGGGAGTTGTAGTCCAACAACATCTGGGGACCCACAGGTTGAGAACTGCTCCCCAAGACCCTCTGGATCTTTTGGACTACAACACTTTTCATCAGCCCCATTTGGGCAGCCACCTACCCCACAAGTGGTGCACGACGTACAGCTCCCCAATCTGTGAGAAGAAGCCGCCCACAGCTTCCTGGTTCTCTTGCCGATATTTAATGGCCCGCGCCCTGTTCACCAGTCAAGGGAGAGAGCAAGACACAAGCAAGTGATAAATGAATCGCTATCATTGGCCATTTCTGCCCTACCCAAAGAGATAACGACAAACCTGCACTTGCCCCATGACTTCAGGGGTGTAGTCCTCTGGAGCTTATGGGCCTCCAACTCCCAGCCAGGAGCCAACATGGCCCCAAGTGAGGGATGATGGGAACTATAGTCCAACAGCATGGGGGCCCACAGGCTCCCCAGCTATGCAATGGGTGCATTGCCTCCTTCACAGTGTGCATAAAAATGCATGCAGCACAGAAAGCAACGTACAAAAGCAATGCCTTAAGGGGAAATGGCAAAACTGTCTCTCTCACTTTTAACTAACGAGCAAAGTCTATGTATTAGTAGAAATGAGCACTGAAAAGCTGGTGGGTTTTTAAAGGACTTAATATATATATCTATTTGTAAGTACACAGAAACCAGCATTCCCCAAAATCTCTAAGCAGTAAAAAACAACAACTCACTTATGTGGCGAAATGAACTTAAGTTTGGGGGAAACGAGGAACTGAAATTGACACATCTACCACTATTTGTGGAAGCTCAAAGCTGGCTTCCTGAGGACAGGTTTGGTTTTTTGCTGCTTATATCTGCAATCCTGACCACGTCTACTCAGAGGCAAGTCCCACTAAATTCCTTGGGGCCTACTCCCAAGGAAGCAAGGTTAAGCTTTCAGCCTTAGAAACCTTTTTTTTTTTTTTTTTGCTGAAAGGGGCAGTGGCAGCTACTCCTCCTTGTAAGGTCTTGTAAGGCACTGTACCAGCAGCTCCACCTCCCTTAAATGATCTTTTGGATAAAGGCACATTCAAGGTATTTGAAAAATCTGCTTACCAGTTATTTCCCCACTCGATCATGGTCCCAGGCTGAAAGCAAAAGGGAGAGGTGATGTACACAGCTTGTAGTCATGATTGCAAAACTTCAGGGAAAGCTCTCTCGAAGAGTTGTGGTGAGCTTCCCAAGCTCAGTTTTTTGGGCATATCTATATATAGCTTCATCAATGCACAGGAAACTGAAGTGGTGCTCCAGAAACCTACTAAAGGGCGGAAAACTACAAGGAGGAAGCAGTTGGAGGGAATGACTCATTGTTTCAGTTGTCTCTACACTAATGCACAGCGTATGGGAAACAAGCAAGTCGAATTTGAGCTTTTAATACACAATGGAAAATATGACCTAATAGGCATTACTGAAACCTGGTGGGATGAGACTCATGACTGGAATGTAGAAATTAAGGGGTATAACCTATTCAAAAGGAATAGACCAAACAGGAAGGGGAGAGGAGATTCATTGTACATAAAGGATATGTACACTTGTGAAAAGACCCATGACCTGGAGCACGGAAGGCAGATCGAGAGTATATGGGTAAAAACTGTAGGAGAGCCAAACAACAGTGACCTTCCAATTGGGGGGGTCTGCTATAGACCTCCAAGCCAGACTGAAGACTTGGATGATGCCTTCCTAGAGCAGATTATTACCAAACATTCAAAATGGAGGGATACAGTAGTCATAGGAGACCTCAACTATCCCGATACCTGTTAGAACTCAAATTCTGCTGAGAATGCAAGGTCCAACAAACTCCTCAATTGCCTCGCTGACCATATGCTTTCCCAGCAGGGTGTCAGATGGCCCGAGGGCCCGTGTAAGTTTCATATTGGCAGAAATGTTCCAGGAGATATTAGTATCCTGAGCCATAACATCCATCCCTTCCCCAAGATTCACCCCCCAAAACTCACTTTCAGCTTGTACGTCCTCAGTTCATAGATATTGGGCCCAGGTCGTGGCAAAGGCTCATTCCAAAAGCTGAACTCCAAGAGTAGCTGGTTTCTTCGGGACAACAGCATTTTGCTCCTCTCCTTCCGGAATTCCAGGTACTCCTGGAAAGGGGAAAGATCAGAAGGGTCACTTGGGCACTTAGCTGTGGGCTGTCAGTACTTTCCATGGGGGGGGGGACTGATCGAAGAGCTAGTGTTGTGCTGTGTAAGCATGGGATTTGGTTCTTTCAAGCAAGTTTCTAGTCCTCATTGACCTGAAAGTCATATGTTGACAGTACTTATATGTTGGATGGTTACTGTTTGGGTTATCCCAGCCACAATTTGAAGGTGACCTGGAAACTGCAACTAATCCAGAATGCGGCAGCTGGATGGGTGTGGCTGCCGAGCCCGTGTAACACCAGTCCTGAAAGACCTACATTGGCTCCCAGTACATTTCTGAGCACAATTCAAAGTGTTGGTGCTGACCTTTAAAGCCCTAAACGGCCTCAGCCCAGTATACCTGAAGGAGCATCTCCACCCCCAGCATTCAGCCCAGACACTGAGGTCCAGCTCCGAGGGCCTTCTGACAGTTCCCTCCATGCAAGAAGTGAGGTTACAGGGAACAAGACAGAGGGCCTTCTTGGTAGTGGCACCTGCCCTGTGGAACGCCCTCCCATCAGATGTCAAGGAAATAAATCTGACTTTTAGAAGACGTCAGAAGGCAGCCCTGTATCAGGACGTTTTTAATGATTTATGCTTTATTGTGCTTTTAATTCTGTTGGGAGCTGCCCAGAGTGGCTGGGGAAACCCAGCCAGATGGGAGGGGTATAAATAATAAATTATTATAGTTAGCCAGGGACCTGAACCAGGGGTCAGAGGCACAAGCCTAATACTCTACGCAGAGGTAGGGCCGCAACTCAGTAGTAGAGCATCTGCTATGTATGCAGAAGGTCCCAGAACGTCTCTCCATGTTAGGCTGAGAGAAACTCCCTCTCTGAAACCCTGGAGAGTTGCTGCCAGTCAGAGTATACAACACTAAGCTCGACGGACCAAAGGTCTGACTCAGTGCAAGGCGGTCTTCTTATGTAGGCAGGTTCCAGATGTCCCATCATTCTTGATCGAGGGCCGTACTGGCTGGGCCGATGGGAGCTGGGGACCCCCAACATCTGGAGGGCATCACCTTGGCTACCCAACTGTGCCATTAAGATTGCCGCTGGCTCTTTGCTGCAGAGACCAGCTAGCCAGATGTGGCCTGGCAGTGGCACCGTCTGCCAGGAGCGTTGGGATTTCATTCCTCCATCACTGCTGATGTGTGATTGTTTTCTTCACATGTCTGGGTTGACATTCCAGAGTGTTGGGAGTCATGAGAGCGGAAGTTCAGTTTACACTGTTCCGTTTTGTTGTGCTATTGCATTTTCTGTTCTCTCTCGGACGAGAAAGAAAGAGGAGCCATGATTCCTTTGTTCTGTAACACTTGATCTTGTAAATAATAATAATAATCATCATCATCATCATCATCATCATTCATTCATTCATTCAACCATTCATAATAGTAATAATTTATTATTTATATTTATATCTGGCTGAGTTTCCCCAGCCACTCTGGGCGGCTCCCAATCAAGTGTTAAAAACAGTACAGCGTTAAATATTAAAAACTTCCCTGAACAGGGCTGCCTTCAGATGTCTTTTAAAGATAGGATAGCTGCTTATTTCCTTCACATCTGAAGGGAGGGTGTTCCACAGGGTGGGTGCCATTACCGAGAAGGCCCTCTGTCTGGTTCCCTGTAACCTCACTTCTTGCAATGAGGGAACCGCCTGGAGGCCCTCGGCGCTGGATCTCAGTGTCCGGGCCGAACAATGGGGGTGGAGACGCTCCTTCAGGTATACAGGACCGAGGCCGTTTAGCTTACGATTCTACACCTCAAGTCCAGCTTCTGCTTTGAACTCTGCTATGTTTGTGTGTGCATATATCTTTGGATATATGTCGCAGTTGCGACTCGGGACAGAAGAGTGATGAATCATCCCAAGGGGTGCTTCAGAGGGAAAGACGCAGTTCCCTGGTGTTTTCCCAACAAGCAGTACTTCTAGAGAAGAAGAGAGACCTGCGCTTGGTACCTGGTTCTGTTTCAGCTTGTTCATGCAGTCCACAAGGGCCGGGTAGCCACCGGTGAATCGCCAGAGGTGCACTGAGACAAGAAGAGGAGAGCCTCAAATCTTTGAAAAACCCCAGCTGAAAGCTAACACCCACGTGGCTCACTGCTAGAGCATCCATTTTGAACGCAGAAGGCGATTGTGGTTAATCAACTCCTGAAATTCCCTTTTTTATCGGGAGGAGGAAGGGCTGAATCTCGAGGGCCTCCTTAGTGAATGCACACAGCATCTAGTAGTTGTGGATGTACTGCTCTTGCACATGGAGGTTCTGATTAGAGGCAGTGGCTAATGGATTACGCCGGCAGGGGTCAGCAAACTTTTTCAGCAGGGGGCCAGTCCACTGTCCCTCAGACCTTGTGAGGGGCCGGACTATTTGGGGAGGGGGAGGGGGAAATGAACGAATTCCTATGCCCCACAAATAACCCAGAGATGCATTTTAAATAAAAGCACACTTTCTACTCATGTAAAAACACCAGGCAGGCCCCACAAATAACCCAGAAATGCATTTTAAATAAAAGCACACATTCTACTCATGTAAAAACACCAGGCAGGCCCCACAAATAACCCAGAGGTACATTTTAAATAAAAGGGCACATTCTACTCATGTAAAACCACGCTGATTCCCCGACTGTCTGCGGGTCGGATTTAGAAGGCGATTTGGCCGGATCTGGCCCCCGGGCCTTAGTTTGCCTACCCATGGATTACGGGTTTGTTTGTTTTAACGATGGTAGGGGAGAAAAGGCTGAATCGCTACGGCTCCCCGAGTCATATGCAATGAACTTCCTGTCAAGGCAGAACTCGAAGGCCCCTAAACCCACCCTGCCATGGTTGGCCCTGCCCCCTCACCTGCCTGGTCCTGTTCACCATACCAAGTATTCCAATTGCCAACCAAGTCGCAGGGGTAGTCCGAGTCCGAGTGCAGCTTTGGAAGTACCTGCTCCCTGCAAAGCAGACATGGAATCGACAGGCAAGGTTGGTATAGCCAAAGCTCACATTTATTATTAGCAGCAATTATTAATAACAATACCTATGGCCTCACCTTAGTCCACATATGTCCCCACAACCACTTTGATCAGCAGAACTGGCACTGTTACAAGTACCACATAATGTCTGTTCCGCATTTGTAAAAACTAAATATTTTTGTGTGGCAGCACCTATACTTTTGTTTTTTTATGATTTTCAGCTTTATACATTTCAATAATTTTACAATCATTTTAACGTTTCAAGACTTGACTTCCTCCCTCCCTTTCTGTTGTTGCTTAAATTACGCCCCCCCGCATATTCCAAATTAACCTAATTTACTCATTTACTCATCTACTTTAAACATATACTCTTATAAAACTGCAGATTACAATAATCCTGCCAATGTCCTTATTAACTGTTTGTAAATATTCAATAAACCATTTCAATTCTTTTATAAAAAGTTTGTTATCCTTATTTCTTATTTTTCCTGGCAAGTTTTGCCATTTCTGCATATTCCATAAGTTTTTGTACCCATTCTTATTTCTCTGGGACGACTTCTTCTTTCCATTTTAGGAATGAGTAATATTCTTGCCACTGTAGTCACATACATGAATAAATTTCTATACAGTTTGGGTAGTTCTGTCCCTATAATTCCCCAAAGAACCTACACTTTGGAATTTCCTGCCTGTTGATATCAGGCAGGTGCCTTCACAGGTGGACCTAGTATTATGAAAAGTTGAAAAGTGTCTCTCTCTCTTTCTCCCCACACAATTTAATACACCTCTAGCTATTGTTGTTGTTTATTGGAGAGCCAGTGTGGTGTAGTGGTTAAGAGCGGTAGTCACGTAATCTGGGTAACCGGGTTCGCGTCTCCACTCCTCCACATGCAGCTGCTGGGTGACCTTGGGCCAGTCACGCTTCTCTGAAGTCTCTCAGCCCCACTCACCTCACAGAGTGTTTGTTGTGGGGGAGGAAGGGAAAGGAGATTGTTAGCCGCTTTGAGACTCCTGAAGGGGAGTGAAAGGCGGGATATCAAATCCAAACTCTTCTTCTTCTTCTTCTTCTTCTTCTTCTTCTTCTTCTTCTTATTGTATTTTAAATTATGTTCCTCCTTACACACATCCCCTGCCTCTAAAAACAGGGTAAGCCCCTTCCAAGCCTGAGAACACACTATACAGTGGTACCTTGGGTTACATACACTTCAGGTTACAGACTCCGCTAACCCAGAAACAGTACCTCGGGTTAAGAACTTTGCTTCAGGATGAGAACAGAAATCGTGCTCTGGCAGTGCGGCAGCAGCAGGAGGCCCTATTAGCTAAAGTGGTGCTTCAGTTTAAGAACAGTTTCAGGTTAAGAACGGACCTCCGGAACAAATTAAGTACTTAACCTGAGGTACCACTGTACTTTTAAACAAATGCTGTCTTCTTCTTTTTTAAGGAAAACTTGGGGGTGGGGAGCAGAATGCAGTACAGTCATACCTCGGGTTGAAGCTGCTTCAGGTTGAGTGCTTCCGGGTTTCGCTGCTCATGCATGCCCAGTCAAAACGACGTCACGCGCATGCGCAGAAGCGGCATATCGCGGCACGCGCAGACGCACAGTTGCAGGTTGCGTTCGCTTCAGGATGCGAACGGGGCTCCGGAACGGATCCCGTTCGTATCCTGAGGTACCACTGTATCTGCAAAGGACAGGATGGATGGAATGGAGTGTCTGGGGGCCCAGAAATGGAAAGAATACAGTGGTGCCCCGCAAGACGAATGCCTCGCAAGACGGAAAACCCGCTAGACGAAAGGGTTTTCCGTTTTTGAGCTGCTTCGCAAGACGATTTTCCCTATGGGCTTGCTTTGCAAGACGAAAACGTCTTGCGAGTGTTCCGATTTTTTTTCGCTCCCCCCCCTTTTTCTAATCCGCTAATAGCCTTTTAGCCGCTAATCCGCTAAGCCTTTAATAGCCGCTAAGCCTTTAATAGCCGCTAAGCCGCTAATAGGGTTGCTTCGCAAGACGAAAAAACCGCTAGACAAAGAGACTCACGGAACGGATTAATTTCGTCTTGCGAGGCACCACTGTATAAAGTTCCTACCAGAAAAGAATGGCAGGTGAAGCTGATGGACTATGCTGAAATGGCTAAAATGACTGGACAAGAATCAGAAATCAGGAAGACCAAAAGTTTAATAAGGAATGGGGAAAATTTATGACTTATCTTAAAGACCACCATAAACAGTTAAAATTGTTAGTAGGACTGGAATATCACTTGTAGTGAATAAGGGTAAATTTTGGACATAATGGAAGAGGTAAAAGATTTGGATCATCGTAAAAGATGCCAAAGGAAATGATTAATAACAGGACCCACAAAGGGGAGAATGGAAGCCCAGGAGATTCCTTGGAATCTTGTTTTTAAGATTTACGCTTGATATATCTCTGTAAAATTTTAATTTGAAAAACCAAATAAATAAATACTTTAAAAGGAATGGAGTTTCTGGGAAGATGGGAGTAGGAACTGGATGGCTCCCTGAACATTGCAGCAAAATTCCTGCTTGTGGAATTTTACTACTGAATTGCACTATACTGACGTTAGGCCTTTTAAAAAACCTCTCTTCTCAATCTCAGAATTCCTGACAGCGGGAGATACTTACGTCAGGCTGTTATAGGCATCCAGGCACTCAGGTTTCACATTGTGGACTGAAATGACAAAGAAAACAGTTGCGTTTGGCTTAGTATCAAATGCAAAACAAGAGGGAGGGAGAGTGGAGGAAGCCTGCAGCAAAACAGTCTCCTTGAACAGGACCAACTCGCTCCCCTGGTGAGCTAGCAGGGAAATTCATGGCTGCCCCACAGCAAGCATTCTGCACCAAAGAAATAATAATACATTTCCTGAAGCAACAAGTATTCTGTCCAGATAATAGACGCATCAAGAATCCAGATTCTATTCCAGAATCCAGATTCTATTCTCAAATTCTCAAGTAACGACAACAGGGTGTTTTTATTTTTGAAATGGAATCCTAGAACTGTAGAGGTGGAATGCACCCAAAGGTCATCTAGTCCAACCCCCTGCGAGACAAGAATCATGGCTAAAGAATCTGACAGATGGCAATCCCACCTGTTTAAAAACCTCAAATGAAGGGGAGGCCACTACCTTCCAACGGAGCCCATTCCACTGTCAAACAACTCAAAAGTTCTTCTGAACGTTCCATCAGAATCTTTCTTCTTGTTTGAATCCATTGGTTCGGGTCCTATTTCTCTGGAGCAGCAGAAAACCAGCTTGCTCCATGTGACAGCCCTTCAGATATTTGAAGATTATTCTGTGTGCATTATTCCTGCCTAACTAGCACACATAATTCTGAATGTCTGTTTGCCTGTTTGTTTATTACAGTGGTACCTCAGGTTAAGTACTTAATTGGTTCCGGAGGTCCGTACTTAACCTGAAACTGTTCTTAACCTGAAGCACCACTTTAGCTAATGGGGTACCACTGTATTTGCATCTTGCACAGAATTTGGAACTTCTTGGAGGCAAGGAACAGATTTGGCGGTGGGAGGGTGGTTTGAGTAAGTCTGCCGTGGATGCTGATAGGAGATTGGTTGGAAGCAGGTAGCAAGGTCACTATATCACAGACAACAGAGACTGTCAATGTAGCTTCTGTAATCATGAGGTCGAGAAACTTGACTTGCTCCCCCGCAACCAATGCCTTAATATGAAGCGATTTCTCCTTCATCCTTTTACAATCCATACATCTCCCATTTGAGATGCGACCATCAATTGAGACAGCCTTCCCAGATCCAGAGAAACATCTGGAGAGACCTAATTGGACTAGAGACTTCCTAGATGAGGATGAATCCTGACAAGACAGAAGTACTGTTTTTTTTGGGGGGGGGACAGGAGGCGGGCGGGTGTGGAGGACCCCCTGGTCTTGAATGGGGTAACTGTGCCCCTGAAGGACCAGGTGTGCAGCCTGGGAGTCATTTTGGACTCACAGCTGTCCATGGAGGTGCAGGTCAATTCTGTGTCCAGGGCAGCTGTCTACCAGCTCCATCTGGTACGCAGGCTACCTGCCCACGGACTGTCTCGCCAGAGTAGTCCATGCTCTAGTTATCTCTCGCTTGGACTACTGCAATGTGCTGTACGTGGGGCTACCTTTGAGAGTGACCCGGAAACTACAACTAATCCAGAATGTGGCAGCTAGACTGCTGACTGGGAGCGACCGCCAAGACCACATAACACCCGTCTTGAAAGAACTATCCCAGTACGTTTCCGAGCATAATTCAAAGTGTTGGTGCTGACCTTTAAAGCCCTAAGTGGCCTCGGTCCAGTATACCTGAAGGAGCGTCTACTGAGGTCCAGCTCCGAGGGCCTTCTGGCGGTTCCCTCCCTGCAAGAAGCCAAGTTACAGGGAACCAGGCAGAGGGCCTTCTCGTGGTGGCGCCCTCCCTGTGGAATCCCTCCAACCAGTTGTCAAAGAGAACAACAACTACCTGACTTTCAGAAGACATATGAAGGCAGCCCTGTTTAGGGAAGCTTTTAATGTTTGACACACTATTGTATTTTAATGTTTTGTTGGAGGCTGCCCAGAATGGCTGGGGAAGCCCAGCCAGATGGGTGGGCTATAAATAATAAATTTATTATTATTATTATTATTATTATTATTATTATTATTATTATTATTATTATTATTATTATTATTATTAACTTCTTCTAAGCAGTGGTTCCAGCTTTAAGCTGCTGCTATGCTTTGTTTCTGAGAAATAACACGCCAGCTGCTATTGCTGTTGGTTATTGTACAGTCGTACCTTGGAAGCTGAACGGAATCCATTCCAGAAGTCCGTTCGACTTCCAAAACGTTTGGCAACCAAGACGCTGCTTCCGATTGGCTGCAGGCGCTTCCTGCATGCAATCGGAAGCCGCATCAGATGTTCGGCTTCCAAAGGACGTTCGCAAACTGGAACGCTCACTATTGCAGCGTTTGGGAGACAAAACATTCAACTGGCAAGGCGTTCGGCTTCCAAGGTATGACTGTATTTTGAATTATGTTTCTTATATGTGAAAAAGTAAAATAATAATTTTAAAATATATATGTTAAAAAGTTTTCAGAAAGCCAAAGTTCTGCACCAAGAAGGTTCCATGGTTTTTACGCAACGCATGGAAGGCTCTTCGTTGATCACCCACCTCCCCAAGCTGCTCTGCTGAACAGAAGACGTGAAATCTGCTGCTGTTTACAGACCTTACCCGCGGACCAGTCCTCGGCCCTCACCCGTGCAGAAAGCAACACAGAGGCTTACAACAAGAGCAGAGGGGAAAGGAAGCTTAGGGACGAGAGGGGTGGCGGCTCACACTGGATCTTGTACAGGTGGTTGGTCTCTTTCTTTGACAGGAGGTTGGAATGGGCATCCTTTCGGGGGTCCACTTTGTGGACAAAGAGGGAACGGAACCAGCTGCTTTCGTGGTCTTTGGAGTAGTCCCTGAAAAAAAATGCAGGTGTCAGAAAGGCAACCCACAAAAGGAAGGAGGAGGTGGCAGCCTTCGCAGCAAAACATCTGGACCAGGTTTCTGAATTGCTACTCGCCTGGTTGCCTATGGCGAGTGAGTGAGTCATAATCTCCAGGTGACCAAGGAACCGGACGAATGTCAATTCATTACTTCTCAAAGGCCAATAATGAGTTTCAGTCCCTGCATAATCAGCATAAGGGTTCTGAAGCAAGTAGCCTTCCTTGTTTTAAGTTATTATGCCCTTGTGTTGTGGATAATTCTGCATCAGTTCGCATGGGCTCTTAAAAAATGAGCTGCTGGAGGACGAATGGAGTATTTTGCAGCTTGGAAAACTATGCTACTGGTTTACCGTATTTTTCGCTCTATAAGATGCACTTTTCCCCCTTCAAAAATTAAGGGGAAATGTGTGTGCGTCTTATGGAGTGAATGCAGGCTCCTTGGCTTCAGCGATAGCAATGCGAAGCCTCCGAAGCGCAGAAGGAGAGCTCCCCCCGCACTTCAGGCGGCTATCCGCAAGCCTTTGGAGCGCAGCGGGAGTTCCTGCTGTGCTCCGAAGGCTTGCGGATAGCTGCCTGAAGGCTGGAGAGCGAGAGGGGTCGGTGCACACCGATCCCTCTTGCTCTCCAGGCTTCGCTTCGTTGGAGAGGCGCTGCACAGTTTTCCCTCTCTGCGCAGCGCCCCTTCAGCGAAGCGGGAGGAGAAATGGAAGGGGCTCCGTTTCTCCTGCCGCTTCGCTGAAGGGGCGCTGAGCAGAGGGGGGGGGCGTTCCTGTTCTCCCCCTCCTATGGTCCAGTGCATCCTATTGAGCGAAAAATACGGTACTTTAGTTTCGTGTACCAGCTTGCTCCAAGCTTCATTCCCAGCTGTAAAATGGAAACAGCTGAAAACATTTTTGTTCTGGCAAGTCTATCCAGACATGCAGAACGTCAGCATCTGTTATAACCTGCTTTTTACCTTATTGTTGATTTTAAAATTATTTTAAAACAGTTGTTTTAAACTTTTTCTAATGGTAATTTTAACGTTTTGCAAACTGCTTTGAGTTGTTATTACAATCCATCGGTATATAAATCTTGTGAAATAGAGTGAAATGTGAATCAGGACAGACCCCACATTTCACCTCTAACCCCCCCCCCCGCAAAATCTAGGAGATGGAGAATTATAATACAGAACTACCTCACAAGGTTCTTCGTATGGATAACTGACATGAAAGGGAAGTTTATGGTACAAATATATGCTTATACAGAAATTCTGATCAAGCTTCTCTCTCTTAAGCTCTCCCCATGTAAAAATAAAATATCTATCTGCAAAATAAAAAATGAACGGCTTCTCCCGAACACAGCTCTACCCAGCAATGGGTACCATTTCACTCCAGCCAATGTTATGGATCTAATATTCTGCTCTTATCTAAGATGGCAACTAGATAAATAAAGAGAGAGAGGGAGAGAGAGAGAGACCCTTTCTTTGCAGACAAGACCTTTGCACCAACGCTGGTCATTCATTAACTTCAGAAAATAGATGGTAAACAATCCATCAGGGAGGCCCGGCTAACTCAACAGGATGCCCACTGGCCCCTTCAGGGGCTGTAACTAAGTGAACATGGACACCAGGGTTCCCCAACCTGGTGCCCTCCAGCCGTAAGATGCTGGGATTGATGGCAGCTGGAATTCAAAACTGCTGGAAGGCACCAAGTTGGAGAAGTCAGATCTGTTAGCCAAGGGCTGGTAGCTAATCTCTAGTCCAAAATTCCAGCTTTCCAAATAATTTGTTACTTACAGCACAAGCCTAATAAGTCCATCTACTCAGACAAAAATTCTGCTGGATTCAGTGGGGCTTACTTGTAGGTCAATGGGATTAGCTTTGCAGCCTAAGGCGTCATAGAATCTTAAGAGTTGGAAGGGACCCAAGGGGCATCTAGCCCAACCCCCTGCAAATGCAGGAACCTCAGCTAAGCATCCATGACAGACAGGAGAAGGGAAAAAGAGGAGACTCTCAAAACTTGCAAGAATCAAGCAAACTAGCATTTTAAAACAGGGTTGCATCCAACAAAGTCAAGAGCAGGCCCCTTGAAGTTCATGGCACTAGGTTAAGTAACGTCCATTCATTTCAATGGGCTTCCTAGGAGTAGGACCCCAACGTTGGATACGACCCCATAGCCCACTGCGTTTTAAGAGCTTCCAGGGCCAGGCCTCACCAGCCCTCCAAGGGCGCAAAGTGAAAACGATCCTTTTCCTTCCTCCCGGGTTTGTTGCGGGCCTTGGTTGCGATCCTAAAGCAGGCTTAATCTCCCCCCCCCCCGCCTGCTGGAGATTAACCCTTTGCCGCCCAGGGAGCGCCCGTGGCGCAAGCAAAGGCGCAAGACTTTGGGCATGGAGAGGTGCGCAAGGCAGCATCGGCAAAGTGAAAACGATTTTTCTTCTTCCCGGGGTTTGTTGCGGGCCTTGGTAGCGATCCTAAGGCAGGCTTGATTTCCCTCCCCCCCCCCCGCCTCCTCTTTGCTGGAGTTTAACCCTTTGCCACCCGGGAAGCGCCCGTGGCGCAAGCAAAGGTGCAAGACTTGGGGCATGGAGAGGTGCGCAAGGCAGCATCGGGGGAGGGCACCGGGTGGGGAGGGGAGGGGAAGCTGCTCACCGGCCCCCGCCGCTGCCGCGGGCCAGGCAAGGGTCTCCGCCCCGCAGCGCCGCCAGGAGCAGCAAGCGCCGCGCCGGCATCCCGCATGCCCACGTCGCCATCTTCGCTCTCGCCCGCGGCTCCAGCAAGACCCGGACGAGAGGAGGGAAGAGGAGGCGCTGCCGCTGCCGCCGCCGCAGCGACGCTTTGGGGCGGATCTCGGTGCTCCGATGCGGCACACGCCCCCCTCTCCCCGGGCGTGGGAGGGACCCCTGGGGTCTCCTTACAGCCGCAAGGGGGCGTCAGCGGCCGGCAGCCTTCATACGGACTAGCCACCTGACGCCATCCCTCTAAAGCGCGTTCGAAGGGCAGGCTTTCCTGCAAGGGATTCTGGGGCGTGTAGTTCACCCCTCGCAGAATTACAATGGCCGGCTGCCCTTAACGAACTACAGCGCCCAGAATTCTTTGGGCGGGGGAAATGCTTCGAAGGTTGCAGCGTTTGGGGCTTTTTAAATTTAAGTTTAGAGAAAAGGCGATTGAGAGGCAACACGACAGAAGTTTGCAAAAGTATGCATGGTACTGAGGAAAAGCTGTTCTCCTGTGAGTTCAACAGCATTCTTTTTGCCTTAGCTTCACAGGTATTAAACTTTGTCCCAAGGACTTCTTAACTTTCTGTCCGTGTAGTTAAAGCTATGGTTTTCCCAGTAGTAATGTATGGAAGTGAGAGCTGGACCATAAAGAAGGCTGATTGCCGAAGAATCGATGCTTTTGAATTATGGTGCTGGAGGAGACTCTTGAGAGTCCCGTGGACTGCAAGAAGATCAAACCTATCCATTCTGAAGGAAATCAGCCCCGAGTTCTCACTGGAAGGACAGATCCTGAAGCTGAGACTCCAATACTTTGGCCACCTCATGAGAAGAGAAGACTCCCTAGAAAAGACCCTGATGCTGGGAAAGATGGAGGGCACAAGGAGAAGGGGACGACAGAGGACGAGATGGTTGGACAGTGTTCTCGAAGCTACCAGCATGAGTTTGATCAAACTGCGGGAGGCAGTGGAAGACA
Source organism: Podarcis liolepis (assembly GCF_965112155.1). Lineage (NCBI taxonomy): Eukaryota > Metazoa > Chordata > Lepidosauria > Squamata > Lacertidae > Podarcis > Podarcis liolepis. Next base: position 24,727,060 of record NC_139566.1, on the reverse strand, counting down.
GGAGTGCCTGGTGTGCTCTGGTTCATGAGGTCACGAAGAGTTGGACATGACTAAACAACAACAACAATATAACTAATGATCCGCGCCCACCAACAAACAAAATTCCAGCTAGTTTGAGAAACGGTTGGCTTGCTTGGGAAAGCTGATCTCATAACGCTAGCACTCATCATCATCAGTATTTATATATTGCTTCATACGCAAAACCCCTGATATAGAAAAACAGGAGTGGTTGGCTTTTGCTGCCCAACTCCCCAAGGGACTGAGTCCCCCAAGTCCATGATCCGTCAGAGATGAATGGATGGAGGCAGGAGGCAGTGAAAGCAAGGCAGATCTTTATTTTTCTGTTGCAACAGAGCTCCCTCCCCTCCTAGCAAGGAGGCAAGAGAGACCCAGAGCCCAGAAGAAACATCTCTTTTAAGCGTTTGCATTTTGGCGTGGAGAAGCAGGACGTCCTCTCTACAAACAGTCAGAAATTACATTGCACATAAGGTGGGGTTGCTGTGGCTCAGGCAGGCCAAGGTGTGTTATTCCTGAATATTTAGGAAGTTTTACATAGTTCCAGACACAGTTTACACAAACATAAGCATAAGACAATCAGGATGCCTGTCAGACATCCCTCAATGCAGAGCATCTGGGCAAACAATGACAATACAAAGGAGGTTCATAGATATAGGGAAGGAATCTCTTCAGGAACTTTTCCTGATTGCTAGCTGCCTACCTATTCTCAGGCAAGGGGGATTAAGGAGGCAGAGGGAATATTTAGTTTTTAGGAGAGCCAAGATGGCTTTTGGATTGCTCTCCTGTACTATTTTAGACGTGTGGCTTATATACTTATGTATGCGTGCTTACCTTGTGCAATTATCAACATTTATTCTATATTTGAAACCTTAAAATTTCTATAACACCCGTAAGCAGTTTACATAAAACACAGAAAGGTATTTTTTAAAAGAGAATGAAAAATGCAATTAAAACAAAAAATACAAAGGAATACATCGGTAAAAACAGAGAAGCCATTGATGAAATATTGAGTTAAATATCAATAAATAACAAAACAGAATAGTGTGATTAATCTTATTAGCCCAACAATGCATGCTTAAATATATGGGTCTGTAAAGGTAAAGGTAAAGGGACCCCTGACCGTTAGGTCCAGCCGCGGACGACTTTGTGGTTGTGGCGCTCATCTCGCTTTACTGGCCGAGGGAGCCGGCGTACAGCTTCCGGGACATGTGGCCAGCATGACTAAGATGCTTCTGGCGAACCAGAGCAGCACACGGAAACACCGTTTACCTTCCCGCTGGAGCGGTACCTATTTATCTACTTGCACTTTGACGTGCTTTCCAACTGCTAGGTTGGCAGGAGCTGTGACAGAGCCATGGGAGCTCACCCCGTCGCGGGGATTTGAACAACCGACCTTCTGATCGGCAAGCTCTAGTTTAAAACTTGCCACTATTTTCTGCTTTGTGAGCATTGTGTGGAAGGGTGTTGCAGAGTTTGCAGTGTGTTGCACTGTGCTGTGCCAGTGTAATCGATTTTCTTTTTGTCTGCCTTGTTAAAATCAATAAATTTATCTGAAAAGAAGAAGAGGATTTGCTGCTTGAGGGTGACAGAGCCTTTTGACCCACCTTACTTTTGCAAGCCTAAAGGTCCAGTGTGAGACTGAATACCTCCAGCAAAATACCGGCAAATCAGGAGGCAAGCAAAGATGGCAATTCAATAATTATAACAGAAATACATAGCAAAGGCCCCCGAGTGCAGCTTACTGGTAATCTAATTCAAAACATAATATAGCAATCCCAAATAAACAACTCGATTCCAGTAATCCTCTGGAAATGAATTTTTAATCAAGGCTGAGCCCAAGATTTGTATACATGTTTCCTAAGATTTATATACATATTTGTAAATCTTCTCATTTGAATCCTTTATAAATGTCTAGCAACTTAAATAATGTATTTATTAAAGAGCCACCAATAAATACATTTTCTGGCTTCCTGCAGATTGAAATGTTCAAGACAAAACACGAAAATGAGGACACGCAGTCATTGAGCTGGAGACAGGAGAAGGAAAACAGAAAAAGGAGTCAGGTCCAGCAATTGCATTTCAATTTAAACGGGAGCGAAAGGATGTCTGGGTGCAGAAAATAAAGTCTGACATTGACAAATCCACTCTTGGGCTTAATTCTTTTTCTATTCTCAGGGAAAGGAGAATTTCAATTGCTCTTGGCAAAGCTCCTGAAGAAAGTGAATTATCTCTATTCTTAAGGAAGGTGACCCACATTGAGGGATTGGCCAAAGAAACACAATGGGCGTCTCAGGGAAGAGCCTGATTCTGAAGAGCTCGGTGCCCCTTCAAAGCCCTCAGGTGCCTCTGGAGAATCTGAGCTCCCACTTGAAACTAAACTCTGCTAGTCTGAAGCTGCCACCCTGTATCCCAGTGGTGGGGAAACTCTGGGATGTGAAACTAGCTAGGCCTCTGACCCATAGGCTAACTGGCCTCTGGCTTTGACCCATAGGACTAGCTAGGCTCTGGTCTGCAGGACTGCCCAGGGCACTAGGCCTCCCCATGTGGCCCCATTTAGTTAATAAAATCAACTAAACCGGGGACGGAGACCTACATACCCTCCAACATTTATCCGATGAAAACAGGGACACCCTATTCCATAATAATAATAATCATCATTATGGGGGGTACGCAGGGGAACACATACCCCTAAACATTTTGTGAATCTAAGTTTGACCTTTTTGAGGGGCAGTATTTCAATATGAGTAGGAAAAGGAGAGTACCCCTAAACATTTTTTTTTCAGAAAAAAAGCACTAACAACAACAACAACATCAGTTTTATTATTTGTACCCTGTCCATCTGACTGGGTTGCCCCAGCCACTCTAGGTAGCTTTCAACATACATAAAAAAAAACAATAAAACATTTGACATTTTTTTAAAAAAAACCCACCTTCCCTATACAGGGCTTCCTTTGGTGACTTATTTCCTTGGCTCGGGAGTTCCATAACTCCGTACCTGCCATCTTTTCTCAGATGAAAATAGGGACGTCGTGAGGCAAAGCAGGTCATTCTGGGATCAAATCAGAAACTAGGACAGATTCTGTAAATCCGGGACTGTTCCTGGAAAATAGGGACACTTTGAGGATCTGGACCTAACGTGCAGGGACCAAATGTGGCCCTCTAGCCCTCTTTATTTGGCCCTTTGAACGCCCCTCAGGCCACACCCCTCACTGATCCTGCTTTCTCCCAAAAATCAGAAGTGGGGACTATCAGACCCAGGCGCACATGACCCGCCAAGCCATAGCTGTAAACTTTTCCCTTTTCTTGTGAGGAATCCTGTTTGGAATGAGGGAATTTCCCTTTAAAAAATGAAAACGTTGACAGCTATGCACCAAGCCTCTCTGTCTGGCCTTGGGACATCCCCTCCTGCACCCTGCTTGGATCTTCTGCTTCATTGGACGCTGTCCTTGAACTCTGATTGTGCCTCTGGCTTGCCTGGATGAAGGATAGAGAGTGTTGCGTGTACAGAAACTAGCCCACTGTACCAAAGGCAAAGTCAACATTGATTGCTCTGCCCACTGTTGCTCCTGGCCCCGCCCACCACTGGCATGTGGCCCCCAGAATATTGTCCACAATAGAATGTGACCCCCGGCTGAAAAAAGGCTCTGCACCCCCATATTAAACCACAGAGACTAGGACTTGCTGATCGGCGGTTCAAAACCCTGCAACGGGGTGAGCTCCCGTTGCTCGGTCCCAGCTCCTGCCAACCTAGCAGTTCAAAGCACGTCAAAGTGCAAGTAGATAAATAGGTACTGCTCTGGCGGGAAGGTAAACGGCGTTTTGGTGCACTGCTCTGGTTCGCCAGAAGCGGCTTAGTCATGCTGGCCACACGACCCGGAAGCTGTACGCCGGCTCCCTCGGCCAGTAAAGCGAGATGAGCGCCGCAACCCCAGAGTCGGTCACAACTGGACCTAACGGTCAGGGGTCCCTTTACCCCCATATTAAAGCTTTCCCCTTGGCTAACAATCAAATGTTGATGTCCTGAGACCCATACGTGCTTCTGGTTCTCATGCACAAAGTCCAAAGTCATTTTTTTCTCTCTGCAAAAATCGAATTGTTTTGGTCCAGACAGAGCTTGCTCGGTAATAACGCTTTATATATTATATTTGGACGAGAGCCAGGAACAGAGACTTGTGATCCGGCGGAGAAGACAAAGTCTGGAAACATAAGCAAGTGAATAAATAAAAAAGGAACAATTTTCTCTATTTTTTCTTTATTTTCTTTATTTAAAAAAGCCCTCAGCCTTCTTTGGTATGGGGCATCATAGCAGGGCTACAACACTTAATGGAGAAGATGAATTGATTTTAAAAGGTGCCTCTAAGTAATTGAGCAGCAAATGTTTAATTACATTAAAAACACAGGGAGCGGCCTTCCGCTGAGTCAGACCTATTGGTCCATCTAGCTCAGTATTACCTACACAGACTGGCAGCAGCTCTCCATGGTTACAGGCAGGGATATTCCCAAAACTACTTGGAGATGCTGAGAACTGATTGATTTCATTGCATTTGTATCTTACCTCTTTCTCCAAGGAGCTCAGGGTGACGTACATGGTCATCGCAATCAGTTCTCCATGGCTGGTTCAAGGTGATTGATGCGGACCTACGGGACCACCTCTCTTGGTATGCCCCACGGAGGACCTTAAGGTCCATAAACAGCAACACCCTAGAGGTCCCGGGCCCTAAGGAAGTTAGATTAGCCTCAACCGGAGCCAGGGCCTTCTCAACACTGGCTCCGGCCTGGTGGAACGCTCTGTCTCATGAGACCAGGGCCCTGTGGGATCTGATTTCTTTCTGCAGGGCCTGTAAGACAGAGTTGTTTCACCTGGCCTTTGGCTTAGAATCAGTTTGATTCCCTCCCCCTCTTTCTTTTTCCTTTCTCCTCCTGTGAAGAGGTTGCATCCTAATGGTTTAATGTTGTATTTTAATCTTGTTTTTTTAAATTGTATATTAATCAACTTGTTTTTATTATTGGTAGTTAGCCGCCCTGAGCCTGGTCTTGGCTGGGGAGGGCGGGGTATAATAAAAAATTATTATTATTATTTATTTATTATCCCTACAACAGTCATGCAAGGTAGGTTGGGCTGAGAGAGGCAGCGAATGGCCCCAGGTTACCCCAGTGAGCTTCATGGCCAAGAGGGGATTCGAACCCTGGTCTCTCAGGTCTTAGTCTGACACCCTAAGCACTACACCACACTGGCTCCCAGATTTAACCTGGGGCAACATTACTGCCTATAATTTAAGAGCTGGGCTTACGGCGTATATGGCACATGACGGCATCTTTCTGCAGGGAAGTTAATCACTGGCTAGGATGTTACAAATGGCTCGCAGACAAGGCTTCGGTCTGCCCCTTCAACGCTGTGCTGGCCAGCTTGGGGAAGTGAATTATGAAAGCCTTTAATACCTTTGACTCTGTAAATGACCCATAGTGACAATCGGGAAGATACAGCGTCCACTTGGGAGGCTTAGCATGTGCTTTAAGGGAAACAGATCTCTTTGGAATAGCATGCTGGCTGGGTTTCAATAAAGCGTTCCCATTGCAGGTGATCGATGGAGGAGCTATGGGCAAGTCATTGAAATAATTGGATCAATCGCCTTGCACCAGCCATGGAGAACTGATTGCGAATCGCCTGAAAAGAACCTCACAGGTTCAACCCTCTGAAACTCATGCAAAATTCCCCATGCTTGGGTGCCTGACGTTAATAAGCTTGGAGGTAAGAAATGGTTAAGTCAAGAGGGAGGAACCTCCGGCCCATGATACTACCGTATTTAGTCCTGTTTCAGCCACACTGAGCCCACTTGGTTAAACTGTAAAAAAAGAGAGGTGTTAGCAGGTCTCAGGAATTATTGAAAACCAGATGCCCTTAGCTGGACTCCTCCAAACTTCTGAAGCACTGGTGGCTTGGTTTGCTAAATAACATATGGCCCTCTGTACATGCTCAGAGGTGCTTTCAAGTTCAAGCAGCCTACAGTCAAGGCCACCACACTGATGCCACATAGGATGTGCCACAGGTGTAAACATTTCCCCAGTCCAGGTATCATAGTACCGATTTGTGACAGCTCAAACAAGGGAGCCAGATCACACCATCCAGGTGTGATGATACTGACAGAGGCTCTGTTTGTACACCACAAGTCATTGCTTTGGCGCTCCCTGAATGTAAAGAATACAGTGGTACCTCGGGTTACAGATGCTTCCGGTTACAGACTCCACTAACCCAGAAATAGTACCTCGGGTTAAGAACTTTGCTTCAGGATGAGAACAGAAACTGCGCAGCAGCAGCAGCAGCAGCAGCAGCAGCAGCAGCAGCAGTGGGAGGCTCCATTAGCTAAAGTGCTTCAGGTTAAGAACAGTTTCAGGTTAAGAACAGACCTCCAGAACAAATTAAGTTCTTAACCACAGGTACCACTGTACTGCAGTGTGAATCGCTTCTGGCAACATTCAGATTAATATTTGGGACAGGCAAAAGAAAGTAATTCTCCACATATTGTGTAGTTAAAACTATGGAACTCAGGACCACTTGAGATGAAGTGATAGCTATCAACCTAAAGGAACCCCTGACCATTAGGTCCAGTCGTGGCCGACTCTGGGGTTGCGGCGCTCATCTCGCTTTATTGGCCGAGGGAGCCGGTGTACAGCTTCCGGGTCGTGTGGCCAGCATGACTAAGCTGCTTCTGGCGAACCAGAGCAGTGCACGGAAACGCCGTTTACCTTCCCACCGGAGTGGTACCTATTTATCTACTTGCACTTCGACGTGCTTTTGAACTGCTAGGTTGGCAGGAGCAGGGACCGAGCAACGGGAGCTCACCCTGTCACAGGGATTCGAACCGCCGACCTTCTGATCGGCAAGTCCTAGGCTCTGTGGTTTAACCCACAGTGCCACCCGCGTCCCAGCTATCAACCTGGACAGCTTTAAAAGGTGACCGGGCACATTTATGGAGCACAGCTGGCCCCCAAAGGTTATGTTCTACCTCCACTGCTGGAGGCATTGTACTCCTGAAGACCATTTGCTGGGAAGAGGTTGAGAGAGTGCTGCTCTTGTTGGAGCTACTACAGACAAATATGAATACGAAAGCAGTTTTGATCTTTATAGATGCGGAGAAGGCCTTTGATAATATATCTTGGAAATTTATGAAGAAAAATTTGGAAGGGATGGGAGTGGGAGGGGCGTTCCAAAACGGCATTGAAGCAATCTATTCAGAACAGAAGGCCAAATTGATAGTAAACAGCGTGGTGACAGAGGAGTTCAAAATTGAAAAAGGGACACGACAGGGGTGCCCCTTATCACCCTTGCTATTTATTTCTGTCCTGGAGGTGTTGCTGAATTTGATTAGGAGGGATCAGCTGGTGGAAGGAATACAGGTCGGAGAAAAACAATATAAACTTAAGGCCTTCGCAGACGATTTGGTTTTGACATTACAGGAGCCAGAAACCAGTACAAAAAGAGCTCTAGAATTAATTTCTGAGTTTGGTCGGGTGGCGGGATTCAAGTTGAACAAACAAAAAACTAAGGTGCTAGCAAAAAACCTGACATCGTCAGAAATAGATAGGTTTCAGAAGGAAACAGAATTAAATGTGGTTACAAAAGTGAAATACCTGGGGGTTAACTTGACTGGGAGAAATTTGAATTTGTTTAAGGATAATTATGAAAAATGCTGGTCAGAAATTAAAAAGGATTTGGAAACTTGGTCAAGATTGAAACTTACCTTGTCAGGAAGAATTGCTGCAGTAAAAATGAATGTCTTGCCAAGAATGCTGTTTTTGTTTCAAACCCTTCAGATTGTGGACAGGGTGGAATGTTTTGGAAAGTGGCAGAGAGACATTACGAAGTTTGTCTGGCAGGGCAAAAAGCCCCGAATAAAATTTAAGATTTTAACAGATGCAAAAGAAAGAGGGGGGTTTGCCCTGCCGGATTTAAGACTGTATTATGAAGCTGCGTCTCTCTGCTGGATGAAAGATTGGTTCCTGTTAGAAAACACTGATGTCCTAGATCTGGAAGGGTTTAGTAATGCTTTTGGGTGGCATGCATATCTTTGGTATGACAAGGCAAAGTCTCATAAACTGTTTAAAAACCATGTTGTCAGGAAAGCTCTACTTATTGTCTGGACTAAATACAAGGACTTATTTGAAAGTAAGACCCCGAGGTGGTTATCACCGGTGGAGGCTAAGGCTATAAAACTACGTAATATGGAGAGTGGCTGGTTGAAATATTGTGAGATAATTGAAAGAGATGGTGATAACTGGAGGTTGCAGAGTTTTGAAAAATTGAAAGGAAAGGTGCGAGACTGGTTTCACTATGCCCAAATCTTAGAGACTTTTAAAAAAGATAAAAGAATTGGTTTCCAGGTGGAAAAATCAAAACTAGAAACAGAATTACTTGAACCTAAGACGAAAGTGCTTTCAAGAATGTATAATCTGCTGCTTAAGTGGAATACCCAAGATGAGATAGTCAAATCAGCAATGATAAAATGGGCACAGGACATAGGGTACAACATTATGTCTGAAGACTGGGAAAGGTTGTGGACCACCAGTATGAAATTTACGGCATGTAGTGCCTTAAAGGAAAACATTATGAAGATGGTATACAGGTGGTACATGACCCCAGTTAAACTTGCAAAGATATATCATTTGTCTGACAATAAATGCTGGAAATGTAAGGAGGTGGAAGGAACTTTCTTTCACCTCTGGTGGACATGCCCGAGGGTGAAGGCTTTTTGGGAAATGATTTATAACGAATTGAAAAAGGTGTTGAAATACACCTTTCACAAGAAACCAGAGGCCTTCCTCCTGGGCATTGTGGGCCAGAGAGTGCCAAAGAAAGACAGAACTTTCTTTTTATATGCAACCACAGCAGCAAGAATCCTTATAGCCAAATACTGGAAGGCACAGGAGTTACCCACGCTGGAAGAATGGCATTCGCAGCTGATCGACTATATGGAATTAGCCGAAATGACAGGCAGAATTCGAGATCTGGGAGAAGAGGCAGTGGAAGAGGACTGGAAAAAATTTAAGGACTATTTACAAAAACACTATAAGTTATATGAATGTTGACAGTTTGCTAAGTACTTTGGAAAAATATGCCTCAGTATTGAAATTGGTAAATGAGAGAATTTAAGTTTAAGATTTAGAAATGTATAAATTATGGATAATATAACTAAATGAAAACACAAAAACAACTGAAATAAGGTATTAATTTGCTGTTTATTTTATTGTAAAGAAAGCAGGGGATGGGGGATGTGGGGAAGTCTGGTTGATTATGAAAATTGATTTGAAAAAGTGAATCTTTTTTCTCTTTTTTGCTTTCTCTTTTTTCTTTTTTCTTTTTATAACTCTTTCTCTTTTCTGTAAAAACTGCTTTTGTAGTGTCAATGATGTTGTATTTTTACCCTGGAAAAAAAGCAAATAAAAAAACTATTTTTTAAAAAAAAAAAAAGAGAGAGAGTGCTGCTCTTGTGCTCAGGTCCTGCTTTCAGGTCAGCCATTGTGAGAACAGGATGCTGGCCCTTGGCCTGATCCGGCAGGCTCTTCTTGAAGAGACTGAAGGGAGATCGAATTCTGGGAATCCTGGACAAAGATGTCTCAAAAGAGGAGCCGACCACTTTTCACTTCTTGGTGAAGTTCAACATAATGATAATAATTTATTACATACCCCACCCATCTGACTGGGTGGCCCCAGCCACTCTGGGTGGCTTATAGCAAAATATAGAATATGATAAACACGATACATCAGACACTCATCTGTAAGAATGGAGCTATAACTTTACATTGATTTGTCTATTTCTCTTTTAAAGCCATCACGGTTGGTGGCCATCACTGTCTCCTTGTGGAAGGGAGTTCCATAGTTAAAGAAAAGTCCTTTCTTTTAGCTGTCCTGACCCTTCAGCTTCCTGACATTCAGCTTAATAGATATCCACAAGCAGTGCCGGATTTATGTACAGGCTAAGTAGGCTAAAGCCTAGGGCCTCTAAATCTAGGGGGCCTCGCCAGCCTGCCTGCTCCCCAGCAGGCAGTCTCCCCTCTCCCACCTATTTATCTACTTGCACTTTGACGTGCTTTCTTTTTTTTAATCACAATTTTTACTGAGTTTTCCATATTTCATTTCAGTTCAATACATATATTCACAGCTTATATTATTTGCTCAAAAGGAGCATTGACTTCCTTCCCTCCCTCTTTCTGACATCCCTATAAGATTAACATATCTATCGCATTTCCCTAATCGCTTCTTTATCATATACTGACTTTAAGAAATCACACTCTCATTTATAAATCAGCATCTTAATTTCACATTACTAAACATTTCACGTTACTGCTACAAACGTTTTCATTCATTTAAGTAATAAATAAATTTGCTCCAGTCCTTTTGAAATTTTTCGTCGGGTCGATTCTTGATTCCCCCCCGTGCTTTCTAACTGCTAGGCTGGCAGTGAACAACGGGAGCTCACCCCGTCGCGGGGATTCGAACCGCCGACCTTCCGATTGGCAGAATTTTAAATACCCGTCAACATGCTTGGCGTCACTCAATTTTGTTTATAAGACGCTTCCATTTTCTTCTAGTCGTGAGGGTGGAGTCTGGGGAGGTTCCTCACAAGCAGAGTAGCCTAGCCTCTCTTCATCTAAATCTGGCCCTGTCCACCAGTTCTCGATGTTCTTTCTGAGAGGATAAAAACTTTTCTGCTCAGAATTCTACTTTCTCCATTTCTTTCTGTCTTTCGCTAGGGGGCGCCCAAGGCCACCCCATTCCCGGTCCCGCCTCTTCTCCTGCCTGTCCGCCTTTCCAAGCACAAAGCCGAGGCGGGAGTCGGTCACTCTCTCTTCGGAGCTTCTATGGTCTAAAGCGGGGAGCGGGTAGGTGGGGAAGAGGGTGTATGTCGGGCTGAGCGGCAGCGCCGCTCGACCAATCCATGAGAGCGGAAGACGTAGAGCCCCCACCCACTTCCTAACATAGGTGCTTAAAGGTGGGCACAAGCCTAAGGAAGCTATACAGAAACTTCCGGTCCCCTACCGAAAGTGCTGAGGTGGGTGGGAAAGCAGCGAACATGCTAAGAAATCATTGCGTGGGGAACCGCAGTACATGGCCACCTATGAAAGAGCTACATAAATTCGGGGTGGGGGGGATACAAAGCGGTTCCTGCCGCTTTATCCCCGCTCCTCGTTTTCTCCCCCCGCAAATGGCTGCCGTTCGCATTGAAACCGGAAGTATAGCTCTCGCATTCCCTCACAGATCCCTAGGCGTCAGGGGTGGATAGGGGTGGTGGGAGAGGCCCGACGTCCCGCCTCCGGGGAGGACCTCTCAGCCAATGGGAAGAGAGTGGCGAGGAGTGGCAGGTTAGGCTGTGATGGCTGAGGTGAGGGGCAGTTTCCCAGTCAGGGAGGGGGGTGGGGAGTAAGAGAAGCGCCCCAGGGAGATTCTACACCCCCCGGACACTTTGCTGGGTCCGAAAGAAGAAGGCCGCCCCTCCCCGCCCCAAAACTGCCCTCGTAGGAGCATCCTCCCCCCATTCCTGGGCGGGAGACCCTCCCCCAGCCCTTGGCGCCCCCTCCCCCAGCCCCCAAGTAGGCCCCCTAAATACCCCTCCCCGTTTCACAGTAGGAATTCTAAGTTGTCCCCCCACCCCCGTTCCCATATTGAATTTTTGGGTCACCCCCCCTTTGCAACTCTCCCACCATTTCTCACTTAGAAGCCCCCTCCCCCCAATTTCACTTCACCCCTTTCATGCCCCCAAATTCTACCCCTCCCCTTTATACTGAGTTTCTGGGGTTGTGTATTATCATTGCCATTATCCTTCTTCTTGACTTTCCGGCAGCGTTTCCCCCAAATTCCCCCCCTCCAAATTGCCCGCAGCGACATCTGCTTTGTGGAGCTGGGATTCCCCTTAAAAACTCCCCACCGAAACCACTGACATTTCTTCTTCAAAAGGATGCCTTGAGACAGAAAACTCCATCCTCCCGTCCCACCCTTGGTCGGAGTTTGAGGAAACTCGTGTCTTTACAGACCCTTCTCTCTCAAAAGAACATTGCAAAACCTTACCTGCCCGCTTTTGCAACAGTGCAAAACCTTACTAAGCCCAGCCAAGGCTCAGCTCTTGCCCATCCACTATCCCCAAATCACCTCTTTTGGTCGCTGGGGACATCTCCCCATTTTTGAAGGCTGAACACAGCTGTTGGTTCATAGCAAGAGTGGCCCGGCAGCTGTGTGGGTGGTTTTTCCCCCAAACATTTCTTTACATTTCCTCTTCCCCTGCCATTTTGAAAGGAGAGGTGTCCTTATTTCTATTTATCCTTTAACACCCTATACACTTTCCTTTGACAGAGGAGATAAGCACTGAGGGGCACAGACAAGTCCTAGAGACTTGTTAGATGACCCCTTAGCTTTTTCCTCCCGTCCTACAACACCCCAGAAAAGCCAGGAAGGGTGAAGTCGTTCTCTGAGGTTTCTCTTATTTGACCCCTGTGTTTGCATCTTGCATCTGAGTAGAGGGGCCCGTCTCCCCCTCAAGCAGTCCTCCCATTATTGGGAACGTTTCCCTGAAGTTAGGAGGGAACGATTGCACCCTTTGGGAGCTGGGGTGGCTCCCCAGGGCTTTCGTCATGGCTGGTGCCATTGCATCGCGCATGAGTTTCAGCTCACTGAAGAGAAAGCAGCCCAAGACCTTCACAGTGCGGATTATCACCATGGATGCAGAGATGGAGTTCAACTGCGAGGTAATGGAGGTGGCTGTGTGTTTTGTTGAAGTTTGGGGTACTTGTGGTTAGAATGTTGCCCAGAGGGGTGTTGTGCATCCGTGGTGCCTTGTGCACCTCCCAAAATGCTTTATTAGTTTTATCTTGGACCGTAAGTTTAAGAAGGATGTTGAAAAGCCGGAGTGCATGCAGAGGAGGGGGACCAAGACAATCAAGGGCCTGGAAAACAAGGTTTATGAGGAATGGTTGAGGGAGCTGAGTCTGTTTAGCCTGGAGAAGAGAAGACTGAGAGATGATATGATAGTCATCTTCAAATATCTGAAGATGGAGTTCTGCTCCAGAGGATAGGAACCGAACCAATGGATTCAAATCTCAAGAAAGGAGATTCTGGCTGAACATTAGTAAGAACTTCCTGGCGGTGAGAGCTGTTTGACAGTGGAATGGGCTCCCTTGGGAGGTGGTCAACTCTGTGCCGTTGGAATCTTGTCTAAAAGACTCTGCCAACATAGACGCCGACTTCATGGGGCCTGAGGGGGCCCGAGCCCCCTCAAAAATTCGTTTGGGGGGGCTCTGCCCCCCCAATAATCTCGGGCGCCCCTCCAGCAGAGCGCCACCGCCGCCCCTCCCCCAGCCCAAAATGCACAGGGTCGGGCTGCATGCCTCCTGCCCTCCCTCCCGAGCAAAAGCTCCACCCAATTTCCTTCGGAGCTGATTAATAGGCGCAGCACACTCTCCCCTATTCGCTCATGAGGAGGCGGAGCCACTTTATCTGCATATTCATGAGCTTATTTATTATTCATGAGCTTTCGCGGGCTCCCCCAATATTTTTTATAAGTCGGCGCCCCTGTCTGCCAAGGATTCTTTCGCTGTGATTCCTGTGTTTCCAGGGGTTGGACTAGATTACGCTTGGGGTCCCTTCTGACGCTACTGTTCTGTGATCCTGTTTTAAGAGCCCTGCTTGATCAGGGCAAAGGGCCATCTAGTGTGGCATCCTCTTCACGCAGTGGCCAACCACCACTTGCAAGCAGGAGCCAAGTGAAACAGCAACTATCCCCACTTGTGATTCCCAGCAGCAACTGAGATTTAGTGTGGGGCTTGCATCTGCCCTGTCTCATCCTCTGCCATAGCAATTCAAGCTGGTGGTAACATCTGTCTCCTGTAGAAGAGAATGCCATAGTTTATCTATGTGCTATGTGAAGAATAATTTATTTTGTCTGTCCTGAATCTTCCAACATTCAGCTTCCCTGGATATCCCCAAGTGCTAGTGCTGGAGAGAGGGAGAAAAAACTTTCCTCTAGCCACTTTCTTCATGCATAATTTTATACACCTCTGCTTTGTTCCCCATCCCCTTTAACTCACCTTTTCTGTAAACTGAAAAGCTCCAAACACTGTCAACCGTTCTCGTAAGGGAGTTGCCCCAATACTCCATTGATGAAAATGTGCATAATGGAACCCTGATGACCCTCTGATTTTTTTAAAAAGGAAAGGCTATTCTGGAATGGATGATTTTCCAGGAGAGAGAGCTAGCAGTGTTGGTTACCTGTTCTCTACCTGCACCTTCCCCACTCCTGATTCCGCCTCTTTCTTAGGCTTCAAGCACGTACAGTATTTGGAAGAAGTGAAATAGGTTAAAGATGGTTCAGGGTATAAGAATGAAGGTCTGCAAATTCGCCATTAATGATTTTCATCAGAAAACCAGAAGGTTAATGGCTCAATTAGAAGTGGAACATTTCTCCCTGGAATAATTAGGAGAATAAAGAGTGCTCCCAAGTATATTTATGCACAATTTTCCTGATGGTATGAGCTGTTTGACAATGGAAGAGACTGCTTTAAAAGATAGTGGCTTCTCCTTCATTTGATGTGTTTAACCAGAGGCTGAACAGCCAGCAGAGTGCCTGCCTCTGTGGGGGGGTTGGACTAGATGACGTTTTAGATTTTTTTCTGGTGGGTTTTGACTTATGGACATTCAAGGGCCAAGCGCTTTCTCCATCCTTCTGTCTTCCTCTTTGCAGGATTGATCGTGATCTTGGGGGTTGATGGTGTTAGTGAGAGATAACTGTAGGTGTGTCAATTATTACTGTGGTTGTTATAATTTATCACCCACCCTTCACCCTAAGGTCCTAGGGTGGGTGACAACAACATAAAAGCCAGTGTTAGAAATGGCTTAGAACAACTTACAGTCGCCAGAAGGAAGGTGATTAAAATAGAACTAACAGGGTCTTAAATATGTACACCCCAAGTGCCAAAAGCCAAGGTGAAGCAATGCGTCTTTAGCATTCACCAAAAACTGTATAATAAAGATGCCAGACACACTTCTGCACTGTGTAGCACACAAATGAATACAGAATCTAATCAGAGGAGTACAAGGTCCAATCGGTGTGGGCGCGACCCACTCCTGACTTGCATCCGTTGTGATGAATAGGAATAACAAGATCGGTGGTGTAACTGAAGCTGTAAAGCGAACATAGAAAGCTGCTTTATTCAGAGTCAGACCATTGATCCATCTAATGCAGTTTTATCTGCACTGACTGGCAGTGGCTCTCCAGGGTTTCAGCCGGGGATCTATCCCAGCTCTGCCTGGAGATGCCAGGGATTGAATCAGGGACCTTCTGCAGGCAAAGCAGATGCTCTACCCCTGCTTCTCCTGTCATTGGAAGTTATCATATACCAAGACAGACTATTGTTCCATCTAGCTCAGTTCTGTCTGCACTGACTGGCAGCGGCTCCCCAGAGTCTCTCTCAGCCATAAATGGAGATGCTGGGAATTGAACCCGGGGCCTTCTGCATGCAAGGCAGGTGCTCTTCCCAAATTGCTTTCTGCCACACGCTGGAGATTCGTCGGGTCTTGGGAGGCCAAATGCCAGTTTCAAGATCTTGCTTCTGAATTCCACTCCAGCAGCTTCCTACCGGAGCAGCTTTTGTCTGCAGGTTGCAGACCAGCAGAGGGAGTTTGTTACCAGGCTGTTCATTTCAGAAGCACTCTGGGAAGACTTCAAGCTTCTTCTTTGATGCTGGCCCAGAGCATTGTAGGCGCAGTTTGAGGTGGCTTTTTTGATATGCAGGGGCCTGTATGCAGCAGCACATTGAAGGTCAGAGCCGCCTGCTGCGTGGAGGTGCTGTTGCTGCTTACACCACTTCTTGTGGGAAGGAACAGCCAGCAGGGGAGCTTCGTTCCCAAGCAGGACTAGGTAGCGGCGGCGGCGGCAGCATTAGCGATAAGGTGACATGATGGAAGTTCACAAAATGATCCAGGGCATGGAGAGAATGGATAGAGAACAGTGTTTCTCCCTCTCACGTAACACTATAATTTGCAGACATCCAGTGAACCTGAATGTTGGAAGATTCAGATAAAAGAAAAGACTTGTTCACGCAGCGCAGAGTTGAAACAATGGAACTTGCTCCCACAGGTGGCAGTGACAGCCACCGACTTGGATGGCTTTAAAAGAGGATTGGATGAGTTTTTGGAAGAAAAGGCTATCAGTGGCTGCTAGCTGTGATGACTATGCTCTGCCTCCGCGGTCGGAGGCAGTAATGCTTCTGAATACCAGTTGCTGGATCCAGCAGGCTCTTATGTTCTTTGGAAGGTTGTTTAGTCAAGATGACAGTGACCCTGACCGTACGATATTATGCAGGCCTATTAGGAAGTAAGCCCCCTTTGAATTTAGTGGTACCAAATCCCCACGTATGTCCAGGAACGCAGCTTGAATCATAGAAGTATCTTCCCTTGTCCGTGGGATAATTTAGACTTCCTTACTAACATAAAAAGTACACTACTTTTCTCACCAAAACAAGAGCCCAAAACATAACATGATAAATACAAGACAGGATATAAGCAGCCTTGTAAAGTACGCCACCTAATACCACAATTTTAAGAAATCTCTGTTTAGAGGCTGTGCTTTCCCAAGCAAAGCACTCTACCCAAAAGCTCGCTTTGAAAATGGAATCACGTCTCAACCCCTTCTGTGGCGGTCCTGGTGAATAGCAGGCTTAAAACTCAAGGAAATGACACAGTTGTTATAATTATATCCATTATGGCTACTTTATATGGAAAGATGAAAGAGAATGCCATTATTTTCCTGCAGTACAGTGGTGCCCCGCAAGACGAACGCCTCGCAAGACGGAAAACCCGCTAGACGAAAGGGTTTTCCGTTTTGGAGGCGCTTCGCAAAACGAATTTCCCTATGGGCTTCCTTCGCAAGACGAAAGCCCATAGGGAAATCTCCGGGACAGCGGGGAAGCGCAGCGCGTCTTCCCCACTGTCCTCGGACCTCCTCCGAAGGCTGGCGGTGGGGCGGAGAGACCTCCTCCCGCCGCCAGGCTTCGGAAGGATGCTCCGAAGGCTGGCGGCGGGAGGAGGGCTCTCCGCCCCACCGCCAGCCTTCAGAAGGCTGCTCTGAAGCCTGGCGGCGGGAGGAGGTCTCTCCGCCCCACCGCCAGCCTTCGGAAGGCTGCTCCGAAGCCTGGCGGTGGGGCGGAGAGACCTCCTCCCGCCGCCAGGCTTCGGAAGGCTCCTCCGAAGGCTGGCGGTGGGGCGGAGAGAGCTTCTCCCTGCGCCAGCCTTCGGATGGCTGTCCTGAAGACTTGCGGTTGGAGGAGGGTTTTCCTTCCCACCGCCAACATTCAGAATGCTGTTCTGAATGTTGGCGGTGGGGAGGAAAAACCCTCCTCCCACCGCAAGCCCCGGGAACAGAGGAGAAGCACTGCGCCCCTTCCCCTCTGTTCCCGTACCTGTCCTGAAGGCTTGCGGTGGGGAGAAAAGCCCTTCTCCGCACCGCCAGCCTGGCAAGCGGTTTCCATAGGAACGCATTAATTGATTTTCAATGCATTCCTATGGGAAACCGTGCTTCGCAAGACGAAAAACTCGCAAGAAGAAAAAACTTGCGGAACGAATTAATTTCGTCTTGCGAGGCACCACTGTATAAATAAAGCAGGGATGGGGGCCGAATGTGGCCCTTCAGTTCTCTTTCTGGCCCTGGGAATTCTGCCTAGGCTATACCCCTCTGAGGCTACCCCTCCTAGACCCTGCTACACAGCTTCCTTGAGTGTGTTTTTTCCTAGCTGGGATGACCTTGAGCTCTGATTGTGCCTCTTGTTTGTGTGGATGGAGGAGTGTGCAAGTGTGTGTAGAAACTCGGCTGTTGCACAAAGCTGGAATTTACATTTGTTGCTCCACCCACTTTGCCTCTGGCCCCACCCACCAGTGACACGTGGTCCTTGGAAGGGTTGCCCCAAAGGGAATAATCCCTTGACCCGAAAGGAAAGGAACAGAAGGCTGAATAAATCTGGAAGGCACAATCATTTGAGCTGTCAGAGTTCTGCCTCCTGTTTATTGCCTTTTAAAAGCAAATAATTTCAGGCTTTCCCCAGGACAGAGGTTCCCCCCCCCTCAAAGATCCACATCCATTTAGCTGTCCTTCTAAGTCTCTTCCAGCTCAGTGGTATCATGTTTGCCATGAAGTGACAAGTTCTGTACGCGGGTGAGGGTGCTCAGTTCGGATTTGTGTAATGGTGTTTTGAAGAATTTCTTCTCTTCCTGTGATTTTTCCGTTCCGAATTCTTACCCTGTGGAAGTGCCAACGCTGGTCCCAGCTGATTTCCTGACCTTAACACTCTTGACAGAGAGTGCTTTTGCAAGCCTTGAGTTAAAAGCGAGCTGGAAAGCTCTACAAGAAACCGTAATAGGGGACAGTTTTGAGCTGGCAAATACATCAGAGATTACCTTACAGTTTATTACTACTTTGGAGGCTGAAATGCAGAAATTGGTGAGCTTTCTTAGCTACCTAATTCCAGCGTTTAGGTCTGAAATTGGTTAGCTTTCTTAACAAACAATAGATCACTGTTCATCAGAAATGTATTTATACTCGTTCTACGAGGAAGGCTTGTAGCTCAGTGGTAGAGCATCTGCCTTGCATCCAGAAGGTCCCAGGTTCAATCCCAGGTGGGGCTGGGAAAGACTCCCTGCCTGAAATCCTGCATAGTCGCTGCCAGTCAGGGTCAACAATACTGAGCTAGATGGACCAATGGCTTGACTCACAATATGGCACCATCCTGTGTTCCTCAGCATCCTGAGATTGTTATTTGATGAACTGGAAGAATAAAGATATGAAATCAATGGATTGACAATATGATATCACTTGCAACTTATGAATGGATTGCTTACAGGCACAAACGTTGTTTGAATAAGCATGATAACATTCGGAATTTGTTTATACGGAATGTAGTAGGCTATTAACATTTGCATAAGTATTAGGATAATAACACTATATCAGTTTATATAAGAATGTATAGGAATATATTTTCTTCTTCTTCTTCTTTGGCGATCACTCGTAGCCGAGTAAGATTGTCATCCATAAACATGGTTTTAAAAGTGAGTCCGTAAGTGACTTTGGAGGCCAATTCTGGATCTACATGTCCTTCCACAGTGGGGACATAGGTTTCCAGACAGGAGTTGATCATGGTGATGGTTTGCCATGCGTGCCTTCCTCTTAGCGCGTTTATCCCTTTTGTCCTGAGTTCGAGCGACTTCAAAACCCATGACACCTTTAGTAAAGGCAAGAGTATATTATATTGCATTTGTGTGTGTGAATTTCTTATATACATCTTAGTCCCCCCCTCACTTTTCTTTCTTTTTTCTATCACTTAAAAAAACCCAAGCAACCAGCATCCTGTGTTCCTAACCTACACATTCCCTGTGGTTCTGGGACACTTTGGAGAAGGGCTGTAGCTCAGGTGTAGAGCACCTGCTTTGCATGCAGAAGGTCCCTGGCGACTCCAGGTAGAGTTAGGAATGCCTCCTGCCTGAAGCCCTGCAGAGTCACTGTCAATTTTTGTAGAGAACGCTGCACTAGGTAGACCCCATGACCTGACTCAGTATAAGGGAGCTTCCTGTGTTCCTATGGATGATTTAGCACAGCAGTTAACCAAAGGCATTGGTCTTTGGGTGGTTTCCAGGTTTCAAGCGACTTCCATTGAAATCAGCCCGGAAGAGGAATAAAAGGGTGTGTTTGTGTGAGAGCGAGTTTATTCGCTTCCCGATATCTTGTTTGCTGAACGCTGTTTGCAGGAGGTGACGTCGTGTCAAACAAGTGCACTGACTTCACAGTGCATTTGTATTGTCGCTTTTCTGTGTATTTGTATTGTTGCTTTTCAATTGTATTGTCACAGGATTCGGTTCTTCTGGGGAAGCAGGCTAGTTGCGCAAGAGCTCCACAAATCCATTTGAATTTGCCCAACGTGAATTGGCTGGTGGGGATTAAATCCTACCTGCACAATAGTAACAGTCTCCATGTGCCTTGAAAGTGTTCTGTGTTTAGGACCAGGAGAGAGAGAGCTGACTAAATGAGGGATTGCAAAAGGCCTTTCCAGTGCAAACCCCAAAAGTTCACAGTGATCATCTTCTCATCTCTAGGCTTATATTGTAGAAGTTAGTAAGGACAGGTAACTTCTGTATTAAGGTTAAAAAAAGGTAAAAGACCCCTGGATGGTTAAGCCCAGTCAAAGGCAACTATGGGGTTGTGGTGCTCATCTCGTTTTCAGGCCAATGGTGTTTGTCCACAGACAGGTTTCCGGGTCATGTGGCCAGCATGACTAAACCGCTTTTGGCACAACGGAACACCATGATAGAAACCAGAGCGCACAGAAACACTGTTTACCTTCCCGCCGCAGCAGTACCTATTTATCTACTTGCACTGGCATGCTTTTGAACTGCTAGGCTGGCAGGAGCTGGGACAGAGGAACGGGAGCTCACCCCGTCGCGGGGATTCAAACTGCTGACCTTCTGATTGGCAAGCCCAAGAGGCTCAGTTGTTTAGAGCACAGTGCCACCCGCGTCCCCTACTTCTGTATTGTCTGTTCAACAATGGTCGAAGGATTTGGGGGCATGGCAGGGAGAGCATAAGTGATTCCTTAACTGTGATTCCTGCATTGCAGGGGGTTATTATTATTATAATTATAATTATTGTTATTTATTAAATTTCTATACCGCCCTTCATCGGAAGATCTCAGGGCGGTTTGCAGCATAAAAATATGGAATGAAGCGTAATAAAAGTACATAATAAAAACAAAACCAAACCAAACCAATAACCCCCGTCACACAGACTAAATGACCCTCTCTGTCCCTTCCAACTCTACAATTCTATAAGTCTGCTGCGACACAGACAGACCGTCTTCATAATACAGTGGTACCTCGGGTTACAGATGCTTCAGGTTACAGACTCCACTAACCCAGAAATAGTACCTCTGGTTAAGAACTTTGCTTCAGGATGAGAACAGAAATTGTGCGGCGGCAGCATGGCAGCAGCGGCGGCGGGAGGCCCCAGTAGCTAAAGTGGTACGTCAGCTTAAGAACAGTTCCAGGTTAAGAACGGACCTCCAGAACAAATTAAGTTCTTAACCCAAGGTACTACTGTAAAGCTGGTGCCACTAAGGGCTGTATGCTTGGGGAGAACATGCGGTAGGTAACCCCTCTGGCCTGTGGGCCCAGCAGATGTCCTGATTTGACCCGTGAGGGTCAAGGTGTTCCCTGGGATTGGTGTCAAAGAAAATCAGCCTTGCCTCCCAAGGCTGTGAGGTATTTGGAGCAGGGTCCCGAATGATGCTCAGAGCATGTGGGAAAAGGTCTCAAGCCATTTGTGGCTTTAAAGGTGGAGAAGAGCACCTTGGATTGAGCCTTGAAACTAGTTGGCAGCTCACGCAAATCACGTAGAGCCAGCAGCGCGATAAAATCAGATCACCCGGGCTCCCATCAGCATTCTGGCTGCATCATGGCTGGCAACGCATGGAAGTTTCCCAGAATTTTCCAAGGGCAGCCCCACACGGAGGTTAACGTGAAATTGAGAGTCCTCAGTTGTACAAGTGAATCTAGGAGCATATCTCATTTTAGACCTATGTCGGCAATGACGGCGCCTCCAGCTGCAATTGAGTAGTGCGTTTGTGTGCGTATGTTTGCACAACAGATTGGGGGCGGGGAGGCAGGTGTGTTTGTGTGTGTGCTGGGCTTACAATCTGTTTCCAATGCATAATCAGGGGTCAGCAATTTTTTTCAGCAGGGGGTCGGTCCACTGTCCCTCAGACCTTGGGGGGGGGCAGACTATATTTTGAAGAGAGAGAAAATGAACAAATTCCTATGCCCCACAAATAACCCAGAGATGCATTTAAAATAAAAGGACACATTCTACTCATGTAAAAACACGCTGATTCCCGGACCGTCTGCAGGCTGGATTTAGAATGCCATTGGGCCGGATCCGGCCCCCAGGCCTTAGTTTGTCTACCCATGGCATAGATTGTCTTCTTTTTTTAAGGGGTGGGAGGGTTTTACTCTGTTCAGGGCAAACTTGGAAGGGTCATTTGCCAGTAGTAGAGTTACATTTATATTTCACATACCCCCTCTTTTGAAGAAGCTGCATTGATTGCCCGTAACTTCACGATACAATTAACTGCAAATACTGAAGAGGCAACTTTTTATCCTGGCCTTTGACGTTTGATATATACAGTGGTACCTCGGGTTACATACGCTTCAGGTTACAGACACTTCAGGTTACAGACTCCGCTAACCCAGAAATAGTACCTCGGGTTAAGAACTTTACCTCAAGATGAGAACAGAAATTGTGCGGCAGCAGCGGAGGCCCCATTAGCTAAAGTGGTGCTTCAGGTTAAGAACAGTTTCAGGTTAAGAACGGACCTCTGGAATGAATTAAGTACTTAGCCCGAGGTACCACTGTATATTTCTAGGGCCCCCTCTATTTCTGTCACTTGTTTTAAACTGTTTCGTATTTTAAATTTTTTTAACCCACCCTGGGACCTTGGATGAGGAGAGGTCAATACATTAAAATAATAACAATGATCTTAAAAAACAGGAGGAGGAGTCTAGTTGCAGTGTGGATCAGTCCCAAGGGCAGCCCCTGGTCGAGCACATTGCAGTAATCTATGCTTGAGGCCACCAATGCTTTTTTCCTATAACAGCCTCTCCTTTCATTCCCATGAAACATCTTAACAGTGAAGCTCCATTGAAATCTGATTTACCAACCTTTTGCGGGGGTTTGCGTCACTTTGATTTCTGGATTTTATTTTTGTTGGGCGGCCTTAATTTGAAGCTAACTGCTTTTAAAAACCGTATCTGTTTTAAATGTTTGCTTTCTGTCTATTGTAAGCCACATTGCGGGCCTTCACGATGAAAAACTAGCCTTAAGAAAAAAGGAGAGGAAAAGGTAATTATCAGTTGAACAGACCCCAGTTTCTGGTATGGATCAGAGCCAGGGATTAGACTTTCCCCTCTTTTACAGTCACAATAAATTTCTTCCGGCTGAATTAAAAAAGGAATAAGTAGGCTATAGATATCAACAGATCCCGTCTGTTTGTTTATTGAAAAGTCAGCAGCTGTCAGGATGTTTTAACCCAGTTCAATCATCATTGGAAAAACAGCTGGCGATCTGGCAAGGCTCTCATGTTGCCCGTTTAAGTTGTGATGTTGGATAAATACCCAGGGTTAAAAATAGCTGTCTTCTCTCCTCCTGGACACTTTCCTTATTTTGACCTCCCTTTCCATGCTGCTGCTAGCAGGATCTGGTCCTCTACTGTGCTGCCCTTAATCTGTCTGTCTGCGCCTTGCTTCTGCTCCGACAGAGAGGGCCAGTCAAGTGCGCTTCTGTAGTTGTACCTTGCCATGTCTGCTGTCTCCTTAGAGGTTGCACAGAAATAGCTTTTAATTAAAAAGTCGTTATCAAGTTGTCGTGCAGCATAAGTAAATAAAAATAGCTTTTTTACGGCGTCTGCTTGCAGCATAGTTAAGTGGCTCTTTAAGGGGTTGTGGGTTTTTTGTGACATCTGTTTGTTGAAGAGGGAAATGAGAGGAGCTCTCCTGATTTTCAGGCTCTCAGTGTCTCTGAAATATTACGGGTTTTCTTCTGTGGCTGCTGACCTAGCTCCTGCTGCTGATGTGCGATACCATTATTGGGGACTTGGCATACCCCATTATTTATCTGTTGCTTCGGATGCCAATCTCCTGGAAGATGTCTTGTAAAATGCTCCGGTATCTTTTCTAAACCCTTTTCATTGCCAATTGAGTAATTCTAGAGATACCACGGTCAGCCACAGCTGGGCACAGGATGATGACAATGTAAGAGCATCAGAAGACTTGCTGGATCAGGCCAGTGGCCCATCTAGTACAGCACCCTGTTCTCATAGTGGCTGACCAGGTGTCTGTGTGAAACCCGTAAGCAGGATCTGAGCACATGGGTGCTCCCCACCTCCTATAGTTTCCAGCAACTGGGACTCAGAAGTATTTCTCCTTCTGTGGAGGCAAAGTGTAGCCCTTGCGGCTAGTAACCATTGGTAGCCTCCTCCTCCATGAATTTGTCCCGTCCTCTTTTGAAGCCATTCAAGTGGGTGGCCATCACTGCTTCCTGTGGGAGGGAGTTCCACCGTTTCCCTGTGTGCTGCGTGAAGAAGGGCTGTCTTTATCTGTCCCGAATCTTCCAAAATTCAGCTTCATTGGATGCCCATGAGTTCTAGTGTTATGAGAGAGACGCAGGTGGTGTTGTGGTCTAAACCACAGAGCCTAGGGCTTGCCAATCAGAAGGTTGGCGGTTCGAATGCCCGCAACAGAGTGAGCTCCCGTTGTTCGGTCCCTGCTCCTGCTAGGTTGTAGCAGTTCAAAAGCACGCCAGTGCAAGTAGATAAATAGGTATCGCTGTAGCGGGAAGGTAAACGGTGTTTCCATGTGCTCTGGTTTCCGTCATGGTGTCCTGTTGCTCCAGAAGCAGTTTAGTCATGCTGGCCACATGACCCGGAAGACTGTCTGTGGACAAACGCCGGCTCCCTTTGCCTGAAAGCAAGATGAGCGCCGCAACCCCATAGTCGCCTTCGACAGGACTTCACCATCCAGGGGTCTTTTACCTTTATCTTTTACGAGAGAGAGAACTTTCCTATCCCACTTTCTCTGTGCTGTGCTTATTTTATAAACATCTAAACCAATGGTGATAAATGAAGTAAATAGAGTTGCCCCCTCTTTTTTCAGAAGAAATTTGAGATGTGTTTTGCTCCCTCTAAAGGCCTGGCTGGTTACCATATTTGAAGGGAGGTTGGTTTTTTTCCATGTGATAAAGATTGGACAGAGGTTCTTGCAGGAGATGGGAGGATTACCTGTCTCTGAACCTTTACCTTGGCTGGCTTGCTTTAGTTACTGGGAGTGTTCGTTCTGCCAGCACCTTTCTGCCATGTGCCTGCTTTCAAAATACTGTTTGCGGCTGGATGGTTGTCTCCTTGGCCCTTTCCAGTTCTGTGAATCACGGATTCTGACAACTCTGAAGTCGAAACAATGGAATTTTTGGCACTGAAACTGAATGCGCGACCATGCATTGTATTTCTCTTACCTCTTACAATTTGTTTATTTAAGAACTTGTCAAATGTACACAAACCTTTTAGAAGACGATTGCTAATTAAATAGGAAGAAGCTATACCAACTCTAAGCAGAACCAAAGACAAGAAACTTGGAGGGCAAGATATCTGCAAATCTCAATACAAAAAATTCAAGGCTTGCATTTAGTAATAAATCATATTTTTAATGCAATCTATGAAATGTTGCCGCCATATAAAAAATTATCCCCTTTCTGTTCTGTTTCCATAAGTCTTCAATCCAATCATAGAAGGAAGCCACATTTTTATTTTCCCAATCCATCCCTATCAGTCTTTTAGCTGTGATAAGAGCACGGAGAGTCCACTCATATTGTCCTTTTGTAAGGTTCCATGTGCTGGACATTTTGCTCTGTAAATGTAAGGTTGTTCCGTACAGTTCTGATGATAGTTTCAGTTACCTTCTGCAAAAAACCTTTCAATATAGGACAATGAAAAAAAAATGTTTTAGAGAAGCATTATCCCTATTGCATCTCTAAGATACCTTAGATAGCCCTTTTTTAAACAAACGTAATGGGGTCCATTATAGTCTACATATTATTTTGTTGTTGCATGAGCCTCAATTTAAGGTTCTGAGACATCCTTGTGATAGTAGTTAAAATATTCTTGCTCTAACAGGTAAGAAACACAGTGCAATAGACAGTGCTTTTCTTTTTGTGCATTTTACAAAGATTACATTATTTATCTCCGTGGGTGCCTCTGTCCCTCTGCTGTCTTTGCTGAGATCTGGAGAGGGGGGGTCTCAGCTCTGTGGCTCTCCTGTTTGCAATGGTGGTTTGATGAAGGGTGCATTTGCGGAGTCTAGAGTTGGATGATTCAGAACGGGCAAAAGGGAGAACTTATTCACACAGCAGAGTGAAACTATGGAATTTGCTCCCACAAGAGACAGTGATGGTCACCGACTTGGATGGCTTTCAAAGAGGATTAGACAAATACACGGAGGAGGACAGGGGGAACTCACAGGAACTCAGTTTGGCATCTTTCAGGTGGGCATCCTTGCCATTCTAACAGCGGCGTAGCGTGGGTTGTCAGCACCCGGGGCAAGGCAAGTAATTTGCGCCCCCTAACCCCTAACCTGCCGCCACTGCCAGCTTCTTCTTGCTGCTGCCTGGTCTGGTCTGGTCTGGTCTGGTCTGGTTCTCTCCCGCGCTCAGCGCTGCGCTGGGCGGCCGCTGCACTGTCCCTCCCCCAGATAGTCCCTCGCTCTCTCTCCGCACCGCACGCCTGGCACCCACCCCCTCCACAGTGGGCAGCGACCCAGCGGCTTGGATCGGATTCGCACAGCCAGCACTGCAGTGAGAGAGAGTGAGTGAGCCAGGTAGGGGCAGAGAGCTGCGAGTGCGAGCGCCCCCCCAGATGTTGCGCCCGGTGCGGCCGGCCCCCCCTGCACCCCCCATGCTACGCCACTGCATTCTAAGAGAATGAGGGAGGTGTTCATGATGAGTTCTGACACCTCTTTTCCTAGAAAAGTAGCAAGGGGGGAAGGATAAGGTTCTCAGTGACCACCAGCCATGATGTCTGTGTTCTTCCTACACCTTCGGAGACAATACAGTTGTACCTTGGAAGTTGAACGGAATCCGTTCCGGAAGTCCTTTCGACTTCCAAAATGTTCAGAAACCAAAGTGCGGCTTCCGATTGGCTGCAGGAACTTCCTGCAGCCAATCGGAAGCTGCAGAAACCCCATTGGACATTCGGGTTCCAAAGAACGTTTGCAAACTGGAACACTCATTTCTGGGTTTGCGGCGTTTGGAAGCCAACACGTCTGAGTACCAAGGTGTTTGGGATCCAAGGTACGACTGTAGTACAGTGGTACCTCGTGTTAAGAACTTAATTTGTTCTGGGGGTCCGTTCTTAAGCTGAAACTGTTCTTAACCTGAGGTACCACTTTAGATAATGGGGCCTCCTGCTGCTGTGCCGCCGGAGCACGATTTCTGTTCTCATCCTGAAGCAAAGTTCTTAACCCGAGGTACTGTTTCTGGGTTAGCTGAGTCTGTAACCTGAAGCATCTGTAACCCAAGGTACCACTGTACACCTCTATATACCAGTTGCTGGCATTGCAAGTGGGGAGAGAGTGCTTTTACGTTCAGGTCCTGCTCGCAGGCTTGCACTAGGCATCTTGTTGGCCACTGCAGAACAGGATTCAGTCCCAGAAGGGCCTTTGGCCAAATCCAATAGGGCTCTTCTGAAGTTTTCCCATGACCCCTAGCCACATCCATAATTTGGAGCCACATCCATGCGGGATCCCACTCTGCAGCCTTGGCTCATTATGCCGTCCTGACTTCATCTCTATCCACAAGTGGGCTCCTCTCTCCTAACTTTTGCCATAACTTCATAGCGGGCCGTAATTGCCTGAGGAGCGGCGGTGCAGCGCTTGTAGCAAGGACACTGTCCCCATATTAAATTGCATTATCGGAGTGACGCTTTGGCCGCCTGCCAGGTGCAAATGACTCCTGTTGCAGGTTAATAAATAATGTACACCCTGTTAATAGATTTCCGCTCCCCCTTCCCCAAACCCTTGACTTCTTGGCTGGGGAACAAGAAGAGGCCCCCCTTCTCCCATCGTCTACTGGTTGCTGAGTTTTAAGTGCTTACTCCTGTTTACTTTTAGAAAAACGACAACCAGGAGATGCTGATGAATTGCAGACGCTCTGCACTTAGTTGAGATCATAAATCCCAGCCCTGCAAAATAACCGGCTTGCGGCACTTAGCCCTCTTTATAACCGGAGTTTATCCACGTATTCCGGCAAGACTTGCAAATATATCTAACAAACCATGTTAAGATAAAGCTAATGGAATATGACAGGACCACCTAGGAGAGAGCATTCATTCTCAAGCTGCTGGCTCAATTTGGGGTGTCTAGAGGCGGAGGGAGAGAGAGTGTGGGGGCCTCCCCCCCCCGCCAAGCCCCATTACCCCCAGACGGGAGCCGGGCCATTGCAGCCCTTGCTTTTTATAAATTATGGCTCTGCCTCTAATGCGGTTTTTATTTGGGGGATATAGCTTTATTATATCATTCTGGCCACCACTCCGGATGATGGCGGGGGAAGAGCTGTGATGAGGAGCCTTGCTTTTCTTTCGGTTGGTGGTGACCTTCGTCAGATGCATGTGCTAAATCTCACAACCGTGGTGAGCAAGACTAATGGAGTGGATTGTTAGGAATTCAGGAAGCTGCTTTATACAGTGGTACCTCGGGTTAAGTACTTAATTCGTTCCGGAGGTCCGTTCTTAACCTGAAACTGTTCTTAACCTGAAGCACCACTTTAGCTAATGGGGCCTCCTGCTGCTGCCATGCTGCTGGAGCATGATTTCTGTTCTCATCCTGAAGCAAAGTTCTTAACCCGAGGTATTATTTCTGGGTTAGCAGAGACTGTAACCTGAAGCATATGTAACCTGAAGTATATGTAACCCGAGGTACCACTGTACTGAGTCAGACCGTTGGTCCATCTGGATCAGGCTTGTCTACACTGACTGGCAGCAGCTCCCCGGGCAGAGGTCTTTCCCAGCCTTACCTGGAGATGCCGTCGGGAATTGAACCTGGAACGTTCTGCATGCAAAGCCACCGGTGTTAGAAACTCAGATATATAAGCTAGGCTTTAAACCAGGCTTAGAGTTGCCAAAACAGAATGGCTCATTGCCATTTTGGGGCAACACAGCTTGGAATTTTTATTTTTCAATTTGACTTTTCGGTTCCTGAAATTCATTCTGATTGGGCAGATAAAATATAACAGAATTCTACAGGATGTATTGGTGGTGTGTGAAAACAGTCAAGATCCAAAGATCCCCAAGTAAGCACCTCCAGATGGTATAGGCGTCAGGCGCCATCCTGGCGCCTGGGCATCTTCACTTGATCACAAGTGGTCGATAGCCAGCTGCAAAACGCACCTGGCACCTGCCAAATTTTGAACAATCACTACCACCCTTCCCATAAAATAAAGATTCTAGTCTTTATGGGTTTTAACTGAGTTATATAGGAAGCTACTTTATACTGAGTTAGATCATTGGTCCATGTAGCTCCATATTGTCTACACTAACTGGTAGTGGCTCCCCAGGATTTCAGGCAGGGGTATCTACTGGAGATAACAGGGGTTGAACCTGGAACCTTTTGCGCCCAAAACAAGTGCTCTGCCATTGAACTGCGGCTCTTCCTTGTTTCCAAATGTCGATCAGAGGGTGCCAAGTCTGCTTTGACTTAGTGAGCACAAGGAACAGGAATGGGTTGAAACAAAACCCCACACAGGGCTTAAGGGCGGGAGATATGATTGATGGTAAAAAGGGCTGTATTTTGATTGCTGCGAATGTCCAGCTAGAGTGTTCGCTGTGGTTTTCCAGGTACTGACATGATCACTGCCTATACTGTGAGCTCAAATGGTGCCCCAAAAAGATTTCGGTCACGTCTACACCGTTGCTTTAACGCACATGGTTTCTCTCAAAGAATTCTAGGCTGTAGAATTCCTAGAGCTACAATTCCCAGCCGCCCTTAGCAAACTACAGTGCCCAGAATTCTTTGGGGGAAATGATGCGCTTTGAGTGTGCTTTAAAGGTACAATGCGTACACAGCTTGAATGTAGATGTAAAAGTGATCAGAATAAACACCTGAGGCTGCTCAAACGCCACACAACACACAGTTTCTTCCAAATAATCCTAATAAACTGTAGTTTACCATTGCAGAGCTACAATTCCCAGCACCCTTAGCAGACGACAGTTCCCAAGATACTTTGGGGAAAAGCCACACACTTCAAATGTACAGTTCAGCTTCTCCGAATTGGTTTTTAGCATCCAAGTGAAGGAATCCTACCATATGGAATGAGCAAAGGAGTGCCAGTAAAGTTTGATCTTAGTTAAGCTAATTGCGGAAAGACGCCGAATGCAGATTGGTTGTTGAGCCAGTTGCTATGCGCAGGTCCATCTCAGAGTCTATGGCTCTCCCAGCAGCTGTTAAATTGGTGTTACGGCACTTGTGAGTCAAGGCATAAAAACCTAATAGCACCAGCAGCCATCAAAGTGCCTGTTTATGTGTGCGGGGCCAAACTGCCGCTGCGGGGCAGAGTAGGGTGGAAGGCTCATTGCTATAAAATGTCGGCGATCAATATCTAACAAATAGAAATCATCCAAATCTCTCTCTCTCTCTCTCTCTCTCTCTCTGTGTGTGTGTGTGTGTGTGTCCCCACTACCACATCCCTGTCCTATGCACTAAACGCGATGCCTGAAAATGGCCCAAGAACTTCCCCGTTAGCTTTGTGCGGGCTTACATAACACCCCACATCATTTGCAGTCTGCAGACAGGCTGCCGGTTCCGGGAGGGAGGGCTTCCGCATCGTTTGTAGTCTAAAGCGCGGCTGGAGTTTGAAAACACCAATTCCACAGGGTGCAGACCCTGCATCTGTGGATGAAAGCCTCTTTTCCTTGGCAAGGCTTCTGCAGGAGCCCTGCATTTGCAAGCCCCTCCTTTCGCCGCCACTTTCCACTCCAGTGAATGGACGGGTCGCTTCGCCACGTGGCGTCATGCACTCCAGGGCTCTCATTTCACCGTTCTGTCTTGGCAACATCCATTTGTAAATCCAGTTATTCTGTTTGCTTGTCTTTCCGTTGCATTTCTCCTCTTCAACTGCATTTCTCTCCTGATGCTCATTTGTGGCTGCTCCACTGTCAGAGGCAGCAATGATTCTGTTCGTTGTTGTTGGAGACCACAGAAGGTGCTCTTGTGCTCGGGTCCTACTTACCTTTTTCTCCCACAGGCATCTGGCTGGCCTCTGTGAGAACAGGATGCTAGGCAGGGTGAGCCATTGGCCTCATCCACCAGGGCTGTTATGATACTCTCATATTTTTGAGCTCAAGGCTATTGGTGACCCCAAATGCCAGCAAACCCAGGGGCAAAGGAAGGCTAACCAGCCCCCAGTGTGGGGTGCCGGGGGTGCGGCAAACCGCCTGGTGGCACATGCGTTGCTGCGTACTGCGAATGCACGTGCACAGCATGTAGCGGTGCTGCACATGTGCTGCGCAGCTGTTTGCTGATGGCGTCGCTTAAGCGCCGTACGGACGGCGGTGGGATGCCACCGCTGCAGCAGCCACGAGCGGCGGATCCTTCGCACGTGGCTGTGGCGGCACGATGGTGGGGGGGGGGCGAGCCCCCTGCAGGGTGCCTTGTCACCCCCTCAGAGATGGCACCTGGAACGGACCGCCCCCCCGCCTCCCTTCCTCCGCCACTGAGCAAACCAACATGTTCACAAGCCATTATTCATTCTCCCCTCCCTTGGCGTCGTAGGCAGTGCTGACCCACACGGTGGCTGCTTCACAGGGCTGGTATTCCCATCCCTTGGTCTTAATTTGTCCAGTTTTATTTCTCTTGTAATCACTAAGTGAAGCTAAACACTTTGAAAGGGCCGAGCTCGACTCATCCTGTGCTTGCAGCTGGCATTGTTCATTGTTGGTAATAAACAACCTCTCCACCCCGAACGTATGAAATGGAATATTTTCCACCAGAAAATAAGGCACTGGGGGTGGGGGTGGGATTCACATCAGTGGTACCAGAAAGAATTTTGGCGCCGGGGGTTGGGGGGTGCTAGGCAAAAGGAATTGAGATTAAAACCTCTGTTTGATGCAGTGGGGAGCAGCAGCCACAAGTGGGCAGTGTGCAATAACAGCTGGAGAAGGGAGAGCAGCTGGAGCAGAGCTGTTGTGCCATGTGTGAGGATTAATTTTGAATGCTATGCCGGTGATCCTAAGACTTGAGAGATACTGACAAGGTGGGAGGGAGGCCCCCCTGCCTTAATGCTTCAGAAGAGCAGCCATATGCCTCTCCCTGCAATTTTATCGATTCCCAGAGGTAGAAAAGCACCAGGATCTCGCTTGCTTTATTTCCTACTGGTGTACCATCTTTTTTTAAACAAGCCAAAGCTTTCTTTTTGTACTGTTGATATGCAGCCATTTGAAAGACCACATCTTCTTTGACTGCTCCAATTTCCCTTACTCCAGGTGAATTTCTCTGCTCCCTACTAACCCAAAGTGAACGTGTGGGTTTGCTTTATTGGACTACCTCCCCTTGTTAACCTGGCAGCTGGGGCTGCTGCTGTCGAGACTTTTCTTTCAGGGACCCTGCAGCCTTTTCCTTGAAAGGCCTTTTTCTGACGAGGGCCGCACTCCCTTAGCGCTGACCTGTCGGGGGGCGGGGTGGGCGAGGGCACTTCCTCATACAGAGCATGGTTAAAGTATGGAACGTGCTGCCGCAGGAGGCGGCGATGACTACTGGCAGACCAAGATGGCTTTAAAAGAGAATTAGACAAATTCATGACAAATTCATCAGCTCGGCCGCAACAGCTGAAGGCAGCAATGCTTCTGAATACTAGTTGCTGGAAACCACAGAAGGGGAGAGGGCTCTTGTGCTGGAATCATGCTTTTGGGCTTCCCATTGGGGCATCTGGTTGGCCACTGCGAGAGCAGGATGCTGGACATGATGGGCCACAGGCCTGATCAAGCAGGGCTCTTTTTAGGTCTCCATTGGCGGATGATGAGGCATTTGATTTCCGGCCCTTGACATCCTTCTCCCTCCTTCCTCACCCAGTAGGCTGATGAGGAAGAGATGGAAGACTCTTTCCAGATGTCTCAAGGAAGGGCTTGTGAAATTAGGCCAAGGGGTGCATGTGGTCTTGGGTCTGTAGCTCATCCCCTAACTGCTGTAAGGGTAGCCTGGGTATGGGAGGCTGAACTCAGCCCTGGCTACATGTATGTCAGTATAATACAGTTGTACCTTGGAAGTCGAACAGAATCCGTCCCAGAAGTCCGTTCGACTTCCGAAACGTTCGGAAACCAAAGCGCATCTTCTGATTGGCTGCAGGAAGCTCCTTCAGTCAATCAGAAACTGTGGAGGCCCCGTCGGACTTTCAGCTTCCAAAAGAATATTCAAAAACTGGAGCACTCAGTTTTGGTTTTCGATCGTTTGGGAGCCAGAACGTTCGATTCCCAAGGCGTTCAGGAGCCGAGGTATGACTGTAATAGGTTTTCAAGGAAGTCCTTATCTTCCCTTCATAAGAATATAAGAAGAGCCCTGCTGGGTCAAGCCAAAGGCCTGGCCCATGCAGCATCTTCCTCTCCCAAACCAGACCGCCTTTGGTCAACCAGATGTCCAGATGGGAAGCCCACAAATAGGCCTCCCTCCCCATTTGTGATTCTCAGCACAACAGCACTCCCTCCCCATTTGTGATTCTCAGCAGCTGATACTCAAAGGCATGCTACCACTGACAGCGGAGGAGGGAGACCATAACATAGAGCCAGGGTGGTGTAGTGGTTAGTGTGTTGGACTAGGACCTGGGAGACCAGGGTTCAAGTCCTTAGTCGGCCATGAAGCTCACTGGGTGATGTTGGGGCCAGTCGCTCACTCTCAGCCTAAACTAGCTCAAAGGGCTGTTGTGGGGATTAAATGAGGAGGGGTGGGTGGGTAAACCATATACGACACTTTGAGCTCCTTGGAGATGGGATATAAATGCAGTAAAATACATAGAGCCCTACTGGATCAAACGTGGTTCATCTCTTCCAGATATCCTGGACCCAATCATACATAACAAAACCAGTCCCTTCGTATGAAAGTTATCTATCTCTGCTCCTTTCTAATACTTCTCTTTTGTTACCTGCTTCCCCATAACCACAGCATTAAAAAGCCCATGCTTTAATGCCTCCTCTCCAACTGCTTAATTGAAGAATAATGCATATATGGGAAGGGAATACAATTGCCACTCTAAAGAGAGAGTGAAAGCTTAATCCTCAGGGTAACTGCCTGATCAGGTTGCTTTAGCTGTCTCCATATTTCTGTGAGCATTGCTCTGCTTACATAACCCATCTCCTTCTCCCTTGCTGCCCTGCATGCTCAAAATGTCTTCCCAAACACCTACAATGTGCCACTTCCATTCAGTGGAAGATGTGCAAAGTTAACCCGGTAGAAAGCACACAGGGATCCCAACGAGTGTACATATCCTTATGAAATGGGATGCATGATTTAGAGCCTTAAATCTAAATTTGCTGCTGCAACAGTGCACAGAGACTAACCAATTGCTACCCTGCAGAAGAGCAACTAAATTTTGAGATGTGTATGCCACTGGTTATTCTTTTTCCCCCTCCAACCGTTTTTGAGTGAAGCATTCAATTTGTCAGTGAATTCCATAGTTGTTGCGGTTCTTATTGAATTTTTTTACTAGCAAGTCCCAGAGTGGGTTACAACAATTTAAAGTACAGAATTGAAAACAGTCAGAACCAATTAGTCAGAGGGATAGGCTAGGCCCTGGAAACACACATCTCAGGGGTCAAAGGCTGGGGTAAAGGGGGGAATCTTCAGCATTTGCTGAAAGTTGTGTAGGGAAGGTTCTAGATGCACCTCTGTTGGGAGTTCCACAACTTAGGGGTTGCCACAGAGAAGGCCCTCTCCTAGGTCACTCCCTGCTCCCCCTGAACTTCTGAGGGTTGCATAAGTACATAAGAAGAGGCTTCTGGATCAGGGCAATGGCCTATCAAGTCCAGTATCCACAGTGGCCACCGAGATTCCTCTTCTGGGGAACCCTCAAGGAGGACCCGAGGCCAAGAGCCCTCTCCCCTCCGGTGGTTTCCAGCATTTCAAAAGCATTGCATCCTCCTCCAACCATGGAGACAGAGCATAGCCATCACGGCTAGAAGCCATTGATTGCCTTCTCCTCCATGGAGTTACAGCTGTCCTATGGAGCAGTGTATGAGTCACCCAAGAGATTGTCAGCTGCAACGTCCTTGGTGGCAGGAGCATTTGCCCACCAGACAGGAACCCAGTTGGAAACCCCTAAATCAGAGATGGGGAACCTGCAGCCTTCCAGATGTTGTTTGATCCCCAACTCCCATAATCTCCAACTGTTGGCCGTGTTGCCTGGGGCTGGTGGGCGTTAGTTTCCACAACTGGAAGACTCATAGGTCCCTGCTTTAAATGTTACAGAACAAGCAATCCCTGTGTTGCTTTTGTTCTTCACCCATGGAGATCTTATTTCTGCTTTTTCCAGTCTGGCGGTGGCGATGGACACGACCACACGTCATCCAAAGCAAACTTGTGTCTGGGAGCAGGAGGCTGTAACTTTTGTTATCCTTTTCTGCAGGTCAAGTGGAAAGGAAAGGACCTGTTTGACCTGGTGTGCAGGACACTGGGACTCCGCGAAACGTGGTTCTTTGGCCTGCAATACATGATCAAAGACACAATGGCGTGGCTCAAGATGGATAAGAAGGTAAGGACGGAATGTTCTTGTGGACATTTCACAGAGCTGAATGTTGGAAGGTTCAGGGCAGAGAAAAGGAAGGACTCCTTCCTGCAATGCACAGTTTAACTAAGGAACTCGCTGCTACAGGGAGAAGTGATGGCCACCAACTTGGATGGCTTCAAAAGAGGATTAGGCAGATTCATGGAGGAGAAGACGATCAATGGCTATTTGCCAGGATGGCTGTGTTCTGCCTCTACAGATGCAGAGGCAACAGTGATTCTGAATATAAGAAGGGAGAGTTCTCTTGTGCTTAGGTCCTGCTTGCGGGTTTTCCATGGGTATCTGGTTGGCCACTGTGAGAACAAGATGCTTGACTAGATGGTTGTTGGCCTGATCCAGCAGGCTCTTCTTACTTTCTCATGGATTCCATGGGGACCAGCTTCTTAGTAAACTAGCCGTAAGATTACTGCCTCCGATTCCTAGGTAGCAAGTGGCTGCGAGTTCATTCCTGTAGCTCAGCTGTAACTTTTGCACAGTAAGCCTGAGTGTTAACTATAAGTCAAGGCTAGCATATCTGAGCTGCATGTAGTACTGGCTAATTCTCACCTGGGAAGCTTGCTCCGAGATGGCTTTCCTCTCCTTAATCTGTTCCCAGGCAGCTGAAGTTGGATGACATTTCGGGACCAGACGTATGTTGTGCATTAAGAGTGTTTACTCAGCGCACCGTTCCCTCTAGCTGGATGTGTTTGCCTTGACTGATGGGACTTTGCACTGTCTGCTACAAAATCTGTCGAAGGCAGCGGTGTGGTGCCAAGCAAATGCTTATGTCTTAACTAGCGACCTGGGGCTTTAAGCTACACTGCAGTTTCCTAACTAGGGAGGCTCCGAGTATCAGAAGCATTGCGGAAAATAAAGAGCAAAGCCACACCAAGATAAGAGCGAGGAAATCTTTATTGGTGGATGTCCAGTTTCTCTGGAAAAATAGTAAAAAGTCTTGAGTGTGTCTAAATGTTTAGAAAGGTCTAGAAAGCACATGGGGGGGGGCAGATCCGCAGGCCAGCTCTTGCGCCAGGGGAGCATATCAGGAAATCTTAAATACCCATTGCTGAGTATTTATTTCATAAAATTTATATGCTGCTTGATAGTAAATAAATCCCTCAACATGGTTTTCAATTAAGCAATAATCAGCAAAAAGAAAAATTAACAGCTCCAATCTAAGACTTTAAAAAAGTGAAAATAGCAATGGGCTGAGAACAGATTTAAACTCGCATCAGTTTTCTAAACATCTGAGTTGGTCTGCTGAAACAAAAGTGTTTTTAGAAGGACCTGAAAAGTGAAGGTGCGTGCCTGATATCAATAGACAGGGAGTTCCAAAGTGCAGGTCCTGCCAAATGTGGAATGTGTATTATGTGGCACCTGTAAAAGCGCCAGTTCTGCCGATTGAAGGAGTTGAGTAGGTGTATATGGGGCAAAGTGATCTAGTAGGGGAATTATTAAATATTCCTTTAAGA
Organism: Podarcis liolepis; assembly: GCF_965112155.1. NCBI lineage: Eukaryota > Metazoa > Chordata > Lepidosauria > Squamata > Lacertidae > Podarcis > Podarcis liolepis. The sequence goes on along the minus strand of NC_139566.1, from coordinate 24,690,210 downwards.
GAATGAAGGACTGACCCACACCATAAGGATAAAGCACATCCCAAGCACATTTGAAAAATGTGGCTTCCTCCAAAGGATCCCAGGAATTGTAGTTTGCCACTCACAGAGCTACAATTCCCGGTATCCTGGGGGCCTTCTGGCCGTTCCCTCACTGCCAGAAGCGAAGTTACAGGGAACCAGGTAGAGGGCCTTCTCGGTAGTGGGGCCCGCCCTGTGGAACACTCTCTCACCAGATGTCAAAGGAAAAACCAACTACCAGACTTTTAGAAGACATCTGAAGGCAGCCCTCTTTAGGGAAGCTTTTAATATCTGAAGGACTATTGTATTTTAATATTTTGTTGGAAGCCGCCCAGAGTGGCTGGGAAAAACCAACCAGATGGGCGGGGTATAAGTAACAAATTATTATTAGTATTATTGACGTATGTGTAGATTTGCCCTACCTTGTAAGGCAGCGTAGCAACTGGACTTCTGAATCTGCATTATGCTGCAGCATAATGCTTTGTGCCTCTGAAAAGTTGCTGGAGTTTGGTCTGTTCTGTTCGGTGTTCAGAAACTAAATGTGATGGTCAAGGCTTTTCATACATTCTTCCAAGAGATTAAAAGGGAGATCTAATTCTGCAGGTCCTGGACCACGATGTTCCAAAGGAGGAGCCGGTCACTTTTCACTTCCTGGCCAAGTTTTACCCAGAGAACGCAGAGGACGAGCTCGTTCAGGACATCACTCAGCACCTATTTTTCCTTCAAGTAGGTGTTTTGTAAGAGAGACTCATGTTTGCCTGACCCAGCGGGAGGGAAAAGTACTTTCAAGTTGGAATGGAGGCTTTGCATATTTTGGCAGCCAGGAGGCAGCTGTTGTTTCTGACTTTGAAAATCCAGCATCTGAAAGGGAGCCCTTAAGGGTTTAATTCTGATGCATTGCAAGGGGTTGGACAAGATGTCCCTTGGGGTCCCTTCCAACTCTACAGTTCCAATTCTGGGATTCCAGGGTCAGAGGTGAGAGTGGGTGGAGCTGTGGGTGTGAGCCTTAGCTTTGCACAGTAAGCCATAATCCAGCGTGGTATAGTGGTTAGGTACGCAGGTGGCGCTGTGGGTTAAACCACAGAGCCTAGGACTTGCCGATCAGAGGGTCGGCGGTCCGAATCCCCGCGATGGGGTGAGCTCCCATTGCTCGGTCCCTGCTCCTGCCAACCTAGCAGTTTGAAAGCACGTCAAAGTGCAAGTAGATAAATAGGTACCGCTCCGGCGGGAAGCTAAACGGCGTTTCTGTGCGCTGCTCTGGTTCGCCAGAAGTGGCTTGGTCATGCTGGCCACATGAGCCGGAAGCTGTACGCCGGCTCCCTTGGCCAATAAAGGGAAATGAGCGCTGCAACCCCAGAGTCGGTCACGACTGGACCTAATGGTCAGGGGTCCCTTTACCTTTACCTATAGTGCTTACAGGGTTGGACTTCAGCCTGAGACCAAGGTTCAAATCCTCATTCAGCCGGTCACTGCCTCTTGGCCTACCCTACCTTGCAGGGGTGTGGTGGGGATTAAATGAGGAGGAAGGGGAGAACCATGTATGCCACCTTAAGATCCTTGGAGTAAAAGCTGGGATATAAATGCAATAAATATATAAATAAGAAATCAGAGGCTTTTACACCCCCCACCATCTAGGAAGAGAAGATGTTATTACAGTTGAAGGACACATCCCAATGTGACTCACAAAGGATGTGGAAGGGGACCAGTGTTGGGTGTGGCATGCTTTTGGAAGAGTCCCAAGGCTAAGGTCTAGAGGACTGCATTTCCCTGCCCTAGTCTACAATGTTGTGCCTGGATCAGGGAAGAAGGCTTGGTCTATTCCTGCTTCAGTTGGATATTTCTATGGGATGTTGGGTTAAGTTGCTGCCTCGGAGCCACGATTTCCCCCACTGTAAAATGGGAGCAGTGACCTACCTTGCTGTGCCAAACAATATTTTGCATGTTTAAACGGGGGCGGGGGCGGGGGGTGGCATCAATTTGGGTTTGGATCCAGACTTGGTTGTATACATAGAGTAGACCAGGGCTTGGCAACCAAAGGCCTCTGGGCCACAAGCCGCCCATGGGGATCGTTTAACCGGCCCAGGAGCCACCCCCGAACAGAGCCACCTACCTGGTGAGTCCCCATCCACTGCGCTAAATCGGTGCAGCATGGCGAATTTCTTCCGCGGCGCAGAAAATCACACCTGCGCAGGCGCTGGAAATCTCAGGCGCGCGCGCAATCCGGCCCAAAGAGGGATCTCTGCTGGAGTGAACCGGCCCAGGCGAGGTAAACCTTGCCCGACCCCTGGAGCAGACACTTTGAAAAGGAAATCATTGTGGCTGTCCGCTGGGTTTGTCTTTCTTAGCTGCACTATAGCTCCTGCTTTCTTTTATTCAGGTGAAGAAGCAGATATTGGATGAGAAGATTTCCTGTCCCCCAGAGGCATCTGTTCTCCTTGCCTCTTACGCAGTCCAAGCCAAGGTAAGGACAGTGGCATGGATGACTATTTTCTTTTAGTTTTCAGAAAATTTATACACTGCTCGACTGTAAAACAAACAAACTCAACAGCTTCAAAGTGGTTTACAAAAAGAATAAAACAGTTAAATTATCCATAAATACACTTAAAGACAGCAACTTTAAATTTTCAAAAAAGAAATCAGTGACAAGCGAAAAAACAGATTAAAACACACATTGTCATTCTACATATCTGGGTAGGCTCTCTGAAACAAAAAATGTCTTCAGTAGGTACCGGAAAGAACACAGTGATATCAATAGGCAAAGTGTGGATGAAGCAAAGCTGAAAGGTCAGTTTCCTACCAATGGGGAATGAGTATCATGTGGTGCCTGTAACAGTACCAGTTCCACAGACTGAATTGTTCTAGGGGGGCGTATAATGTGGTTAAGTGACCCTAAGTTGTTACGGGCAATAGGCCAGCTGTGGGCGGGGCTAGCAATACGGGTGCAGCTCCTTGGTCTCATTTTGATGCTTTGTTGAAGAAACGTCAGAGCTCTCGTCTCCTATATCGCCACCATCATTTATCGCCTTCCACCCATATGTCTCAAGACAGTGTCCAAAATGCAATAAAACCAGGTTGTTGTTTTTTAAAAAAAAATCTTAGGAAATGACAGCAGATAAATGTAAAAAGTAGATACTCATAGCAGAGACCTATTTATCCAGCTGGGAAAGCCTGTCAGGGGAAAAAAAAGTCTTTACTTGTTGCCAGAAAAGTGCCAGTAGCAGGTGCCCGTTGTATTCCGACAGGGATGCCGTTTCACAGCTGAAAGGCCTGCTCTTGAGTTTCAGTGAAGCGGGCTTCTGATCTCTTTGGAACTTGCAGGAGATGGTCTCCTGCAGACTGCAGTGACCTGCTGGGTAAAGAAGGGATCCTGCCCATACAGCAGGCCTCGTTTTGCCGAAGGGCCAGCACTCGCCTTGGCAATGTGGTCAGATACCTCATTTTGTCAAAGATGAGATGTGTAGCGTCTCAGGGCTTTGCTGCAATCTCCATCGATGGCTTCTCCACGTCTTCAGCTGCAATGGTGTGCGTGGGGGGGGGGGGCAGATTCATGCATCGTCCCCACCTGGCAAACGTTCATAGCTTACTCTGTTCACTGATTATACTGCTCCCCCGCTGCCTCTTGTGTCATTTCATTTGAAAAATGAGAGGAAAAGAACACTGCTTTGGGGGGTACAGTTGTGTAGAAAGGCGATGCTTGAGACATAAATATTGATAAATGCTTATTGTTGATGCTCTATTCTTTGTGGCTCCAACGATTGGTGACTAATGGATCTTACCTTTTCCTTAGCCAAAAAAAAGAGAAGCCATTTCATTTAGGGAACTGACCCGCAGAGGAAGATGAGTCTCTTAATAAGTGTTTACAAAAGACTGCAATGTATTAAGCCCCTGTGCACCGTCCTGCTATTAGACCACACAGGTGAGCGTTGATAGTCTCCTTTTGCTGCCTGTGCATCATGTTCTCAAGCAGGGGGTGCCTAGAACAACTCTAATTGGCAGAAAAGTAGCTCTCTGGAGCAGACTTCGCCGTCTTCTACCTGTTGAGCTCCAAAATCGTTATTCCTTTGTGTGTTTTCTCCTCAGCACACGGTTGTATAACATTTCTTCTTCCTGTAAAGGAGCTCTTGCTCGTTTATTTCATCTGCTGGCCTTGTGGCTGGAAATATTATGTTGTCATGCACATCTTTTTGAGAAACTGCAGGCAGGGTGTTTCTGTAAATCTGCTTGTCGGTGGTGACTCTCACCAGTGGCCAGATGCAGATTGGGGGTATGTGGGTGTCACGAGAGGGATCATGTGCCCCGCGCGGCAGGTTAGAGGGGTGGCAAAACCACACCCTGTGTGGCGGATCCTGCATTTCCCTTCTTAGAAAAGGTGGGCATAGCCTCCAATGTTTCTCTGATGGAAATAGGAACGTCCCATTCCACAGTAATAACAACAATAAATTTACTGTAAATCTGACTGGGTTGTCCCGGCCACTCTGGGTGGCTTCCAACATTAAACATTTAAAAACTTCCCTGTACAGAGCTGCCTTCAGATGTCTTCTAAAGGTTGTATAGTTACTTATCTCCTTGGCTTGGGGGTCGCAGGACTCCAACATTTCCCCAGTGAAAATAGAGATGTCCTAAGGCATGGGTAGGCAAACTAAGGCCTGGGGGCCGGATCCGACCCAATCGCCTTCTCAATCCGGCCCATGGACAGTCTGGGAGTCAGCGTGCTTTTACATGAGTAGAATATGTCCTTTTATTTAAAATGCATCTCTGGGTTATTTGTGGGGCCGGCCAGGTGTTTTTATGTGAGTAAAATTGTGCTTTTATTTAAAATGCATCTCTGGGTTATTTGTGGGGCGTAGGAATTCATTCATTCCCCCCCCAAAAAAATATAGTCCAGCCCCCCACAAGGTCTGAGGGACAGTGGACCACCCCCCTGCTGAAAAAGTTTGCTGACCCCTGTCTAAGGAAAAGCGGGACATTCCAGGATCAAAACAGAAGCGGGACGGTTTCTGTAAATCTGGGACTGTCCCTGGAAAATAGGGGCACTTGGAAGATTCTAGGTGGGTGGCCACCTCCCTGCTTCTTCTAATAAGTGAGACCTGGTCATTAACATAAGGAATGACCAGACATGGGCTGCAGGTCTGTGGCACAATCTCCCCCTCGCCTTTCTCCCATGCCATGTTGACATCAGGACCAGACTCCTCTGTTATGTTCCTGCTAAAACATGTATGTGATGTGGCTGGCTATGGCCTATCCATGTCGTCTTGGAAGCCGCTGCTGTTTTCTCCTTCCTCTTCCTGGAGCAGGCAAGGAGACGGGTCTTTCCACAGAAGCCTGCATAGGGCACAAAAGGAAGAAATACTTTCTCTACTTTGTCACCCCCTCTGCTGGTGCCAGTGATGCAGACCTTTGCCCTTTAGGGCAAAATTTGTAGACCTGGCACTTTGGCAAGTGTCCCCACCCTGCATGCCCTCCCCAAAGACTCCCCGCTTACTTTTGTTGCTCCCTCTTTCAAAAGGTGTAGCACAGCCTTCCCCCAACCACAGTTCCCATCAGCCCCAGTCAACATGAGTCAGGTTAGCTCCCCCAAAACTGGAGGTTAGCCACCCCAGCTGTATTACATTCATGCCATTGTGCTCATGGGCAGGTGTTTTAAAAAAAATGTGGCTTTTTTTTTAAAAAAAGGCCCAATAAACGCCCTTTTCTCAAAGCAATAAATGCACCAATTCCTTTTCCTAAAAGTGTGAGTCATCGTCGTAAGTGACTCTGCCTGTTACGGCCTCTTGGATTTTGTAGTATTGCAGCTCCTTTCAGCGCTGCTGTTCCGGCCCCCTCCCCCTATTTGTTATTTCTGAAACTAATAATGTTTTGGTATCTTGAATATAAATGTGAACAAATTTATTTGGTGCAAGCGAAACCAGATGTTTGCGTGATAGAAAGACAATCTACAAGTAAAAACACAAACATGAATCAGTGTTCCTTCAAGAAGAACCATTTTCGTGACACTTTTAAATATCTCGTTTAATTGAAAAGCTCTCTCTGCGTGTGCTTTTTTCCTCCTAAAAGTTTGCAAGGTTACGCAAGCCAACATATCTTGAAGAATGTATGCTATCCTTCATTTTCACAGCCACCCACCCCCTTTCCTAAATTTGAATCACCAATCTCTCATCCTGGCTCGCTGTTGGTAAATCACTCCCGAGCTATTTGTTAACCGTGCTCTGAACTCATAAGTAAGGCTGTCAGCTGATTTAAAGATTATTATTATTGTTTTAAAAAATGGTTTTGACTTTTCTCCAGTCAGTTAAACTTGAATTATTGCAAAGCTGCTGTGAAGGTGCCTTTTCTGGGGATTCGTGAAGGAAGGTGTCTCTCTCTTAATGTGTCTGATAAATACAAGGAGGTACTGCTCAGTGTTAGAAAGGAAGTCTCCCTCTTAAAAATGTCCCTCTTAAAGATGTCAAAATAAGGTTTGCTAGGACTATAGAATATCCAGTTTGAAAGCAAAACTCTACTACCACTTTTGGTCAGTTGCATTGTTACTCCTACTGCTGGTGTGTTGGAAATGCACTGGCAGGAACACCAGATTGGTTCTGCTAGTGCCTTTGCACTATGCTGACCTTGCTGGTGTTCCTCTACTCCCAGGAAAGCAACAGCAACAGAACCGATCAGAGTATTGTAGCCCTGTCTGAATCTCGTTGCTCAGCAAGCAGTGGCTAGGAGTCTCCGATGAACACTTTCCTGAGAGCAGAATCCACATACAAAGTCCAACAGCCCAAAGGTCATGTAGTCCAGATGATCACAGCGTCATGGGTCTAGTCCAGAGATCAAGGAACCCATATGGTAGTAGAGTCAAGGGTACAGTCCAGAGGTCATGGAGTTCAGTTGATCACAGAGTCATGGGTCCAGTACAGAGGTCAGGGAATCCAGATGATCACAGAGCCAAAGGTCCAGGCCATAAGTCAGGAAGTCCAGATCAGGGAGCCAAGGATCCAGCAGGAAGCAGCAAGGAAGAGCCAGGAACTTCAGGCATTGTTTGCAGCACCTGGCTGCTGCTGAATGCTTTCTTCATGAAGGCCAAAGCCAGCTGGTTCTCATCAGTGCCTTCTCTCTGTGAAGGCTGATCAGCTGCAGGTGGAGTCATTCCACCTTCTCCCCCTTCAGGCTGCTGTTCAGCAGGTGAAGCTGACTCCTGGCCCATGACACAGAGGTCAGGTGAGCTCAACTGTGTCATCGTCTGCTACTGGTTAAGTGAGCGTTGCCATCTTCGCTGGTCTGCACCCTTTTTGTTTTTAAAATAAAGGTCCTAATACTTTTATCCAAAAGGGCCACCACGCACCGAGTTTGGATGGAAGCAGGAAAGAGAAACTGTCTTTTTTAAAGTCATTTGCATTCTTTGCCAAGGGGCTTGAGGAAGTGGGCTTGTTTTTCTAACCGTCCTTATTTTACGCTGCCCGATGACTCTGTGAGGTGGGTCAGGTTGAGAGATAGGGACTGGTTCAAGGTCACCCAGTGTGGTTTCATGAAGTGTGGATCTAAATCAGGGGTCAGCAAACCTTTTCAGCAGGGGGCCGGTCCACTGTCCCTCAGACCTTGTGGGGGGGGGCAGACTATATTTTGAAGGTGGGGGGGGGGGGGAATGAACGAATTCCTATGCCCCACAAATAACCCAGAGATGCATTTTAAATAAAAGCACACATTCTACTCATGTAAAAACACCAGGCAGGCCCCACAAATAACCCAGAGATGCATTTTAATTAAAAGGACATACAGTGGTACCTCGGGTTACATATGCTTCAGGTTACATACGCTTCAGGTTACAGACTCCGCTAACCCAGAAACAGTGCTACAGGTTAAGAACTTTCCTTCAGGATGAGAACAGAAATCGTGCTCCAGCAGCATGACGACAGCGGGAGGCCCCATTAGCTAAAGTGGTGCTTCAGGTTAAGAACAGTTTCAAGTTAAGAACGGACTTCCGGAACGAATTAAGTTCTTAACCTGAGGTACCACTGTATTCTACTCATGTTAAACACATGCTGATTCCTGGACCGTCCGTGGGCCGGATTTAGAAGGCGATTGGGCCGGATCCAGTCCCTGGGCCTTAGTTCACCTACCCATGATCTAAATGGTAGTGCCATTTAGCACCACTGCGCTGAGCAAAGACATTTTGTACTCGCCTCCCACAAGAGATAGTGATGGCCACCAACCTAGATGACGTTAAAAGAGAATTGGGCAAATTCACGAAGGCTTTTAAGGGCTACCGGCCATTATGGCTATGCTCTGCCTCCGTTAGTGGGAGGCAATCATGCTTCTAAATACCAGTCGCTAGAAACTGCAGGAGGGGAGAGTTGCTCTTGCACTCAGGTCCCGCTTGCAGGTTTCCCACAAACATCTGGTTGGCCACTGTGAGAACAGGAGGCTGGACTAGATGGGCTTTTGGCTTGATCCAGCTGGTTCTTCTTACGTTCTTACGCATTGCAACATGTTTTCCTAGCTGTGCTGAATTTCATCGATTTTTGTGCCTGCTGTTTCTGTGCTTCGATTGATTGATTAATGGATTGATTGCAATTTTATGATGATGATGATTGATTGCATGCTGCCTTAGGTGTCTTATACTGAAAGGTGAAATAGAGATTCTAGAAGCAATAATAAACATACTGATTGAAATCCACCGACCCCCATAATCAATCTGTGATGGACTCTGGAGTTGCACTGATGAATCTGTTAAGAGCCCTCCCCATAATTTTTAGTATTTTCGACTGCCCGAAACTGTAAATCCATTTTCCTTGGACATAAATGCTTTGGACCACACCCTTCTCTTGGTGGTTGGGTTCCCCCCAAATATCTCTGCTCCTACCGAAACCAGTGGGGAGCTGTCAGGTGCCCAGCGCCTCCCTGGATGTTCCCTTACAAAGTTTCTTGCATAAATTGGAGTCTGAGTCAGATGCTGATGGGGCATTTCCTTTCGCATCTGTGCCGGCTCCAAATTTGGCACTTCCGCCTTGAAGCCCCTCTTTTCTCGCACCGAACGCCTTTTGCCGCCTTGAGGATGTGTGTGGGCAGCTTGTTGATGCTGATTGTCAAGCTCTGTAGCGTGTGTTGTCCCGCCCCCCCCCATCCTTGCTCAAAACTTTAAATAGAGGCTGATTGAGAAGGACTCCTGACTTCCTGCCTTCGCTTTATTTGATCATTTGTCTTGCTTAAAAAACCGCCATGCAGGACTCTCCTCCCCTCTGACTTTCCTCGTGGATGTTGAGGACATTCTTTGCATACCGGGGTTAATTACTGTATGAAATCACGTCCTGGCTTTATAAGTGAATGATGGCAGGACGCTGGCAGCTCTTTCATCGGCGGGCCAAAATGGAATCAAAATATTTCCGGTACATATATATCTATATCTAGATATATTACTTGTAAATGGCCTTCTCTTGGAACACCCGTTCAGGGGGCGGCTGTTACGTGGCCCTTTGTACTGAATTCCTTCTGCATGTTCTATGGGAGCATCTGGCTTGAGTTCTTAATTTCCAAATTGACGGTTTCATCAGGCTTCTCGCTATTTGAAGGGTATCGGCTCAAAATGATGGATCGTATGAACCCTCGTGAGTAATAATTTTGGTGCTGTTTAGTGGCCCAATTTAGGTAAAAGAGCTTTTGGCAGGCAGATTGGCTGCTGTCTCCAGCTGCCCATCTAAATCTTGCTTACATGGATGAAAGTTAGTTTCTTTTAACTTTTTATTTTTCATGTACGGTGGATGCCCGGGTTGCGAACGTGATCCGTGCGGGAGGCATTCTTGCAGCCTGCAGCCCCACGTCTGCGCACGCTTGGGTTGTGACCCGGCACTTCTGCGCATGCGCAAAGCGCAATTTAGCGCTTCTGCGCATGTGCAACTGCCGAAACCCGAAAGTAACCCGTTCTGGTACTTCTGGGTTTTGGTGGGTCCGTAACCCGAAACAACGCAACCTAAAGCGTCTGTAACCCGAGGTATGACTGTATAACAATAGCGTGTAAAAAAAAACCACAATACATAGAAGCCTTTTTCCTTGTTACATTTACCTTTCTTCCAAGGTGCTCAAGGCAGCATACAGAGCTCTCTTCCTCCCTGTTTTATCTTTACAACAACCCTGCGAGGTAGGTCAGGCTAAGAGACAGTGATGGTCCCAAAGTCACCCAGTGAGCTTCATGGCTGTGTGAGAATTTGAACCCTGGTCTCCCAGGTCTCAGTCCAGCACTCCAACCACTACACAAATACTGGCTTATATTTGGTTTGGTATGCAATTCTACTTTTTGTATCATTATTTTTAAAATACGTAGGGAGAATCTGAGGAGCAGTGCACTGTTTCACTGCTGCATACCAGATCTCTCCAGGAAAGTTATTGTGATGCTGGCGTTGAGGCCCCAGTTTCACTAGGTCTTGACCCTGGTATGAGCCCGTGCCACTGCTCTACAAAATCATCTTCCACATTTGCTTCGTTGCCGGTACTTGCTCTGTCCATTGGGGCCAAATTGCCATATTAAAGATTTTCCATTCTCTGTCTTCCAGTTTTCCAATTTCTTGGTCTTGTTGAATCTTATCTTGACTGATTTTCTGCCTCTGCTTTTTGCTGGTTTAGAATCTGTTAAAAATCCAGGGAAATCATGAGGGCATTTCCTTTATTGGTGAGGGACACGGGTGGCGCTGTGGGTTAAACCACAGAGCCTAGGACTTACCGATCAGAAGGTCGGCGGTTCGAATCCCCGTGATGGGGTGAGCTCCCGTTGCTTGGTCCCTGCTTCTGCCAACCTAGCAGTTCGAAAGCACATCAAAGTGCAAGTAGATAAATAGGTACCGCTCTGGTGGGAAGGTAAACGGCGTTTCTTTGCGCTGCTCTGGTTCGCCAGAAGCGGCTTAGTCATGCTGGCCACATGCCCCGGAAGCTATATGCCGGCTCCCTCGGCCAATAAAGCGAGATGAGCGCCGCAACCCCAGAGTTGGCCACGACTGGACCTAATGGTCAGGGGTCCCTTTACCTTTACCTTTATTGGTAAGATGAAAATGCATTGCATATTAAGAAATTTACAAGGTGTTTACCCCCCCTCCCCACATTCTAACCAATTATAGGCATGCATTTAAAGTATCTTTTCCTTCACACTGCAATCTTCAACTTCTTTTTGTAAAAGTAAAAATAAAAATCTGAATAAAAATGGTTGGGGTGTATGTGGGTGTGTATCCATTTTATTCCTGGTCACCATAGATTTATTGTAATAATAACAATTTTGTATATGTACTGTGTTTGTATATATACTTAGTAAAGTTCAGAATAGGCAGTGTCTCTCCCCCCCCCCCCAGAAACAAAAAACGATTCCTTCACACAAAATAGCTCTATTTACACACACACAAAAGCCTTCCTCAGACTTTTTGTAAAGGAAAACATGTTGAGATTACTGCTTGGCGATAGTCATTGTGCGTTTTCCCCTGAGCGGTTCCACCCCACTCAAACCTTTGAGAAGGTTGCCCCAGCCCAATTTATTTTCCGCTGCTCTGTACTGCCAAAATATTTGTCAGACTTTTGTTCCCATATAATAGCTACAGAATACTATTTTGCTTCTGTTGTGTGGAAGATCTGCGCCCTGAAAGCTATAGAAAACGGCATAAAGTCAACAGTTGCAGAATCTCCTGGAACTGGCATTGATGTGGAAGACTTCAGGAGAGCAGCTTGGTCAGAACCAGGGGTGGGCGAGAAATTCGGTTTGATATGCAATTTAGTGCATGCTTATCTAAATTTGCACATTCCAAAATGACAGGTGAGCCTTCAAGATTCGCAACCCTCCCAATCTCGTGATACAGTTCTCCAACCCAAAAATGGTGTACAAAACACATATATTAGGGGGAACGTTGCACAAAAATGCATATATTAAGAACACAGGAAGAGACTGCTGGATCAGGTCCATAGCCCATCTAGTCTAGCACCCGGTTTTCACAGTGGCCAATCAGATGCCCCCATGGGAAACCCACAAGCAAAATATGAGCACCAAGTCTCCCTTCCTGTGGCTTCCAGCAACTGGTATTCAGAAACATGGCTACCTCCAACTGTGGAGGTGGAGCATAGCCATCCTGGCTAGCAGCCTTCGAGAGCCTTCTCCTCCAGAAATTTGTGCAGTCCTCTTTTAAAGCCATCCAAGATGGCGGTCATTACTGCTTCCTGTGAGAATGAGTTCCATAGGTTAACCCTGCGCTGCGGGAAGGTGTCCTTTCTTTTACCTGTCCCGAATCTTCCATCTTTCAGCTTCCTTGGACATGCACGGATGTGCTTAAGTTTGTGCACGCTCTGTAGTTTGCAGCTGTACCAGGGGTGGGCAGCCTCAGGCCTGTGGGCCAAATGCAGCCCTGCAGGCCTCTCTGTAGGGGCCCCTTGGGACTCTAGCTCTGTTCCTCCTTCCAAGTGCTTTTGCCCATGTGGAACATAGAATCATAGAGTTGGAAGAGACTCATATGGAACATAGAATTTTAGAATCATAGAGTTGCAAGGGACTCATATGGAACATAGAATCATAGAGTTGGAAGGGACTCATGGGACATAGAATCATAGAGGTGGAAGGGACTCATATGGAACATAGAATCAGAATTCAATGGACTCATATGCAACATAGAATCATAGAGTTGGAAGGGACTCATATGGAACATAGAATCATTGAGTTGGAAGAGACTCATATGGAACATAGAATTATAGAATCATAGAGTTGCAAGGGACTCATATGGAACATAGAATTATAGAATCATAGAGTTGCAAGGGACTCATATGGAACATAGAATCATAGAGTTGCAAGGGACTCATATGGAACATAGAATCATAGAGTTGGAAGGGACTCATATGGAGCATAGAATCATAGTGTTGCAAGGGACTCATATGGAACATAGAATCGTAGAGTTGCAAGGGACTCATATGGAACATAGAATTATAGAGTTGCAAGGGACTCATATGGAGCATAGAATCATAGCTGCAAGGGACTCATCTAGTCCAACCCCCTGCAATGCAGGAATATGCAGCTGTCCCATATGAGGATCAAGCCTGCAACCTTGGTGTTATCGGCACCATGCTCTAACCAGCTCTAACCTTCAAGTCCTTGAACTGCAGGAATGCCTCTTACTTCCCTGGATGGAGAGATGTGTGCAGTGTGCATTTGTGTGAGTGTATGCAACATGCAACATTGCCTACTAACATAAGTGTTGCATCCATTACTCTCCACACGTTCTACTTTTAGCCCTGCCTGCCACTGAAAGGTTGCCCACAAGTAGGGATGGGATTCACTGTTCTGTACCTGTTCATCTTTTGATCACATTGTCATTTCTCAAACTTGGCCTGCAGTGATTTGCTGAATGTGTATGATCTCTTGCAAAAATAGTGTTATTATTCTTCATTCTCCTGACGGTGGCATGGTTGCCTCTTGCATAGAATGCATTTCCCTAATATGTGCATATTTTTCGCTATTTGCAGTACCCGCTGCTGTTCTTGATCGCCCATCCTCAAGTAGCCATCTGGCCCCAGGGGGTGAGAAAACAAAACAAAAGATTTAAAATCAATATCTGCGGGTGAATGGCACAGGCCATCAGCAGGACATCTCCTATGGGGAAAAAACATTTAACATATATTCCCCCTTCCTCTTCTTCTTGAAAGCTTGTAAAAATCCTCTTTTTTTAAAAAAAAGTTGTTGTTTCCTCTTCTGCATGAGAAATAAATGAAAAACACGATATTAATATATGCTGACCAGAGTACAGAAAACTTGTGTGCTTTGCAATGCCCTCGGTTTTGTACAGCAGTGTGTGAGACTGTGCCTCTGGGGAGCTCAGAGAATAATTCTTCTAAAATTAAAAAGCGAGATCCTGATTTTAAGGTTTTGTGGGGTTGGGATGAGGCAAGAAGCCAACACAGGCTTGGAGGTTGGGGGTGGGAAGATACATTGACCCCACCACAGTCAAAGTCCATAGTTGGATTGCACTATGCTTTCCTTAACAGAGGAGAGAATTATCTTCTGGTCTGATGGCGATTAAATAAAGAAAACTTTACAATAAACAGAAGGTCATTTTCTGGCCTGTTAAGATGATTTATCAAACACCCTTCACCCTAAGGTCCCAATGCGGATTACGACATTAAAATAAAACATTATTTTAAAAAGTTGAAAGCAACTTGCAATCATAAACATAAGAGGGGTCCTAAAAATATGCACCTAAATTGACAATTTAATTGTTACTGGTGTGGTGTAATGGTTACTGTTGGACTGTGACCTGGGAGACTGGGAGACTCAGTCATGAAGCTCGTCTTGGGCCGGTCATCATCTCTTAGCCTAACCTACCTTGCAGGGTTGTTGTGAGGATGAAGGGGGGGGGGAAGAACCATGTACACCAGCTTGAGCTCACTGGAAAATAAAGGTGGAAAATAAATATAATAAATAATAATACATCAATTAATTAAAAAAACAACAACAGGATGTCAGGGAACTGACATCAAAGCGAGAGGCGAAGGGGAGGCTCCCAGATGATGCTGGTGAAGGACCCAGCAGCAGGGGGAGAGACAGCTCAGTAGAGGGGGAAGCCAATCAGCGCAACACCAGGAATAAAGGGGGGGCAGACGGGGGAAGTGGAGAGAGGGCTCAAGGACTCTTCACTGGACATCAGTGAGGAGAGCCCAGGTCCTCCGCTACCCACGCCTTCCCTGCGCAGAAGACTCCCGCGTAGTGAGAGGAGGAGGAGACTGGGTGTCAAACAACTTTTATGTTGGAAGAGGTTCAAGAAACGCCCACTGACGGATTCTGCCAGTGACTGAGGCAGCCACCATGAGAAGGGGCTGCGCAGTCAGAAAGTTTTAACAAGGCAAATTAACCGAGAAAGGCACCAGTTTACGCACGAGTAACTCATACCCATTACACAGGGTAAAGAGGTACATCTTCAGCATTGTCCGGAAGCTGTATAATGAGAGTGCTGGATGCACCTCTGTTGCATTCAGTGGATGAGCTTGGGAGTTGGGACCCTTCCCTAACAATCGATCTCTGCTTCTTCATGCACCAGGGCCTGTCTCTTTCTCTTTGTGCACCAGGACTGGATAAGTACCCCCGTTTTAACACTACACATCCCTGTTTTGTGTTTTTTCCCCTCCAGTACGGTGACTACGACCCCACTGTTCACAAGCGTGGCTTCTTGGCCCAAGAGGAGTTGCTTCCAAAGCGGGTAAGGCTCTGTCTTGCTCAGTCGGACACGGGCAAAGGCGGAGAGGCCTCAGAACTTAGTCAGAGAGCAGCATGTCAGGCCTGAATCCCCAGAGAGCTGCTGCCGATCAGTGTATGCCGAGCTAGAGGGACGAGTTGGTCTGCTTCAGCATAAGGCAGCTTGCTGGCTTCCTTGGACATGGGATGGCTGTTAAATGATAGCAGAACATTAGAATTGCCTTTTCCCCAAACACACTTTCCAGATTGGTCTCTCCAGCTCTGCTGAAGATAATGACCGTTATTTTGGTCTTCTTCACAAAGGCTCTTGGATGGGGAAGGGCTGTAGCTCAGGGGCAGAACATTTGCCTTCCATGCAGGGGGTTTCAGGTTTTATCCCCAGCATTTCCAGGTAGGGTTGGAGAAGATTTCCTATCTGAGCTGCTGCCAGTCAGTGTAGACAGTACTTGGCTAGATATACAAAGGCCCTGACTATATAAGGCAGATCCCTACAGCTCTGGCTTCCTCAAACCTGGCCCTCCAGATGTTTTGAGACTACAATTCCCATCATCCCTGACCACTGGTCCTGCTAGCTAGGGATCATGGGAGTTGTAGGCCAAAAACATCTGGAGGGCTGAGTTTGAGGAAGCCTGCTACAGCTGATGGGAGCTGTGGTCCCAAAAGCATTTGGAGGGTAGACTGCTTTAGGGCTTGAAGAAGCCCAATCGTCTGTCTGCCTGGGCTAATAATGTAATTGTAATGAACTTCATTTAATGAACAAGAAGTGGTTTGTTTCCCTACTTTGTTGAGATGCAAATATGCATAACTTGGTTGGGAAAGGAAAGTAAGGCGCCGTGTCCATGCCTCTGTCTGTCTGCTTCAGTTACTTATATTGGGCAACAGTGGTTCAAAGACACTATAGTACTGCTTGATGAGCCGTCCTGCAGGATGTGGCATTTCAAACATGGTCTAACTTTGACCATTAGCCTGCACTGTCCATTTCTGAGACAAAACTGCAGGTAGGTGGGGCTCCACTGAGCTAAGCTACCGTATAGATCCTAGAATCCTAGAATTGCAGAATTGGGACTCCCAGTCCAAACACCTGCAAACATAGCTAAAGACTCCTTGCCAGAAAGGCACCCATCCTCTGCTTAAAAACCTCAAAGGAGAGTTCACCACCTTCCGAGGTATTCCACTCCACTGTTTAACCAGCTCTTTAACCTCAGAAAGTTCTCCCCAATGTTTAATTGGAATCACCTTCCTTGTAATTTGAATCCATTGGTTTGGGTCCAGCCTTCGAGAGCAGCAGAAAACAAGCTTGCTCCATCTTCCATGTGACAGCCCTTCAGATATTTGAAGATGGCTTTGTGTCTCACTCTTCAGGTGATAAACCTGTACCAGATGACCCCAGAAATGTGGGAAGAAAGAATAACAGCTTGGTATGGCCAACATCGAGGCAGAGCCAGGTGAGTCTTTGCATCCTCAGTGTCCTTTTTATAGCACTTTGAGGGGTTCCAATCGAGTGGTATATAAATTTTACGAAATAAATAGTAGCTGTCATACCAACCAAAGTTTTTACATTCATAACCATGAGAGCTGGAAATTTGAAAATTTGTAGGAATCTGAAAAATCTCAAGAGTTGATGTGCAGCCTGCCCTGAAAGCAGAATCTCACGTCCTTTGTTTTAAGGATGGCAGCAAAGCATAGGTCTGATCACAGCTTATGCTTGTGACCTAGAGAAGGGATCATTGTGGAAGTCCTATAACATTTAGACGTCTCTAAGACAAGCATAGAAAACGGGTAGCTTCCTGGTTACCCTTATTTTGTTCTGCTCCTCTCCCTCCATAATAGTGGAGGCTGACCCAATAGGGCAAATGGGACAGTTCCCCACCAGCCTTCCTTCTTATTTACAACCAGCCCATGGGGTGGCCCTGCATCTCATTGGCTCTGGTTCTGCCTACTTTTGGTACCTCTGCCTTCTGCCCTTTGAGTATCAGTAGCGCCAACCACTATTGCACCCTACAACACAGCAGTGGACAACTCTTTCTTTTCACTAAGGGTGACCAACTATGCCCCTGAAATTTAGGGTGTTTGGGAAGGGGGAAAATAAAAATATTTCCTTTGCTGAACATCCATTTTAACAGAAATTAGGATGCAGTAAACCTGCAGGAAGGGATTTGCTGTGGATCTTTTTTTGCTTATATCTCTTACATATAGTAAAAAGGGAAGGTTGTCATCATGTGGCAGTTTGCTTGGCCACTGATAGATGGTGATGTGCACTATAGTGTGAGAACAGGCTTCTGAGAGCTGCTGGGCAGTGGAGGAGGGAGAAAGAGGCAGGCAGGCAGCTGCATATGGAGGTGGGGTTTTTTTGGCCAGGAAGGGTGGTTTAGGTGAAGTGCAAGGGAGGATTAAGGTTGGCCAAAGGGGTGTTGTTGCCAGACAGAGCTGGCAAGCAAAGTGAGCAGCGGCACAGCCTCTAGTTTGTGTGTGTGTGTGTGCTTGTGTTTGTGTAATACCTTGAGACCATCTTGAGCATGCTGTGTAATATCTCCGTGAAGCTAAGAACCCGTCTTATTCCTTGGTTCTCTCCCAGTCCCCTGCATATTCTATAATGTCCCGTTTCTGTCAAACTTTTGCAGCTCTAAACTGTCTGCCCCACTGTTCACATTTACAGGGATGAAGCTGAAATGGAGTACCTGAAGATTGCACAGGACCTCGAGATGTACGGCGTGAACTACTTTGCAATCCGGGTAAAAGCCCCAAGTTTTGCGTTGCACTTTTTTTTGGTGGTGGTGGGGATTTGAGGGCAGGAGGCCCTTGGAACAAAAGAAGAGGGGAACCAGTTGTGCAGAAGGACTCTGGTCAGCAGACTCTGGCTTTGCTAAAGCTTCCTTCCGTAATGCAGAGGAGAGTTTGATGCAGAACCTTTGATGTACTGGCAGCTTTCCTGCCTTAGCCTTACCTGCAACCAGGAAAGGGCCGCTGAGAGGCTTCCCCAGGGGGATGAATGAGTCACTGCTGCTGCAGTTCATTCTGCCTCGGGAAGCCTGAGTGCTCTAGCTCTGCCTCCTTCTGCCCTCCCTCTTTGGCCAGGTTGATCCTGTAGAACAAAGCTTTTTGGATTTGTGGGCACATTTGCAAATGGAATACACTGTCGTGAGCAACACACACACACCATAACTTATTCCATTGGCTTTTTTCAACCTTAATTCAGGGAAGAGATGTAGTTCAATAGAAGAGCTTTGCTTTGCACGTAGAAGGTCCCAGGTTCAATCGCCAGAGTCTCCAGTTAGGGCTGGGCATTTTCCCTGTCTGACTGAAACCACGGAGAGCTGCTGCCAGTCAGTGTAGACAATATGGAGCAAGGCTCTGATTTCACATCAAGTACCAAGCATAAAACTAAAAGGAAGAAAAGAAAATACTTCTGATTCTTTGTCTATCAGCTTTATAGACTTCTGCAAAACCCTTGCTCCATAATAGCACCCAACTCTTCTGCTTTCTAGAAACCAACATTTTTTCAGTCTCCGATCCAGCTTCATTTTACATTTTTGTGCAAAAGCCCGTAAGGTGCCTTATAGCAAGGCTCTGAATTCATATAAGGCAGCTTTGTGTGTGTGTTAAGCGAAGGGCTGGAGCTGAGTGGTAGAGTGCCTGCTTTACATGCAGAAAGTCCCAGGTTCAATGCCTGGCATCTCCTGGAAGATCTAGGAGAGATTTCCTGCCAGGAACCCTGAAGAGCCACGGCCAGGCAGCGGAGGCAATACTGAACCAGATGGACCAATGGTCTGATCAGTACCTATGGTCCTAATTTTTTTTTTTGGGGGGGGGAGACAACTTGACCAGGGGAAACAGTAGGCACAAGGGAAAGCCTCTGTGTGTGCATGTGTACCCACGGGTGCTGCATTGGCAACCCCTACTGTAGAATTTTGTTGGGCCATGGTTGGATAGACTTAGGTGGGATTCATGTGTCAGATTCTCTGAGCCATTTCAAATGGAGACAATGTAGAATTGTAGAGTTGGAAGGGACCCTGACTGTCATCTAGTCCAACCCCTTGCAATGCAGGAATCTCAAAAAATAAAGGATCCATGACAGATGGCTATGCAAGCTCTGCTTAAAAAAAAATCCAATGTTCTCTCTCCTTTAGAATAAGAAAGGAACAGAGCTGCTGCTGGGCGTGGATGCCTTGGGCCTGCACATATATGATATGGAAAACAGGCTGACCCCCAAAATTTCATTTCCGTGGAATGAGATTCGGAACGTCTCTTACAGCGATAAGGAGGTAAGGCACACTCCTCTTGTCCCCCCCTCCCTGTGTCTCTGTCCAAGTGCTGAATTGAGAAAGCGGCCTCATTCACCTATTCCTTCCTGCTGCCAGTTCCCAGGATACTTTAGGGGAAGTCATGCAGTGGAAGTGGTTAGAGGGTCAGACAAGCACCTGGGAGACCAAGCTTCGAATCCCTACTTGGCCATGTGAAGCTTGGGCCTATCACAATCTCTGAGTCTAACCTGCCTCCCTGGGCTGCTGTGGGGGTTAAATGAGGAGGGGGAGATCCATATCTGCCACCTTGAGCTCTTTGCAGGGAGAAAGGTGGAATGTAAAGACAATAAACCAACAGCTGTTAAAGCACTAAAAGAGTTCATTAAATGTACAGTGTACATGGGTGACGCTGTGGTCTAAACCACTGAGCCTCTTGGGCTTGCTGATCCAGAAGGTCAGCGGTTCGAATCCCTGCGACGGGGTGAGATCCTGTTGCTCTGTCTCAGCTCCTGCCAACCTAGTAGTTTGAAAGCATGCCAGTGCAAGTAGATAAATAGGTACCGCTGCGGTGGGAAGGTAAATGGTGTTTCTGTGTGCTCTGGTTTCTGTCACGGTGTCCTGTTGCTCCAGAATCGGTTTAGTCATGCTGGCCACATGGCCTGGAAAGTTGTCTGTGGACAAATGCCGGCTCCCTCGGCCTGAAAGCAAGATGAGCACCGCAACCCCATAGTCACCTTTGACCGGACTTAACTGTCCAGGGGTCCTTTACCTTTACCTGCATACAGTGTATATAAATTCTAATAATAATAATAATAATAATAATAATAATAATAATAATAATGCCCTTTTGACTGTGGTCTGTCTGGCGCAGGGATGGCCAGAATGGCTGCACCTTGCCTCCCATCAACCTTGGACAATATGGCCAGGAGGCAGGGATGATGGGAGTTGCAGCCCAACAGTGTCTGATTTGCACCATGCTGGCTATCCCCGATATAGCAGGACTGCAGAGAATCCCTTAACCTCCTGGACTCTGCAGTTCTTTAAAAAGTCACCGGTTTTAATTGGTACAGCGGTTCCTCGCTCCCCTGTCCTGGAAAACATTGACTGCAGTTTTCTTTCTTTTAAAACTGATGCAAACAGTGCAATGCAGACGAAATTAGCAGCGGCTTTTTTTCTTTTTTGGTGGGAGGCGGGCAGGAAAAGGAGGATTGATAACATTTAAACATTATCTGGTGAGGGCCAAGAGCTTAACGCGTTCTACTTCAGTTATTATTGCTGAAGCTTGAAGCAATTAGTTTATGATGTGCTCTTTTAAAAAAAAATACAGTTTTGGATGCATAATCCTATTACAGTTAGCATTCTTGCGAGATCCTTTCCCCCTCTCCCTTTTCTGGCTACACACAAGTTTTATCAGTTATGTTTCCCTCCCCACTTCCCTCCCATAACACTGTACAGTATTCCACCAGGAATTGAGAGGCCCAGGACCTCGTCTGCTGGGCCTGGAACATAATAGCCTGTAATAGAGCCGCCCCTCGAGGGAAGGATCTGTCATCTTTTATCACGTCAATAATCCTCGTAATAAGACGGCCGCAAGCGAGATGTGACACGATAGTAAGCGGGGCTTAATAGTGGCGCAGGACAGCTGTACCGAAACATCAGAGGTGTTTAATCTAGTGTGTCTATTATCAAGCGCACGTCTGGGACTGCAGTGGTCCTCGTGGCTGGCAGCAAATCCTCAGGGATTTTTCCCCCCTGCCAGAGTTGAGATCTGAGGCTCCGTGCTGCTGTTTCATCCTATTATTTGGTTTGTTTATTGATTGTGTTTAAATCCCACCTTCCAACCCCCCAAGGAGCTCAAGGTGGTTTTCTGGTTCACCCCTGTCCCCCATTTAATCTCCACAACGACCCTGTGAGGTAGGCTAGGCTCAGAAGCAGCCACTGGCCCAAGGTCGCACAGTGACCTTTACGGCCGAGTCGGCATTTGAACCCTGGTCTCCCAGGTTCTAGTCCAAGACTCTGACCACTACACAGCACTGCAGCTCTGCTTCCCATTCTAGGCAGGCTGGCTACTCACCTGGCAAAACTGTTAGAATTCCTGCTCCGTGATTGCAGTCATGGGATTGTTGTCTATTGCATGATGGTGTATGTTTTGATTCCACAGAGTGGGAAGTGACGGAGACAGGATGTTTGTGTTACTGTGTTCCATGAAGTGGGACTATTGTCCTTTGTTCTTTTTCTCTTTGCTGTCTGATGCTAGAGAGAGAGGGAGCCATGTTGCAGTGCTCCGTGTGTGTTTATATGTAAATAAAGTGGATTAGCCAAAATGCTGAGTTGTTGAGGTCTGTCACGCGAACTGCAAAGACTATGCAGATCCCTAAATGTGCCGATGTCTGTTGGCATCGGTCGCTGTGATGTTCGGGCTGAAGAAAGCTTTTGAAGCTCCTGAACGATCGACCAGGAGGGAGAGAACATTCCAGTCGGGCATGTGTCTCTGCCAGGGTCCTACTCGAATGTAGGACGAGCTCCTGACAGAAACAACCCAACATGCTTCTTTGCTACGAAAAGAGACAGGCTGGCGCTCTTTCTCTCTCTCTCCATGCACTGAGAAATAAGACTTTTTATTCAGTGCAGCCTGTGAGCAAAGAATGCCTCGATTTCCACTTTACCTGGGTATTCCAAGTGAGGGGAGGATGAAGGAACAGATCTCTCAAATTGGCCGCCACAAATTTTGCTGCAGTGGCTACTGGGTGGATTCTAGGCATTTGTTTGATTTCTCCTCCATCACTCTTCTCCTTTGCTTACTGGCTTTGCTGTGGGATCTAAGTTTGTGGGGTGTGAAAATGGCTGGAGAACACTGAACTTCCCCAACCCGAGGGAGTGATTGTCCTTTGACTGATTCTGTGTTGTCAGCTAGCCGGAAAGTAAAACTTCAAGGTGCATTCACCTTTAAAAGGAAAAGCTGTAGCTCAGAGGGTAGAGCCTTTCACATAGAAGGTCCCAGCTATCTCTTCCTAGGGACGGGAATGTCCCCTGCCTGAGACCCTGCCAGTCAGAGTAAACAGTGTTGAGCTAGACAGATCCAAGGTTCTGACTCAGTATGGACCAGGGTTCTGACCCATAGCTCAGTGCCTAGAGCATGTGCTTTACATGCAAAGGGTTCTTCCAAGTTCAGTGCCAGGTAGGTTTGGGGAAAAGGCTCCCTGCTTGAAACTCATGAGAGCTGCTGCCAGTCAGTGTTGGCAGTACTGGGCTGGATGGACCACTGCTCTGACTTGGTATAAGAGAGATTCTGGCGCTCCTTTTCGATGTGCATAAGACTGGGCTGGGCTATCAGGGCGCACCCCTCTTCCTCTATTTCATTTTCACTCCCTCTTTGACAACTTCTTCCTCCCTCGCAGTTTACGATAAAGCCTCTGGACAAAAAGATCGACGTCTTCAAATTCAACTCTTCAAAGCTGCGTGTGAATAAGCTGGTAAGTCTGAAGGAGGATGCAAGAGTTGCATTGTGGCAGCCTCTCTGCTGAGCAGCCAGGCATCCTTCCAAGGCAAAGGGGCCCCGGGCTGCACGAAATGCTGGTGTGCAGGAGATGAAACAGATGATGGCTCTGGGGAGCGGGAAAGGCACAAATCGCACTGCAGACCTAGAGAGCCAGTGCCAGCCCATCTGCATGAGCCTGATGCCCTCCAGATGTTATGGGATTCAACTCCCACCACCCTCAGCCCAGCTGCATGATGCTGCTTGGCATGCAGAAGATCCCTGGTTCAGTCCCCAAAGGCATCTGCAGGTAAGGGCTGGAAGAGATGCCCTGCCTGAAACCCTGGAGAGCCACTGCCAGTCAGTGTAGACAGTAATAAGCTATATGGCCCTATTTATAGACAGACAGAGAGAGAGTGCATGAGACTCTTAATCTCAGGGTGTTGGGGGGGGGAGAAAGAGAAAGAGAAAGAGAGAGAGGAAAGAAAGAAAGAAAGAAAGAAAGAAAGAAAGAAAGAAAGAAAGAAAGAAAGAAGGAAGGAAGGGAAGAAGGGAAGGGAAGGGAAGGGAAGGAAGTGGATAGTAGCGGCAGGCTTCTGGTTATATATATGTATGTATATATATATATAGCATGAGACTCTTAATCTCGGGTGGGTGTGGAGAGAGAGAAAGTGGATAGTAGAAGCAAGCTTCTCGATGGTTTTGTGAATGACTCTTTCTCTTGCGTGAAAGGCTGGGAACAAGCCCGCCATTGTTGCTGCAACGGCAGCAGCAGAGGCCTGGCTTTGTCTGAATAGCTGGCAGATTCTGCTTGGAAAATTGGTCTCTTGGAGCGCTGGGGAAACTGCAAGCTCTGTGGTCAAACACTGTGCTCAGGGCCTCCATTGTTTTTCCTCCCAACTCCTCCCGCTGATCCCCATTCAAGAGCCGTGTATAAAGGGGGTTCGTCTCCATTCCCCCTTTTCACCCAGAGTTTTTTCTGAGCTTCAAGGATCGGTCTGCCTTATAGAGACAGCTAATTTCCAACCCACTCGTGTGTTTATTATTTATTGGAGAACTGCTGCCAGTCCGTCCGCATCAACGTGATGCCCTACAGATGTTCTGGACTACAAATCTCAACTACCCCAGCCAGCACAGCCATGCGATGTTGGGGCCGATGGGAGTTGGCTGAAGATGGGAGATGGCACATCCATTGCACTAAATAGGCATATTGTTTTTTAGTTGCATTTTTATATTTAAATCCCCACCTTCCCTCCAAGAAGCTCAAGGCGGCCTGCATGGTTCTTTTCCTCCCCACCTTATCCTGACAGCTACCCTGCGAGGTAGATTAGGCTGAAAGGGAATGGCCCAAGTTCACCCAACGGGCTTCATGGCTGACCCAGGGATTTGAACCCTGGTCTCCTAGGTCCTAGTGCAGCACTCTTAACCACTATGCCACCACTGACTCTCTTTCTCATTTTGCATTTTATTGTACTGCAATTTGAATTGGAATAAAAGACCAAGGATAAGTAACAAAGGAAGCAATAAAACACTGAGCAAAGCTCGGCCCTGCCCTCGCTAGTCTTGGAAGAATCCTTTTTAAAAAGCCCCATATGTCCAGAGACTTTGCGCCTGCCCATTGGGGGGGATATAGGAAGCTCTGAACACATATTTTTTAGATGTCCCTTTTACGATGAGGCACGTAGAGATACCATTGACCCCCTGCTGGTGAGGTTTGCTGACCTCCCAGAAAAGCAAAAATTTGATCTTCTCCTGTTAGGCAAAGATCACAAGACGACCCGGATGGTCGCCAGATTCTGCACACAGATCCGTAGGCGCAGACCATCCCCTGATTCAAACTAGTTTGTTAAGAAAATTCCCAAACTCGGATCCACGGGTGACGCTGGGTCATTTCTCTACAGAAGTTTATCTTAAAGTTTTTATGTGTTTATACGCCTACCACATTTTAAACTTTAAATCCATTGTTGTATATTGTTTTAAATGTTTGTTTTGCTTTTGGGATTGTAGTTCCATTTGTGTTTCACAAGCTGGCCAAAACACTGAGCTAAACGCACCAGCAGTCTAATGGCACAAGGCAGGTTACCAGGTTACTGTTTACCATTTATTTAGAATCATGAGGACTAGAATCTTCCTTTTCTTTCCATTGGGAAGAGTTTCTTTTCATTGGCAGAGTCTCAGGTTCGATCCTTAGCATCTCTAGGTAGGGTCAGGAAAGACAGCCAGCCAGTGTAGACTATGTGTCAGGGAACTGACATCAGAGGCACGGGAGAAGGAGAGGGTCTCTGATGCTACAGGGGAAGGTCCCAGCGCTAGGGGGAGACTCAGCTGGGAAGAAGGGGAAGAGAATGAGTGTAACACCAGGGATCCAGGAGAGCAACAGGACAGGGAGGTGCAGGGGCTCCAGGACTCTTCGTTGGAAGTTAGTGAGGAGAGCCCAAGCACCCCGCTGCCCACGCCCACCCTGCACAGGAGACTCCCGCGCAGTGAGAGGCGGAGACGATTGGGCGTCAAACAGCTCTTACGTTGGCAGCGCTTTAAGAAACGCCCACAGTCAGATTCTACGAGTGACTAAGGGCAGCCAGGCTGAGATGGGCTGTGCAGTCCGGAGGGTTTAACCAGGCAATCCAATGCTCAAACGGGGGCAGGATTACGCACGAGTAACTCCCAACCACTACACTATGGAATGGGGGAAGCTGTGGTCTTTCAGATATTATTGGACTGTGGGCTCCCATCAGCCTCAGCCAGCATAGGAAATAGTCAGGAATGACAGGAGTTGTGATCCAACAACATCTAAAGGACCACAGCATCACCACTCCTGATGTAAACAAAGCTGTGCTAGATGTCCCAATGGTCCGATTCGGTATAAGGAAGCTTCCTATGATGGTCACGTGTGTCTGATCTAGACATTACAGTTGCTACACGGAAGCCACCAGAAACAGTTCTCCCTTGGCATTATTGACGGCTGTGGCATGTCTCAACATGGTGGGGTTGGCATGCAGTTCTGTGCAACAAGGTGGGGTAGAGGACAAAAGTGTTTTGCTTTCAAATGCTTGGTGGCGTGAACACAAACTTGCCATCCTCTTCTCCTCTTCTTATTGGCTGGACCAGATCCTGCAGCTGTGCATTGGAAACCACGACCTGTTCATGAGGAGGAGGAAAGCAGACTCCTTGGAAGTCCAGCAGATGAAAGCCCAGGCCCGGGAGGAGAAGGCCAGGAAACAGGTCAGAGAAAGGGAGGGTCCTGTTCCTTTCTTAACAACTACAGTGGTACCTCGGGTTACATACGCTTCAGGTTACATACGCTTCAGGTTACAGACTCCCCTAACCCAGAAATAGTGCTTCAGGTTAAGAACTTTGCTTCAGGATGAGAACAGAAATCGTGCTCCGGGGGTGCGGCAGCAGCAGGAGGCCCCATTAGCTAAAGTGGTGCCTCAGGTTAAGAACAGTTTCAGGTTAAGTACGGACCTCCGGAACGAATTAAGTACTTAACCCGAGGTACCACTGTATTTGAATTGTTCACTTGGGATCTCTTCAGAGGAAACTGCTGCAACGTCGGCATTGCTGCGAACGTTCAGCACCTGCGGGCGAGAGCTGACAATCTCAGGCAAATTTTGCAGATTTCTGGAAACTCGGGGCAGGGCATTTTTAAAGTTGCATAACAGAGGGATCCAGTGCTACAGCTGTGCTAGTGGAAGCCCATTGTGTAACAGATTGAGAAGCCCCTGGTGCATAGAGATAGCAGCAACTGGCTTATGCATTCTGTCAAAGAGTACAGCAAAGGTGCCTGCCTGATGTCAATAGGCAGGGAGTTCCAAAGTGTAGATGCCGCTGCACTAAGATTGTGTTACTACAAATGCGGAACGGGTGTTATGTGGAACCTGTAACGCTGCCTGTTCCACAGATCAGTGTGTTTGGGTTGGCATATATGGGGATCCCCAACATTTTGGGGTCACTGCCCTCTTGGTACCATAACGTACCACTGCCCTCTACCCTACCTTATAAAATGCATTGTTCATAATAGCGGTTTTCACAAACCACTAAGGAAGATAATAACACATAAAATTCCACAGAATCATAGCATTGTAGAGATGGAAGGGTGATCTAGTTTAACTCCCTTCAACACAGGAATAAACACGAAGAGTTAATTGCAAATCATCATCATCCTCATCATCATTATTTATTTATACCCTTCCCATCTGGCTGGGTTTCCCCAGCCACTGTGGGCGGCTCCCAACAGAATATTAAAAACATGATAAAACATCAAACATTAAAAACTTCCCTAAACAGGACTGGCATCAGATGTCTTCTAAAAGTCAGATAGTTGTTTATTTCCTTGACATCTGACGGGAGGATATTTCACAGGGCAGGCACCACTACTGAGAAGGCCCTCTGCCTGGTTTCCTGTAACCTCGCTTCTCGCAGTGAGGGAACCGCCAGAAGGCCCTCGGAGCTGGACTTCAGTGTCTGGGCTGAACAATGGGGGTGGAGATGCTCCTTCAGGTATACTGGGCCTGATATTCCAAATGCACATTTAGTTAGTTATTTAGTTATTTAGTTAGTTGCACATTTATTCAAAACTCAACTCAAACTAATTAGCTTAATTCAACAATATTGATGAGCGTGATCCAATGTTGCCAGCTTTTCAAAGCCTGAGAGTCAGTTACACCTCCAGCAAGCCCCCTGCCCACCCTCTTGCATCTCAGAGCGGCTCCAGCTAGTCCTGCCCACTTTGGGATCCCACTGGGGCAAGGTAATCCCAGGAGTAAACTGGTCCCAAGCCTTCAAGGGCTTTGTATACCAACGGTAGCACCTTCAACTTGGCCCTGTAAGAAATGGGCAACCCGTGCGGATCTCTGAGCAGAGGTGTTCTGCGCTGACGCGGTCTCCCTCCTGCCAGCAACCACGCTGCAGCATCTTGCGCTGACTGCAGTTTCCGGGTCAATCACTGGGGAAGCCCCACATAGAGTGCATTGCAGCAGCGCATGCTTACAGCTGCCAGTGCCCGAACTACTGGGCCAGAAAAACGGTGTCCACTCTGTGGGCATACGATCTTTAAATGCTGTCCATCCTCTCCCCTGCCGTTCTGTAAACCTATTTCTCGGTCGTGGCGCTCGTATGTTTGCTGTGTCTTGGGGAGGTTGGCTGCGGTTGTGGGAGGGAGGGGGAGCTGTGTCCTAATTAGATGGTGATGGAATGCGAGCTGCTCTTCCGCCGCATGCCGCCTGCATGCTAATTCCGAGCCTGGCCTCCTTTTATCCGCTGCGGGTCAGCCCAGCCAGCAGACGCGCCGCATCTCAGGCCGCAGCATGGAGCCAATGAGCACATATCAGCAAATTGGATTGTATGAATCATGGTTTTCTGCTTGTAGACCTTTTCTACTTGCTGAAACCCACACAGCTAATCTGCGCGGTGCTGCTCGGAATATAGATTGCCACTTCTGGGGAAGCGGTTAGGCGGCCGCGGCCAAGTGCCTCCGTGTGCCAGGGGACGCTCAGCTTACGGGAAGGTTAGGTTAAAAGTACTTGTCTTGGATTTGCCTGTGTCAGTGATGTTACGGCCCTTGGCTTAGTTCCATGGGCAGTGATAATAGTCTCTCTGGGTTGGCTGCCTTGCACCCAGGTCAACTTGAGCTGTAAAAAACTGAATGTGCCCAAAGGAAAATGGGGGATGCATCCCGAGTTCTAGGAGGAGGGAAACGTGTTTTGTCTCAGGGAGTGTCACCCAGCGCAATAAAGGCTTTAAAAAAAAAAATTGGGTGCTCCCCTTGGGACTGGTTTGGATGCTCCTCTTGGTGCAGAATGCTGCAGCTGGACTGCTGGCGAGGACAGACTAACTCCTGCACAGAGCACCAGTGTTTTAAAGGTTGCACAGTCTACCCCTGTACTACCAGTTCAGATTCCAGGGTCTTGTATGCATTTGCAAGGCCCTTAGCAACTTTGGCCAAGGGTACCATGAGAACTGCCTGGCTCCTTACATCACTGTGTGATCACTGAGGTCATTGTTACTTGGATGCATGGCTCAAATCCACTAGAGCATTGTGGGCTCAATTCTGTTTCATCCCCTCAGGCAGGCCCAGTCACCGTTGAATTTCCAGCACCTAGTGCATAACTTTTTACATTTCTGCAGGCATCTCTAGCCGTTTTTCTGACTTCTATAGCTAGTTTTTAACTGATTTTGTCTCTCTTAACCTTCCTGCACACCGCTCAGAGACCAAGATATGGCCAGCAGAGGTTAAATGTGTTGTTTACCTACAGCGGGGAAATGGTTCGAAATTTTGAGAGGATAATGAAGAGCAAGAAGGGAAAAAATGAATTGCTGAGGGAGGGCTCCTAAATCTGAGGGTGCAGAGAGCAGGGAGTCCACCGAGGAGCTCCATGCTGGCCTCTTCCAAAGCATCTACCAGCAGCCTGGCAGAAAACCCTGTGCCTTGAAATCTCCCTGCTCTTTAACAAAGCATCTAAATTGCTTTGTAAACCTGGATTGCGGAAGTGGAATTGATTGTGGCGAGCAGATGTCTGAATTCTGCCGCACGGCCCTGATAAATTGGATTTCTCTTCGGAGCAGAATGCCTACGATCTGCATGCCTTGGTTGCTTATGTACTATTTTCTGCCGTCCTCGCTTCCCCACCCTGCCTCTCCCCACCCCCCCAAGATGGAGCGCCAGCGTTTAGCTCGAGAGAAGCAGATGCGAGAAGAGGCAGAGCGGACGAGGGACGAGTTGGAGAGGAGGCTGCTGCAGTTGAAAGATGAGGCGACGATGGCTAACGAAGCCTTGGTAAGTCTCTCTGCAGGGATGACTAGCTGCCCACTGCAATGGCATGGTCCCGTTAACAAGACATGCATGGTAGAAGCAAGACCCCACTCCTCAGCAAGACTTGTCCTTACCAGTCAGAGTAGATGCTCCATTCGCCTGTATTCAGACTCTACAACATCAAGCTTACTTGTTTGGGAACAGGTGGTGGCTTGTTTTGCATGCATGAGGTTGCAGGTTCAATACCTGTCTCCTATAAGTGAAACCCTGGAGAGCCTCTGCCAATCAGTGTGGATGGTAGTCTGGTTCAGTATAAGACAACTTCCTGTTTAATTCAGCTCTTCTTTTTTTTAAAGAGGCATAAGGACTAGAAACTTTGTTTATTTTTAGAGGAGGGACAGTAGCTCAGGGGTAGAGCATCTGCTTTGCATGCAGAAGCTCCCACATCATCCAGGTTTCAGAAGCAAAGGATGGGGCAGCTGGTCACCACAGTGTTGGGGGAAATGGACTCTGATGGTGCAGTAGGGAGCCTTCACCACTCTCGTTGGACTACAGCTCCCATCTGCCCCATGTGGAGGGCACTAAGCTGGCAAAGGCAATTGTGCCACCCACAGCAGGATAAGTTTAAATTGCTCCTGTGGTCACCAGCCCATATGAGCTGGTTTTCCTTCTTTTCTTTTCTTTTCTTTTCTTTGAAAAAAATAATTATTAGTCAATTAAAATTCCATTCAGCATCCTGCTAAGAGGAAGGGTGACTGATCCTGCCAGAATGGCTTGCAATAGATGTAAAATGGAAAGGAAGGAAGAGGAAAATAAAAGACTTTCTGCATTCTGGTGCAGTTGTTTTACAGGTAGGAAAGACCACTGGATGTGTGTCTTTTGCATGGAGAGTGTTTCAGGGAGGCCAAGGGGTTGTTTCTTTCCAGCTTCTTTCTGACTGCTGCTGGGTGGAATGGTCACTGACAGAGGTTTCCTTCTCATGAAGGTGGGCAACCTTTATCTGTACTGGAACTCTTCAGATAGTGGCTCTCCAGACAAACAGACAGACAAACTGCATTTAGAAGGTTGGCATTTCAGGGAGAAATGTCAGGGAGAAATGAGATGCTAGAAGGTTAGCATCTCAGGGAGCCAGATTTCTTCTTGAGTTGCTAGTCTTCTGTGTACCTGAATTTCCTTTATTTTCTTCATGGAGCGACACTCAGTTCTGGGAGTCCCAATGCGAGGTGGTACAGACCCCAGTTTAGCACCTGAAAGGAAGTCCAGAGTCTGTTGTGGGAAGATTTTTTTTAAAAAACCCAAAGAACAGAAAATAAAAGAAATAAACTTTGTCAGCTGACATTTCCCATTGATCCTGACTTAAAACTTACAAATTAATATCGGTAGCCCATAAATCCAAACAGGGGAAAAGAAAGATTTTTTTCACCCCTAGTTAAACTGTGGAACTCGCTCCCTCAGGAGGCTGTGAAGGTCATCAACCTTAGATGGCTTTAAAAGAGGACTGGACAAACTGATGGAGGAGAAAGCTATTGCTGTCTACAACTCTATTCTCCATTTACTGTTGGAAGCAGTAATGCTTCTGAATACCAGTAGCTGGAAACTGCAGGAGGGGAGTGTGATAAGATCCTGCTTGTGGGCTTCTCATAGGCATCTGGTTGACCACTGATAACAGGATGCTGGACTAGATGGGCCGTTGGCCTGATCCAGCAAGCTCTCCTTGTGTTCTTAGGTATCCAAATGAGATTTACGGTGATAAGCTCCAGCTCCAATTTCAGAAAAGGCAGTGAGATCTTCAGGCCCCCGAGTAGTACAAAGTGGGCATTTATCCTTCCAATATGAGCCTCTTTGCAACCGTGAGGGGTGGCTTGGGTCGTTTTCATTGCCCATCTGTTAGGAAGACCTTTGACCACAGACCATAAGAACATCAGATGAGGCTGTTGGATCAAGCCAGTGACTCACCTTAGTCCAGCATCCTGTTCTTACAGTGGCCAACCAGATGTCCCAGTGAGAAACCTGCTAGCAGGATTTGGAAGTCAAGAGCCTTCTCGCCCCCTTGCAGTTTCCAGCAACTGGTATTCAGAAACATTGCTGCCTCCAGCTGTGGAGGCAGAGCATAGCCGTCATGGCTTCTAGCCTCACCAGTGGCACATCGCTGCTGCGTCAGAGCCCCATGTGTGTAATTCTCCACCCTTCTTGCTCAGATGAGATCCGAAGAAACGGCCGACTTGCTGGCCGAGAAAGCTCAGATCACGGAAGAGGAAGCGAAGCTCCTGGCTCAGAAAGCCGCCGAGGCAGAGCAGGAGATGCAGCGGATCAAAGCCACAGCCATCCGGACCGAGGAGGAGAAACGGCTGATGGAGCAGAAGGTGCTGGAGGCAGAGATGCTGGCGCTGAAGATGGCGGAAGAGTCGGAGCGAAGGTCAGGTGGGGAGGGAAGCACACCCACTGGTTTGGGGGCTTTGAAGCATTTCATTCCTTGTTTTTCTTGCCATTGGGTTGTGCCCCGTGTAGCACAAAGTTAAAGTCTACTACTACTACTAATTTTATTGGGTGGCTCCCAACAGAATATTAAAAACACAGTAAAGCACCAAACATTAAAAACTTCCCTAAAAAACTTCCCTAAAAAGGGCTGCCATCATGTGTCTTCTAAAAGTCAGATAGTTGTTTATTTCCTTGACATTTGATGGGAGTGTGTTCCACAGGGAGGGAGCCACTACCAAGAAGGCCCTTCCTGGTTTCCAATAACCTCATTTCTCGCAGTGAGGGAACAGCCAGAAGATCCTTGGATTTGGATCTCGGTGTCAGGGCTGAATGATGAGGGTGGAGACACTCCTTCAGGTATACAGGGCCATTTAGGGCTTTACAGGTCAGCACCAGGAAACGTACTGGGAGCCAATGTAGGTCTTTCAGGACCAGTGTTATACCTTCCTAGCGGCCGCTCCAGTCACCTGTCTAGCTGCCGCGTTCTGGATTAGTTGTAGTTTCCAGGTCACCTTCAAAGGTAGCTCCATGTAGAGCGTGTTGCAGTAGTCCAAGTGGGAGATAACCAGAGCATGCACCACCCTGGCAGGACAGGTAAGGTCTCAGCTGGCATACCAGATGGAGCAGCCACCCTGGAATTAACCTGCACCTCCATGGACAGCTGTGAGCCCAAAATGACTCCCAGGCTATGCACCTGGTCCTTCAGGTGTGGGCATGGCCAATGAGCATGGAATGATCTGAAGCACTAGACAAAAGTTCAGTGAGATGCCTCTTATAAACCAGTTCAGTACAGGTGAACTCCTTGATTTCCTTGGGATGGTGTGTTGTGATCCCATCCTTTTCACACGCACCTTGGCCCTACTGCAATCCCTAGCTTCCCCCCTCGCCACGCACACACTTCGGCTGAGCACCCCAGCGCCGAGATGCACCATCCTGCCAAGCCCTCAGGCCTGGGCCCCCACTGGGTCTTCAGCTGCTCAAGAACCGCCACGCTGCCGTCTCCAAAGCATTCAGATGCCATTAATTAAGTTTTTCGCCTCTAGATATTAAAACACCAAATTCATTACTCTCTCCCTCCCTTGTCCCAATATCTCACTCCAGATCTCCCCCTCCTCTCCCGGCCAATCACGAGGCTCCCACCACACGCCAGGCCTCCATCTCCGTGGTCCTCTGGGTATACAAGGGCCGCTGCCAAGGGCTTTTGTCATAAATTGCATTCATTAGTGGGTGAATTAACAATAGCCTTAATTTCATTCTGAACTACTACTTTCCCCCGCTCCTGTGTCTGGGCTTCTGTCTTTGCCCGCTTGGTAACTTTCTCCTCCTTCCTTTATACCTCCGCCCCGCTTGCCAAAAACATCAACGCCGGATATTGTTCAGAAGATCTGATTACTTATTTTCTCTCTCCTCTTTCCCCCCGACCCACCCCCTCAACCGCTTCAGAGGAACCTGTCGAGGATGAGGGGTAGGCAGTGGTTCTTGAAACCTCCAATGCCGTAATTCAGTGGTGCTTGTCTTTCCTTAGATGGGTGGTTCAAGCCACCCTTAGTGGCATGAGATTAGCGTGTAGAACAAGGCTGTGGGAACCTTTGGCCCTCTGTGTGCTGTTGGACTCCATTTCCCATCAGCCTCAGCCACCATGGCCAGTGGTTAGAACTGGTGGGAATTGTCCAGCAACATCTGGAGGGCAAAACGTTCTGCAGCCTACATTTTAGAAGATAGAAGCTTCTGCTGCTGGGGGGTGGGGGGGGAGCAGAACCTGTCCTGGATAACAGTCAAAAACCAGTTTTTCTCTCCCTAGCCCCCCACCCCCTCGTTTCATTTCTCCTTCCCTGGACAACAGTCAAGACGGATGAAGCGCTGCCGTTTCCTGCCATTTGGGGAAGGAGAGCATTGTGGGTAGAGGCAGCCTTTGCCATCCAGGTGCCATCCAGACGATTTGGACTGCAATTCCCATCATCCCCAGGCAGCACAGCCATTTTGGACTTCAGCTCCCAGCATGGGGGCTGGGGGTTGATGGGAGTTGTAGTCCAAAATGGCTCTGCTGCCTGGGGGTGATGGGAATTGGAGTCCAGAACATCTGGAGAGAACTGTGGAAACATTGCCAAGGTGGCAAAGGCTAGGGTAGGGTGTTGGATTTGGCCCACCACTGCCTCGTTTAGGCCCTTGACCTCCTCTTTCGTATTTTGCTTGTGTGCAGGGCGAAGGAGGCCGATCAGCTCAAGCAGGACCTCCAGGAAGCTCGAGACTCTGAGCGAAGAGCCAAGCAGAAGCTATTGGAAATAACCAGCAAGTCGTCTTACACAGTAAGAAAACATTTTATACATAGGGGCATCATTTTGCCCCTGGTGACTCTGTGCTGCTTGCCCCTGGGCATCCTCTGAGATCTGCTACCCGAAGCCCAGCATTGCAATTATGCAAACCGTGCAGAGCTGTTCCTTTGCTGGCTTTATATACAATTTTCTGCTTTCCTGCAGTGGCTCCCCTTTTGTGGGATGCTCTCCCCAGGGAGGCTCGCCTGGTACCTTCATTACATATCTTTAGGCACCAGGCAAAAACATTCCTCTTCTCCCAGGCCTTTGGCTATTTAAACAATCTATGGCCTTTTAAACTCTGTGTGTGTAGCAGGGGGGTTGTTGCTTTTGTTTGTTAGCATGTTATGCATTTTTGTTTCTTTATATTGTAAACCACCCTGTGATCCTGGGATGAAGTGCAGTATAGAAATCATCATCATCATCATCATCCAAAGCCACATGTTCTGATGGTGCTTTTAGCCAAAACTGCTCAAAGCTTGTCGCTCCAGTTTTCTATGAGGTCTAGAAATTGTATTCATTTTAAAAATGAAAGCCGTGATGATCAGGGGTTCCGCTTTAGTGTCTGGATTTCCAGGTTTCAAATCAAAGGCTATAAAATTCTTCCTTAAAAAAAAAAAAAAATTGGCAGGGGACGCTTTGGGGATTCTTCCTCATTGTCAGGGCTCCTACAAGACGACCTGCTGTGTGTTTGGTGATCATAATCAGCCAGTTTTCAACTCAGAGTAATTTGGGCATCTGTTCCCGGAGTTTTCAGCACATGGCCGGCTCCCTTAATCCCTTTGTCATTATCACCCTTGGCAGAAAAATAACAAGACCTCCAATTAAACTGGAAGGCCACAGACTTTTTTATGAGGAGCAAAACACTGGGCTTTTGTTAAACGCCCACATTTGTTAACCGACAGAACTTGCCGTTACGGAGCGGCACTGAGCATCTGTGTCGCCCTCTGCGGTTCTGGTGTCCCATTTATTTCGCTTTGTTCGTAGCAAGCACTGTGCCAGGGCTTGGATTCGATAGAGCAAAGAGCAGTGCAATGCAACAGAGAACATCCCAGTCCCAGAGGCTCTTAAGTTGGAGAGAGGGACACGGGCAACTTGAAGAATAAGATAAAAGTTAAAGGACTGCGCCCAAAGTAGTGCTGAGTAACGCATCCGCCCAGTGCAAGGATTTCTAATTGCACAAAGGCACCCCCTCCGCAACCCCCTAAATATCTGATAGGGGTTCCCCAAACCTCCAGGGCAGATTTGGGGTGGGCGGGGGGGGAGTACCATTGGGCAAGTGACTACGCTACACCTGGATCCGTAGAAAAGCCATGCGGAACTGTTACAAACCCAGGAAGCTGCAGTCAGATCGTTGGTCCATCTAGCTCAGTACTGTCAACACTGACTGGCAGCTGATTGCCAGGATTTATGATGTAGCACATTCCCACCTATTCTTGCATCCGTTGGGGATTGAACCCGGGGCTTTCTGCATGCAAAGCAGATGCTCTTCCCCCCTGAGCTATGGCCTTCACCACAGCACCCCAACCCCAGGAATCAGCAGATCTTGCACCCCCTCATTGGGATGGCCAAGTCTAGTGTGCGGGCTGATCCCTTACCTGGGAAGACTCCTGCCAGCAGCCTGCTAATAGCAACACCGAAGGCAAATACATATTTATAATGCCATGGCAGAAGCGTGTGAAGTGCTGCTTGATAGTGTCCATCGCAATTGAGGGGATTCAAATGATGCAGTCGCTCACATAGACGCACAAGCAGCATTTAATTTAGAGCTCCGGGAAGCTTCCAGTGCCCCCAGCTCTGAATTGTTCACTCCTGTTACACAAAGAAGGGTGTGCAAGTTGTGTTCTGTGCTGTCACAAATAAACCCCACAAACAGGTTTCTTTTACATTAGTTTTACCCAGGCTCTCTCGCCATCCCAATTTGTCTTTGATACTGCATCACCCTGACTGAGTGTTTAAACAAGCAGAACAAAGGTGGCTTGGATTTAATGGCTCCCTGCTCTCCCCCCCCCCCCCAGTTCTCTGAGGCTGTCTGCTAACGTTCAGAAGCTTTTAAGAGCACTGGCTGCAGTGCCGAAATGAGCCTGCCATTTCTAGCCAGAGGCCCCTTGAGTTGAAACACTGGTTGCTCGGGTGTTCTGTCAGAGACAATCTTCGGAACAAACACTCTCAGCCTGTCTGGCTTTCCCCTACAAGAGCCCCTGACTTTAAATGGGTCTGGTGCCAGCGATTGCGCTTGTGGGCGATTGCAATCCAGGACAGACAAAGCACTTCTTCACTTCTTGAGTGCACACTCAAGATACATCCCAGAAGATGTAGCAATGGCCAGCAACTTAGATGCTTTTAAAAGAGCATTAGAAAAATTCATGGAGGATAGGGCTATTGAAGGCTACAAGCATCGCTTGTATTGCTTCTGAATAGCAGTTGCTGGAAAACAACGGAGGAAAGGGTTCTCTTGCGCCTGGGTCTGGATTGTGGGCTCCCCCTTGGCAACCTGGTTGCCCACTGTGGGAACAGAACGCTGGACTAGATAGGCCACAGGCCGGATCCAGTCTGGCATGGGGAACATAGGAAGCTGTCTTTAGACCAAGTCAGACTTAATCGCTCCATCTAGCTTAGTACTGTCGACATTGTATGACATCAGCTCTTCAGAGTTTCAGCAGCTAACATTCCCATACCTACCTGGAGATGCTGGGGATTGAATTTAGGACCTTCTGCATGCAGAGCAAATGCTGTACCACTGAGCTATGGACCAATCCCCCCAAAGGCAGAAGGGGCTGAATGGAGAAACCAGGAGGATGGATGGAGATGCAATAAGTTCGAAGCAGGACTCATCTCTGAAAGGCTAGTTTATGGTGACAGAAGTAACAGCATTTGCCACAATCACCTGGCCCCTCTTAAAGATTCATTGTTTCTCTCCGTAATCTTCACAACAACCCTGTGGTGCAGACCTGGTGCAGGCTCCAGATGTTTTGGGCTACCCTTGCTGGCTGGGGCTGATGGGAATTGTCATTCAAAACACCTGTAGGGCACCAGGTGCAGAGTGTGGCTGGGAAACCTTTGACCCTCCTAATGTTGCTGGACTCCAACTCCCATCAGTCCCAGCGAGTGTGAGCAATGGTGGGGGAAGATGGGAGCTGTAGTGCAACAACATCAGGAGGACCACTCCTGGTATTCCATTCTCTCTCTCTCTCCTTTCTAAGAATTCACTGTTCTTTTAAGCCAGTAGGGCTGGCAGGAGTTGTAGACCAAAATATTTGGAGGGCACCAGGTTGGGAAAGACTAACTTTAGCTCCTCTAACATTTCTGGTACATTTCTGGATAGGCTTGCCTAATCAAAAAACAATGTTTTGAGAAGGCACTGAAAAGATTACAGTGAGAGCACCTGCCTGATGTCAATAGGCAGGGAGTTCCAAAGTTTTGGGGGGGCCACACTAAAACATTGGTTTCTTTCCAGTGCTGTCACATATGTAGTAAGGTTTGCAGTGCACTCTGAACCTTTGAAATGCTGTATGCAGTTGCTAAACCTTATGTTATTATGAATTGAGAGAGTGCGCTGAGAGAGGGAGAAAGACTATTTTACCTGGGGTCCTCAGGCCCTAGAGTTCATTCATTGCGAAGGTGAGATGCAAAACATTCCGGTGTTCAAAGCATCCTGGTTTGGGAGGACTGTCAGTCGCATGATGAGCATCAGGCTAGTTTGTCCTTGACTAAACTCTGCAAAACAAAACAAGGCTTCCTTATCATGCATGCGCCCCAGGTTTTCATTGGGAGCTAATCAGCAGGCATTGCGAGTATATTTTTGCCCCTGGAACCGAAGTATAATTAAGAGGAAGATTGTAAGACAGCGGCAGTTTGGCTCCACCCCTCCAGCTGCATCAATCCCAGAAATGTTTCATAAGAGAAGCGCTTCTCCTTTTTGAAAAATACAGCCCGCTGCTATCTCTCCCGAGGATCTCTTAAAGGGGCCTGACACAATCCTCTTTCACTCGTGGCCCGTGGGAATGCTTAGCATGCCGACTTATTTGCTCTGAAAGGAAATGATTCTCACAGGTGGTGAACAAGAATATTTCAGAATCAATGCAGTTTGGGTGCTGTTCCTCTCATTGTCCCTTGCTTTCCCTAGGGTTGTCTTGTGAATTTTCAGTAGATAGGGATGCAAAAACTAGCAGGAGAGCAATGAGCAGGCAAGATGCTTACTGAGGGGTAGCTGTTTTGGTTCAAGCTAGGATATCTACCATGGAGTAAAGTTTCTTATTATGGGGTGAGACTGCCTGCTGCTTGAAACTGGAGGCTGGAGCATTAGAAGACATATCAGTGGTTAAATCCCTAACACTTTAGTTCAAGAGGGAAACACAAG
The DNA here is from genome assembly GCF_965112155.1 of Podarcis liolepis. NCBI lineage: Eukaryota > Metazoa > Chordata > Lepidosauria > Squamata > Lacertidae > Podarcis > Podarcis liolepis. The sequence goes on along the minus strand of NC_139566.1, from coordinate 24,651,394 downwards.
AAGAGCATGTTGCAGTAATCTAACCTAGAGGTTACCAGAGCAAAGATGACAGAAGATTTTTTAGATGTGCTGTAAGTCACCCAGAGTGGCTAGGGAAACCCAGCCAGATGGGCGGAGTATAAATATAAATATAAATATAAATATAAATATAAATATAAATATAAATATAAATATAAATATAAATATAAATATAAATATATAAATATAAATAAAGCTATTATTATTATTATTATTATTATTATTATTATTATTATTATTATTATTATTATCATCATCATCATCAAGTTAGGTTATCCCTGTTTAGATAGGGGTGCAACTGGGCCACGAGCCAAAGCTGATGGAAGGCTCTCCATATTGCCGCGACCACTGGAGTCTCAAGCAACAGCAGTGGACCCAGAAGTACACCCAAGCTACATACCTACTCCTTCAGAGATGGTACGACTCCATCAAGAGAGGGCCACCTGCCATCCATCTGGTCTAGGGAACCATCTGTAGCTCAGATGCAGAGAGTCCAAGAGTCCCTGGTTTAATCTCCAGGCAGGACTGGGAATATCCCCTGCCTGAAACCTGGATTGAGCTTCAACTTGTTGGCTCTCATCCAGTCCATTACTGAGGCAAGACATCGGTTCAGCACATCCTCTGCTACACCTGTGGATGTAAAGGAATAGCAAAGCTGTGTGCCATCAGCATATTGCTGACCCCCTCAGTGGTTTCATGTAGACGTTGAGCAGCATAGCGGATAAAATTGAACCCTGGGCAACCCCCCACGCTGAAGGCTCCATAGGGACGAACAACACTCCCCAGGCATCACCCCCTGGAAACGACCATCCAGGTAGGCATGTAGCCATGGCAAAGCCAGTGTTTCCCACAGGCATTTGGTTGGCCACTGTGGAAACAGGGTGTGGGACTAGATGGGTGATTTGACTAATCCAGCAGGCTCTTTTTATGGTCTTAAGTACTGCCAATCTTTACAAACTTAGAGGATCTGTAGGGAAGGAGGTGGCCTTTTAGATATTTGGTGCCTCTGTCATTAGGACACAGTAGCACACAGACTCACACCCGGGAAAAGCAAGGGAAGGTTAATAACTGGTTGGAAGGTACTTTGCATCACTGCAACAGGCTTCATTGGCTTTTGTACACATTGTTCTTCTTCTCCGGCATCCACAGTTCAGCCAGGACCTGTGGTCTAAACAATTGTGCTTGACATTGATCTCTGAGGCTTTTCAAGTGAGTTGTAAAATCCATTCAGCCTGAAGCCCTTCTTCTTGGCATCAGCTGTCCAGAAGAGTTATGGTTATCAGCTCCGCTGCTCTGACCAATTTGTAGTGTGGGTTTCTATCACACATCCCCGGCACTGAATAAATGTCAGATTCACAGGCTTGCTGCATTGAGAGGCACAAAAGGCCTACCTGGTCATGCCACGAGGCAGGATCATCTATCCACCACTCATCCCCCACTCCCAGCTGCCCACACAACCCCAAGACACGATGCACTTTGCAGAAGACACGGGCAGAGCAAAATTGCTCCACGGGGATTCAGAGACGAGCCAATCCACAAGCTGCAGGAAGGCAAATAAAACCACCCCATCGCTAGCCCAGCCCCAGACATAGCAGTCAGAATCAGAGAGCAATCAGACTCGTGCTACAGGAATTGTGATCTGTGCAAAAAAAACCTGCTGGAGTAAAACCACGTCCAGCAACCTGTGAAAAATAACAAAGGGGTTAAGTGTGTTTCCTGCAGTGAGACCAACTGTACTTTCTTATTGGCATTAAATTAGATGCAAGAACACAGCTGGTTACTGGTGGGGCCAGGATGTCCATAAAGCGTCCAGGCACCTGCTGGTAAGTATATCTTGTTACCCAGGTGCCTCTTCGCTCTCACCTGTCCTGCTAGGAAACATTATGGGCAGGCAACTACTGTTGACCTCAACCTGGGCCTCCTTGTTTTAATTGCTGTGCTGATTTAATGGGATTGTTGCATTGCATGTTTATATATTAATGTTACAATGGGATTGTTTCCTTGTCTGTTTTGATGCTGGATGCTTTTATTTTTTAATGTTGGCGTACTTGGTTTTTATACATGTAGCCTGCTTAGTTGCCTAAATTATATTGAGATACAGTCATACCTTGGGATGAATACGCTTCAGCTTAAATATTTTCGGGTTGCGTTCTGCAGCGACCCAGAAGTAACGGAGCGCGTTACTTCCGGGTTTCGCCGCTCGCACATGCGCAGGCGCTCAAAATGACGTCATGCGCATGTACGGAAGCGGCGAAATGTGGCACGCACAGACGCGTCTTACATTCGCTTCAGGATGCGAACAGGGCTCTGGAACGGATCCCGTTCGCATCCAGAGGTACCACTGTATTACGCTATTAAAGTATATCCGTATCCCTGTATCATATAATGGCTCCTAGCCACAATGGCTGTGCTCCATCTGCATGGCCAGAGGCAGCAATGCTTCTGAATGCCAGTTGTTGGAAACCGCAAGAGGGGAGAGTGTTCTTGTGCTCGGATCCTACTTCTGGTCTTCCCTTTGGAGCATCTGGTTGGGCACTGTGAGAACATGTGGCTGGACTAAATGGGCCTTTGGCCCTGATCCAGCAAGCTTCTTCTCATGCTCTTCTAATTCAGGATAGAGGACAGCATTACAACATGAAATACCATTAAAATGCAAATCTCTGCATCAAGCGGCATATACATTTTTGACACCCCTGCAGTGGGTGATTAATCTCTGCTTTGCCTTTAGCAGCCGATGAACTCAGGCTCAACGGCGCTCCCTGCTGACATGCCAACCTTCAACCTCATCAGCGAAAGCCTCTCCTTTGACTTCAAGGATACTGACATGAAGAGGTTGTCCATGGAGATAGAGAAAGAGAAGTGCGTTGTTCTCCTTCTTGGCTGTGGTAACTCATAGTCTCGTGGCGCTTGTGGCACAGTGCAGATTCCACCCACTCTTCTTTCTTTCAATGTGACATTCAACTTAAAAGCATAGGAAGTCGACTGAGATCATATCAGACCATGCTTCCATCTAGCTCCATATTGTCTACAGCATGACGTGGGGCCAGGAGGGTTCACATTAGCCCACGAGGCCATTTCTCCCAAGCCATGCCCACCTGTCCACCAGCTGATGTCACTGGATGATGTCAGCTGTTGAGGGCTGGGTTCAGTACTGCAGGGTACTGCTTCATCAGTTTGTACCCCACTGGAAAGGTGCAACCGGCAGGACTGAACCTTCCATTCATCAACTGGTGGGCGCAGGGTTCAGTCCTTCTGGGTGCTGTTCCGCTAGTGCATACCCTGCAGCATAATAATAATAATAATAATAATAATAATAATAATAATAATAATTTATTATTTGTACCCCGCCCATCTGGCTGGGTTTCCCCAGCCACTCTGGGCGGCTTCCAACAAAGATGAAAAATACACTAAAATGTCACATATTAAAAACTTCCCTGAACAGGGCTGCCTACAGATGTCTTCTGAATGTCAAGTAGTTGTTTATCGCTTTGACATCTGATGGGAGGGCGTTCCACAGGGAGGGCGCCACTACCGAGAAGGCCCTCTGCCTGGTTCCCTGTAACTTGGCCTCTCGCAGTGAGGGAACCGCCAGAAGGCCCTCAGAGCTGGACCTCAGTTTCCGGGCAGAACGATGGGGGAGGAGACGCTCCTTCAGATATACTGGACCGAGGCCGTTTAGGGCTTTAAAGGTCAGCACCAACACTTTGAATTGTGCTCGGAAACGTACTGGGAGCCAATGTAGGTCTTTCAAGACCAGTGTTATATGGTCTCGGCGGCCGCTCCCAGTCACCAGTCTAGCTGCAAAAACAACAACAACCCACCTCTGCTTTAGCAAAGCTTTTTTGCTGCATTTCAAAGCAATGTCATCGGTTTCATCCTCCAGGCAGCGCTTCAGGGATAATTAAATGAGAAGCCTATCTATTTTAGCTGCGTCTGCAAAAATTGTTTGGTTTCGCAGCTAACGGCAGGCACTCTGTGTGTCTGTGTGTGTCTGTGTGTGTCGTTGCTCAGGGTAGAGTACATGGAGAAAAGTAAGCACCTCCAGGAGCAGCTGAACGAGCTGAAGACGGAGATCGAGGCTCTGAAGCTGAAGGAGAGGGAGACGGCGATGGACATCTTGCACAGTGAGAACAACGAGCGGGGCAGCAGCAAGCACAACACCATCAAGAAGGTATCGTAGGCCATGCCACTGCGTAAAAAACGGGACTTCTTGGTGCGTGAAAATGCGGCCGAGCTCAATTCAGGACATGTCATGCAGAGAGAGAGAGAGAGAGAGAGAGAGAGAGAGAGAGAGAGCTTGTGCCATGCTTTGGAGAGCACCTTTATTTAATTTTTTTATTTTTATTTCATAAAATTTATATACAACAGCCCCTTCAAAGCTGTGTGCAAAAAGAACAAGACATTGACATTGTCAGTAAAAAAATAGTTTAAAATGGCTATTGAAAACGTCGCAAAACAGTAATAGCTGAAATCAACAGTAAGCTAAAAAGCAGATGAAAACGTAGTTCAAGATTCTACGTACAGTGGTACCCCGCAAGACGAACGCCTCGCAAGACGGAAAACCCGCTAGACGAAAGGGTTTTCCGTTTTGGAGGCGCTTCGCAAAACGAATTTCCCTATGGGCTTGCTTCGCAAGACGACAGCCCATAGGGAAATCTCAGGGACAGCGGGGAAGTGCAGCGCGTCTTCCCCACTGTCCTCGGACCTCCTCCCGCCGCCGGCTTCGGAACGAAGCTCCGATGCCGGGCGGCGGAGGGGGAACGTCTCCTCCCGCCACGCGGCATCGGGACGAAGCTCCGATGCCGGGCGGTGGAGGGGGAACGTCTCCTCCCGCCGCGCGGCATCGGGACGAAGCTCCGATGCCGGGCGGCGGAGGGGGAAAGCCTCCTCCCGCCGCGCGGCATCGGGACGAAGCTCCGATGCCGGGCGGCGGAGGGGGAACGTCTCCTCCCGCCGCGCGGCATCGGGACGAAGCTCCGATGCCGGGCGGCGGAGGGGTTACACATATCCCTAAACATTTTGTGAATCTAAGTTTGGCCTTATTGAGGGTTGGTATTTCAATATGAGTAGGAAAATGAGAGTACCCCTAAACATTTTTTTAGAAAAAAAGAACTGGTAATTTCCTTAGAGACCCTGAGAAGACCGGGGAAACATTTTAGCCTTCCAGGTGTTGCTGTAGCACAACTCCCAGCAAGTGTTTCTCAGCCACCTAATGCTTGAAATTTAATAATAAAGGAGACAGGTGCACCTGACTAGAGGAGGCATTCCATAACCGGGGAGCCACCACCGAAAAGGTACTGCCACTGGTCACCATCCAGCCCCTATTGCAACAGCACCAAGACACAGTGTCCAATAGCAAAAAAATAACAGAGGAGCTTTACAGTTTCACCTTGGTCCTAGAAACTGCCTGCCCCAGCGATGTTGCTCACAGTCCCTCTCCTGCAACAGGTTCTTATAGGGTTTCCAAGAGCAGGGGGGCACAGTATGGGGCTGGAGATCTCCTTCAGTTCATAACACGTAGAGCTGTGGCAGGGAAAAAAGTCTTGGAGTGAGAGAGGGGAAAGGCAATACATTTCACAAGGGCTGTGTTGAATTCCCCCACAGAGGCCCACATGGTCCACTTCTGTGGCTGGCCAGTTGCATAAAACCAGCATCTTTTTTCTGCCATTGCAGCCCAGCAGTTGGTATTCAGCGGCATATTGCTCCTGGATGGAGAGGTTCTACTTAGGCATCATTTCAGAGCCTCATTTCCTATATTGCTGATCTCAGCAAGCAAAAAAAAAAAAAAAAAAAAGTTTAAAAGTCAGTTGACTGTCCGTGCTTCCCTTTGTGTGCCTCATTTGGTTACAAGAGGAATAATTGCCTCAGCTCTCTGCCTGGTTGACCTGCTGTTTCAAAATGTTGAAATATTTGCTGAGAAGAGGGAAATCTTTGGATTGCCTTGAATATCTCTTTGGAATCCCAGGAGACTTTGTCAGCAAGGAATCTCCCCTTTAAGCCAAAGATAACAAGCTTTCTATTAAAAAAATCCCTTGGTAGATGGAGGGAGGATCGTTGTAGACGAGAAACCTGAGCTGTGGGTCTCGAATAGCTTCATCTCATCTCTGCTTTGTTTTATTTTGATTTATTTCATACTCAGATTTTGTTACTTTATTTATTCATTTGTTTTCTTTGTGTCCCACCTTTTCCCCCTTTCACCTCTAAGGAGCTCAAGGTGGCAGACATGGTTCTCCCCTTCCTCCTCTAATCCCCACAACAGCCCTGTGAGGTAGGTTAGGCTGAGAGAGGCAGAGACTGGCCCCCAAGGTCACCCAGCAAGCTTCATGGCTGAGCAGGGGATTCGAACCCTGGTCTCTCCCAGCTCCTAGCCTGCCACTCTAACCACAGAACCATATTGGCTCGTGACAGTACCGACAACATATTTCAACCCAGGACCCACCTTTTAACCTCAACCCAGGACATGGGACCCATTTCTGTTTTCTTTTTCTTTTTAACTCTATACGTCCAGATGCAAAGGAGGCCGTTTTATCATTAATATGTGGAAAGTATGATTTTAGGAAGGGCAGCTTGTCGTGTCGGGATGGACTGAAGTAGGACGGGCAGGGAGGGGCACCCATGCACCCCTGACCTCCGTGCTGCGGCATTACTGCTGCTTCCCAGGAGGGGCAGGGGGAGGGTCAACATGGCAGGGTGACTGCCATTATCCTGGTGCACCAACAAAACCAGTCCGAGGCTTCTTCCGGTGCCTACTGAAATCCTACTCTGCACCCCTTTTCCTTGCTGCCTGCAAGGGACAGCTTCAGAACAGATCTCGTGCTGGCCTGCATTGCAATTTAAATAGATAGAAGGAAAGATCAATAGATCAATAGATAGAGGTTGATGCCCACTGCTGCGACAGGTGAACACTCTCCTGGCCCATATTTCATTTCTTTCATTAAAATGTATATACCACTTTATTGCAAAAAACCACAAGCAAACCCTCAAAGCAGTTTACAAAGAATAAAAGAGTGACATTTTCAGCTAAAACAACTATTCAAAGCAGTCAAAAGACAAAATCAGCAATAAACTAAAAACAGATTAAAACATACACTGACATCCTACATGTCTGGGTAGGCCTGTCTAAACAAAAACGTTTTAGCAGGTGCTGCAAAGAGTACGGTGAAGGCGCTTACCTGATGTCAAGAGGCAGGGAGTTCCAGAGGGTTTAAGTGCTGCTGTGCTAAAACTATCCAACTGCCGGGCTTGCCTGTAGCATTTTGGCTTGCCCTCCAATGAAAATGGAATACAATCCTTGCCCACGATGTTTTCCTGTGCGAGTCCCGTTGAAATGGGACTTTGAGTGAGCCTTGGGCAAGAGAGCTTTCTGGAGGAGATAGTGCCCTGTGAGCTATAGAACCACCAACCCAATTTTCACACTTTGTTTGAGGAAGAAGCGACCTGGGAACATTGACACTCTCGATTTCACAGAGGACCTCTTCTTTTGTGTGTTTGTTTCTCATTTTGCCGGTTTAGCCTCAAGCCCAGGGCAGAAGACCTATCTGCATTTGAGACCTTCCAAGTAGGTTATTCCAAGATTTCTTTGCGTGCGGTGATGGGATGGCCACCTGTCTCTTACTAACCCCTGCATGAGCTTGCTTGTGGGAAATCCACTGCCTTTCACCACACCTGGCAGGGCTGTTGGAGCTTGTCACCCCACGGCACAGTCCTTGTGAGGGTGAGATCTGGCAAACGGGTCAGGAGCCTTATGGTACCCCTTCTCCTGGAGGGTGCGATGCTGGAGGGGACCTCTCCTCCTTTTTTGCCGCGTCCCCCCACTTTTGGTGCAATTCCACCAGTCCAGCCTTTGCCAGCCTGGGGCCCTCCAGATCTTTCGGACCGCAACTCCCATCAGCCCCTAGTCAGCACGGGTATATGGTGCTAAAGGAGCATGGTCACACTGGCAGGGGCTGATGGGAGCTGTAGTCCAAAGCATCTGGAGGGCAGCAGGTTGGCAGAGGCTTATCCTGCCACCTACACTTCTTCACTTAGCCCAACAGATCAATAATACTCCATTAGGAAATTTATTCACTTAGCGTATATCCGAAACACAGCTGTGCATCTTTCTCCCGCCATCACACAGGTAACAGCGGATGTTAACAGTTGCTGGTTCATTTCTGGGCCCGGTTAGAGGTGCTCACATTTAAATCCCTAAACAACTTAGTCCCCTAATTTGAAAAGACTGCCTCTTTCCCTACAGACCCTCTCAGTTATTAAGATTGCCAGAGGGGGATCTCTTGGTAGTTCCTCTGCCCCCAGAAGTTCAGTGGACAGATGAATGAGGAGAGGGCCTTCTCTGTGGTGGCTCCTAAGTTGTGGAATTCCCTTTGCCACAGAAGCAAACCTGGCACTTTCATTATGTGTAGGCTAGAAACACCCCTCTTTACCCTGACCTTTGATACTTGAGATGTATATTTTTAAGCCCCACCCTGTAACCGTGGCTGTTAACATGCTTTAAACTGTTTTTCATACTGTATTTCTAAATTGTTTTAACCTGTCCCGGGACATTATGGTGGAGGGTAGCGGTAATGAGAAATCATAGAATTACAGAGTCGGAAGGGACCACAAGGCTCGTCTAGTCCAGGCGCCTGCAGTGCAGGAATTTTTTTGCCCAACGTGAGGCTTGAACGCATGACCCAGAGATGAAGAGTCTCATTCTCTACCAACTGAACTATCAAATAAATCACAGCAACAATATGGAAGGGTTGGCTTCCTGCAGAAGCCTCTGTGTTCAGAAGCTTGACCTTTCCCAATTCTCCGCCTCCTCTTCAAAAAGCCACGGCAAAGGAGCACTTACACAAAAACAGGAGTGATGCCGCCTCATTTTAGGTTGCATGCGTGACGGGGAAGGGAGGGGCAGATACCTCTCCCTCTGTCCCACGAAAAGAATCGCCACCCTGCAGGGAAAGTCCAAAGTTGAATCCTCGGCTCTGTTCCTCATCTCCTGCCCCCGCCCCTCATTAATCACCCCCCTCCCTTGGCAGCCGATTCATTCCCCCTCCTCCTTTTTTAACTTCTGAAAAATAAATCTTTCTGAATTCTGAAACCTTTTTTTGAAGCGGCCGCTTTTGCTGTCTCCCGTTCGAGTTGAGCACTTCAAAGCTGCTCCCTGGTCTTTGGAAGCCTTCGCTCAAGCGTCCTCATTGGCTGGTGCTCTGGCACCTCTTCTTCGTGCCCCCCGTGGTTTGCTCCGCAGAACCGTTCAGATCTCGGCGAAGGGCAGGAATGCCACCCAGGCTGTTCCTGCGGGACGATCCTTAATTGGAACTGCTTGTCATCGTTGGCACCTTTCAAGATGGGCCGTGGGGGAATTGTGGGGGGGGGGAGCGGGCTTTCAGAGTCTGCTAACTGGCCACACTAGCATTACATAAGGACATCTGAAGCGCCTGCCAGCCGCCCATCTCGCCTGGATCCTGTTCTTACAGTGCCTGTTAGAAACCTGCAAGCAGGATCTGAGCACAAGAGCAGTGTCCCTACCCTGTGGTTACTGCCAGCTGGTAGAATCATAGAGCTGGAAGGGATCCCCAAGGCTCATCTAGTCCAACCCCTTGCAACGCAGGAATCTTTTGTCCATCGTGGGACTTGAATCCATGACTCTTGAGATTAAGAGTGTCATTCTCTACAGACTGAGTGGTTGCTCCCTCCAACGGTGGAGGCATAGCAAGTGTGAGCATAGCGATTGTGGCTAATAGTCACCAATAGCCTTTTCCTCCATGCAGTTGCCTCACCCTCTTTTATGGTAAGGGACGCAGGTGACGCTGTGGGTTAAACCACAGAGCCTCGGACTTGCTGATCAGAAGGTCAGCGGTTCGAATCCCCACAACGGGGTGAGCTCCCGTTGCTTGATCCCTGCTCCTGCCAACCTAGCAGTTCGAAAGCACGTCAAAGTGCTAGTAGATAAATAGGTACCGGTCCGGCGGGAAGGTAAACGGCGTTTCCGTGTGCTGCTCTGGTTCGCGAGAAGCAGCTTAGTCATGCTGGCCACATGACCCAGAAGCTGTACGCCGGCTCCCTTGGCCAATAAAGCGAGATGAGCGCCGCAACCCCAGAGTCGGCCACGACTGGACCTAATGGTCAGGGGTCCCTTTACCTTTACCTTTACCTCATCACTGCCTCCTGCGGGAGCAGGTTCCCCAGATTAACTATGTGCTGCGTGAAGAAGTCCTTGCTTTTCTCTGTCCCGGATCTTCCAACCTCCAGCTTCTTTGGATACCCACCAGTCCTCAAGTTACAAGACGGGGATAAAAACTCCCCCCTGTCCACTTCCTAAATTGAATCTTGAAAGGGAAGGTTTTGTGCCCCAAGGAAGCAGGTGAGCCATCAGTGAACAAAAAGGATGAATGGTTGCCATGATGACACGTGGTTTAACTGGCCTGTCGCTCCATTGCATCTTGTCTTTGGCACATGCAAAATCTTAGATGAGCATTTGGGGGGGGGGATTTTCTTTCATGCTCTTCAAACATAAAAGTTACTGAGGCCAACATGAGGCTACTTCGGCAATCTAGAACTCCTGGCTAGCTTGTCCTCAGTGGGGCAAATGGTGGTGTCAAACCCTTTGGAGCCTGCATTGACTTTGGCTAAACCTCTGCTTTCTGTTAGATCTCAGGTTGTCTTTTTCTCACTGCCTGACTTCCTAAACTAACCCACTCTCCTTGAGTACCTCGCCGCTCTGCTTTGCTCTGTCACTTTGCCTGCGAAACTCACTTTCCTCTCAAGGCCCAGACCAAGCCACTTTTGGAATGGCGCTCAAAAAGGCGTGAGACATGCAGCAGCACCTTTGTGTGAGCAGAGAACATACACTTTGTATGTTCTCTGTTCATTGAGACAGCAAACAAACCTCCTCTCGTGCTAATCTTGCTAGGAAAAACAAATCCAGAAAACGAGCCAAGAACTTGATCTTATACTTTTCAATCTTCTGAGTAAACATTTGAGTAGTACAGTCGTAACTTGGATGTCGAACGGAATCCGTTTCGGAGGACCGTTCGACTTCTATAGCATTTGAAAAGCAAAGCATGGCTTCAGATTGGCTGCAGGAAGCTCCTGCAGCCAATCGGAAGCTGCAGAAGCCCCGTCGGATGTTCAGCTTCCAAAAGAATGTTAAAAAATCGGAACAGTGACTTCCAGGATTCAATCATTCGGGAGCCAAAACATTCAAGAACTAGGCTGTTCAAAAACCAAGGTACAACTGTACAGGGCCTTCAAGTTTTGGGACACGTTATAGAGTTGCATAGGAACATAGGAAGCTGCCTTTTCCAGAGTCAGACCATTCATTCATCTAGCTCAGTATTGTCCACACGGACTGGCAGCAGCTCATCAGGATTTCAGGTAGGGAATCTCTCCCAGCCCTACCTGGAGCAGCTGGGGATTGAACCTGGGTTGTTCTGCATGCAAGGCAGATGCTCTTCCACTGAGCTACTACGGCCCTTTCTCGAAGGAGAAATAGACAGATCCCTGCCTCGTGCCATGGACAACTTAAAATTTTATACAGCATTTGGGAAGACAGCAGACAGACAGCAGCAGAGGACGAATATAAGGAAATTCATTTCCACATACTTAGATTTCCTTCCACTGGGAGGCTGCAGACCGAAGGTGCTAAACCAAAGCTTTATTGGCAGAGGTGGGTACGGAAAGATAATTTAAATGGGACGCAAGAGCTGGTCCTGAGAGGGGGTTAGGGAATTTGTTTATTAAAAATCTCTCCTTTCTGCTGTAAAACAGCCCTCGAGGCAGCAAGGAGCCCTCAGAATAACACTCAGGGGGTTCCAGAGAGAAGCAATGTGACAATGCTTAATGTTTGGCTCCTGGGTTTGATTGGTGATTTGTTTCAAGGACCTCTGGATCTGCAGCTTGACAATACTGCAAATTCTATGTCCTTTTAAAATGTGTTTGTGGGAGGGTTTTTATGGATTGCTTTTGTTTTTATTATGTATTTTGTGTTCTCATTTTGTATTTTTGTGTTGTGAGCCACCCTGTGATCTTTGGGTGAAGGGTGGCATGTTGTTGTTGTTTACTCGTTTAGTCGTGTCCGACTCTTCGTGACCCCATGGACCAGAGCATGCCAGGCACTCCTGTCTTCCACTGCCTCCCGCAGTTTGGTCAAACTCATGCTGGTAGCTTCGAGAACACTGTCCCACCATCTCGTCCTCTGTCGTCCCCTTCTCCTTGTGCCCTCCATCTTTCCCAACATCAGGGTCTTTTCCAGGGAGTATTGGAGCCTCAGCTTCAGGATCTGTCCTTCCAGTGAGCACTCAGGGCTGATTTCCTTCAGAATGGAGAGGTTTGATCTTCTTGCAGTCCATGGGACTCTCAAGAGTCTCCTCCAGCACCATAATTCAAAAGCATCAATTCTTCGGCGATCAGCCTTCTTTATGGTCCAGCTCTCACTTCCATACATCACTAAAGGGTGGCATACAAATGTAATAAATAACAACAACAATGAGGAAGGAAGGACACGGTGCTGCCCTACACCGAGTCAAACCATTGGCCCATCTAGCCCAGTATGGTCAACAATGACTGGTAGCAGCTCTTTGGAGTTTCAGGCTGCCCTACCTTGGGGTTAAATCTGGGACCTTCTGCATTCCAGGCAGCTGCTCTGCCACTAAATAGCTGTTCCCCCTTGGACTCGTTGTTGGATTTAGATCCATGCAGCACGGTCGGATGCTCCACCTTCGCTTTCATCCGGAGGACCCTGCATTTCAGGGGGTTCGACTAGATGACCCTTGGGGTCCCTTCCAACTCTACAGTTCTGTGATTCTATGTACCAGTTCCAAATCTTACATTTGGGTAGAGGCCCCTCTGTGATGAAGCCCCAGCATGGGAACAAAGGTCATGTTTGCGACCCCCCCGAGTTTTCCTCTCCACCTTGGATGGAGCCTGCAGAATTTTTCATGTTTAATTATGTGGTTAACATGCTAATCCCCTTTTTATGAGCTCTGGGGGCACAGCACAGACATCTCTTCAGGAAGCTGATTTCCTCTGCACGTAGTGCGCTGGCTTCGCTAATTCCAGCTGGCTGAACTTCAGGGGGGCTGGCTGCTGCTTCAGACTTCAGAAGAATGTAGGAGACGGGGTTTGTTTTCGTTCTTGAGGGTCTCTTATTCTCTCTGTGCCTCGGACTTCAAGGGTTTCCTCTTAGGCCAGGCTGATGAATCTGTGACGAACGCTCAACAGGAGCAGGCAGGATTTTGGAGCAGCTTCAAACTTGTTTTTCTTTTTTCCCCCCAAAGAGAAAAGGCATGTGTTTTGCCTGCAAAACAGGAAAGAGGGGAACCAGAGCGATCCAGCTCTCCTTTCTGGGAAAGAGTAGGCAGTTGGCATGCCTTCATAAGAACATTAGAAGAGCCTGCTGGATCAGGCCAACGGCCCATAAAGTCCAGCATCCTGTTCTCACAGTGGTCAACCAGATATCTTTTCTGGGAAGCCCACAATCAGGACCCAAGCACGTGATCACTGTCCCGTCCTGTGGTCTCCAACAACTGGTGTTCAGAAGCATTCCTGCCTCTGAGTGTGTGTCAAGCTTCGGGGAATCAGCTTCCTCCCCCATGACAGTAAATAAGAAGATCAAATGAAAGGGACATCTTACAAGTTAGATTCTTTAATAATCACAGTGAGAGACAAAAGAACACGTCCACCTAGAAATGACGGTGCTCCCAATTAAGGGTCATCCCCCCCATCCCTATTAATCTACGTCACTCCTACGTTTTATAATCTGAGTTTGTACCCTCTGCTTTTTCTATTCTAACACTTTCTGAGCTCTCCATGGCTTTGAAGAAGGTGTGTGTGTGTGTGTGTGTGTGTGTGTGTGAATGCTGTCCAGAGACTGTGAATCTGTTAACCCCCTCTCTCCCAGTGTTTCTTCTCCTAGCTGTTCCCCATCCAGTATTTCCCAGCTTCTGCCTTCTGAACTATACCCCTCTGCAAACTTCTGTTTCAAATCTATACTGTCCTCCTGCTCCTGGGAAGATTTAGGATTAGGATCAGGGGGAGGGGGTGGCTTCCACCATTATTCTTCAGTGCAGTCCTCCTCAACACAGTCCCTGATGAGCAGAGCCATCACAGCTAGTAGCCACTGATTCTCTTATTCATGAATTTTTCCAGTCCTATTGTTAAGCGGGTGGCGCTGTGGTCTAAACCACTGAGCCTAGGGCTTGCCAATCAGAAGGTGGCGGTTTGAATCCCCGCGATGGGGTGAGCTCCTATTGCTCGGTTCCTGCTCCTTCCAACCCAGCAGTTCGAAAGCACGTCAAAGTGCAAGTAGATAAATAGGTACCGCTCCGGTGGGAAGGTAAATGGCTTAGTCATGCTGGCCACATGACCTGGAAAAACTGTCTGTGGACAAATGTCGGCTCCTCGGCCAGTAAAGCGAGATGAGCACCGCAACCCCAGAGTTGTTCACGACTGGACTTAACTGTCAGGGGTCCTTTACCTTTACCTTTTATTGTTAAGCCACCCAATCTCATGGCCATCGCTGCTTCCTGCAGGAATGAGTTCCATAGCTTAGCCATGCATTGCATGAAGAAGTTATTTCTTTTATCTGTCCTGAATCTCCCAACCTACAGCTTCATTAGATATCCAAGAATTCAGGGAGAAAAACCTTTCTCCATCCTCTTTCCCCCATGCCTTCCCACACCAAGGCTCACTACAACCCCCAGTCCTCTTAAGTAGCTAGCTATTTTCCTCCATAAACTCAGCCTTTCAGAAAGGTTCTGTTGGTATATTGTCATTGCTATGGTGGAGAGCTGGATTTAATGGGCAGCCCATATCCTTATCCTCCCCACTCCCCCACGTGGGCCTGTCCCCCTGTCAATAGTCTAGCGTCACAGTGCCTACGATCCCCCTTTCAGCCCTGCCCCATTGAATTGAGCAGGGCTTTCTTTTTAATAAATGTGTATAGAATATTACTCTTTCAGATGCAGAAAAAGGCTGTTCTTTTGCTTCAAAGAGTATATTATAAACTGAAAGGAAATGGATTCATGAAAGCTAATTTTCTGTGGAGTGGCTACGACACCTCCAGCTTGCTCCAGGATAATGTTTACTCAGGAGCAAGTCCCACTCATTTCGCAGACTAAACGTGCATAGAACTGCAGCCTTTCTCTGTGCAATTCGGATATTCTGCGTTCCTATAATACAATGAAAGAGTAGCAATAAATGTTATTGTTTATTGCTACCCTTCCATTACATTATCAGGAACATTTCTGAGTTTTATGAGTGTGTTCTGCCTTTGCATCATGATGCTGAGCTCTAGATAATGTTTCTAAGCTTAGGTAATAAAGCCTTGCTTTCTTTACCGCTGGTGTCCCCAGTGTGACTGGTAGGGTGGAAGGCAGGGAGACCAACAGTAGAGGGAGCCAGAGCTAATGACAGGCAGAGCCAACTAAGACCAGGTGTAGCATCATAGAATCATAGAGTTGGAACGTCACCAGCTTAAAACGTAACTGGGTCATTATTCTTCTCAGCCCAGATCAGAGCTTGTTTGGGGTCAAACTCATCAAAAGGCAGCATTTCCCAAGAAATGACAGGATAGATATGGATTGTGGCTAACATTGTGTGTACACCAGTTCTCAAACCAGTGGCAAGAGCGCACTAGATGCAGAGTAAGCAGGAACGTGTACAGAGTCTAATTCAGCTTTTGCCGTCCTCCTCCTTCCTGCTGCACTGAGACTAAGGAGGAGGAAACTGCTAGAAAGTAAGCAGGCAGGCAGGTGGGGGCTGGCGGACAGCAGACTGAGATTTGGGGCACAGTGCCCCATTCCCCCATTTGCAGGGTGGGAGAGGGAGGCCTGAGAAGTTTAGGGGTGTTAAAAGGAGATTGCTTAGATGCCAGGGTGACCTTGTCTCTGCAAAACGCAGCCTCTGTGCCGTTTGCCAGTGACAGGTAAATGAGATGCTGTAAACTTTTTATGCTGCTGAAATACAAGGCAAGGTTGGCAGCATAGTTGGTTTTTTTTAAAAAAAGGGATGAGATATTGTTTGCATTCTTTTTAAGGGCCTGAAACTAAATGTTGCCTGCAAATCTGTGCCATGAGACCCTGGTTTCTCGAGAAAAGCTGTTTTGAGAGGGGGGATTTGGAGTAGTAAGTAGCGTGTATGTTAACCCTTTGGCTACATGCTGTTTCAAATCAATCCCTTAAGAACACAAGAGGAGCTCTGCTGGATCAGGCCAATGGCACATCAAGTCCAGAATCCTGTTCTTGCACTGGCCAACCCGATACTCCAATGGGAAGTTCCCATGCGGGACCTGATCACAACAGCACTCTCCTCTTCTGAAGTTTCCAGTGACTGGCATTCGGAAGCCTTGCTGCCTCCAACTGTGGAGGCAGAGCATAGCCGTCATGGCTCGTAGACAGCAATAGCTTTCTCCTCCATGAATTTGCCTGGTCCTCTTTTGAAGCCAGTTCCGCAGTTTAATGAGCGAGTTCCACAGTTCAGTGATTTGGACTGAAGAAATGGCTTCTTTTATCTGCCTTTCTAAAGGGGCTTTTCTGTCTCACACACATCTCTAGGTAGATCTGGATACTCCGCTTCCTTAATTCTTCCTCTGGAGTCACAGGAAGCCCCATCTGAGATTCCCAAGTGGAAACAGACTCCTAACTCAGTCCCATTTCCGTAAACCCCACACCGTGGCTGTTTCTCCTCCTCCTCCCACTTGCCCCCCCCTCCAGTTTTATTGGGGAAATGGCCTAAATGGATTTGGTGGTCTCATTTCAATTCTGTGCAATTTTTGCCAAGCCAGCAAAAATGGGGGGCCCTGCAGTTATTGGGTTAGCTAGTGCAAAATGAGCTTGACTGCAACAGAGTTATTGGTTCCTCCAAATCAAATAAAAGCCCCGGGTCTCCTGGGGGGATACAGCAGCCTCCAGGCAGAAGGAGCAAAGAAGATATCCCCCCTCTTTTTCTTCTTCTCTTTTCTCCTTCTGGCTATTTGATTGCCTTCCTCTTTTCTCCCTCTCCCCTTCATATATATATATTTTCTTTGATTCGCCCAGTTAGCGCATTGTAGAGCCTATTCTCCTTCCTCTCTCCCCTCCCTCCCTGCAGGAAGAGGGACGGATCGCACAATGGCGCCTTGTAAAATCAATTTTCTCCCTGTGACAAAAATGTAATTTGCTCTTAATCACCCAGGTTTGGCTTGCACGAAATCTTGCTGCGTGCGATGGCACACACTTGCTTGCTTCCCCCCCTCCCCGCCTTGCATCTGCGTCGAAGAAAACAGCCCACACATTCAGAGACACCTGTAGTAGCAGAGGAGGAGGAAAAGCTTGGGTCTGATCTTGTCTCCTTCTAGAGAAGGGGGATGCTCAGAGAGAAGTAGCAGAGGCTGGGGTTGGTTGGGGGGCATGCATCTACTTCTCGTAACTGCCAGGCTGTTTTGGATAAAGAACGGCAAGCATGGGAAACAGGCGGCCTTTGCAGAGCCAGCCCTTCTCCCTGCAGGCTTCGGCGTAGGAGGCTCTGTGCCACCGAGGTGTGCAAGTCGTTGCCACTGATTAGCCCGACGCAGGGAAGAGTGAAATTGGTAGTTTCCAGAATAACAGGGCGAGATGTTTTGCTGCAGGATTGCCCTCTGCATTTAAAAACCGGGGGAGAGGAGGGGACCTCAAACCCAGAGAATGAATATGCCCCCCAGCCTCTTTTTCTGACCCTCAAGGCTTTCCCCAGCAGCACCACGGATGCCCCCTGCTTGGCACCCTCCGGGAGCCTCTCTGCCCAGCTTGAAGTCTGCTTACACCTCCTGCATGGCTAGATGAGAGAAGAGAATGTGTAAAAACTGGCCTGCCGTCGGAGGTGGTTGAATGGCAGCACGACCGGTGGGGTCGCAATGGGTGCCGTGCTGCAGGGAGAGCCACAACAATGCTGTAGCCCCTGGAACATGAGAGGTGGGGTAGGGCATGCCAGATTTTAGCATTGCTGCTGAAATTTGAGAGTCTGCTGCTGCCGCTGCTCAAAGGCAAAGCTGGAATCTCTGCTTGCTTCTGCTCCTGGCCCTGCCCACCAACAGCATGCGGCCCCTGGAATGTTGCCCAGGAGGAAAATGTGGCCCTCTGCCTGAAAGTTTTCACACCCCTGATTTGAAACAGAAACCCAACTCAACTAGGTTGTTCCCCCTTCCTATTTTATATTGCATTATTGCATTTGTAGCTCACCTTTTCCTGTCCGAGGAGCTCAAGGGGGCATGCATTGTTCTCTTCCTCTGCACAACAACCCTGCGAGGCAGGTTAGGCTGAGAGGCAGTGATTGGCCCAAGGTCACTCAGCGTGCTGCATGGCCGAGTGGGGATTTGAACCCTGATCTCTCCCAGGGGCTAGTCTGACGCTCTAACCACTACACCACCATCAGCTCTTGGTTCTCACATCCCGCTGATCTAGCTGTTCTGGTCCCCCAGCAGGGTCTTAACACCCTACGTCCCCCAACACGATTCTGCGGACACCAGGTGAGGCTCCTTTGAGCTCGGAATGCCTTTCCGCTGGGCTGGACATGTCAGCCTTTTTCATTGCCGCCCACTCTCCATCCAAGCGCCATCGGTGAGCAGCCGTCCCCAGAGCAGCCGTCCCGGCAAGCAAGGTGGCTGTCAGAAAAGCAACAGGCAGGCTTGACGGGTGATGAGACGCCAGGCAGAGACCGAGCAGATTCACCTGAGCAACTGATGTCAGGAGAGCAGGAGGGGAGGGGACAGGCTGGGAACAGTGTGCCCCTGCCGGGGATCCTTTTGCAATGGAGAGAGACACACACTCCAGTATTTCATCTCCCCCCCCCCCCCCGGCTTTCTGACGGAGCTGCTGTTTTTGACAGTGCACCGTTCCCCGCAGGATCAGAGGCAGAAAGCGTCCGTCCGCTCAGCCAAGAGCAAACTTAATTCCTCCGGCGGCGGGCAGGGATGTACACAGCTAGCTTTAATTGGATGTGAGGAGGCAGCCGTGGAGGAGAGATGTGGGCCAGACCTTCAGCGTCTGGCGGGGAACTCCCCAATTTGCGAGATTCTGCCTAACGGGGCCGGGCGTCCTCCCACACTCCTTGGCTGGCAGAGGCAGCGCAAATAAAGCTTGGCGCAGCTCTGTGGGGTCTCCCAGATGGATCTCCTTGGATAAAATCCTGTCCTTCCCACAATTTAGAAATAGATATCTGCACTTGGAGGCAGCAGTGCTTCTGAATACCAGTTGCTAGAAACTGCAGGAGGGAAGAAGGCTCTTGCTCTCGGGTCCCGCTTGCTGGCTTCCCGCAACAACAGTCCGGCTGGCCGCTGTGAGCAGAGGATGCTGGACTAGATAGGCCATTGGCCTGATCTAGCAGACCCATGTACAGTAGTACCTCAGGTTACGTACTTAATTCGTTCCGGAGGTCTGTTCTTAACCTGAAACTGTTCTTAACCTGAAGCACCACTTTAGCTAATGGGGCCTCCTGCTGCCGCCGTGCTGCTGCTGCACAATTTCTGTTCTCATGCTGAAGCAAAGTTCTTAACCCAAGGTACTATTTCTGGGTTAGCAGAGTCTGTAACCTGAAGCGTATGTAACCCGAGGTACCACTGTACAGTGGAACCTCAGTTGTTGAACGTAATCCGTTCCAGAAGACCGTTTGACTTCCAAAACACTCGACAACTGAGGCGCAAAGCGCTGTCGGCAATTTCAGTGGTGGAAATTGAGAAACACACCTTAGAAGCCGTTGGACTTCTGAGGCGCGTTCAAAAACGGAAGCAATTACTTCGGGTTTTCGGCATTTGGGATCCGAAACATTCGGCTTCCGAGACGCTCTAAAACAGAGGTCCCACTGTATTTATATCTTGACTTGATAGTTCATTCATGCTGCGATCGGGGGGACTAGCCTGTGGCCCTCCCAAGTGTTGCTGGATTCCTAATGCTATTATTATAACCATGTTGATGTGAATAGGGACCACACTTCCTGACTTGCATTTAAACATGAGTGTGGCCTGTAATGGTGTTCTGGTAGGTAAAGGAGCCGGGATTTCATAGGTTTTGTTTCAGGAATGCAGCCTGCATTTGGCGGCAGCTTGTATTTGAACAGATACAACACGTTTTTAAAAGAATTTGCTCTCTGTCAGCCGCAGTTTCCTATATCGTCAATACTTCACTGAGCTAAACCTTTCTTCTTCTGCATGTCATGTACTAGGATGAAGTTCTTGCAAGGCTTTAAATACACCTGATTTCACACACCCAGCACCAGTGCTAACTTTCAGGTGGTCTTGATTTGTTTACTTGATGCTGGAATTATATTTGTAACCATCCCATCCATTTCACATCCATTGCATGCTTCATACAAAGGGCTGTCCCGTGGAAGGTGGAGCAACCTTGTTATCTGCTGCTCCAGTGGGCAGGATCCGAACCAATGACAATAAAGGAGATTCTGACTAAACCTTCTGATGGCAAGAGCTGTTTGACAGCAGAACAGGTTCCCTCAGAAGGTGGTGGGCTCCCCTTCGTTGGAGGTGCTTCAACAAAGGATGGCTGGCCGTTTCTCAGGGATTTTTAGCTGTTTTTCCTGCTTTGCAGGGGGTTGGACTAGAACAATTCTACGCTTCTATGATTCTGTGATTCCATGACCTCCATCCACTTACAGGCTGCCACCAAACCGAGGGGAGGTTCTGCTCTGTCCTCTTCCTATTTAGCACCAGACTCACAGCTGCCAACGTTTCCCTTTTTTTAAGGGAAATTCCCTTATTCCAAATAAGATTCCTCGCAAGAAAAGGGAAAAGTTGACAGCTATGATCAGGCTGGTGCCAGAAGTGGCCAGGATTGTCTGCGCTTGTTACCTAAGAAAGTGTGCAGAGGCAGAGCAGAAACTAGGCAGCCGTTCGCTGCCATCGGAGGCAGCCGCTGGATACATTCCGGCAGAGGGCATTAAGCCTCTGCAGTAGTCTCTTCTTCAATCCAGCCCCCCCCCCCCCGCCCCCAGCAAAAAGTAGTTGCAAAGGAAGCTGCCTAATCTATACCCGGTCATGCCGTTGAGCTTGCTGTTGTTTACTCCTCCCTGTTGCTTGCTAACAGATCCTTTAAAACCCAGGTTGCCAGAACCCGTGCCGAGCCGCATGATGGGCTGTCGGGCCAAGGAACTGGTGTGCAAAAGGCATTTGAGGCCGGCAGGTGTAGGAGTAGCAGCCAGGGAAGCCGGCAAGCGTGAGTTACGGTGCACTCAACGCTTCCTATAAGAGGCTGTTTCTCAGCAAAACGCCCGACCCTTTGACTGGAGCCGCTCACGGCTTTGGGTCTGCCGGAAATAATGTTCCCAATTAGCTAAGCACCTTTTAGATGCGCCGCACCTCGTTTGATAATCTGGGAGGCATGATGTGTCCTAGGATGCCGATTAAGGAGGTAGTAATCAAATACGGCAATTATCTCATAAGGTCTGCGGTGGGTCCCTTTCACAGTCGCCTTCCTGCAGTATTGCAATAAGATTCACACAAACATGCTCTCTCCTTCCTGTTGAAGGGGCTGCTGGCTTTGTCCTCTGCCCTGAAGGGATCTGGAGAAGGGTGTTTACATGAGAGAAGCCAAAGCAGTTTATCTGTCACCGGTTTCTGCCTGTGCATCTCGGAGCTATAGATCTCTGAAGAGGAAGCCGGGGGGGGGGTGTCTTAAGAGAATTCCACGGCGCTCTTGCGAAACGGATTGCCAGAGTCTTCCCGGTGAAGCCGTGACACTTGCCATCAAGATAGCTTGTGCATGTTTCAGTTGTGGAAATTTACAACCACAATGTGTTGCGGCTTGGTAAAAAGCAACTTAAACTACTGGTTTAAATGGGTGATTATTGTTTTTCTAATTATTATTACTAATTGTTAAGGAGAAGGGCCGTGGCTCAATGGCAGGGCTTCTGCTCTGCGTGGAGAAGGACCCACGTTCAATCCCTGCCATCTCTAGGTAGGACTGGGAGAGAACTATGTCTGAAATCCTAGAGGGCTGTTGCCAGTCAGTGTAGACAGTACTGAACTAGATGGTCTGATCATCTGGCATGGTATAAGACAGCTTCCTGTGTTCCTATGTTTGTTTGCTTGCTTGCTTGTTTATTATTTTATTAAAACATTTCTAGGCTGCCCTTCAACCCTCTGTGTATGCAACAGTGATATGCAATATGCATGAGTAAACTTAAACATGTCGCCAAAATGAAACAGAAAAAATGAGACAATTTTAAACCCATATGAACTAACTGAAGTAACCCTCTTTAAAAACACCTTGGCAGACGTGAGTGTAAAGTCAGTGTTAATTATACACCTTTGGGAAGGCCGTTCCAAATGTTTGGGGCTACCAAAGAGAAGGCTCTTTTCGCTGATGGTGGATAACTAACTGCACTTAGGATAACTAACCTCACTTTAGAGGCTGATATAGGAAGAGGCGATCCTTCAGGTATTTGAGTCCCAAGCCATTTCCCAGAAGCAAACAGGCACCCAGCATAATAGGTGCGGAGTGATATGACTAAATCCTGATGGGGAGGGAGACGATATTACAGATGGGGAACACCTGGTACTGGGGATAATAGCTACATTGATGCACAGGAAACTGAGGCAGTGCTACAGAAACCTGCTAAAGGGCAAGAAACAAGAAGAAGGTAGCAGGGAATGACTCAGTTGTCTCTATACTAATGCACAGAGTATGGGAAACGAGCAAGATAAAGTTGAGCTCTTAGGTTGACAAATACAGTCTAATAGACATTACTGAAACCTGGTGGAATGAGATTCATGACTGGAGTGTAGAAATTGGGGGTATAACCTATTCAAAAGGAATAAATCAAACAAGAAGGGGGAAGGAGTAGCATTATATGTAAAGGATGTGTAAACTTGGGAAGAGATTCATAACTTGGGAGTATGGAAGGCAGATTGAGAGTACATGAGTAAAAACTGTAGGAGAGGGAAACAGCTGTGACCTTCCTGCTATAGACCTCCAAGCGGGATGGAATACTTGAATGCAGATTACCAAATTACTGGAGCAGATTACCAAACATTCAAAAAGGAGAGTTATAGCAGTCATGGGAGACTTCAACTACCCTGGTATCTGTTGGAACTCAAACTCTGCTAAGAATGTAAAGTCCAACAAGCTCCTCCATTGCCTTGCTGACTATTTCATTTCTCAGAAGGCAGAAAGACAAGCTAGAAGTACTGGGAATCTTGGAAGGCGGTGATCATGTCCTCTTGGGTTTCATGCTACAGAGGCAAGGGAAAGCTGGGTGTAGCCAGGCATGCACTCTGCACTTTATGAAGGCTGATTTCAAAAAGCTTAAGGAACTGCTAGGTGAGTTCCCATGGTCAGAAATACTTAAAGAGAAGGGAGTCCAAGATGGATGCGAGTTTCTTAAAGGTGAAATACTAAAGGCACAAATGCTGACAATTCCAACAAGAAAGAAAAGCGGGAGGCTTCTAAAGAAACCAGTGTGGCTGCGTAAGGAGCTTACAGATGAGCTGCGATTTAATAAAGGCATGTATAAGAAATGGAAGAAAGGGGAAATCGTGAAGGAAGAGGATACACAAGTTGCAGGGAGAAGGTCGGGGAGGGGTAAAGCTCAGAATGAGGTCAGGTTTGCAAGAGAGGTTTTAAACAGTAACAGGTTTATTCTGCTATGTTTGAAACAAGAGGAAGAACTAGTGAGTAGTACGTAGGCCCTCTGCATGGGGAGCATTGAGAATTGCTATTGGGTAACAGAGAGAAGGTGGGACTGTTCAACATGTGTGCAGAGGAAGTCAGCTAAGATGATCAAGGGTCTGGAGGCCAAGCCTTATGAGGAACGGTTGAAGGAATTGGGTATGTCTAGCCTGGGTAAGAGGAGACTGAGAGGAGATATGATATCCATGTTCAGGTGTCTAACGGACTGTCACATGCCCCTCTCAACACTACCATTTGTTAACAGCCCTTTTAAAACAAATAACACTTTGAGCAAAACACTTTGGCATGACAGAAGTGCATAAATTTATAGGCGTGGCTTGAAGAATGTGGATAGAGGAGAAAATATTATCCCTCTCACAACACTAGAATTCGTGGACATCCCGTGAAGCTGAATGCTGGAAGATTCAGAACAGGCAAAAGAAAGGACTTCTTCATGTAGCTCATAGCAAATCTGTGGAACTTTCTCCTGCAGGATAGGTCACCAACTTGGATGGCTTTAAAAGAGGATTGGACGAATTCATAGAGGAGAGGGCTATTGATAGCTGCTAGCCATAATGTCTGGACTCTGTCTCCGTGGTCAGAAGCACTCATTCTTCTGAATACCAGTTGCAGGAAGCCACAGGAGCTTTTGTGTTTTAGTCCTGCTCATGGGTTTTCCATAGACCTCAAGCAACAGTGAGAACAGGATGCTAGACTAGACAGACCATTGGCCTGACCCAATAGGCTCTTCTTAGGTTATCAACAGGTGTGCAAAATGCACATTACTTGGCGATGGTTTGGCAATTGATGGCAGTTCCAAAATCCTTCCAACCCCCTTCAGAGGTTTTCATGTGGGTCTGTTTAAATTAGACCTTCCTTCAGAAGCATGAGGCGGGAATCTTATGTTAATCTTTATGGAAAGGTTCCTAAAACTCAGTGGTAGAACATTGGGTAAGTATCAGGTTTCGAGGAGTTGGCTTCCTCCCCCATGGCAGTAAATAAGAAGATCAAACAAAAGGAACATCTTACCAATTAGATTCTTTAATAATCAGTGAGAGAGAAAAGAACACGTCTACCTAGAAATGGTGGTGCTCCCAATTAAGGCTCACTCCCCCCCCCCATTCCTATTAATCTACATCACTCCTACATCTTGTAATCTGAGTTTGTACCCTCTGTGCTTTCTATGCTAACACTTTATGAGCTCTCTGTATCTTTGGGGAAGGGTGTGTGTGTGAATGCTTTCCAGAGACTATGAATCTGTTAACTCTTTCTCTTCTAATGTTTCTTCTGCTAGCTGTTCTCCATCCAGTATTTCCCAGCTTCTGCCTTCTGAACTATGCCCCTCTGCAAACCACTGTTCCAAACCTATACTGTCCTCCTGCTCCTGGAAAGATTCAGGATCAGGAGGAGGGGGTGGCGCCCACCATTCTTCCTCAGTGCAGCCCTTCTCATCACGGTCCCTGACACTAAGGCCCCTGGTTCAGGCCCAGACATCTCCAGCTTAAAAAAGAAAAGAAAAAAGATCAGGTTTGCAGGTAATGGGAAAGATCGCTTCTACTAGACCGTTCAGAGTCATTGCCACGCAAAAGAAGACAATTCTGGCCTCAGGTGGACAAATAGCCTGGCCTGCAAAGGGACAGATGCCTGTCTTCCTAAGAGAATATTTGTCATTTGGAGCTCCTGGCATTCCTGTTAAATCCCTCCAGCCTCTGTTGAAGCCTATCTTGTCACACACCCCTCTCCATTATCATACATATTTCCGTGCCCACACAAACCCCGGGATCCATTTGCGGGTGACTCATTTTTCCTTCAGAGAGTGAGATGAGCTGAGCAGAGAGAGAAATCCAGAGGGGCAAAATACACTTGGAAAGACCAGAGTCCTCTTGAATAGCACTCAACGCTCTGTCGAGGTCACTCTCCACTTGCCATTGTCTCTCCGCTTCTTGTGATTATAGAAAAGCGCAGCGGAGACGAGTACATCTGATTGCTGGCCCAGTGGGGAAGTGAGCGTGGAACATTGCTTGTAGAATCATAGAGTTGTAGAGCTGGAAGGGACCCCCTGAGGGTTATCTTGCTCAGCCCCCTGCAATGCAGGAATTGCTGCTCACAGGTGGCCATCCAACCTCTGCTTTAAGCAGCTCCAACAAAGGGAAGTCCACCACCCTCCAAGAAAGTCTCTTATGCTGCTGAACGGCTCTCGCCATCAGGGAGGTCTTCCTAATGCTTAGATGGAATTTCCTTTATTGTCATTAGAATCTGCTGGTCCAAGCCCTGCTTGCTGGAACTGCAGAATGCTCCATCGTCAATGGGACAGCCCTTCAGATATTTGAAGATTGCTGTCTGTCAGGGACTGGGCAGAGGAGGAATGGTGGAGACCACCTCCCCTTCCTGACCCTTCCAGGGAGGAGGAAGAAGATGACAGTATAGATTTACAACAGGGGTTTAAGGGAGGGCTCAGCTTAGGGGCAGATGAGGGGGAAAGTTGGGAAATCATGGGAGAGCCAGAACAACAACGCCCAGCTGACATGTTGTCATTAGAAAGCATTCCAGACCCTCCCTCTCCCAGAACCTGACAAGCTTTAGAAGTAGGAGAGCAAAGAGCTCAAAGACAGAGGGCACGTAGCAGTACCCGTAGAGTTGGCGATGAGAATGACGAATGAGGAAGTGGGAGAGAAGGAGGGTGGAGATTCACTTGGGACAACACCATTATCCAAGAGGCTGGGTTCTATATCCTCTCTTTTTAAAGACTGAAATAAAAAAGGATGGTAAGAAACTTTCCCTTGTCTTTATACTTTCCTGGGCAACCAGCCGGGAACCGCTGACAGCATCCTGACACTATCATATGGCTTGGCGTTTCTCAAACTTACTCAACTTTAATAATAACTTTAATAATAACTCTACCCTTTTCTAATAGGGCCGTCTCCCCCCGTGGCACCTGGCTCTATGCGGATGAGGGTATATGGATCATTTCTGTTGGATTTTTATATGTAATAAAATATATGTATCAAAGCCCCCCATCCTCATCACAGGTACATTTACACCAACTGATCAATCGTGATCTAGTGGTTGATTGCGGGGTGCCCCTGGTCGATGCTGGCCAATCTTTGGAACCCCTGAGAATTGTTACCCCCCCCCCAAAAAAAAAAAGCTCAACAGCTTTGGCTTCCTAAAAAAAGCTCAACAACATTGTTAATGGGTAGATTACTGCCAGTTTTTTGTACTGTGAGTAGATTGCAGTCTCTTTGGAGTTGGTCGTGCCTGCAGAATGGTTCTTATCAATCCATGCAAATTATTGCTAGATAGATAATTGCATTTCTATTTCACCTTTTTCTCCAAAGAGCTGAAGGCACACATGGTTCTTCCCCCTCCTCATTTAATCCCCACAACAACCCTGTGAGGTAGGTTAGGCTGAGAGAGGCAGTGACTGGTCCAAGGTCACCCAGTGGTCGTCATATGGCCAAGCGGGGATTTGAACATGGTTCTCCCAGGTCCTCATTTAATCCACATAACAACCCTGTGAGGTTCAGAGGCAATGACTGCTGCCAGCAGCTTCAACAGTTCCATCAGAAATTTCCCACATGCCTTTCCTGCCTCCTCTTTTGCCACCGTAAGGACCAGTTGTATACTCTCTTTTTTTAAAAAAGCCTGGCATGTGTTAGATTTTGTTCCCATTCATCCATGCACACCTGCTTAAGCTTCACAGCTGCAGCATACCTGGGAATCTTGGCTTCCTTGTTCAGTTTCTGTTAATTGGTTCTCGTGGGAAACTTGCAGATTCTGGCTAACACAATTAACTCAAGCTGGTGTCAATTTACTCTTGGCAGAAAGCCCAGGTCTGCTTGACCTAGAAACTACTCACTCTGATTGGTTAACGACCAGCACTCAACTCTGTTATCAAGGGATTGCTAGCTCAGTTTGAGTTGAGGTGTGTTAGGAGTTAGAAGTGCTGTGTATGGTTTTGAGAGAGAGAAAGAGAGGATTTATTTTGCTTTTATTTGTATGCAGAAACTCTGCTGGTTTTATTTTTCCTTTTAATAAATCCTGTAAATAGTTATTCTGAGTCTAGCTGACTAGTCATTACCACCTCAACTAGCTTCTTCGCTGTGCAGGAAAACTCTGCTACGTTTGGGCTAAAGCCAGTAGGGCTATGCCTGACACTTCAAAGTTCCATGATTCCTGTGCAGCATCTGCTTTTCCTGAAATGCTACAAGGTTCTGGTGCACCACTGATCCTTAATATGGCTGTGGGAGGCAGGGAGGGAAGAAGGTGCATTGTTTTCCATTCTGCGCCGCATTTGTCACGTGCAATGCTGTTTCTATTCTGCCGCAGTTCGCCTTCTCCCCCAAAGCTACAGTATCCATCTTGCTACCGACTCTGGCGAAATTATGTAACCTACGTGATTAATTTCATCAATCATATTGTCTTATTCCAGGTCTTCAGTAGGCACCAAAAGACATTGCCTATGTAAGATTTAAAGGGGGGGGGGAGTTAAGTGTAGGGGCCTCCACAAAAAAGGCCTGACTCCTACATCATATAGAATGGACCTCCTGAGAAGATGGCGTCTATGGGAGGCCCTCTCCTGCAGAGCTCTGCGATCGATGGGGTATATAAGGGGTGAGATGCCTTTTCAGATAGCCTGGTCCCAGTAGGACTCTATACACCAAAGCCAGCACCTTCTGGTAGCTAATTGGCAGCATCTGTGGAGTAGGAGGTGTTGAGATCTGCCAGGATACCTCAGCAAAACCTCCATGAAAAAAAGCAGTATATCTGAACATCAGTTGCCAAGCTGGGAAAGAGCCATCCCCCTCTGGGGTCTACTCATGTAGTAGCTGGAGGCATTTGGGTCTGGACTGCAGAAAATAAGATACTGGATTAGCCAAAGGGCATTTTCATGTGCTCTAGCAGGCTCAGGCACATCTCATTCCTGGCAGAAGGCAGCTTGCTCCTTCCTTCCGTCTCCCACCATTCCTTAAGGCAGTTTTCCCAGCAGAGCAGGAAGCCAGCGCCCTCTTTTATTACATTCCTGTATGTTTTGTTTTTCTCTCCCCCAGCTCACCTTACAGAGCACAAAGTCCCGTGTGGCCTTCTTCGAGGAGCTCTAGTAAGCGAGCCGGTTCTTTGCTCCTGAGCCAGCGCCTGACTGATGCAGACCCTCCGTTTGAGGACTCAGCCATAGCCGGCCACGATTCCCTCCTTCCCGGCTGCCCCCTGAACTGTGACCCCCTCTTCACGCGTTTTCGAAGAGTTTGACGTGACGCTCCCCTGCTTCGTACTTTGTAGTTTTTTTGGTTTTTAATAATCTTTGTATAACACACGACTGTGATATACCATTTAGCTTCTTCTTCCTTTTTTTTAAAAAAAGTGTTTGTATTGATTGTGACTTGTATTAACGTGCTCCCAAGACAGGGTAGGTGCGGCACCAGCATGAGACCCCTTTTTGCTTCCCACCTCTCTGTAGGGACACGACGCCGCTCCCTCCTGCGGACGAGAAAGGCGGCTCTTTCCTGAAGCTCCCATCAAGGAGCCTTTACCATCTAGCATGCTTTGTCTGCTAGCGCAAGACCCTATGTGCTCGTGGGTGGCAGAGTTTAAAGCTTGCATGACAAAGGGATCCGGTGCAACAGTTGCACGGGAGTAAACTTGTTGGGGAACAGCCGATCCTGGCGCAACAGCCGGTTCTTGTTGCGCGATCCGTTGTGCGGCCATTGTGGGTGCTGCATATTCGTTCCCCCTTGCGCAACAAGTGACCTCAACTTGTCTCCCTACATTCTGAACCAAATGGAAGGATAATCAGGGAGCCTCTCTTAGACGTCATGCTCTCTCCTTCCTTCTGAACCAAGCTGGCAGAGAGTAGTTGGGTGGGCTCTGAAGGAAGCTGCCTTCCACTGGGTCCACTTAGCTCAGTAGTGTCCACACCAATTGGCAGCGTCTCTCCAGGAATTGGGGCAGGGGGTCTCTCCCAGCAAAAGCAGATGCTCCAAAAACTGAACTACAATCCTTCCCCCATGCCATGTTGACCCAGGGTTTTGTATTTTGTTTTTGCACTTTGTTTCAAGGTATATCGTTTTAATCACGGGATTCGGGTTGGGGGTTTTTGTGCAAAAATTTGCTTCTCATAAGAACTGCGATAGTGTCAGAAACGGGGAGGGAGAAGTATGTGGAATTTGGGGGCCCAGAAGCCCCAACCCAAGGTGCTGTGGAAGATGCAGGACTTTTAGATGCAGAACAACAGGGCCCCTCCGCCATTTGACCCCTGCGAGATGTCCTGCCCCCAACCCATGCTAATCCACTGTGAGATTTCGAATTCTTAACTGACAGGGCAGGCGCCTCTTTGTAAAGACTCCTTTTTTGCTTTTTAAAGTTAAATTGAGTACTAGACTGCAGTGGCTTCATGCCTGAGAAAATACGTGTAGCTTTGCAAAAAAACACCCAGCATTCACTCCTGTGGGATGACAGTCAGGGAGCAACATGCATACACTAAACTACTCTCCCTCTCACTCACACACAAATCCTTTTCCTTCTCAGCTTCTTGCATGCTGATCTTCGGTCCTTTAAAAAAGAAACTCGCAACTCTTTGTGTACTGCAATACCTCAGTGAGAGACGATCTCTCTCGCTCAAAAGCCTCAGATGAATTTTCTAGCTTCCAAGCCTTTGCACTGCCCCCTGGTCCCGTTGATCTCCTTTTTGTGCTGCTATCAAGGGATGCAATGACTAAAGGGGCCTGCCATTTTAAAGGTGGAGTGTCTATCGCTTTCAAAGTGGTGCTGTTCCCAAAATAAACATAAAGCCCCAGCCGCGTTAGTTTCCCACTTCCAACATGGCCACCACGCCTGCAGGCTCACCTTGTCTCGCCTTTCCTTGTTTTCTGATGGATGGATTCGTACAAGTTCGAAAACAGGAGGAGTAGAGGGACCAGGGGGAGGCTGAGCTTATAAGCAAAGGGTTGTTTCTGGGTTACTAGTAGCAGCACAGTGAGAAAGGCCCAGTCAGTCTTAACCTGGCCATCTTGTTTGAAAGATGCCAGATTAAAGGTGCATTGGGTGATGTCCTGTTCAGGATCCGCAAAACACCAACTGATTCTGCCTTGCATCACACAAAATCGGATGTAAACAGCTGGAGTTCCTGGACAGCTGAAAAGAGAGGCTCTTGCTTTGCCAGGCGAGTAAGAGAAATAAAAGACCTGATGAAAGTTTAGGACTAGACAAATTCTTGGAGGCTATGTCTCTCACTGGCCACTATCTATGATGGCTGGGTTCCACCTCCACTGTCGGAGGCCGTATGCTTCTGAATGCCAGTAACTGGGAATCAGTTGCTGTTGTGCTCAGATCCTGCTTGTGGGCTTCCCATTGGAGCATCTGGTTGGCCACTGTGAGAACAGGATGCTGGACTAGGTGGGCCATTGGCCTGATCCAACAGCCAGGCTTTCTCTGTCTTTTGCCGGTAATGGCAAACCATGTTTTGGCTTAGATTGTCAAAGCCATTTTAAAGTCACTTTTTAGCTTTTTAAAGAGCAAACTCATGTGTTTTTTGAAATGCTGGTGTGCATCCTCACTTCACGTGGGCAGAGGCCCAAATCGTTTTACTGTGCATTTATCTGAATCCTTGAAAGAGCCACGGCACTTGCAGTACAATAGGGCTTTGTTTCCTTAGACCAGCGGTTCTCAACCTGTGGGTCGCCAGATGTTGTTGGACTACAACTCCCATCATCCCTGAGCTCTGGCCTTGCTAGCTAGGGGTGATGGGAGTTGTAGTTCAACAACATCTGGGGACCTACAATTTGAGAAAGACTGCCTTAGACGGTTGCCTTGGGTGTTACTCCAGCAGTGTTCATCCATTAGGAACTGGGCCAGATCTGCAGAGCTCTCTGGTTCCCACTGTTGCCAGAGTCCTCCTGATCCACCCTCCACTATCAATAGAGGGCTGCCATTGTCTTCTAGCCACGATGGCTTTGCTCTGGGGGCAGTAATGCTTCTGAATCCCACTTGCTGAAAGCCACAGGAGGAGAGACTGATCCTGCACTCAGATTCTGCTTTCTGAGTTTCCCAGGGGCATCCAGTTGACCCCCAAGAGAACAGGATGCTGGGCTAGATGGGCCACTGGCCTGATCCAGTAGGGCTCTTCTTGACTTCACTGCTCAAAAGACCGCGTCCCAGACTTAAGGATATGGCCTGTGCCCACCCTGCATCGGTGGCACAGCATTTTAAGCTGGGTCTTCTCTGCATCGCATATCCGTAAACATTTTTTGGAAGCGGGCAAGTCAGGCCCTAGAACCAGGCCTGGGTTTGGTGGCCTTAACCACACGTGAGTCAAAGTTGCATTTCCTGCACTGGCTATCCAGGGGTTGCCAACTTTTTAAGGCATGTGGGTATCTTTGGATTTTGGAGTGGGTGGTGTGGGTGCCACTCCCTCTGGTTAGTTCTCTCGTTCACCCAAGCGTTGCCCAACCTCTCTCGTTGCATTTGCCTCCTGTACTGCAAATTGGGCAACCGTGGAGTAAAAAGCAAGGAGGGTGTGTGAGATGGTGGAGACAGATTTGCTGCCTGAAATACGAAACAGCATCTGACCCTCAGCATGGTCTCTGTCTGGAGGTAGGTAATGGGAACCTGTAGCCTTCCAGATGTTGTTGAAGTCATCATCCCTGGCCATTAGATCATGGTGGCTTCTGGGAATTAGAGGTCAACAACAACTGGAGGGCCGGGCATTCCTTGCCCTTAAATTAAGGTGTGAGAGCCCAGCCTTCAGACACATTTGATCCCTAGGGCCTCTGTCACTGGATCCCAGGCATGCATCTAGCCCAGATGTTCAACCCAGAGTTTGGTGCAACAACCTTTCCCCCAGCCCTGACTTGTTTTTGCAGATGGGAGTGTTTCTCTCTTGATACTATTATTTTTTACAAAAAAGAAGTTTGTACTGAATATTGAAAATGTATATCTGAAATTCAGATATCTGATGCATCCCCCCCCCCAAATTGTGTTGTTTCCTTAAGGGGGGTCTTGGTATGGACAGACCCTATTTTCTATTCCCATGGATTGTTATATACTCTGCAGAATTGATTTGTTTCTCATTTTGGGTTTTAATAAAAGTTCCAAGTACTTGGAGAGATCCGCCGTGGGCGGCAGTTCTTGTCGTTTGTTCTCAAACATGGGCTTCAAGCGTGCAGGATCTGCTTTGATTCCCATCCCCTGAACCTGGATGACCATCAGCCAGAAGTGAGTGCAAAACAAGAGCTTAGAAACAGTGGTGGACATACTTGGAAAAGGACTATCTCTGGGTGCATCTCAGGCCAGGAATTTACCTGAGTATCTGAAAGACCTCCTCCTTCCCTACAGACCCTCTTGGGCTCCGAGATCAACAGGGGAGGGCCCTCCTTTCTTGTTCCTCTGTCCTCAGAGGCTCAGCGGCAGTGGGGGGATGTGGTGGCCTGGGAAAGGACCTTCTCTGTGGTGGCCCCTAAGTTGTGGAACTCCCTTCTCACAGAGCTGTGCCTGGTACCTTATACAGCTTCTGGCGAATGCTGAAGACCCACCTCTTCGCCCTGTCCCTTGACACTTGAGGTGTACATTTTAAGGACCCTCCTTATTTTGTGATTGTAAGTTGTTTTAAAGTTGTCTCTAATATTGTCGTATAACCTGTCCTGAAGGGTGAGATGATGATACCTTCCAATTCCTTTCTCACAAAAATCTATTTTTGGTTATCCCCCAACATACACACCTTTCTTCACTTTAGCACCCTTAATTGGGGGAGGGTCTGGGGAGGGGAGGCCTAGCTATAAGCTGAACAATTGGAAGTCAGAAATTCAGCTTTTAAAATACAGGTTTTTTAAATTTAAGTTTTGATTGCTAAATGGATAAACATTAATGCAAGACGCAACTTCTGTGATGGAGTCCTGCAACCATCACAATCAGAATTCATAAAAGTGGGAGATAGGCACCCAAATCACCATCATCTAGGGTTGGAGCCCATATTAGCCCTACTCAAGAGTAAACCCATTGAAATCAATGGGCATCTGCTTGTGGGCTTCCCATTGGGGCACCTGGTTGGCCACTGTGAGAACAGGATGCTGGACTAGATGGGCCATTGGCCTGATCCAGCAGCTTCTTATGTTCTTATAGGTTAGTAAAAAGATGGGGAATTATTGCATGTGAGCCTCCACAACCTGCAACATGGGATCACCTTTTAATGTTTTTCTTTTTAAAGCTTGTATAACCACATTCCTATGCCCCTCTCTCCACCTTCACTAATCTAGTGCCCTCTAGATGCCTACCAATATTCAAAAAACAACAATTAATAAATGGCAGCAAATTCTGTATTAAAGCATTAAAGAATGTAGAACACAATGCATACGGATTCAAATACATTCTGTTCCAGCGTAGAACAATAGCAGAATCATCTTCTCAAGTTGCATTCCAGGAACAATGATTATCCACAAAGGGTGAGAAAAGAACTCGTCTTTGTGAGTTTTAAGGACTGCGGTGACATAGAAGGGCTGCTTCAGTGTTAATAAAATAGGTGACTTACAAAGCCATGTCGCAGGTGTAATTCTCCCTCGAAATATCAAAGATCCATTATCTAGCCTGGAACTTAAATGCATATCAAATGGTGCATTGGGATTTCACTCTGCAGCAGAAACTAATGCAGTGGCACAGCTAGAGTCTTCAATAGTGTCTGAATAAAGTTCTCATGCCCTGGAGAGGAAAGTTTGCAACATTTGGGACCTTTTAGTTTAGAGAAAAGTTGAGTAAGAGGTCACACGATAGGACTGTGTAATATTATGCATATGGAGAGGGTAGAGAGAGCAAAGTTTTTCTCCCTTTCTCCACTAGAATTCATGGATATCCAGTGAAGCTGAAGATTCAGAACAGACAAAATGAAGTCTTTCTTCACACAGTGCATAGCTGAGCCATGATTTTCAGGTTTTCAGAAAACCGTAGCTCAACTATGCACTGTCTGAAGAAAGTCTTCCTTTCGTGTGTTCTGAATCTTCAGCTTCACCAGTGTCAAAGCAATGATTCTTCAATATCCACTGGACTGGTCATGTTGTTCGGATGCCTGATCATTGTCTTCCAAAGCAACTACTCTATCCCCAACTCAAGAATAGAAAGCGGAATACCGGTGGACAACAAAAGAGGTTTAAAGATGCTCTCAAGGCAAATCTTAAAAAATTAACATGAGCACTGATAGCTGGGAAACACTAGCCTGCAAGTGCTCCAATTGGAGACAGCCTTTACCAAAGATGTGATGGACTTTGAAGAAGCACAAACTCACGGCAAAAAGGAGAAACGTGCTAAGAGGAAGGCAACGTTTGGCAAACCCACTCCAACTCCTGCTGGAAACCTATGTTCCCACTGAGGGAGGATGTGAGGATCCAGAATTGGCCTCTGTAGTCCCTTACGGACTCACTCTTAAGACCGTGTTCATGGAAGACAATCTTACTCGGCTATGAGAAGTTGAGCTACAGAAGAGGCAGTGATGGCCACTGTAGCGATCACACAGGGTCCCCGGACATTTGACGGTCTACTGATCCCTGTGCCACCACTGTGAATGCTTCCCTGCTGCCACCAACCTGTTTCTCTCGGGTACAGACGGAGTCCAGACAGTTGTTAACATTAAACCAAATAAACAAGTTTATTTTATTTTCCTTAACAAGTTTATGGTTTCAGATAATTTTTCTTGTCAGTTTCTTAATCTTAGTTTCTCTACTGACCTATACCTTCCTATTACCTACTAACTGATTATCCCAACTGTCTATCTGACTCCTCCTAACAGATTCTCTCACCCGCTCACATCAAACTATCCCAACCCACAGACGTATCCTCACTCTCCCTTCTCCAAGACTGACTTCTTAACAACACTAACTCTAACTCCTCCCCTTGGGTTCCCATTTGCCAATCACTTCACACTCATTTAACCCTTCCCTTATGACCCAGCATGATGTCACCTAGGAGGGCAAACGCCACAGCCACTGGCATGGATGGCTTTAAAAAGAGAATGGGACCTATTCACAGAAGATAAGGCTATCATGGCTAAACCACAGGAGGGCAGAGTGCTCTTGTGCTTGGTCCCTGCTTGGGGGTATCCCACAGGCATCTGGTTGGCCAGGGTGAGAGCAGGATGATGAGTAGGATGATGAGTAGAATGGGCCATTGGTCTGGTCCAACAGGCTCTTATTATGCTCTCATAGGTGGGGGACCTTAGGCCTAGGAGTCAAATGTGCCCATGAACTTGTGCCAATGCCTCTTGCTTTCCTGGGTTAGAATAAAATAATAATAATAATAATAATAATAATAATAATAATAATAATAATAATAATTATTATTATTATTATTATTATTATTATTATTATTATTTATACCCTGCCCTCCCCAGCCAAGGCCGGGCTCAGGGCGGCTAACAAGCAATAATACAGTGGTGCCCCGCAAGACGAATGCCTCGCAAGACGAAAAACTCGCTAGACGAAAGGGTTTTTCGGTTTTTGCGTTGCTTCACTAGACGAAATTCCCTATGGGCTTGCTTCGCAAGACGAAAACGTCTTGCGCTTTTTTCTTAAAGCCGCTTGAAGAGGCGCAGTTGCGACGGACCGTGCTTCGCAAGACGAAAAACATCGCAAGACGAAAAGACTCGCGGAACGAATTATTTTCGTCTTGCGAGGCACCACTGTAAAAACAAGTTGAATGAATACAACCTAAAAACAAGATTAAAATACAACAATTAAAATATTGAAACATTAAAATATTAAAATGCAGCCTCATCACAGGAGAAGAAAGGAAAAAGAAAAAAGAAAGAGGGGGAGGGAATCAAATTGGCTCCAAGCCAAAGGCCAGGCAGAACAACTCTGTCTTACAGGCCCTGCGCAAAGAAATCAGATCCTGCAGGGCCCTGGTCTCATGAGGCAGAGCGTTCCACCAGGCTGGAGCCAGAGTTGAAAAGGCCCTGGCTCTGGCTGAAGCTAATCTAACTTCCTTAGGGCCCGGGACCTCTAGGGCAGTGTTTCCCAACCTTTTTTGGGCAAAGGCACACTTGTTTCATGAAAAAAATCTCGAGGCACACCACCATTACAGCCCCGTGACGTCAGCGCGCAGCGTCACGCCGGGAGGGACATGAATTGCTAGCAAATTACATAATCACCTCCTTGAGGGCTGGCTCATCTTCTCCGAAGGCAGAACCCCATTAATTAACAGCACAGACTCACACCATAGCCAAGACGAGGGGGGAAAACCTCAGTCATGCACAGTCATGCACATGTGGGGGCTAAATGAGGACGAAGACCGGGCAGAGAGCAGGGTTCAAATCACCCCACCTGGCCAGGACAATCCCTGGGTGCTCCCTTGGGCCACTCGCCTGACCCACCTCGCAGGGCTGTTGTTGCGAGGATAACACGGGGAGAACCACGCGCGCCCCCGGGAGCTCCTTGGAGGAGAAAGCGGGCGATGAATGCAATGCATGAAATATATGAGAGGCGACCAGGTTTTGCAGGTGAGGGGCCCCCGCCAGCCTCCGCTTCCAACACCCGGCGCAACTCCGCTTCCAACACCCGGCTCGGCTCGGGGAGCAGCGCTGCTCCCCCCCCGGCTCCCCTTCACCCTCCCAGCTCTCTCTGCCGCCCACTGGGGACCCCCCTCACCTGCCAAGTCCGGAGCGGCGGTGGAAGTTGCATGCATGCATGCAGGGCGCCGCGTTGCCATTGCATTGCACTGCACTGCACTCCATGCAACGCCTGCACACATGCATTGCCTTGAAAGCCCGCCAAGGGGTCTCCCCGCGGTCCAATGCGTCCCCTCCGGCGCGGATGCAGCATTGCAAAAATAACACACACCCCGACGCAGCCCTACCTGGGGGGCAGCCTCCGCCACCGCCGCTCCGCCTCCGTGGGGATCCCCGGGCTCCATCCTGCCGCCCGATCTCCGCGGAGGCACAGGCAGGCTGCGCGGGGTCTGCGCGGAAGAGCCCCTGCCCGCCCGGCCGCCGCTGCGCTCATTCCATGGCCGGGAGAAGAGCGCTTCAAACAAAACGCCCGGCCCGCCAGGCCACGCTGGGAAACGTAGTTCACGCACCCCGCGTGGGCATGGAGCCCAAGGGCGAGGGGACTACGGATCCCGGCAGCCCCCACGCCAGGGACGGAGGGGGAGAGGCCGGGTGCAGGGATGGAGGGACGGGTGGGCGAGCGAGTGAGTGAGTGGCAGCCGCCAAGCCTTGGCCGAGAGCCAGGAAGGGCCTCCCCGGAGGAGGAGGGAGGCGTAGAGCGGGAGGGAGGGAGGGAACCCCAGGGGTCATCTAGTGACGGCGCCCCAATCGAAAATTTGACTTAAAAAAAAAATCTTTCGAATTTTTTAATTTTTCCCGCGGCACACCAGGCAACATCTCGCGGCACACTAGTGTGCCGCGGAACAGTGGTTGGGAAACACTGCTCTAGGGTGTTGCTATTTATGGACCTTGAGGCTCTCCGTGGGGCATACCGGGAGAGGCGGTCCCGTAGGTACGAGAGTGATAGAGAGGGTGTCTGTAAGTCGGTGTCAAAGCAAGCCTATTCTACAAAGGTGATGTCTCCCTTCAATGCTGCTCCCTCTTCGGCCTCTACTGCCACACAGCCCTCGCCAGGAGTTTCTCTCTTTCTCCATCCTGTGCTTTCCCTGGCAACCCCCCCCCTTTTGCTTCATTATCTCCCTCTCTCCCAGCCCTTCCTCAAACGCTCCTGCTCCTCGTTCCTTGCCCTGAATACTTATGTAATCTTGTTTTGCCTGTCAGATGCCTGCCCCCTTTGTGCGCCAAAGGCAGCTGCATCTCGCTGCCAGATAATATGATCCCTGGATATTCCCTGTCGCGAAATGCTCTGGTGCTTAAGGGATGCCGAGCTGTGTCAGTCGAAAAGCTCTGCCTGCTTCAAGGGAGAAACGGGGAGCAAGCAGGTGGGGTGTGTGTGTGTGTGGAGAAGCATATCATGCAAATCCAGCTCTGCCAGGCCAGTTATTTGCTTGTTTGTTTGCAACTTTTGCATTGGTATAAGGAGTTTTGCATTAGCTGGAAACAAATCCTCATAAAATTACAGTTGAATTACATAAAATTAAAGTTTCGGTGGGCCCCCCGAAATTATACGCTGTTTGGTGGGATTTTATCGTATATACAATGATAACAGGCACACAGAACTCCCTTTGCACAGTGCAACGTGCAAAATTGGCTTTCCTGATGGTAATAAATACTTCACCAACCTACTATTAAGTCATACTGTTCTGTGTTTATGTACTTCTGTTCTGTTCTGTTTTGTACTTCTGTTATGATTAGTGTATTAATTTGTTTGATTTACTTCATATATATATATATATATAGTCATACCTTGGTTTTTGAACACCTTAGTTCTAGAACATTTTGGCTCCCAAACTATTTTTGGAAGCCGAACGTCTGATGGGGCTTCCGAGGTTCCACTTGGCTGCAGGAGTTTCGTTTTTTGAACATTTTGGAAGTTGAATGGACTTCCGGAATGGATTCCATTTGATTTCCAAGGTACAACTCACTCTATCTATCTATCTATCTATCTATCTATCTATCTATCTATCATCTCTGAAGGCCTTCTGGCGGTTCCCTCACTGCAAGTGAGGTTACAGGGAGCCAGGCAGAGGACCTTCTTGGTGGTGGCTCCCTCCCTGTGGTACGCCCTCTTGTCAGATATCAAGGAGATAACTATACAACCTTTAGAAGACACCTGAAGGCAGTCCTGTATAGGCAAGTTTTTAAAATGTTTTGTTGTGTTTTTATATATGCTGTAAGCCGCCCAGAGTAGCACAACCCAATGTCAACAAAAACAAGGAATGAAATGCTGCAAAGCCCCCAACTAGTGGTTGTGCTTGCCTCCCCACCTGACCTCCGCTCCGACTCTTCCGCCATCTTCAGCGCCATGCTCCATCAGCCGGTTTCTCCTCCTTGGTCTGGATGGCTGTGGCTTTGATCCAATGCATCTCCTGCTCTGCCTCGGCAGCTTTCTGAGCCAGGAGCTTCGCTTCCTCTTCCGTGATCTGAGCTTTCTCAGCCAGCAAGTCGGCTGTTTCTTCGGATCTCATCTGGGCAAGAAGGGTGGAGAATTACACACAAGGGGCTCTGACGCGGCAACAGCCAAATGCCAAATGTCAAAGAGACAAACCATTATACAACCTTCTGTAGACATCTGGCGGGAGCCCTGTACAGTGGTACCTCGGGTTACAAACACCTCAGGTTACAAACACTTTGGGTTACAGACTCCACCAACCCGGAAGTAGTACCTTGTGTTAAGAACTTTACCTCAGGATGAGAACCTCGGGTTAAGAACTTTACCTCAGGATGAGAACAGAAATCGCGCGCCAGTGGTACGGTGGCAGCACGAGGCCCCATTAGCTAAAGTGGTACCTCAGGTTAAGAACGGTTTCAGGTTAAGAACAGACCTCCGGAACTAATTAAGTTCGTAACCAGAGGTACCACTGTATTGGGATGCTTTTAATGCCTGAAGTATTGTGTGTCTTTATATTCTGTTTGAAGCCGCACAGAGTGCCTGGGGCAACTCCATCAGATGGCCAGGGTATATAGATATAGATATATCACTTATTTAATGTATTTGTAGCCCACCTTTCTCCCAAGATGAGATTCAAGGCAGCTTACAATTAAAAACAACATTATAAAATATAAAAGCAATAAAAACCAATGAGTTAAAACACACACACAATATTTAGAATACATTAGAACACATTTGGAACTAGCAATTAAAATCCAGTTTTCCCTGACAGCAGCCGAGAGATCAGCATCTTAGTTTCCAAAGGCCTGTCCGAACAGGAAGGTCTTGGGCTGCTGGCAGAAGGATAACAAAGAGCAAGGAAGTCGGACTTCTCTTGAGAAGGAATCCCACAATCTGGGAGCAGCCACAGAAAAGACTCTCTCTCGGGTCACCAACAACCATGCTTCTGAGGTCAATGGGACCAAGAGAAATTGTCTACTGATGGATCTCAGCAGCAGCCAGGCAGGTTTGTATGAGAGGTTGGGTTGGGAGAGACACCCTGCCTGAAACCCTGGCAGTCAGTGTAGGCAATGCTAAGCTAAATTGGCCAATACAGTACCAGTCTGGCACAGTACAAGGCAACTTCTTCCCGGCTCTGGTGTGGCTCCCTAGCCTTGTTCCTGCTGTGTTGCTGCTGTTAATCTGAGCAAACTCCCGCTGTCGCCTCCCGCACCCAGAGCTCCAGATCCTCCTGTGTCGCTTAATGAATGCACCACCAGAATTGTTTATCTTTTCTGTTTGCACAATCCCGGCCATTGAAAAAAAGAAAGGGAGGAGAGAGAAAGAAACGGAAATTCCCAGGAGATTAAATTTAGCTTTTGATGAGGATGGTGGTTCTGCCTGTCATATTTTATGCACGCTCCCCTCTGCACCTCCACAACAACAACAACAACTGCCTGTATTTCCCAAATTCAATAATTGGCTCAGAAGAAGGAGATGGGTTTGCTCCGGCTCCTGTTTCTTCCTCCTGTTCTTTCTTTTTTTTCCTCCAGGAGCCAGACGGGAGGTGCGGATGAGCGGAGGCGAAGAGGGAATTCACTTCTCTTTGGTGACAGGGGAAAGGATGGAGGGAAGAGGGGAGGGAGAAGAGAAGGAGCCTCCTGTTCTGAGAACAAGCCTGCAAAACAAAATAAAAAGATTAAAAAAGAGCATCGCTGACCTAATTTCAGCATCAAGCAGAGAGATAGGAAGCCTCCCTGGTATAAATAATGCAGCTTTTCTGCATCGGTGTCTTGTTGTGACGGAAAAGTTGGGCTCCGCTCAGGAGGAATGAAGCTTCCGATCTCAGCAGAGGCTGCGGAAGTTGGCTTCCCCCGTGTCTCCTCTCTGCAAAATTGACAGGAGGTTTCCGTGCGTGACGGGGGGGGGGGCTCCCGCTTCACCGCCGCGTTTTTATCCTTTATTGTTCTGAGCCCTGCAACCTGCAAAAACAAAAGGACTGTGTCTTTGGGATTGGCACGAAGGCTAAAGGGATTACAGTATTTAAGTGAGTCAGTGACTTTGATGGTGTAGAATTATAGAATTTTACGGCTAGGATTTGGGACCCAAATGTCCTCCAGCCCAAGGCTTCCAAGAGACTTGAACATAATAACATGCTTCTGGATGAGACCGATGTCCCCATCCAGACCACTGTCCTGTTCTCGCAGTGGCCAACCAGAAACCCCACTGGGGATCAAGCAGGATTTGAACACAAGAGCAGCACTTTCCCTTCCTGTGGCTTCCAGCCAGTGCTGGATTACTATATAGGCAGAGTAGGCATCGGCTTGTGGGCCCCATGCATTTAAGGGGCCCACAACAATGGATCAAAATAATATTGATTTGATCTTGAAAGAAAATTACAATAGAGCTTTCTTAGTTCGGTGTTATCCCACTAAAGCGCACAAATGAGGGGGTGAGATTTTGACTGCCTAAGGGCCTCCACAATGTTTAATCCTGCACTGCTTTCAGCAACTGGTATACTATGGTTACCAGACGTCCCCGTTTCCTGGGGATTTACAAATCTGTCCCCAGACAAAATCCGTCCCTGGAATGTCCCCAGATTTCATTTAATGTCCCCGGATTTATATTTTAAGTGTTGTAGATTTATTAGTAGGGGATGAATGTTGTGTGATTGGTTCAACGGCACCTCATATGGGGACTTCCGGAGACGCAAAATGGTGAACGCCATGGCAGCAAGCAGCTCCTGAAGCCAGCCAGAGCCAACTTGTCCTACCAGGCTGGCTCCAGGCTGCTGAGACTGCTGAGACTGGGGGAACAGTGGAAACCCGCCCCCTGTGACCAAAATCGAGCCGGGGGAGCCGATGCAGGGAGAAGGAAGAGAGGAGAAGGAGAAGGAAGAAAGAGAAAGAGGAAGGAGAAAAAAGAGTGGAGCCCCGAACTTGCCACGCTGCTGCCACCGCCCATCACTCAGGAGGAGAGATAGGAGAACACCGGGAGGGAAAGGACACATGGCTGAGCCCAGGCCCGACCCGAGCCTACTCCATGGTGGCTAGTGCTCCAAGAGAGCAGGCCAGGACCCAGAGGAAGGCCGCGTGACAGAGGAGACCACAGAAGAGATTACTTCTTATTTTTAAAATAACTTAAAAATATATATATCCCCCCCCCTTTTTAAGTGTCCCCAGATTCCTTGAAAAAAATCTGGTAACCTTATGGTATACAGAAGCATTGCTGCCTCTCCAACCATGGAGGCAGAGCCCAGGCATTGTGGCTGGTAGGGATGTCTGTGCTGAGTGCTCTGCCTCCCCGGTCAGAGGCAGTGATGCTTCTGAATACCAGTTCCTGAGAATCACAAGAGTGCTCTTGTGGTCAGGTCCTGCTGGCAGGACTTCCACAGGCATCTGGTAGGATGCTGGGCTAAAT
This sequence comes from Podarcis liolepis, assembly GCF_965112155.1. Lineage (NCBI taxonomy): Eukaryota > Metazoa > Chordata > Lepidosauria > Squamata > Lacertidae > Podarcis > Podarcis liolepis. The sequence goes on along the minus strand of NC_139566.1, from coordinate 24,608,388 downwards.
TGGCCACCAGCCCGATCCAGTAGGTTCTCCCGATGATCTTACGTATGCACAGCTGAAAATGCACTACTTACCAGCCAAGTCTGAGTGTTAGAGATTAAAACCACCATTCAGGACATAACATGGACCTTGTTAATAGAGGCCAGCTCATAGCAAGAAAAATGGTTGGACATCAAAAGTTAGTTGTGATTCTTTGATTGCAGAGATTGGACTAGATGACTGTCATGGACTGGTTGGATGCAGAGGAATGGTGGGAGGAACCGGCTGGGGAACCACCAAGGAGGGAAAGCTCAGAGCCCAGAGAGCGGTAGTGGAACAGTGATGAGTGGCCAGAGGGAGAAGAGGAGGTGTTGGAAGCTGAAGAGACAACAGGGCTTTGTGAGCTGTGAGAGTCTGTGGCAGAGAGGAGTCCAGAAGCAAAGAGTCGGATGAGGGAGATCAAGAGGCAGAAATCAGTCCGATTAGTGAAGAGTCATAGGTGTTCTCCCTCCTGCTGCGAAGAGCTCCTCCCGCCCCCAGTGTCCCAGAACCAGGAGAGGCATGAAATGGAAGGAGCAAAGACAGACACGCAGGCGCAGCCTCCATTTGCTAGGGAAAAGCCCTGGAGAGGAGGAGATGTCTGTGAGGTGGTGGGGACGTTTGGTCTTGGCACCTGCTTCATGGGGGCAAGACCTGCCATGGATGAGTTACTGATCTTTTGCCAGTTCTAGACAGACCATGTTTTTTGCTAATAAAGCATTAACTCCAACTTGCACAGTTTGTTTTTACTGCTGGCTCACTTCTGACAGGGACATGGGTGGCACTGTGGGTTAAACCACAGAGCCTAGGACTTGCTGATCAGAAGGTCGGCAGTTTGAATCCCCACGATGGGGTGAGCTTCCGTTGCTCAGTCCCTGCTCCTGCCAACCTAGCAGTTTGAAAGCACATCAAAGTGCAAGTAGATAAATAGGTACCTCTCTGGCAGGAAGCTGTACACCAGCTCCCTTGGCCAATAAAGCAAGATGAGTGCCGCAACCCCAGAGTCAGTCATGGTCAGGGGTCCCTTTACCTTTTACACTTCTGACAATGGGCCTTGTGTCCCTTCCAACTATATGATTCTATAAGTCCTGTTGTTTCATCCCACCCTCAAATCACCCTGGGCATGGATTGTTTTATGGCAGTAGCCAGGAACGCACCTGACACTGGGTTCTTTGCTTGGTCAGTGTTCTCTGTGCTTGCATTCTTCAGCAATCGTTCTCTCCCAGACCTCAATACTCACTTTTCTTCTGAGCTGTGCAAATGCTGTTGAGGAGGGGTGTTTGTATGGATGTCAGGGAGCTGTCAATGAGCCAAGTCAACCACAGGGCAGGCACACACAGAGAAGGCACAGAATGCAATCAGCTCTTTAGTAACAGAAAATAACATTTTGGTTCACCTTACTCCAGCTAAGACATTGTGTGTCGATACCCCGCAGCCACTCCCTCGATGGAAAATAACTCACACAAGGACACAGATATTAGGTTTATGTTATTGGGCAAATTTGGCCACAACTTTATTGAATTACAGAATGTGAGCGGTATTGGCTTAGGCATTGATTGGACCCAACTATATCTGACTAACGCCTGCTGCGCAGTAAGTCCGGTATGGGTAAACCATCGGTAGGGGGAGCCCTGTCGATGTAAAACCAACTCAAGCTCCCCCTGGTGTTCCCGTCGGGGTTGGGTCAAAGCCCTAGCCCCCAACCGCACTTCAGACAAGATCAACACCCCCGGATTCCTTTAACGGAATACCCTTAAGCATGGAGGGGGAGGTGATGGCCACACCTCCCCTTCCCCACACAGGGTCAAACAATGCCTAACTGCAACCCTAACAAAGCTGTGACGATTGCTACGAGGTAGGCGAAAACCAAGTGGCCAGTGCCAATTTGCCAAGTGGAAAAAAATCCTACCAGGCCCCTCAATGGCGACCAACCAAGGTCCATAGCAAGGCCAGTGCCTAACCTGCAAAAGGGAGGGGGGGCGGGTGATTGAGGAAGCGAGCCAAGAGGAAGTCCTCTGGCTCACTCCTCAGTTTAAACTGCCCCAGCCACGCTCCCCCAGCCAGCGGATTGGCTGGCCGGGCTCTGATGTGGAGCGGATTTGCCAAAACTGACCATTAGCTCCACACTTTCTCCTGTAACCTTTTGCTCTGGATCTTCTCAAGCAAACAAAGGCTGTGTCAAGGGGGGGGGTGAGCTCCTTCTCTGGGCCTGTCTGGCCCATTGTTCAGCAATTTGCAGGAGTCTGCTCCATCAAGGTGTCAGAGGGGGAGGAGAACCAGCAAGACTGGGACTGTCCTGTTGCTGGATAGCTGCTCCACTCTGACTCCTCTCTGAGTCTGCACTCAACACTGTGACTCTCAGCCTCTAACCCTGTCCTGGAAGACCCTCCTTGTCCTGACCCCCCCCCCTTGATCGCTCAACCCCCCCTGCTTCTAGCACCATCCAGCTTCTCCCTTCCCCAGACTGCTCTCCACTGTCCCAGTACCACCACGATCCAGGGGGGCTTTGGAGCAAATGGCTCCCACCATTTCTTCCTCATCCAGCCAGTCCCTGACAGCGGAGAAGAAAAAGAGGTGTAGAGCAATGACACCCCCCCCCCGTCCTGCCAGACTCAACTGAAAAGCTGTCACATCCGGACAAAGAAACAGCCAGCGCCGCAAATGAGGCATGCCCAGCCGTCGAGAGCGGGGAATAAACAGCGGCGAACCAAAGGAGGGCACCTCTTAGGGGAATATGCGGAGGGGACCCAGCCAGGATTGATCTTGGGCCTTTTTGAAAAATGTTATGACAGCTCCCGAACAAACAGCGTGCTATTTTTGAGCCACCGGAAAGCAATCCATCTGTACGAGATCAACACAAAGCGAGCGAGCGCTGCTCGGGCAAGCTCACAGCTGACTCAAGAACGACTTTTGTTGTTCACTGGTGCTGGGGGAAATGATTGGCTAAGAAGGGCAAGGCCTGTCTAGTCAGTCCCTGGTAGCGCAGAGGTAGAATAAAAGCCATGTAACTGGCAGCTTCTTTCAGCTGGTTGAAAAGATTCGGAGAGGGGGGAAAATGTACTATATATATTTTGAAATAATACACATCAGTGGAAGGCTGTAGCTCAGTGGTAGAGCATCTGCCTTGCGTTTAGAAGGTCGCAAGTTCAATTCCCACCTGCTCCAGATAGAGCTAGGAGAAGATCTTTGAGAGACAGCATGGTGCAGTGGTTAAGAATGATGGAAGAGACCAGGGTTCAAATTCCTACTTGGCTGTAAAGCCCATGTGACCTTGGGCCAGTCACAGCCTCTCAGGCTAATCTGCCTAACAGGATTGTTGTAAAAACAAAGTGGAGAGGGGGAGAAGTGTGTGAGCCACATTGAGCTCCTTGGAGTAAAAGGGGGACTCTAAATGAAACAACAATAATAATCCATTCTTTGAAATTCGCATTGACCCAAATATTATTATTATTATTATTATTATTATTATTATTATTATTAATGTGAAATCAAAAGCACGGACCAAACAATAATCAAAATTACAAATGTAGGAGCAATACAGAGGTTGCATTTTTCAAATAAACAGAGAGCAGATGATATAGAAAATGAAAGATAGCAAAATGCATCATGAAAACTAAATTTTGCATTTTGGTGGTGTGGGAAAGAGAGTATACGTGTGTGTGTGTGTGTATTTGAATCTGACATGTAATAAATGAAATTCCACCAAACAGCATAGAAATATTTCAGGTCTTCTTTGCCCCTAGAAATGTACGACTTGTGAGTCATATTCTCTGCAATTATCAGAGTCCACATAGTTTTGCCCCAAATTTTGCAATGCAGTTCTGCATCCAAGTAAAGAGTGCATGATGTTTTTTACACATTCTTACTAACAGAAACATAAGGTTGAAGGAGCTTTGTGGCACAAAACCTTTATGTAACTGTTTACACAAAGCTTTACCAAAGAAAATCAAGAGCTGGCTAGCTCAATTGGTAGAGCACGAGACTCTTCAACTCAGGGTTGTGGGTTTGAGTCCCACGTTGGGCAAAAGATTCCTGCATTGCAGGGGGTTGGGCTAGATGACCCTTCCAACTCTATGGTTCTAATGACTGGCTGTCTTGTGGCTTGTGACAACTCAGAATCATAAATACAAGCAAACGTGACCAAAGGAAATAGCTTTGAAAGCGGTAAGGGCAGCAAAACTTTAAACAAGACGCAAGTAAGATGTTTTGCTTTAGGCTCTAGCCTGGTCAATAGTACAGTGGTACCTTGGTTCTCAAACACCTTGGTACCCAAACAACTTGGAACCCAAACACTGCAAACCCAGAAGTCAGTGTTCTGGTTCGCAAACTTTTTTCAGAAGCGAAACGTGCTCCATTTTGAGTGTTATGCTTCCAATTTGAGTGCCACACTTCCATTTTGTGTGTTACGCTAAGATCTGTTTGTTTTTGCTATTTATTTTGCCTTTTTGTTTTTGAAGCTCTATTTTGTTTTTGTTTTTGTTTCTGTTAATGTGTGGAATCCAGTTCAGCTACTTATTGATTGATGTGACTGCAGTACATTGTTTATTGCTTTCATTTTATGGATCAATGGTCTCTTTGGAGAGTAAAATTCATGTTAAATTGCTGTTTTAGGGGTTGTTTTTAAAAGTCTGGAACGGATTAATCCATTTTGCATTACTTTCTATGGGAAAACGTGCCTTGGTTTTTGGAACGCTTTGGTTTTGGAACGGACTTCCTGAACAGATTGAGAACCAAGGTACCACTGCACATAAATGATCAGTGTACAGTGGTGCCTCGGGTTAAGAACTTAATTTGTTCTGGAGGTCCGTTCTTAACCTGAAACTGTTCTTAACCTGAAGCACCACTTCAGCTAATGGGACCTCCTGCTGCCGCCATGTGATTTCCGTTCTCATCCTGAAGCAAAGTTCTTAACCCTAGGTATTATTTCTGGGTTAGCGGAGTCTGTAACCTGAAGCGTCTGTAACCCGAGGTACCACTGTACTGAAAGTCGCCTCCTGCCAGCACCTCCTTGTGCCCCCTTGCCTCTTAGCACCCATAAGGTAATTCTACTGCTGCCACCCCAAGGGGTAGTGCTGCTCACTTTGGGAACCATTGCTCTAAATGGAGGTGGTGGTAGTGTTTGCACCCAAAATAAGTGAGAGAAAAGACTCTACGCAGCTTTTGCATATAAGCGGATAGGCTTGGTGGGAGGGAGGGAGGGACTGAACCATAATGAGTTGGCGGGTCTGACTTTGATGTGCCGACTCAGCACACGGAATTGATGAGTCAGAAGAGGCCGTTTGACCAGAACAATCATTTCTCATTGGTGGGGAGGGGAGCGCCTGATTTGATGGGGACATATCAAGGCCATTAACACATCTGAAGTGGGAAGGGAGAAAATCTAATTACGGATGCGTGAAATAGGGAAGATAATCCTTGGAAATTGGACAGAAGGAAATCCACAGGTGCCGAGGCATCATCAAAGAAGGACCTTTGTCTTTAGGGCTGCAAAAGCCTCAGATGTAATGAGAAACTGGCAAAGGGATGGATATTGCTTGAGACGTTCATGCACTTTCTTGGTTTAATGGGAGCTGGGAGCTATAGAGACAGGAGGATCGGCCAGGGCTTGCTGGAGCTCACCTGCGCAGCTCATGCCTCTGGGGAGAGATGGCATTGGACTCCAACTCCCATCATCCCCAGCCTGGGTAGCCAGTGGGCAGGGATGATGGGAGTTGCAGTCCAGCAAAGTCAGGGTGCTCTAGAACAGTGTTTCCCAACCGGTGTGCCGCGGCACACTACTGTGCCGTGAGACACCGGCTGGTGTGCCGTGGGAGGGAGGCGGGCGAGTCGGGCGGCGAGAGGCGGCGGCGGCGAGGATCCGCGTCGAGCCGGGGGCGGCTCCGCGGTGGTGGTGCCGAGCGGCGGGGCAGCTCGCGCAAAAGGGAGGAGCGCGAGACAGCGGAGGAGGAGGAGGCCGGCATGTCCGGGCAGCAGCAGCAACAGCAGCAGCAGCAACTCCCGGCGACGGCTCCTCCTCCGCCCGCTATCGCCGCCGCCGCCTCAGCTGCCCTTGCTCTGCTGCCTCCTCCCACCCCGGCAAGGGGAAGGAAAAAAACGTTCACTTTTGTGCGTCCCCCCCCCGCGTGACGCTGCGCGCTGACGTCACGGGGCGGGGCTTTAATGGTGGTGTGCCGCGAGATTTTTTTCCGGTAAGCAGGTGTGCCGTTGCCCAAAAACGTTTGGGAAACACTGCTCTAGAATTTTGAAAACTGTTGGGAAACATAGGAAACTGCCTGATACAGACTCGGACACCTGGTCTATGTAGCCTGGTACTGTGGGATATTTAAAGTACTTTCAGACAATCAATCCATGTTTTGCTAGACAGGCACATGACAGGAGCTGAAGCTAACTGAGTTTCCCTGTAAACTTGCTAGAGAGAACTCCCAGTGTGCCCTGAAAGGGGGAGGAAATAGCTATAGATTTTCTCCTACCTGCCTGGGCAAACTCCTACTCTTTCCATCTTTCCGCTCTGCCAGCAATGTGAGGACATCTGCTAAGTCTGAGCTCCAAGCTCAGCCGCTGTTTTAAACTAGATATTATTATTATTATTATTGTTATTATTATTATTATTATTATTATTAATTTTTATTGAAAGTTCAAAAAGTACATAACCATATGTGCACCAAACATGGTGAGACAAAGAGAGAGAGGGGGGGGGGAGGAAACCAGAACCTTGCATAAGGGAAAACAAAGTATGTTTTGTGATTGAATTACCATTTTCAGGCTGTCTGAACAAAGCTGCTGTATCTATTACTTTCCAGCAAGTATTCTGAGTGAGCAAAAATTTATGTTTGACTTTTGCAATACTGTTTGTGTGATTATTGTTTTAAGGGGAAGAAAAGAGGGATATAGCAGGAAAATCTGGACTACCTAAAGCATCCTGGATTACTTAAACTAAAAGGCTAAAAACTAGCCTATCCAAGCTCCCCATTTAAGCTGCGAAGGGATGGCTCTCGCAGACGTGAGGAAGGAAGGATAATATCTAATAAATATATCTTGGACTTCCATGGAGCCCAATAAAGACCTGTCTTGCCCAGCCTTAACAGCATCACAGGCTTGGTGGTTAAAAGGTTAGCGACAGTCAACAGCTCAGCACAGGACCACCCCTAAGTGCTTAAAAGACACAGGCCCAGTGACACCAATTTGCATGCCATTTACATGCATTTGACACATGCTATTGTATCTGCAGTGATACAAATACAGACCTCTGATCAAATTAAGAGGGCAGGTGTCTGGGGAGGTCTCCTCCGAGCTGCCCTTTGAAGCTCTGTGAGCAAAATAAACAACGTTTTAATTGCATTCTTCTTAAAAGGAGGGGGGGGCAGGCGATCCACAATGCCTGCCACGCGAGAGGAACCGGCGGCAGCTGGAACTTGGAAGCCCCAGCGATTAATGAGGTTAAATTCTAATTAATACAGCTCCATTCATTTATCCAGGAATTGACACACGGAGATTAAGCAAAATCCGTAGCTCAGAGAGCGAGACAGAGCGAGCGGATGCCAGAGTTAAGGGAGAACAAACATCCCACTGGGGCAGAGATAAGAGGAAGGAGTTTGCTCTCAAACACAGCTGCTGTTCACTTCGGTGGGACTTGGTGTCAGAGAACCTCCTGGGGGACCCAGTGGAACATGTCTTGTCTGTCTTCAGCATTGATGTCCCTGGTCACCACTTCACCACTGCTTATGCTCAAGGGACCAGTAAACCAGGGATGGAGGGAGGCGTTGCGGGGTTGGTTGGCTCTGCCTCTTTGCTACAGCCCTTCTCTCAAGTCGTAGGAACACAGGAAGCTGCCTTACACTGATCATCGGCTCACCTAGCTGTTTTATCTACACCGATTCTGTAGTGTTTCATAGAATTATAGAGTTGGAAGGGACCCTGGGGATCAGCCAATCCAACTCCCTGCAACACAGGAATATGCAGTTGTCTCATACGGGGATCAAACCTGCAACCTTGGTGTTATTAGCACCATGTGTTAGGGGCTGTGCTGGTACTGTGGGTTACCCGAGAGGCGAGGTCCAAGTCCGGTCCATGGTCAAAGGTGCAACATGGAGGCAGTCCGTATCAGCTGAAGCTGGCTGCAGGGCAGGGAGTCGGGTGAAGTCAGGAACAGGCTTGCAAGCAGGGAGCCAGGGCGGGTCAGGAGCTCAGGCAGGAAAGCAGGACAGGGTTCAGGCAGGAACTAGCAACCAACAATGTTGCTCCCACAACTTGGGACTAGGGCTGGCCGGCTTTATCTGCCCTGAGACATAGGGCGGCCCTGATCCTCTGGTGACTCACCTCTCCTGGCCTGGAGGTGAACACTCCTCCTGCGGGAACTTCGTTCCCTCCGCCTCTCTGCCCTGAGTCTCTGCAGCTCAGGAGAGGCTGGAGGGTAACCTGACCCAGAGGCAACCTCAGCTTCCTCTGACGGGGCTGAGAGTGGAGCACCTGCAGGCAATGGGTCCTCCATCACCTCAGGAGCCAGAGCAGACTCAGCTGATGCCTGCACCTGAGGATCCAGCACAGGTGAGGACCCTTCAGGCTCATGCCCCAGCCCCAGCTCAGCTGGTTCTGGAGGTGGGGAATCCTGTGCAGGCTGGGATCCCTCAAGTTCAGCATCCAAGTCCGAAGCCCAGGCCATCACAGGGGCTGGACTGAGGAGGAACGGTGGATACCCTCCTCCCTTCTCCTGAACCTTTCTGAGAACAGGAGGACAGTATAGATTTAGAACAGTGGTTTGCAGAAGGGCATAGTTCAGAGGCTGCAGAGGGGAGTAGCTGGGAAATATTGGGAGAGGAACAGCAGGAAGAAGAAGAAACACCAGGGGAGAGACAGGTGTCAGACTCAGTGTCTTTGGAAAGCAATCCTGACCCCTCCTCTCCCAGGACCATGTGAGCCTTGAGAGTAGTAGAACAGAAGCTCAGATTAGTCAACACAGGGGTGGTGTAGAATAGGAAAGATGGAGGGGGTCAGACTTTACTCTGAGCAATGGCATTGTCTTAGGGAGACTGCATACCTTTGTCTCTCTCTGTGAATATTGAATAAATTACTTGGTAAGAACTCCTTTTGTTTATCTGCTTCCTGGCTGCCACTGTGGGAGGGATCTGGTTTCCTGAAGCCTAACACCATGGTTAAACTGATCTATCCAGTTTCAGGCAGGGTCCTCTTCCAGCTCCACCTGGAGATGCCAAAGATCAAACTTGGGGCCTTCTATGTATAAAACGACTAGGCTATGGACCTTCAAAGTATACTGAGCTGTGGGATATTTAAAGTGCAGTCAAACCAACAATTCATGTTTTGCTAGCTAGGCACATGATAGGAGGTGAAGCTCATAGAGCTTTCCTGTAAACTTGCTAGAGAGAACTCTGTGAGGGACACTCCCATTGTGCCCTGATAGTGGGAGGGAGTAGCTATATATATTCTCCTACCTGCTCTTCCCCTTTCCTCACCTCTTTCTGCTCTGCCAGCAATGTGAGAACATCTGCAAGTCCGAGCTTCATGCTCAGACACCATTTTAAGCTAGACCTAAGCATGCTTTTGTAACTGAATTAGCATTTTCAGCCTGCCTGAACAAACCTGCTGTTAGCTGTTATTCTTCAACAAGTATTCCAAGCGAATAAATGTTATTTTTACTTTATGCAAGACTGTTTGTGTGATTATTGCTTTAAGGGGGAGAAAAGAGGGAAAATACCAGGGGACTCCGGTCTGCCTTAATGCATCCTGGATTACTTAAACTAAAAGGCTTAAACTAGCCTATCTAAGCTCCCCATTTAAGCTGCAAAGGGATGGAACTCTCCTGAACTCACAAATGCGAGGAAGGAAGGAGAATATCTAAGAAATATATCCTCTCCTAGCATATATTCACATCCCAACGTGAGTCAAAACATTGGTTCACCCAGCTCAGTATCATCTACACCAGCCTTTCACAGCCTTGGGTCTCCAGATGCACTTTGACTACAACTCCCATCATCCTTGACCACTGCCCATGCTGGCTAGGAATGATGAGAGTTGTAGTCCAACAACATCTGAGGACCCAAGGTTTCTTCTTCTTCTTTTTTCCTTGAACACAAATGTATTGCAACAAAAGCTGGTGATCACATACAGGAAAATATTGTGAACCACATCCTTTTTCTAGAGAGCCTGCAGACATGTAAAGCACAATGACAACAAGGACTTTTCTGGACCCAAGGTTGAGAAAGGCTGGTCTGAATGGACTGGGAGCAGCTCACCAGAGTTTCAGACAGAGAGTCGTCCCCATCCCTCAGCCCTACCTGGTGATGCCAGGTGTTCAACCTGGCACTTTCTGCATGCAAGGAAAATGCTCCACCACTGATCTACAGCCCTTTCCTCTAGCAGGGAGGTGAATGTTGGTTCTGCATTTGACCATGATGACTGCTATTTATTTTCAGTTTGTTTTTTTCCCCCGCTGCAGAAAGGCCCCAGACAGGTTTTTAAAGAGGCACTTGCATCTGTTCAACATTCTCCATCACTTCCTCTCAGAATTAATATCCCTCTCATTCTCTCGAAGTCCACAGGATGCAGGACATTCGCTCCTCAACCCCATCAGCGCAATGCACCAAAAAAGTCAGAGATGAATGGCTGCGTTTAAGAGACTTGATAGTGGCTTGACAGAGGAGTTTTCTCATCTGATGGTGAATGCACACATTTGTGTCCGGCTCCCTCCCACCCCGTTCTTCTTTCTTCTGACCACTGTTGCTTCGCGTCAAATGGGCTATGCAGGGTTTTGAAATCATATGAAAGGCTGCAAGACCCATTCCACAGAGAAAAAAGTGGGATGATCATTCAGTGCATAGTTAAACTACGGGAATCACTTTTACAGGAGTCAGTGGTGGCCACCTACTTGAGTGGCTACCAAAAAACGACTGGACAAGTTCTTACACAGGCATAGGCAAACTTGGCCCTCCAGATGTTTTGGGACTACAACTCCCATCATCCCTAGCTAACAGGACTAGTGGTCAGGGGTGATGGGAGTTGTAGTCTCAAAACATCTGGAGGGCTGAGTTTGCCTATGCCTGTTCTTACAGGAGAAAACTATTGATGGCTACTGGCCATAATGGCTGTGCTCTGCCTCCATGGTCAGAGGCAGCAATGCTTCTGAATACCATTTGCTCCTGCATGAGGGTTTCTGACAGGCACCTGGTTGGCCATGGTGAGAACAGGATGCTGGCCATTGGCCTGATCCATCAGGCTCTTCTTATGTTCCTAAGATGTGTGCATACATCAGGCGAACTTTTTCCCACCAGCGGGGTCACATTGTCCAATGGGGAACCATGTCGGTTGTGGGCGGGGCCAGAGGCAAAAGTGGGCGGTGCCGTGGATTAAAAACTCACCTATTCTTGCAAATAACTAGCTCACGAGTAAAGCAATTGTTTCCATAACTGTTTTTATAGAGGGAAGTGGTGATATTGCACATTGTTTTGGAATGCCATAAGGGAAGCAAATGATGATAATTATAAGTGAGGCTCTTGTATTTAATATTGCATCAGTAACAGGGCTGGATTTAGGTTTGATGAGGCCCTAAGTTACTGAAGGCAATGGGGCCCTTTATATGTCCAGCTGTCCTTTGTCAACAACAAATTGTCGCTTTTTTTGGTGTTGAATATTTGCTATATGGTAATTTATGGACCCAATAGGTATCTAAAGCCATTTGCACATAACAAAAAAGGAGCCTACGCAACACAAAACACTGTTGCTGTATGTAGGTTTTATTTTATTTGTTTTTTATCTTATATTTTGGAAATGTACATCCGTTTATTTTTCTTTAATTTTGGGGGGGCCTCCTAGAGAGTGGGGCCCTAAGCAATAGCTTGTTTAGCTTATACGTAAATCCAGCACTGACCAGCAATCAGTGCAAGAAAAGGGTGCTTTGCCTGCGGAATCAGAATTGCTGTCCAGGGTGCTGATGCTGCTAGGATCAGCATTCCCCACTTCCAGATCTTCATTTCGGGGCCGATGCCTGAGGTTTGCAGAGGTGCCCCCTTCTGCATTCCACTCACATCGCCACCCTTCTCCTTCTCCCCGGCTTACCGCTGGCAGTAATTTCAGGCCGGAGAAGCGGCGAGAGGGCAGAGAGAAATATAGATTGTGTGGGTAGAGGGGACAATGCAGGTTGTCTGATTGGTGATTGAGAGCATTTATCTCCACTGCGGCTGGGAGATGGAAAATCACCTCCACTCACCGCACACACACAGAGAGAGACACGCAGCCGCATGCACACCCTGCTGATTGTTCAGCTCATTGACGGTCTCGCATTCAGAATGCTGCTGCCACAGCAGAGATCAGAAACTTATGCAACCATCTATCTGTAGGGGAGAAGAACCCTCTAGCTATCCAAGGATTGTCTGGCTCTCTCTCATGTGCTTTGGCGATCACTCGTAGCTGAGTAAGATTGTCTTCCATAAACACAGTTTTAACAATGAGTCCGTAAGTGACTGTGGAGGCCAATTCTGGATCCACACGTCCTTCCACAGTGAGGACATTGGTTTACGGGCGGGAGTTGATCACAGTGTGGATTTGCCAGGGAAACCAAAATGCTTGTTTACAAAGCTATTGTACTACCAACCTTACTGTATGCATGTGAAACATGGACCACTTATAAACGCCATCTCCAACTCCTCGAAAGATTCCATCAATGGTGTCTCCGAAAATTTTTACACATCTCTTGGGAAGACAGGCAAACTAATGTCAGTGTACTGGCAGAAGCAAAGATCACCGGTGTTGAAGCAATGATTCTTCAACATCAACTTCGTTGGACTGGTCATGTTGTGTGGATGCCTGATGATCCTCTTCCAAAGCAACTACTCTATTCCGAACTTTAAAATGGAAAGCGTAATTCTGGTGGTCAACAAAAGAGGTTTAAAGGCAAATCTAAAAAAATGTAGTATAAACACTGACAACTGGGAAACACTGGCCTGTGAGCACTCCAGTTGGAGAACAGCCTTTACCAAAGGTGTCATGGGCTTTGAAGACACTCAAACTCAAGACGCAAGGGAGAAACGTGCTAAGAGGAAGGCATGCTTGGCAAATCCACACAGTGATCAAGCTATTGAACCAGTGTAGTAAAGGCATCAGTGGTGGCTGATGACTGTTGACATGGGGGAGCACAAGGAAGGGCAACTTACGGTTGGTTAAGGCCAATTCATGCTTTTGAATTATGGTGCTGGAGGAGGCTCTTGAGAGTCCCATGGACTGCAAGAAGATCAAACCTATCCATTCCGAAGGAAATCAGCCCTGAGTGCTCACTGGAAGGACAGATCCTGAAGCTGAGGCTCCAATACTTTGGCCACCTCATGAGAAGAGAAGACGCCTTGGAAAAGACCCTGGTGTTGGGGAAGATGGAGGGCACAAGGAGAAGAGGACGACAGACGATGAGATGGTTGGACAGTGTTCTCAAAGCTACCAACATGAGTCTGACCAAACTCCGGGAGGCAGTGGAAGACAGGAGTGCCTGGCATGCTCTGGTCCATGGGGTCACGAAGAGTCGGACATGACTAAATGACTAAACAACAACATATTGTATTTTTGTGCTGTGGACTATCCTGTATCTGAGGATACAAATTATTATTATTTTTTTACAAAAATTATATCTTATTAGATGCAGAAAGACTTTTTGGACCAGTCGCTGTTCTCAAATACAGGCATGGGGGACGTGTCACCCTCCAGGCATTTCTTTCCAATCCGTGGCCACCCGTCCCCATTCCCCCCCGAAATGAGAGGCTTTCTGTGACTGCTCCTCTCGGGCCCCATCCTGCCAATGTGTGGTTAGGAGGCTTGGTGTTATTAAAAGGATGCCTGCTCCCCATTACAGCCGGTGACTCGGTGCAAGGCAATCTTGCCCAAGCAGGTTTCCAACAAATTGAATAAACTCTGCCGCTGTTTTGCCGGCTGTTACTTTGATTGTCAGCTCACTTTATCTCTCCCGCCATGTCTTTGCAGCTTCCCTGCCTAATAAGGGAATCTCTCCTGCCCTCAATTTGCAGGTGTCTCTGTCTCTCCCCCTGCTTTCTCCCTCTTTCCTTCGCTGAAGGAATAAAAATCATCCAGGCACGTTTCTGTGTCAAAGGGAACATGGATTTCATATCAGGAAGGGGCAGGATCCTTGCAAATTGCGTATAATTGATGCAACGCCAAGCCAACCACTTTGCATAGCTTTTGCTTACTTGGCTTCTGCTGGTCAGGAGGGCATGGAAGCCCCAGCCTTGAAACCTGGAAAAATCTTAGCTCTTCCTTTGACATAACAACATCAGCAGGCCAGTGGTCCATCTATTCCATCATCCTGTTCTCACAGTGGCCAGCCAGGTGCCCCCTCAAGCAGAACCAGAGCACAACAGCCCTCTCCCCACATGTGACTCCCAGCAGCTGGCAGAGACATTCTGCTTTCATACTGGGCCAAATTCAGAGTGTTGCTATTATTATAGAAAGTCATTTAAGAACTTGGGGCCAGTTTACTTGCAAGATCACCTTACCACTCGACCACTTTGATTGTCAGAATTGACACTGTTACAGGTGCTGCATCATACCCGTTCCACATCTGTAAGATTTTGATTTTTTTAGTGTGAACTTTGGAACACCCTGCCAATTGACACTGAGCAGCCGCCTTCATTTTACTTTTTTTACAGTGCCTGCCAAAACATTTTTTGTTTTGACAAGCTTACCCAGATATGTAGAATGCTGGTGCGTGTTTTAATCTGTTTTTAGTTTTGCTGATTTTTAAAAAATGTTTTAAATAGTTGCTTTTAACTGTTTTTTACCAGTAGTTTTATTCTCTTTATAAACCACTTTGAGGTTGTTGAGTTTGTGGGTTTTTTTATAATCAAGTGGGGTATAAATTGTGTGAAATAAAGAAAAATATGGAGGGAGGTATAATGGCTAGAAGCAACTGATAACCTTATCTTTCATGAAATTGCTTAATAGGCGGCTGCTCCCAGACTCTGGACTTCCATCCCTAGAGAAGCTAGACTGGCTCCTTGTTGTCTTTCCGCCGGCAGGTAAAGACTCTTATTCCAATGGGTGTTTGGGAACTGACTTTTTTTTTTAATGGAAAATCTTTTCACTGTGCTATCTGTATTTTAAGAGGTGTTAAAATATTTTTTTAATTCTATTAGAGTTTAATTGCTTGTAAAATATGGTCTTATATATATATATATTAGCTTTTTAAATTTTATTTTTGCTGTTTTAATTTGTGTAAGCCTCCTTGAGTCCTGGTCTCGGGAAAAGGCGGGATATATGCAAATATCACCATCTGCTCTTAAAACCATCCAAACTGGTTGGTTTGCCTCCTGTGGAAATGAGTTCCACAGTTCCCTAACCCTCTATTCTATGTAGAAGAGCCTCTTGTTTCCTGTCTTAATTCATTCAACATTCAGGTTCACTGGAAGGCCCTGAGTTCTTGTATTATTAGAAAAGAGGGAGAAAAACTTCCCTCTGTCCATTCTCTCCCAACCACGTATCATTTTGGGCACCTCTTTAAGAACATAAGCTTCTCTGAATGTTCATTTGAAATCAGTTTCTCTGCAGTCTCCACCCATTCTCCTCCCTGAGCAACAGAGAACAACCCAGATCTTGTCTGTTATTCTCAGCTGAACGAAATTTCATTACCGTCCTAATAGAAATCCTTTCCCCCACTAGATCTGTCCCTCCCTCCCCTGGAATTGTCGGCAGAGCTTCATTAATTGCAGAATAATGCCCCCTCTTCAAATCCAGCGCCTCCTAATTTCATAAAACTGGTAACATTCATGCAACAACGGAGGCGACAAATTGCCTCAGATCACTTCTGCAAAAAAGGCCTTCTAAGTGCTGGTTCTGTGACGGCACAGCTTGGCGTGGCATTGTGCTGGGGAACTGTTTTTGTGAATCGATTCCTTTCAAACAACAACAGCAAAGGAGGACCGAGATGAATTTAAATGGATAATAATTGTGTGCAACGTTCAGTTGAAGTGGGTGATAATTGCGCCAGACCTCCCTGACGAGGATGGAATATGTGCAGGTAAGAGATAAATTTGTGACGTGTGGTCTGCCAAAGTCCTTTCATATGAACATAAGAAGACCCTGATGGACCAGGCCAATGGGCCATCTAGTCCAGCCTCCTGTTCTCACAGTGGCCAACCAGAAGCCTGTGGGAAACCCGAAAGCAGGACCAGAGAACAAGAACCCTCTCCCCTTCTGTGGTTTGCTGCCTCCAACTGTGAAGGCAGAGCACAGCCTTCAGGGCTAATAGGTCTCTCCTCATCAGAGTTCTCAAATCCTCTTTTAAAACTATCTGGGTTGCTGGCCCTCACTGCCTCCTGTGGATGTGAGATGTTGGTTTTTTAAATTTATTTAATCATTTTTTTCAATACAGACAACAACCACAAAAAGCACTACAACAAAAACCATAATAACAATAAGAACACAATTTAACAATTCGGATTTAAATACACTGATATACCTATGACTGCACCTTTTTAACAATATTTCCCACCTCTCTCTCCTCCCTCCACTTTCCACAACTATCCGCCTTATCACTTAAATATTCATTCCAGATTTCTTCATATTTATCCATTCTTAATTTGCATCGACATGCAATCCGTTCATATGTAGCTAATCTGTCCATATTATCAATCCATGTGCTCAATGGAATCTTTTTTGCGACTCTTCCAATTCATCAAAACAAGTTTTTTTCTTCTAATATACCACAGGACATCCTTTTTTTTTTTTTTTTTTACCCCTGTGGATGTGAGTTTAACTCTGCGATGTTTCAGCCAGTGGTGGGTAGGTTGAGATCTGGATGATATATGGCATGATTTGTGGGAAAATAGCAAGAATTCTGACTCCCAATTCTTTAACAGTTGTATTGTTATGAGTTTGTATGTGTCGGACTCCTATAATCCCTGGATCCAGCAAGTGTTAGAATTTAATCAAGGCTTGGGGTGTTAAACTGCTTGCCAGGCCTGTCAAACCCCTGGATCTAGCAAGTGTTGAAAGCTGATGAAGCCAAGTTAGCTTCCTGTTTTAAGGTGAGCAGCTGGGTGATGGGCCATTAAAAGGATAAAGGATCAAGGACAAAAGATCATGGGGGCTTGGGGCGAGGTAGCAAATGGACGTGGGTCCCACCCTCAACAGAGAAGGCTGGAGTTTAGCGTAGAGAGGTTAGAGACTTAGGAGTTATGTGAGCTAGAAGCAGGAGAAGAAAAAACTGCGTGCTGGAAAGGCAGGGAGAGAAAGAGAGCCATGGCTGATCTCTGCTTGAATCCAAGGCTTGCACCCCAAGCAAGACCCCTTTTTGGGGGTTTTATTGCTGCGAACCCGCCCACTGTAAATATGTGTAAATAATCCATATATCCTAAAGACACTACAGTCTCCGTTGTGCCTCGTTTCCAAATGGAAATATGGACCCCCGGGTAAGATTCCTGGGACCCCTGGCATCTCTCACCGCTGAGAGATTGGGATGGAGAGCAACAAGGTTAACAAAAATTTTATTCTTCTCACTCCTTCTAAATTAGGCTGCTGAGATGTGGAAGGTTTGGTGGAGGATGCAGGCGGGGGTGCCAGGAGTTTATTGTTAATGACTCAACCAGTCCTCAGTCTGAATTGGTTGCCTAAAACAGGGACCTGGAACCTATTTCAGGCTGAGGACCACATTCCCTTTGGGGCAACCTTTGGAAAGTCACATGATGCTGGTGGGCGGGGCCAGAGGTGCATCAACACTTGCAATTTTTGCCTGCACAGTTTTGCCTGCTATAATAATAATAATATATATAATAATTTATTATTTATACCCTGCCCATCTGGCTGAGTTTCCCCAGCCACTCTGTGCGGCTCCCAATCAAATGTTAAAAACAATACATCATTAGATATTAAAAACTTCCCTAAACAGGGCTGCCTTCGGATGTCTTTTAAAGATAGGATAACTGCTTATTTCCTTCACATCTGAAGGGAGGGTGTTTCACAGGGTGGGCGCCACTACCGAGAAGGCCCTCTGTCTGGTTCCCTGTAACCTCACTTCTCGCAATGAGGGAACCGCCAGAAGGCCCTCGGAGCTGGACCTCAGTGTCTGGGCTGAACAATGGGGGTGGAGACTCTCCTTCAGGTATACAGGACCGAAGCCATTTAGGGCTTTAAAGGTCAGCACCAACACTTTGAATTGTGCTCGGAAACGTACTGGGAGCCAATGCAGATCTCTCAGGAGAGAGAGATCTATTCCTTTTTGGGGTTTGAAGCAATATGCTAGCTGCAAAGCCACTGCCGTTTCTACCCAAGACTCAAACCGCGTTCCTTGACATTTCATTTTACTTAACATGAAAGCACTGGTGCTGACCTTATAATAGCAAGCTAGGTGTGTGCATGTGCAGGAGTTTAAATACTGTGACCTAACAAATCTCTGCTGGAATGCCGGTTACAGTTTCGAATCGATAGAAGAGAAAAGAAAATTCTGTTGAGAGAGTCTTGAGAAATTCAAGAGTAGCTGAAAGTCTGGTGGGCCACGAAACCAGGAGCAGGACAGAATCCAAGCCTTTTCGCCTTTTTTTTTTTAATTCAGCACAGGTGCTACAGAGTCCAGGTCAGGCCAATACATTTTGCCACCCGAATCTGGAGATGGTCAGATCCAGAAGTGGAGTGGGAAGAGATCAGGGAGCTGGATGACCACAGGGAGGGCCTTAGTAGGATGGGGGAAAGAAAATTGTGATCGCAACAGCTGCCTGAGCCTGAGGAGGGGGCCAGTGATTTAGGGAGTAAGGAGCTAGATTCAGGAGAGGGACCAGGCAGGATTGTTGGGGTGTGTGTGGGTGTGTGGGTGTATCTATATATCTAACTACTCTATTCCAAACTTAAAAATGGAAAGCGTAATGCTGGTGGTGAAGAAAAGAGGTTTAGAGACTGTCTCAAGGCAAATCTAAAAAAATGAAGTATAAACACTGACAACTGGGAAACACTGGCCTGCGAGCTCTCCAGTTGGAGAACAGCCTTTACCAAAGGTGTCATGGGCTTTGAAGACACTCAAACTCAGGACGCAAGGGAGAAATGTGCTAAGAGGAAGGCACGCTTGACAAATCCACACTGTGATCAACTCCCGCCTGGAAACCAATGTCCCCACTGTGGAAGGGCGTGTGGATCCTGAATTGGTCTCCACAGTCACTTACGGACTCATTTAAAACTGTGTTTATGGAAGACAATCTTACTAGGCTACGAGTGATCGCCGAAGAAGAAGATCTATTTATCTCTATCTCTATATAATGTTATTAATTTTTATTTCATGCCATTTATATACTGCTTGATTGTAAAAGGAAGCCAACAAATTAACAACAACAACAACAACAACAACAACAACAACAACAACAACAACAACAACAACAACAACAACAACAATATATTTATACCCTGCCTATCTGGCTGGGTTTCCCCAGCCACTCTGGGTGGCTCTCATCCCAACAGAATATTAAAAACATGATAATACAGTACATCAAACATTAAAAACTTCCCTAAACAGGGTTGCCTTCAGATGTCTTCTAAAGGTCAGATAGTTGTTTATTTCCCTGACATCTGGTGGTAGGGTGTTCCACAGGGCGGATGCCACTACCAAGAAGGCCCTCTGCCTGGTTCCCTGTAACTTCACTTCTCGCAATGAGGGAACTGCCAAAAGGCCCTCGGAGCTGGACCTCAGAGTCCAGGCTGAACGATGAGGGTGGAGACACTCCTTCAGGTATACTGTGTCCAGGCGGTTTACAAAAATAATGAAACAATAACATTACCGGCGAAAGATGTCCCAGGGGTGCAGAGCTTTGTCATGCAGAGCTGTGTCTGTGTTTCCTCCCCCCATACACTTTTTGGTGAATGCTGAAGACACCCCTCTTTGACCCCTGAGATGTGTGCTTATAGGACTCATCCTATGCTTGTGAATACAATCTGTTTTAACTTCTGAATGTAAAATGGTTTCAACCCACCCCGGGGCCTGCTATTGAAGGGGCGGTAATACATTGGAGAAGAGGAAGAGGAAGTACTAATGGCCAGCAAAAGTTTGACCAACAAAGCCCAGTCTACACGACACTTTGTGGTCAACTTTTCTGGAAGATTGAAAGCTTTAAACCACTGGACATGTCATGCTCCTGACCTCTTGGATGCTTAAAACTAATGAGGGAAAGAGGCAGGAGCAGCTGGCTTCATTAAAGAGCGGCTGACCTTCGATTAGGGGGCAGTTGCTGGCTAATTGCGTTGCTTCCTTTCCTACAAGACAGAGCCTCAGTTCCTGCCTTGGAGAACGAAATGGACAAGGCAAACTTTGTCCACCTACAGGAAAGGACGTCTCAATTGCTGCATGCGACGAGCTGCATCTGTTGAACTTCTGGCTGCCGTGTTATGCAGCCATTTCACACCCATTACAGAGGAGTGGCTGGAGTGTTGATCTGGGAGACCCGGGTTCAAACCCTGCCGCAGCCATGTGAAGCTCACTGGGTGATATTAGGCCAATCACTGTTTCACAGTCTAACCTACCTCACAGGGTTGTTGTTGAGATAAAATGAAGAGGAGAACTGTCATCTTGAGCTTCTTGGAGGAAAGTGGGATCTGATATCCAATGCCCTCTTTCATGTGTTATTTGTTGTTATTTTTTTATAATGCATTTTGTGTTTTTTATATTGTAATTTTATATTATGGACTGAGATCTATGGATGAAAGGTGGTATACGAATTTAATAAAGAATAATAATGATCACAATAATAGTAATAGTAACAACAACAACAAATTGCTCTAAGAAATCGTTATAATAGTTGTTTATTCCACAAAGAGACTGAGCCAATTAGGAAGCATAGAAATTTAAGAATCAGAGCCAGACCATTGGTCAATCTAGCTCACTGTTGTCCACACTCATCGGCACCAACTCTCTAGGGTTTAAAGATGGGACAATTATCAATCAGTTATATGCCAGAAAGTGTGTTAAAACACATCAGTGTTCTACAAGTCTGGATAGGCTTACTTAAACAAAAACATTTTAAGCAGATGGTGTAAAGAGTACAGGGGTGGCCACACCTGCTTGGTGTCAAGTGGCAGGGAGTTCCACAGTGTGGGTGCTGCCATATTAAAAAAAAAAAGCAAAAACATTTCTTACAAGTGTGGAGGGTGTAAAGCACCATTAACAGCATCCGATCCTCCTATCCTTACTCCCAAGTAAGCATGCAAAGAATGGCACCCTCAGCCAGGCAGCACTGGGCAACAAGAGACAGGCATCCGTTCTGACCCATCTTCTCCCTGGTAAGCCACACCTGTGCGAATTTGCCCCACGCTTGGCTCCTCTCTGATTACTCTTCCCGGTGCGCACTTTACAAGATGGTTCTTTGAAGGAACAGACGGAAGCAGCAGGTTGCGCTGCAAATCCCAGCGCCTCCCTTGTTTCCTGGCCGCTTGAGGTTGACAGCTTTGCAGAAGTGGTATTAATTGCCTCTTAAAACATGCTGGCTCCCAGGTTGCATTCCCACCATGAGATGGAGAATGCGGTGGGGGTGTGGGGAGATGCTTTAGCTCCTAGATGAACATTCAGGCAAGGATCAACATAAGAAAATGGAAAGAGCCTGTCTGCTGGAACAGGCCAATGGCCCATCTAGCATCCTGTTCTCATACTAGCCAACCAGATACCTACGGGAAGCCTGTAAGCAGCACAAGAGCCCTCTCCCCTCCTGCAGTTTCCAGCAACTGGTATAAATAATAATAATAATAATAATAATAATAATAATAATAATAATAATAATAAATTATTTATACCCCAGCCACTCTGGGTGGCTTCCAACAAAGCACTAAAATACAATTACCTATTAAACATTAAAAGCTTCCCTAAACAGGGCTGCATTTAGATGTCTTCTAAAAGTTTGGTAGTTATTTTTCTCTTTGACGTCTGGTAGGAGAGTGTTCCACAGGGAGGGCGCCACTACCGAGAAGGCCCTCTGCCTGGTTCCCTGTAACTTGGCTTCAGAAACATTGCTGCCTCCCACCATCATGACCAGTCGCCATGAGAAGCCTTCATGAATTTGCCCAATCCTCTATTAAATATTGCATTTGTTAATTGCTGGAAGTACCTGAAAGCAATCGACACTGAATCCTATAAAAAGGTGAAAGCACAATTCAAATAAGAGAGTAGGAAACACCTAAACGGCCTCTGTCCAGCATACCTGAAGGAGCGTCTCCACTCCCATCGTTCTACCTGGACACTGAGGTCCAGCTCCGAGGGCCTTCTGGCGATTCCCTTGCTGCAAGAAGCCAAGTTACAGGGAATCAGGCAGAGGGCCTTCTCGGTAGTGGCACCTGCCCTGTGGAATGCCCTCCCACCAGATGTCAAAGAGAAAAACAATTACCAGATTTTTAGGAGACATCTGAAGGCAGTCCTGTTTAGGAAAGCTTTTAACGTTTAATAGGTTATTGTATTTAAATATTCTGTTGGAAGCTGCCCAGAGTGGCTGGAGAAACCCAGCCAGATGGGCGGGGTATAAATAATAAATCATCATCATCATCATCATTAATAGATGATTGTCTTATCATTAGTTGGCTCAGACTGTCATTGATGGTGGCGCCACCTACTGTTGGACTCCCAGCCTCCCGCCCTACCAGTCCCAATGGGCACAAGCCACCACAGCTCAACCTATCTCTTCCTCCTTTTCCTCTGTTAATGACCTCAGCTCCATCACTGCCCAGCTAGAACGCTGCCTGCGTATTACCTCTCTCTCCTCATCTGAGAGCTGTTGTTTTGTATAAACACGCTAAAATTAGCTTCACGTTTCACTCAATTAATTGCTTCAGCGGGGACACACCTGTGCAATCAGCACTCAGACACCGTGGGATGGATGCGGTCTCCTTTAACCTGTTGGCTGCTCACAGCTGTTCCTAATGTCTCCCTGGAGTGGGGAGTGATGAAGGCAGATGCGAGTGCAGATACCAAGATACCATTTGCCACTTGTGAGTGAACTGGACCATGTCGTGTTTTGGGGGGAAATGTGACCCTGAGGGTTAGGGCGCCGGGGGCTCATTTTATAGGGCGCTGTGAAATCAGGGGTTTTCACCACAAAACGTTGCAGGGGGGCTTTTACCATTGTTTGGCTCCACTTGGGGGTGAATCGGATGACTTTGGGTTTTCGGCAAAAGCGTGACTTTGCCGGTTAGGGCACAGAGGGATCGTTTTGTTAGAGGGTCGAGGGCTCATTTTGTGGGGCGCTGTGAAATGAGGGGTTTACTCCACCAAACATGGCACAGGGCCTTTTTCCTGCATTTGGCACCATTTGGGGAGTGAATCGGACGATGTTGGGTTTTCGTTGAAACCATGACTCCGCAGGTTAGAGCACCGAGGGCTCATTTTGAGGGGCGGCATGAAATGAGGGGTTTTCACAACAAAACGTTGCAGGGGGGCTTTTACCATTGTTTGGCACTGCTTGGGAGTGAATCAGACGGCATGAATGCCCTGATAATACCCTCCAATATAGGGATGTCCTATTCAACAACAACAACGCTGGTGGCGCTGTGGGTTAAACCACAGAGCCTAGGGCTTGCAGATCAGAAGGTTGATGGTTCAAATCCCCGCGACGGGGTGAGCTCCTGTTGCTCGGTCCCTGCTCCTGCCAACCTAGCAGTTCAAAAGCATGAAGTGCAAGTAGATAAATAGGTACTGCTCTGGTGGTGTTTCCGTGCGCTGCTCTGGTTCGCCAGAAGCGGCTTAGTCATGCTGGCCACATGACCCGGAAGCTGTATGCCGGCTCCCTCAGCCAATAAAGTGAGATGAGCGCCGCAACCCCAGAGTCGTCCACGACTGGACCTAACGGTCAGGGGTCCCTTTACCTTTACCTATTCAACAACAACATTTATACCCCATCCATCTGACTGGGTTGCCCCAGCCACTCTAGGCAGTTTCCAACATATATAAAAACATAGTAAAAAAATCTTCCCTATTATACAGGGCTGCCTTCAGATGTCTTCTAAAGCTGTATAGTTACTTATCTCCTTGGCTTGGGGGTTGCATAACTCCACACCATTTCTCTGATGAAAATAGGGACGTCTTAAGGAAAAGTGGGACATTCCAGGACCAAATCAGAAACCGGGACGGCTTATGCAAATCTGGGACTGCGCTTGGAAAATAGGGACACTTGAATATCCCTTGAGTGTTTGGATATCTGTATTAGATGCCTCTGAAGTGTTATTTTGCTTCTGGATAGAAGACATGAAATGGAGTAGACCCAGAATGGGAGATCTGTGGCTATGGGTGAATGATGGGAGTTGGAGTTCATCAACATTCAGAGGGCCAGTTTCCTTATCCTGGGCCCAGACTTTCGTATTTCCCAAGTTTGTTTCCTTGACCCTTCAGTCATCAGCTTCATCTGTATTAGCTCTGCCTCCTGCTGTTGATTCTTAGCTTGCTCTGCAATTGCCCAGCCCAGCCCTACTCAAGAAGTAAACCACACTGGTTGGGGTTCTGCTGGAGTTGTAGTCCAAAATATCTGGTGGGCACCAAGTAGCCAAAGGTTGCATTAGGTTTTCTAGACACCATTTCTTGTGTGGCACGAAAGAACCAGAAAGAGCTTTGCTATTGTTGGGCTCCATCTCTCCAGGACCTCCAAGGCATTTGAGATGCTGGAAGGATCTGAGGGTAGCTGTTAATTAAAGCCACTGTGGATAACGGGCAGCGTAAGGTTGGTGGCAGGGTTGAGAGTGATTTTTAATCTTGCCAGTGCCTCTGCCTTGTCCCGCTAAGCTACTTCCAACCCTGGGTGCTAATGAATGTTACTCACACTTCCTGAAATGTGTGGGAAGTGCTGTCTTCCTGTTCGAAAGAGAAGTCCTGACTCTGTTCTCCTCGGGGGGCAAGTAGCTCTACTGGAAATCAGTAAGGATGTCCTTGAAGGAGAACGCTGATGAAGCCAGGTGAAAGCTGGGAAGACACTCTGTCTGAAGGAGATATCCTGTGCAAAGTGAAAGCTCGCATCTTCTTGTATCATGAGATGGCTTACCAGAGGAAGGGCAGACAACCTCAGTCTCCAGGCTCAAATCTGCCTGTCCAGACCTCTGGTCACCTCCCCTCAAAAAGATACTGTAGATTTGGAAAAGGGTAATCCAAACAATCAGCAGAGTGCAGCATTTTGGGTTTTTTTTAGTTTAGATCAGGGTCTCCCAAACTTGGGTCTCCAGCTGTTTTGGGAATACAACTCCCATCATCCCTAGCTAGCAAGAAAATAGCTGGAGACTCAAGTTTGGGAAACACTGGTTTAGAGGAAAGGTGAAGCAACATGATAGAAATTTATAAAATCCTATATAGGATGGAGAAAAGTGGATAGGGGAAAGTTTTTCTCATCTCTCATAACACTAGGTAAAAAGATAAAGGACCCCTGGATGGTTAAGGCCAGTCAAAGATGACTATGGGGTTGCGGCAATTCATTTCACTTTCAGGCCAAGGGAGCTGGCGTCTGTCCACAGACAGCTTTCTGGGTCATGTGACCAGCATGACTAAACCGCTTCTGGCGCAACGGGACACTGTGACGGAAGCCAGAGCACACAGAAACGCTGTTTTCCTTCCCGCCACAGTGGTACCTATTTAGAAGAAGAAGAGTTTGGACTTGATATCCCACCTTTCAATCCCCTAAAGGAGTCTCAAAGCAGCTAACCATCTCCTTTCCCTTCCTCCCCCGCAACAAACACTCTGTGAGGTGAGTGGGGCTGAGAGACTTCAGAGAAGTGTGACTAGCCCAAGGTCACCCAGCAGCTGCATGTGGAGGAGTGAGGAAGTGAACCCGGTTCACCAGATTACGAGTCCACCGCTCTTAACCACTTCACCACACTGGCTCTCATACCACTGGTATGCTTTCAAATTGCTAGGTTGTCAGAAGCTCGGACAGAGCAACAGGAGCTCACCCCATCGTGGGGATTCGAACCACCAACCTTCTGATCGGCAAGCTCAACATCACCATCACTTTTAATTTGTATACCATCTTTCTATATTACAGTACTCAAGGTGGTTTACAAGCGGAAGAAACAAAGAATGTACACCTTACAACAATCTAATGCAATACAAAAATGAGATAATGAAACAACTTTAAAATAGGCAACCTACATCAAAAAAGTAATTCAACAATAATATAGACTAATATCAGCATATAATAATTAAACAGATATTCACTCTTAACAATTGCAATAAATAATTTGTAAACTACAATCACTAAAACAACGGCAAGCCACAGTGCATAAAATAATACAATACAAACTGAGAAGAAGAGACTAGAGGGTGGAGCAAGGCAGGTGGAAGAAATCTCTCCCCTCACGGTCCTTCCTCCAGGAACAGCTCTCTTATGAGGACTACTAGGCCCGTGGTTTAGACCGCAGCGCCACCCGCGTTATAGTGATAGTTACCGTATTTTTCGCTCTATAACACGCACCCGACCATAACACGCACGTAGTTTTTAGAGGAGGAAAATCCGTAGGCATGCCACCCATAGGCATTCCCTCCATAACACGCACAGACATTTCCCCTTACTTTCTAGGAGGAAAAAAGTGAGTGTTATGGTGCAAAAAATACGGCTATAGCCATAACACTATAACTCATGGGCTGCCAATGAGGCCAAGTGTTGGAAGGTTCTTTGATCCATGCTGAAAGGACTTCTTCAGACTGTGCATAGTTAAAGAGCTAGTGTGGCATAGTGATTAGTGAGAAATAGCCTCGGCCCAGTATACCTGAAGGAGAGTCTCCACCCGCATCGTTCTGCCCGAACACTGAGGTCCAGCTCCGAGGGCCTTCTGGCGGTTCCCTCATTGCGAGAAGTGAGGCTACAGGGAACCAGGCAAAGGGCCTTCTCGGTAGTGGCGCCACCCTGTGGAACGCCCTCCCATCAGATGTCAAGGAAATAAACAACTATCTGACTTTTAGAAGACATCTGAAGGCAGCCTTGTTTAGGGAAGCTTTTAATGTTTAATAGGTTATTGTATTTTAATACAGTGGTACCTCGGGTTAAGTACTTAATTCGTTCCGGAGGTCTGTACTTAATCTGAAACTGTTCTTAACCTGAAGCACCACTTTAGCTAATGGGGCCTCCTGCTGCCGCCGCGCCGCCAGAGCATGATTTCTGTTCTCATCCTGAAGCAAAGTTCTTAACCTGAAGCACTATTTCTGGGTTAGCGTAGTCTGTAACCTGAAGCGTATGTAACCCGAGGTATGACTGTATTCTGTTGGTAGCCACCCAGAGTGGCTGGGGAAACCCAGCTAGATGGGTGGGGTATAAATAATAAATGTATTATTATTATTATTATTATTATTATTATTATTATTATTATTTGGACTAGAACCTGGGAGTTCAATTCCTCACTTGGCTGTGATGCTTATGGGGTGACTGCAACCCACCCACCAGCTGCTGCAGCAATCTCCTTCCAACTTTTGAGAGGTTGGTGGTCCAGCCCACTGAAGGTGGGAGGCTGAGGGATCCGGCCCACTGGTGGAATCCAGTTCCCAGTCCCTGGGATATAGCAAAGGTGTGTGAAAGCTTCAGGAGAGCCTCCAAACAGCACTGGAAGGCCCCTGTTCAGTGTGCCTGAGCCCCAAACAGGAGAGAAGGGGATATGCTGCAATATTTTGTTGCCGCTCCCCACTGGTTTGTTCCAGGTGTTTTCATCACTGCATCTTCCCTGACATGGAAAGGCTCAGCTTGCTCTGGAAATGGGGTGTGGGTGGGTGGGTCGGGGGCGAGACACGAGAGGCCTGCAAAATGAATACACACACTTACACAATCAATAGAGAGCAGAGTCAAAATCACTCTTGCAATTTCAGGTAGTTACAAACATTTCTGAAAGGCCATCAAGCTCTCAAGGCAGAGCCAGTTAAATTCCTTTTCCCAGACTGCCCATCAACTCAACTGTCGGCTGCCAGCAACTGCCTAGCTTGTACAACTCTTTCTGGGAGCTTTCAAAACAAACTTGCACAGCTTGCATTTTGCAAGCAGGGGGAAAACACCCCAATCATTGAGCATCCTTAAAGGTAAAGGGACCCCTGACCATTAGGTCCAGTCGTGACCGACTCTGGGGTTGCGGCGCTCATCTCGCTTTATTGGCCGAGGGAGCCGGCATACAGCTTCCAGGTCATGTGGCCAGCATGACTAAGCCACTTCTGGCGAACCAGAGCAGCGCACGGAAACGCCGTTTACCTTCCCGCTGGAGCAGTACCTATTTATCTACTTGCACTTTGACGTGCTTTTGAACTGCTAGGTTGGCAGGAGCAAGGACCGAGCAATGGGAGCTCACCCTGTCGCAGGGATTCGAACTGCTGACCTTCTGATCAGCAAGTCCTAGGCTCTGTAGTTTAACCCACAGTGCCACCTGCGTCCCTTTGAGCATCCTTAAAAGGGAAAGGTAAAGGTACCCCTGCCCGTACGGGCCAGTCGTGTCCGACTCTGGGGTTGTGCGCCCATCTCACTTAAGAGGCCTGGAGCCAGCGCTGTCCGGAGACACTTCCGGGTCACGTGGCCAGCGTGACAAAGCTGCATCTGGCGAGCCAGCACAGCACACGGAAACCTTTCGATCGGCACGCCCTAGGCGCTGAGGCTTTTACCCACAGCTCCACCCGCGTCCCTTTGAGCATCCTTAAATACCTCTAAATGAAGCAAAACAGAACAAATGTAACTTATTTGTTTTTGTTTGTTTCTTTTTGGCTTTGCATGTTGGGCACATTGCACTTACCCTGACATAAATAGGTTCTATATTTCATTATCTGTGCCAGAGGATAATTGCTGCACACATTTCCTAGGGGAAGAAGCTGGTGTAAGGCTGCCTCTCTAACATAGCTGGCTTCATCACTAACTTAGAGATGGAGCAATCACAGCTCTGTGTATCATGGTGCAACGGCTAAGAGCAACAGGACCTGAACTTTTCTCCAGTTTGTCTTTTGCTAAAGCAGGACTTTTTTATGGTCTGTAAACTAAAGTCACATCCACACTGGATGTGTGAAGTGTTTGGCTTTAGAATCCAGAGGACTGTAGTTTGTTAAGGGTGCTGGGAATTGTAGCTCTGTGAAGGGGCAAACTATAGTTCCCAGGGAAGTTTGGTGGGAGAAACCCTGACTGTTAAAGTGTTATAAATGTACTTTAAATGTCCAGGGTGGATGTAAGATAAAGGCTAAAAGAGGTTCCATCAATGTTTTTTGATGACCTACGACAAAAAAGTTAAAAAATGTGTTCTGTTTGTGGAAACTGCTTGAAAAAATTAATGTGCGCAGAGGTTGTTTGGGTTTTTTAATGCAAAGTGATCTGCAACTGAACTTAAATGTTTAGGTAAAATACAAGATCTCAAAGTAGCTGTTTTACTACAAAGGAATTTCAGAAATAGACTGGAAAGAGAAGCTGCTGAATTGCAACTCATTACCAAACTTAAAACCATGGAGAGACCTGGTCTGAACAAAGACACTGGATTCTTATCTCATTATACATGACTAAGCCATTTTTCACCTTCTCACCCCTTGCCTTTTCCTGTAAGACCTATTGCAGTCGTTAAGAGTCGTCAACAGGCTCATCTCAGCTATCTGCCAATCTCCCATTCCCACCACCCTTCTGAGTAATACCCCTCCCCACCTTATCACTATATAGAAGGATCTGGCAACTTCTGTTTCAGTGTATCTGAAGAAGTGTGCATGCACACGAAAGCTCATACCAAGAACTAACTTAGTTGGTCTTTAAGGTGCTACTGGAAGGAATTTTTTTATTTTAGGTAAAATGAGAAATGGAGGGAAGTGAAATATACACCCTCTTTACTTATTAGGTCAAATACAAAGAGACCAGAGATCAGAAATATGAAGTGACCCATCCCTAACTCCTCCCTGATCACACCAGAGAGCAAACATTTAATGCAGGGAAATGGAGGAAGCCAATGTGTGCCCCCTCCAGATCTTGGTGGACTGCAACTCACACCACCCCCAGAGATGAGGGGAAAATTCAGTTTGCATCTACAACAGCATCAGATTTGCACTTCCTGCAACTTGAGAACCAACCCTGAGCTATATTGGGGAAAGCATATGTATATATAATATGACCCCTGGTTAAGTCCAGTCAAAGGCAACTATAGGGTTGCGGCGCTCATCTTGCTTTCAGGCCAAGGGAGCCAGCATTTGTCCACAGACAGCTTTCCAGGTCATGTGGCCAGCATGACTAAATCACTTCTGGCACGACGGAACACCATGATGGAAACCAGAGCACACGGAAACACCATTTACCTTCCTGCCACAGCGGTACCTATTTTTCTACTTGCACTGGTGTGCTTTCAAACTGCTAGGTTGGCAAGATAAGGGACAGAGTGATGGGAACTCACCCAGTCATGGGGATTTGAACTGTCGGCCTTCTGGTCAGCAAGCCCAAGAGGCTCAGCAGCTTAGACTTGACAGAGATGCCCACATCCTAAATGTGTGTGTGTGTGCATGTGTGTACACATTTATGTATGAAAATAAAATGTGTGCATTAGTAAAAAAAGAAGAAGTGTTTATTAGCAGTAATTTGTACTAAAACACTGAAGAAATTCCAGGAGGATCTTTTTAAAGGAAGAAATCAGCAAATCGCTGAAGAAATATAGAGAACTGAATGTATGGATTAGGAAAGAAGCAAAACGGAGAAGTGAAATTGACAGATCCTTCCATGCCTAGCCATGGATGAAGGCTGTTGTGGACCAAAACAATCTGGAGGACACCAAGGCCACATTCACACCATACATCTGGGAGGAAACAGGCGGTTTAAGAAAATCCTTTTTAATGCAATATTTATTAACAATGCAAAACAAGCCCACGTGAACAAGACTTGCCACCATGCAGGCTAAAATCCCATATCTAAAATAAATACATGGAGGTGAAGGGGAGGCTGGGCTCTGCCCGGCAACCAGCTTCCGCCTGGGAGTTATGGCAATGATAATATCCCATTAAAGAGTAATATAAATTAGAGTGCGGTTAAATAATACAGCAGCAGTGAGACTTCCCGGATCCCCAGCAGTCTCTGCCCGAGGGCCAGGCAGGGGCGTGAATGTTCGTGCTCCTTCCTACAACACCTTAGACCTCGTGGCTACATTGTGCAGGGGATGTCAAAAGTCTCAGCATGAAAGTCAGTGGCAGACAAGATTCTCCCCAACCATCACTGCAGCATCTTCCTGGTGGGAGGGGACTGCAGGAGGCACCGAGGCGACGCATTTTCCTCCTTTGGCTCCTCGGTGGCATCCAGCAACTGCTGCATGTAACAGGACGTGCCGAGCAACACGTGACCCGTCGCTTGCATGGTGAAGAGGGTCCAGCGTAGAGCTTCCCTGGGGGGTGGGGGAGAGAGAGAGGAGCCTTGTCAAAGATTCGACTTGCATTCAGGTAGGATTCTGAACAGGAGAGATCTATCAGTATTCTGAGCGGGTATGCACAGTGGTGGAGGAAGCCGATCGGGCACCTGGGGTGGCACGCGTGCCCTGCGCCCAGGGGCAGGGCCAGCTGCCCATGGGGCAGGGTGATCCAGAGCAGGACTCTCCATGGGCCCAGTGTGGTGTAGTGGTTAAGAGCGGTGGACTCGTAATCTGGTGAACTGGGTTTGCTTCCCTGCTCCTCCACATGCAGCTGCTGGGTGACCTTGGGCTAGTCACACTTCTCTGAAATCTCTCAGCCTCACTCACCTCACAGAGTGTTTGTTGTGAGGGAGAAAGGGAAAGGAGATTCTTAGCCACCTTGAGACTCCTTTAAGGTAAAGGTAAAGGGACCCCTGACCATTAGGTCTAGTCATGACCGACTCTGGGGTTGCGGTGCTCATCTCACTTTATTGGCCAAGGGATCCGGCATACAGCTTCCGGGTCATGTGGCCAGCATGACTAAGTCACTTCTCGCGAACCAGAGCAGCACACGGAAACGCCGTTTACCTTCCCATTGGAGCAGTACCTATTTATCTACTTGCACTTTGACGTGCTTTCGAACTGCTAGGTTGGCAGGAGGAGGGACCGAGCAACGGGAGCTCACCCCGTCGCGAGGATTCGAACCGCCGACCTTCTGATCGCAAGTCCTAGGCTCTGTGGTTTAACCCACAGTGCCACCCGCGTCCCTTTGAGACTCCTTAGGGTAGTGATAAAGTGGGATATCAAATCCAAAGTCCTCTTCTCTTCTTCTTCCAAGGAGTATGCCTGCCTCCTCCAACTCAGTCGCCCTACAGCTGAGGGGGAGGCGGCGGGTGGACCATTTGGGGCAGAGCAGAGCTTGCGGGCGGCCAAACCACCACATCACTCCCGGGAGAGACATGTGGCTCGGGCGTGCTGCAGGCCCCACGGTGAGTGCCGCCCGACATTTTATCACCCCCCTCAGTGGTGACAGCCGGGGCGGCCCACCCCCACCACACACCCCTTCCTCTGTCCCTGGGTATGCATGCTCAGGACAGAGTTTTATGATTCAAGGGCAAATCTATTTTTGCAACTGGGCAGGGAAGGCAATGCCACTGTCTTCGATGATTGACCCATGCTTGATGTGGTGGCAGCGGCTATATTCCCATTAGCTACTGGTTTTCTGAAATGCTACAGGACGACAATGATTTGGCTAAAAATTGGGAAGGGGCAGTGCATTTTACTGATAGCTCAAGTGTTTCCACAAGATAATGGTCACTCGCTTTATAGTAATGTGATCTGATGTGTGGATGCAACTTGAGCCCCCTGTTAAGGGGGGGAATGCAATATAAAATTGGAATCTAAAAGCAAGTTGTCTCCAAAACAGTTAATACCCACATCAATGGGTGAACCCAACTATCACAGTTTCTTATTTATCCCAGTCTTCAATTCTCCAAATTTCACATTATTTTGCATTTTTTTAAAAGGGTCCTCATGAAAATCCATCAGTGAATTTCTTTTTATATACAGGAGCTTATTTGCAATTTTGCCCAGCATACAGATGTTTGCAATGTGATTTTCCCATTTTCAGTATTATATGCATTTTTAGGCAGACCTTACCCTAGTCATATGCTATTCCCCCCCCCCTTCTTTTTACACATTGCTTGGCTGGAGGACAGGACTACAAAAAGTGTGAATTTTGCAGAAAGACCACATTTCGGTCCACACATTTCAGTTCCAGAAGTGTGAATTAGATAGGTTTGTCTTTAATGTGAACTGTATTGAATTTCTCCTCCATCAGGTAGGTCTAATTCAGCTGAGCTGAGAGACAGACTGATACTCACATCATTATCCTCTTGGCCCCATAGCACTGTACATCATAAGACATGCTGTACGTCCCATAGAGCGTGGCCTTGACATTCAGGCAGCCAATGAAGTCCCGAGGGTCGGTCTTGTAGAGGTCAAAGGTTACACAGGCCACGTCAATCCTGCGCCGGGGCTTGTGGGACAGGGAGAGCTGGTAGCCTGCCGTCTGCCAGGAAACAAAAAGAAAAGTAGGCTTACAATAGGCCCTGTATACCTAAAAGTGTACCAGTGAAGTGTCCAAGGGCAGCCCCATATGTAAAGCATTGCAGTAGTCTAAACATGTTGTGCACATTAAAATAGCAGCAGCAGGAGTAAACATCATTTGCTTAATCCAAAGTCAGGAAAGAAAATGGACCAACTTTGGCCCTAAATAGTTACTTTTAGAGGGACACAGGTGGCGCTGTGGGGTGAGCTCCCGTTGCTCGGTCCCTCCTCCTGCCAACCTAGCAGTTCGAAAGCACGTCAGAGTGCAAGTAGATAAATAGGTACCGGTCCGGCGGGAAGGTAAATGGCATTTCCATGCTCTGCTCTGGTTCACCAGAAGTGGCTTAGTCATGCTGGCCACATGACCCGGAAGCTGTAAGCCAGCTCCCTCAGCCAGTAAAGCAAGATGAGCGCTGCAACCCCAGAGTCGTCCGCGACCGGACCTAATGGTCAGGGGTCCCTTTACCTTTACTAGTTACTTTTAGAAGGAATCTGCATTGCTTAGACCAGGTGTCGCCAACCTTTAGAGCCCTATGGGCATATTTGGATTTTTGAGCAGCTGCCATACCCCCCGCATCACCTCTTTCTCTCTCTCCCTTTTCTGCAGATCACCTTGCCAAAGATACAGAAAAAGTGTGCCCTTCGTTTCCCAAGCGACCTGGGAAGAACATTGTTGGTTGCTAGTTCCTGCCTGAACCCTGTCCTGCTATCCTGCCTGAGCTTCTGACCCGCCCTGGCTCCCTGCTTGCAAGCCTGTTCCTGACTTCACCCAGCTCCCTGCCCAGCACCCAGCTTCAGCTACTATGGACTGCCTCCACGTTGCACCTTTGACCACAGACCAGACTTGGACCTCGCCTCTCGGGTAACCCACAGGACCAGCACAGACAGCCCTCTTCTCCATGAATCTGCCTAATCCAGAGGCGTAGCTAGGTACCCAAGCAGCTAGCTACGCCGCTGGGAGGAAGACCTCAGGAGTGCCAAGCTGGTGACCCCGTTACACGTGAGAGATAAAGGTCTATGCACACACCTTTTGGCCTAGTAGAACATGTTCACCATGGAAACCCCTATCCAGG
Organism: Podarcis liolepis; assembly: GCF_965112155.1. Lineage (NCBI taxonomy): Eukaryota > Metazoa > Chordata > Lepidosauria > Squamata > Lacertidae > Podarcis > Podarcis liolepis. Next base: position 24,573,895 of record NC_139566.1, on the reverse strand, counting down.
TCCTACCAGTAGAGGGCTTAGCCCACTGGCTTACCTTGGCTGGGCGCCATGTCTGTCCTTTGGTCAACACCAGCAAGACCGTCCCATCCTCCAGAGTCTGGAAGAACTCCTCTGTCTCGACGGTGGTGCCATCTTCATCCAGGACAATGGAGATGTTGCCTGCTAAGAGTAGGGCACTGCGTACCTAAAGAGAAAGCACCGGGTTCAAATTCCACCTGTCCCCTTGCCCCATCCCACCTTGCTCCTGGCAGAGGGCTCCTAGAATCGCTCACCTTCTCGTGGAGATCCCTCAGGCTGTCGGCCATGATCCCCTTGCGGACGGTGCGGTCGCAGTTGCTGACTCGGTAAGGCCGGGCTTGAGGAGCGTTGGCTGACACACACCTGGATGGATGGAATCCATCAAATGTTGGTTTCTCAGTTGGTTCCCAGTTTTAAGGGCCACTAGCTACCTCACAGCACTGGTTGGAGGTTATTGAACGATAGCCAATGTTTGTTGTACTCAGAGTAGACCTATTAAACTGAATGGGCACGACTAACTTGAGTGCTTTCATTCCAATGGATCTACTCCAAGCAAAGGTTAGAACCCATCATGTAAATCACCTTGAGTTGGTTGTTTAGAAGGCAATTAATAAGTTGATGGACTACACCGAATTGGCAAAAGTGATGGGAAAAATCAGAAACTAGGAAGATGAAAACTTTAATATGGAATGGGGAAAATTTATAATTTAACTTGGAGAACACTGTAAACAATTAAAAACATTGGCAGGATTGTAACAATGCTTGTAATGTAACAAGAACTAAGGATATGATGGAGGTTTTCAAAAAGAAAAATGGAGGATAATATAAGATGCAACGGAAAGAAGCTAACAAGAGAACTACCGGGGCGGGAGGGGGGAGGGAAGTCCAAGGATTCAGAGAATCCTATATTTTTGTGATGTTAACTCATATTTGAATGTAAACTTTAATTGCAAAACACACACACACACACACAAACACACAAACACACACATATATATGGCAATTAATAAGTTGATGGTAATATTGTGAAGGAGGAGGAGGAAGTTAAAGTCATCATGAATATTCACCAGCATTTTAGCATGCATTTATTATTACATTTATAGCCCCCCTGCCTGCTCAAGGCAGTCACAGCTGACCACCCTCAGTCACGAGGACTGCCCTGCAGGTACTTACTTGGTGAGGGACCGAGGGGAAAGCAAGCACAGAGACTTCTTTGCGTAGTCCATCCTTGAGAAAGGGTGAAGTTTTTGGTCCAAACTGCAGGGAGAGAGAAAGCTTGGTTAATATAATTCTGTAGGAAGCTGCCTCTCATGGGCGTCTTTTAAACTTGGTATTAAGCTCGGGGGTTGAAGATTGGGGAGGGAAAGAGCCTTCGAACAGCTCTTAACAAAACACAGTTCCCAGAATCCTTTCTGGAAAGCCATGACCGTGGGTCATCATACTGTTAGATGACGGACAGGTGGATGGTCCTGCCCACCTGTCAAACTTGGCCCACAGGGATGGGGAGATAAAGGCGTGATTCTCCAGGCAAAAGAGGTCCGCCATCTCTGTATCAAAATATTATTTGGGCCATCCAAGGGAAAACAGATAAATATGAAAATCAGTAGACCTAACATTCATATTAATACAGGACGTCAATTTGAAAAGCAATTCTTCTCCAACATAAGGTGTTGGCCAACCCAGCGACCTTTTGTTTCAGCAAGTACAGTGGTACCTTGGGTTAAGAACTTAATTCATTCCGAAGGTCTGTTCTTAACCTGAAACTGTTCTTAACCTGAAGCACCACTTTAGCTAATGGGGCCTCCTGCTGCCGCTGCTGCCACCCAATTTCTGTTCTCATCTTGAAGCAAAGTTCTTAACCCGAGGTACTATTTCTGGGTTAACGGAGTCTGTAACCTGAAGCGTATGTAACACGAGGTATCACTGTACACAAGATGGTAAATCCAAAGAGGGAGATCTCAGTCAGAGCAGCAGGAAAAATAGAGTAATAGAGTGGTACCTCGATCCCGAACGGAACGTAAGACCAGACAACGCGTCTGTGCATGCGCGGGTCGCATTTCGCCGCTTCTGCGCATGATGTCATTTTTACCATCTGCGCATGCGCGAGCAGCGAAACCCGGAAGTAACGTGCTCTGTTACTTCTGGGTTGCTGCAGAGCGCAACCCGAAAGTGCTCAACCTGAAGCGTATTTATCCTGAGGTATGACTGTATAAGGAAAGAAACCAAGGCCAATCCAGTGTTTTAGTGGGGCAGGTTTTTAGAGTGTAGTGTTCAAAAGAAGGCAGCAATTAGACCTTCCCAGTTGAAAGACAGCCTGCTGTGCCCCTAACTTTGCACCCCCAATTAACCTGCGCATTCCAGAAGGAGGAGATTATTGGTATAGCAAAGAGTTCTCACCAATTGCAGAAAGGACGTGGAAATCTCATGATAAAGCAGCTCATAAATTGGGGCGGTTGGGGAGGGAAGGGACATGATGTTCCAGCCCCAAGTAGAAATGTTGGCAGCTGCCCTATAATGAGTCAGACCAGCAGTTCATCAAGCTTAGTGTTGTCTACACTGACTGGCAGCTGTTCTCAAGGGTTTCAGGCAGGGAACATTCAATCCTGAATGCAAAGCAGATGCTCTACCATTGAGCTACAACCCTTTGACTAAGAATAAATCAAGATTCTAGTCCTTATGGTTCTATAAAAAAAACCCAACAGAAATGAAGTAAACAGGAAGCTGCCTGGTACTGGGTTAGCCCATTGGCCCATCTAGTTCAGTGTTGTCTACACTGACTGGCAGCAGCTTTCCAGGGTTTCAGGCAGGGGACATTCCCAGCCCCAACTGTTTATTTGTATGTAGCTGAAGCTCAGAATAAAATACACAGTTTCGCAAAACTTACCGGGAGAATAAGAAATCAAGATAACAAACTTTTTATAAAATAATGGAAATGGTTTATTGAATGTTTACAGATAAATTGTAAACAGATAAAAATGCTGGCAGGGTTATTGTACTAACCTGCAGTATATTTTGAAAGAAAATAAATAAATGAGTAAGCTAATGAGTAATTTGGATATGCAGAAGATATTAAAAATAATTTTAAGTCACCACAGAAAGAGGGGGAAGGAAGTCAAGTTTTAAAATGTCAAAATGATTCTAAAATCAGTGAAATGTATATATCTGAAAAGTATTTCCTTTAAAAAAAGAAGAATACACAGTTAAAATAGTGGTTAAAATCAGGCAATCTGGCAGAGAAAGAGTTTGCTCCCCTGAAAAAAATTAACTCAGTACCCCTCCCAACTTTCGTTGCTCTAAAGACAGAACGGGCCACTTTTTCAGAAAGGGGGGGGGGAATGCAGACAGATGGACCTGTTCCTTAATAAAAAGTTAATCAGATACCCAATCGATCTGTCAATCGACTGACTTAAAATCTTTGAATAGGGCTGCCTATAGGCCCCTGTAGATTGTGCAAACCAGTAAGTACTGGGGTGAATCTTCCGGCACACAACCTACATGGAGAGACTTAAGGATTGAACCTGTTGTACAAAGCCGATGCTCTATTTCCCAGTAAGCTATAAAACCCGTTCCCCAAAAATAAACTTTCTAGTCCTTAAGGTTAAAAAGAAAAGACCTGAATGAAATAGGAATCTGCCTGATCTGGAAATGCCAGGATTCGAACCTGGGACCCTTCTGCATGCAAGGCAGATGCTCTGCCTCTGAGCTTCTTCACCTTAATAATATAACTGGCTCTGCTGTCTGGCATGAGGCTGACAGACAACCCAAAGTCAAGCAACACCCGTGGCCTTTTACTTACTTTCACCAGCTGCTCTGCTCTGCCAGCGCTACTGGATTTTGTCCCAGTGCCCTCTCTGTTTATAGAAGCAAAGAACCTCGTCTGCCCTTTGAACAGGGACAGGGTGGGGCTGCCAAAAGGGACAGAGTGTCTGCCAGCCTCACCAGTCCAGTTGCGTCAGGTGGCAAGGAACAGCAGCGGTTGGGCAATCGGGCCAGATTGCTGGGCACTGAGCAGCGTCACCCAATTCTGGGGGTGGGGAGAAAGGAGAGTCATCACGCTGACTCAGATCCTGTTATGCCAACAAAGCCTGAATGAATGAATGAATGAATGAATGAACCATTGGCCCATCTAGCTCAGTAATGTCTACACTGACTGGCAGCAGCTCTCCAGGGTTTCATGCAAGGAGTCTCTGTCAGTCCCACCTGATGGGACCTTCTGCATGCGAATTCTGATGCTCCAAGTCATAGCATAAAATAAGTTCCTCGTGGTTCTAAAATAAAGGGGTGATTTTAAATTAGAAGCCCTTGGCCCATCTAGCTCATTAATGTCTACACTGACTGGCAGCGGCTCTCCAGGGCTTCAGGCAGGGGGACGCTCCCAGGCATAGCTGCAGATTGAACCTAGGACATTGAACAAAGCAGATGTTCAACCATTAGGTTATGGCCCTTCTAAAAACAAAGCAAGATTCTAGTCCTCATGCTTCAGAATAAAGGGATGATTTAAGCGAGAAACTGCTTTATACCAAGTCCAACCATTGGACTGTTTAGCTGAGTGTTGTCTACAAGGGCTAGGAGAGGCTGTCCGGGGTTTGAGGCAGGGGGTCCCTCCCAGCCCCACCTGGGGATTGAACCTGGAACCTTCTTTGTGCAAAGTAGATGCTCTGCCACTGAGCTATAACCCTTTCCCTAGGAAAAGGAGGAATCCTAAGGTCATATAGGGCTTATTCCTTCGCTCTTTCCAGGCACAGCCCATGCTTTAAAGATCCATGTCTAAGCATCCTTTTTTCCCCCCTCTCCAGAAATTTCCAATGAAACCCTGCTCTTTAAAGCTCAATCGGAGCAAATTGCAGTCTGCATACAAATCGAATTGACGTTTGCTCTGATTGAGCACTAAAGAGCGGGTTTTCCTAGGCAAACCAACCAACCAGTCTGACATGGAGCTTTTAAGCACAGACCTGTGCCTGGAAAGAGCAGGGCAAAAGCTAAATGTGGATAATCCCTTAGTCCAGAACTGTGGCACAAATTACCCGAGCAGCCATTCCTGCACTTGGCTACACAGCATATCTGGAGTCCCAGAGCTGAGGAGAGCTACAAAATCACAGAGGAGAGGTGAGACCGGATGGAGCCAGTTGCCCATTTTCCCAGTCCTAATTCAGCCCTCCACATTCTCATCTCAGTTTGCAATGGGGGGGAATCATCATGAAGATTCACCAGCATTTTCGTGCCAACTTCTGTTAATATGCACATTATTGTAGGCAAAGCATTATTGTACGCAATGGGGAACATTATTGTATAAAACTCTCCTAAAGCAATTTAAAATGCTATTTCCACTAATATTGCATTTGCGCGCGCGCGCGCGCGCACACACACACACACACACAATTTATCACAGCATGTGCCTTTTTGTACTTATTCCTAGGCTGAAGAATCACATTGCAAAATTCAGAGGTGGGCGAATTTCAAAGGGCAGCTATGTCTTGCATAGCATATTAATTTGGAAACTGAGCTGCGGAAGTTTGCTTTCAAATGCAAACTGGATTAAACCTCCCCTGCCAGGAATCAGTAGTGCAAAAGCGCTGCCCCTGCCCGAGCACAGTTTGCCCACAAAAACCTAGATTCAGTCCTGCACATTATCATCTGAAGTTGCGGCGAATCATAGAGTTAGTTGGAAGGGACCCAAGGATCATCTAGTCCAACCCCCTGAAAGGCAGGAATCACAACTAAAGAATCCTTGACAGATGGCCATCCGACCTCTGTTTAAAGACCTCCATTGAAGGAGAGTCCGCTGCCTTCGCTATAAGATTGTTAAGTCTAAAACAAGCTACCTGCCCTACGGTCCTTACCTGCAGTCTCAGGTTGGTACAGTGTGCAGACTGAGAGTTATTCCCTCACCAGCTCCTTGCAAGAATGAGGCTTCTGTTTACACCCCAGAAAGCTGAATGCCCATCTCCAGATTACTAGAGCCAACCACTGGCTTTGACTTCAATATCCCTTCTCCACCCTCAAGACGTCAGCTCTTTCCTTCCCCGTCACAAGATGGCCGTGAACTCTGTACTCCTCAAACTTTAGCCAGATGCTATCACATGTTCACTGTCTCTATTCTCCCCGGTTTAGCAACAACTCTCTTCCGCTAACATCCTTTAAAAAAAAAGTTTAATTAGAGTTTATAAGGGAGAAATACAAAACTTCAAATGTCTTTTTTATCCAGCGTTAATCTGAATAAGATCACATGATGAAAAAGAGAAAGAAAAAAAGTTAGAGAAATAAGAAAAGAGCTTAAAAGAGGAGATAGAAAAGATAAGATTCAGAGAACTTCCAATTCTTAATCTGTCCACTGTATATAAACATATTGATTGGCAGCTGCCTTTTAAAAAATGAAATAAAAATAAAGGAAGAGTATATAAAGGCCTTAACAGCTTGGGACCAGTCTGCCTGAGAGATCACCTTACTTTGTAACCACTTCAACCGGTGGAACTGGCGCAATGACTGGTGCCACATACCGTATTTTTCACTCTATAAGACGCACCAGACCACAAGACGCACATAGTTTTTGGAGGAGGAAAACAAGAAAAAAAATATTCTGACTCTCAGAAGCCAGAACAGCAAGAGGGATCACTGCGCAGTGAAAGCAGCAATCCCTCTTGATGTTCTGGCTTCTGGGATAGCTGCGCAGCCTGCATTCGCTCCATAAGACACACACACATTTCCCCTTACTTTTTAGGAGGAAAAAAGTGAGTCTTATAGAGCAAAAAAATACGGTAATACCTGTTCTGCAGTTGTAAGTAATGCATATTTTAGTGTGGCAGCACCTACACTTTGGAACTCCCTGCTTATTGAGAGCAGGCAGGGGCCTTCACTGTCCTCTTTTCGGTGCCTGCCAAAAACATTCCTCTTTAGAAAAGCCTAGCCAGAGCTTTGTGAAGTTGACGCACGTTTTCGTCTCTTGTTCTTTTAACTTTTTGGAAGTCTGTATTATCGTTGCTATTTTTTTCTTATTGAGAATACAATTGTTTTCTCTTTCTTGCAAACTGCTTTGAGGTTCTCCTTCTTCTTACAATCCGACAGTGCATGCATTTTATGAAATAAATAAAATAAATGAAACTCCACGACGAATAAGAGTACAGAATGCAGTGCTGGAACTGCAGCTCTTGTGCTAAGAACTAATAGCAAGTTTCTGGTCCTCACGGTTGAAAGAGATGCACTCATCCTCCCCATGTCCCAGAAGGTTTTGAGCAGTTTGGTGGCCAAAGCTCCAGCATTCTGCCTGATGTGTGACAACTAATACATACACTTCAGGTTACATACGCTTCAGGTTACAGACTCCGCTAACCCAGAAATAGTGCTTCAGGTTAAGAACTTTGCTTCAGGATAAGAACAGAAATCAGGCTTTGCTTCAGGATAAGAACAGAAATCAGGCTCCGGTGGCGTGGCAGCAGCAGGAGGCCCCATTAGCTAAAGTGGTGCTTCAGGTTAAGAACAGTTTCAGGTTAAGAACGGACCTCCGAAACGAATTAAGTACTTAGCCCGAGGTACCACTGTACATGAGTTCTGCAAATTTCATGCGCTACACAGATCATCACCATAGCTGTCAACTTTTCCTTTTTCTTGCAAGGAATCCTATGCAGAATAAGGGAATTTCCCTTTAAAAAGGGGAAATGTTGACAGCTATGATCATCACACATATATACTGCAGCTTAAAATTGAATTTATAGTTGTGCATAATGTGAGAAGGCGGATAGGGAGAAGTCATGCCCCCCCCCCCCATAATCCCAGAGCTCAGGGGCATCCAATGAGACTGAACGCTGGAAAACCTAGGTCAGAAAAAAGTTTTCTGAACACAGCACGTAGCAAGGAGGATGGGATTTGCTCCCATGAGATGTTGCAATGGCCACCAAGTCAGGTGGGTTTCCAAGAGGTTTAGATAAGTCATGGAGGAGAATAATGCTCTCAGGATGTCCCTGGGTACCTGTCGTTGGGAACTGCAAGGAGTTAAAGAGCGCTGTTGTGCTCGGGTCCCATTTGTGAGTTTCCTGGAGGCATTTAATTGGTCACTGAAGAACAGGATACTGGACTAGATGGACCTTTGGCCTGACCAGGTAAGGTTATTGTATTCTTATGGAATTGCATTTGAGTCCAATCACAGAGATGATAAAATAAAATCATAACGTAACGTAATGTAACGTAACAATAATTTATCTATACCCCGCCCATCTGGCTGGGTTCCCCCAGCCACTCTGGGCGGCTCCCAACAGAATATTAAAAACACAATAAAACAGCAAACATTAAAAACTTCCCTAAACAGGGCTGCCTTCAGATGTCTTCTAAAAGTCAGATAGTTGTTTATTTCCTTGACATCTGATGGGAGGCAATATTTCTGGGTTAGAGGAGTTTGTAACCTGAAGCGTATGTAACCCGAGGTACCACTGTAGTCATAATTCAATCTGGTGGTCAACCAGAAGGTTTGTGGTTTGAGCCCACCCATGGATGGCTATGCATAGAATTCCTGCATTGCAAGGGGTTGGACTAGATGGCCCCTGGTCCCTTTGCAACTCTAGAATTCTATGATTACATGAATTTGCCTATTTTTTTTCCAAATCATCAGACTGTGAACATTACTGCCTCCTGCAGGAGTGAGTTCCACAGTTTAACTATGCGCTGCGAGGCCACGGATCAAACGTCACAGTCAGAGAGAATTTATATTATGCTATCTCATTCACACACCAGCCCTTTCCTAAGGCTTCCAAGCCATACAGTGGTGCCTCGCAAGACGAAATTAATTCATTCCGTGAGTTTTTTCGTCTAGCGAATTTTTTGTCTTGCGAAGCACGGTGTCGGAAAAGTTTTGGAAAAGCTTCAAAAATCACCAAAAACTTCAAAAAAGGCTACCACACCGTGTTCTATGAGTTGCTCCTCGAAGTCGCAACTGTATTAACGGTGTTAAGAAAAAGGAAACAAACTTGCAAGACGTTTTTGTCTTGTGAAGCAAGCCCATAGGGAAATTCATCTTGCGAAGCAGGTCAAAAATCGCAAAACCCTTTCGTCTAGCGAGTTTTTCGTCTTGCGAGGCATTCGTCTTGCAGGGCACTACTGTACATTCAACGGCCAAAATAGGAAAGGAGATCAACCGAGGCCTAGAGACATCCTTGCATCAACTAGCCCACAGACTTGCAAACTTCAAAGTTACCAGCTTCTATAAATAATTTATTATTATTATTATTTCAGTACACTAAAGTTTCTATATAAGACTACCTTAAAAGCAATTATAAAGTAAATGTCACAGTCATTGTAAGTAAATGTTAAAACACAGCAAGCTTGCTAAATCATAAAAATTCCGTAACACAAATCAAGGCACTATAAAAAGGGCATATAATCGAGAAGGCGGGGGACGGGACGGGACATTAAGTCATTCTTTTGAGTTCTCTAAAGGGCAAGTGGAGAATACAGAAAAGCTAGTGATGGAAGTTTTTAGCTTTCAAAAAGTGGGTGGCGCTTTGTCCTGGATCTTAGGCAAGTCAATCAAAAAATCAGTTTTTAAAAAATCAGAATATTCAGGATGTCCCAGTTTTTACCTTTTTGAAATATGGGAACCGTAGGTCAGTCAATCAGTCAGGTTATTGTGTTTTAGCAGACAGCCATTTTACACATGAAAAATGATATTATTTATTTATTATTATTATTATTATTAAGATTGACATTTCTGCTCCTTGACTTTTAAAGGATAAGTCATTTCCCAGGGCTGAAACCCAATAACATTTACAGGACACCATGCTGATTTCTGCTAGGCTCAGAGGTTGCAACTAACCCATGGTCAGGCTGCAAACCCCATCCATGACTAAATAAGGATTTGAACTAATAATAATAATAATAATAATAATAATAATAATAATAATAATAATTTATTATTTATACCCCACCCATCTGGCTGGGCTTCCCCAGCCACTCTGGGTGGCTTCCAAAAGAATATTAAAATACTGTGATACATCAAACATTAAAAGCTTCCCTAAACAGGGCTGCCTTCAGATGTCTTCTAAAAGTCTGCTAGTTGTTGTTCTCTTTGACATCTGGTGGGAGGGTGTTCCACAGGGCGGGTGCCACTACCGAGAAGGCCTTCTACCTGGTTCCCTGTAACTTGGCTTCTCACAGTGAGGGAACTGCCAGAAGGCCCTCGGTGCTGGACCTCAGTGTCCAGGAAGAACCCAGGCCTCCCCTGTCCTGGTCTGCCACTACACGACATAATAAGTAAAGGTAGCCATGTTGGCCCACAACTAGAAGCTCTAAAGCCCACAACTAGAAGCTCTAAAGTTCACAATATAGAACCAGTATTGCCTAGTGGTTAGAGCATAGGATCTAGGAAACCAGGGTTCAAATTTCCACTCAGCCAAGAAGGCTCTCTTAAGCCAATTGCTACCTCCCAGCCTAGCCTACCTGTTTTTGTGGGGATTAAATGAGGAAGCGGAGAATCATTTAAGCCACCTTGAACTCCTTGGAGGAAAAGATGGGCTATAAAATGCAGTAAACAAAAAATTATAACAAAAATAATTGGGGGTTTTTAGGGCCAATCGTTAGAGCTTCCTCACAAGTGGAACAGATGCAGGCAGTTAAAAGAATTCTAAGGTCTCAAATATAGATTAAATGTTCATAAATGTACAAGGCAAACACATACATAAGTATATAAACCATGTGTCTGAAATAGTACAGGAGAGCAATCCTGAAGCCAGTTTGACTCTCCCAAATTGACCTCAAATATTTCACTGCAGGGAGGAAGGAAATGGGGAAAGCCTTCCCATTGTCTTTTCAGTTATAAATCCTGTCTTAAGGGTGTATTTGTGTATGAATAGGGTGAGCCTGTGACCTGGGACTCAGGAACTAAAGTATTAACCATCACAAAAGAATGACCAGGCTGCCCAGGTAATGCAATCAATGAGCATTAGCAGGTATCCTGGCAGACAGGATTTCTGATGTAGACTGCCTCCTCTGCTGTGGACCACCTCCTTCTGTGATGTATGTAGGATGTTTTAGGGAGGTGGTCTTGGGCTACAGGGTGGGCAATTTCAAAAGTCTATATAAGGGTTCGTGCACCATTGTTCAGGCTTCTCCTCCCTCCTGCGTGCGGGGAGTGAAGACCCTGTTGCAACAGTTTAATAAAGATCAGGCTTACTAGCCACTTTGCTTCTCAATATTCTCTGGTTGGCCTCTGTTATTTTCCCTTCCGATACGGAACCCACTTAAGGACTCTATATGGGCTCTTGGATACCCCATAAGGGAAAAGGAGCAGTCCCCCCCCCCCCTTATAACAAGGCAAAGGATTGCAGCCTTATTAAAGTTCTGGCAACCAGCCCCCAATTTTTTTAGCAACAAGCCCAGAAGTCAAAAGAAAAGCTTCTTTGTGGTCAGGAAGCAACAATAAGAACAAGAGGTCACTAGAGCTTAGGAAACCCACAAACCACCATGACTCAGTCACAGCCTTTCAGTCACTTACCAGGCTTCCTGGTCCCAGGCAGAGAATATTTTGCTGATTACTTTCTAGGACAGAGGCTTGGCTTATATACCTGGACAAATCCCGCCTCCTCCAAGTTAAACCAGCCTCCCATCCTATAGAGACAAGCACTCTGGGGCGGGGCAAAAGCAAGTTTGGCTCAAAGTGGAAATGATTACTCCGAACTCTGTTTCCACACAGATATGTCAGGATCAAGCCCCTTTGGGAAGGCAGCTCAACTCTCCTCCGGTGGGAAGGAAGGAGCAGATTAAAGAAAGAAGCTGTGCTCAGGAGATGTTCTCCGCCTTCTTCAGATGCAGAGGGGTCTTGGACCATTAAGAATTGCCCACAAGGGTTGCGTCCGTTTAAGGAGATTGTTGCGCAACAAGGCAGCGACAAAGACCTTAGTTCAACAATTTTGAACTGGCAAAATAAGCTTTTGAGAGCTGGCGTCCACTAATGCCTGGAGTGCATTGGTGTATATTTGTCAATGCGCTTTGTATTTCGTTGGGTGTGTTGGCAGGAACTGGTACACAGGGTTGTAAACAGAACACACATATATACATAGTGTGTGTGTACAGTGCTTTATTCTGGAGGGACGCATACAAACATTTTGTGAACCTTTGTACTTTTGTCCATTTTCTGTATTTATTTTCCCCAATTTGAACTATAAAATGGTGATTTTCTTGAGTCAAAATGAGAGTACCCCTAAACATTTTTTTTAGAAAAAATCTCTCTCTCTCTCTCTGTGTGTGTGTGTGTGTGTGTGTGTGTGTGTGTGTGTGTGTAAACTTCCAGTATGAATTATTACAATGCATTCTATGTGGGGCTGCCCTTGAAGACAACTGAGAAAATTCAATTGCAGCAGCCAGAAAACTCGCCAGGGTTCCCTTTAGATCTTCACAACCCCTGTTTTAAAACAGCGGCATAGTTCATTTCCAGGCTCAATTCAAGGCAATGTTAGTGTTCTAATCCTGAAACGACTCAAATACCTGAAAGACAACCCACTTTCCTATGGACCTTCTCAGATGCTAAGATCAGCACAAGGGGGCCTTCATGGTAATTTTCCCCCCACCCTCAACAGGTGCTGGTGTGGGCGAGGGCCTTCTTTGTGGTGGCCCCTAAGTTGTGGAACTCCCTCCTCGCAGAGGTGCAAATGGCACCTTCTTTATGCAGCTTCTGGCAATTGCTGAAGATGCACCTCTTTACCCTGGCATTTGATACATGAGGAGTCTATTTTCAGGACCCACCTTGTTTATGTGAATGTTAAGTAGTTTTAAGCTGCTTTTAATATTGTGTTTTAATATTGCCTGGCGTGCTCTGGTCCATGGGGTCGCGAAGAGTCGGACACGACTAAACGACTAAACAACAACAACAACATATATTGTGTTTTAATGAGTTTGGGATCCCCCCCCCCACACACATATGGGCCACTTATTTTTGGGCAGAAGTGTAAGGATTGCAGCCTAAATTAGAAAGAGAAGAGCCTAAAGGCTGCAACCCTTTACTCTTACTCATGAGAAAGTCCCATTGGACAAGGTGGGCTTTAGGCTGCAATCCTAGCCTCACTTACCTGGGAGTAAATTCAAATGAATTCAGTAGGAATAAATTTATAGAGTACCTTAAAAAACACTGTAAACAATTAACAATGTTGGCAGGATTGATATAACACATAGTTTAATATTTTTAAGGTTAAAAGTGTATAGAAACAAAATTTGGATAAATGAAATTAGATGCAGTGGGAAAAGATATATATTTGAAACCAGGAGTGAGGCAGGGGAGGTCTGGGGATTCCAGGAATCCAATATTTGTCTTTTTTATGTTTGAATGCAAATGAAATTAAAGAAAAAAATGAAAAATAAAAAGAAGAAAAAGAATTCAGTGGGTCTTACTTCTGAGTAGACATGGTTAGGTTGACAGGGATGGTTATTTTAACAGGGAGAAATGTAAAGTATTGCACTTGGGCAAAAAAAATGAGAGGCACAAATACAAGATGGGTGGCACCTGGCTTGAGAGCAGTACATGTGAAAAGGACCTAGAGTCTTGGTTGACCACAAACTTGACATGAGCCAACAGTGTGACGCGGCAGCTAAAAAAGCCAATGCAATTCTGGGCTGCATCAATAGGAGTATAGCATCTAGATAAAGGGAAGCAATAGTGCCACTGTATTCTGCTCTGGTCAGACCTCACCTGGAGTACTGTGTCCAGTTCTGGGCACCACAGTTCAAGAAGGACAGTGAGAAACTGGAACATGTCCAGAGGAGGGCAACCAAAATGTTCAAAGGCCTGGAAACGATGCCTTATGAGGAACGGCTAAGGGAGCTGGGCATGTTTAGCCTGGAGAAGAGGAGGTTAAGGGGTGATATGATAGCCATGTTCAAATATATAAAAGGATGTCACATAGAGGAGGGAGAAAGGTTGTTTTCTGCTGCTCCAGAGAAGCGGACACGGAGCAATGGATCCAAACTACAAGAAAGAAGATTCTACCTAAACATTAGGAAGAACTTCCTGACAGTAAGAGCTGTTCGACAGTGGAATTTGCTGCCAAGGAGTGTGGTGGAGTCTCCTACTTTGGAGGTCTTTAAGCAGAGGCTTGACAACCATATGTCAGGAGTGCTCTGATGGTGTTTCCTGCTTGGCAGGGGGTTGGACTCGATGGGCCATGTGGTCTCTTCCAACTCTATGATTCTATGATTCTATGACAGCCTCAGTTCTAAGCAAATACACACAGGATTGCATCGGTGGGCTACCCACGTCCTCTTCAAAGTGCCCACACCTCTCAGCGTTAAAAAGAATAGTAAAGGCACCCTCCCTCTTCAGATATTCAGCTCACTAGGTACAGTGGTACCTCGGGTTAAGTACTTAATTCATTCCGGAGGTCCGTTCTTAACCTGAAACTGTTCTTAACCTGAAGCACCACTTTAGCTAATGGGGCCTCCTGCTGCCACCGCACCGTCGGAGCACAATTTCTGTTCTCATCCTGAAGCAAAGTTCTTAACCTGAGGTACTATTTCTGGGTTAGCGGAGTCTGTAACCTGAAGCGTACGAAACCTGAAGAGTATTTAACCCGAGGTGCCGCTGTATAGGAGGTTGGCCTGCTAGGCTGTGGGTTTTTTTTTTTTGGCAACCCACACCCATCTTTCCCTAATGTTGGCATAGCATAAATTTAAGAACATAAGAGGAGCATCCTGGATTAACCCAGTGGCCTATCTCATCCAGCATATCCGCTCCACTTCCCAGTGGGGAGGAGATGCAGTGAACCGCGTGGCCGCCCACTCCCCACTGGGGGCGGTGGACTCTGTCCCCCATTGCCTGGGGGATCCTGAACACATCAGAGCCCGGCCAGCAGATTGGCTGGCCGGGGGGAGGGGGCGCGTGGCCGGGTCCATTTAAATCGGAGGAGCGAGCCAGAGGGCTTCCTCTTTGGCTCGCTTCCTCAATCATCCTATTTTGCAGGTTTTAGGCACTGGCCTTGCTATGGAACACGGTTGGTCGCCGTTGAGGGACCTGGTAGGAATTTTTCCACTTGGCAAATTGGCACTGGCCATTTGGTTTTCGCCTGCCTCATAGCAATCGTCACAACTTTGTTAGGGTTGCAGTTAGGCATTGTTTGACCTTGTGTGGGGAAGGGGAGGTTTGGCCATCACCTGCCCCTCCATGCTTAAGGGTATTCCGTTATAGGAATCTGGGGGTGTTGATCTTGTCCGAGCCCGGGTCGGGGGCTAGGGCCTTGACACGACCCCGATGGGAACACCAGGGGGAGCTCGAGTTGGTACGCATCGACAGGGCTCCTCCATCCAGTGGTTTACCCTTACCGGACTTCCTGCACATCGGGCAGGAGTCAGATATAGTCGGGTCCAATCAATGCCTAAGCCAATACCGCTCACATTCTGTCATTCAATAAAGTTGTGGTCAAATTTGCCCAATAACATAAACCTAATATCTGTGTCCTTGTGTGTGTTATTTCCCAACGAGGGGGTGGGACGCAGGTGGTGCTGTAGGTTAAATCACAGAGCCTTGGACTTGCCGATCAGAAGGTCGGTGGTTCGAATCCCGCGACGGGGTGAGCTCCCGTTGCTCGGTCCCTGCTCCTGCTAACCTAGCAGTTTGAAAGCATGTCAAAGTCAAGTAGATAAATAGGTACCGCTCCAGCGGGAAGGTAAACGGCGTTTCCGTGCGCTGCTCTGGTTCGCCAGAAACGGCTTAGTCATGCTGGCCACATGACCTGGAAGCTGTACGCTGGCTCCCTCGGCCAATAAAGCGAGATGAGCGCCACAACCCCAGAGTCGGTCACGACTGGACCTAATGGTCAGGGGTCCCTTTTACCTTTTTAATATCTGTGTCCTTGTGTGTGTTATTTCCCAATGAGGGGGTGGCTGCGGGGTCTTGATATGCAACCTGTTCTCACAGAGGCCAACCAGAAGTCTCTTGGAAGCCAGCGAACAGGACCTGACCACAAGATTCCTCTGCCCTCCTTTTGCTTCCAGCAACTGGGATTCAGAGGTACCAGCAATGGAGGCAGCACATATCCTTTAGGGTTAGCAGCTAGTCTTAACATCAGTCCATTGCCTTTAGCACTGGCTCTCCCGGGTCTCAGGAAGGGGACATTCCCAGCCTTACCAGGAGTTGCCAGGGATGTCACCTGAGGCTGCCTGCATGCAAAGCAATTTCTCCATCGTTATTCTCATTGACTATCAGATCATTGATTCATTTTGTTCAGTATTGTCTATACTGACTGCCAGCAGTTTTCCAGGGTTTCATAGGACGGCCTCTCTCCTAACCCTACCTGGAGATGTCAGGATTTGAACCTGGGACCTTCTGCATGCAAAACAGATGCTCTACCACTGAGCTACGGCCCTTTTCCTGCAGCATAGGACTGCCTTCTGAAATGCTATCTTATGCAACACAGGTGAAGAAACACGTTCCTTAACTTTGTATTTAAAATCCAGGTTTTTTTAATAATAAAAAAACGCACATCACCCATTATCTCTGAAAGATTGTATTTCGTCTAAGATGGTATTTCTTCAATATTGGATTCCCTGAACTTTTGAAAAGCTGCACATCCTGACCCTTTCTTTCTTGAGAATAAAACACGACAGGTGAGGGATTTCTCCCAAACCCAGTGACAGAAAGAGGGGGAGAGATTTGTGCTGAAAACCTCTCTTACAGACAGAATATTCAACGAAGAGGATGAATCCTTCTGCCAGCCTTCGACTGGAGCCCTTCTTGCGTCGAGGACACATCCAGAAAGGGCAGCAGTCCCTTTTCTTTCTCCCTTGTAAATCTCCAGCTGCAGTCCTTTGTACACCTTTAACTACAGAGTCACTGGTGGCTTCTCCATAACTCTCTGCCAGCGCTGCCTTTGCCCTGTCAGTTCCAATGACAGCGAGTCGTGTCTGGCTTTCAAATAACAGCAATTTCTCCAACCGGCGAATCTCCTTGCCCTTGAACGGCTTGCCTGTTGCATGAGACAATGTCACAATCCATCGGATCTCTCTGCCAGCATTTA
This sequence comes from Podarcis liolepis, assembly GCF_965112155.1. NCBI lineage: Eukaryota > Metazoa > Chordata > Lepidosauria > Squamata > Lacertidae > Podarcis > Podarcis liolepis. Next base: position 24,556,895 of record NC_139566.1, on the reverse strand, counting down.
GAAGATGCTTATCGGGGCTGGTATCTAAGCGCCAGGCACAGGACCTTCTCACTCCTCACATCCCAGATGGAGAGAGTGCCTGCGGGTGAGACAACCAACTTCTAACTTGAATTGGGAGGAGGTGTGATGCGATTTCAATGGTGGATTGGAAAGGCATGAAGGAATAGCGAACCGTCTTCAGAATTAGCTGTTCATAAGGACATTGGGTGCGCTGTGGGTTAAAGCACAGAGCCTAGGACTTGCCGATCAGAAGGTCGGCGGTTTGAATCCCCGTGATGGGGTGAGCTCCCGTTGCTCGGTCCCTGCTCCTGCCAACCTAGCAGTTCGAAAGCACGTGAAAGTGCAAGTAGATAAATAGGTGGGAAGGTAAACGGCGTTTCCGTGCGCTGCTCTGGTTTGCCAGAAGTGGCTTAGTCCTGCTGGACACATGACCCGGAAGCTGTATGCTGGCTCCCTCAGCCAATAAAGCAAGATGAGCGCCGCAACCCCAGAGTCGGTCACGACTGGACCTAATGGTCAGGGGTCCCTTTACCTTTTAAGGACATTGGGAGAACCTACTCAGCATCCTGCTCTCATTGTGGCCGACCACAGGCCTGTTGGAAACCTGCAATCAGGATTCCACCACAAGAGCCCTCTCGTCTCCTGCGGTTTCCAGCAACTGGTTGTTGGAAGCATCTTTGCCTCCAGGAGGCTGAGCCAGTGGCGTAGCATGGGGGTGCAGGGGGGGCCGGCCGCACTGGGCGCAACATCTGGGGGTTAGGGTTAGGGGGCGCAAATCCACGGGTTAGGGGGCGCAAATTACTTGCCTTGCCCCGGGTGCTGACAACCCACGCTACGCCACTGGGCTGAGCATGGGCCTTCTGGCTATTAGCCATCAAGAGCCATCTCCTCCATGAATTTGTCCAATCCTCTTTTAAAGACGTCCGAGTTAGTGCCATCACCATAGGAGCGAGTTAGTGGAGATGGAGACAGTATCATCTTTAGGAAATATGGTTTTATTTACAGCCCTGAAGGGTTGGTTTAAGGCCCAGCGGTTCTCAACCTGTGGGTCCCCAGATGTTGTTGGACTACAACACCCATCACCCCTGAGCTCTGGCCTTGCTAGCTAGGCGTGATGGGAGTTGTAGTTCAACAACATCTGGGGACCCACAGGTTGAGAAGGGCTGGTTTAAGCCATGGGCAGGCAAACTAAGGCCCAGGGGCCCGGATCCGGCCCAATCGCCGTCTAAATCCAGCCCACAGATGGTCCGGGAATCAGCATGTTTTGACTTGAGTAGAATGTGTCCTTTTATCTAAAATGCATCTCTGGGTTATTTGTGGGGCCTGCCTGGTGTTTTTACACGAGTAGAATGTGTGCTTTTATTTAAAATGGATCTTTGGGTTATTCGTGGGGCATAGGAATTCGTTGCTGTTGTTTTTCAAAATATAGTCTGGCCCTTCACAAGGTCTAAGGGACAGTGGACCAGCCCCCTGCTGAAAAAGTTTGCTGACCCCTGGTTTAGGCTGAAAGGCAATGATAGGCCCAAGATCACCCACTCAGTGAGTTTCATATGGCCAAAGGGGATTCAAAGCCTGGTCTCCCAGCTCCTACTCTGATACCAGTGGTTCCCAACCTTTTTTGGCCCTGCCCTGCCTAAGCATCTCTAAAATCCTGACCCCCCCCCCATGACATATAATTATTATTCGAAAAGTGAACTATTCAAGTGGAGGAAGCCTAAAAGGCTATTAACTTGGTCGAAATAAGCTTCCAAAGAACATGGCATCCATGAAAGAGAAAAATAAAAGAATGAAAGGACAGTTGAAGTACTGAGGAAGAAATCACTAAGAAATTGTTAAATAATAATAATAATAATAATAATAATAATAATAATAATAATGAAAAAATCATGCTTAATAACTCATTCTCAAATTGTCGCCCCCCCCAAAAAAATCTAATTGCCCCCCTGTGGGGCATGTGCCCCATGGTGGGAACCACAGCTCTAACCACCGGTGCAGAAGCTGGTCCCCTTCACAAGGCCTTCTGCGCATGAACAGAGGCACTTTTGCCTGAGGTGACAGGATGTGTGAAAAATAAGGCATTGCTTACTTTTGGTTCCTCTCCCTGTACAGTATGTTCACTTTAATTCCAGTGGCAGGGAAAGCAGAGCGAAGTGTGCAAAGTGTCTCTGTGTGAGAGCGAGAGAGAGAAAGAGAGAGAGACAGAGAGAGAGACAGAGAGAGAGAGAGAGAGAGAGAGAGAGAGAGAGAGAGAGAGAGAGCTTGATACAGCTCCCTTTGGAACTTCTTCATCGACTAGAGTGAGTGGAGTCGCTTGATTGAAACACAGCTCTTTGCTTGCCCAAAGGCTCACATCCAACTCGGCACATTTAATTACTGAAACCCCTACCTGGCTCCTTCTAAGAGCAAGCTTCTAATCTGGAGACAGAAATAGCCGGGTCTTACTGCTCTGGCATGTAACTCTGTGCTGTGCTGATGGCTAGCAAACACCCCATGTCAGAGGCAGCCAAGAACACCCCCTTTTGAATATTTCCTCCCACTCCACATGTGTCTCAATTTCTTTTCATCTTAAAACCTGTTCCTGCTTCTCAGACATGGTCTGCTGATGTTTCCTCTTTTTCTCCAAGAAGAAGAAATTTTCAGGGGTGGCCTTTGGAGAAAGGGATGGCTCCAGCTGCCCATTTCACGTTATCTTGGTTTCTCGTTCTTTCTACCCGAAATCAACTTCTTCCTTTTTCTGCAGTGCTAACGTTATTTTTTTTAAAAAAATCCCCATGAAAATTCATTTTAAAGAGCCAATGGTGCTGCATGTAGTAGTTAGAATGTTGAGCTAAGTCCTGGAAGAGCAGGGTTCAAGTCCCCACTCAGCCATGAAGCTCATTTTGTGTGACCTTGGAGGCCAGTCGCTGCCTTTTTCAACCTAGGACTCAGCTACACAGCTACAAATAAAACGTTTTAAATGTGTTGTAAAGCGCAATATACAAACGGGACACTAGATGGCGACAGTGAGCTATGTAAAAATTCAATGTATTTTTCAAACCTTTTTTTTAAAAAAAGCAACTTCACATCGTTTTTTTATATGTGTGTAGATTCCACCCAAATCTACCTTGCAGGATTGTTGTGGGGATTAAATGAGGAAGGGAAGAACCATGTACACCCTCTTGAGCTCCTTGGAGAAAAAGGTGGGATATAAATGAATGAATGAATGAATGAATGAATGAATGAATGAATGAATGAATACTGTGCGTTCTCCCTAAAAAAGACATTTGTGTGCAGTTTTGACAAATACATATTCATTTCACAAATCACGTCCTGTAATATAATAACATCTTTGTACATTGTATTCTCTAATGTACACATTTTTTGTACAGTTCGGTTGGAGAACAGCATTGCAAACGTCGGGGAATTTTGAAAGATAGCTGTGTCTGCAAGGAAGGAGGCCAATAAGAGAGAGAGAGAGAGAGAGAGAGAGAGAGAGAGAGGAAATAGTTGACTTGATGTATGGATTAGTTGATCCACTCATTCCTGGGAACATCTGGCCTGGGAGACAGATCACTGTCAAGCAGAGGGTTTGGCCTTTGCCCATAATTCATGGCACAAACCGCGCAAAGGGACGGCAGCGTTAATCCATTTCTGCCTTGACACACAACTGTGCCAGGCTTTTCTCTGCTGTAGCCCGAGGCTCTGAAAATGTCTTCAATAATGTAAGACACTTAAGAACAGAGGGGAGTGCGTGATCTGTTAATTAAGAGCTGGTGGCACATCTGCAACTGAACTTTTAAAGTCCAGGATGGAGGGAGGAGAGCAGACTGGTCATTTGAAGCCAGTGTCCTGGCCAGGCTCTCAGATGGGAGGTGCGGTGGCTGAGCCTCGCTCCTCCATCAAGAGCGGCCTCCAATCGCGACACTGTGGTCACCATCTGTTAAGTCACGGCACTGCTGCTTGCCTGACAATAGAGGGCAGTAGTGTAGTGGGCAGATTCAGAGGTGCACGGTGCCTTCACCCAAGCCCTCTCATAGCCACACCCCCTTCTGAAATTATACAACATTCTAGGATTATACAATCTTCTTCTTATTATGCAGTAATAATAATAAGGGTGCATGCCCGCGTTGCCTTTTAGACACAGTTGTATCTTGGAAGTCAAACGAAATCCACTCTGGAAGTCCATTCGACTTCCAAAATGTTTGGAAACCAAAGCACAGCTTCTGATTGGCTGCAGGACGCTCCTGTACCAATCGGAAGTAGTGGAAGCCCTGTCAGATGTTCAGCTTCCAAAAATAGTTTGCAAACTGGAACAGTCACTTCTGGGTTTGTGGCATTCGGGAGCCAAAACGTTTGAGAACTAAGCTGTTTGAAAACCAAGGTACTGTAGTTCTATTTTCTGTACATATGCACGGGCAAATGATTTGGAGCGCTCCAATATTTTATTTAGGTTGCGTTTTCCTCGAATTCCTATTGTACATAACAGAAGTTGCACCTCATTCTCGTGAAACTGAAGCACCTTGTGTTTTCAGGGTTCCTAAATGCTAAGCTTTGGAGCATACAAAACAACTCCTCTGTGTTCTTCCTATGTACCTTTCCCTAGATTGGCCCAGGAGCCCATCATCAGAGAATGAATTACCGCATTTTTCGCTCTATAAGACGCACTTTTTCCCTCCTAAAAAGTAAGGGGAAATGTGTGTTTGTCTTATGGAGCGAATGCAGGCTGCGCAGCTATCCCAGAAGCCAGAACAGCAAGAGGGATCGTCGCGCAGTGATCCCTCTCGCTGTTCTAGCTTCTGGCTTAGCCGTGTGAAGCCTCTTCAGGGCAGCGGGATGAAGGCTTCCCCTGCCCTGAAGAGGCTTCGTGTGGCTATATGTGTGTGTATGTATTCCACTTACTTACACTTACACACACACAGTCAGCATATGCAACAGAACATGTCTCTGGGATTCATAATATTTTTTTTTCTTGTTTTCCTCCTCCAAAGACTAGGTGCGTCTTATGGTCTGGTGCGTCTTATAGAGCAAAAAATACGGTACCTCCTTTCACTCTGATTGGCTCCAATCAGCACAAAGGGTGAGAAGACTTCCTCTCATTGGCTAAAAAGCTCTGTGTACATGCTGATTGGGTGCCTCTAGGATGCTGGAGACAGGGACACCGCTGCAGAAATAGCCCCAGGTTTTCGACCCTGCCTCTCCCCTTGACCCTGGACCATTGCTCCATTGTGGGGAGGGGAGGGAGGAGGGGGAGGCAAAGGGAGCCTGGCTTGGCATGTGCACTGCGCCAACCTGGCTATCCCGCTGGTATGTCAGCACCATTCCAACGTCCCTGTTTCCCCTCCACCTCTGGTAACCAGCAGGAACCTGGAGGTCAAGTGAGCACTGCTGCCACCAACAGGCCACCTGCTGGTGGCAACTCTGGCATGAAGGGCCTAAATAGCTACTCTGCAAGCTATCAATCAAAACAAACTCAAGCTGCATCTGGTCTCTTAATTAGAACTCTTCACCGCAAAGGTCAGCCTAGTCTTCTAGTGAATGCCTTTATTGCAGAACTCCCAAGGCACCATGCAAAGAAGCTGATTTGCAAAGTTGTACGCAACACTTGCAGCACAATCGCCATTTAACAAGCCTTCTGAGTAGAGATCTTTATCCCAGCTGGTACCTGAATTGGATTTGAATTGATTTTGCCTATGCAGTGCGTCGTTCTCTTAAACTGAGATGTGTATACTCTAGGGCAGCCTTTCTCAACCTGTGGGTCCCCAGATGTTCTTGAACTATAATAATTATAATATTAATAATTTTTTATTTATACCCCGCCCATCTGGCTGAGTTTCTCCAGCCACTCTGGGCAGCACCCAATGAAGTGTTAAAAACAGTATAGCGTTCAATATTAAAAACTTCCCTAAACAGGGCTGCCTTCAGATGTCTTTTAAAGATAGGATAGCTGCTTATTTCCTTCACATCTGAAGGGAGGGCGTTCCACAGGGTGGGCGCCACTACCGAGAAGGCCCTCTGTCTGGTTCCCTGTAACCTCACTTCTCGCAATGAGGGAACCGCCAGAAAGCCCTCGGCGCTGGATCTCAGTGTCCGGGCTGAACGATGGGGGTGGAGGCAAGGCTAGAGCTCAGGGATGATGGGAGTTGTAGTCCAACAACATCTGGGGGCCCACAGGTTGAGAACCGCTGCCTAGGGGCTGCTGCCCCCTCCCATGCCCCACCTGCCAACCTCACCGACCGACCGGCCTGCTTTCTCCCACACCTGCAGGCAGGTGAGGGTAGGCTGAAGTTGGTGGTGCGCTATCCTGATTTCCCTAAAAGAGAAGTCCCCACTGATTCTGCCTCTGGTGAATCTGATCCACAGCCATTCTTCGCTGCAAGGGTCGCTTTTCCAAATCCAGCTCCTGGCTCCTGAATTTCTGTGTACGACGCCTCTGACATCCCTCCTTGTTGCTGTTTTGACTATTATGTTCCTTTCTCCCCATCGTTCCATCACAAGAGCTTCCATTGCAGCTTACAACCCTCATCAAACAACCAATTAAAACCCAAAACAGTCATTAAAAATGGAATATACTACAAAGCAGCCCTAACGGCACCCTCTTCCTGCTTCAAAGAGAATTCTAACTTCCCACTTTATCTGGTGGGTTTTCCCCCATTGGATTTTTCACGGGGTCAGCCCATCTCTTTCCCCCCAAACCTGAGTGTACCAACATCTGAATCGAGGGCCAAGCCTGGCATTTTGCTCCCTGGTGCTCACAGCTCTTGAATCCCCAGAGAGCAGAGTCCAAAAGCATAAAGGAGGAGGAGGAGGAAGCGTTGGACGTGGGGCTGGGATGTGTTTTGAGTTCTCTTGGTGATCAAAGCCCTGCCTGTTGATGGGTAAAGAGACCCCAGAGGCCTTTCTGACTTGGGATCAGCACAGATCAAAGGCTGCATTCTGTGGGGGCTTTGCAATGTTTATTAATTAAAGCAAGGGAACAGAAAAATGAGCATTAATTGCTCAACTGAGGATATAAGGTGGTGGTGGTGAAATAAGAAAAAGTGGATGATTATGGGCAGAGCCACACTATACATTTAAATAATATTCCATGCATATTTAAAGCACATGGCTTCCCCCCAAATGATCCTGGGACCCCTTGCAGAACTACAATTCCCAGCGCCCTAATAATAATAATAATAATAATTTATTTATACCCCGCCCATCTGGCTGAGTTTCCCCAGCCACTCTGGGCGGCTTCCTAGCAAGTGTTAAAAACAATACAGCATTAAATATTAAAAACTTCCCTAAACAGGGCTGCCTTCAGATGTCTTTTAAAAAGACGATAGTTGCTTATTTCCTTCACATCTGAAGGGAGGGCGTTCCACAGGGCGGGTGCCACTACCAAGAAGGCCCTCTGTCTGGTTCCCTGTAACCTCACTTCTCGCAATGAGGGAACCGCCAGAAGGCCCTCGGTGCTGGATCTCAGTGTCCGGGCTGAACGATGGGGGTGGAGACGCTCCTTCAGGTATACTGGGCTGAGGCCATTTAGGGCTTTAAAGGTCAGCACCAACACTTTGAATTGTGCAAAGTTCCCAAACTACAGTTCCCAGGATTCTTTGGGAAGGCCATGTGCATTGACTAGGCTTTAAATGTATTTTGTGGATCTGCCCTGTGTTATTGCTCTGCACTGTGGAGATTATTTCTTCCTTTCTTTTTTGCATTTTGCATTTGCTTGAGCACAAGTGAAACCTACTACACAATTAAGGACCCTGCTTTCTTCCATCTGTACACAGCTAAAAGTCAAATCCCCTCAAAAAGTGATGGACTTTCCTTCATCAGAGGTTTTTAAGCAGAGGTTGGATGGCCATCTGTCATGGATGCTTTAGCTGAGACATCTACATTGAAGGAGGTTGGACTAGATGACCCTCAGTGTCCCTTCCAGCTTTACAATTCCATGATTCTATGAAATAGATCAAATATTGTTTGCACAGCAATGCTGCGTTCATAAACATATAAGCACTTGATATAATAACTGTTTTAATGTTATAGGTTTAAAGGGCTGAGAACCTCCTTGAACTCCCTGGAACAGGGGTCTGCAACCTTTAAGACAAAAACAGCCACTTGGACCCGTTTCCGAAGAAAAAAAAACTGGGAACCGCAAAACTCGTCATTATAAAAATAACTTTTTTGTCACTTGTTTTATTATTTCTTTGTTTGACCCCTCAGAATTACTCCTCCTCATAGAAATAAACGTTAAATTAACAAGTTACCTTTTTTTGGTGTGTGTGTTCTTCACTCCCCTTCAAAACAGTGACCAGCGTACATGCCCCCTTTCAATGGAGTGACCAGCGTACATGCCCCTTACAATGTAGTGGGCGGGCAGGAAGGTGACGTCGGGACGGTGAGTGACTAACGCACGCACCGTCCCCATGTGACGTCACAGCCAGTACAGCGCCCGCCACAGTGGGGAGTGTCGGGGTGCACAATGTGCCTCCTCCCCTTGCTATATCCACCCTGGAGCCGCGGCAAAGGTGTAAAAGAACCACATGCGGCTCCGGAGCCGCGGGTTGCCGACCCCTGCCCTGGAAGAAAGACAGATTGTTGTTTCATGCCATTTCTATCTTGCCTTTAAAAATATAACTTTTATCCAAGATGGCTTGCAATGCTAAACTAAAACCATATGGGGCTCTGCGCCTTTGAAACCCTTGCTAGCTCTCAGCTTAGGGACAGGGTTAAGCCAATAAGAAGGCATGCTTCAGTATTTAAGCACTCAGTTACAGCCCTGAACAATGGAGCAATGTCTGCCTTTCTGGGGAGCTCTCCAAGGTGCTGAAAAGCCCAGTCATGTCATCCCTCTGCAATCCTTTGACAAATGACCTGGCTTGGAATATAATGGCCACACAAGCATCATGGCAGGCAGGTAAGTGTGTGTGGCTGCACCTTAGTTGTTCTTGACATGCTTTCCTGGCCGCTGATATTAATAGTTGTGTTGCAAAGTGCAGTGCAATAAAGGTCTGCTCTGGTGGCTGCTTCCCCCAACCCCTGGCAACGCAGTGTCCCTCACGTCTCTCCCGTTAAAAGAGGAAATACATTTCGATGAAAGAACTGGCTGTTCTGTGTCCGCTGGACCTGCCAAGAAGGCAGGCAAGACGTGTAACAAAATGGAAGAAAAATATTACTCAAGGTAACCACGGCTGGGTGTCAATCATACCAGTTCCCTCCCCCGCCCCCCATTTCCCCCAATTCCTCTTAATGTTTAAGCTCATCATTGGCCTAAGTGATCCGGGGTTTTTTAGGGGGTGGGCTTTCTAAAGCAGCACAAGTCATGTGTAAAGTTCAACACAATAGCAAGACAGAAATAGTGTGGTGTAGCCATTAGAAATCCAGTGTTTCACTTAGCAATGAAACTCAGTGGGTGACCTTAGGCCAGTTACAGCCTCTCAATTTAACCTACCTTGTAGGTTTGTTGTGAGAATGAAATGGGGATGGGGGAGACCCTAAAACTCCTTAGGGGAATGCGTTACCCACTCTCATAGACCCACTCTCATCCCTTTATATACAGACCATAATCCTGGCTGCTTCCTGGTCCTTCTATTTTAACTGAAAATAAATCCCTAAGCAGTTTGCCAAAAATGGTATGAAATATTTATTAAGAACAGAAATAAAAACAGACTTTAATAGCAGCTGACACAATATAGGTAATGTACACAGATTTTTACTAACAGATGTGCATAATAAAATAAGATGTCTGGGTAAACCACCGCAACAAAAAAGATTTTAGCTGATGCTGAAAGCAGTAGAGAACTTGCCTGCTTAATATCAAAAAAATTCAGTGTGGGGAAGGAAAGAGTCTTAAGAATGGATAAGAGACACTCGGCTTTCCCCTGGAAACTGAATTAGGCTGGAACATAAACTGTAGCCCATGAGTTTGTGAGTCAAGTGAATCCTGGGCTTCTTTTGATGAATGGTGAGAATCGTTTCCTCGGGGAACCACAAAAAGAGAATGTTAAGTCCATTTAATTCACTTAGCAAATTCTAATGCAGGCTCTGGTTAGTTATGGACTCTCCAACATCTAAAGGAGCTTTCTCCCAACTTGGCACCCTCCCCTGCTGGCTGGGGCTTAATGGGAGTTGTAGTCCAAAACATCTGGAGGGCACCTGGTGGTGGTTAGTCCATTGAGATGGCACTGTCCCGTCAACCTTTGCCTGCCTCCACCAGCTTGCTTTCTTGCTTACAAGCTTGTCTGTCAGTTTCCTCTACTTCCCCATTGGTCTCTGGGTTGCCCTTGTAGAACTCAGCAGACAGGGAGAGGGACAAAGCTAGACTTAGTTGGCTCCATCTGTCACTGGCTCTCTGGCGCCACCTTCTGTTGGGCTCCCTGCCTTCTGCCCTACCAGTTACGATGGGCACCAGCCACCATTGCTTATTCCTTCCTCATTTTCTCCATCGAACCACTTAAGCAATGCGCTCCACATCCAAAAACACTATCCAAACACTACATAATGAATGCAGATGGTGTGTACTTTGTAAATGATTTATAGGTACACATGTATGCAGTTCATTTATAAAATGCAAGTGATCCACTTCCAGACTCATCAGGCAACCTTGATGAAATATGCAGAGGGACAAGAGTGTTTCTGTGGTGGTTGGACTGGGAAGCCAACACCACAGCCACAGCCATATGCTGGGGAGAGAGAGAGATGTGCATGAGTCAGAGAACGTGGGAAAGAAAGAGTGCAAGGTTTCATTCTTGAAAGTCTCCTGTAAATTTGCAGCTGAACATCAAAGCATCCCTTGCAAGACCTCAGCTGCTTTGCAATATATACTTTTGGAAACATGAGTTGCTAGAGAGTTCAAGGAAGACTTACTAATAAGTAGAATGGACCAGACTTGGACAATACGGTGGTACCTTGGTTATCAAACTTAATCCATTCCGGGAGTCTTTTTGACTCCCAGAACTGTTTGAAAACCAAGGCGCAGCTTCTGATTGGCTGCAGGAGCTTCCTGCACTCAATCGGGAGCCATGGAAGCCGTGTTGGACATTCAGCTTCCAAAAAACGTTCGCAAACTGGAACACTTACTTCCGGGTTTGTGGCATTTGGGAGTTGATTTGTTCGGGAGCCAAGCCGTTCGACAACCAAGGTACCACTGTAATTTATAAGATGGGGAAATAGTTTTTGAAGAAGAAGAAGAAGAAGAAGAAGAAGAGGAGGAGGAGGAGGAGGAGGAGGAGGAGGAGGAGGAGTGTGGATTTGATATCCCGCTTTATCACTACCCGAAGGAGTCTCAAAGCGGCTAACATTCTCCTTCCCCTTCCTCCCCCACAACAGACACTCTGTGAGGTGAGTGGGGCTGAGAGACTTCAGAGAAGTGTGACTGGCCCAAGGTCACCCAGCAGCTGCATGTGGAGGAGCGGAGACGCGAACCCGGTTCACCAGATTACAAGTCTACCGCTCTTAACCACTACACCACACTGGCTCCCCAAGAAGACTTCAGGCGTACTCCTAAGTAAGGGTGTAAGCCCAATGAAATTAGTGGGATCTGGCTGCATACTTCAGCAAACCTGAAAACACATCTTGATGATGTGTTCAGTTCTAGGACATCACCTGAGGCAGTCAATTCTAAGAACATAAAAGCTGGAACAGACCAACAGCCCATCTGGTCCATACCCTCCAACATTTCTCCGATGAAAATAGGAATGTCCCTAGGAAAAGCGGGACATTCTGGGATCAAATTGGAAACTGGGATGACTTCTGTAAATCCAGGACTGTCCCTGGAATATAGGGGCATTTGGAGGGTCTGCTAGTCCAGCATTCTGTTCTCACAGTGGCCAACCACATGCCCACGGGAAGCCTGTAAGCTTCCCAGAGTGCAACAGCACCTTCACCACCTAGAATTCCCAACGGCTAATTGGGGGTATATGCATCTGATGGCAGAGGCAGAATGTAGCCAATGTAACTAGTGGCCATTGATATCCTTATTCTCCTCCCCCTCCAAGAATTTGTCTAACCCTGTTTTAAAGCCATCTAGGTTGGTGGCATCACTCCCTCTTTGTGGGAGCAATGCAACTTGAAACGCAATAAGTCAAAACTGCCAATCATTGTTAACAGGAAAGGACATCTGTAAATTACATTTCGTTCCATTAACTCACTGGATCCATTTCCTATTGCACTGACTCTCTAGATACAAAACAAGGCATCAAAAATAAGCGAGCAAGCCCTTCACTCCCCGCCTCTCCCAATTAATCAACTAAAGCTTCATATGACTAACCCACTGATTATGGTAGATTAATCTACTGATTAATTGGATGGATAATCTTGCAGGGCCCTGTCATAAGAGAACAGGAAGCTGGGCTGTGTGGGTCTTTGGCCTGATTTTTATTTTTATGTTCTTATTTTTTTAAAAAATAACAATAATAATAATTCCTTTAGTCACTGAGAATTTTGATCAGGTTCAACCAGTAATGTAGGAAACAAAGTACAAGAAGCCCTTGGGAAATGCAATTTCCCCAGGGCAGACTACAAGGTCAGCAGTTCTTAGGAAAACTGCATTTCCCAAGGCTACTGAGCTACCATGCACTGCAGCACACACTGGACTTGTGAGTCTTGCCTCCATCTCTAGCTATGAGGGTGCCTTTAGAAAATCCTGACTTGGGCACCAGTTGAGGATTTGGCAGTGTGCATGAGCATTTAATTGATGAACTGCCCAATTAGCTAAAAGCTCCTTCATTAGCTGGCAGCCTGCGAGTACATATCATGTGACATACTTAGGCAGAACTTTCTGACATTAAGAGCTGTTCGACAGTGGAATGGACTTCTTTGCAATACTACAGTTCTATGATTCTCCCAGCATATTCCAGAATGTGGTCCAGTCTGTTATCTAGGACTGTGCAACTGAGCTTCCTTTCTACTCTCCCCCACCGGCCACCCCATTCACGAGTCGTCTTAATGCACGCCTCGCCAGAGGTATCTAATGTCATGTCCAATTACATCTAGTTAGGGGCTAATCTTCTATACAGTAAGGCAGTGCTCACCTTGAAGGATTCCCAGCGCTCATTTGCAATGCCAGGCCTTTGCTCACAACTGCGCTGATGCGGTAGGTACACAAATTAATCAGGAGCTCCAAAGAAGGAAGGAAGGAAGGGGGGGGGAGGTGAGCGAAAGAAAGAAAATGTCCCTAAGTTTCTCGCCAATCAGCGATGACAAAGGCACTACAGCATGTGGGAAATGGTCTGCCATTCACTCCCGAACGAGCTGATTGCTCTCGACAAATGGCCCCTGAATAATAAGAAAAGGCACCAGCCACGTACCAGGGATACATCAAAGTCGCAGCTGCATCAGTCCAACTGAACACAACACATAGTAAGTGAGAGATGGAGCCCTTTTGTGGCTTTCTGTGAGCCGCGGAAAGTTCCAGAAGCAGTCTTCTTGCATGGTAGTTTTGCCTGCAAGGCAGCAGTCCTGAAGACTCATGGCAATGTAATAATAATAATAATAATAATAATAATAATAATAATAATAATAATAATATTGCAAATCGTTCCCTCTAATAGCAAAGATGGGTGGCGCGTGCCAAAAGTTTTCCCCAGCCAGAAATGAGAAACGAGAAGGTATCAACATGCTCAGTGAAGTGTAGGTGGGTTCCCACGAGGCAAGACACAGCAAGAATAGCAAGAACCTTTATTGAACTGCATAACTGGGAAACAGAGGCAAAGCAACTGCTTATATACATTTCTCAAAGCCTGGGCCACTCCCACTCCCAACGTGATTGGCTGCCTAAACTTCCAAACTGCGAATCACGACTCAGAGTTCAAGCGCCAATGGCAGAGGCCCAAATCCTGAAATGTTCTGTGATTGGACAACATGTATCGAATCAGAACACAGGAACTCAGAATCCTTAGTCCAGACTCAAGCTCAGGCAAACATAGACCACTGAATACATAACACTCAGGGCAACCGGAAGGTTTGCAAGTGTGTGGGTGGGTGTGCAAAAAAGATGAAAAAAAAGCCCAATGAAGGCTGATTATGCTCAGAGGGCCTTCTTGGTAGTGGTGCCCACTCTGTGCAACACCCTCCCATCAGATGTCAAGGAAATAAACAACTATCTGACTTTTAGAAGATATCTGAAGGCAGCCCTGTTTAGGGAAGTTTTTAATGTTTTATTGTCTTTTTAATATTCTGCTGAGTGGCTGGGCAAACCCAGCCAGATGGGCAGAGTATAAATAAATAAATTGTTGTTGTTGTTATAACTTTCAGCACCCTCAACGTACTACAGCTCCCATGATTCTTTGGGGGAACACACGCCTATTTAATGTGGTATGATACTGCATTAATTATAGAGTGTAGATGGGCCATTTAGTGAACATAAAAACTCAAGAAACCGAAAATGACATACTTGCTCATCACTGCGGAGTGGGATGTTCTAGAGGTTGCTCATTCTGGAGGATTCTCTGCAGCATCAACCAAGCACCTGCTTCCCATCCTGGCCTTATGGGGTCTAAGCCCCCCCTTGCCTGGAGTCCCTTCTCTGCCCTCCCTCCTCCCCTCTCCTCCCTCCCCACTCCTTTTCTTTTGGCGAACGCATCCTGATTTCTCCACTTTGGGCTTTGCCTCCCTCTCTGTGCCCCGGTGCATGTCAGAATGGATCAGATCTAAAGTGGGACAGCTCAGAGTGTGGCTTTAATTTGATACTCTTTCCTTGTTATTTTAAAAGGCAGCCACCACCTTTACATGCGCTCGGGCCATGAATTATTCATGTGCCAAACTTGCCGCTGTCCTATATTCCTGCTCGCTCCACAGACTCGGGCGGCGGAGACATCTGCTGCTCTGTCCCTCTTGTAAATGAACAAACAAAGAAAGAACACCATCCAGGTGAGAGTTGGATTGCCTCTTAGTAAGTCACAAATCTGCTGGGAGCTCAACAGTAGGTGGCGCCAGATCTGACGATAGAGCCAATGATGGGCAGAGCCAATTGATTCTAGTTTTGTCCCCATTCTCCTCCCTGCTGAGTTCTACAAGGGCAATGCTGAGACTAAGGAGAAGGAAGAGGCCAGCCAAGACCATTCTCTAGTCTGGATTTGTTGTTGTTGTTGTTTGTTTGTTTGTGTCTCTTTTTTCAGGTTGTACAGTTTTTTCTTACAAATCAGTTGCATTTGTTCGTGCTGAGTACAGCACAGTGGTACCTCTGGTTACGTACTTAATTCATTCCGGAGGTCCATTCTTAACCTGAAACTGTTCTTAACCTGAAGCACCACTTTAGCTAATGGGGCCTCCCGCTGCTGCCGCACTGCCGGAGCACGATTTCTGTTCTCATCCTGAAGCAAAGTTCTTAACCCGAGGTACTATTTCTGGGTTAGCGGAGTCTGTAATCTGAAGTGTATGTAACCTGAAGTGTATGTAACCCAAGGTACCACTGTATAAGGTTGGGGAAGAAGAGGAGGGGGAGAGGAGGGGTAGGGTGGCGAGGCTTATATTCTTTTGTATAGTGTATGTGTGGGGTTTTGTGGCAGCGTCACCGGGGTAGGTTCTCTATCTATCTGTTTATTACATTTCCTTGGTAGTGAGAGGTATTGGGGGGGCAGGGTGTGGTTGGTTGTCTGTGGTCGGCTGCAGTGGGGTCTGTTTGCATTTCTGAGGGGGGTGGGACAGCTTGTCGGGTCAGGTTAGCCAGATTGATTCATATGGATCCTTGTTGTTTTCTTGTTGGGCTGCATATGTGATAAAGGGGAGACATACAGGGGTGAAGGCGTCCTCTTCTATTTGCCCCCGTATGGATTTAAGTGAGAAGGCAAGTAGGATGGTTGAGAGCATGTGGAGGCTGCTTGGGGCAGTGACCTCATTCTCTCTACTTAGCCAGCTTTCACTGACTCCCTGTGTGTACCAAACTAGCACGTCAGGGAGAAGAAAGCTAGTTTTAGAACTCTTCTCCCCCATGCATGCTTCCTTTCCACAAAGTAGGCATTTTGGGGGGGGTGTCAAACATGGGGTTCCCACAGCGGCATCTTGAAGTGGTACAGTCCCAGCAAAGCTATACCACATCCATTTTCTGAGTATGGATACCGGCTGGAGGAAAATGCATTTGGCGTCCTGCTACTATTTTAATTGTTTTCTCCTGGCTGTGTGTATAATCTGCAATCTTGGCACAGAGTGCCTTGCCTAGAAAAGCCGAAGTCTTCCCAGCCTTTGGGGCTAGAAATCTGCTTTCTGAGATGCTCGAAATGCAAACACGATAGGCAGTGTCAATATTTGTGCATTGCTTGGTACAGTCGTGGGATGTGTGCTGCACACTGATCTCTCTCTCTCTCTTCTTGTGACTCTCCATAGGCCACACCCCCTCCCTGGCCACAAACCTCTCTCTAGCCACACCCACTTCCTCCCAGGCCACACCCATCACCAACTTCACTTGACGTCCTCACTGAATGTTTTTGCCTGACTAGGAATGCATCTTTCCAGTGCTTCTCAAACTTGGGTTCCTGGTTGTTGTGGGACTACAGCTCCCATCACCCCTGGCCACTGGTTCTACTAGCTAGGGATGATAGGAGTTGTAGTCCAACAACAGCTGGAGACCCAAGTTTGAGAAGCACTGTTTGAGCACTGGTAGTGTGGCTTACTAGACTGGATGGATGGAGGACAGAGAGGGGTGTGTAGAAACCACTGTATTTTTCGCTCTATAAGATGCACTTTTTCCCCTTCAAAAATTAAGGGGAAATGTGTGTGCGTCTTATGGAGCGAATGCAGGCTTCTTGGCTTCAGCGATAGCAACGTGAAGCCTCTGAAGTGCAGAGGGAGAGCTCCCCCCGCGCTCTGGAGGCTTCGTGTTGCTTTCGCTGAAGCCACCTGAAGCCCCCGGAGCGCAGCACGAACTCCCGCTGCGCTCCAGGGGCTTCAGGAAGCTATCCACAAGCCTTCAGAGCGCAGCAGGAGTTCCTGCTGCGCTTCGAAGGCTTGCGGATAGCCTCCTGAAGCCTGGAGAGCGAGAGGGGTCGGTGCACACCGATCCCTCTTGCTCTCCAGGCTTCGCTTCGCTGGAGAGGCGCTGCACAATTTCCCCTCACGGCGCAGCGCCCCTTCAGCGAAACGGGGGGAGAAATGGAAGGGGGCTCCATTTCTCCTGCCGTTTTGCTGAAGGGGCGCTGAGCAGAGAGGGGGCAATTCCCCCCCCCCCGTTCTCCCCCTCCTATGGTCCGGTGCATTCTATGGTCCGGTGCATCCTATAGAGAGAAAAATATGGTAGCTGGACTGTCCCTGGAAAATAGGGACAATTGGAGAGTATCCATTTCAGAGTCAAAGATGGAAGGCAGCAGAGCCAAATGTGGATAGTGCACCCACATTTTGTTGTTCCCTTCTGCCACCCCTGTTTTTCTCTCACTCTGGGTGGCTTCCAACATATACAAAAAGATAATAAAACATTTAAAAAAACCCTCCCCTATACAGGGCTGCATTCAGACGTCTTCTAAACGTTGTATAGTTACTTATCTCCTTGACTCGGTGGTCGCATAGCTCCATACCCTCCAACATTTCTCTGATGAAAATAGGGATGTCCTAAGAAAAAGCGGGACATTCCAGGATCAAATCAGAAACTGGGGCGGTTACTGTAAATCTGCGACTGTCTCTGGAAAATAGGGACACCAGGAGGGCCTGGCAATATGTAACCCTAACCCTAACCCTGGGGCCCAAGAGTCAAAAGACACCCTAAACACAATGTCAGCACACCATACTTAACAAAAGCCCTACATGCTACTATGAAATGGGTTGTCAGTTTGCCACACTGGGCCAGGACCAAGCCTCATGGGCTAATTCACAAAACCTTTAGCAGCTTCATTCCAAAATATTAGAAGAGCTGCCTGATCTCTGTTTGTTTGTTTGTTTGTTTGTTTGTTTGATTATGTCCCACTATTGTCTCCAAGGGACGCAGGTGGTGCTGTGGGTTAAACCACAGAGCCTAGAACTTCAGCAAGTTCTAGTAGCAGAAGGTCGGCATTTCGAATCCCCACGACGGGGTAAGCTACGTTGCTCGGTCCCTGCTGCTGCCAACCTAGCAGTTCGAAAGCACGTCAAAGTGCAAGTAGATAAATAGGTACCGCTCTGGCAGGAAGGGAAACATCGTTTCCATGCACTGCTCTGGTTCGCCAGAAGCGGCTTAGTCATGCTGGCCACATGACCCGGAAGCTGTACGCCGGCTCCCTCGGCCAATAAAGCGAGATGAGCGTTGCAACCCCAGAGTCGTTCACGACTGGACCTAATGGTCAGGGGTCCCTTTACCTTTACCTTTATTGTCTCCAAGGAGCTTGAGGTGGTGTACATGGTTATCCCCCCCCCCCAATCCTTCTCAATTAATCTCCGCAACAACCCTGTGAAGTAAGTTAGTCTGAGAGAAGACAGTGATTGGTCCAAGGTGAGCTTTATGGCTGAGTTGGGGATTGGAACCTCGGTCTGTCCCAGGCCCTAGTCCAGCACTCTAACCAATACACCACAACGGCATTCGCTGAGATGGGGCACTTCTTGTGGCTCCTCCACCATGCTCCTGAGGTTCCTGGCGGCCATTGCTAGAGGCTGAGCCTTTACTATGCCCTATGGAACTCTCTGCCACTTGAGGTTTGGCAGGGACCGTTCCTGCCTCCTTTTCAATGTCTCCTAAAATAAACGGCACGATTCAGGCAGGCCTTTGCGACGTGCTCTTCTGTTTACTAACCAGTATTTATTAATGCTTTATCATACATTTTTACTGCTTTCATTGTTATTTTATATGAGATACGCTGCCTTGCTGTATTTTTTTAAAATGAAAGTTCAGCTTATAAATAAAGCAGTGTGTGTCGGAAGGCACTGCATGCGCCCCCCCTCACCCCCCCCCCCGTTGCCTAGCCAAGGTCCCTTCCAGCCGCAGAGGGGGAAAGTTCTAAGCCGCATCGACATCCTTCTTTGCAAGTCCCTAACAATGCAGACTCGTATTATTTATTAAGCACATCATCTAGAGATGCTCGGAGGCACATCTCTAGAGAACAGAGGCTGAGCCAGAGAGAAGATGGTGTGAAGGGAATCCAAATGCATTTGGAGAGACAGCCTGGAGTGGGGAAACTTTTCTCTCTCTCTGTCGTGGGTCTGCATTACAGTGGTACCTCGGGTTAAGTACTTAATTCGTTCCGGAGGTCCGTACTTAACCTGAAACTGTTCTTAACCTGAAGCACCACTTTAGCTAATGGGGCCTCCTGCTGCCGCCGCCGGAGCACGATTTCTGTTCTCATCCTGAAGCAAAGTTCTTAACCTGAAGCACTATTTCTGGGTTAGCGGAGTCTGTAACCTGAAGCGTATGTAACCCGAGGTACCACTGTACTTCTTGCGCCACCTGTTGGAGCCACCTTACCATACCCTCCAACATTCTTCAGATGAAAATAGGGACATTTCTCACTCTCCCACAACTGACCTCCTTGACACACACACACACCCCTCATTTTGTGGCAAGTGCCACCCCAGCTCCACACCAACAGGACACAGCGCACATGCTTTCCACCATCGTGGGGAAACCCCTTAATCCCGATTTTGTTTTATTCTTTGGTAGATTTACAAAAAGCGAAACACACATCAGTAAATAGATGTTAGAAAGGGGCAAGGGGTATACACAGACGCACAAAGCATTTTTTAAATGACCAGGACTCCTTGCGCTCTTCAGTGGCGGCGGTGATGTTTGGGGAAAGAGGGACATTCCAGAATAAAATCAGAAACCAGGATGGCTTTCATAATTCCAGGACTGTCCCTGGAAAATAGGGACAATGGGAGAGTATGCATTTCAGAGTCAAAGATGGAGGGCAGCAGAGCCAAATGTGGATGGGGCACCCCCCATTTTGTTGTTCCCTTCTGCCACCCCTGTTTTTCTCTCACTCTGTTACTCCAGGAGTGGAGAACCTCAGGCCGAGGGGGCCAGATGCAGTCCTCCAGGCTTCTCTCTGTGACCCATAGAAATCTTCCCCAGGTCACACACCCTCTCCACAGGCCACACCCCTCACTGGCACCGCTTTGCACACCCGTTTGTTCTTTTCTGCCTGTCTATAACACAGTGGTACCTCAGGTTAAGAACTTAATTCGTTCTGGAGGTCCGTTCTTAATCTGAAACTGTTCTTAACCTGAGGTACCACTTTAGCTAATGGGGCCTCCCACTGCCGCCGCACCACCGCCAAGCGATTTCTGTTCTCATCCTCAGGTAAAGTTTTTAACCTGAGGTACTATTTCTGGGTTAGCGGAGTCTGTAACCTGATGCCTCTGTAACCTGAAGCGTCTGTAACCCGAGGTACCACTGTATCTCCATGAATGCTGATAAATATGCATATAGACAGGGACGCGGGTGGCGCTGTGGGTTAAACCACAGAGCCTAGGACTTGCCGAGCAGAAGGTCGGTGGTTCGAATCCCCGCAACAGGGTGAGCTCCCATTGCTGGGTCCCTGCTCCTGCCAAGCTAGCAGTTCAAAAGCACATCAAAGTGCAAGTAGATAAATAGGAACCATTCCGACGGGAAGGTAAATGGCATTTCCGTGCGCTGCTCTGGTTCGCCAGAAGCGGCTTAGTCATGCTGGCCACATGACCCGGAAACTGTACGCCTGCTCCCTCGGCCAATAAAGCGAGATGAGCGCCGGAACCCCAGAGTCGGCCACGTCTGGACCTAATGGTCAGGGGTCCCTTTACCTTTACTATGCTTATAGACAGTAGCTTTCCATAGAAAGCTATATGTTACTTTCATTGCTCCACCCACTTAAGCTGCCGGCCCTACCTACCACTGGGTTTCTCTTCCTCCATTTATTTATCAGGGGTCATAGTGGATAGCCCAGTGCAGATGCCAGAGAAGTGCACAGCACCTATGAAAAAGGCAATGCCATGCCAGGGGTCATTAGGAAAGGGGATGACAATAAAACTGGCCACACCATCAGGCCATCATACAAAAATTATGGTGTGTTCGCACTTGGAATATTATGTGCAGTTCTGCTTGCCTCGTCCCCAAAACAGTACAGTGGTACCTCGGGTTAAGTACTTAATTCATTCCGGAGGTCCGTTCTTAACCTGAAACTGTTCTTAACCTGAAGCACCACTTTAGCTAATGGGGCCTCCTGCTGCCACCACGCCACTGGAGCACAATCTCTGTTCTCATCCTGAAGCAAAGTTCTTAACCTGAGGTAATATTTCTGGGTTAGCGGAGTCTGTAACCTGAAGCGTATGTAACCTGAAGTGTATGTAACCCGAGGTACCACTTTATTGTGGAGCTGGCATAGATTCAGAAAAGAGCAACCCCTAATTGATAAAGGGGAGCAACTCCCCTTTTAGGAAAGGTTATACCATTTGGGGCATTTTAGTTTTGAGGTGAGGTAAGAGGGGACAAAATGAAATGATGCCCTTTAAAATTATATCCCTCTAGGATGGTGATTAATGGCAGGGAAACAGAAATGGGTTTGTTTTTCTCTCTCTTTACTTTGTATTGTCTTGTTTTCTCCCCTTCCCTTTTGTTGTTTGCAGATTGCAATAAGAAAAGAAGATCGAGCAGATGCTTGCTGGTGGGATGTTTGCAGTGATGCCGGAGTTATCCCAGGAATCTTAACTCCAGGGCTTCCTTTTGACACCACGAGGCTAGCAATTGGCCGGGCGCCCTTTCTCAACAGCCTCTGAATCCCAGGGATGGCCAAGCTGTGCCCAGATGCAATTAAACTCAAGCTGGCTGGGCATCGCAAGTCCTTGTTAGCACGCAGAGTGAGATTGTAAGTGCTTGGGCTTGTCTGAGAGCCGCCGCTTTCGACGGAGGCTCCAGCTGGCTGGGAGGGTTCTTCTCTGTAGCGTCGGAGCTGCTCAAGCGAGGCAAGGCCCAGCCCCTCCAGACTGACATGGTCCACATCCGATGCAGCGTCAGCCGCAAGACAAGGATGGAAATTCCCAGACTATCTTCAATGCTCTGAGCATCAGCTTCTCCAAATGTCACTGCACACCAAGACGTTGACCTGTGTGTTGAGGGATCAAGGAACCTGTTCCAGCCCAGGCTGCACATGACACTTTCCCTGGTTATACAAATGCACACACATCATACTGTGCCATCAATGAGCAATGCGCTCCATGTGGGGCTGTGCTCGGGTCTGGTTTGGTAGCTCCAGCTGGTGCAGAACGCAGAGGCCAAAATGCTGATGAGATCATCTGGCTGAGAACATGTGACGCCACTGTAAAAACAGCTGCCTTGGCTGCCTATCTACTATCGAGCCAGGTTTGAGGTTCTTGTGTTAATATATGAAACCCTGAACAACTTGAGTCTAGCGTATCTCAGGGACCACCTGAGCCCTTATATGTATCCCAGCTTGATCACTGAGATCATCTGCAGGAGCATCGCTGGACGTTCCCCAAGTTGTTGCGGTTCATTCGACAGCAACAAGAAACCATTAGTGTCACTGGCCCAGTCGTCCCCTGCCAAATAACACCCAGCAGGTGCCTTCTGCATCAACTTTTAAATGCCTGCTGAGAACTTTTCTATTCCGTCAGGCTTACACAGGCAATTAAGAATACACGTTTTGATAATAGTTAGCTGGTTTCTGATTTTTAATCACCATGATCACTATCAATAATATTTATATACCACTTAATATGCAAAATCCTCAAGCGGTTCACGCGAAACACAGTAAGATAGTGGAAAATTAAGAAATGTATCCACAACATGCAAAAATGCAAAGAAGTACATCAGTAAAAGCAGAGAAGCCACCAATAACACATTGGCAAATAATAAAACAGAACATTGTGGTGCTTTTTATATAGTTTCTATAACGTGTTTTTATGTATAATTGTTGTAAACCACTCTGGGTTGTTTTTGTTATTGATAGCGGCATATAACATTTTTAAATAAATAAATAGACATGTTCACGATGCTCATCTGCAGCCTACGCTAAAAGGCTTTGCAGCACCATTAGATTCATTATCCCATATGCTTGGCTACCACTAAAGCTAAAGGGACCCCTGACCATTAGGTCCAGTTGTGACCGACTCTGGGGTTGCGGTGCTCATCTCGCTTTATTGGCCAAGGGAGCCGGTGTACAGCTTCCGGGTCATGTGGCCAGCATGACTAAGCTGCTTCTGGCGAACCGGAGCAGCGCACGGAAACACCGTTTACCTTCCCGCCAGAGCAGTACCTATTTATCTACTTGCACTTTGACGTGCTTTCGAACTGCTAGGTTAGCAGGAGCAGGGACCGAACAACGGGAGCTCACCCCGTCGCGGGGATTCAAACTGTCAACCTTCTGATTGGCAAGTCCTAGGCTCTGTGGTTTAACCTACAGCGCCTCCCGCGTCCACTAGCCAAGTAATATTCCAAGTGCTTCTGATTTTGCCTATGCCTTTTATCCCAGCCCAGTAGCTGAGCATAAGAGCCTTGCTAGAATGAGCCAATGACCCATCCAGTCCAGCATCATCTTCTCACAGTGGCCGACCAGATGCCCCCAAGAAGGGCCTAGGTCCAACAGCAGCACTCTCTGTGCTTGTGGTTCCCATCAGCTGGCAAGGGCTCTCTTATGGTGGAATGTACTACCTCAAAAGGTGATGGACTTCATGGGAGGTTCTTAAACAAAGGTTGGGAGATCATCTGCCAGGGATTCTTTAGCTGTTATCCATACATTGCAGGGGGTTAGATGATGGCCTTCCAAGTCCAAAATTCTGTGGTGGCATTCAGAGGCATATACAATACTATCCCTGACAGAGGTGGGAGAACACAGCCATGATGGTTAGCAGCTTCAAATCCAAAGTGCTTCCCTCCAGACTAACTCCCAAGGGAGTTGCCAAAGAAAGAAACACCAGCTGTTGTTAGTTTTCCTGAGCAGGCAGACAATTAGTGGAGTTCCTTCCCTGCTTGTCTGGCCTTCTCTTATATATGCCCCCCCCCCACCAGCATAAGGGCTGCAGCTGAATTTCTTGCAGTCTTCAAACATCTGTTCTCCCAGGTGAGTTTCTTCCATGCTTGTGAGTCACCAGAACATTTCACATTGCTTGAGTCACCTCGGCTGAAGATGTTCTTCTGAAATCTTTGCTGGCTGGTCAGCAAAGAAAGTCTACTGTCCTTTCACGAGTGCAGAAACCCGTGAAGGTCTTCTGAGGGCTGAGCTGAAATTTCTCAGGACCTTTTTTCCTGCTGACTGGCAGAACCTCTCCAGGGTTTCAAGTTGGGTTCTCTCCTAGTCTTGCTTGAAGATTTTTGGTACGGCCCTACCTCAGAAGTTGAATGGAATCCGTTTCAGAAGTCTATTTGACTTCCAAAACATTCAGAAACCAAAGCCCGGCTTCTGATTGGCTGCAGGAAGCTCCTGCAGCCAATCAGAAACCACGGAAGCCGCGTTGGACATTCAGGTTCCAAAAATAGTTCACAAACTGGAACACTCACTTTCGGGTTTACAGCATTCAGCAGCCAAAACATTTGAGAACTAAGCTGTTCAAAAACCAAGGTACGACTGTTTTTATTTCACAAAATTTCTATACTGCTTGATTGTAGGGTGGCGGGGCCTCAAAGCAATTTACAAAAGAAGATAAAACAATAACGTTACCACTGAAAGATTTACAACTGTAATTTTAAACATCCTGAAGGTTAAAACCGCAATAAAATAGACGAAAACAAATTAAGTATCCTACAAACTTTCTAAACATCTGGGTAGGCTTGTCTAAATAAGAATGTATTTACCAGGCGCCAAAATGAATACATCTCCAAGCGTAATATCAATAGGCAGGGAGTTCCGAAGTGCAGGTGCTGCCACACTAAAAAGGTCAAGTTCTTACAGATGTGGTGCTGGTATTAAGTGCTGCCTGTAAAAGTGCCAATTCCATAGCGTTGTTGAGTGGGCACATATGGGGTAAGAGACACCTGGGATTGAACCTGGGACCTTCTTCATCCAACCACGTGCTGCTGTAAGACAGAATGCCTGGTTCCTAAGTGGGCTGAGACCTGTGCAAAGTGGCCTAGAGTGAGCTGCTTTCCTTTTGCACCAGAGCCAAGGACATGTATGACTACTTTGCACGCCAGACCTGTATTTGCTAATCGTGCTTGACAGTTCCTGTGGATAGGAGGCCTCATTCATCTCACGCTCCCTTGCTGCTGATGTCTTCCTCTTCTTTTCTAATGGGGGGGAGCTGACATCTTTTGGGACAAAGCCACCATCTGCCTCCCTTCTCTCTCTACTGCCTTGTCTCTGATTCATCCCTTTTCTCTCTGCTGCTGTCCTTTTGTTATTCGCCCTGAGTATTGTTCCCTAGGCACAAAGGAGGGGTGGGGGAATGAAGGAAATCAGAGAAGGATGTAGAGGGGATCGATTGTCCTTCCTATCCCAAGGGAAAAGGAGATCTCAGGGACTCTTGCAGATGTCGTTAATTAATCAAGTCTCCTTCCATTTCCAGAATAAGGCAAGTTTGTTGTCTTGATCAGCAATGTACTGTCTAGACCAGGGGTTGGCAACCTCTGGCCAGTAGGCTGCATACAGCCCTGCCTGCAAAACACTTCCCAGGTCACAAGTCTCATCAGCCCTGCTCCACGTCCTCTTCAAGGAAATTTGCCTGCCTAGAAAATGCCCTTGAACCATCATAACACTTGCTTTACCTGGATGGAGGATAGAGAGCTATGTGTTTGACTTTTGCTTAGTCAGAATGTTGCCTGCCATAGAAAGGAAATGGGTTGAAAAAAGGCAATCTCCATCACTAGGAAGAGACCACGGCTCAGATGGAGGCAGGGTCAAGACTGCCTGAGTTGGCTTTGTGCTAGCATGAGGTCGGGACCCTAGACAGCAACCAAATGTTAGGTCTGCTTTGGAGCTAGATGTTCAGCACCATGGAGAGCAACTCCTTGGCAGAAAGATGATGTTGTCTCAGCACTGCTGCAGAGTGTTATAACCTAGCTTGGGGATCAGAAAGGAAGCCCCACCTCCTGAGTGCTGCAACATACAGTGGTGCCCCGCAAGACGAATGCCTCGCAAGACGAAAAACTCGCTAGACGAAAGGGTTTTGCGGTTTTTGAGCTGCTTCGCAAGACGAATTTCCCTATGGGCTTGCTTCGCAAGACGAAAATGTCTTGCAAGTTTGTTTCCTTTTTCTTAACACCTTTAATACAGTTGCAACTTGACTTCGAGGAGCAACTCATAGAACGTGGTGTGGTAGCCTTTTTTGAGGTTTTTGGTGATTTTTGAAGCTTTTCCAAAACTTTTCCGACACCGTGCTTCGCAAGACGAAAAATTCGCTAGACGAAAAAACTCGCAGAACAAATTAATTTCGTCTTGCGAGGCACCACTGTACTGAATAAAGGGCCAGCATTCACTGATGCAGCTGTTGGTTCATTCTAAGCAGTGGGGAATTGTGCTGTGGATACTTCCCCCCCCCCCAATCTTCAAAGGAGTCTGTGGTCCACTCCGCAAAGATCTAAGTGCAAGAGTCAATAAGCAAAAGTGCAGCCTTTGTGTCTGAGGGCTAGATGTGGGATCTGGTGTTAGTGGGTCTACTCAGGATAGTCAAGGGAATGGCTCTGTCTCCTTGGGGCTACTAATGTTTAGGGACTTTATCCAGCAGAGTTCTTCTGTCCTTAGCTTTTGCCAGCTCAGAAATTCCTCTTCCTCGTCTTTTTCTTATTCATTTTTATGAGTTCCAAATTCTCTCGTCAAGGAAAGCAAATTCATCTTGTACTACCTTAATTTTTTATGATTTCTGGGCCACCGACCCACTTGCTACTCCCATTCCAGGGCAAAGGAAGGCTCTCTTTGTATATAATGAAATAAAATTCGGAAGAGACGGGAGTTCTCGGAGATTTTCCTTGACCCGGGGAAAGACTCTCATCAACATCATCCCATATTTTAGTGAGGAAAGCACAAAGCAAAATCTCTGAGGTGCTTCATCAGGCTTTGCAAATGGTGCCTCAGGGCTCAGTTATCTTCCACTCCATTTTAATTACCCTATAGGCTCTGGCAGCCTGTCCCATCCTGCTGTGGATATCTGAGCAGTAGGAACACTCTACATTAATGGGGGAGGGGAGTAGTCTTGGAGTAAAAGGGAGGGATGGATGAGAAGATTAAGACACATCAAAGGAGAAGATAAAGACTGATTAAAATCAAGCACCAGGGCTGAACATTCCATCTGTGAACTGATCTAGGGCGGATTTCAGCACCACATGTATTGTATATATTTCACACAAGGCAATCGGGCCAATTTTGCATATCTCCTGGAAGGTAGGAAAAGAGGCTTAGGGCTCCAGTCATAGTAGATGTCATGGACTCAGAGGATGGTAGGAGGCACCAGCTGGGGAACCCCAAAGAGACAAAGGCTCAGAGCCAGGGGATTTGTCATGGGATGGTGACCAGTAGAGAGAAGCTGGGGGTCGGGGTGGGGAGGTGTTGGAAGATGAAGAGGTTACAGGGTTTAGTGAATAGGGAGAGTCAATGGCAGAGAGCAGTCCAGACTCAGAATCAGAGGCAGAAAAGGAGGAAGGCCAGGATAAAGGTGGGATAACTGCAATACATACATACATACATACATACATACATACATACATACATACATACTCTACACATGAGCAGAATGTATCAGCAAGTCCTAGAAAACCCCAAAGTTTGCACAGGGACAAAGAATCTTTGAGGAGACCCCAGAAAAGTCCAATGAGGACTGAGCATGCTCAGTAGGCATAGAATGCCAACTGACCTGGAGGTGGGGTGGAAAGTGGAAAGTAGACTGAATTGAATGTAACAATCTGGAAAGGGCTGGCACACCAGACTGGAGTATTCCAGTATTTTATTTATTTTTTGCAGGTCAGATCTGCTCATTCCTAAGTAGAAACAAACAAGTCAGCTCTGCATATCAGACCATCATTGCAGTGAGGTCAAAATGTGTCCTCTACCCTCCAACTGTGTCATTCCAAATTTTGGAAGATGAGGCTATCCATGGCTACCAGCCATGACGCCTATGCTCTGCCTTAATATCTGGAGGCAGCAAAGTTTCTGAATGAATGAATGGATTTATTACGGCCACAGACCAGAGATATGGAAAGCTTCTGAATCCCAACGGCTGTGCTTGGATCCTGCTTGTTAATTTCCCATAGGAACATCTAGTTGCCCCAAAAGTGAGAACAGGATGCTGGACTACACTGGCACCAACTCCAGGGGGCCCTGGGGACCCGGACACCCACAATTTTTTTGCTGTGGGTGCCCGGTCTCCACCCCTGCCACTGCCACATGCTGCCTTACCCCTGGCACAACAGAGATCCCACAGAGGCACAGGCCCCAGTCCAGTCACCACTGTGGTGCTGGAGTGCCAGAGGTAAGGCACACTGCATGGCAAGACATGGCTTGATGTCATGATGTCACGTCACGCCAATGTCATGACGCATGGTGTTGGACACCCGTGGTGTGGGGCCCAAGTCAGCATGCCTGTGGGACTAGATGGGCCATTGGCCTGATCCAGCAGGGCTGTTCTGATGTTCTTATGAATAGGATCCTACATCTCATCCCCCAGAGATTTGCATCTTACTACCGAGGGATTCATAAGGGATGCAGGTGGCGCTGTGGGTTAAGTCACAGACCCTAGGACTTGCCAATCAGAAGGTCGGCGGTTCGAATCCCCGCGATGGGGTGAGCTCCCGTTGCTCAGTCCCTGCTCCTGCCAACCTAGCAGTTCGAAAGCATGTCAAAGTGCAAGTAGATAAATAGGTAGCACTCCAGCGGGAAGGTAAATGCCGTTTCCATGCGCTGCTCTGGTTTGCCATGCTGGCCACATGACCCGGAAGCTGTATGCCAGCTCCCTCAGCCAATAAAGTGAGATGAGCGCCGCAACCCCAGAGTCGGCCACGACTGGACCTAATGGTCCGGGGTCCCTTTACCTTTACCGAGGGATTCATGTAGGGTGCACATCCTGTATCCACAGGCAAATCTCACCCATCCCAGTGTCAGTAAATGATGCTGATGATTAACTACACTAAAGGACCACACACACACACAAAAGTTGCTTTCCCCCCTGATGAACTCTTCAACTTGGTTTAAAAAAAAAAGGGTCAATCCTCTTATCTCCTTTGACTTTTTATCCTCAGAAGATTGATTCTTCTCCTTGCCCAAGATAGCAGGTGCTTTATCCAAATAGCCTCTTTCAATTTATAGTCCAGTGCCTGGGAAAAGTTAATGTTTATAGCAGTTCCATGTGCTTTTTATTTTATTGCTCCTATAAATTATCCGCCTTCTTCATGCTAGGGCAGCCGAACTCCTTGGCTCCTCTCTACCCCCATTCACACATTAAGCTGCAATCCTGCTTACGTTTTCCTTGGAATAAGCCCCTTTCAGCACTAGAACTTGTGGATGTCCAGTGAAGCTGAATGGATGATAATTCGGGACAGAGAAAAGAAAGTATTTACTCTCGCAGTGCCTAGTTGAACTATGGAACTCAGCGGAGCTAAACATTATAAGTTAAGAGCGTTCGCAGATGACCTAGTATTGACTTTGCAAGAGCCAAACACTAGTACGAAAAAGGTATTAGAAATAATACAACAGTTTGGCCAGGTAGCTGGATTTAAGTTGAACAAGCAAAAAACCAAAGTTTTAGGGAAAAACCTAACAGATATGGAAAAGGAGAAATTTCAAGAGGAAACAGGTTTGACTGTGGTCAAGAAGGTTAAATACCTAGGGGTCTACTTAACATCTAAGAATCAGAATTTGTACAAGGACAATTATGAAAAATGTTGGTTAGAAATCAAAAAAGATTTAGAAATATGGTCAAATTTGAAATTGTCAATGTTAGGCCGAATTGCAGTAATCAAAATGAATGTATTGCCTAGAATGTTATTTTTGTTTCAGACCTTGCAGATTATTGATAAGATGGAATGTTTTAAGAGGTGGCACAAAGATATTTCGAAATTTGTCTGGCAGGGCAAAAAGCCCCGAATTAAATTTAAAATATTGACAGATGTTAAAGAAAGAGGGGGGTTTGCCCTGCCGGACCTGAAACTGTACTATGAGGCAGCAGCTTTTTGCTGGCTCAAAGAATGGATGCTCCTCGAGAACACGGACATCTTGGATCTGGAAGGTTTCAATAACGCTTTTGGTTGGCATGCATATCTTTGGTATGATAAAGCTAACAGTGCCTTTAAAAATCACATTGTCAGAAAAGCATTGTTTAATGTTTGGATAAGATATAAAGATCTATTGGAAAACAAAACCCCTAGATGGGTGTCACCAGTGGAGGCTAAAGCAGTGAAGAAACTCAATATGGAGGTCGGATGGCCGAAGTATTGGGAAATTTTAGAACAGGATGGAGATAAGTTCAAACTACAAAGTCAGGAGAAATTGAAGTATAAAGTAGAAAATTGGTTCCAATATCGCCAAATAATGGAATTCTTTAAACAGGACAGGAAAGTCGGTTTCCAGGTGGAAAAATCAAAATTAGAAACCGAGCTGTTAGAACCCAATACTAAGAATCTATCTAGAATGTACAACTTGTTGTTGAAATGGAACACACAGGATGAAACAGTTAAGTCGGCTATGATTAAGTGGGCTCAGGATGTTGGACATAACATTATGTCAGCTGACTGGGAATGGTTATGGAACACCGGTATAAAATTTACGGCATGTAATGCCTTAAAGGAAAACATTATGAAAATGGTATACAGGTGGTACATGACCCCAGTCAAGCTAGCAAAAATCTATCACTTGCCCGATAACAAATGTTGGAAGTGTAAAGAGACTGAAGGTACCTTTTATCACCTTTGGTGGACATGCCCGAAGATTAAGGCCTTCTGGGAAACGATCTATAATGAAATGAAAAAGGTACTTAAATGTACCTTCCCTAAAAAACCAGAGGCCTTTCTCTTGGGCATTGTCGGCCAACTGGTGACAAAGAAAGACAGAGCCTTTTTCATGTATGCCACAACAGCAGCAAGAATACTCATCGCAAAGTATTGGAAGACACAAGATTTACCCACTGTGGAAGAATGGCAGATGAAAGTGATGGACTATATGACACTGGCCGAGATGACAGGCAGAATCCGTGACCAACGAAAAGAGACGGTGGAAGAAGAGTGGAAAAAATTTAAAAGTTATCTTAAGGACTACTATAAACTTAATGAATGCTAAAATGTTGTGGTTTTCAGAAGCAAAAGGGTACAGGGATACAAGGTTAGACTATAAAAGAGGACTAAGATGATAAAGATTGGAAAGTAATAATTGGAAGTTGCTAGTTGAATTTTGGACATTGGGATGCAGAGAGGGGGGGTATGGGGAAGTCCAAGAAAAGAGGTTTATGAAAATATGTTTGAAACTATACGTGTATGTTTGTCATTTTTAGTGTTTGTCTGTTTTTCTTAAAAATTTTGTAAAACCAATAAAAATTTTATAAAAAAAAAAAAAAAAAATGAACTATGGAACTCAGGAAGTTGG
This sequence comes from Podarcis liolepis, assembly GCF_965112155.1. NCBI lineage: Eukaryota > Metazoa > Chordata > Lepidosauria > Squamata > Lacertidae > Podarcis > Podarcis liolepis. The sequence continues at coordinate 24,525,558 of NC_139566.1, read as the reverse complement.
GATGCCCACCAACCTGTATGCCTTAAAAAGAGGCTTGGACAAATTCGCTACTAGTCACGATGGTTATGTAAGTTCATTGCCCGCAGAGTACCAGTTTCTAGGCTTGAATGCAAATGCTCCCTGCGTAAATAAAATGTTGCCTGTGATGTGATTTCATGGGCCCTCACTTTTTCAGGCATTTCAGGGGGCTGGACACTGCAATTCTATGAGGCAGGCATCTGTAAGTGAGCAAAAGAGCACCAGGCATGAGTTGACTTGTGCAGTGCAGACCAAACCCATAGATTCAGCATCCTTTACTCTGCCACACAGGAGCAATCTCTTCTCTTCCTTTCAGTTACTGTAATTCCCCACTCCCTGTTAATCAGCCTTTCTGACAGCTCATCCATCCTTCCAGTTGGCCAGCTCAGCACCAGCACTCCACGCAAGGCTCTTTCCCAGCTGCAAAACACACACACACCCATTTTTTCATGTTTTGTGATAACTTTTTTGTTGTTGATTCCCTGCTTGCTAAGGAGTGTTGCAAACCTGGGCATCAGCCTCTGGCTTGACTGCTGATCAGTGGCTTCAGGATGCATGGCAGATGGCACTCTGGGGCAAAACCAAAGAGCAAAGAGGAACAACACAGTTTCTGATGATTTTGTTGAACACCGGCACTACTCTGTTCAGTATTTTTGAAACCACAAATGAACAAAGTTCCTATTGGCAGGTTGTGGGAAATTATGGGTAGATCTGTTAGGATAAACATAAGATAGAATCATAGGATTGAAAGTCCAACCCTCCCACAACGCAGGAATCACAGGTCCATTCCTCTTACCGGTGGGGAGGAGTTGCAGTGGACTGTGTGGCCATGCCCTCTCCTCCGGGGGTGGGGGACGAAGTCCTGCGTTGCCCCAGGGATCCCAGCCATGTCATCGCCAGCTGGCCAATCCGGTGGCTGGGGGGCATGGCCAGGAACAATTTAAGCAGTGGCGCAAGAGGGGCTAGGGCCATGACACGACCCCAGTGGGAACATCTGGGGGAGCTCGAGTTGGTCTGCATCAACGCGGCTCCCCTTTCTGGTGATTTACCCTTACCAGACTTCCTGTGCAGCGGGCAAGAGTCAGATATAGTTGGGTTCATTCAATGGCTAAGCCAAAACCGCTCACAGTCTAATCAATAAAGTTGTGGCCAAAATTTGCCCAATAACATTAACATAATCCCTGTGTCCTGCTGTCTTCTTCTTTACGAGGGGGTGGTCGTGGGGTCTCGACACGCAACTGAAGAATCCTTTTACAGATAGGTAGCCGTGTTGGTCTGCCATAGTCAAAATAAAAAAATTCCTTCCAGTATCTTCAGATACGTATCTGAAGAAGTGTGCATGCACACGAAAGCTCATACCAAGAACTAACTTAGTTGGTCTTTAAGGTGCTACTGGAAGGAATTTTTTTATTTTGAAGAATCCTTGACATTCTAGCTCTTCAACCTCTTTTAAAAAATCTCCAATTAGTCTACCACCTTCTGAGGGAGTCTGTTCCACTGTCAAGCAGCTCTTGCTGTCAGGAAGTTCTTTCTAATGTTTAGTCGGATCTCCTTCCTTGTCACTTGAATCCATTGGTCCAGGTCCTCCCAACTGGAGCAGCAGAAAACAAGCTTGCTCCATCCTGCATGTGACAGCTCTTTTGATATTTGAAGATAACTATTGTATCACTTCCTGCCAACCTAGCAGTTTGAAAGCACGTCAAAGTGCAAGTAGATAAATAGGTACCGCTCTAGCGGGAAGGTAAATGGCATTTCTGTGCACTGCTCTGGTTCGCCAGAAGCTGGCCACATGATCCCGAAGCTGTACGCCGGCTCCCTCGGCAAATAAAGAGATGAGCGCCGCAACCCCAGAGTCGGCCATGACTGGACCTAACGGTCAGGGGTCCCTTTACCTTATTGTATCACTTCTCAGTCTTTTCTTCTCTGGGCTAAACATACCTAACTCCCTCAGCCTTTCCTTATAATATTTGGTTTCCAGACTCTTTTATCATCTTGGTCTCCCTCATCCTCCACCCCTTTTGGCTTGTCAAAGGTTCTGTTGTGCTTTGTGAAGATTTCGACGCGTATGGCATTTATACTTACCTTAATGCAGCTAGTTAGAAATCTAGACACTCAAGGACAGCAGAGGGATTGGGATGAAGAGTTTACCAGTTTAATTCTTGTTTCTTCATATGTACAGTGTCCTTGAAAATCAAGTCGAATATTGACATGCTGGAACATATGCAGTGGATACAGATAATAAAAGGGTCTGGAAACCTAGCCTAAGGAGGAACGCTTCAGAGAGTTGGGTATGCTTGGCCTGAAAAAGGAGACTGAGAGGAGGAGATTTGATAGCCATCTTCAAATTACCTGTGGCACAATGAGTCAGTGCATCTGGCTGTTAACCAGAAGGTTGGTGGTTCGAGGCCACTCAGGTATGGCTGTGGGCAAGATTTGGTTGGACTACATAAACCTTGGGGTCTCTTCTAACTATGATTCTATGAAGACGGTAGGTGGTATCAGAGCCAAGGGCTGAGTCTTTTTCTCTGGAGTCTGCAATGAAGGGCTTCCTTTCCCTGGCAAACACTTTGGCTTGAATCCTGAGAACATGTACTTAGAGGTCCTGCTGGAGTCAATACATTACAAGCAGACAAGGTCCTTGCAGGTCAACTTGGATGACTTCAGAAGACGATTAGACAGATTCATGGAGGAAGTTAATGCTATCAGTGATTCTGGAGGCTGTGACTCAGTGGTAGAGGACATCCTTTGCAGATACACCTGTTTATACCAACATTATCTCTCAATCTTATTTCAGCTCCTGTGTTTCGATGGAATTGTTTCATTGCATAGTTTAACTAAAGATCACAGAATCATAGACGGGACCCTGACAATCATCTAGTCCAACTCCCTGCAATGAAGGAATATGCAGCTGTCCCATATGATATTTATAGTCCTAGCATTTTAATGAGATTGTTTCATTGTGCATTTTCTTGGTGGATGCTTGTATTTTAACACTATTGCGATAACCTGCTTAACAAGCTTCTTCTGATATTGTGATATATAAATTAATGCCATGCTTTGCCTACTAAAGGTCCCAAGTTCAATCCCAAGTTCATCTCCCAGACAGGGCCAGGAGACACCCTGGCCTGAAACCCTGGGGAGCTGCTGCCAGTCAGTGTAGAAAATACTAAACTAGATGGACGAACAGTCTGAGGCGTCTTTCTTCGGAGCAACTGCCTTGGCAGGAGCGAGCATGGCCATAGGTCTTGGGTTCCAAGTCTCAAAACTGAGATCAGGGCCTGGGTCTTACCCTTCTGCGGGGGGGGGGTGTAGTGTAGATGGACTCAAATGGGTCCTGAATCAATCCTTCAGGGGGGAAACTAGTTGGAAACCGAAACCGACGTGAGCTTCTGTGCAAAGCTTTGGTTAACTGTTAATTTTACAGTTCTAAATGACAGGCTTTGGAGAGATTGCATATTTCTTCTCTCTTCACCCCCACTTTAATTCCGTGCATTCACAACACTAGTTCATTTGTCTGCAACTGTCACTTTTCTGTATCACCCAATATTTCACTTGAGATAAATTCATTTTTATGGCTGATCCATAAATCTCACAAGGAAGGAAAGAGGGGCTGTTGGAGGGGAAAGGAGCTTTATCATTTGTCACTCTTAACAAAGTGTAAATGGGATGTGAAAATTTTGGCTCATGCTCCCTACAGCCCTGGAGCAGTGCTAAGTGGTGGCTGTTGGGGCCGATGGGGAGGGAAGGCAAGGAGGTCAACAGCAGGTGGCGCTATAATTGGTAAGTTCCTTTCCTATCCTGCTTCCTGCTGAATTCTAAAAGGGACGAAGGAAAAGGAGGAAGCTGGTAGGCAGGACCACCCTCTGGGATGGTTGCAAGTAAGAAGGTAGCCAGGTGGGGGCTCCCTGCCAGGCTTCAGGGAATCCTATCCCCCTCCCTCATGGCTGGCAGCCAGAAATGGGAAAACAAGATTTCTTACAATGGTATTTTATTCAATATTCACAGAGAGAGATGGATGATGCCACTTCTCAGGTAACGGCGTTACTCTGAGTAAAGTTCCACCAGGGTGAATGAAGGCAACGTGACACCCAGGGCGGGGCACCACTACATAGGGCGCATGTGCGGTGTCTCTACGTATGACGCATGCACCGTATGTAGCGATGCCCCACATGCACTGTACATAGTGGTTTGCTGCCACTGGAACTCCAGTGCCGTACGGACGATGCTGGGATCCCTCCATTGCCACTACAGCCACGAACGGAGGATCCTCTACATGCGGCTGTAGTGGCGACGGAGGGATCCCACCACCGTCTGTACGGTGCTCAAGCAGCGCTGGCAGCAAACTGCTATGTACAGCGCATGCGTGTGATGCTGCACATGCGCTGTACATGTACGGTTTGCTGCCGGCACCAGGATCCTCTGCTCGTGGCTGCAGCTGCGAAGGGAGAATCCTCCACATGTGGCTGTGGTGGCGCGATGGCTGTTGGTGCCGCTGCAAGCCCCCGCAGGGTGCCTTCTTGTCACCCCCCCCGACATGGCGCCCGGGGCACACCGCCTGCCCCACCCCACCCCATTGCAACACCGCTGAGTCCCACCCCCTCCATCTCTGCTGTTATACGTCATCCCTACATTGGCTGATCTGTGTTTTCTGCCTCTGAGCTTTCTGTTCTACTACTCTCAATGCACGCTGGGTCCTGGGAGGGGGGCAGGTCAGGAATGCTGTCTAAAGCTGTCTGTCAGCTGTCTCTCTCCTGGTGCATCTTCTTCCTGCCGCTCTCCCAGTATTTCCCAGCTTCTCCCCTCTGCTGCCTCTGAACTATGACCACTGTTCTAAATCTATACTGTCCTCCTCTTCCCAGGAAAGTTCAAGAAGAGGGGGGGGTCCCCACTATTCCTCCTCAGTCGAGTCCCTGACACTCAGTGAGGGCAGATGAGTTGGTGGGACCATTTGCCTTGATGGGACCACTGCCCTGGAACAGCTTTGTGGGCTGGGGAGAGGTGGCTGGAGGTGAAACTCTCACCCAGCTGGAATCGCACTGAGAAAACCCTCAGAGGTTTTGTTTTTTTAAAAAAACACCCTACGATGCCATTAAATTACCCACTGCCCATCAGCAGATGACAAATCCATCTTTCCAGCGGCCAAAGCCTTGAATCATCCTAAGACATAGAGCTATATTCAATACTGTTCCCGCTCAGAGTAGACTGATGGGAAGCAATGGATGTGACTAATAATGGATCTATTCTGAGTTGGACCAGCGCTGGAGACACCCATGGACTCAAAGAGCTGGGAAGGATCCCAGAGGACATCTAGATCTGAAATATACTCAAAGTCCTGTAGTGATTTCATGCTCTTTATTGCTTGTAAACAGTGATTGAATTGCCCCCCAAACCTCAGGCTTTTATATACATTATTTACACAACGAGTTCCATCTGACTGGCTGATTCTGCTTCCCTCCTGGCGCCTGATTGGTCTTTTCCTGCAGGCCAATCAGTTGTTGCATGCTACAATCCTACTTGCCTATTGTTCTAGGATCCAAGCTTAGTACATTACAAGATCAAGCTTCTGTAAAGCACAGGATCTACTGTGCAGGATGCAACTACACCATCCCTGCAAGGTGTCTTGCCTCTGCTTCAATATCTCCAGCAGAGGAGAGCCGACCACCTCCAGTGGCAGTCTGTGCCACAAGGTCATGGACAAATGCCAGGTCCTCTGTGATGCCTTCTACCAGAGCTTCTGGGAGAGTAAGTTCCACGTGTCCCTGACACACTTCAAGGGCGGTTGTCAAGAAAGGGCCAAGGAATCAGCTGTCCTACCAGGAATGAAGTTGCCTGGCGTAGGAGCCATCATCTTACTTAAATACGCAGCTGACAGAAATGGCACAAAGAGGAGGAGAGATGGATGTTTCAGGCCACCCTCTGTTTCCTCTACCTGTCAGGAACGCTTGGAATGACAAGGCGGGCTTTGCTAATTAAGCGCTGTGTTGATGGAAAACACATCATCACCCACCCATGTTAAATATTCCGGCATGGACTATTCAGGAGACAAAGCTCTCCTTTTTGAGACTGAGACGCCACACGCTCTTGACATCTGTCTCCACCCACCAACCTTGTGCCCTCTAGACATTTTGGACTACAAATCCCATCAGTTCCCAGCCAACATGGGGCTGGTGGGGGGTTCACGGTCCAAAATAGCCGGAGACTCGGATAAGAACTATCGTCGGAAACATCTGGAGGGCACCATCTTGCAGAAGGCTGCTTTGGATATAGGAGTGATTGACGACTTTAGCAGAGGACTGGGCAAATTTGCAGAGGAGAGAGCTATCAATGGCTACTAGCCATGATGGCTGTTCTCTGCCTCCATGTTTAGAGGCAGTGATGCTTCTGAATACCAGCTGCTGGGAAACACAGGAGGGGAAAGGATTCTTGTACCCGGGTCCTGCATGTGGGTTTCTCATGATCATCTGCTTGGCCCCTGTGAGAACAGAATGCTGAACTAGATGAGTCACTGGCTTGATCCTGCAGGCCCTGCTAATGCTCCTGTGTTGTGTTTCTACCACCAATCCCATTCTGTTTCCGCAATAATTGCTAATCCATTCTATAGGCAGGCAAAATAAAAACTTGAGAGCCCTGGCAAGCCCCCCCCCCCCCACTAGAGAGAGGTTGAGGCTCTGGAACAAAAATACCATAGATCAAAGAGAATGTGCTCACAAAGCAAGGAACTAGGACGGATGCACTTTGCATGAGAAATGGGCCTTTCATCCTCTAATGCAAAACAACAAAGGAGTTGGGCGGTCAGAGAAGCAACTGGGTTCAAAGGGGCCTGGCCTGCCCCACTGCCTATGGGGAAGCAAAGGGAAGGGGGTGTGCTGCGACCAGGACAGAGCAAACTGCCCTGGCTGGCTCCTTTGGGATTGTGAATGAAGGGAAGGCAGGACGGGGCAATCATGATGAATGGGAGAGGAAGCGGAGCTCAGGCAGAGCTCAGTGGGGAAACGGGCTGGTGAAAGTGCTTAATGAAAGGGAAAGGCTCCTCTCTGGGGCCCTGGAGAGCTGACTTGATCTAACAGGCTCTTCTTAGGTTCTTAACCCCGGCATCATAGGGAGTGCCTGCGATGCCAGCTGGGGCTGATGGGAATTGTAGTCCCAAACATATAGAGGGCAGGGAAGAGGGGGCAGGGAGGCTGATAAAGGTAAAGGGGCCCCTGACCATTAGGTCCAGTCGTGGCCAACTCTGGGGTTGTGGCGCTCATCTCGCTTTATTGGCCGAGGGAGCTGGCGTACAGCTTCCGGGTCATGCATGTGGCCAGCAGGACTAAGCCGCTTCTGGCGAACCAGAGCAGCGCACGGAAATGCTGTTTACCTTCCCGCCGGAGTGGTACCTATTTATCTACTTGCACTTGCTTTCAAACTGCTAGGTTGGCAGGAGCAGGGACCGAGCAACGGGAGCTCACCCCATTGCAGGGATTCGAATTGCTGGCCTTCCAATCGGCAAGCTCTAGGCCCTGTGGTTTAGCCCACAGCGCCACCCACAAGGGAGGCTGATATCACTATCCAAATCACCTGCTCAATATTCATGTTGCAAACCCAACTGAAGAAGCCCTTTTAAGCCTCATTTGTGAGAAGAGAAGAGAAGAGAAGAGAAGAGAAGAGAAGAGAAGAGAAGAGAAGAGAAGAGAAGAGAAGAGAAATATAATAATAATTTATTATTTATACCCCGCCCATCTGGCTGGGTGCCCCCAGCCACTCTGAGCTGCTCCCAAAGGAATATTAAAAACATGATAAAATATCAAACATTAAAAACTTCCCTAAACAGGAGGAGTTTGAGAGGCGTCTGGGCAAAGTTTCCTCCACTGGAACCCTTAGTTTCAGTGACAGCTGCTGCCTTTGGGACTGGTTGGGCAGAAGACAGGGAACCCAACAGTAGGTGGCACCAGAGCCAATGACAAGCAGAGCAAACAAATTCTAGTTTGGTTTGCTGAGTTCCACAAGGGCTAAGGAGGAGGAGAAAGCTGACAGGTGGTGCAGCCCCTTGGACTGGATGCTATTGGGAAAGGCAGGCAGGTGGAAGCTGGCTGTGGACAGACTGAGGCTGGGGGGCAGTTCACCATTTGCCCCCATAGACCGGCCTCTGTTGCCTACTCTTTCAGTGGGTACTGGCAGGCATAGCAAGTTGTAGTTGGGGGCCAGCGATCTATGCTATCACCTCTTCAATTTCCCACAATCCCCTAGAGAAAGAGGCATCCTGGGAAATTAAAATGGAGGTTCATTCTAGCCATCTGTCACTGCTCAGAGGGCTGGTTTAGACAATCTTTTTGAGAGGGGGCAGAGTAGCCATCAGCAGGGGGCCTTGTTAAGTAAGGTTACCAGATTTTTTTCAAAGAATCCGGGGACACTTTTTTTTTTTGAAAAGAGAAAAAAAGTTATTAAAAAAGTTATTTTTTTTTAAAAAAAAGAAGAAATATCTTCTCTTCTGTGGTCTCCTCTGTCACACAGCCTTCCTCTGGGCCCTGGCCTGCTCTCTTGGAGCACTAGCCGCCATGGAGTAGGCTCGACTCGGTCCTTGCCCTCTTGGTGCTCTCCTACCTCTCCTCCTCAGCGGCGGCAGTGGCGCAGCAAGGTCAGGGCTCCTTTCTCTCTTTTTCTCCTTCCTCTTTCTCTCTTCTTTCTCCTCCTCCTCTCCTCCTCCTCCCTGCATCGATTCTGGGGGTTTTCCTGGCCCTGGAGCGCCACTGAGCAGTTGGCTGGGTGCTCTCACTCCCAGCTCGATTTGGGTCAGCGGTTCCCCCAGTTGATGTGCTGGGCGTCCCCGGTTCCCCCTTGGCAGTGGCAATGTCAGTGGCAGTCTCAGCAGCCCAGAGCCAGCCTGGTAGTGCCATTGGCTCTGGCTGGCTTCAGGAGCGCCAGTGTGGTGTAGTGGTTAAGAGTGGTAGATTCGTAATCTGGTGAACTGGGTTCGCTTCCCCGCTCCTCCACATGCAGCTGCTGGGTGACCTTGGGCTAGTCACACTTCTCTGAAGTCTCTCAGCCCCACTCACCGCACAGAGTGTTTGTTTTGGGGGAGGAAGGGAAAGGAGAATGTTAGCCGCTTTGAGACTCCTTAAGAGGAGTGAAAGGCGGGATATCAAATCCAAACTCTTCTTCTTCTTCTGTTGTGGCGCCCACCATTTTGCCTCTCCGGAAGTCCCCCTATGACGTGTCTTGTGCCGTTGAACCAATCACGCAACATTCATTCCCTACTAATAAATCTGGGGGACATTAAATAAAATCTGGGGACATTCCGGGGATGGATTTTGTCCGAGGAGAGATTTGTAAATTTGGGGACTGTCCCCAGGAAACAGGGAAGTCTGGTGACCATACTGTTAAGGCATTGCAGCCCTCACAACTGCCCAAGGATTCAGGTAGTGGTGTTGATTCTGCTCCGATTTAACACCCCCGCTTGCCTGAAACCATTGTCCCATGAGGACTAGAACACTGCCCAGAGATGCACAGTTAGAGAAAGAAAATGAGCTTCCACCCAGGGAAATAACAACAACAGCAAAAAAACCTAAGACTTTGGGAGAATAAAAAGAGGCTTTTACAAACCGTATGGGGAGAGAAAATCTCAGGGAGGAAACTGGCTCATTAATAAATGAGGCAGGGATGATTAAATTAATGATAACTCAAAGAAAAATGTCTTTAGTTACTGAAACATTCTGAAAATCTGTGTTAAAATAAAAGTGATGTTGGGATAATAAAGGAGTGGAAGAGAATCTCGGGGTGGAAGTAAGAATATGAATGAACCCGGCTTGGCTTGGTGGCAGATTTGGCAAGGGATCTTCACTCCCATTGCATCGCATGTGGGTCAAGATCATGGGGGGCTCATGGCACTAACAGGATTAGGAAATGAATTCGGCAGAAAAGGCTCACGCTTCACGGAAGGAGAAGAGGAGAGAAAGAAATGCATGCGATGTGGTTATCTGCGGAGGAAATAGCAGAGCAATTTAGAAGCAATCTGAGCCTTGGCTTATTATGACGAGTCTAATTAGGAAACCTATTAAGATAATGGAACAAAACATACAGTAAAGGGAAGACCTGCAAAGGTGAGATGCATTATTGCAGGCTTGGAAGGAGAGAAGGTAATGGAACCAGCCTTAACTGGATTCTTCCTCAATTCAGTAGTTTTGTACTTCTGGGATGGTTTTGAGAGTCGGACATTGTCCACGTTTTCACCATACATTTAAAGCACCACGATACCACTTTAAACAGTAATTGGTTTCCCCTAAAATATCTCGGGAGCCATAGTTTGTTAAGGGTGTTGAGATGTCCCCCCTACCCCCCCCCTCACAGTGTCAGGAGTTCAGCCCTACACTCGAGTAGGACCCTGGCAGAGACACATGCCCGACTGGCATGCTCCCTCCCTCCTGGTCGATCATTCGGGAGCTTCAAAAGCTTTTTTCAGCCCAAACATCACACTGACCGATGCCAACGGACATCGGCACACTTAGGGATCCGTGGAGTTTGTGCATCATGCGTAACACCACCACATCCAACCTCTGTTCAAAAGCCTCCAGTGAAGAGAGTTTGCTGTCGTCTGACGATCTTCCATTCTACCCTCAACCAGCTCTTACCATCAGAAACTTCTTCCTAATGTTTAGCTGGAATCTCCATTCTTGTAACTTGAATCTGTTGGTTTGGGTCCTCCTCTCTGAAGGAGCAGAAAAGACCCCATAAAATATTTGAAGACAACTCTTCAGATAGGTCTTATTTCCACATAGAACCCTCCAACCACAGTGTGGCTAGGAGACAAAAGTAACAGTGGTTTATAAAAGAGAGAAGCAAAGACTTGTTTTTCAACTGTGTGTGAGCCCTTTTTCCCTGGAGATGGAACACTTTCAGGGTCCCTCTGTTGATCATTTCTTTGTCTTTTCCTGCAAAAAACAGTTTAAGCTCAGCTGCTTTTAAGCATTTGCAACCCATTCCACACAGCACTTTGCTATACTCCCATTTCCCGTGTGTTTGGTTGTTGTTTGCAATTTAAAGGCGGAGAATCATTAACAATCTGATCTGTGTGCCTTTTGAAAATTGCCCATGAAATGGCAACATTTTTCTCTGCCTATGTCTGAAATTTCACAGGTCCCTTGAGAGAGCAGGAGAACTGCAGCAAACATCGTGCCGGCTGGATCAAAAGCAAACACAACAGTTATGGGCAGCAGAAGAGCAGCTGGATCTCCCCACGCAGAGCAATGGGGAACCAACAACACAGTCTAAGGCACACCCGTTTCAAAAGCAGAACCAGAGAGTTCAAAGGGGCTTGCTCGTGAGTAAGTGATCTAGGAGTGCAGCCTTAATTGAAGCAAGGAAAACAAATTAAAGCACAACAGAACTGAAGGTGGCTTCAATAAAATGAAGTTCTGATAATGAAAACTAATGGAATGAATGAATGAATGAATGAATGAATGAATGAATGAATGAATAACTTCACCTCTTTCCCCCCTCTTTTTTCTATTTCCAATCACCCAGCCAGTGTGGCTAATGGCCAGTGATGCCAATGATCTGGAGGGCCACAGGTCTCTTGTGGCACCCTGAGCGTCTGATCTGCTGGGAAACCCTTCAGCCTGACCGAGAGGGATGCATTGTCTGGAGTCGCCTCCATTAGTCACCCTACGTGCGCACAGCTTTCTTTGCAAAGGTTGGTCAGTGGCATTAATATTTCATGCAGCCATCCCCAGTGAGTTCCTAAGAGCAGAGACGAGATAAAGGAGTCTGAACAAGCAGGACCTGAGCATAATAGCAACACGCGCTCCTCTTGCAGTTTCCGGCAACTGGTAGTCAGAAGCATTAAAAAAAATATGAATAGCCTGTTGGATCAGGCCAATAGGCTGACTAGTCCAGTATCCTGTTCTCACAGTGGACACCCAGATAGATGCCTGTGGGAAACTTGCAAGCAGGACCTGAACACAAGAGCCCTCTCTCCTCCTGTGACGTCCAGAAACTGATATTCAGAAGCCAAGCCTCATTAGGAACAGTTGAGGGGACTCAACTGGTCCTGAATGTGGAGAACTCCCTGGTTCTGAATGGGGTAACTGTGCCCCTGAAGGACCAGGTGCGCAGCCTGGGAGTCATTTTGGACTCACAGTAGTCCATGGAGGTGCAGGTCAATTCTGTGTCCAGGGCAGCTATCTACCATCTGGTACATAGGCTAAGACCCAACCTGCCTGCAGACTGTCTTGCTAGAATGGTGCATGCTCTGGTTATCTCCTGTTTGGACTACTGTAATGTGCTCAATGTGGGGCTACCTTTGAAGGTGACCTGAAAACTGCAACTAATCCAGAATACGGCAGCTAGACTGGTGACTGGGAGCGGCCACCGAGATCACGTAACACTGGTCCTGAAAGACCTACATTGGCTCCCAGTACGTTTCTGAGCACAGTTCAAAGTGTTGGTGCTGACCTTTAAAGCCCTAAACTGCCTCGGCTCAGTATACCTGAAGGAACGTCTCCACCCACATCATTCAGCCCGGACACTGAGGTCCAGCTCCAAGGGCCTTCTGGCTGTTCTCTCACTGCGAGAAGTGAGGTTACAGGGAACCAGACAGAGGGCCTTCTTGGTGGTGCCCACCCTGTAGATCACCCTGCCATCAGATGTCAAGGAAATAAACAACTATCTGACTTTTAGAAGATATCTGAAGGCAACCCTGTTTAGGGAAGTTTTTAATGTTTGGTGTTCTATTGCGCTTTTAATTCTGTTGGGAGCTACCCAGAGTGGCTTGGAAAATCCAGCCAGATGGGTGGAGTATAAATAAATAAATTATTATTATTATTATTATTATTATTATTATTATTATTATTATTGGCCCTCAGAAGATTGCCTAGAACAGAATGTGGCCCTTGGGCTGTGAAAAGGTTCTCCACCCCTGCCCTAATTTCTTATCATGAATCTTTTATACGAGGCCACAGTCGCCTTGCCATGGTGCGTGTGGGGGAAATGAGCTAAATTATGTACCACTCAAAACCACAGATGGTTCTACGATCGTGCAGATCAAAGATAATGAAGAGGGTCAAGCTCCTGCTGCTGCAGTGAAGCTGTAATTTTTCTCCAGCTTCTCTCCCTGCCAGCCGTGTCTCAAGCAACTCTGATTCATTTTCTGTCTCTCCTGCTCATCCCAAGGTCACATCTACAGCTCCTACCTGGTGATCCTGCTTCTTACCTTTAATTTTTAACACAGGATGGGGGGATCTTTTGGGTCCAGTGGGCCAGATCTCTTTTTGTCCCCACCCTAATGGACCAACTTGGGCAGTTGGGTGGGACAACCCTCCTGCCAGTCCTCAGGTGCCATAATGCTGTCAGGTGATTGACACCTGTCAAAGTCCCTGGAGCAGTGCTTCCCAAATACCCAACAGTCAGGGGCAGGGAACTTCCGGTCTGGAAGCTGAATGCAGACCTTTCAAGTATCCCTATTTTCCAGGGACAGTCCCTGATTTAGAGAAGCTGTCCCGGTTTCTGATTTGATCCTGGAATGTCTCACTTTTCCTTAGGACATCCCTATTTTCATTGGTGAAATGATATTTTTTTATATATGTTGGGATGCGGGTGGCGCTGTGTTCTAAACCACTGAGTCTAGGGCTTGCTGATTGGAAGGCGGCGGTTCAAATCCCTGTGACAGGGTGAGCTCCTGTTGCTCGGTCCCATCTCCTGCCAACCTAGCAGTTTGAAAGCGCGTCAAAGTGCATGTAGATAAATAGGTACCACTCCGGCGGGAAGGTAAACGGTGTTTCCGTGAGCTGCTCTGGTTTTGCCAGAAGTGGCTTAGTCATGCTGGCCACATGACCTGGAAAAACTGTCTGTGGACAAACGTCTGCTCCCTCGGCCAGTAAAGCGAGCTGAGCGCTGTAACCCCAGAGTCATTCGTGACTGGACTTAACTGTCAGGGGTTTCTTTACCTTTACCTAATATATGTTGGAAGCTGCCCAGAGTGGCTGGAGCAACCCAGTCAGATTGGAAGAAGAAGAAGAAGAAGAAGAAGAAGAAGAAGAAGAAGAAGAAGAAGAAGAAGAAGAAGAAGTCCCTATTTTCATCAGAGAAATATTGGAGGGTATGTGAACAAGGTCCTCAATGTTTCTCTACCTGGCCCTTGGGATGCTTTCTATGCCATGCCCCCTCCCAAGGACACACCTCTCTCTGGCCCTGATGGACTATCTTCTTGATAAGGCCTCTTGTTTGCTTGGATAGAGCAGGCATATCCAACAGGTAGATCGTGATCTACCAGTAGATCACTGGACGTCTGCGGTAGATCACTGATAGATCACTGGCTCCCCCAAAAGAAGCTGAACAACTGTGACTCCCCTAAAAAAAGCTCAACATTTTACCCGAACCCCCCCCAAAAAAGGGCTTTCTTCCTTCCTGAAAAAAACTCAACAACTTTGACCTGAACCCCCAAAAAGGGGGTAGATCACTGCCAGTTTTTAACTCTGTAACTAGATCACAGTCTCTTGGGAGTTGCCCCCCCCCCCCCGGATAGAGAATGGAGAGATTTGTGTAGCGTGTGGGTGCACGTTCTCAGAAACCTCTTCTGTCGGGCTGTAGCAGGCTGTCCAAAGGTTAGAGTCACACATGTTGCTCCACCCACTTTTGCGTCACCTGACCCTTGGAAAAAGCGATAAAAGTGTTGGGAGTGAGCCGTAGCTCAGTGACTAGAAACTGCAGAAGGTTGCAGGTTCAATCCCTGCCTGAAACCCTGGAGAGCTGCCGCCAATCAGTGTAGACAAGACTGAGCAAAATGGACTCAGTGCGAGGCAGCTTTCCTGCGTTCCTCTGTTCCTACCCTCAGCCAGAGAAAGCAAACAGCTGTTTAGCATTCTCGGGTACCCCTCAACGTGAAATCGCCCCCCTCTTATGAACAATGATAAGCCGCCCCTAAAATCCCCAGAGACCAAGGAGAGGCCATTGGAGGAGCTGCTTTGCATCTCCCTGAAGACCGGCAACCCTTCAAGGTACTTGTTAATGGACAAAGCAGGTTTATTAATATGCACAGCCTCTCACGCATATGCCCACGCTGGGTAATTGTGCTTTGCCTCAGTGCACCATAGTTTGGGGTGGAAACTTTGTCTTAGCCGGTGCTGAAACCGGAAACTTCCCAAGACATTTTGCTGTCTGTGGCAAAGATGGCATCATCCCAATTCCATGCACAACAGCAGGCTGGACTGGCAGTGGGATTTTACTTCAGGCTGGTCCTCTGCCACACCTGTAAATCTGTCTAATGGTAGGGCTGGCCTTGGCTAAAGCTGGGAGCTGAGTTGCTCACTGCACTCTTTGCACAGTACATTCCAAGCACATGGTTTCTCCCAGAAAATTCTAGGAAGTGTAATAATAATAATAATAATAATAATAATAATAATAATAATAATAATTTATTTATACCCCGCCCATCTGGCTGGGTTTCCCCAGCCACTCTGGGTGGCTTCCAACAAAACACTAAAATACAATAACATATTAAACATTAAAAGCTTCCCTAAACAGGGTTGCCTTCAGATGTCTTCTAAAAGTTTGGTAGTTATTTTTCTCTTTGACATCTGGTGGGAGGGCGTTCCACAGGGCAGGCACCACTACTGAGAAGGCCCTCTGCCTGGTTCCCTTGGCTTCTCGCAGCGAGGGAACCACCAGAAGGCCCTCAGCGCTGGACCTCAGTGTCCAGGCAGAACAATGAAGGTGGAGACGCTCCTTCAGGTATACTGGGCCGAGGCCGTTTAGGGTTTTAAAGGTCAGCACCAGCACTTTGAATTGTGCTTGGAAACGTACTGGTAGTTTACCTCACAATGAGCTATCATTCCCAGCACCCTGTAGGGTAAACAGTATTGTTGGGATATATTTGCTATCATCATCTGTTTTCATTTACCGTCTTCATTATTTCTATCATTAATGTATCTTCTTTTTATGTTTTGACTTTCACGTATTTTTATTGACAACAACAAGAACATTAGTGGGGAAACGAAGAAACCCATCACCCGTTGTTACATTTAATAATAAATTAAATCCAAGAACTAAATCTAATTATAAGAGAGCCAGTGGTGTTCATAGTGGTTAGACCAGGGGTCTGCAACCTGCGGCTCCGGAGCTGCATGTGGCTCTTTTACACCTTTGCCGCGGCTCCGGGACGGATACTAGAAAGGGGAGGAGGCGCATTGTGCGCCCCGACACTCCCCACTGTGGCGGGCACTGTACTGGCTGTGACGTCGCATGGGGGCGGTGCGTGCGTTAGTCACGCACTGCCCCGACGTCACCTTCCCGCCCGCCCACCCGCCCGCTACATTGTAAGGGGCATGTACGCTGGTCACTGCATTGAAAGGGGGCATGTACGCTGGTCACTGTTTTGAAGGGAAGTGAAGAACACACACACACAAAAAAGGTAACTTGTTAATTTAACGTTTATTTCTATGAGGAGGAGTAATTCAGAGGGGTCAAACAAGAAATAATAAAAAAGTGACAAAAAAGTTATTTTTATAATGACGAGTTTTGTGGCTCCCAGATTTTTTTTTCCTTCGGAAACGGGTCCAAGTGGCTCTTTTTGTCTTAAAGGTTGCAGACCCCTGGGTTAGACGGTTTGGGCTAAGGACCTGGGAGAGACCAGGGTCCAAATCTCCACTTGGCCATGAAGCTCACTGGGTGATTTTGGGCCAGTCACTGCCTCTCAGCCTAACCTACCTCACAGGATTGTTGTGGGGATTAAATGAGGTGAGAGAGAACCATGAGCTCCTTGGGGGGAAAGGTGAGATATAATTGCAATAAATAAGTGAAATACAAAATAACAGGAAAGAAACATAACTCATGGGACATCGTAGTAAGAATGCACAAGGAATCCATGGAATGAATGAATAAACCCATTTTGCTAAATAAATGTAGGGCCACATATACAATTCCATAGAGAGATGGGGAAGAGAGAGAGACAGGGAGGAATTCAGTATAACACTATCCCAATCATTCTGGCAGTGCAAGCATTTCCATCAGACAGAATGTTGCCACATGATAGCCCTGTGTTCCACCACCAGAAATACTTTTTGGAGGGTGAATCCAGCACACAGGAGGATTCTTCTGCTAGCATGACTTGTTAGTTGAATCCTTCCCATAGGTTTGTACCCAACATCAGTCATACTAGGAAGAGGCTTGTTGCAGTGAATGGACATGACTAACTTAGGTCCATTCATTTAAACAGGCCTATTCTGCATAGAATGGGATACAGGTGGTGCTGTGGGTTAAACCACAGAGCCTAGGACTTGCCGATCAGAAGGTCGGTGGTTCGAATCCCCATGACGGGGTGAGCTCCCGTTGCTCGGTCCCTGCTCCTGCCAACCTAGCAGTTCGAAAGCACGTCAAAGTGCAATTAGATAAATAGGTACCGCTCTGGCAGGAAGGGAAACATCGTTTCCATGCACTGCTCTGGTTCGCCAGAAGCGGCTTAGTCATGCTGGCTGCATAACCCGGAAGCTGTACGCCGGCTCCCTTGGCCAATAAAGCGAGATGAGCGCCGCAACCCCAGAGTCGGCCACGACTGGAACTAATGGTCAGGGGTCCCTTTACCTTTACCTATTCTGCATAGAATTTAGTTGGGTTCAGTCCATACTGGATTCTAAATGTCATATGGCTGCTGCCAACCCTGGGACCTTGTAATAAAAGGCGGGGTAAGGGTGGGAGTGATAAACAAAGCAGTTTTGCTAAATAAAGGCAGGTTCACACAGACATCCCTATAGTCCTATCCAATGCTGATCACGCTGGGGGTAGGCCAGCTGCAATTAACAGACATGGCACACTTATAAGGAATAAAGCTTATAGCAGAACAAGTGTTTCAGAATTGGCGACTGAGTCTGAACCTTCCTCACCCCGGGCTTCCTTCCCTGTTCCCTTTCCCTTGTGCGTAATTTTTATTTTTATTTAGATTTTCTGGGCAGGAGGGACTGTCTTGTTTCAGTTGTATGTAAACCACTCTGGGAGAGTTTTTTGGCTGAAGAGCAGAGCACTTTAAATATATAAATAAAAACCCAGGTCCATTAATTTTAATGGGTTTGCTCTGGGTGGAATTTAGCTGGATTGAACCCAGAGATATAGCTGGATGCACGCACACACACACACACACACACACACACACACACACACGGATGCACATATATTATTGCATTCAGAACATCTAAGGTAGATACTGCGTCTCAGTCGTGCAGAGATTTCAGCTGCTTCTCTATGATTGCTTTTATTTTTAATTGAATTCCCCTGACCATGCTGAGAGCGGTGAAAAGGGGTGACTTTCAAACATGAATCGCAGCCTAGATTCTCATTTAAGGCAGGGAATTCATTTGCTGCAGAAGTTGCAGAGACATTTCCCCCCAGAATAAACAGTTTCTTTTTAAAAGGGACTCCCGTCTGGTTAAAAATAATAGAATCTTTAACATCTTTCCCCATATCACTAATGACGCCTTTGGGTATTAAAGGCAGAGCAGTGGAACGAATCCAATTCTCTCTCCTCTCGCTCCCTGCAAGTTTTTGTTGTTGTTTTTCCTTCCTTTAGCTCGCATGGTGAAAATAGGCCAGTGCCATTCTTTAGCGGCTTCCCCAACCTGGTGCACTCCACATGTTTTGGATCACAACTCCCGTCAGCACAGTCAATAGACAGGGGTCGTGGAAGCTGTTTTCCAGCAGAATCTGGAGGGCCATAAGTTCCCCATTTCTGATATAGGCTCATATCCTGTCCTGGCTTTAACTGGAAGACCACAGGACACAAGGCAGGCCAGCAGTTTCAGCACCATGGAGAGTTCTAAGTGAGCTACTTGCTCCTGGAATGCCTCAGTCTTTTATGCTTCCAGGGATAACACACTCTCCCACATTCCTCTCCTGTCTCAATCGGTGGAAGTCTGTGTGGTTTGGTCCAGGACATCAGATTGGGAGAAGGCTGGTGAGAGAAGAGAGCACAGAGAAGAAACATGGAGTTTGGTTCAAAAGAGAAAAGGAACTAAAGGAAAAAGGCTGGAGTCAAAATCTTGTTATCCCGCCCCCCCCCCTACAAAAAAAACCAAGCCTGTTGCCCAAAGCATCTGGAAAGATACCTGGTTGGTGAGAGCTATTCTTTGCTCTCCAGATAGGATTGCCAACTGACCAGGAAAACACCCAAACCCTGTGCTTATGAATGCAGCTCTGTTTGCAATAATGAAAGTGATAGGTGGAGCTTTATACAGCAGGGAGAAAACCACTGTCAATTGCTAAAGACCTTGTGCCTTCAAGACACAGAAACATATTGGTGGGCTGTTTTTGGTGTTAGCTGTTTTTACTCCTGCCACCCTTTCCTCAGTTTCCCTGTGTCATTTACTAAATTCTAAGCTAAATAGTACAAGGGACTTTTCCTCTGTTGCTCTGAACACTTGTACTTTGAGCTGCTCTACATGCACTCCAGTTTCACTGTATAAATCATTCCCCCTACTTTTGATGTTCTAGCTGTGAATGCCAATGATTATGCCATCGTGGCTGGTAATGTAGTGACCTACAGTTTGAGGGCCCTGAAGCCTGAAGCCTCATGTGCAAAAGGGGGAATGTACTCTGCTTTATGAATAAACTCATTATAGCGTGAGTTAGGAAGGATAATATTTAATCAATATATCCTCTCTTGCTACCCACAACATTCCCACAGTTCCTTCGGTGCATCTATGCCTGTTACCTTTCTGTGTTGGGAAAAGGCTTCGTTGGCTGTGTTTCTGAGAGTCGATCCGCTGTTAAATATGCAGGAGAAGGAAGGGAGCAGCCACTGAGATGGAGGCCGCCCTGGCTGAGTTCACAACAGCTTTTCCAGCCACCGTGCAAAGGATTCTGAGAGGTCAGGGAGGGCAAGTGAATCTATTGAAGCCCAGCTGTACGTTTTGGCGAGATCCTGGAGGCTGCGGTGGCGTGCCTGAGACCCAATGCATCGCGGATAAAGGAGAGGCCAATTAATGAACAGACTGAACAACAAAGTAAATGAGCAAGGCATTAAATGAACATTAAGTAAATGAATGTGAGGTGCCAGCTTCCCACAACCACCGCTACGAGGTACCCAGTTGCTAATAACTTCCAAGCCAATTTCTCAGAACCATCGAAGGGACTCCCCCCGCAGACTCATAACTCTCACCTATGGGGAAGGCAGGAAAAAAGAGAGCAGAAAGGGATCAGACAGGATGAGGATTAAGATGGGGAGGGAGATATGTGGATATGCCGAAGCATTTCAGGAAAAGGACTTGGTTGGAGGGCAGTTTTCTGAAGCTTCCGGGCCAAATCTGGCCTCCCCTCCACACACCCAAGGTGGACTACAGTTTTATTATTGCTATTATATCTATTTATGCCCCACTTTTGTCCAAAAGTTCCCATATTTCAAAACAACATTATAAAACACAAAGAAAAATTTTTGGGGGGGTTAAGAACAATAATTAAAGCACATCAGAACATACCATATTTTTCTGTGTATAACCCGCCCCCGTGTAGAAGACGACCGCTATTTTTGGCGACCCCAAATTAAGGAAATGGGGGGAGATTTCCCAGAGTTGTTGGGGGGTGGGAATTGCCCCAGGTTATTAAGCTTTTTTAGGGGAGGTTGCTGACAATCGATCACCCACCTGAACGCCGCTGCCCATCGCACACCTCGCAGAAGCCACCAATCGACTGCCCGCTCGCCATCATTTCTTTACAGTAAAAAACAGTGTCTTATACATAGAAAAATATGGTATTTAGAACAAGCAATTAAAATCTAGTTTGCCCTGAGTGCAGCCCAGTGGCATCTTAGTTTTCAGTCTGAACAAGAAGGTCTGCCAGCAGGAGGATAACAGAAAGGGAGGGACTCCCACAATACTGAAAAGGTTCTCTTTCGGGTCATCGCCAACAGTGTTTTTCCAAGGCAGCTTTAAGGGCAACCTTGCACAGCATACAATGCAGTAACCCAGCCTTGAGCTTAGCAAAGCAGGAAAGGCTTGCATCTTTCCTGGACGCTGTATCCCAGTGTTGGGGAAGCAGTGATGCTGCACCTGGTGAACTTTTACCTGCCATGCAACCTGTCAAGGCACAGCGCCTCTGTCAGGGGGTGGGAGGTAGCAGCATAAGCTTAGTGGGGAAAGGAGACCCAGCTCATGGGTTAAAAACATCCAGGAATGGCTTAACAAGGAGGGGAAAGCTTATATAAATGCAAGAACCAGGCCTGAGCTCAGACAGTATCAAAGAGCCCATGTATTGGTAATGAGGGCCTGGTTTTCTCTCCCTCTGCCTTACAGTGTAAATCATTTTTTATGCTGTGTAAACTTAGGGTGGCTGTTGAGTTCATCAGGTGTAACTCCATGAGGCTCACTCAGTGCAGCTCTCTTTCGCCCTCTAGTGGCTGCTGCAGCTATGCAGGTGTGTGTGTTGCAGGCCAGTGGAGGATTTTCCAACACAATTTGTCCACTGGGAAAAGCGGGTCCATTTTCTCCCAAAGAGTCAGCAATTTTTTCATTTCCAAAATATTTCCAACTGGCTTCTTTAGGAATGTCCTTGGTCCTTGGTGCTGCATCAAAAGTTTGCAGTATACAGGAGGGAGTAGAACATCTGATGAGCCCTCTGATGACCAGGCTGATGGACTAATTAGCCAGTGGTAGTTCAAGATGCCTATGGGAAGCCTGAAAGATGGGTAGAAGCAAGCAAGCACGCTCTGCTCACCTGTGATTCCCAGCAACCGGTATTCAGAGGCATAATTCAGAGGCATAATGTTCCCCCATGCTTGGTGCAGAACTGCATCAATTGCACCACAGAGCATCCCAGAAGGTCCAGAAGGTGATTGAGGTCCCTGGTGATGTCCAGAGATGCCCATTCCCACAGTACAATAAACACACAAAACGTAACCGGCTTTACATTTGAAAAAATAATATATACTATTCATTGTATTGAATTGTAGATTTCAACAGAAGTAGCTCATAAAGTTCAACAAAAAAAGTAGAAGACCCAGTGGATCAGTTCATTCTCTAATCAGTTTATGCATAAGGTCCATATATGTGAAAGTGTCTATTCCACCTGTCTCTTCATAGAGTCCAACAATCCACACGAAAGGTTGTTGCAGTTCCACAGAATCCTTTCACAGAGTCTAAGACAAGGTTTCCCGGAATATTAGCCTTGTTTCGCCGTCTTGGGCTTCATCAGTAGTACAAACTCTAGGTAATGCAAATAAATAAAGGTAAAGGGACCCCTGACCATTAGGTCCAGTCGTGACCGACTCTGGGGTTGCAGTGCTCATCTTGCTTTATTGGCCGAGGGAGCCGGCGTACAGCTTCCGGGTCATGTGGCCAGCATGACTAAGCCGCTTCTGGCGAACCAGAGCAGTGCATGGAAACGCCGTTTACCTTCCCGCCAGAGCGGTACCTATTTATCTACTTGCACTTTGACGTGCTTTCGAACTGCTTGGTTGGCAGGAGCAGGGACCGAGCGACAGGAGCTCACCCCATCATGGGGATTCGAACCACCGACCTTCTGATCGGCAAGTCCTAGGCTCTGTGGTTTAACCCACAGTGCCATCCACATCCCTAATGCAAATAAATTAATGCAAATAAATACAATATCATAGAATCATAGAGTTGGAATAGACCACAAGGGCCATCGAGTCCAACCCCCTGCCAAGCAGGAAACACTCCTGACATATGGTTGTCAAGCCTCTGCTTAAAGACCTCGTAATCTCACACATTTTTACAGCAAAAATAATATAAAAACCATCAACAACCATACATACCATATATGACACCACAGAACAGTGGATCTTATAGCATAGTAGTTTTGTGCATTCCCACAGTTCAAATTCTTAGATCAATAATCAGAGCACTCAGCATTTATATTGCCCCATTCCAGACAGTCTGTAAGCCTCTATCTAAGCCACTGGATCAGGGCAATGGCCCATTTAGTCATAGAATCATAGAATTGTAGAGTCAGAAGGGACCCCAGCAGTCATCTAGTCCAACCCCCTGCAATGTGGCATCCTGTTCTGACAGCGGCGGACGAGATATTCCTATGGGAAGCATGCAAGCTGGCCGTGAGTGCAACAGCCCCTCTGCCCCACCTGTGATTCTCAACAACACTTACCCAGAGGAGCAATGCCTCTGGAAGTGGAGGGAGAAGACAGCCATCATGGCTAGTAGCTGCTGGCAGCCATGCCCTCACTGAATTTCTCTAATCCCCTTTTAATGAGAGAGGCGCTCGTTGTATAAGCCCCAGCAGATCGTGGCTGAGAGTTGTCAGACTTCCCGGCAAGTTCCCTGTGCCGTGCTATTGACCTGAAGACCGAAGAGTCTGTCCCCTGCCTGTCTGCAGGGCTGGAACAGGGCTGGAGAGACCCTTCCCACAGAAACAGAGGTTGTTGATTCGAGATGAGAACCCCGAGTCAAGCCACTCCAGGGGAGCTTTTGAGAAACTCTGTTTCCCGGTCGCTGCACCGCTGAGCACTTGAGGGGAGCCGGGTAAGGGAGCGGATGAGAAGGAGGGCACTCAGCACTCAGAAGGATGCGGCTCCCAGTGTGCCAGTCTGTTCCTACCGCAGTGTCAACACTCTGGTAGGAGCCCAGTCGTAGCAGAGCTGATTAATATTTGCAGAGCACTTTCGCAATGAGAGGCGCTGAGCGGGGTTAAGACTGCAAAGCTCAGGATGTGGCTGTCGGAACCTCACTGCGTCTGGGAGTCGGGAACAGCTGGCCCCACTTGGGGAGCAGGAGAGGTGCCTTGCAGTGGTGCGGGCGGGGGCGAAACCCCATCGCACAGCAGCATGTGGTTAGAATGGGAGTGAGCAAGTTTTTTTTCTCCTACCAAAGGCCACATTCCCTTGGAGATAATCTCTCTCTCTCTCTCTCTCTCTCTCTCTCTCTCTCTCTCTCTCTCTCTCCACACCCACCCACCCACCCACCCACACACACACACACACACACACACACCCCTCCCTCCCTCCCTCCCTCTCTCTCTCTCAGACTATATGCTAGGATGAATTTAGCCCAGTGGTATTGCTGCAGGAAGTGGACACACTCATCTAATTGAGCACATTTACAGTGGATGCTCGGGTTGTGAACGGGATCCTTGTGGGATGCACGTTCGCAACCCGCAACGTTCGCAACCCGCGTCTGTGCATGCACAGGTTGTAATTCGGTGCTTCTGCACATGCACAAAGTGCAATTTAGCACTTCTGTGTATGCGCGACTGCCAAAACCCGGAAGTAACCCATTCTGGTACTTTCGGGTTTCGGCAGTCTGCAAGCCGAAAAAACGCAACCTGAAGCGGATGCAACATGAGGTATGACTGTAATTATTTTTATTTAGTTTTACATTGCAAATTTAAATTCAAGCATTAAACATCAACATCATCATTTAGATTCCCTGAATCCTTCAACTTCCCTCCGCCCTTCCATGGTTACCATTGTCCTTCTTTTTTCAGCTGCTTCCCTTAATTTTCTCTATTTTTTAAAAGAATCCATTTCTACCATAGCTTTTCGTACTTTACAAGCGTTACTCAAATCCTGCCAAAGTTTTTAGTTGTTTACAGTGTTCTCTTCAGTACATTGTAAAAATTTCCCATTTCCTTCTTAAAGTTATTCTTTCCCTAGTTTCTGATTTTTTTCTGGTCAGTTTTGCCATTTTGGCGTAGTCCATCATCTTCATCAACCATTTGTCTCTGGTCGGGACTTTATTTAATTCAGCACATTTAGGGAGCCTGAGGTGTACCAGCATATGAAGATATGTACAAGTCCCCCAAATCCCCCAGGGGAGACCTCACACCTTACCTGCAAGTATTTATAGCAAGGATTGGGGGTGTGCTGGTCCTCCATGTGTTTTCAGCCTCCAACTCCCATCAGCCTCCAGGTTGTGGGATGTAATCCACTGGGAGCAGTCAAGTACAACATTCCTTGTTTTCCTAGAGTGGACATGCAAGAGATTGTTTGGTCCAGCCAGTCGAAACTTCCTGTTCCTCCTGGACTGGAGCATCCTTCCTTGCATGTGACTAGTGGGTGGGCATGACCTTTCCAGATCTGGTAAAAGGACAAGTCATGCTGCTACCTTTCTCTTTTTTCGACCTTCCTGTTCGTCCTGTCTGCTTCCTGCATCACCTGGACTGTACTGCTGGCTGCCACAGCAGCTCTCCAGGTTATCTCCCAAATGGGGTAAACCTGTTTGTACATGTTTGCAACTTTAAGCCCAAAGCCTGCCTTCAGGGATCACATTGTGCTCTGCCTGATCGTGAGTAAAACTACTTTTTGTTACTTATGAATAAGACTGCAGTGTCTTTATTCTTTTAAGAGGGATTCAAAGGGGTCTTATCAGGAATATTAGAACATATCTCAGTCTGGACAAGCCAGATTGAATTGCTTATTGTCTTAAGAAAATCATGAGTTTGCAACCAGCTTTCTGCTGTGTAAGAAGGGGAATGCACTCTGCTAAGTGAAGAAACTTGCTAGTGCAAGTTAGGAAGGATATTAATAAACAATATATCCTCTCCTGCCACCCTCAACATTCCCACACAAGTGGCACAGTCAGTGTTCAAAAGTGATGGGAGTTGTAGTCCAGCAGCATGGTTGGGGGGACCAACAGGTACCCCTATGTTCTGCCTCCACTGTCAGTATGCCTCTGAACGCCAGTTGCTGGGAATTTCTGGAGCTGTTGCGCTCATGCCCAGCTTGCACGCTTCTCACAGGCATCGTCATGGACTGGCTGGATGCAGAGGAATGGTGGGAGAAACCAGCTGGGGGGCCCCCAAGGGAGCCCCCAGGAAAAGAAGACTTAGAGTCAGGGGTTTGGTGGTGGGACAATGATGAGGTGGACGGAGGAAGAAGAAGGAGCAGACTGGGAGGATGAGGTGTTGGACACTGAAGAGGTAACAGGGTTTAGTGAGCAGGAAGAAGCTGTGGCAGAGAGCAGTCCAGAATCGGAGGCAGCAGTGGAGGCTGGAGAGGAATGGGTCCAGGAGGCAAAGATGAGGCAGGCTGCTGAATAAGTCTCCCCCTCCAGATGGGATCAGCTCCCCTTCCCCTTGGTGTCCCCGAAACCGACGAGGTATGAAGAGGGCAGATCAAAGTCTGATAAGACAAAGGAGACCCAGGTTGCTTGGGAAGAACCCAGAGGAGACTTAGGGGGGAGGCAAGGCGCTTCAGTCCTCATTGGGGCAAGACCTACTGAGAAGAGCTGCTGTTGATCATTAAGCCTGAGCTGCTTTGCTTCTTTGAATAAAGAGTTAACTTCACTGACACCTTGTGAGTTATTGCTGACCTGCTCCTGACTCCTACCTTGATGGGCATCTAGTTGGCCACTGGGAGAACTGGATGCTGGACTAGACAGGCCATTGGCCTGATCCTGCAGGGCTGTTCTTAGATTCTTATGGCCTGTGATGCTCCAGATGTTTGGGGACTGCACCTCCCATCAGCCTCAGCAAGCACAGACAACGGTCAGGGGGACGATGGGGATGTTATTGTTGTCCAACAAAAGCTAGAGAGTCACAGGATCCTTAGCCCTAGACTTCAGGATTGCTTGGAGGTTAGAGATGCTGAACCCCAGGTGGGCAATACTGACCTCACTCAGGAGCCATAAGTAGCTGACCCAATGGGATGATTGACAGAGCACAGGAGGCTCCCAGCTTGAATCCTCTCTGATCCTAAGAGGCAGAATTCCCTTGCGATGCAACACACCCACCCACACACCCCGGATGTATCAAGGTGGGCCACCCACATGCCTGTTGTCAGGCGCTGCATCTGTTCCGCCACCCCGTGAGAGGAGCAGAGTGTGCCTGCGGAGGTTGAAACGAGGACAGAAAATTGACCGTGCAGCTCTAAAGAATAAAAATGAAGTGGCTGGGGGAAGAAGGGGGGAAACGGCAACGTCGAGCTGGAACAAAGACACAGCTGTTGTGTACATCTCCAATGCACAGCTGCTGGTGGGTTAAGGCTGTGGGCGATGGAGGGATCTCACAAGTCCAGCCTTTCCTAGCTCAAGGACACAGTGTGGGGGTGCTTAGCCCAAGGGCCACATTACCTTCCGAGCAACTGCTTGAGAGCCATGTTCCAGGGGAGGGTGAGGCCAAGGGTGGGGCAACAAATACAACTCCCCACCCTGCTTTGCACAGTAGGCTGGTTTCTCCACACCCACAGACATCACCTCTATCTATCCAGGCAAGCAAAAGTCATCAGTGGTGCTTTTCTTCTATATATATGTCAGGCGGCAGAGGAACCAGCTCCCACGGCAGGTTGCCAGGAAAGGATAAGACAAGGAAAAGTCCTTATTGCCTGCTTATTATTCAATATTTACAGAAAGAGGCTTGGGAATGCAGCCTCTTGGAATAATGGCGTTGTCCTGAGTGACTCTCCACCTTCTTTTTCTCCCACTTCCTCATTCGTCATCTCTTCTACGGGTGGTACTGAGGGCCCTTTGCTTCTGAGCCATTTGCTCTACTACTTTCAAGACTCGCCGGGTCCTGGGAGAAGGGGCTCTTGAATGCTTTCTACAGACACTGTGTCCGTCAGCTGGTGCTCCCTCTTCCTCCTCCTCCTCTCCCATTATTTCCCAGCTTTTCCCCTCATCCGCCTCTGAACTGTGATCTCCCTCAAACCCCTGTTGTAATTCTGAACTGTCTCCTTCTCCTCTGGGAGGGTCAGGCTGGGGAGGTGGTCTCCACCCAGTCCCCGACAATGTATATACAGTAAAAGGTTACAGTGCTCACCATGAAAATGTTACGGTAAGTGTCACACTTTTAACCAGTGTTTTTCTTCTAGGAAAAAAGGTGCCGGTCATGGGCGCCATCTAAGGGGGGGTGTAAGGGGGCGAGGGCCTCAAAAAAATTAAAAGGAGGGGGCTGGGCCCCCTGAATATTCCACAAGCTATGATGTGAGATGACAACATCTCCTGGTACTGTGGGGACCAGCACGGCCAAGCAGGCTTACACAGTGTTGGAAGGAGCAGGTGACGTCACATGTCTCACGTGTGATGTCACATGTGTGCGCCGGGCTTCTTCGATCTTGAGGGCAACCCGGTGCCTGTGGTGCTGGCACTGCGTACACTTGAGGACTGCTAGAAGTAGAAGAAAGCACCATTCATAGACTTCCCAGAGTCTTTTCTGAGGGCAGCACAACCAATCGCAAACAGCCCGTGTCAGCTGGTGTCCATTGAGACTGGTACTGCAGAAAGCAGGGAGACCCACAGTAGGTGCCTCCAGAACCAACAACTGGTGGAGTCATGTTTGAAGACCCATTGTAAACAACTTAAAACATTAGCAGGATTGACAGCAAACCAGTGCAGTAAGGAATAATTAAAAGGAAATGCAAAGGGGAAGTAGCAAACACGCTTGAACTGGGTATGTTTTTTTGTTAAATATATTTGTAAAATGAGAAAATGGGGGGGACAGGACACACAACCTGGTAGAGTCAACTGAGGAGGTTTGTTTCTATCCTCCTCCTTACTGAGTTCCATGAGGGAAACACAGAGACCATAAGGTGGAGGAGGAAACTGACAGCTGTTCTTATCAGCTTTGGTTCTGTTTGACTCCTTTTTCAATAAGTATATACACTTTTGGTTTAAGGAATTTTCAGGGGGTGGGTTTTATTGGATCTTTCAAAAAAAACAGAGCAGTTTGCCAAAGGCCACTAGATGAACTCCTACCGGTAATGAGATTTAAACAAGGGACTGCCTGGTGCATGGCTTAGCCTTTCAACCATTCCGCCAAACAAGGTTCTCTATTTACACAATCGTGTTAAGTCCCAGGAACAATCCTCAGATTTGCTTCATCTTTTGCTTTCTGTTAATAGGAGTTCTGCTGTGTGCTTTACTCATTTAGTGCACAACGGGGATACACAGAGCCAACTCCTAGGACCTAGAGGAAGAGGTCCCTTCGTCCCCTCCAAAATAAAATATTTGAGGCAGCCTAGCCCCCCCCCTCAAGTTGATAGGTTCAAAAGGTATGTGTGCACTGTGTCTTGTGATTGAATATGCGAGGTGGGGCTTACCTCCCTCCCCCCAATATTTTATTCAAGTTGGCAGTCCTGGAATAGGACACTGCCTTATCCTGAGTCAGACCATTTGCCCATCCAACTCTATATTGCTTACACCAATGGTGTCCAAACCTTTTTCAAAGAGGGCCAGATCTGATGAAGGGCATGAGGGCCCAAAGTTGAGCGTTTTTTAGGATTGCTCCCTAAAGCAGAAGAGGAGAGGAGACAGACTGGGCTGGACTTTGGACATGCCTGGCTTACACTGACCGGCAACAGCTCTCCAGGGTTTTGAACCAATCTCCCCCAGTCCCACCTAGAGCAGCCAGGGATTGAACCTGCGACCTTCTGCATGCAAAGCCTATGCTCTACCACTGAGCCTTCCATTATACCGCTAGCTCATCTAAGCCAGTGTTGGCCACACTGACTGGCAGCCGTTCTCTTGTGTTTTAAACATGCAACTTGGAGATGCAGTGGGATTGAACCTGGGTACCTTCTGCAAAGTGTGTTATGTGTTCACTTTCTCTTTTTTTGTCTTCGGGAGTGTTTGTGTGTTCTGAGAATCACCAGGGGGATGGTGCCCACAGCATTTGCTCAAAAGTTCAAATGTATCCAAAATATTGGTGACCCTAGAAAAAAGGTAAGATGCCAACTCTAAACCCTTTTGAGCAACAACTCTAAGAAATCACACTGGCAACGTTTTCATAAGGTATCCTCCAAAGGCAACAGGGAAGACGATGGTTTATGGAGTGCCAGGAAACGGGATCTGTTCCTGGGAAATAGGGACAGTTGAAGCATATGCTGTGAGCCCGTCGGCTATTTGTGCAATGTCTGCAAAGAGTGCTAAATAGCCCTCCAGCCTTTCTGGGTGACTGGCGCTGGCAGAACCTTACAGACGCTTCAAAACATTACGCTGCAAAGTTGATCGCAGCCTCACATCTGCCAGGTGAGTCTGCAAGCTTGGCACAGACAAGCGATGCCAACGCAGGGGCTGACTGCACCTTCATGCAGCAAGTAGTCCTCTTCTGTCTGAGAGGCAGCTTGGTACAGTGGTTAGAATGTCAGATTAGGAGCTGGGAGGCCAGAGTTCAAATCCGTACTTGGCCATGAAAGTCACTGGGCGATTTTTTAGGCCGTTCACCGCCTCTAACCCCAGCCAACCTCACAGGGTGGCAGTCCAACCCCCTAAATTCACCCTTTGCTAGCAGTGCCTGGTCAACCTACACATCTGCCAGCCCCACCAAGCCTGGAGGTCTGTCTCCATCCAAGAGCCAAAATCTCCCCATTTCAGCAAGCGGGGACTTTCTGTGACCACTCAGGTGTGCCTCTGCTTCTTATAAGTTTGCAGAGCTGCTTTTAATCAATGGCAAAGTGAGAAATAAGTAGGAAAGAATCAGGGTTTGAGTGAAACCTGGAAATAATTGAGGTGGTGGAGAGGAGAGAAGGTTTCTGAGCTGGAATGGATTTCTGTTCTTCTGGGCTACCCCCCACCCCTGCACTGGCCTTCTGATGAGGACAACTGATTTCAACAGTGATGCGGCTTGGGAGCAACCAGTCATCTAGCTCAGGGAAGGAGGAGAGAGAGAGAGAGAGAGAGAGAGAGAGAGAGAATTACTCTGGAGATTGAAGTGTTTATTTGAGTGTCTTTTCATTTTCATAATTGACGTGCCCAGCAGCCGCAGTTCCTGCCTCCCTGTCCACAGCTGCCAATCAAAAGTCATGGAAATCTCACAGAGAGCGAGACCCTTTTGTTTAGCAGATCTCTCCATTCAGGAGGCAAGTGATGTGTATGGCTCAAAGCTTCAGCTGCGTGCTTGCGGCAGAGCAGGGGAAAGCAGGGGGTTCAAGGAGCGTGACACTGAACCAGTGCAGTGCAAGGCCAGTCCAATACCTCAAGGGGCCCTCGGCACAGTACCACTGGCCCCACCTCGACTACCCCCAGCCCCATGCATGCCTCTTAGCCAGTGCTAGGATCTTCCATTGCATTATTCACATATCTATTCATAAATTGGCGTCTGTTGGCATTATACCTTTCTCAGGCAAAAGCAATCAGTTCCTGCTCCCGAGGAGGTGACATTCCTTGCGATCTGAGCAGTTCATCCAATGGCAGTCCTTGGGACTTAACCCAGGCCGGCAGCTGAGCCAATCATCATCAGAGAATCCACCAGCAGGGTCTCCACTAGCCGCCCAGAGTGACTTGGGCAACCCAGCAAGATGGATGAGGTGTAAATAACAAACATTATATTATTATTATTATTATTATTATTATTATTATTATTATTATTATTATTATTATTATTACTACTACTACTACTACTACTACTACTATACTACTACTACTACCAAACATCCCACAGCAAATACAGAAATCGTAAGCCACAGAGAGATCTAAAATAAATCTAAATTTAAAGCAGAACGTGGACACGAAAATGAATCAGTGCAAACCCAGACCCAGGAACACACTGGTTTTAGCTTGGGCCAACACTGCTTCCCGTGGGAGCAAGTTCCATAGCTGCATGAAGAAGGACTTTATTTTATCCTGAATCTTCCAACATTTGTTTAAAGTCCCTGCGTTTAAACTCTGCCTGCCAATTCATTCATAGTACCTGCTAATGTATATTTTGAACTGCTGGTCGTCTGTTGTAAGGCAATTACAGTTTTCAAGTGTGCCATTAATCAAAAGCACAAACACACTCCTGGATTTTGCAGAAGCTGGAGTAAAGTCTTCTCCAACAGTGTGTGTGTGTGTGTGTGTGTGTGTGTGTGTGTGTGTGTGTGTGTGTGAAAGAGTGAGAGAGAGAGAAGGTGACCTTGAGCAGTCATCATACAATGGGTGCCCCCTATTTTCATCTATAAAAAGGCAAAGAAATTGTCCTAAGACCACATTCACATCTCATCTTTAAAGCCTGCAGCTTCCCCTCAAAGAATCCTGGGGACTGTAGTTTGTAAATGGTGTTAGGCATTGGAGCTCTGCAAGGGATGCGCTGTGGTTCTCAGGATTATTAGAGGAAGCCATGCACTTTAAATGTGCTGTGCATGGATGGTGACCTTGTACCTCTCTAGCCCTAAATTGCACCATATGTCTCTGAAAGTTCTATAAGTTTCCTCACCTCCAGGACCAGCCCTACCATTAAACAAAGTGAGACGGCAGCCTCAGGCAACCAAAGAAGCTGGGAGGGGAGTGGCAGCAGCATCCTGTAGGACAGAATGGGAGTTCCAGGTGGCCTGCCTTGTGTTAGTCTTCTTTCCTCAGGTGCTGTGACAATTGCTGTCCCATTACCAGTGGTGAAGCAAGTACATTCATCTGCCAGTCTGGTCAGCTTCAGTACATGGAAATAGCTTTAACAGAGGATTGGACAAATTCATGGATGCTACTGATGGGTACTAGCCCCAATGGCTATTCTCTGCCACCACCATCAGAGGCAATGATGCTTCAGAGTACCAGCTGCTGGGAACCACAGGAGGGGAGAATTGCTCTTGTGCTCAGGTCCTGCTTAAGGGTTTCCCACAGGGCATCTGGTTGGCCACTGTGAGACCAGGTTACTGGACTAGATGGGCCATTGGCCTGATCCAACAGGCTCTTCTTATGCAAGGCAGATAGCACCATTTTCTGGGCAGCTCAGGACCTCCACACACACTGTCCAGGCTTGTGCCACAGGGAGGCCACTTAGCTGCTGCTAATTGCAGAGGTACTCTCCACTGTCTCTTGAGACAGATGAATAACAACAACAGTCATAACTCAGTGATGGAGCATCTGCTTTCCTTGCAGAAGGTCCCAGGTTAAATCCCATGCATTTCCAGGCAGGGCTGGGAGAGACCCCTGTCTGAAACACTGTAGTACCACTACTAATCAGTGTAGACAACTAGGTGAACCAATAACTCTGACTCAGTATAAGGCAGCTCCCTATGTTTCTGTGTTCCTTTGTTCTGTGGCCCAAGTGGCAAAGCTTTCACATGAATTGCTATTTCAACAACTAGAGTGGTACCTCGGGTTAAGAACTTAATTCGTTCTGGAGGTCCGTTCTTAACCTGAAACTGTTCTTAACCTGAGGTGCCACTTTAGCTAATGGGGCCTCCCGCTGCCGCCGTGCCGCTGCCACACAATTTCTGTTCTCATCCTGAAGCAAAGTTCTTAACCCAAGGTACTATTTCTGGGTTAGTGGAGTCTGTAACCTGAAGCGTCTGTAACCTGAAGTGTCTGTAACCTGGGGTACCACTGTATGTTCAAAATCATACAGTATGGCATACCAGTTGCAGCCTTTCTCAACCTGTGGGTCCCCAGATGTTGTTGAACTACAACTCCCATCACCCCTAGCTAGCAAGGCCAGAGCTCAGGGATGATGGGAGTTGTAGTCCAACAACATCTGGGGACCCACAGATTGAGAACAGCTGAGTTAGAGTGTCAGGCTAGGACCCAAATCCCCGTTCAGCCACATGGGTGACCTCCAGCCACACAGCCATCATCTCTCGACCTAGCCTACCTTCTTGGGCAGACGAAATGGAGACAGGAGAGGGAGAAGAACCATGTGCAATGCCTTCAGCTCCTGGAGGGGAAAGTGGGATATAAATGCATTGAGTGAATAAAAATAACAGCAGAATCCAGAGATGCTGCCTTGGAGTGTCCCTCGTTGTGGTCTAGAAGAGATGGGAGGCCTTTCTCATCCCAGCTGGAGACACTTTAGGTTAGGACCAACAAGGCTGGTGCCTGTGCCCACTTTGCATGCACTGGGTCCTGGGTGTTAACTGCTCTACAGACCAGGGGGCGCAACCAACAAAGGCCCTTGAGCTGCAGTCTGAATTCTGGACAAATGAGCACAATGGAGATGATGTGTTGTTTTTTAAAGTACTGCCTGTACTTTCTCTCTTCTTAATCCCTTCCCATACCTCCCTACCATTTTGGGCTCCCCCTCTGCAATCAAACGATGGCTCCTTTTCTTTAGGAGATGCAGGGGATTTTAAAATAGATGAAATGCTTGGCCAGCAAAGTGGGAGGCCTTTGAACATGTACTACAAAAGATACGAAAGAGAACAGCAAGACCAAACTGAGTGTGGCTGTCTGCATACAAGGTGTGTGGCTGCCTTGCAAGGAGAAGGCCCTAAATCCAGCCCCCAGCAACTCCATTGGGGCCTCCTGTTTGAAACCCTGGAGAACTGCTGCCATTTAGTGTACACAATACAGAGCTAGATGGACCCCAGGCCTGGCTCACTTTGAGGCAAGTGTGTGTGTGTGTGTGTGTGTGTGTGTGTGTGTAGGGATGTACGGGCACTTCCTGGCTGTTGCCATTTTAGAATTTTCAGGTGGGCTCTACAATCATGTACCAGTTTGCCCAATAAAAGATGATTTGGAGCTCTTGTGCAACAGACCTGCCTCCTTAAAAGAGCACACCTTTTTGCAGTAAGGAAAGTGACTGGGAAATGCACTGGAAACCACATTTGCTCGATGTAACATTGCCTGACCTCCCCGCAAGCAAACCAAAACAAATGCTCAATAAACAGCCGACGTCGTCTAACCTCCCTGCAAACAAATCAGGAGTGCTCAATAAACTGGTTCTCCACTGCCCTGTGTGTCTATTGTCTTCCTTTCCCACCCACATAAAGAATGGTTTGAGAGGCCCAAAACAGCACCCAGAAGGAACGAAGGGTTCTTTTCATTTATACCTACTTCTTGGCCAGGCTCCAGGTGTTCTTAAGCCAACAGCCTGTGTGTTCCAGGGCTGGGAGGAAGACACAAAACCCACACTGGTTGTGGGAGGCAGTAGCTTCTACCTTGCATGCAGAGGGTCCGAGGTCCAATATCCCAGTAGGGCTGGGAGAGAGAACTGTGTCACTGCCAGTCAGTGTCGACAGTACTGAGCTCGGTATATAAGCCAGCACCCTCTGTTCCAAGGTGTTGTTACTGGGCAGGGGAAACCTTTCTGCCTTCTGGATGTGGGTGCGGTGTGCTCCCCAGGGGCAGCCAAATGTGCAGTGCTCAAGTGTGGCGTGTGTGAGATGAGGGGTGGGTGGAATCTGAGCAAGGAGGTGAATGTTTCTCCCCTGCCCCCACCACCCGCTCTCTCTCTCTCCTGCATGTTGCTGATCTTTTCCTCCTATTGATTTAGATGTTCCGCCACTCAGATGTTCATTTGGTTGGTAGTGGGGGGAGTCATGTGTGCATTGTACGTGTGCTCGGTGTGTGTGTGCGCGTGAGAGGGGGAGACCGAGGGAGCAAGCAAAAGCGGGAAGAAGCCACACAGCTACACCGATTGGAGAGGCAAAGACTGCAAGAGAAAGGGAGATTAAATTTAAAAATAAATAAATAGAGTCTGCCACTGAACTCCTACCGAGGAAAAACTTGCCACTGGGGTGGCACCCTCTCCCCCTCCTCTTCTCCCACCCCCTCCCCATGTGCAACCTCAGGGAGCTGGCCTAGAGCCATGCTGTGCAGCATCTAGCTCCACGAGGTCTTCTGCAGCTGAGTATTTTTTTTCAGGCTCCAGCGAGGAAGGATTGCAGCCTTGCGTTGTGACACGCTCAGAGCCAGCAGCAAAGGGACAAGAGAGTTGCTGGTGAATGGAGAACAACTGATTCTTCCTCTTCCTCCCCGGTTTCGAGGCTGGGGGTTTAGGAATTGGCTGCGGCTGGTGGAGAGGGGGGTGGGGGGGGAAAGGAATCCTTTCGCCCCCGGAATTTTGCCACCTGGTTATTTGGATGCGGACAGCAGGAGAAAGTCTCGCTGTGCTGTTCACCTGTGCAGAAGCAGCATCGGAGGCGGTTTTTGGAGAGAGAGAGAGCCCTTTCCACCGTGGCCCTAAATCTCTTCGAGGCCGGGGTGGCGAGGCTCCGATTTCAGCTGGAGTCGTCGGGATCTGCCGCGCCAAGGATCTGTTGTGACCAACATAACAACCACTTACAATTTTTTTATTAAAAGAGTTGCGGTTTCTGCTGTGGTTGGGGACAAGGAGGGGGCTTCTCTCTTTGACTTCTCTCTTTGGCTCCGGGAAGACCACAGGTAGCCCCGTGGCAGGTGCCAGCCCTGCCTCCCTTTCCTGCGCTGCTGTGTGTCCGGCCAGGTCGCTTCCTATGACATTTGGGATTAAAGTTTGGCTTTCTGAGAGCGGCTGCCACCATGCCTTTCCACCCAGTCACCGCGGCGTTAATGTACCGGGGCATTTATACCATCCCCAATATCCTTGCAACGGAGCAGCATCCTGTTGACATACCTGAAGATGAACTGGAAGGTGAGTCTGTTTTGGGAACAAGCGTTAAAAACCATAACCAAACCGGGTGGTGGTGGTGGTTGCTTTCTTCTCTCTCTCTTGGGATGAGAGAGATGGTCCGCAGCGGTGAAAAACAACCAAGGTAGAGATGGTGGCATCTCAGACCCGGGGTATCCTTCAGTGTTGACTTGGGTCTGTGTTGCAGGTAGAGAGGAGAGGGCAGGATGGGACCCGTTTGGGGTTTGTTTGTTTTTTTGGTCCTAGGGATTCCAGCAGTCGAGGAACTGGGGGTAAACCCCGAAATACGCATCAGCCAGATGGAGATGGCTGGATGGCTGGCGAAGCTATTGTGTGCTCGCGTGTCAGAGATTGTGTGTGCTTGCGCCTATACTGTAGATGTCACTTGGGAGTACAAAGGGCAGGAGGGCGAGGAAAGAGAGGGGTCAGGAAGGGGGTGCAAGCCTGGCCAAGTCCGGATCAGGTCCGGGAAGTGAGGCGGAAACACCAGCAGCCTCAGGACAAGGAAGCTCCCCAACCCCGTAAAAAGGGATCTGGTTTGTTGAGGGAAGGGTGGAGGAAGTGGGGTGGTGGAAGGGCCAGCTCCAGGTGGCTGTGAGGCCGGCAGGTATCTGATGGGGGGTGTCGCAGGTGGGGAGAAAACTTCCGTCCGCGCCCCCTTTCTCTTCCTCTCCCTCGCTTTTGCACCCACCATCTCGCTCTCGCTCTCTGTGGGAAGGGAGATTTTCTGCAGTCCGTGCGTGGTGGTGGAACAGGTAGCGGAGGTGTGCATGGAAGGTTTGCTCCGGGCGCCCACGAAGGAGACGGACTCCTCCATGCGTCTCTCTCGCCAGTAAGGGACCCACTCCTGGCTTCATCCTGGAGTTGTAACTTGGGAAGCACGCACGCCAGCAACCCTCCTTCCCCTCCTAGATGCACCTGGGGCTGTGGATGCCCTAATGCAGGTGGGGTGCCCCACCACCACCCGGTCTACCTTGGGCATCACCAAGCCTGACGGCGGTGGCCCCAATGCAGAAGAATGTATGTATGTATGTATGTATGTATGTATGTATGTATGGGGGGGGGGGGTGTCTGTGCCTGCTGCACCCGTGAGCTGAGGCTGTGAAGAGGGAATCTCTCAACCCCCCCCCCCATCACTTCCTTTCCACAGCTCGCCCCCCACCCCATCCAAGAGCTCCCGACCGTTCACTGCGCTTCCCCCGATTGAAATTCCGCTCGCCTCTCTTGAAGAATCCAATCTGTTTGGGTTGAAGGCGAAGCGGAGGAGAAGCCTCTCAAGCACCCCCCACCCTCCACACTCAATCGCAACCAGCCAGCCCCCATCTCCGCCGCCTTCCCTTCCTTGCCTCAGTCAATCTATCGATTTGCCAAAGTCATCAGAGAGTGGCAGGGCCAGCGGGTTTGTTATTATTATTTTTCTTTTTTAGGAGAGGCTTAATGGAGATTGGCAGTGGGGCAGGGAAAGCGGGGGGAAGGGGCCGAGTGGTCAGAGCTCTTGAGTGTGTGCGGGGGGGGGCAAGGGGGCGGCTGATGCTGCGTGTGACTGAGCACGGATCAACAAGTCCCTATCCGAAAAGTAACAAGGTCCTTAAGGATCTTGCCCTGCTAGTCTTATCTCTGTGGGAGGGGCTGTAGTTCAAATGCTTTGAGTGCAGAAGGTCCCGGGTTCCATCCCCGGCCTCTCCGTGCAGGACTGAGAATGTTGCCCATCTGAAACCCAGGAGAGCAGCTGCCAGTCCGTGTTGGAAATACTGAGCTTGGTGGACCGATGACCTGACTCAGTATAGTGGAGGGCAGTAGCTCTGTGGCAGAGCACCGGCTTTGCATGCAAAGGATGTCAGGTCAAACCATTGGGTTCATCTAGCTCAGTATTCCCTACACTGGCTGGAAGCAGCTCTCCGGGGTTTCAGAGAAGAGTCCTTTCCAGCCCTCCTGGGACCTTCTGAATGCAAAGCAGCTGTTCTACCGCTGAGCTACTGCCCTTCCCCTAGGATGCCTCTCATCCTCAGGAGCTAACCTTAAGGATAAGTCAGGTCATTGGTCTGTTTAGCTCAATATTGTCTGCACTGACTGGCAGTGGTTCTTGGGGGTTTCAGTCCTTCCTCTAAAGCTGTTTTTGGAGGCTACACTGAGGGCGGTTTCTGAACCTCTTTTAGCTTGCCTGTTCACTTAATTCCTGCTGCTTACTCTCAGGGGCAGTTGCTCCCTGGGGTCTCAGGCCATTGACCCTTTTAGCTAGGGAGGCTGAACCAGCAGCCTTCTTCAAATCATGCTCAACCACCAGCTCTTCATACAGGAGAATGCTATGGATAGCTACTAGCCATGATGCCTATGTTCTCCCTCCACCATGTGAGGCCCCTATGCTCCTGAATACCAGTTGCTGGAAACTGCAGGTAGGGAGAATGCTCTTGGCTTCGGTCCTGCTTATGAGCTTCCCATTGGAGCATCTGGTTGGCCACTGTGAGATCAGGATGCTGGACTAGATGGGTCATTGGTGTGATCTAGCAAGCCCATCTTATGTTCTTCTGTTCCTCTTGCCTCCTCCCCTAGTGAATGCTGGGCTGGAGTTTCTGGCGCTTCCAGCATCCTTAGAAGCTCTGTTTAGAAAGGGCAGGGGTGGCTTTTTCCTTCCTAGAACTATTATTATTATTAAATGTATATGTCACCCTTCATCCAAAGTTCACAGGGTGTTTCATAACATAAAACACAGAATTAAAACACAACACACATATCTTAAAAGGTGCTCCTATCCAAGCCAAGGCTGGGTCATCCAGAAACAATGGTTTGCCTTTACTCACTGCTGGGCAATGCATGGAAAGATACTTGCCATTCCCCAGTTATTCCCCATCAGTTGTGCCAAACTAGCAGCCAGAGAGAGGAGAGGACCACTTCCTAGGCAAGCCCCCTTGGCAGACAAGAGCTGCCTGCTGGGACATCGCTGCTGTGCTGGATAATATCACTGTGCAGAAACCTGCTCTGAAAGTCCACTTTGCCATCACGGCTTTCCCCCGCATGTGCCTATAATTGCTAGTAAATAGAGAGAGAGAGAGGAAGCTGCCTTATACTCAGTCAGACCACTGGGCTATGTAGTCCAATATTGTCTACACTTACTGGCAGCAGCTCTTTGGGGTTTCAGGCAGAAACCCATAGCCTGAAATTTCAGGGACTGAACCTTTTTGCATGGAAGGAATGTCCTGTAAAGGAAGCTAAATCACAGTGAGTCAAACCATTACTTCATCTAGCTTGGTATTGTCTACACTGGCTTGCAGCAGCTCTCCGGGGTTTCAGATGGGACATTCCAAGCCCTACCCGGAGATGCCAGGGTTTGAACCTGGGACCTTCAGCATGAAAGGCAGGCCCCCTGCCATAGGAGGGTGTCTTATTCTGAGCCAGACCATTGGTCCGCCTAGCTCACTATTGCATACCCTGACTAGTTGTGGCTCTCCAGGGTTTCAGATCGGGGACGTCTTCCTTTCCCAGCCCTGCTTGGAGATTCCTAGGATTAACCTGGGACTTTCTGCATGCAGAAAAGATGCTCTTCCCCTGAATCCACAGCCTGTCCCTACTACAAGGCTCTCCCTGCAAGCAGGGACCTCAGATACAACAATTTATTCTAGACGGTGGAAGAGAACCTCTCACCCTACTGGAGAGAGTAAAAGTAAAGGTAAAGGGACCCCTGACCATTAGGTCGAGTCGCGGACGACTCTGGGGTTGCGGCGCTCATCTCTCTTTACTGGTCAAGGGAGCCAGCGAATAGCTTCCGGGTCATGTGGCCAGCATGACTAAGCTGCTTCTGGCGAACCAGAGCAGCACACGGAAACGCCGTTTACCTTCCCGCTGGAGAGGTACCTATTTATCTACTTCCACTTTGATGTGCTTTCGAACTGCTAGGTTGGCTGGAGCTGGGACTGAGCAACGGGAGCTAACCCCGTCGCGGGGATTCGAACCGCCGACCTTCTGATCGGCAAGCCCTAGGCTCTGTGGTTTAACCCACGTCCCCATATGGGAGAGAATAGAGGGGTGCATTTGGGGACATCCTCAAGGAAGGGTCAAATCTGCACACTCTGCTGTTGATTCCGCTCTTCACAGAGATGGCTTTCGACTGCAGAGCCTGATATTACTGCCTCACACATGCAGTGGAACAGACGGCAAGCCTTGGACACGGCGTGGTGGTATCTGCGCTGGCTTCCTTCTGATGCAGCAGTCATAAATGGGTCGGCAGGGGCATCCCCAAGACCACCTCTCTCTGTGTGTCACAAGAGTACAATACATCCACTGATCACCTAGTTTGCAGTGGAGGAAGCAGGTAGAAAAAAAGATGGGTCTCCTGCGCCTTTCATAGTTGCGTAAAGGAAAGGGGGATTTCAGCAGGTGTAGCTCGCCATGCCAATGATGATTGCTCAAATGCACTTTGTACTCAACTATTAAAGGAGTGGAGGCAGGATGGAACATTGGAAGATGCCTGTACAAAGGAGAAGAGGAGGTTCCCTTACATTGAGTGGGGCCATTACTCCATCTAGCTCATTATTGTTGACACTGACTGGCAGCAGCTCTCCAGGGTTTCAGGCAGGTAATATTCACTGCGTCATCTAGAGATGCCCTTGGGGATTGAACCTGAGACCGGTTGCCTGCAAGGCAGGTGCTCTACCACTGAGCTACTGCCCTTCTCCTAAAAATAAATTAAGTTTCTAGTCCTTGTGGTTTTTAAAAGAGAGAACTGAATTAAATAGGAATCAGACCATTGGTCCATCTAGTCCAATATGGTCTGCACTGACTGGAAGCAGCTCTGCAGGGTGTCAGACGTGGAATCTCTCCCAGCCCTACTATGGCAGGGATTGAACCTGGGATCAGCTTTGCCACTGGGCTATGGGTTTTCCATGGTGCCTTCCTCGAGGTTTTTCTCCAAACTGTTTTTCCATAGCTCGTAGCATCTTTTGACTCATATCTGATCATCTGACACATGGGTGCCTATTGATACTGTTCTCCTCCCACAGCTACAGTTCCAAGAGTCAATTCCCCTTCACAGGGAATTCTGGGAATTGTGGCTCTAGGACAAAATAATGGCGGGGGGGGGTCTTCTAACAACTCTCAGCACCCTGAGGTCGGCAGTTTGAATCCCCACGACAGGGTGAGCTCCCACTGCTCAGTCCCTGCTTCTGCCAACCTAGCAGTTCGAAAGCACATCAAAGTGCAAGTAGATAAATAGGTACCACTCCAGCAGGAAGGTAAACGGCGTTTCCGTGTGCTGCTCTGGTTTTGCCAGAAGTGCTTAAGTCATGCTGGCTACATGACCTGGAAAAAATGTCTGTGGACAAATGTCGGCTTCCTCGGCCAGTAAAGCGAGAGGAGCGCCGCAACCCCAGAGTCGTTCGTGATCGGACTTAACTGTCAGGGGTCCTTTACCTTTACCTTTTATGACAGTTTAAAGTGGCATCAGAGTGCTTTAAATGTACAGTATGAAAGTGGCCCTAACCAGGCAAATCAGGAACCCTTGATGATCAACTGCAAACCATCCAGAGATCTTCCAAGTGCTCCTGGTTGGTGAGCACTGGCTGGCAGCAGCTGTCTAGTGCTTCAGTCAGAGAGTCATTTCCAGAGGTACTGAGGATTGAACCTGGGCCCTTCTGCATGCAAGACAGGTGCTCCACCACAGAGCCAGGGCACTTTCCTTAGCACACAGGAGCACTGAAAGCTACCTGAAGCAGATAATGGTCCATCTAGCACATCACTGTCTGCGCTGACCAGCAGTGGTTCTCCAGGGTTTCACGGTGGAGTCTTCCTGGAGGTACCAAGGCTTGGGCTCCTGGGACCTTCTGCATGCAAATCCAGTGCTCTGCCACCAAGCTACAGTCTTTCCTCCTCCAAGGTCTCTCGAAATTCAGCAGCATGGAATGGAATTCATCTCAGCCTTAGTGCACA
The DNA here is from genome assembly GCF_965112155.1 of Podarcis liolepis. Taxonomy (NCBI): domain Eukaryota; kingdom Metazoa; phylum Chordata; class Lepidosauria; order Squamata; family Lacertidae; genus Podarcis; species Podarcis liolepis. The sequence continues at coordinate 24,483,465 of NC_139566.1, read as the reverse complement.
TGCATGCAGATGCACCAAAACTATGCATGAGCACTAAGGTCCCATGCAGAGGACAGGTTGGCACCTCACAGAATGGAGCTGGTGGCATAGATTCCAAGCTGTCAACATCACCGCAGTGTGTAGGACGGGCGTGCTTTTCTTGTGCACCTTCAACAGCAGCAGCAAAAAGGAACACCTGCTCGTCTTTTGGATTAATGGGAGAAAGACAATTGTAGAATCAAGGAACAGAGAATGTGGAGAAACAGCAGTATTTGGAGCATAGCAATCTGTAATAATACGGCAGGTGGTGAGTTTTAATAGGCAACAAAGAGAAACCCAATTTTGTTTGTGATTTAACAAGAAGCTTCTTAATCGCACTTCTTCTCAAACCAGTACGTGATCTGGTGCGCAGAATACCCTTCGAAATTTGCCCTCCTACGAATTTTGCAGTGCAGTACTCCAACCGATGTGCGCAAAAAACGCATATCTTAGGGGGGAGGCTTGGAAATGTATATATTTGTGGAAGTAACCTACAAAAATACATTAGGTCAGGGGACGTAGCTTGCAAAAAAAATGTGTATATTAATCAAAAACAGCGCACACACAAAAGTATTTATTAGAAGACACTTATTCAAAAATGATGATGGATTTTCCTTGAGGATTTTTAAAATTATTATTTTGCAATAAAGAAATAAATCGTGAATTACTGCGGAAATGTGACAGACTGAATGTATGATTGAAACATCGAAAAGCAGAGAAACCTAAAATGGGCTGGTATCTCCATTCCCATGGAGGGGTGAGGAGGAATCCCTTGGGATGAGGCTGGGAGTGTCACATGAGTTCCTATTATTATTATTATTATTATTATTATTATTATTTTCTGCAAAATGTTGAAGGGCATGAAGATATACCTTGGAGTTCTCTGCAAGAGAGCAGGGACCTGCCTGCACTGTATCTCTCCACCACTTCTTCAGCGCCCGGAAAGAAATAACAAAAAAAATTGCCATCTCAGTAACTGCCTAGGTGAGGCACCCTGTGTGATGCTCAGGTTGCCTCAGAACGATGCAAAGTGTTGGGGTGAAATCTCAGCAAATTGGGGCTGACTCCTCAAGACCTTTCTGGCAGGGATGTTGCCTAGAGTCGGCTGCTATGATTTCATTGCGATCTAACATTACCATTGATTTGTACGATACGACAGGCCTGGGAAAGTGATGGTTTGCTCTTCCCAAGCTGCATGGATTATGCAACACAGGGGCGAGACTATCTTTCCCTCAAAGTGCATCATTGTGCTTTTTACATAATACGGGCAAGGGGGCTATAACCTGGAGAACACAGGAGCTGGTGGCAATGCAGAGCAGATTACAGTTGCTTATCACTGCTGATACGTTTCTCGTGGTTCGCGTTGTCATGATAATGATGGAGAAGGTTCAGGACAAGAGACAACCATTTCAAATTCTTTACTGTGTGAGACAGGGTTAGGGTGGGGTGGAGGAAGGCTTCTCAGCCTCGTTTAAAAATCTTGCCCTTGGATATACGCACTGGAGAACTCAACCCAAAATGCCCGAGAATATGAAACTGCTAAAATAAAGCCTAGCTGGACAGCATTTTGCTGTGGTCATTTTGGAACCTCTTTGGGAAACTGCTGTTGACATTAGCAAAGCTGTGTTCGCAATGTTACCAATGCAATGGAGGTGGGTGGGAGGGAGACAAGAGGGGGAGAAAATGTACCTTTGGCGTGCAATGGCACATAGAGCCATTTTTGTGGCTTCTGATTACAGTCACACTGTGTGGCATTGAGGAACGAGTTGTTTGTTACCCTCAAACAGGTGTAATGAGGCCAAGATTGTTCATTTTTTAAATGAAAAGCAGCTGCTGGGGGCTGCAATTCTGAGCAGATAAGAAGTGTGCTTAACCCTTTCTTTGCAAGCTGTGTTTGCATTTCATCTTCCAGCTAACATCCCACCCCTCACTGCCCTGTGGGCTTGCAGATTCTAGATGTGTGATTACTCAAGGCTTCCCCAGATCGACCTGAGATTTATTTATTTAATTTAGAGATTTCTGTGCTGTAACGAATCCTGGCTCCATCAGCTAGTGAGCACCAGGGTGACATAACATGCTCTCACCCTGCTCCCACTGTGGTTCATATCCGGCTCTTCAGTTCTGGTTATGCCAAGCCACAGTTTCCCATGACGTTCAACACAAGAAAATGCCGGCGGTATCACTTTACAAGCTGAAATCTGAAATCTGGTTCAGACTATGCCATCTAATCTTGGAGATGTCTGAGGGTGTCGGATTGTAAATCTGGGAGCTGCCAGTTTTGCAATCCACAGGGCACCCAATGTAGTGTCACTCTGGGGTATTGTGGGAAATTGAAATGTCGGCTCTTTGTGGACTGATAAGAGCTTCACTGATGTTGCTGCAGCCAGGCGAGTCCACTGAGGGCCACCACAAAGGAGAGCATTCAATGATGTAGGAAGGAGCTCAATGGAAGGCGATTTGCTGGTGAGGTGTGCCCCACCTTGGAACTGGCTCTGGTGAAAACAGCAACCATTCCTCATTGTTTTTGCTACCCCCCCCCCCCCAGAGCTGGTAGATTGCCTTCTCAGTCTGGGAATTCTGTTATTTCCACTCCTAACAACCATCGGTTCACTTTTTGGTGACACACCATACGTTTGAAGCACACAGCTTTCCCCAAAGAAAGGAACTATAGTTTACCCCTCTCAGAGCTATCATTTCCATTTTACAGTTCTCAGGATTAAACTCATGCGCTTTAAATGTGCTCTCGATATACAATGTGTACGCAGTCTTCCTCCATGAGATCTTCTCGGAGTAAACAACTGATGGTGAATCTCTCCCAAAATAACTGCCCAGCCAACTGTGTTTTGATGGTGATGCTTTTATAGAATCATAGAACTGTAGAGTTGGAAGGGAGCCAATGGGTTGTCTAGTCTGACCCCTGCAATGCAGGAACCACAGCTGAAGAATCCCTGACAGGCAGCCACCCAACTCTGCTTAAAAACCTGCAAGGAAGGAGTGTCCACCACGTCCCAAAGGAGTCCATTCCACTGTTCAACAGCTCTCACCATCAGAAAGTGACTCCTAATGTTTAGTTGGAATCTCCTTTCTTACCATTTGAATCCATCGGTTTGGGTCCTACCCTCTGGAGCAGTAGGAAACAATCTTGCTCCACCTTCCATGGGACAGCCCATCAGATATGTGAAGGTGGCTATCCTATCACCTCTCAGTCTTCTCCTCTCAGGCTAAACATACTCAACTCCAACAACAACAACAACAACAACAACAACAACAACAACAACAACAAACAAACAACAAGAACAATTTATTATTTATACCCCGCCCATCTGGCTGGACCACTCCCAGTCACCAGTCTAGCTGCCGCATTCTGGATTAGCTGTAGTTTCCAGGTCACCTTCAAAGGTAGCCCAACGTAGAGCACATTGCAGTAGTCCAAGCAGGAGATAACCAGAGCAGGCACCATTCTGGTGAGAGAGTCTGAGGGCAGGTAGGCTCTCAGCCTGCATACCAGATGGAGCTGGTAGACAGCTACCCTGGACACAGAATTGACCTGTACCTCCATGCACAGCTGTGAGTCCAAAATGACTCCCGGGCTGCACACTTTTTTTGCTGCTGCATCACACTGTTGACTCACTATGAGAACAGATGTTTTTGGCTTCATTTCACATAGTGACCATTTTGAACCTTGTAGCATTGTTAGTGGGGACCCCTGAAATTTTGCCTGTTTGCAAATCTGTGCTATTATTTGACCAGTCTCCTTTCAGCTCCTCCTGCCTGCAGGGAGACATTCAGCAGGAGCTCAGCTCTTTAAAAGATGGTAGCAGGCGGGTGAAATGGCTGGTGTTTTGCTGCTCCTGGTTTGCATAATGAAGCTTTTGGGAGCCTGGCCAAGGCTTCCTGTTTTATTTATTTCATGAAATTTATACATTGCTTCATTTTAAAAAACACACACACAAAAAATGCCTCGGAGTGGCTTACAAAAGATAAAACAGTAAAATCAATTGGGGGTGGGATACAACCTTGTTGTTGTTGTTGTTTAGTCGTTTAGTCATGCCTGACTCTTTGTGACCCCATGGACCAGAGCACGCCAGGCACTTCTGTCTTCCACTGCCTCCCGCAGTTTGGTCAAACTCATGCTGGTAGCTTTGAGAACACTATCCAACCATCTTGTCCTCTGTCGTCCCCTTCTCCTTGTGTCCTCCATCTTTCCCAACATCAGGGTCTTTTCCAGGGAGTCTTCTCTTCTCATGAGGTGGCCAAAGTATTGGAGCCTCAGCTTCAGGATCTGTCCTTCCAGTGAGCACTCAGGGCTGATTTCCTTAAGAATGGAGAGGTTTGATCTTCTTGCAGTCCATGGGACTCTCAAGAGTCTCCTCCAGCACCATAATTCAAAAGCATCAATTCTTTGGCAATCAGTCTTCTTTATGGTCCAGCTCTCACTTCCATACATCACTACTGGGAAAACCATAGCTTTAACTACACGGACCTTTGTTGGCAAGGTGATGTCTCTGCTTAAAACATACAAAAGTTGAACTAGTAAAACAGATTAGAATTGCCCCAGCTTTCTAAGCATCTTGGCTGCAGACAGCGTGAGTTTGTTTTTTTTATATATAAATTTTTTATTGGTTTTACAAAAAATTTTAAGACAATACAAACATATGAAAAGACATACAAACACGTATAATTTCATAACCTTTTTTTTCATAAACCGTGTTTCTCAGACTTCCCCATACCTCCCCTTTCTGCATCCCAATGTCCAAAAGTTTTTAGCAACTCTAAATGTGTCTGTCAGTCCTCTGTCCTCTTAATCTTTCCTTCAATCTAGTCTTATATCGCTGTAACCCTTTCTTGCTCAAACCTCGACATTCTAACATTCATCAAGTTTATAATAGTCCTTAAGGTAGATTTTAAATTTCTTCCATTCTTCTTCCGCCGTCTCCTTTCCCTGATCGCGGATTCTGCCAGTCATCTCAGCTAATGTCATATAGTCCATCACTTTCATCTGCCATTCTTCCAGGGTGGGTAAATCTTGTGTCTTCCAATACTTTGCGATGAGTATTCTTGCTGCTGTTGTAGCATACATAAAGAAAGTTCTGTCCTTCTTTGACACCAATTGGCCGACAATGCCCAAGAGAAAGGCCTCTGGTTTTTTAGGGAAAGTACATTTAAGTATCTTTTTCATTTCATTGTATATCATTTCCCAGAAAGCCTTAATCTTCGGGCATGTCCACCAAAGGTGATAGAAAGTACCTTCAGTTTCTTTGCATTTCCAGCGTGAGTTTGGGAGGCTTTGCTCTCCCCTACCCCCTACAAACACTATGCCATGGGTCAGCAAACTTTTTCAGCAGGGGGCCAGTCCACTGTCCCTCAGCCCTTGTGGGGGGCTGGACTATATTTTGAGGAGGAAAATGAACGAATTCCTTTGCCCCACAAATAACCCAGAGATGCATTTTAAATAAAAGCACACATTCTACTCATGTAAAAACATGCTGATTCCTGGACCATCCGTGGGGGGGATTGAAAAGGTGATTGGGCCGGATCCGGCCCCCCCGGGCCTTAGTTTGCTGACCCCTGCACTATGCCCTTTTCCAAACAGATTGCTGGTTATAACATACACTCCAGGTGTCCTCATTGAGCGAGGGCATCCCCCCTTCCTGGCTACTTGTTTCCAAATAAATCACGGTTATTCCCTTGGAGGTTGTTTTGAGCACATGCCAAATGTTGTTTATTTGCCGATGGAGGCCATAATGTTTTTGAAGACCGGTTGCTAGAAACTGCAAGAGAAGAGAGAGTGCCTTTGCAATTGTGCCCTGCTTGCAGGTTTCCCACAGCATCTTGCTGGCCACTGTGAGAATAGGATGCTGGACTAGATGGGCCCCTCATTGGCCTGATCCAGCACAGTCCTTTTCGGTTCTTAATGCTTCTTGGTATCAGCTGCTGGAGACTGCAGGAGGGGAAAGTGCTCTTGGATTTGGGTCCTGCTTTGTGGCACCTGGGTGGCCACTGTGAAGACTAGATACTGAGCAGGATGGGACCTTGGCCTGATCCAGCAGGCGGAATGGAAATCTGAGAAGAATGGAACGGCAGGTTTCTTGAAAGGGGATGTTCCGCACTGGGTTCTGAAGCAGGGCGTGCAAATTAGGCAACCCTAACATAAAGTTTCATCTCACAATGGATCTGGATGTGCTTTTCACAGAACAGCTGCAGCTCGGAACATTCTCAGCTACATTTATTATCTGGAGTGGGCTGGAAAAAAGGCTCAGGCACACAGCATCCTGTCTATCTGTCTGTGCACGTTCCTGCAAAGTTATTTTTTTTTAATAATAAAAAATGTGTCTTCAAATATGGGGACAAGGGGTATCATAGGGAAAGGGGCTTGTTCTTTTGAAGTAACGGTTGGCATGTTTGCATGCTGGAAATTGCTTTTGTGGAGTGCTCACTGGAAGGACAGATCCTGAAGCTGAGGCTCCAATACTTTGGCCACCTCATGAGAAGAGAAGACTCCCTGGAAAAGACCCTGATGTTGGGAAAGATGGAGGGCACAAGGAGAAGGGGACAACAGAGGACGAGATGGTTGGGCAGTGTTCTCAAAGCTGCTGGCATGGGTGTGACCAAACTGTGGGAGGCAGTGGAAGACAGGAGTGCCTGGCGTGCTCTGGTCCAGGGGGTCACGAAGAGTCGGACACGACTAAACAACAACAGTCGGTTAGTGTGTGGTGGGGATAACTCCAAGGTCACAGGATCAATCCCCCTATGGGACAGCTGCATATTCCTACATTGCAAGGGGGTTGGACTAGATGATCCTCAGGGTCCCTTCCAACTCTACAATTCTATGATTCTATTAAATAACTTGATACGAATAAGATTTTGCTTTGCCAGTAGCAGCAGCCATTTTTATTTATTTGTTGCATAACATTTATACACCACTCAATAGTTGTTGTTGTTTTTTTAAAAAAAAAACCCTCAAAGTGGTTTACAAAAATGATAAAACAATAAAAAATATCGATAAGAAAAAATAACAATGATTTAAGACTTAAAATAACAATAGACTAAAAAAAACAACTCACATCTGAGTACGCTTGTCTAAACAAAAGCAGGCACTGAAAAGAAACCAGTGAAGGCACCTGCCTGATGTCAATAGGCCGGGAGGCTTGAAAATCCTGGGTTCAAGTCTCCCTCTGTTGGGCTGCTTGGTACAAAATAGCTTGTTCATCGCAAAAAAAGGCAGGGAAAATAATCCCACAAATGAGAATCTTAATCAGAGAAGTGTGGAGAGGGCAGGACTATAGCTTAGGGGGAAAGCATCCATCTTGAATGCAGAAAGTATGAGGTTCAATTCCTGGTGTCTCCAGAAAGGGCTGGGAGAGAGTCTTGCTTGAAACCATGGAGAGATTCTGCCAGTCAACACTGAACTGGATGGACCAGTGGTCTGACCTGGAGTAAGGCAGCTTCCTATATTAAAACTTGTGTTTGTATCTTGTATCTTATTCTTTGCCCTGCCCTGAGCTTTTGGGATGGGTGGCATAGGTGCCAACTCCCTGGTCCCCTGGGTGCCCAAGCACCCACAAAATTCCCCATGAAGGGGCCGGGCTCCCACAAATTTTGGTGCCAGTGCCATGCACACTGCATGGCACCCACAGCCCTGGGCACCCGCAGTTGCAGGGCCAAGTTGGCACTCCTGACAGACAGTATATAAATTTAAGAAATAGATTAAAATACAGGGCTGGGTTTAAATTAGTCTCATTGAGAGCAGTCCCACTGAAATCAATTTGCCTCACTTAAAGACCTCTTGGTTTATGTAAGTCACTGAAGGACCACAGCTCAGTGGTAGAGCACCTGCTTGGCATGCAGAAAGTCCCAAGCTGACATCTCCAAGTAGGTCTAGGAAGGACTCTTACCTGGACAGCTGCTGCCAGTCAGTGTAGGCAATACTAATCTAGGTGAACCAGCAATCTGCTAAGGCACCTTCTTATGTTCCAATGTGCAAGCATGGCTAACAATGCAATCTTAACCACGTCTGCTCAGAAGTATGCCCCATTTGAATTCAGTGGGTTACTTGCAGGTAAGGGGACATGGGTGGTGCTGTGGGTTAAACCACAGAGCCTAAGGCTTGCCGATCAGAAGGTGGGCGGTTCAAATCCCCGCGACGGGGTGAGCTCCCATTGCTCGGTCCCTGCTCCTGCCAACCTAGCAGTTCGAAAGCACGTCAAAGTGCAAGTAGATAAATAGGTACCGCTCCGGCGGGAAGGTAAATGGCATTTCCATGCACTGCTCTGGTTCGCCAGAAGCAGCTTAGTCATGCTGGCCACATGACCCGGAAGCTGTACGCCGGCTCCCTTGGCCAATAAAGCGAGATGAGCGCCGCAACCCCAGAGTCGGCCACGACTGGACCTAATGGTCAGGGGTCCCTTTACCCTTTACCTTTACTTGCAGGTAATCGGATCCTCGGCCTGGATCCAATTTACCGAGGAGAATTTAGAAGAGATCTTTTGGAAATAAATCCCTCCTTCTCTTCTCCATGACCCACACCACGTCCGTACCTTCGGGGGGGGGTGATGCTACTTGGACCTGGAGGTTCCTGTCTGAGAAACCTCACTGCTCTACATCCACATCATGCCTGGTGGGTAAAGAAAACGAATTTGCATTTCCCTGGTCCTCCTGGGGTGATTTACAGCTCTGGACACTGCAGGAGATAAGGGTAGATCAAAGTCCAATGCGTCGCAGCCCAGGTAAATAGAAATCGAGCGCAGCTGGTAATCGAGATGGAATTCTAGTTCTCTTTGCAGGAAAGGACATGTGTAGGTCTGGGCTGAGATGCTCAATGGAAATGATTGTTATTCAGAAAGAAAAAAATTGCACTAGGCCAGTGTTTGTTAACCCGATACCCTCCAGGTGTTTTGGGAGGCAACCTCTATCAGCCCCAGCCAAATAAATGGTCGTGCTGATGGGTCCAAAATATCTTGTTCCCCCCATACTCTGTAATATCTACCATATTTTTTGCTCTATAAGACTCACTTTTTCCCTCCTAAAAAGTAAGGGGAAATGTGTGTGCATCTTATGGAGCAAATGCAGGCTGCATGGCTATCCCAGAAGCCAGAACAGCAAGAGGGATTGCTGCTTTCACTGCACAGTGATCCCTCTTGCTGTTCTGGCTTCTGAGATTCAGAATATTTTTTTTCTTGTTTTCCTCCTCCAAAAACTAGGTGCGTCTTGTGGTCTGGTATGTCTTATAGAGCGAAAAATACGGTATATGAATCCTCCGGAAAATGACATCCAGGGATTTGGAGCATAAGAACAATAAGAAGAGCCTACAGGATCAGGCCAATGGCCCATCTAGCCCAGCATCTAGTCAACCAGATGCCCCCAAAGGGAAACTCGCTAGCAGGACCTGGGAGCAACAGCACCTTGCCCCTCCTGTGGCTTCCAGAAACTGGCACTTAGAAGCATTACTGCCTCAACTGTGCAAGGAGAGCAAAGTCACTGTGGCTAGCAGCCCTTGAGAGCCTTCCATGAATTTGTTTAATCCTCTTTGAAAGCCATCCAAGTTGGTGGTCCTCACTGCCTCCTGTGGCAGTGAGTTCCATAGTTTAACTATGCATTGGGTGAAGAAATCTTTCTTTTAGCTGTCCCGAATCTTCTAACATTCAGCCTCGTGAGATGTCCATGAGGTTTAGTTTTTAAGACTGAGGCAGAAAGGTGAGAACATGAAAGCACTATACAGTCGTATCTTGGGTCCCAAATGCCTTGCGAGTTGAACGTTTTGGCTCCCAAACACCGCAAACCTGGAAGTGGGTGTTGCGGTTTGCAAACATTCTTTGGAACCCAAACTTCCTTTTTTTTAATAAAATTTTATTGGTTTTACACAGTTTTTATAAACACAAACAATACACAATACAGACAAACAAACACACAAACAAACATGTATAATTTCGTGTCCTTTTTTTTCTTAAACCTTACTTCGCCGACTTCCCCATACCTCCCCTTTCTACATCCCAATTTCCAAACTTATTTCAGCACATCCTAACCCTTGGTTTTATCAAATTTTTGCCTTATTCTTTTCTTTTACTTAATCTTTTACAGCTGTAATCCCCCTTTTTTCTAGAACCTCGACATTTTAACATTCATTAATTTTACAATATTTCTCAAGATAAATTTTGAATTTCTTCCAATCTTCATCCGCCGTCTCTTTCTCCTGGTCACGGATTCTGCCGGTCATTTCAGCCAGTCCCATATAGTCTATCACTTTCATCTGCCATTCTTCCAGAGTGGGTAGATCTTGAGTCTTCCAATGCTTTGCGATGAGTACTCTTGCTGCTGTGGTGGCATACATAAAAAAAGTTCTGTCTTTCTTTAGCACCAATCGACCGACAATGCCCAAGAGAAAGGCCTCTGGTTTCAGAACCCAAACTTCCTACGTGGGTTCCACGGCTTCCAGTTGGCTGCAGGAAGCCGTGCCTTTGTTTCTGAATGTTCTGGAAGTCGAACAGTCTTCCGGAACGGATACCGTTTGACTTCCAAGGTACCACTGTACTGGCCGCCTATCAGTTGTCCAGAACTGGTGTTATTTAGAAGTGCCAGTTGCTTGACCCTCACAAGCAATTGAGCTGCGACATCTGAGCCATCTTCAAGGACAGCCCCACGGAGATTGCACTGCGGCAGTCTAGCCTGCATGTGACCAGAACACATGCAACTGTGGCAAGGTCCGTCTTCTTTAAACGAGGTTTAAACAGCTGACAAGTCATCCTCAGTGGATAAAAGGGTTTTATTGTGGCCACAAGAGGCAAAAAAAATTTGTAAGGATCTCTGTGGTGGTGCCCAGGGGAATTGTGCAATTACACCAGGAGTAAACTTATGGAGTGCAATGTAGTTGCTTTTTTTGATGCAAAATAACAAAACAGAAGCTTTGGGCTGCAAAGAAGAAACAAAGGAGGGAAGAGATTTCTGGAGACCCAGAGGGCAGAGGGAGCTTCAACTGATCTTCACTGGAGACGCCTCCGGCGGTGTTTGGAGAATGGGGAAAAACGCCCTCAGCATAGCAAAATGTTTGTAGCTGGAGGGGAGAGGAGGAGAACATATCTTCCCATAAATGCAATCTTTTCTCCTCTGCTTTTTCTTATTATGTTTAGAGGGCTCTGTTTATATTTATTGAGTGGGCTGTCAAAGCTTCTCCAACGGCTGCTGTGAATCAGAGCTCGGCTGGCGCACCTTCGGATCTAGGCCCAAAGAGGAGGCAGCTGCCATAAATGGGGTGGGGGGTGGGGATGTGCCTGGCATCTCCACTAGGAATGATAGCAGTGGGAAGAGAGTGCCAGCCTCACTAAAGAGGCACCGGGGGGAGAGCCATAGCTCAGTGGATGGAGCACCTGCCTTGCTTTTAGAAGGTCCCAGGTGCTACCCTTGACATCTCCAGGTAAGGCTTGGAGAGTTTCCTGACATCAACCCTGCCTGAAACTCTAATTAATTACTTGTTTTAATTTTATTTTGCAAACCACCCTGAGATCTTATGATACAGAATATATAAATATAATTAACATCAACAACAATAATAATAATAGCAACCCTGGAGTGCTGCTGCCAGACCAATGTTCTGACTCAGTCTATACCAACTTCCTACGTTCCTATTTAATTCAGTCCTTTAAAAAAGAAGAAGAAGAAGAACCATGAGGACTAGAATCTTAATTTATGTTTAGGGAAAGAGTCATAACTCAGCCATAGAGCCTCTGCTTTGCGTGTGGAAGGTTCCAAGTTCAATCACTGGCATCTCCAGGTTAAGCTGAGAAAGACGCCACACCTGAAACCTGGGCAGCTGCTGCTGGTCCGTCCTGGCAATACTGAGCTAGGTGGACCAAGGACTGACTCGGAATGAGGGAGTTTCCTGTGTTCCCTTTCCTTTTGCCAAATGCACCAGTCATTGGTTAGAAAACTGTTGGGGCCCTGATGAAAACTGTCTTGCCTTCCCACCCGTTAAAACCAAAATCACCCCCCTCTTGTTGTTTTGTTGTTTAGTCATTTAGTCGTGTCCGACTCTTCGTGACCCCATGGACCAGAGCACGCCAGGCACCCCTGTCTTCCACTGCCTCCCGCAGTTTGGTCAACCTCATGCTGGTAGCTTTGAGAACACTGTCCAACCATCTCATCCTCTGTTGTCCCCTTCTCCTTGTGCCCTCCATCTTTCCCAACATCAGGGTCTTTTCCAGGGAGTCTTCTCTTCTCATGAGGTGGCCAAAGTATTGGAGCCTCAGCTTCAGGATTTGTCCTTCCAGTGAGCACTCAGGGCTGATTTCCTTCAGAATGGATAGGTTTGATCTTCTTGCAGTCCATGGGACTCTCAAGTCTCCTCCAGCACCATAATTCAAAAGCATCAATTCTTCGGCGATCAGCCTTCTTTATGGTCCAGCTCTCACTTCCATACATCACTATTGGGAAAACTATAGCTTTAACTATACGGACCTTTGTAGGCTAGGTGATGTTTCTGCTTTTTAAGATGCCGTCTAGGTTTGTCATCCCTTTAAAAGTACTTTCCCCAACAAACCAGAGTCCTTTCTGTTGGGGATAATTCAGACTGAAATTCCCAGGTGTCAAAAAAGGTTATGTATGTATGCTACTACTGTGGCCTATGTTTTGTTAGCCCAAAAATGGAAAACGAGTGAAGTTGCAACTAAAGAAGAATGGCAACTTAAGTTGACAGAATATGCGCAGCTTGCAGACTTAACATATAGAGTAAGAGAACAAGAAGAACATACGTTTAGAGAAGATTGGAAAACGTTTATTGAATATATGGGAAATAATTGTGTACAGCTGAAAATGCTGATAGCATTAAGATAAATCCAACAGTGTAAACAAGTTTTGATGGATGCAATAATGGAATACTGAATAGTATAGTTTTTGTAAAATATGCAGGGATTTATGGTATGTAAAATGAACCATGAAAAGAAAAGAAGGGAAGTCACTGATATTTTAAGGATGTAAAATGAGTATTTTAAATTGTAAAACAGAAAACTTAATAAAATTATATTCACAAAGAAGGAAATGTTAAAATTAGAGGTAAAAAGAGTTTAAAACAATTCAAAACGTTTAAAAATATAAAAAATAACAGTAAAAGGGCTTAAGCCACATCAGCACCTGTGTGTCTGGATAGGCTAGCCTAAACAGAAATGTTTCAGGCAGACTCTGAAGGTGCCCCTCTGATATCAATGTGCAGGGAGTTCCGAAGTGTGGGTTCTGCCACACTAAAAGACCCGCAAGTAAACTGGTCCCAAGCCATTAAGGGCTTTATATACTAAGAGTTGGGGTCCCTTCCAACTCTACAATTCTATCATTCCTTCAGGGGCAGCACAACTCTGCCCAGGGCAGGTAATTAACCAACTGAGGATGGGAGTTGTATTCCAGATACACCTGGAGGGGTACAGTTTCCCATCTCTGCTTTAACTGAAGCCACAGACCATGCTCTGTGAGTGAGTATCTGCTGGACCAAGCCAAGATTATGTTGCACTTCAGGCATCAGACCTATTTCCACCATATCCTCTTGTGTCTCACAGTAATGCCATTACTCCATTGAACGATGGAACTCAAACCTGTAGGAAGCAGTGACAGCCACCAACTTGGATGGCTTAAAAAGAGGACTGGACAATTTCATGGAGGAGAGGGCTATCGATGGCTACTAGCCATCATGGCTATGCTCTGCCTCCAAAGTCAGAGGCAGAAATGCTTCTGAAAACCAGTTGTTGAAAGCCACCGGAGGGGAGACAGGAACCACAAGCTGTGTGTGATGGGTGGGTGCCAGCTTCTGCTCAGGTGGAGGATGAGAAGGGCCTGAGAAACAGATCGTCAGGTCTGCTGCCTGCTCCCTGGCTCAGCAACTTAGATAGGGTTGCCATATGTCCAGAAAACACTGAAATGTCCAGCAGCCCAACAACTTCTGTGCTTGGATCATGAAATATGGCAACCCTAACTTTAGAGCAAAGATGGAGAACCTGCAACCTTCCAGATGTGTGTGTGTGTTTGAATTTATTTATTTTTATTTTCAGTTTTACAAACAATAACAATGAAAGAAATGAAATACAAACATCATATCCCTTTTTACTTTCCTCTGCCTCCCCCTTTTGTGGATCTTTATGTTTTAATTTTCACTCTGCATCTCATCACTAACTTCAATTATTATAAGTCCTTAATCAGTCCATAGTTCAAATTTTTACTACAAGATTTCTGTTGACTCTAACTAATGAAGTTAATTGCTTGGCATAATTTTTGCAGCCTTCTAGGTGTTGTTGAACTCCAGCTCCATCAGCCCCAGCCAGTATGACCAACAGTCAGAGATGATGAGAATTGTAGTCGAAAGACACTCAGAAGGCCATACATTCCCCACACTTGATGTAGATGTTTAGACACTACCTGAGAGGTCCAGCCTGCACCTCCACCATTCCTCTCTCTTTCTTCCTCAGGTTGCTTCTCAGCTAGGGATAGTGGAACAGACCTTCTCTCTCCCGCTCCAGCCCCACTTCCCCATTCCCCATAACTGCCACCGCATCCTTGAGCCTCCACTGGGTCTGTCACGGCAGATCAGTGGTGGTCAAAATAAAGGGCTACCCTTGTATAGAGGGCTGGTTGCTTCCTGTAAAATCCATCGCATGGGACAAATGTCCCCATTGTCCAATGCCCAAGGGACCTCTTTTCCGTTGACAACAATTGCTTTGAATAAAGAAGATAGATGGGGGTCAGTTTAAAAGAGTTTTGCTGCCTCTGGTGTTCATGGTGTAGAACTGCACTATGGTGTTCCAGCTCTGGAGGACTCGGTTAAAGTCGATTAATGAAGAGTCATTCTGGTCCGTGTGCATGTATCTATTATGCATACATGCAAATACATAGATGACTGATAAGAGATAAGTGAAATGCTTCTGGGAAATGATATATAATGAGATGAAAAAGATGTTGAAATATACATTTATTAAAAGAAACCAGAAGCATTTCTACTAGGCATTGTAGGTGAGGATATTAATAGACAAGATAATAAAATGTTTTTATATGCGACAACGGCTGCAAGTGTACTATTGGCACAGAAATGGAAACAAGAAGAATTACCGACGAAAGAAGAATGGCAGACGAAATTAATGGACTATGCAGAATTGGATAAGATGACAGGAAGGATTCGAAATCAGCGGGATCAGAGGTTCTCAGAAGATTGTAGTAAATATGTGAACTATTTGAAAAGCAACTGTAATCAACAGATTACACTAGTAGGACTACAAGAAGTTTTGTAAGGAGGACTTTGTGAAATATTGCAGAGAAAAATTATGAATAGAATTATAAGTTAAGGACTATTAAAAGTAATAGTGAACTTAATGAAATGCAGATTAAGTGATAAGGACTGAAAAAAATCTTCAGATGTAGTTGATGGAAGTCCAAAATGTTGTATAAGAAAATATGCTATATGTTGGAAATTATATCTAAAAATCAATTAATTTTATTTTTTTATAGATAGATAGATAGATAGATGATAGAGATAGATAGATAGATAGATAGATAGATAGATAGATAGATAGATAGATAGATAGATAGATGATAGATAGATAGATGATAGATAGATGATAGATAGATAGATAGATAGATAGATAGATAGATAGATAGATAGATAGATGATAGATAGATGTTGTTGTTGCTGTTTAGTCGTTTATCTGTGTCCGACTCTTTGTGATCCCCTGGACCAGAGCACGCCAGGCACTCCTGTCTTCCACTGCCTCCCGCAGTTTAGTCAAACTCATGCTGGTAGCTTCGAGAACACTGTCCAACCATCTCGTCCTCTGTCGTCCCCTTCTCCTTGGGCCCTCCATCTTTCCCAACATCAGGGTCTTTTGCAGGGAGTCTTCTCTTCTCATGAGGTGGCCAAAGTATTGGAGCCTCAGCTTCACGATCTGTCCTTCCAGTGAGCACTCAGGGCTGATTTCGTTAAGAATGGATAGGTTTGATCTTCTTGCAGTCCATGCAGTCTCCTCCAGAACCATAATTCAAAAGCATCAATTCTTCGGTGATCAGCCTTCTTTATGGTATTTTCTCTCTCTCTCTCTCTCTCTCTCTCTCTCTCTCTCTCTATCTCTATCTCTATCTCTCTATCTCTAGATAGATGATAGATAGATGATAGATAGATAGATGATAGATAGATAGATAGATAGATAGATAGATAGATAGATAGAGATGAGAGAGAGAGAGAGAGAGAGAGAGAGAGAGAGAGAAGCAGAGTGCAAAATTAAGCCTGCAGTCATGCAAGATGTGAAGAAAATAGATAAGGAGAAGTTTTTCTCCCTCCTTCATAACACCAGAACTCCTGGACGCCCAAGGAAGCTGAATGTTGGAAGAGTCGAGACAAATAATAGCAATTCTTTCTTCATGAAGCACATAGTTAAACTGCGGAACTTGTTTCCACAGGAACACAGGGATCGTTACCAACTTGGATGGGATCAGACGAATTCATGGAGAATGAGGCTGTCAATGACTACTAACCATAATGGCTATATTCCACCTCTACTGCCAGAGTCAGTAAATGCCCTTGAATACTAGTTACTGGAAATCACAAGAGCACTGCTGGCCCTGCTTTTGAGCTTCCCTTTGGGGCATCTGTGAAAACAGGATGCTGAACTCGATGGGCCTTTGATCTGAACCACCCTGAGACTTCAGGATGAAGGGTCGGCAATAAATCATTACCACTACCACCATGGAATGGCATCTAGCATTCTGAATACCAGTTGCTGGAAACGTAGGATAGGAGAGAGCTCTTGTACTCAAGTCCTCCTTGCTGGTTTCTCATGTGCATCTGGTTGGCCCCTGTTGAGAACAGGATGCTGCAATAAATTGGCCATTGCCCTGATCCGGCAAGCTCTTCTTAAGTTCTTATGACCTTCATCCTGCAAACATGTGCTTTTACTACTGAGCTACAGCACTCCCCAAAAACCTTTCGCATGTACTGTAGCACAGTAACGAATGAAGCTGCTTTAGGCTGAGTCAAACCAGTGATTCATAGAGACTGATCTGACTCACAGAAACACTTCAGTCTCAGCCAGAGGTATTTCCCAGCTCTGCTACCCAAGGTGCTTTTAATTGGTTTTGGAGAACTCATCTAACCCCTGTTTTGAAACAGCTGTATTGGTTGCCAGGTCATTTCCGGAACCAATTCAAGGTAATCACTATGGTGTTTAAAGCCCCGAGTGACTCAGGCACCAAACACCTGAAAGACCCCTTCCTTCCCTGGCTGTGGGGGGATCCTCTTAGTAGTCCCTCTACCCTCAGGTATCTGTTGACAGGTAGCCTCGGAGAGGGTCTTCTTTGTGGCAGCCCCTAAGTTGTGGAACTCCTTCCCCATAAAGGTGTGTCTGGCCACCTTCATTATATTGCTCCTGTTGTATGCCAAAGACTCACCTCTTTACCCTGGCCTTTGCCACTTGAGATATAGATTTTCAGGCCCCACTTTATTCCTGTGACTGTAATTTCTTTCAAACTGTCTTTAATATTCAATTTTAAAGTGCTGTCCCCCACCTTTGGACTTCAGAGTGGAAGATGGGTAAGAAATAATAATAATAATGTGATGCTAACATCCAATACCAAGAGGAAGATCTACCAGGTGTTGAGCATGCCACTTTATGGAAGTGAGTTGTGGGCAACTTACAACCGTCAGGAGTGACACCTCAATGCCTTCCATATGGGCTGTCAGGAGAATTTTGGGTAACAGAATTTGGGTAACCAATTTGGCAGACCAACTCTGCGTTACAAGATGTCTGCAAACAGGACATGATGGCTGGCAACATCAACCCTACCATCCCTTGCAGACAATCGAAGTGCCTGGAGACAGGAGGTCAAGTCGTCTATCTATCACAGTGACCAAAGGAGAAATGACCACTGGGAGGAGCACAGAGAGAAGAAACACCATTGTGCATCTGCAACAGCACAACCAGATGCCTTCATCTGCTCCAGCTGCAACAAAACATGTTTCCCCACCACCACCATTGGTCTTTACAGCCACAGAGAAAGACTAACAGGCAACTCCCTTCAAGATGGAGATTTGCAACTGAATGATCTACTCACATGATTTAGGGTTAAACACTCATGTGAGACCAAGCAAAGAACATCAACAGTGAATTATCAAACTGTTAGAGCTCAGAGAGCTTCAATGGAATTTTGCCAGTATTAAACCCTTCAGCGATATACATACAGGCATTTCTCCAGTTCAGTGTGCAATTAAACAATTATACTTAACAGCTTTCTCCAGCTTTTGGACATGATCTAAGAACATGAGAAAAGCCTGGTAGAGGGAGAGCCAATGGTCCGTCTAGTCCAGCATCCTGTTCTCACAGTGGCCAACCAGATGCCAGTGAGAGACCAGAAAGCAGGACTCAGGCACAAGAGCTCTCTCCTATCCTGTGGTTTCCAACAACTGGTAAACATTTTTGCTTTCAACTGTGGTGGTGTGGAGCATAGCCATTATGGCTAGTTGCCATCAATAGCCCCCTTCTCCATGATTTTTTAAAAAGCTTATTTATTAAGGTTTCACAAAGGGAAAAAAACTTTTCAATTTTTAACATAAGCCATAAGTTTACTTTATCAATTGACTTCCCGCCCTCCCCTTCTATGGTTTCCATATTTACTCTTGAACGCTGCTTATTTCGCCTATATTATTTAATACATTCAATTTAACCTATTTATCTTAATAATTCACACTGTTGCTCACATTTCAAGCCCTGCTCATATTTTCATCTCACTATAATAGCTCTTTAAATGCTCGATAAACGGTTTCCAGTCCTCAAGGAATTTTTTATCGTTTTGGTCTCCAATCTTTGCTCTTCATCTTGCCAGTTCTGCCAGTACTCCATCATTGCCAAAAGCCAATCGTCCTTTGCTGGAACCTCTCCTTCTTTCCATCTTTGGGCATACAATATTTGTGCTGCTGTTGTCGTGTACATAAATAATTTAATCAGCAACTTGCTCCTCCTTCCAGCAACTGGCATTCGGAAGCATTACTGCCTCCAGCTGTGCAAGGAGAGCAAAGTCATTGTGGCTAGAAGCCCTTGAGAGCCTTTCATGAATTCGTCTAATCTTCTTTCAAAGCCATCCAAGTTGGTGGCCATCACTGCCTCCTGTTGGAGCGAGTTCCATAGTCTTAACTACAGTGGTACCCCGGGTTAAGTACTTATCATTCTGGAGGTCCGTACTTAACCTGAAACTGTTCTTAACCTGAAGCACCACTTTAGCTAATGGGGCCTCCTGCTGCTGCCGTGCCGCTGGGGGCCGATTTCTGTTCTTATCCTGAAGCAAAGTTCTTAACCTGAAGCACTATTTCTGGGGTAGCGGAGTCTGTAACCTGAAGCGTATGTAACCTGAAGCGTATGTAACCCGAGGTACCACTGTATATGCCATTGAGGAAGCATCTCCCTAAATGCGCATGCCTGCTGGGAAAACAGGAGCTTCCAGGAAAGGTCATCTCACTTTGCCCGAACCATAACTCTCTCTCTCCCTCTCTCATACACACACACACACACACAGTGTGTGTATTTAATGTGCCTGTTTCCACTTGACTGAAATTGAAGAGGGTGTTGAAATCCCGAGCTGGGAGTCGGTCTGCAGTACCTGTCCATTAGAAAAATAATAATGTGCATTTCACATTTGAACTTCACATCTTGAATCATCTCGAGGTGTGTTGATGAGCCACTGGAACCCCTGGAGGCACCGATTATGCTTCCCACCATCAGGCCGTGACTCGCTTGCATACCAAATGTATAATGAATGCATTTTTATGCGTCAGGCTCCGGAGGACTTTGCAGACCTCCTCAATAGCCAGCTTTGGGGGACATGGTCCACTTAATTCATATCTGGCTCCTTGATTGACTTCTGTCGGCAGGTGGTGATCATTCCCTTGCTGTGTTCAAAGGGAGGGGGTGTCTGAGTGCCTCAGAGACGTCAGTATCAGGAGAGCTGGATTTACAACGCTCTTGGATTCCGGAGGGACTCTGGGAAGAATACAGTGGATGGATCAGTGTCATAGGATGGAGGTTTTCCAACTAGGTTCAGGGGACTTTTGAGACTCCTTGTAAGCTTAAATTGGATTTCTCAAAACAGTAATGTTAGGTGAGATTCCTTGTAAAGACAGATGTCTCACAAAGACATTGAAAGTCAACCTTCCTGCGTAAAGTGTGCCTGTGGGAGGGAAATGACTGCTTTGCTGTTGTGGGGGGAAACGGGATCTCCCTTGTTTCCCTGAACGCTTGCAGAGTATGCAATTCCATGCATTTGGGGACCCATTTTTGCCATCTCTTTGTATGTTGGTTGTGGTGCTGTTGTGACCCACCTTAGATCAGTCCAAACCCACCAGTGGCCGATCAATGTTCTCAGGCATAATCCCAATTCACATGGAGCAACAATGAAGTCCAGAAAGCCTCTAAAGCAGCGGTTCTCAACCTGTGGGTCCCCAGATGTTGTTGGACTACAACTCCCATCATCCCTGAGCTCTGGCCTTGCTAGCTAGAGGTGATGGGAGTTGTAGTTCAACAACATCTGGGGACCCCACAGGTTGAGAAAGGCTGCTCTAGAGCATGTGTGGGAGATGTTGGACCCTTCCGAGGTTGCTAAACTATAGCTTCCATCAGCCCCAGCAAGCATAGCCAATGACAAGGATGGTGGGAGTTGTAGTTCAGCAATCTCTGGAAGGCCACACCTCTAGACTATGCCCCACAGTTCTCAGCTGTGTGTCAGAGTTCCATAACTGCTTGATTTCTGTACAGTTCCCCCATGTGATAAACCTTGGGGCTACATTGGTAGCCTTTTCTGGGCGGTGCCTTCAGGCCCTAGACTGACTCTTCTGATCCAAGCTGCCACTGGAGCCCCCTGTGCAGGAACGAGCATAAGAGGACTTCTTGCTCCAACTGAGCCTTGCTTGACCAAGCAGGTCTTCCTGATCTGTGGTGTTTTCCTGTATCTGCAGTTGCTCCTTGGTCCTGCATCTTGCTTTCTCCTTTGGTCCAGACTTCTGACTTCTATTGAAGCGGAATATCGGAAAATTCATGAAAGACAAAAGGAAGAATAATCTTCTCACAGCACAGAGTTACAACTATGGAATTGTCTACCACAAGAGGGAGCAACGGGCACCTACTTGGGTGGATTTAAAAGAGGATAAAACAAATTCAAGAGGGGAAGGTTATCAATGGCTACCAGCTGCATGACTACGTTCAGCCTACTCTGTTGGAGGCAGAATGGCCCTGAGTACCAGCTGCTGGGAATCACAAATGGGGAGAGACCTTCTGTGCTCTGGTTCTGCTTTTCAGCTATCCATAGTTTCCTGGTTTGGGTGTAATGGGAAACAGTGGTTTGACAAAACCCAGAAGTGTTCTGTTAGAATGCATAAGAGAAGGGATGAGTAGTTCAGGCATAACGCTATTTCCTGGTGTTTGTGTGAACTGGATGTTGGAATAATTGGGTCTTGGGCCTGATCCAGCAGGGTTCTTATGGGATGCAACAACCACCATGGGGAAGGCTGATTTGGGACACAGGAAAGTGCCTTATGCTGAGTCCATCTAGCTCAGCATTGCCTTTCAACACCAGTTGCTAGGAACTGCAACTGGGGAGAGAGTGGTCCAGCATCTGAGCTTCCTTTTGGGACATCTGTGAGAAGAAGATACTGGACTGGATGGATCTTTGGCCTGATCCAGTCAGACTTTTATCACATTCTTATGGATGGCTTTAATAGGGGATTAGACAAACGCATAGAGGATAAAGCTATTGATGGCTACTAGCCTCTACGGCTGGAGGTAGGAGGGCTCTGAATACCAGTTACTGGGGATTGCAGGTGGGGAAAGTGCTCATATAACGTTCTTATGTTCAGCAGTTGTGCTCAAGCTTCCCTTTCATCTCTTTGCTTCAAAGGCTGTGGCATCAAGTTGTGCACAACCCCCAAGTGATCTCTTTTTTGCGCCAGAGTTTGGCGAGCCAACTGAAGACACACTATACTTCCAGAATGTCTTTGATAATGCCCTTTGGGCCACAGGCATCTCAGAAGCCTGGACACAGCATCAAAGAGAATACCACTTTGAGGAGTACAGGAAGGTCTGATGAAAAGACAGGGAGGTAGGAAATGATCCTGTTTATCTTAAGAACACATAGAAGTACAGTGGACCCTCCAGATACGAACTTAATTCGTTCCGGGGGTCCATTTGCGCCCCGAAAACTATGTAAATAGAGGCACGTTTCTGTGCATGTGCACAGCACGATTGAGCACTTCTGCAAATGCACAAGGTGCACAAAGCGCTTCTGCACATGCGTGCGCAGCGAAACCCGGAAGTATATACTTCCGGGTTTGCCGTGGCCATAACCCAAAGGTTCCATATCCAGTGGGATACGTAAGTAGAGGGATGACTGTAGTGAGTTTTTGCCCAGGTGGGCTGAGATGGAGAGAAGGGGGCTTGCTTCCCAGGCTCAAATCAAGGTGCTGTTTAACTTAGAAAGGGACTTTCCTGAAGGCTACAGTTGTCATATGGGGCTGTGCTCCAAATCTCTCAACCCTGAGAGGTAAGGCTGCTGTCAGATGCAGTAGAGAAGAGAGGGGAAGTCCAAGGACAACCTCTTGGGGGCCACATGCAAGTGGTCTGCAGAGCCAGAAGGAAAAGTAGCCAGAGCAATGGAATGGCGATTTGACTTTTTTACAGTAGGCTCATTTAAAGCAACCCTGGGTAGCTCAGTTGGTTAGAGCATGGTGCTGATAATGCCAAGGCTGCAGGTTCGATCCCCATATGGGACAGTTGCATATTCATTCCTGCTTTGCAGGCAGTTGGACTAGATGATCCTCAGGATCTTTTCCAACTCTACAATTCTATGCAATTCCAGGGAAGCAAGTGGTATTGTCAGAGTTCAAGGGCACATTCCAGCCAGGCAAAAACATTCACCGAAGTGTGTGAAGTAGGGTCAGTGATGGGTGTGGCCTAGGAAGAGGGGTGTGGCCTGCAGAGAGGGTGTGGCCTAGGAAGAGTCCTGAGGGCAAGGCAGAGAAGGCCACAATATACTCAGTCAGCGCACTGGTCTATCCAGCTCTCTGCACTTACTGGCAGTGACCCTCTGTGATTTCAGGCAGGGAGTCTCTCCCTGTCCTTCCAGGAGATGTCAGGTGTTCAACCCAGGACCTTCTACATGCCAAGCTCCTCCAGAAGAGCTATAGACCTTCCCCAGCCAGCATGGCATCTGTGCATGCACATTTCTGGTACTGGTTCCATAATTTTGGGGGCCCATGGATATGGCACCTTCAATGGACACTCCCAACCTGCAAGAGGGTGAGACATGCAAGCTGAGAATTCACCCAGGCTGCATCAGATTGTCTTGGATACTCTGTGGCAACTGGAAGGAGTGGCACTGCCAGGGCTGGGGTGGACCCTCTTTGGGGCAAATGCCCAACCTAGACACCTTCCAGAGCTAGTCCTAGGATGCACACAGTGTTCTGGGGGCAAATGCAACTGTGTCCGGGGTTCACGCCACTGCGCAGAGAACTGCAAAGTTTTGGTTAATAATCACAGGCTGCCCGTTTGTTTCTGGGCCCAGTTCCAAGTACCTACGAAGCAGGGACAGGGAAGTGTTTTCCTACGCAAGGTTCTCTGAGCGAGTCCCACGGACATGGACACTGACGCAGGCTGTGGTGCACATCTCAGAGGCTGGCAACGCTCCAGCCCCCACATCGATCTCCTCATTAATTCCACCATTGTCCTGTCTCCCCGCCTGGTTTCACAGTCTGCTCAGTGCCACCTGCCTCCCCTGCACCAGCAGACTCTTGAACAGGACTGAAGGTGCCCCATGGACGATGCATGTCCTTGTATAACGGCACCTTTGCTTGCTTGCTTTTAACTCATTTATCCAGCTTCACAAAGGGCTGTTGCCATGGAGGGCAGGGAAGGGGGAGCCTGTTCCTCTCAAGGGTACTGCAAGCCTCTTCCCTGAACTTGGAAGGGCCACAGCTGAATGGCAGGGCGTTTTCGCCGCATGCAGAAGATCCCCAGTCCAATCCCCTGCATCTCCAGGTAGAACCAGAAATTCCCCTTGCCTGAAACCCTGGAGAATATTGTCAGCGCTGACAATACTGAGCTAGATGGGTGCGATTCAGTTTAGTAAAGGGATGTAGCTCAATGGAAGAGCATCTGCTTTGCATGCAGATTCAATCCTTGGCATCTCCAGGTAGGGCTTAGGAGAGACCTCTACCTGTATCCCTGCACAGACTCTGTCAGCCATTCATTGTTGACAAGACAAAGCTGGATGGACCAACGGTCTGATGTAGTATAATGAAGGACCATAGCTCAGTGGTCCAACATCTGCCTTGCCTGCAGAAGGTACCAGATTCAATCAATGACTTCTTCAGGTAAGGATGGGAATGTCTCCCTGTCTGGAATCCAGGAGAGCCTCTGCCGGTCAGTGTAGACAATAATGAGCTAGATGAATGAACAAGTCCAGCTTCCACTTCCAAACTTTTCAGCTGACATTCCGACATTCGAAAAGCCCCTAGTCTGTCCTTGAAGATACAAGATAGAAGGACAATGCATAAGGCCTGCCCTCTGTCCATCTTGATGGCATCAAGTGGCCTGTTTTGCCTGCACTGGTGATCAGCTGGTTGTCATTGCTGATCAGTTGATCAGCAGTGCCTGGAAACTCCTATTGGCCCAGCTGAATCTTTACCTGGCCCACACCTGACATCATATATGACGGCACATGTAGGGAAGGCCATTTGGCCAAAATTGCTACAAGGGGCAAATGGGGAAGTCTGATGAGTATTCTCCCACCCTTGATCTATGGCCATCCAGCAGATGTGGGGATCATTTGACCCTTGGGATGCTTCTGAATTATATGAGACAATAAGAAGAGCGTACTGGATCAGGTCCATCAAGTCCAGCATCCTGTTATCAAAGTTGCCAGTTTCCAAAGGGAAAATCTCAAGCAGAATCTGGGCACAAGAACCTTCTCCTCTCCTGTGGCTTCCAGCAGCTAGTCCTCAGAAGCTTTCCTGCTTCTGACCATAGAGGAAGAGCATAGCCATTCTGGCTGGCAGCCCTGCACAGCTCTCTTCTACATGAACTTATCCAATCCTCTTTTAAAGCCATCCAAGTTGCTGGCCATCAGTGGTTCCTGCAAGAGTGAGTCCCATAGCTTAACTGGCTATCATCCGTGCTTGCTGGGGCTGATGGGAGTTGTAGTCCACCCAGCAGCATCTGGAGGGCTTATGGTTCCCTGTCACCTGCTTTACAGGATCTTCTCATTCTCCTTGCAAACCCGCCCCGCTCCCAGTACCTGCTTTTCAACTCTGCAGCCAAGTCTCCCTCCCCCCCACCTCCTGCCCTGGGGGCTCCCAATCCTTGCAACCAGCGCCCCCCCCCCTCGTGTGCTCACCCACCCAGCCAAGTGAAATTAATTTCACCGTGCAGGTCCCATGAAACGCTTGCCTGTGTAAAACACTTGCCTAAATGCCGAACGGTATTATGTGCCTGCGGATTCGCTCCGTCTATTAATTTCACAACCCTAATTTACCAAACCACCAATCAAATATTCTTTGGCAATATTTGTACTTTATCACCCATGATGCTTAATTGCACGTAGCTTTCCCTCTTTCCAGGACTTTTCGAGGTGGTTCTCTGTTTAATATTCAAACCAGGCACTGAAATGAGACACATTAATCGAACCGTGTGGTTATGAAAACCTTCTTTTCCTTTTCCTTCTCCTTCTCCTTTTCCTTTTCCTTTCTCTCTCTCTCTCTCCCCCTCTCTCGCCTTGGCTGGAAACGGAGGCTGTATCTCGCTTCCTGCAGAATGTGGGCAGGACCGCCCTACAACCTTGTTGGCTTCGGGAATAATGGCTTGGAAATGGATCCTTCTCTCTCTCTCTTTGGCTAATTTCCCTTTTGTCACAGACAAGATGCCAGCACACAGAGAACGACAGATGTTAAGCCTTTGTCATAGTTAGCTTGGGCTTGTCAAAGTCAGGACGGGGAACGGAGCCGAATGGAAGGAAGTTTTCCAAACTGCGCTATAAATATCGTCAAAACCACATCTTTAAAAGCAATTAGGCGAAAGGCATCTTTGCGGATTAATTGCATGGTTTTCGGTGGATTAACCGGTTGATTAAATCTGCATGCAAATAGGACAACGGCCCAGGAGAATGACGAAAAGGGCTCTTTCTTTGTTTTTAGATCAGAGGGGGAGAATCTCAGGCCAGGAGTCCACATGCAGCCACAACCCCCCCCCCCAGCCTCTCTATCTGCCCCTTGGGACTCCCCCCACGCCACACCCCTCACTGGTCCTCCTTCACACCTCTGATGGTTTTGCTTGGCTGTGATGTCCCCTTGAACTCTGATAAAGCCTCCTTATAGCTTGGGTGGAGGAAAGAGCAGGGTATGTGTGAGAAAGTGTAGGAACTACCCTACCATACAAAAGTTGCTCCGCCCACTTTTGCCTCTAGCACGTGGCGCTTAGAAGGTCACCTGGAAGGGAATAAGGGCCCCTGGCTGAGAGAATTCTCTCACCACTGTTTTAGATTATATAGGTATGTGTCCCAGCAGGCAAGTCTCAGAAGAGGTATTCCTTCCTGGGTGAGAGGTGTTAAGGATAATGGTTTAATTGACACAGAAATGAAGAATGGCTTAAGGTAGGGTTAGCACAAGTCTGGAATTTCCTGGGCATATCTAGAATACAGTGTCTGGGCATAAATCAGTAAGAATGCCTGGGAAAATCCTGATTGTGTGGCAGCCCATGTAAGCAGTGCCATTTTTTTTGCCAGTTTTCCATAAAAATAGCCTAAAAGCTAAAAAAAATAGCCCCTCCCTTCTTATGCTGGTCTACGGCCATAATAAAGATTTGTTGTTGTTGTTGTTGTGTTCTTTAAAAAAAAGGTCAACAACTTAGCCACCAACCCTCCCCTCCCCCCAAAAAGAAAAAAGCTCAACAAATTTTCTGTCCGTATTTTCACTTTGAAATATGGAAACCCTAGCTAAAGGTATATCGCAGAAGGTTTAACATGGGGTTTCACAATGAAGCTATATTGAAATCAAGGAGGGCACTTTGCACTCTTGCTAAGTTAATGATTAATTAACTGATGGTTGTCTCTCTGGTAGCTAACATTTGAGTGTTGTAACCTTAGATCATGTGAGAGGTACTGGGTTGCAAATCTCCATTTTGAAGGGAGGTGCCTTTGAGTCTTTGTCTTCCAAACTCAGTGGAGTGAAGATGTAAAACGAAGCTCTCCTGAAGGGACAGTAAACGCCCTGGTGGCTGGAATTGTTTAGCTGTTTTGGCTGTGGAGAGACAGACCTTTGCTTTTAGGTCTCTTTGGGTTATTTCATATTTTCTGAGATGCTGAGCCTGTACTGGACAGCACAAGACATTTTATGCATATTTTGGACATAACATTTGATGTATTCTGTTTCATTTTAATGAGTTCTGCCAGTAAAAGTTTAAATAATATTTTTATGGGTCTGGGCAATGATTTATTCCAAAAGAAGTCCATTCTTATGCTTCCAATTGCTTCAAACTGCAACAATATTAATATCTGCAACAAGAGATGCAGAGGAAAGTCTCGTCTAAGATTTGTAGGTAGTTATATTAATGAACGCTATTCATCAGCCAAAAGGTTTTTCATCCAACAAGCCAGCCTTTGGCAATGTGGTGCCCTCTGGATGTTTTGGACTACAACTCCTATCAGCCCCAGAAAGCACAGCTTTGCTGATGGTCTGGCTAAGACTAAGGCAACTTCCTACATTCTTATTTAAATCAGCCCTTTATTCTGAATACTGAGGATTAGAACCTTACTTTATTGTAAGGGAAGGACCGAAGCTCAGTGATAGAGCTCTCTCTCTCTCCACTTGCTTCAAACCACTCAAAAGTGTTTAGGCAGATCTGTTATTTACTTATTAGTAAAATGAGGAGGGCAATAGCTCATTGGCAGAGCATCTGCCTTGCAAGCGGGAGGTCCCAGATTCAGTACCTGACATCTCCAGGTTGGGCTACTGAGCTAAGTGGACAAGGCAGCTTCCTATGTTTTGCTGTTTCAGTAGCTGGCCCCTTCCTTTTTTGCACAGAGTGCTCCAAAAAGGCCAGAAGCAGTATTCATGAATTCTCCATTTGCCCATTTCACCTCTTCCAAGCTAAAGGGGTTCACACGGAGCCCTCAGCCGCCTAGAAAACATCCTCGCTGCAGCAGCTGCTGAACAACAGTCATAACTTACCAACCAAGAATTCATTTCCGAGAGCAGAGGAAATTGGGACACACACACACCCCACTGTGACACTTCGGTTTCAGGTTTAATGTTCCTATTTAGTTCAAATGCCCAATTTCTACACTGATTTATATTTCTTCTCCTTTCCATTTATCTTTGCTCTGTTCGAAACATTTAAAAAGGTCTTTCTTCAGCAATAGAAGTGGTGGAATAGCAGGAAGGGTGTTATGTAATTCAAGCCCCGGGATGGGGCGGACACAAGAGATTCATCTCCTTCCTTGACCCCCTTCATCACTTTATGCAGGATTTCTTAAATGCTCTGTGAGCATCCCTTATTTGCATGTGAACCACTGAAATGAAATGGTGGTGCGTGGTGCACATTGAGATTGATAGGGTGGGAGGCAGGGAGCTAGACAGCAGGTGGCGCCACAGCCCATGACATGCAAAGCCAACTAATTCTAGTTTTGCCCTCATCCTCTTCTCTGCTGCAACACTAAGACTAAGGAGGAGGGAGGTGACAGGCAGGACCACCCCCGAGCAAGCTGTAAGAAAGAAGGCTGGCAGGTTGGGGCTGACTGGGAGCAGACTAAAGTTGGTGGGTCACTGCCTCTTTCACCCTAACAGACCAGCCTCAGCTGTTGAAATGGACTTCCACCGAGCGATGATATTTTTAAATTTAATGTGAAATGCTAACTTGGAATATGGAATGTCCTAAGGCTACTTGAGGGACGCGGGTGGCGCTGTGGGTTAAACCACAGAGCCTAGGACTTGCCGATCAGAAGGGTGGCGGTTCGAATCCCCATGACAGGGTGAGCTCTCGTGCTCGGTCCCTGCTCCTGCCAACCTAGCAGTTTGAAAGCACGTCAAAGTGCAAGTAGATAAATAGGTACTGCTCCGGTGGGAAGGTAAACAGCGTTTCCGTGCGCTGCTCTGGTTCGCCAGAAGCGGCTTAGTCATGCTGGCCACATGACCCGGAAGCTGTACGCCGGCTCCCTCAGCCAATAAAGCGAGATGAGCGCCGCAACCCCAGAGTCGGTCACGACTGGACCTAATGGTCAGGGGTCCCTTTAGCTTTACTTTTTAAGGCTACTTGAGGGTTTTGCCAAGGGATCTTGTTGGCTACTAAGAGAACAAGATGCTGGATTTTATTTTTATTATTAATACCCCAGCCATCTGGCTTACCTGGACCATTGGCCTGATCCAGCAGGGCTTTTCTGATGCACTTAAGCAGACATATGTAGGATAGGTCAGTCTGCAGAACATGAGACTCATAATCGCAGGGTCATCGGTTTGGACCCCACATTGGGCAAAAGATTCCTGCATTGCAGAGGGTTTGACTTAGATGACCCTCATGGTCCCTTCCAACTCTATGGTTATGTGAGTCTATGACTGCGGTGTTCGACATGCGGGCATCTCTTGAGTGTTTACGGAGACATCATGCAGGCCGTCACGCAAGCTGACAGCTATCAAGCACTGCCAAGCAGCTAATAGGACGGTATGTCCACTGTCAGATTCTATCAAGGACTTAACACCTACCAACCCGCAAATGGTCCAGTGCAAGATCTCATTACATAGAGCTATCAAATGCAGTCAAGTTCCGAGCACCACCGGATGTCAATTTGAGTCACCAAAGATCCTGTGAACACACCAGAAAAATAGTTAAGTGTTCTAAAAGAATAACCAGCATCAAAACTGGTTTGCAGCTGTCCAGGTCTGAAAAAATTAACTCAAGGACCTTGCGGTGTAGGTTGGTTGGTGTTAAAAGGGGGGAGGGGACACCCCAGGAGCCAGGTACAATTTTTCTTATCGACATTTATGTTTATGGGAACAGTAATTGAGAGGAGTTATGGTGGATCTGTGTGCAGTGGGCATGCCATAGTGCTCTACTGCCCACGTGCCCAGGGTCTTAAGAAGCTGGCGCAAGCTGCCATCACACAGAGGAAGATTCTTTAAGTAGAGCCCTTTAGATCTTTCAAGCAGCCTTGCCCAATCTATCGCCTGTTCCTTGTCTGTGTTTTATTTACTGTGGACTGAAAGTATTTGTGTGTGTGTGTGTGTGTGTGTGTGTGTGTGTGTGTGTGTGTGTGTGTCTGTGTGTAGTTTCTGGGCATTGCTAGACAGGGAAAATTAAACTGCTGATACCCTAATGTCATATTATTTATATATATATACACACACACACACACACACACACACACACACACACACACCTATGGTACGACTGCATTTGGAATACTGTACTTTTTCTGGTTGTCTCACCTCAAAATAGATATTGTAGAGTGATGAAAGGTTCAAAAAAAGGGCAACCAAAATGATCGAGAGGGTGGAGAGACTCCCCTATGAGGAGAGATTGCAGCATTTGGGAGTTTAGAGAAAAGGAGAGTTAGAGGCGATATGATGGAAATGTATAAAATGATGCACAGCATGGAGAGAGTGGACAGAGAAATGTTTTCCTCCCTCTCTCATAACACCAGAGCTGGCAGACATCCAGTGAAGCTTGAATGTTGAAAGAGTCTGGACAGAGAAAAGCAAGGGCTTCTTCGCACAGAGTTAAACTATAGAGTTGTCGCCCCCTGTCCCCCCCAGGAAGCAGTGATGGCCACCAACTCGGACGGCTTTTTGAGAGAATTGGACAAATTCGTGGAGGAGAGGGCTGTCAGCGGCTGCTAGTCATGACGGCTGCGTTCTGCCTCCACAGTCGGATACAGTTACTATGCTTCTAAATACAAGCTGCTGGAAACCGCAGGAGGGGAGAGGGCTCTTGTGTTCGAATCCTGCTTAAGGGCTTTCCACGGGCATCTGGTTGGCCACTGTGAGAACAGGAGACTGGACTAGATGGGTCATTGGCCTGATCCAGAGAGGCTCTTCTTATGGGTATTTTTTAGTTCAGAATATGGACACCTGTGTATGTTCTGGGCGCAGCCCAACCACAGACTGTGGGCCTTGACAAATGCCTAACAATGCCATCTCCCTGATAGTCATCTACAGTGGTACCTTGGGTTACAGACGCTTCAGGTTACAGTCTCTGCTAACCCGGAAGCAGTACCTCGGGTTAAGACCTTTACCTCAGGATGAGAACAGAAATCACAAACCAGCAGCGCGGCGGCAACAAGAGGCCCCATTAGCTAAAGTGGTGCTTCAGGTTAAGAACAGTTTCAGGTTAAGAAGGGACCTCCGGAACGAATTAAGTTCTTAACCCGAGGTACCACTGTATTTGTTTGAAAGAGCTGGCCCAGGTCCTTTCTCCCCTCCATTCCCACCTCCTCCCAGCTGCAGAACATATGCCCATGCTGCCCAGGGCAGACGTGCTCCCGAGGGGGGCATGGCATGGATGGTACGGGATAGCCTCTTGGGTGCCTAGAGCAGTGTGCGTGCCCTGAAGCCAGAGGCGGAGCGAACCGCTCACGGGGCAGAGCAAGCCACCCATGACAGACATTTGCCACGCCGCCCACCCACAACTCCCAAGCCTCCCCCAAGCTGTCAAAACAAAGGGGGGAGGGGAGAATGCTGCCGGCAAAGTGGCGCAGCTCCTCCCCTTACCCTGATGGCTCGGGGTAGGCTGGGGAGTCGCTGGCAGGAGGTGCACCAAATGTCACCCCCTTCAGTGAGGGCACCTGGGGTGATCCGCCCCCACCCCTTCCTACACCCCTGCCTTCCCCCACTGTATTGTCCCTCTGATGCAGGATGTGGAAACAGCTTCCCCACTAGCAAAGGAAGCCCACCCCCCCACATCCTTTTGAGCTACACACCTGACAAGTAAAACACCCAAGTCTACTATATGTTTTGGTGAGGTGTACACTGGTGCGCGAGGGACACGGGTGGCACTGTGGGTTAAGCACAAAGCCTAGGACTTGCCGATCAAAAGGTCGGCGGTTCGAATCCCCACAACGGGCTGAGCTCCCTGCTCCTGCCAATCTAGCAGTTCAAAAGCACGTCAAAGTGCAAGTAGATAAATAGGTACCACTCCGGCGGGAAGGTAAATGACGTTTCTGTGAGCTGCTCTGGTTCGCCAGAAGCTGTACACCAGCTCCCTTGGCCAATAAAGCGAGATGAGTGCTGCAACCTCAGAGTCGGCCGCGACTGGACCTAATGGTCAGGGGTCCCTTTACCTTTACCTTTACCTTTACCTTTATACTGGTGCCCATGCAGAGTGCTGCTATTCTCAAGCAGGTTTCAGTCACCTGCAAGCAAATTCAGGCCACCTGGTCAAAGTGGATTCAGAGCTCTTGTGCAACAAACCCACTTCCCCAAAATATCAGACCATTTTTTGCGACAAAGCAGCTGGGAAGTGAAGGATGAGAACGTAACTGGTAACTCCAAACATATGTAGTGGACAAGTGTCAATGTATTTGTGTTCTGGGATCAGGTTTTCAATGAAACTGGTAAAACTGCTCAACAATATGTCAGGAAGACCCCAGAGCTTGCTCTGCTAAATTTATTTACAGATGATAATATGGACTTGAGAGATAAACCACGATAGGATACTTATTAGAAGCTGCTCATGTGACTATTGCACCTTTTAGGAAAGACCGTTAAGGTGCTAATTTAACAGCATGGTATGAAAGGTTTCAGCAGATAAAATCACATGTAAACTAAGAATAGCTAGAGGAAATAAACACAGAAATTGGTTTGCGAGAGACCAGTGGAATTTTATCGCTTATTGCTTATACAAATACTTCAGACAGCAAACAGAAAGTCCCTAGGGTGTACTCCAGAATATGAATCTGTTAAATGTTTGTTCTCACTTTTTATTAATTTAAATACGCTATCTCTGCATTTATATGAACTTCTTTGTGGGTGTCTGTGCATAGAAGCTTCTTGGTGTTTTTCTTCTGATTTTGTTCAGCTTGTTATGGGGTAGATTTCATAACATCCTTTCATCTTTTGTTAACTTGTTGGTGCTTGTTATGTAACTTAAGAAAATTAATAAAAGACAGACACACAGAGACAGAAATTAGTTGTTTTCAACTGTTTTTAATCTTGTGTAATATTGTACGTTAATATTAATGTTTGTTTCCATTGTTGTAACCCACCCTGGCACCTGAGGGTGATGGGTGGATAAATAATAATAACAATGATGATGATGATGATGATGATGCCCTGCTGGATCAGGCCAGCAGCCCATCTAGTCCAGCATCCTGTTCTCACAACAGCCAGCCAGATGCCTTTGCAAAACTCTCAAGTGAGACCGGAGCACAACAGCCCTCGCCCCTCCTGTGACTTCCAGCAACTAATATTCAGAAGTATCCCTGCCTCTGATTGTAGAGCAGGAGTAGGCAACCTAAGCGGCCCATGGGGATCGTTTAACCAGCCCCCAAGCCGCCCCCGAACTGAGCCACCCACTTGGCGAGTCCCCACACACTGCACTAAACCAGCGCAGTGTGGTGCAGGGACTCACTTCCGCAGTGCCAGAAATCGCTTCTGCACATGCTCAGATGACAGAAATTGCATCTGCGCATGCTCAGATGCTCGAAATCACATCTGCGCAGATGCAGACACTGGAAATCGCGGCCGCACATGCTCATGCACGTGGCCCACAGAGGGATCTCCGCTGGAGTGAACCAGCCCAGGTGAGGTGAACCTTGCCGACCCCTGCTGTAGAGGCCTCGTGATTATTAGCCACTGATACCCTTAACCTTCATGAGTATGCAGCTTCAAGCAAATCAGAATACATGTTCAATAAATAGCAGATGCTGTCTAACTCCCCTCCAAACAAATCAGAATGAATGCTCAATAAACAAGTCATCTAGAAGCAACCTAAGTGTTTTGTCTGTTTGGAAGAGGGGGGATTCTGTGCCTCACTGGGTTTTCTCCTGTGAAACTTGTGTGTGTGTGTGTGTGTGTGTGTGTGTGTGTGTCCATGACAGTTTTTGATTTCCAAATGCGCCCTCAAGGCCACAAAGAGTTAGGAGCCCATAAATCCACACATAAATAATAAATTGCCACCTTGCCTGGATGGGGTTTCTTGTGTGTAATTAAATGGTAGCTTAAGCAAGGAGGGACTGGCTTTGTTTCTGACACCTAACCTGATCTCCTTGCCAATTTCCTGGAATGAATCTGAAAGCAAGGCGTTTTACTGCCCATAAATTTCAAGTGAGGTTTATGAGATGCTGAGGAAGACAAGAGAGGGATGGCTGTTACCCTTTCACCCTGTTCATCTCCCACCAGAGATATCTGGCTGGCTGGTGGCTGCTTGAAGCAGCACACAGGAGCGCAGGCTGATGCAGTTCTAGTAAGGACACAAAACAAGTGAAGATCACACCATGGAACCAGGTTGTTGCTGTTGTTTGGTCGTTCAGTCGTGTCCGACTCTTCGTGACCCCATGGACCAGAGCACGCCAGGCACTCCTGTCTTCCACTGCCTCCCGCAGTTTGGTCAAACTCAAGCTGGTAGCTTCGAGAACACTGCCCAACCATCTCGTCCTCTGTCGTCCCCTTCTCCTTGTGCCCTCAATCTTTGCCAGCATCAGGGTCTTTTCCAGGGAGTCTTCTCTTCTCAAGAGGTGGCCAAAGTATTGGAGCCTCAGCTTCAGGATCTGTCCTTCCAATAAGCACTCAGGGCTGATTTCTTTAAGAATGGAGAGGTTTGATCTTCTTGCAGTCCATGGGACAGGTAGCTGTTCTAAAACGTCATAAGCATTCAAGATCCAACTTGCTTTCATCATGGGGGTTCAATGTTGAATAATACCATAGCCGTTTAGGGGTTTTAGTTTAGAGAGGTGGCATCATAGAAGTTTATAAAATTATGTGTAGCATGGAGAAAGTAGATAGAGAAAAGGTTTTATCCCTCTTTCATAACTCAAGAACTCAGGGACATCCAGCGACCAAGACCTCTAAAAGGAGTTGTGTCAAGAGCAGCCCTGTTCTCATGTCCAGGATGTTCTGAGAACAGCATGTTGAACTAGATGAGCCTCTGGCCAGATCCAACAAGCTCCTCTTATATTCTTATATTCTCTGGTAGGGATGGGTGTGAGATTCAATTCCACTAGTATCAAAAGGCAAACCATCTGATTCTCATTTTCCAAAACAGTACTGGACCTTTGAAATTTGCTCTTTGCCAAATGTTGAAATGTAGCATTGTGTTCAACCAAGTAATGTGTTCAAAACTGCATATTCTGGGGCAAAGTGTGTATTAAAATGTATACATTTTTAAAAACAATAATAATACAAAAATGCATTCTGCTTTGCAAAACCGTGTACGCTAGGAAAAATTGCATACAAATATGCCTGTCGTGAGAAATTCAAACTAAAATTATTGTGAATTTTCATGTGGACTTGTTTCTGAAAAATTTGCAACCTGATGTGGAAATGAAGAGAACTAAACTTAAAAATGGGGGAAAAAACCCGAGAAACCAAAATTGATGAATATGCCTATCCACAAGGCCTGGTCACAAACCCTAGCAGCCTAAATAACAACCTCTTCCCTCTCCCTGCAGAGATCCGTGAGGCATTCAAAGTTTTTGACCGGGACGGCAACGGTTTCATCTCCAAGCAGGAACTGGGCACAGCAATGAGGTCCCTTGGCTACATGCCCAATGAGGTGGAACTGGAAGTCATCATCCAGAGACTAGACATGGATGGTAAGACTTTTTGGAGGGGGGTGGGAAAAGTTTTAGATGCTCCCCCTCCGCTTTTTGTTGCTCTTCTCTTTTGAATCAAACTCCCTGTTTCTTCTGTGTGCTCTCCTCCCTGACTAGCCTTCCCCTAATCTGGTGTCCTCCAGATGTTGTGGACCAGCCAGCAAAGACTCCCACTCCTAGAGGAAGAAATGGCATTTGGGAGGAGTGATCTGTCC
The DNA here is from genome assembly GCF_965112155.1 of Podarcis liolepis. Taxonomy (NCBI): domain Eukaryota; kingdom Metazoa; phylum Chordata; class Lepidosauria; order Squamata; family Lacertidae; genus Podarcis; species Podarcis liolepis. The sequence goes on along the minus strand of NC_139566.1, from coordinate 24,447,448 downwards.
CTGAAGGCATAAACGGCTTCAGTCAAGTCCCAGGCACTCTAGGAGCAAGTAGCTCACTTAGAGCTCTCCATGGTGCTGAAACTACTGGCCAGCCTTGTGCTCATTTGTCAAATCCCTGTGCCTTCTCCCTGGTGCTACTAGGCATGGATGTGGGGAACAGAGAGGCGACATGTTTCGGGGAGGGTGCTCAATCTTGATCCTTCTTATCCCACCTTCACCCCACACCTTTCCCCCTTCTGTTTCTAGCTTGCTCAGCCAGGCTGCCTTCCCTCCCGCACTGAACTTCATGAGCGTCCCCAGCTGATGTGCTTCTAATGTGACCATTGCCAGAGCTATTACAGATTTGATGTCCCCCAGCTAAAGGGAATATTTGTCTTTCAGAAAAGAGTCTCATCCCAGAGTTGTAAAAAAAGGTTGACAGCTCCATAAAATTCAAGCTGTGAATTTGCCAGCACTCAGATTTGCTCTTATCTCTGGGCTGCTTTCCATGGAAGGGATTGATATTAAAGGTGGCAAAACTGACCCTACTTGGCTGGCTCCAGAGAGTAAGCCAGCTGGACTCGGGTCCATGGCCCACAGAATCAGGAAGGGCCCATTCATAGGGGCAAGGGGCAAGCTGGATTCTATCCCTTCTTTTGCTTGTCTACCTTATGTGATGGCCCCCATTAGCTACCGTTTTAGAAGGTTGCAGAAAGAGGCACGAATTTCCCTCTTGCACCGCCTGAAGCTGCTGGGAGTTGTAGTCCAAAATAGCTAGAGGGCTCCAGCTTGGGGAAGACTGCTTAATTCGGGGAAAGGCCATAGCTGAATGGTAGAGCTTCTTTTTTACATGCACAAGATCTCAGGTTCAATCCCTGGCATCTTCAGGTAGGGCCAGGCATATCCTCGGTCTGAAACCCTTGAGAGTTGCCACTAGTCAGTGTAGACAATACTGACCTAGATGGACTAATGGTGTGACTCAGTTTGCTACATTCCTAATTGTAGCTCTGTGGTAGAGCATCTAGTTAGCATGTAGAAGGTCCCAGGTTCAATCCCCGGCATTTCAAGGTAGTGCTGGGAAAGTCCCTTGGCTGACAACCTGGGGAGCCACTGATGGTCAGTGTAGATAATTCTCAGCTGGATAGACAAGTGGTCTGACTCAGTACAAGTTAGCTTCCTTTGGCACAGCACATGCATTGCATGCATATGGTCTCCATTTCAATTCCTGACATCTCAGGGTAGGGCAAGGAAACCCTGGAGAGCTGCTGTCAGTCAGCACAGATGATACTGGAGCACATGGACCAGTGGTCTGACTCAATATAAGGCAGCTTTCTATATTACTAACTTTAGCTCAGTCAGTAGAGCATCTGCCTTGCATGCCAAAGGTTCTGGGTTCAATTCCTGGCATTTCCAGGTGAAGCTGGGAGAGACCAGTGCCTGAAATCCTGGAAAGATGCTGCCAGTCAGTGTAGATGATATTGAGCTACGTGGACCAAGGTCTAACTCAGTATAATACAGCTTTCTATCTCCATCTTTTAGTAGCAGTCAATTGTAGGTGCATGCAGCGGAAAGCCATGGTGGCAAAGTGGATTTGAGGAGCAGGTGTCTGCACAGGGATATTATCTAGCTCAGTAGTGATACCCTGGCTGGCAACTCCTGTATGCCAAGGGGGCTTGCCCAGGAAATTGGTTCTCTCTCACACACACTGGCTGCAGGTTTGGTCCAGCATCTGGGGAATGACAAGTATCTTTCTGAGCAGCCCAGTGGTGACTATAGGTAATCCATAGTTTCTGGATAACCCAGTCCACCTTGGCTCTGCACTGGCAAAAAGCACATCAGCTTGAATGAGGACATTATTTTCAAATATGTTTGGGGGAAATAGCCTGAGACCTCAGAAAGCCACTGCCAGTGAGAGTAGGCAGTGGTGGACTAAGTGAACAAGTAAGCTGCCGTGGTCTAAAGGAGTTTCAAAAATCACCCCCGGGGTCTGAATTGATCCTAAGTTCACAGCCTGAAAACAGCTTTAGTTGGAGGGCTGTTGCTCAGAAGCAGAGTATCTGCTTTGCAGATGCAGAAGGTCTCCCAGGTTCAGTCCTTCATTGCACACCTTTTGGTGCCAGGCAAAAACATTCCTCTTTAACCAGGCCTTTGCCTGATGGACGTCCAATGCCCTTTTAAAATGTGTTGAGGGCAGGGGTTAGAGGGTTGTTCTTGTTTTTATTTTGTGTTTTGTGATTTTATTTTTGTGATTTTATGTTGTGAACTGCCCTGAGACCTGTGAGCATAGGGCAGAATACAAACAAACAAACAAACCATGACATCTCCAGGTGAAAGACTCCTCCTGCCTGAAACCCTGGAGAACCACTGTGTCAGGGACTGGACTGAACAGGAGGAATGGGAATTGAGCCCTTGGTCTGATCGGCTCCTCTCAGAAGAGGAGGAGGAGAGGGAAATTTCGACCCCCATGTCTCCAGCAGTTTCGGGAGGAGAGGGAGACAGGGATGATGTACAGCTGAATGAGGAAATGCCTAGTTATGAGATAGTGGAGGAGGAGGGAGAAGTGAGAGAGCAGACAGCAGAGACCTCCCTGGAGACTATGGGAGACCCTCCTAGTCCAAGGGCTCGCTGGTCCCTCTGCATTCAAGAACAGAGAAGGCAGAGGGATGTGACTCCAGTGACTTCCCGTAGGTTTCCAAGATGTTGTGGGAGACGGAAGAGGAGGGACTCAGAGTAGCCAACGTCTCCTACACGTGGAGACATGGATCCTTTGTCTTGCAACCAGATGACTGAATAAAAAGCCGTAAAATATGAACAGTTTGTTCTTCTTGCCTCTGAGGCTAATGGGGGAGGAGAGGATACTGTCAGGAGCTCGTCCTACTCTCGAGTAGGACCCTGGCAGAGACACATGTCCGACTGGCATGTTCCCTCCCTCCTGGTCGATCGTTTGGGAGCTTCAAAAGCTTTCTTCTGTCCGAACATCACAGCAACCAATGCCAACAGACATCAGCACACTTAGGGATCCGCAGAGTCTTCGCAACTTGCGTAACAGACCTCAGCATTTTGGCTAATCTACTTTATTTACATATAAACACACACGAAGCACTGCAATGTGGCTCCCTCTCTCTCTAGCATCAGACAGCAAAGAGAAAAAAGACAATAGTCCCACTTCACAGAACACAGTAACACAAACATCCCGTCTCCATCACTTCCCACTCTGTGAAGTCAAAACATACAATGTCATGTGGTAGACAAAAATCCCATGACTGCAATGACGGAGCAGGAATTCTAACAGATACTCCACGCTTGAAACACTGCCAGTCAATGTAGACAATGAACCAATGAACCAACCAGTCAATGAACCAAAAATCTGACTCAATACAGTGAAGGGACGCAGCATCTCCTTTGCATGCCAAAAGTCCTAGGTTCAATCCTTGGCATCTCTGAGTATGGCTGTTCTCCACTAAAGATGAGATGGGTCCTAGGGCAAGGGTGGTATTTCAGTGGTAGAGCATCTGCTTTTCATGCAGAAGGTCCTAGTTTCGATCTTTGACATCTCCAGGAAGTTCTGGGAAAGACTCCATCCTGAACCCCTGGAAAGCAGCTGCCAGTCAGTGTAGACAATACTGAGGTGGATGGACCGATACTCCCACTCAGTATAAGGCAGCTTCCGGTGTTCCTGCACTGATCAGCTGGAGAATAATATACCTTCATTTTCTGCTGCTGCCTCTGGGCGGCCTTTGTTGCAGTGACAGATTAACAGAGCTGTCCGTGTAATGGAGATAATTAACTCTGGCATTCCCCAATAATTATCCAGAGGCCATGCCAGCTCATCTGATCTACTCACCAGATCACCAGGGTAGATAGAAGATCCCCAGAGGGATGGTGTTTTCAGCCCAACTCTATTTCCTAGGTTATTGACTTCCTTGCTGGATTTTAATCTGTGAGCTGGTTACCTAATGGAGTTTTTAACCTTTGTGCCTGTTTCTTCAGGGGCAGCAGCGAATGAGGGGGCGGTCCAATCAGAAGGAAAGGCTGTTTGTCAAGGCAGCTGGGATGCAATATCAAAGGCAGTAAAATGCAGTGTGTGAAGTGATACACATGGCGGCAAAGCATCTGGCTAGCATATATATTTATCTCCTAACACATGCACTAATGGGAACTGAATTGGTGGTGACTGACCAGGGATGAGATATATAGGGGTCGTGGCAAATAGCTTGATGAAAATGTTGGCCCAGCCTGCCTATCAGCTGTGGAGGGGAAAGGTGAAATCAATGCTAGGGGTCATTAGGAAAGGGATGTAGAATTATTATTATTATTATTATTTAAAACTGCCAGAATCATAATGCAGTTGTACAAATCTATCCTGTGACCACACCTGGAAGATAGGTCAAAAAGGATACTGCAGAGCTGGGGGTGGGGAGTTCAGGAAAAGGGCAATCAAAACCATCAAGGCGCTAGAGCAAGCCCAGGCTTTCCCTGACCCATAAAAATGGACCCTGTGTTTATGTCTTTGGATCGCCTTAACAGTTAGTTAGTTAGTTAGTTAGTTAGTTAGTTAGTTAGTTAAATTAAATAATTAAAGCAACCTTACAGGAGAAGCTATGTGACTAACGCAACGTATCATTTGGACCTCAGAAAACATTCTGTGTGAGGCAAAGCTAAAAAGCAAACATATCCCTTCTCAATCTATCTAGAGACAAACAAAAGCAAGAAATAACTTACCATATAAATATAAATGTAAGACTGTCATCACGTAGGTAGTTAGCAAGCAATGCAAGCAGGTAACCCCTAGTAAGAACACATGGTTCTAACACTAGTATGCCCATTTGGTTGTTTTCTATGACACATTGCTAAGAACAATTATTGCCTTCCACAAAGAAGTTGCCTGCCTGTGAACTGTTTTTACTGATTTTAGTATTGTATTTTTATATGGTTTTAACCTGCCATGGGGACCTGGTGCTGCCTCGTTTTCACCTGTGCTGATGTCTGTCATTTCCAGGCGATGGACAAGTGGACTTTGAGGAGTTTGTGACGTTGCTTGGCCCCAAACTTTCCACATCCGGCATCCCGGAAAAATTCCACGGCACTGACTTTGACACTGTGTTTTGGAAGGTAAGGAAACACCGATTCCCGCCCCCCACCCCCTGAAACCTGATGGTTTGGCCCTCTTTCTTGATTTTACTGCAGATATATGTACTGAAGATGCGTATTTTCCCGTTTTTCATGGTGACTGGAACTGCTGGTTCACACCAGGAGGTAGGCATCACCATTTTCCTTAATTATGTCATGCTCCTTCATGCTTCCCAGCTCAATTTCCATCTCGCAGAGGAAGGGAATGGGGATTCTTCAGGGTGTTTCTACATTTTATCGCAGCCTCCCCTCAGCCTGGTGCCATCCATGTGTTTTGGACTAAAACTCCCATCAGACCCAGCTTGCATGGCCTTCCACTCTTTGAGGCAGAGATGGAATCTGGGAGAAGTGATGGTGAAGTCATAACAGGTTTCAGTCTTCATTGGAGCAAGCAGCTCACTTAGAGCTCTCCATGGTACTGAAACTACTGATCTGCATTGTGCCCTGTGGAAGGACATTACCTTATTAGGGATGGTGGACCTGTGGTCCACCAGATGTTGCTGGACTGCAGCTCCCATCATGCCTGACCATTGGCCATGCTGGCTGAGCCTGATGGGAGCTGTAGTCCAACAACATCTGGATGGCCACAACCTCCCTGTCCCAAGCCTATATGAAATCCTAGAACAGCCTTCCCAATCTGGTGCCCTTAGATGTTTCAGACTACAACTCACATCAGCCCCAGCCAGCATGACCATGTTCTTATCTACCCTACCATCATACAGCAGGGCTGGTTTGGGGCTGATGGGAATTGTAGTCCAAACCCTCTGGTTTTGTAGTTCAAAACCAAGTTGAAGGAGGCTGCTGCTGGGTTTGGCACCCTGTCTTTAAAACAACGTCCATAGGATCACTTCTAGCAAATCAATATATCAAAACACTCTATTCCCTCCACTGTTTTCAAGTAGCCTCATTTGTGCAACTATGCCACACAGCCAATCTGTGATTGCCTTGCCACCTTCCTTTTAAAAGATCCCTGGGTCTAGAATTACAAACACCAGTCATTGACTAAGGAGCTTCTCTCTTTTATCTTAAGATTCATAACATTGAGCCTGTTCATGCAAAGCCCTAACAATGGCTCGGTAGTTTCTTCACATGAACCATATTCCTCTTAGCCAGGGACGGAACACCATTTCTAGCCAGTGGGGTGGATATTTGATTATTTATTTAAAAATATTTACATGCCGCTGTATCAGAAAAATCCATATCAAAGCAGTTTCCAGCAATAAAACCATACAATAAAAACCATATCAAAGGTTAAAACAGACATCAATTAACCATTTTGGAAAGATGTACTCTTAATTGCCTGCATAGGCCTGGCACAATAGTAAGGTTTTCAGCATAGAATGTGCCTGCTGAATATCTATTGGCAATGAGTTCCACAAGACTGGCCCAGTAACATTAAAGGCTCAGTTTCTTGTTGTTGTCAAACGAGTCTCAGCAAGTCAGGGAATGGCCAACGATGCTCCTGCAGATGATCTCAGATATTGATCTGGGGCATAAGGGTTCAGTCTATCCCTGTGGTACCCTAGAGCTAAGTTGTTCAGGGCTTTGTAAATTAACCTTGAACCTGGCTTGGTAGTAGATGGGCAGACAGTGCAGCTGTTTTAGCAATAGTGTCTCATGTCCTCGACCAGAAGCTCCTGTCAGCCGTCTGGCCACTGCATTCTGCAGACCCGCACAGAGTGCATTACAGCAATCCAGCCTCAATGTTACCAATGCGTGGACTACAGTGGTCAGGCTATCCCTGTCCAGGAGTGGCTATAGTTGATGAAGCCAGTAAAACGGTCCCCCCAACCTCCCCTGCCCATAGCTGCTTTGAGAGATGGATAGCGCCACCCACCTGCTAGTCACCTGACATCACAATGCCATCAGGGAGCATATTTTCCTTTGTCCATGTGGTTTGAAATGGAACCGGAAGTCATTGCTTGGATACAACCCAAATTTCCATCATATCCAATCATTGGTCATGCTGGCAAGGGCTGATGGGAATTGTACTCCAAGAGCATCTGGAGGGCACCACATTGGCTAACCCTGGTGTACGTGTGTGTATGTGTGTGCTCCCTGGCTCAAGCAAAGCTCCATGCAATGGATTCAGGAACTGTGACCATCCTGTGATGACTGTTCCTACCTCTGCAGTGCGACATGCAGAAGCTGACGGTTGACGAGCTGAAGCGGCTGCTGTACGACACTTTCTGCGAGCACCTCTCCATGAAGGACATCGAGAACATCATCATGACGGAGGAGGAAAGCCACATGGGGAATGCAGAGGAGTGTCCGGTTGATGTGGAGAGTAAGCAAATCTTTTCCAGCACTTGGATCACTGGATGCCATGGGATTTCAGTTTGGGAGCCATGGGAATCATGGGAGCCATGGGAGTTGGACAGCAGCTTCATACGTACCCTTCTACCAGCTGGCCATAAAAGGCAACTACATGCCTTTCAATCCCATAGGCAGGAGCATCTAGGTAGAAGCCTTCCAGCCAAGGTATCAGGTGATGGGGAAGGAGCCAATCATCTCTGGCTTCTCCCTGTAGGTAGGATAGGGGTTCTTTAAACTGAACTAAAGGTACTCTGGGTTAAACCACAGAGCCTAGGACTTGCCAATCAGAAGGTCGGTGGTTCGAATCCCCATGACGGGGTGAGCTCCTGTGATTGGTCCCTGCTCCTGCCAACCTAGCAGCTCGAAAGCACCTCAAAGTGCAAGTAGATAAATAGGTACCACTCCGGCGGGAAAGTAAACGGCGTTTCCGTGTGCTGCTCTGGTTCTCCAGAAGTGGCTTAGTCATGCTGGCCACATGACCCAGAAGCTGTACACCGGCTTCCTTGGCCAGTAAAGCGAGATGAGCGCCGCAGGGGCGCCGACTTATAAAAAATATTGGGGGGGGCCCATACCAGGACGCGGGATGCACCTCGGCGGGGGCTGTTTCTTCTTCTTCTTCGGAGGCAGAGTCAGGAAGAGCGCCCAGGAAGCTGCCGCTGGTTCGCTCGGGTAGCCGGGAGAACACAGTTCGAGGTGGCGGTGTTGGGGAGAGACCCTCGCTCAGGGCGCCACGAGACTTGGCGGCTGGCGGCCTATCTGGGGGGTTTTGGAGCGTATTTCGGCGGAGCCGGAGCGATTGGGGAGGAGGGGGCTTGTTGCCGGATTCTTCAGCTGGGCCGGAGATCCACTGCTGGGGGGTCCCTGGGCCGAGTTGTGAGCACGGCCTGCTGAAGGGAGATCCAGCCGATTGCGTGACGGGGACGGCCGGGGCTCTCCGGCTAGGGCGCGCGGCTGGCTGGCTGGCTGGCTGGCGAGGGAGCAGGTGGGGAGGAGGCGGGGGACGGCGGCGGCGCTCTGCTGGAGGGGCGCCCGAGATTATTGGGGGGGCAGAGCCCCCCCAAATGAATTTTTGAGGGGGCTCGGGCCCCCTCAGGCCCCATGGAGTCGGCGCCTATGGAGCGCCGCAACCCCAGAGTCGGCCAGAGTCAGGGGTCCCTTTACCTTTACCTTTAAAAGTACTCTGGGAAGCCACATGGTTGTCCCTCAGTACCTCTCTGCATCCACCTAGATCTGATCCAGGACTCAGAGGGATGGGGAACCTTTGGCCCTAAAGAAGTTGTTGGACTCCAGTTCCCATCATCCCTACCTAGCTTAGCCAACAGTCAGGGGTGGTGGCAGTTCTACAAGGTCTCTGGTTGGCATGTTCCCTAGCCCTGCTACACCGAAAGAACCAGATCTTATGCATAATGTTCATAAAGTCCAGACCGTCCTCAGGATAAATCAAACTAGACGGCGACCCTCCAGCAGGTACTCAGGGGTTCAGGAAGCTTCCTCACCTAGAGACCCTCACTGTTAAACTGAGTGGGGCAAATTAGCTCAGCAACCACCAGTTGTCAGGAATTCAACCTGGGACCTTCTGCATGCAAAGCAGATGCTCTACCACTGAGCTACAGTCCTTCATTGACGTTCTTCACTTTTAACCCACTGGTTATGGTCAGTCTCTATTCCCATTCTTCCAGCTATTGGGGTATCCATCCCTCAGGCCTTCCTTTCCTCTCAACCTATTCAGGGGCATAAGGGATGGTGGGTGCCACTGTGGTCTAAACCACTGAGCCTCGTGGGCTTGCTGATCAGAAGGTCGGTGGTTCGAATCCCCACAACGGGTGAGCTCCCCTTGCTCTGTCCCAGCTCCTGCCAACCTAGCAGTTCGAAAGCATGCCAGCGCAAGTAGATAAAAAGGTACCGCTGTGGCGGGAAGGTAAATGGTGTTTCCGTGAGCTCTGGCGCTCGCCATGGTCCTCCATGTGCCAGTAGCGGTTTAGTCATGCTGGCCACATGACCCGGAAAACTGTCTGTGGACAAATGCCGGGTCCCTCAGCCTGAAAGCGAGATGAGCACCACAACCCCAGAGTCACCTTTGACTGGACTTAACCATCCAGGGGTCCTTTACCTTTTTACCTTTACCTATTCAGGGGCATTATTCACCCACTAGCAGCCAACCTCAAAGTGGGGAGGGAAACCATCCTTTTGGGTTGTCTTCTACAAAGGCTGTAGTATTTAACTCTCCTTAAGAAACTGCAGCACCTGGGAACCAAAAGGAAGGACAGAGCAGGTGGTTAGCTGTTCAGTGTCCCAAAAGGACTGAGGACTGGGACAAATGTCCCACATGTCCCATGTCGATCCGGCCCTGGCAAGGCCACAACATCAGCAAGTCCTGTCTGTTCCTGTGCTAGATCTTGCTCACTCGTCTTTTGTTTAATTAGGGAAGTGGTTGTTCTGTTTAGGCTATGAGCTGCTTTGAATACTAATGCCAATGGTAGCTGCAAGGGGACCAGTGGAGAAAGAATGGCTTTGCATGCCAAATCACACCAGTCCAGAGCGGCGGGGGGGTGGCAGTCAGTGTGTAGGAAGGAGCAAGTCTCAGAAGTTGGATATATCGCTGGAAACGGATCCCCAGATATTGCAGGGAGGGCAGGGGCTCCAGGTTGAAGATTTCCCACGGGTATCTATAAGAACAGGATACGGGACTAGATGAACTACAGTGGTACTTAATTCGTTCTTTAAACATTCTTACAAGAGCCATGTAATTTCATTTCAACATTTTTGCAACGTTCATAAAACATTTCTGATGATAAAAAAAAAGAATAAAAAAAATCCAATCTTCTTCCAGCGTCCCCTCCCCCCGGTCCCGGGATTGTTAGTCCTTTTTATCCCATTTTCCTTTTTTTTCTGTTTTTGTCTTTTTTCTCTGTAATTTTGTCTTTTTTTTCTTTGTAATTTTAAAAATTCTTTTTTCAATAAATATCATTATAAAAAAATAATAGAGGCGTGCTTTTGCTAATGGGGCCTTTTGCTGCCGCTGTGCCGCTGGCATACGATTTCCATTCTCATCCTGGGGCAAAGTTCTCAACTCGAGGTAACTCTTTCAGGTTAGCGGGGTTTGTAAGCTGAAGTGTTTGTAACCTAAGCTGTTTGTAACTCAAGGTACCACTGTATATATATATTTTAAGGAACTGATGCTCATGAAGGTTCTGTTCTTCAAGGGCTAGAGCAGGGGCAGGCAGCCTAAGGCCCATGGACCACAAGCACCCCACGAGGGTCGTTTAACCACCCCACGAGCCACCCCCTAACCAAGCTGCCCGCTTGGCGAGTCCCCGCGCACTGCGCTAAACCAGCGCAGAGCAGTGCGGGGACTCGCTTCCACGGCGCCAGAAATCATGTCTGCGCAGAAGCGGACACCAGAAATTGCATCTGCGCAGGCGCAGGCACTGGAAATCGCACACGCGTGCGAAATCTGGCCTACAGAGGGATCTCCGCTGAAGTGAACCAGCCCAGACGAGATAAACCTTGCCAACCCCTGGGCTAGAGAATCTTTAAGCTGAGCAGGTATCCTTTTTCTGCCGCCATCCCAAAGTTATGCCACTGACTTCTATGCTCTCTCTTTTCTCATTCTCTGTTCAAACCACCCTCCTCCTCCTCCTCCTCCTCCTCCTCTCCTCTTCACCTTTCCTCCCTCTTCTTCAGCCTGCTCAAACCAACAGATCAGACAGACGTGCGTCCGCAAAAGCCTCATCTGCGCCTTTGCCATCGCGTTCATCATCAGTGTCATGTTGATTGCTGCCAACCAGGTGCTGAGAAGTGGGATGAAGTAGCCACAGCTGGAAGGATGGATGGATGGATGGACGGACGGACGGATAATTGGAGAGATGGACTTCCTTGAAGAACAAATGGAGAAAACAAACTATACATATCTATAAATACCTATAGCCACGAGGGCCAGGGGTGGGATAGGGGGGGAATTGTGATTCCTCCACGGCAAGCCTCCTGCACACACACCCATAAACCCACCTCCCCTCCCTCCTGTATTTGGAGGGGGGCTCCCCTCCTTACCCGAGATGCTGCTGTCTTCTCTCAGCAGATAGCATGGTCTCCCCCTGGGGTGGGTCCAGCTCAGTCCAGCTGGGGAGTCCCTGGAACCACCCCCTCCCCACGGTGGAACTTTTAAACTCAACTTTAAAAGCATGTCGACGTGCATGGAGACCCCACCCCACCTCCTAAAATCTGAGTGATGCAATACCGTGTGCTTTTATAACCAGATATTAGACTCCTACAAATATATATATATATAAATGAAATTATTATTCTTCTTATTATATATAATATACATATATATATTTATGATAAACTGAATAATCAGTTAAGCAATACACTTGCGTCAGGATTTTCCAATCTGAAATTCAGGCGCTGCATGAACATTAAACACTCCAAGGGCTGGACGTGAATCACTTGCTGTTTGTATTTTCATCCGACCTCCCCCCCACCCCAGCAGGCCCTTTGGGGGCATCTATGCACTTTTTTCTCCCCGCCCCCTACCCTCCCCAAAAAAACCTGGGAGGGAGGGGCTTACTAGAGCCTGCTTTACGTGGACCTGGGGGTTGTTCAGATGGAGGACGCCGGCCAAAGGTCGGCTTGCTCAGAGGAGGAACCGCGCCTTGGTGTGGCCTCTGCAGCCGTTCTCTTCCCCACTGCATGCGAACGAGCTACGGCAGGCCACACCAGGCACGAGGAAATCCCTTCTTCCTCCTCAAGGGGGCGCTGGGCCAGAATGTTCCAGGAGACATAAGAGACTCCACCTCCTTTGTGCCCTGAGCCATCCACTCACGACGGTGTCACATCCTGTATATATAAACAAAGGTGTCCAGAGAGCACCACTGACATCACCAACTCCGCCATCTTTCCAGCTGCAAATTTCCCTTCCGCTAAGCCCAGTATAACGTCACCCGGCTAGAAGGGAGGTCTCTTTTCCAACAGTGTTTTGTCTTGAGGTGGAGACGTCTGAGTGATGGAGATATCACTGCTATTCCTGGGCAGCCTGCCTCAGCAGTTAACTATTTCCCCTGTTGTTTTAAAATAAATAAAAAATAAAAAAGAGGAAGGAAGGGAGGGGGGAAAGAGAGAGATATCTATCTATATATATATTGTGCCTTATTTCTGATTTGAATTTGTCCAACTTTTAACTTGCAAGCTGTTGGTTCTTGTTATACTATGGCTAGATCAAAGAGACTTTCGCTCTTCCCATGCTTTCTTTCCATGAATGTATTTTGTGCCGCAATGAGTCAATTCTTAAACTTTAAAGAAAAGCCAAGCGGGTCCTCTTCCTCAAGTCTGTTGCCCTTTTCCGCTTCTGTTTTTTGGAAATGTGTTCTGCTCAGAAAAGTACACCAGAAGCTGGTACGTTAGCATAGTATGGGGCACTGCCCCACCAAACTAAGTCTGTCGTCAGCCAGCCCCCATCTGCCTGCCTTCTTACTTGCAGCCAGTCCAGGGCGGGAGGTGGGGGGTGGGCAGGGGAGACCTGGCCATAAAATTCCTCCTCTGTAGACTCATCAGTGTTGCCCTTGTAGAACTCAGCCGGAAGGAGGATGGAGACAAAATTAGAATTAGCTGGCTCTGCATGCCATTGGCTCTGGCGCCCCCTAGTGTTGGGCTCCCTGCCTTCCACCCAACAATCCCTATGGGCACCTTCGGGTCACATTCAATTTAATCCAGCCTAACACTAGAGCTGTTGAGCAGAAACCCCTCGTGTGCATGAGAGGGGGGCCGTAGGATCGAGACTGAAGCACGTGCCAGTCACAACCCCTCAGCATTTGGTGTTCATCAGAAAGGGCCTTCCATGCATCACAGGTGGTTGTACTAGATAACTCTTTGGGTCCCTTCGAACTCTACAGTTCTATGATTCTATGCATGCAGCAGTGAGAGTGGGGCATGTTGGTACTGGGGGCACATCCAGTAAGAGTGGTCCCACTTAGTGCATGTTGAGAAAGTACAGATATCTGAACAAGCAGGTCCCCCCAGATACATTTTGCTGCCTAAGTTGATGGAGAAGACAACTCCCTGTCCCGATTCCATGTATCAAAGATGACTGGACTGCCTGTTGAATCTTAATGCAATGCCCTCCAACAGAGAGGAATTGGCCAGGGGGTCTTAGGAGGAGCAGCCAGGGGCTGCTGCCGTGGTTCAAGGATGCCTTGTCTTGCCTACCGGTAGAGATGGCCCTGTGAACATTCCCTGCTCTGCAGAGAGTATTATATGCCGCAGAAAACTGATATGTCTTCAGTGTAAATCCACTCATCAGTTTGAGGTTTAGACATCATGCTGGCTAGATGAATCATGCATCTTTGGGACAGCACTTGTAGCCTGAACATCAGAAAGAGATGGAATTGTTAGTAACTGTATTGTGAATCAAAGCTCTGGTCGAGGATAAGGTGAGACAGCTCAGGCCTCTTTGCTGAGCTACATTTTGCCTGCTCTTGGGACTGGCCTAAGCAAGCAGTGGACATCATGGGAGTTCTCTGCCTTGAATTCCTGTGCATTTGGGCCTGTCCGGTTCAGATATGTGCATGTCCATCAAGGGGATGGCTTGTACGCATGACTAGGCCACCCAAGACACAATACCAACAATGGAACCCTCCTATTGTGTCAACCTGTATCATGGTTTTCTATGGAGTTTTCACATGTTCAGTTTTTTTGTTGGCAAGTGTGCATTGGCTGCTTTTAGGGGGAAGCTAGTGAATGTCCATGAATGGCTGATTATGTGAATGAAGCACTCCAGCCGCCCGCTTTGAAAAGGTGAATCAGAGGCAACATTATAGAGGTTTATAAAAAGCACGCATAGGAAGGAGGAAGCAGAGAGAGAGAAAGGTTTTTCCTCCCTCTCTCATAACGCTAGAACTTATAGAAATCCTATGAAGCTGAATGTTGGAAGGTTCAGGACAGACCAAAGAAAGAACTTCTTCAGGCAGTGCATAGTTATACTATGGAACTCCCTTCCACAGGAGGCAATGGTGGCCGCCAACCTGGATGGGTTTAAAAGAGGATTGGGCAGATTCGTGGGCTGTCAATGGCTACTAGCTAAGATGACCATGCTCTGCCTCCGGTATTGGAGGGTATATGCCTCTGAATGCCTGTTTGCTGGGGCTCAGAAGTGTGGAATGTTCTCTTTCACTCAGGTATATTATTATTTATATCTTACTCATTTCATTTACAGTCATACCTCATGTTACATTTGCTTCATGTTACGTTCTTTCAGGTTACGTCCTGCAGCGACCCGGAATTACCGGAAAGGGTTACTTCCGGGTTTCGCCGCTCGTGCATGCGCCGAAGCGCTAAATCGTGCTTCACGCATGCGCACAAGCACCAAGTCGCGCCGCACACCTGCGCAGATACGGCGCTTCAGGTTGCGCTCTTTTCATGTTGCAAATGGGCCTCCAGAACGGATCGCGTTCACAACCAGAGGTACCACTGTATATCCCAACATTTTCTCCAGAGAGTTCAAGATGAGGTCCACGGTTCCCCCCTCCTCATTTAATCCCCACAACAACCGCATGAGGTAGGCTAGGCTGAGAGGCAGTTACTGGTCCAAGGTCACCCTGTGAGCTTCATGGCCAAGCGGGGATATGAACCCTACTCTCCCAGGTCCAGAGTCCGACACTCTAACCACTATGGGCTTTCCATGGGGATCCAGTTGGTCTTTGTGAGAACAGAACATTGGACTAGATGGGTCATTGGCATGATCTAGCAGGGCTTTCCTTGTGTTGATAATATATTGTAAGACCAGTATGGGTTTTTCCCCCCCAAACATATATTTAACCGAAAGAACAAAACCACCCCCTCTGCTTTTAAATCAACAGATGAGCTATTGCCAAATAAACTAGCATAGGAGATACTGGTGTGGTATTGACAACTGGCTATGCGCGCTGAGGCTGATGGGAGTTGAAGTCCAATGACATCCAAAGGGTTCCATGCTGACTACCTGCAAAGCAGGTTTTGCCAACCTTGTCCCCTTCCAGATGTTTTGGACTACAACTCCCATCAGCCTCAGCTGTGCTGGCCGAGGCTAATGGGAATTGTAGTCCAGAACTTCTGGAGGGCACCAGGTTGGTGAAGAATACTATGGAGCTTCTTCCATGGTCAATCATTTGTGTATTAGGGGTGAGGAGGAAAAGAAGCGATTTGGCAGAACTGGGATGTCAAAAACCTATCCTGAGTTTTTTTATCAGGGACCTGGGATCAAAAAAGTAAGCTTTTGAGGACAAAAAAAGGATGGAACCCAGAATAAGGTGTGGACTGCACTATATATGTGCACTTTGTTTGGCAACTGCCCCCCCCCCCCGCACTCTCCCACCCAATAAACGCTATCAGCCTGAATATTCAGGTATAGCTTTCCATTTGGGGCTGGTACAATAGCAAAACCACACCAGAATTCTCTCTGGCCAGTTTCAGATAGCAAAGGCGACCCCACCTGGTGGCAGCTGGCATCTACCAGCATCTAAGACCTGCCTTTTAGTAATTTGTGAGACCACTTCCGATAACGGAAAAACCGTGAGATGTATTTGAGGATTTTCACTGTCACACATTCTTCCGAAACCTATGCACACAGCCGACAGAAAGTGCTGAGCACCCGGAAGGATCTGTGCATCCAGATGCCAGAAACTAGCTACAGAAGCTTCTCTCTTTGAGCTAACAGGTGTTAGTATTACAGGGGCAATTTTTGGCAGGGAAGAGGAAGAGTTTGGGGTTGTTGTTTTCAAACCTTTGTGTGTGTTGTAATCTTGATCCTGCTCTCTCCACCACTGCAAGTGCTGTTTTTTTTGGGGGGGGGGGACCAGACACATTAAGTGCACACATTTACTTCCATATCTGACTTTGACCTTTCTTATAAGGTTTTTTTAAAAAAAAAATAATAATAATAATGGTGAGGACTTGCGTCCAGCAATTGACAGTCTCGGTCTGCTAGGCGAGTCCCTCCATTGGGCAGAGTAAGGTGGAATACATGGAGTAAGTAATGATGGCAAGGAGAAAGTAATAATGTCCCAGCGCTAACTGGAGATTGAACTTGGAGTCTCCTGCATGCAGATCAGAAGCTGTATCCCTGAGCTATGGTCCATCACTATACTGAATCAGAAGCCTGGTCCGTCTAGCTCTGGCTGTCTACACTGACTGCGAGGAGCTTTCCGGGGTATTAGGCAGAGGACATTCCCAGCCCTACCTGGAGAGGCTGAGACTTGAATTTTGGATCTTCTACAGGTATATGTTCTACCACTGAGCTATGGTCCCCTGTGATCTGGGTCAAGGACAGGTAGCATGGGATGATGGGAGTCATAGTCAACACATCCGGAGGGCCCCAGGATGGGGAAGGCTGAAATAAAAGTTGCCATGACAAAAACCCCACTGGTACAATTCGCCAAGGTGTTTGAAATAATGTGCACATTCTCAGAATTTATTCAAAAATGTAAGCCCGAGGGGGTTTATTTTTTAAAAAGAGAGAGTCTTGGTTCTGTTTGCAATGCTCCTGACAGAGTGAATATTGTTCCATTGTTACAATCAAAGAGGGAATTGCTCGCCATCATTTATAATAAAAGGCATAAATCATACTGCTAATTTCTAAATAAAGAGCTCTTGGTTGCTGTTTGTTTTTTTAAGTATAGATTAAACAATTCAGCCTGCTGTGCATTATTAACCATAATTTTTGCATGCTGGTGACAACAGTCCTTACTGTTGTTTTTCTTTGGGGGGGGGATGCCTGTCAATTTGATGGGCAGGTTATGTGTGGCGAGGGAGGTGGTAGCTGCTCTTTTCCAAGACCCTGTGTGTGCATTTGGGTGTGCACATGCATGACAGTGCAGAATGTGTCTCTTTGTGCTGCTGAAACATATTGCACCTCCCTGTGCAGTCCTGTAAGAGCCATTCATGCAGCACATAGTTAAACTATGGAACTCACTCCCACAAGAGGCAGTGATGGCCACCAACCTGGATGGCTTTAAAAGAGAACTGGACGTGTGCATGGAGGAAAAGGCTAGTAATGGCTGTAGCCATAGTGACTATGCTCTGCCTCCACAGCTGGAGGCAGTGATGCTTTTGGGTACCAGTTGCTGAAATCCACAGAAAAGGGGAGTTATTTTGTGCTCGAATCCTGCTTGTAGGTTTCTCAAGGTGGTCGCTGTGAGAACAGGATACTGGATTAGATGGGCCAATAGGCCTTGGAATGGTTGACACAATATTAATAATAAACAGCACAACCCCTGGCTTCTAATCTAAGGCTGTGTACACACATCCATTTGCTCTGCATCCTGTGAGCTTCCACTGCAGGTTTCGGAGGCGGTGTAGAGATGGTGTGAGCAATGATCTACATCTATCCTGTAATTTCTTATGAAATACTGCATTTTGATGCATTTCTCCCAAACACCAACTTCGATCCAAAATGAGGAAAAGAGCTGTAGATATTCCTGGGGCTCACTTGGAGCTCTCTGCGGTCCTGAAACCAGTAATTAGCCCTGTGCCCTCTGTGTGCTGATGAAACTACCAGCCTAGCTGGTGCCCTGTGGGCTCCCAATCCAAGTCAAGTCAGGACTTGAAACTGCAGCTCCAATAAGCCCCTGCAAGCATGGCCATATTAAATACTGCATTTTGATGCATTCCCACCCCCACCCCCCAAAAAAAACCAATTTCAATCAGAACAGAGAAGAAGAGCTCCAGATATTCCTGGAGCAACTTGCTTGTTTGGAGCTCTCCATGGTGCTTAAACTACCAGACTGCCTGTGGACTTCCAGACAAGTACAGCTCTGGGCATTAACCTATACTAACTCAACCTGGTTCCCTTCATATGTTTTGGACTACAGCTCCTATCAGCCAAAACCAGCATGACCATATTTTGCTGGGGTTGATGGGAATTGTCATCCAGGTTTGGGAAGACTGCTCTAGAGAAAATATTCTCTTACCTTGCACAGCTATAACCAGATAAAGTGTTTCATCCCACAGCAGCAAAGCCTGTTAAAGCCTCACTTAACTTTAAGGACATGCTAAGTTCTGCCAGGCACAGTGAGCACAGATTTAACTCAATTCTCTTAAATGCTGCAGCTGATATTAGCTCTGACCTGTTGAAGACAGAGCAATTTGACCGTGCGACCAGGATCAGAGGACGCATACCCCTGTGTCTTTGCCATAACGTTGTGCTCAGCTATAATTCCAGCTCTGCAAAGAGGGATGTGAAATGTGTTACTAATGAAAACGATGTCTCGTTTACGTAAAATACTTTCTCGAGATCATTTCTGCCTGCATTCTAGGCAGAAGTCTCTGACACTTACCTAATGGATGATCCTCCCTTAGTCCCCCAAATTATGAATTTTTAATAGGAAACAGATTAAAATAATAAATAAAAATGGGGTAAACTCCAAGAGTCATTAGCAAATCCCCCAGCACTATATCTGCAGAACCTCTGTCCTCCCCCCGCCCTGGTGTGCCTTTCACATCCTAGGCCTCCCACACATGGGAGGCACCATTTAATTCAGAATATTAATTAAGCTGGATTTGCTTTCCCTCCAAATCTGCAACCTTAGAAATCTGGAGAATGACCCAGGCTTCCCTCTGTTCTCTGGAATTGCCATCTTTTCCAGATTTCCTCGTTCCTGACCCAGTCACTATTAGTTTGTTCAAATCCAGCATTCCTGTCTTGCCCTTCCTTGTGGTTTTTTGCCCCAGATCTGATTTTTTTGTGCTTTTTCTTCAACAAGTTCACAACTGCAACATCCACCCATCTAATGTGGGGTGGGCAAAGTGTTGTTGAGATTTCTGGGGTCTCCTGTGCCTTTAATTTAAAGTTCCCTGTTTTCAGGTCCTGCTTGTTTTATTGCTCTCTGATGAGCAGAGGAGTTACTGATGAATAGGACTATCTGTCAGGGGTTCAGGGACAGAGGCACAGGTGAGGGGGGAGACGGAGAGCGATGGGGAAGAAACCCAGGACAGTGAGGAAGAGGATGACAATGACTTGAGGTCTTCCATGAGTCTCTCAAGTGAATCGGAGGATTCCCAGAAGGGGGCGCCCCTGGTCAAGCGAAGGGGGGTCACAGGGGGGACTTGCCAGGAGCAGGGAAGCAGCAGGGAAACCCCAAGTGGGAGTGGGAGATCGGGGTCGGCTTCCCAGGAGGAACGGAGTGAGAAGGGTGGAGTTCCCAGTGTGACACACGGAGCAGAGCAGGAAGGAGACAGGGGAAGGAGATCGGGGCAGGACGTCCGGCCGGAAGGGGCGGAGAGTAGTACAGGGAGTAGTGTAAATGTCAAAAGGAAGGTCAGGGGTAGCGAACGTGCGCCAAGTTCAAATGTGGAGGCGCGCGGAAATGCAGAGAGCCCGGAGGAGGAGCCTGGCCCCAAAGCACGAAGGAGGGGGGAGCAGGCATCTGAGGGATCCGCGTCAGGGGAAAGCAGGAGGGAAGGAACCCAGGGGGGCAGGAAGACCCTGCGGAAAAGAAAGGACAGGAAGAGGTGGTCTAGCACAAGCCTCTTAAACTGGTGTAGAGGCGGGACCGATTCAGAGGGGACTTCAAACGTCTAGGCTAAGAGACGCGGGGCTGCGCGCCTCGGTTGTGGAACCAATAATGAACTGCAATAAACATCCTTGTATATAAGAAGAGCTTGGCGTTGGTCTTTTGTGAGCTGAGACCTGAGGCAGCCCCTGACACTATCACTCATCCTTTCAACAGTCTCTTAAGTGGCCTGACTACAAGAGAGCAACTTTTTCTTCAACATTGCAGCGAACCGTTGCTGAAAGGGACTTATTTCCAAAGAAACATTATAACTTGGCAGTCGGCCACAAGGAAAAGGCATTGCTGGAGAAGATGGCACTATTCTGAGAGATGGTGTGGAACCTTCATTCAAGCTCCACTTCCCACTAACGGCAGAAATGGAATGCCTCAGCCGTACTGCAGGGATCCAATGGGAAAGCAAAGGCAGCGGCCACATCCAGGTGATCAAACCCCAGCTCAATATGCCAGGTCCAATGCATTCACCCATAGCCCCTTTCCTTCCATGAGAATATAAGAAGAGACTGCTGGGTCAAGCCAGTGGCCCAAGCTGTTCTTGCAGTGGCCACCCAGATATCTGCAATAAACCTGCAAGTAGAAACACAACCACAAGAGCACTCTCATCTCCTGTGGTTTCCAGCAACTGGTATTTAAAAGCATTACTGCCTCCAACCATGGAGCAGAGCATAGTCATCAGGGCTAGTAGCCATTGATAGGCTTCTCTTCCATGAATGTGTCCAGTTCTCTTTTAAAGCCATCAAAATTAAAAGACGCCTGCTTCTTGGGAGAAAAGCAATGACAAACCTAGACAGCATCTTAAAAAGCAGAGACATCACCTTGCCAACAAAGGTCCGTGTAGTTAAAGCTAAGGTTTTCCCAGTAGTGATGTATGGAAGTGAGAGCTGGACCATAAAGAAGGCTGATCGCTGAAGAATTGATGCTTTTGAATTATGGTGCTGGAGGAGACTCTTGAGAGTCCCAGGTACTGCAAGAAGATCAAACCTTTCCATTCTGAAGGAAATCAGCCCTGAGTGCTCACTGGAAGGACAGATTGTGAAGCTGAGGCTCCAATACTTTGGCCACCTCATGAGAAGAGAAGACTCCCTGGAAAAGACCCTGATGTTGGGAAAGATGGAGGGCACAAGGAGAAGGGGACGACAGAGGACGAGATGGTTGGACAGTGTTCTCAAACCTACCAGCATGAATTTGACCAAACTGCGGGAGGCAGTGGAAGACAGGAGGGCCTGGCATGCTCTGATCCATGGGGTCATGAAGAGTCGGATATGACTAAATAATACAACGAGTTGGTGGTCACTAATGTCTCTTGTGGCAGTGAGTTCCATAGTTTAACTATGCACCCCCATTTGCCTCTTCCCTTCATGTGGGAAAAGAAGCCAGAAACTGCAATCAGCTGGAAACTATGGTTAACGGCTTCCAAACAAGCTAGATAATGAAGCTGTGGTTTAAAGCAGGTTTCCAGATCCCAGGTTGTTAGGAAGCCATTAAACATAATTCCTAGTTCAGCTGTTGCCTGTAGCTTCCTGGTTTAAAGAAACAAGGAGGGTGGTATATGGTTGCAAAAAGCTTATGAAGCCAGGATTTGATATTGTAGACCATGTCATAATGAATGAGAATTCTCAGTTTAGACTTGGCGCGGAGGAGAAATTTGGTTCAGCACACATTTAAAGGGAACCTGACTCATTTGCACTTCCTGAAATGATACAGGGAAAACGGCCAGATTCACCCTAATGTGAATTGCGCAGTGGAGTTCTCCAGCCAAGTTATGCATTCAAAAATGCATGGAAGCGTGCATAAAAGTGCATATTATAGTGAAAACAACAGACAAAAAAGGTAGGGAAAACTTATCTGCAGAAAGAAAAAAAAGTGTATTAGGCAAAGTTCCATAAAATGGGTATATTAAGAGAAAATCGCCTTAAAATACTGATGAATTTTCCTGAGGACTTTTTTTTATAAAAAAAATCTCAAACTGATTTGGAAGACTACTGGAAAAATGAGGAAGTGAAATTGACAGATTTGCCCATCCATGATTTACCTTCTTAATTGAGGTTCAATAGGATGCATTGCCTGAGGATATCCATAGGAAGCTGCCTTATACAGTGGTCCCTTGGTTCTCAAACTTAATCCATTCCGGAAGTCCGTTCCAAAACCAAAGAGTTCCAAAACCAAAGCGCGCTTTCCCATAGAAAGTAATGCAAAATGCATTAATCCAGGGATCAGCAAACCTTTTCAGCAGGGCTGGTCCACTGTCCCTCAGACCTTGTGGGGGGCTGGACTATATTTTTTGGGGGGGGATGGACGAATCACTATGCCCCACAAATAACCCAGAGGTGCATTTTAAATAAAAGGATACATTCTACTCATGTAAAAACATGATGATTCCTGGACTGTCCACGGGCCGGATTTAGAAGGCGATTGGGTCGGATCCGGTCCCCGGGCCTTAGTTTGCCTACCCATGCATTAATCCATTCCAAATTTTTAAAAACAACCCCTAAAACAGGTATTTAACATGAATTTTACGATCTAATGAGACCACTGATCCATAAAATGAAAGCAATAAACAATGTACTGCAATCACACAATCAATCAGTCAGTAGCTGAAATGGGTTCCACACAGCCACAAAAACAAAACAAAAAAGAGCCGCCAAGAAAAAAGCAAAAACAGAGAGCATAACACTCAAAACAGAAGTGTGGCACGCAAATTGGAAGCATAACACTCAAATGGGGCCTGTTCGGCTTCCAAAAAAAGTTCACAAACCGGAAAACTTACTTATGGGTTTGCAGTGCTTGGGTTCCAAGCTGTTTGAGTACCAAGGCGTTTGAGAACCAAGGTACCACTGTATTGAGTGAGATCATTGGCCCTTCTAGCTACATGGACTGGCTGTGGAGCTCCAGGATTTCGGACAGGACTCTCTTCCATCACTACTTGGAGATGCCAGGAATTGAACCTGCGAGCTTCCGCATGCTAAGCAGATGCTCTGACCACTGAGCCACGGCTCTTCTCCAAAGTCCTAGCCCTTTTTTCCCCTTCTTACTTGACAGGATTGGCCATGCTCAAGATGCCTATTACTGATCAATGGATTTTCTGGTCTTCTTCTTATTAAAAAAAAAAGTGTCTGATTTGCTTTGGTTGTCTCCAATTTCCTGTTGCTATGATAAGAGTTATAGATCTGTACATTTGTATCTCCCCCCACCCCTCTCCCAAGCCCAGTTCAGGAAGCTTAAGTGCATATCAGACATGGTAAATGACACACAAATTTGCTAAAGGAAAAAAGCTTTTCCAAAGCTGTCACTCTGCAATCGTTTATAAAAGGAGGCCGTGGGAGGGGGGGAGGGTGTCAGTAACTGGAGTTCTGTAAGAACACTGAATTATGCCTTGCAGGGGACACACATACACACAAAACCAGAAAGAAAAACAGAAGCAACATCACCTCACATTAGCAATAAGAACAACACATCAATTCTAATTTAATCCTACATATTAATATAAGCAGTCTATGTGTTCAAACAGATTGATGGTAACGAGACAGTGTGATGCAGTGGCGTAGTGTGGGTTATCAGCACCCGGGGCAAGGCAAGTAATCTGCGCCCCCTAACCCATGGATTTGCGCCCCCTAACCCATGGATTTGCACCCCCTAACCCCCAGATGTTGCGCCCGGTGCGGCCGGGCCCCCCTGCACCCCCCACGCTACGCCACTGGTGTGATGCAGCAGCAAAAATAGCTTTGGAAAGGGTAATGCAGTTATTTGCTGCAGCAACACAAGTATAGCGTCCAGATCAAGGGAAGTAATTGTACCACTCTACAGTGGTACCTCGGTTTACGAACTTAATCCGTTCCAGAAGTCCATTTTTAAACAGAGGCGCGCTTTCCCTAATGAGGCCTCCCACTAACGATGCCCTTCCACTGTTCGGCTTCCATTCGTAAAGTTCGCTGACTGGAACACTACTTCCAGTTTTGCGGAGTTCTTATACCGAATAGTTCGTAAACAGGGCTGTTCTTAAACTGAGGTACCGCTGTATTCTACCTTGGTTAGACCGCACCTGGAGTCATCGTTGTTTAAGGATATTGACAAGCTGGAAGGTGTGCAGAGGATGATCAAGGGTCTGGAAACTCAAGCCTCATTAGGAACAGTTGAAGGAATTGGGTATGTTTAGCCTGGAAATGAGGAAACTGAGTGGCAATACTATAAAGGTAAAGGGACCCCTGGCCATTAGGTCCAGTCGTGGCCGACTCTGGGGTTGCAGCGCTCATCTCGCTTTATTGGCCAAGGGAGCCGGCGTACAGCTTCCAGGTCATGTGGCCAGCATGACTAAGCCGCTTCTGGAGAACCAGAGCAGCGCACAGAAACGCCATTTACCTTCCCGCCGGAGCGGTACCTATTTATCTACTTGCACTTTGATCTGCTTTCGAATGTGCTAGGTTGGCAGGAGCAGGGACCGAGCAACGGGAGCTCACCCCGTCATGGGGATTTGAACCGCTGACCTTCTGATCGGCAAGTCCTAGGCTCTGTGGTTTAACCCACAGCACCACCCACATCCCTATAGGCGATACTATAGCCACCATCAATCATCTGAAGCGCTGTGCCATGGAAGGTGGAGCAAGCTTGTTTTCTGATGTTCCAGAAGAGAAGACCTGAACCAATGGCTTCAAAGGGTAAGGAGATTGCGACTCAACATCAGGAAGAACTTTTTGACAGCAAAAGCCATTCTTCAGTGGAACAGACTACTTCAGAAGGTGGTGGGCTCTCCTCCTATGCTTCTGTGATCTTCTGCCATCTACAGATAATGTAACCATCCTGCAGGAGGATCTGTTCCAACTCTGCAGTTCTGTGATTCTAACTCTCTGCTCCCAGGGTGCTCAGCAAAAGGACCATGGCACAGGAAGCCAACAGATTCCAATATTTAATGCTGGTCTCACGCTCATGAACCCAGCAGTGCCCTGAGAAAGATGAGATATTGCAAGGGTGAGGAATCTCCAGCCCACAGGCCATTCCTGGACCCCCAGAGGAGTCCAGTTCAGCCAGTAAGTCCATTCCCTCCCCCCAGTTTGTGATGCCAGCTGATGGGCAGGTTGGTGGGGGTTCAATCCTGTGTTGGCAGGAATAGGGGTGTGCAGACAAAAGCAGCAGTATTCAGTCCCCAGCAAGTCGGCTGGTGTGTGGTTTGTGTGTGTGTGTAGGGGTTAAACCACTGAGCCTCTTGGGCTTGCCGATCATAAGGTCGGCGGTTTGAATCCCCCAACAGGGTGAGCTCCCATTCCTCGGTCCCTGTTCCTGCCACCCTAGCAGTTCAAAAACACGTCAAAGTGCAAGTAGACAAATAGGTACCACTCTGGAGGGAAGGTAAACAACGTTTCTGTGTGCTGCTCTGGTTCGCCAGAAGTGGCTTAGTCATGCTGGCCACATGACCCGAAAGCTGTACCAGTAAAGCGAGATGAGTGCCATAACCCCAGTTGTCCACGACTGGACCTAACGGTCAGGGGTCCCTTTACCTTTGCGGGGGGGGGGGGTTAAATCCTGCTCAGTTTGGCAGGATCCCATGCAACCTCCTCTCTGATTCAGGAAGAGGGTTGCTTGGAAACTCCCATTTAAAATGAAGGTTTTCCCCTTCGTTTTAGCAGATTCTGGTGAAAAGCCTCTTCCTGTTTGTAGAGAAGAGGAATGAAGCAGCTGGCAATCCCTCCTGAGAGGAGAGGTGCTTTCACACGGACGCTTCATTCCATTAGTACCACCAACCCGATTCAGGGTCCCACCACAACTGTGCCAGTGACCACTGGCACAGAGAAGCTGAATGAAAGGGGGGAGGGCATGAATGTGGAGGAAAAGTGCAATGCATTTTAACAAGCTCTTAATGGAAGGCAACAGCTGGGAGCAATCTAGAGCGATAGGCTGTGGGTGATAACCCATCAAGCTGCCTCCAAGCCCCCAGCAACCACCCTGCGATCTCTGGCCCTCCGTCCAGGCACCTCTGGTTAATAGGCTATACGTGCTGAATTAATGCCCTGCTGGGGCACACGCTGCCTGCACTTCCCCCAGCCAAGCTCCTTTCCGACGGCACTCTTTAACAAGTTCACCCCAACAGCTGGCACATCGATGATGCATCGTGCCATTACAGCTTCCTACTCACAGCACTGTTTAAAAAATAAGGAGAATACAAGGCTATAAAAAGCTGGTAATTTATGACTCCCTACAGGTAAACTGTGAGCTCTGGGGCTGTGATCACACAACTTAATGGCTTCGGAGTTTGATGAGATCAGGTCGTCCCCGTATAGCTTCTTCCCTGTCCCCTTGCAATGGCTTCTGCTGTAGACACAGAACCACATGTGTACGTGTGTGTGTTTAGATGAAAACCTGTTGCCAGCAGGCATCTATGTATTATATTAGAACCTGTTGTTTACCACACTTAAGAAGGAGATACCTTCTCTCTCTCTTTTTAAATTGCATTTATATCCCGCCTTTATTTCCCTGGCTCTGAGCCTTCTTCCCCTGGGGTTTCCGTCCCACCACTCCTCTACATTCGGCCAGTCCATGACTCCTGATCTATTAGGTCCTAGTCCAGCGTTCTAAACACTGCTCTGCACTGGATCACTGTCAGGCTTCGGGGAATCCGATCCCTCCCACGGTGGCAGCCAAGAAGCAGATAAACAAGTGTTCTTACCAAGTATTTCATTCAATATTCACAGAGAGAGATGAAGAAATGCAGTCTCTCTTAGATAATGGCGTTGCTCAAAGTCCCATCCCCTTTGTCTCTCCTATTCTACGTCACCCCTGTGCCAGCTGATCTGAGCTTTCTGCCTCTGAGCTTTCTGTTCTACTACTCTCAATGCCCGTTTAGTCCTGGGGGGGGGGCTGGAATGCTTTCTAAAGACATGTGAGAGCCAGTGTGGTGTAGTGGTTAAGAGCGGTAGTCTCGTAATCTGGTGAACCGGGTTCGCATCTCCGCTCCTCCACATGTAGCTGCTGGGTGACCTTGGGCTAGTCACACTTCTCTGACGTCTCTCAGCCTCACTCACCTCACAGATTGTTTGTTGTGGGGGAGGAAGGGAAAGGACAATGTTAGCCGCTTTGAGACTCCTTCGGGTAGTGATAAAGCAGGATATCAAATCCAAACTCCTCCTCCTCCTCCTCTTCTTCTTCTTCTCCTTCCTGCTCTCCCCATATTTCCCAGCTTCTCCCCCTCTGCCACTTCTGAACTATGACCTTCTGCAAACCACTGTTGTAAATCTCTACTGTCCTCCTGTTTCCAGGAAGGTTCAAGAGGAGGGGGGCGGTCCCCACCATTCTTCCTCAGTCCAGTCACCTTCTTCCAGCATCCCCTTTCTTAGTAGCCTTATGGTGGTTTTAGACTGCTCAATGAGATTACAGGGACAAGAGATATTTTGCACTAGATCCACGATCCTTCAGGGCTTCAGTCACGCAGGCGTTGTCGCCATCCAGGCAAGGTAAGCGTAGTGCTCTCGCAATGGGGCTGCCCTTGAAGACACTGTAGAGATCTCGAATGGTTCAAAACGCCACGAAGCACTCTCCCTATAGCAGCTACATTGGTTACCAATTTGGTTGCAGCTTCAGGGCATGCTTTCTTCTGCTGGTTTTTCCCTTCAAAACCCTAAATGATCTGGGACCCAGTTACTGAAAGGCCTGGCTCTTTGCCTTTATGTTGTTGTTTTTTAAAAATAATTTTAATTGGAATTTTATTTACAACATAACATAAACCCCCACCCCCCAATACACAATCCACCTTCATTAAACGTGAACATAACATACAGTGAGTATAACATACAACAATACAAACAACGAAATAAAAGACTTCCTTTATCCTGTATCTGGCCTCCTTATTTACTTCTTATAAACTGTTTCCTTTATGAATAATTATTAAGATTTTTCTAAATATAACTTAAATATCCACAAAGTCTCCTGCAGACATTAATCGAAACAAGTCCAGGTATGTATTTTAGGGCACTGTTTTGTGAAGTATTCTCTGCATTTTCCCCATGCTTTTTGAAACTCTTGTCTAGTGTGATCTCTAATTGCCTCTGTTAATCTAGCCAGTTCAATATACTCTAACGGTTTGTCTTGCCATTCCTTTTTTGTTGGCACAGTTTCTTTTTTCCAGTTTTTAGCAATAAGGATCCTTTGCCGCTCCTGTGGCATAGAGGAATATTTTCTGATCGTCTCTTGCTATACCTGTGTCCATTATCCCTAGTAGAAAAGCTTCTGTATTTTTCATAAAGTTATGCTTAAACATTTTTTTTAAGCTGGTCATTTACTGTGTTCCAGAAGCTTTTGATTTTTTCACAGGTCCACCAAACATGTATAAGTGTCCCCTCTGTTTTACACTCTTTGCCTTTATGAACCTACCTGGTTTTTAAAATCCTCAGAGCAAACCCTGCTCTCCCAGTAGACTGGAGCCAATTGGCAAGTCAGGCCAATGATGATGGGAGGTGCAAAGCCCAGCAAAAAAAACAAGGGCCACAGATCTCCCATCGCTGCTCTGCAATGAAGGCTTTTAAACAGGCGGCACCTTGACAGGTGCCCTATGATGCCAGCCCTGTCCTCAGCCTTGCCATCAGCACACCAAGCGCAGTGCCCACACCAGCTGCAGATCCCTGGCACACAAACAACAGTGTACGCATAGCAGCCAAGGGCCAAATCTTAAACACAACGCTGGGCATGTGCAATGTCACAGGGGTTAAAACTCTTGGCGTTCCCCCAGCACACATTTAAACTAGGCAGCAAAGAGAAGGAAGTCAAACAACGCAAGTTTGGACGCTCAAATGGTACTGCCGATTTAATATTCTCTCCCACGTGTCCCAAAATCTTGGTTCTGTAGAAATATTACAAGTACACAGGAAGTACAAATTTCAGCTGAACTTTATTTAAACAACAACAACAGATATTCCCACCCTCTGCAGGTAAAGCAAAGAATCCAAGTTGGAGGGACTGCAAAATCCAGGGAGCTATGGGGTTCTTGCTGGAGTGGTTGGTGGCATCTGTGGGTTAGGATGGTTTTCCCGCCCCCTCCCCATTTTCTTCTGCTTTCATCATCCAGAACGCTTCCTCCTTCTGAACTTTCTCTCCCAGGGTTGGCGGGTCTTAGCCCCACACCCACCACGCTTTTGAGCCACACTGTGGGAAGATGAGCACTTTGGATCTGGTTAATCCAAGGTGCACCCCTCCATAACGTCCCCCCTTTTGCTAACCCCCACAGTACTGACAGCGGAGCCACAAAGGGCAGAATAGGTCTGCCCCTCACAACGGAGAGCCTTGAGATGGGACCATTGTACCCTAGGACACCCTTCCAAGGACTGCCAGAGCGAACCCTTCAGTGCCCAATCGGCTGACTTCTTCCATTAGCAATTTTCACATTTTCTTTTTTCTCACCAAACCATTACGTTAAATAAGGTCCCCTTTGCATTTTCCGTATTATATATGCATGAACTTGAGCAGCAGGACAGCTGTCAATAATCAGAAAAGCTGAAAAGACATACATGTACATCCTGTATCAGGGATGGGAAGGATGTGGCGCCGCCCCAAGATTCCAGCTCCAAACAGCACCAGCCAACACGGCCACCGTATGATGAGGATGGGAGCTGTAGTTCAACATCTGGAGGCCCGCAGGTTCCCTGTTCCTGTTGTATTTCCTCCACAACACTGGGAGCAAAGGCATAAGGGACACTGCCTGGTGTTCTGAAGGGCGTCCTGCTTACATCAGCAGAGTCATCCCCATTGGAGATTGGGTGGCACCTGCCATCCACCAGGAGGCGGAGCCTGCAGGGAAGGTGGAAGATCCTGGACTGAAGGCCAACCAGGTGGATACTGGAAAACTGACTCTTCCTCGGAGAGGGGACTGAGAGATGAAAAGCACAGCATTGGAAATCAGATACTTTTATATATTAAAAAAAAACAACCCTACAAGACTCCATATTTCTACAGAGCTTTTGCAGGGCTCAGGGCACACCAACAACAACTCAGTAACCTTTGCAACAACAACCCTGTGAGGTAGGGTCAGTGTCAACATCTCAATATTGCAAACAGGGAGGGTCAGACTAGAACAGCGGTTCTCAACCTGTGGGTCCCCAGATGTTGTTGGATTACAACTCCCATCATCCCTGAGCTCTGGCCTTGCTAGTTAGGGGCGATGGGAGTTGTAGTTCAACAACATCTGGGGATGTCAAGGTTCGAGGACAGAAATCTGGCTGAGTCTGGAATAACCTTGTGAAGTGAAAGGATATGAAAGAGGGATTTATATCTAGATGTTAGGATAGAGATGATAAAGAAAACAGGAAAACAGGAAGACGCAATGAGAGATAAAGGAGGTGCTGTGGGATTGGTGGAAGTCAATGTCTTGCTGTTGTTGTTTTAGTGTCTATAATATTAACTTAAATATGGATTTGTTTTTTTGTGTTTTGTTGTTGTTGTTGCTTTCTTTAGTTTTCAAATGTTGATTTTTGTGTGTTGTGTATTGTTATTTTTCGATAGCTTTCGTGTTGTTGTGTGGAAAATACTAATAAAATTTATTTTTTAATTTTTTTAAAAGAGCGCTCTCCCCTCCCGCATTGCTGCTTCCAACTGTGGAGGCAGAGCTTTGCCATCACCTAAATCTCGCGCCCCACCCCCCCAGCTGCAGAGAGTGCATTACCTGTCAGTCTGAGTTGTGCCAAGCCGCTTGGCTCTCTTCTCCAGCCACTCATCAATGGTGCCAGGCGTGACGACTGCCTTGTCCTGCCGCTGCTCTTTCGCCCTCCTCTCTTCTGTTTTTTTGGAAAGACGGACAAGGGCAATCTCATTTAGCCCAACAGCCCCATTGAACACAGTGGTTATTTCCCCTTGTATTCCTGCAGCTGACAGTTCTGGCCCGGGCGCCGTGGTTCCCTTTACGGAACCACCTTCCCAGCTGCCGTTCCGTCTGCGATTTGGCCAGTTCTGGGTGGATGGTTCTGCCTTCCCATCTTATCCAGTCCTCCACCTACGCAGCTCCAAATCCTGGAACAGCTTTTTTTCAAAAGAACAACAGCAACAACGTCCTTTGCCTTGGCAGAATTTGTACAGGCTGGGAGGATCACCGAGTGCGGTCCACACGGCAGTTAAAAAGAAACTGGGGAGAGGGCCAATGAGACTCACAGGTTGTGCACAGAGCAGAAAGAGAAGGGCCAGCTGCAGTTCCTGCTTCAGAAGACAGGTCCATGTTGCTCTCCGAAAACAGACAGGAGAGCCACAAGGGCATCAAAAGAGCTCTGAAGGATCAGGCCAATAGTCCAGCATTCCTGTTCTCTCTGTGGCTAACCAGAAGCCTTTTCCAGTAAGCCCACAAGCCAGACCCGAATACAAGAGCATGCTCTCCTCCTGTGGCTTCCCACAACTAGAATTCAGAAGCATTACTGTCTCCGACTGTGGAGGCAAAGCAGAGCCTTTGTGATGCTGAACAGCTGTTGATCAGCCTTCTCCTCCACAAATTTGTCCAGTCCTGTTTTAAAGCCACCCCGATTGGCAGCCATCCCTGCCCTCCTGCAGCAGCGAGTTCCATAGCTCAACGGAGCAATGGCATGACTGCAAGGCACAAGAAGAAGAAGAAGGAGGAGGGAGGAGGAGGAGGAGGAGGAGGAGATTTGGAAACAGGTTTGATGCCTGAAGTATTGACGCAACCTTGGCTTGGTGCAGCCGAATTACTGAGTTCGTCACTGTGTGAGGAAGCACTTTTGTCTGTCCCAAATTTTCCAACGTTTGAAGTTGTTGGAAGTCCTAGTACAGTAGTACTGGAGGTCCATTCTTAACCTGAAACTGTTCTTAACCTGAAGCACCACTTTAGCTAATGGGGCCTCCTGCTGCTGCTGCTGCTGCCGCGCCACCAGAGCACAATTTCTGTTCTCATCCTGAAGAAAAGTTCTTAACCCGAGGTACTATTTCTGGGTATGTAACCCGAGGTACCACTGTATTAGGAAAAAGGGGTACTAGATCTTGTGGGATCAAATTCTGCGGTTTATGTGTTGAGAGCAGTACAGTTGCTGGAAACTCCAGGAGGGACTTGAGTCTTTGCTTGCAGGCTTGCCAGAAGAGGCACTTGGTTGGCCACTGTGAGAACAGGATCTGGATTAGATTGACTATTGGCCTAATCCAGTAAATAATAATAATTATATTATTTGTACCCCACCCATCTGACCGGGTTGCCCCAGCCATTTTGGGCAGCTTCCATCTTATATAAAAACATAACAGCACATCGCACATTAAAAAGATTCCCTATACAGGGCAGCCTTCAGATGTGTCCTGAAGATAATATAGTTACTCATCTCCTTGACATCTGATTGGAGGGCATTCTACAGGGCGGGTGCCACTACCAAGAAGGCCCCCTGCCTGGTTCCCTGTAACCTCACTTCTTGCAGGGAGGGAACCGCCAGAAGGCCCTCGGAGCTGGACCACAGTGTCAGGGCTGAACGTTGGGGGTGGAGACGCTCCTTCAGATATACTGGGCCGAGGCTGTTTAGGGCTTTAAAGGTCAGCACCAATACTTTGAATGGTGCTCGGAAACGTACGGGGAACCAGTGCAGATCCTTTAGGACCAGTATTATGTGGTCCTGGCGGCTGCTCCCAGTCACCAGCCTAGCTGCCGCAAACGCCATGTTTGCTATTGCTCTGCCTCAATGGTCAGAGGCAGCAAGGCTTCTAAACATCAGTTGCTGAAACTCACGGGAGAGAAAAGTGAAGTTATGCTCAGGGCCTGCTTTTGGGTTTCCCACAGGCATCTGGTTGGCCACTGTGAGAACAGGATGCTGGCCTGATCCAGCAGCCAGCCTCTTCTTACACGCAGGCTGAATTTCTACACCCTTGGCTCAGGGATCCTGCACGGGCTTGGAGCTGTGGCTTCCCTGCCGCCCGGTTACGACTGGGGCAGAACCCACATTCTCACCCTCCGTCCCTGAGCAGGGACAGGGGACTCATGCCCGTTGCAAAGCAAGCCAGGCAATGAAATCTTGCCTTGGCGACCCAAAGCAAGCCCCACCCCCAGGATAGTTTCTCCTTTCAAAGGAGGCCTGTGCTGTTGCTTTTTTACGGCTTTGGTGCATTAATGCATATTCGGGGAGGGGAAACATCCTGGCTCGTTGACATTAACAGCGCAATCACGGGCCCGAAGGCAGAATAAGCCAGAGACAGCTTGAGTGATTGCAGGAGGCAGTCGGGAGGAAACGTTCCATTCATCAGAAACGAGAACACAGATTCCTGGGGGCACCTGAATACCAAAAAAACGCAATGGGAAAGCGGGGAGAGAGGGACTTGGACAACGCTGCTCCCCATGTTAATGATCAGATCACCCTGCCCAGTCCCCAGAGGAAACCATTCCAGAACAGAATCCAAAAAAGGCATCTCCTACCACCTACCCCGGAGGACCCCCACCCACCTCCTGCAGTCCCCACCCTCCTGCCAACCACCTGCTCCAAACCAAGACGGTGCCATATGTCACGCTTTTAAGCAAAATGTTAAACACTTTCCGACAGGGTGTGAAATTAACACCGCCACCACTCCAGCAGAGTGAAGGATCGCGCCAGCTCGGCAGTGGCAGCCAATTATTCTTCCAGCCTGCTGAATATTCATGAGTGCAGCCGGGGAAAGAGGGGGGAAAGAGGGAGGAGGAGCCAGAAACGGGTAACATGGAAGAGTCTCCCTCCCCACCCCCTCCATCCACCCCACAACCTCTCTGGTTTAGGTTCAAGAGAGGAGCCAAAAACAGGCATTTTCTACCATTGTGGAATGCCTTGCCCCATCCATCATCCACTCAATGTGTCATATGCCTTGCAAAGACATATTTTTGCCCAGGCTTTCCCTGACCCAGAAAACTGGCCCTGTTACTACTGAATTTCCAATTTGTTTGTTTGTAATAATGCTGCTTTGTTTTTTTGAAATGTTACAGCTCCGTTTTCAACAATACAGTGGTAGAGGTTAAGAACTTAATTCGTTCTGGAGGTCCGTTCTTAACCTGAAACCGTTCTTAACCTGAAGCACCACTTTAGCTAATGGGGCCTCCCGCTGCCACCGTGCCGCAGGAGCACGATTTCTGTTCTCATCCTGAAGCAAAGTTCTTAACCCGAGGTACTATTTCTGGGTTAGCGGAGTCTGTAACCTGAAGCGTCTGTAACCTGAAGTGTATGTAACCCGAGGTACCACTGTACTGTTTTTAAGTTGCCTCCATGCATACTGCTTAGAGGTGTCAAACTATCGAGTGGTATGGAAATGCTTTTAAAATAAATGAATCACAAATCTCCTGTGTTGTGCCTGGCCTGGCCCTACACTTGAAGGGTATAAAACATCTTGCTTACCCCCAGTCTGTCCAAGTGAAATTCATATTGCTTCCCCTCAAACGGGGCTTGGACAAGGCCCCCACCACCCCTGACTTTAGCCTCTTTTCCATACTTACATAGGAAGCTGCCTTATACTCAGTCCACCTAGCTCAGTATTGTGTACACTGACCAGCTCTTCAGGATTTCAGCCAGGCGCCTCTCTCATGTCTACCTGGAGATGCTGGCAGGGATTGAATCTGGGACCTCCTGCTTGCTAGACACCCTACCATTGAGCTACGGCCCTTCCCCAAAGACAATGGGATAATTGTTAAATTGTCAACAACTTCCATAAAACAGAAATGCTGCAGCCATTGCTCCCCACCCCCATCCAAGAGCCCCCCACCCCCCAAAAAGCATTGTGTGTTCAGTTTATCTTGCTCAGAACTCCCAGGGAGATAGCAAAGAAAGCTTAACCCCAACCGAGTGCCCCTTTCTGCACAGTGGGGAAACGAAAAATCAATTGCGGCAGGCTTGCCAAATGCCAGAAGTCTGGGCAGCAGGGTCGTCTTTGTAGGGGAGAGTCTTTAATTAAAAAGGTTTCGATTTGCAGAATCAAGCAGAGGAGTTGGGGACGGAGAGTTGCCTTTCTCTCTCTCTCTCCAGCTGATTCAATTATTTGCTTTTGCCCAGCCCATTTACCCTACATTGATAATCAATAGCTGTATAATTGGTGAACAAACACAACAGGAGCTGGGAACAGCTGCTCGGATCTCTCTGGCCTTCCCTGGCCTCCACTTTGTAGTGTTGGCTGCGGAGTGGGGGGCTGCGTTTGGGGAAAGATGTCCATCACAATGACCGCAGTCAAGGCTCTGGCAAGAAGCCAGCCTCAGTGCCATAGCAGGCATAGTGCAACACAGGAGATGCTAGCTTGCTCTTGACTTAAAGGCAGCCTAACAGTGATCTGCACAGGGTCTACAGAAGGGATTAGCACTTTTCCTTATGTTTATCCCACACCCTGTTAAGGCTACGGGCGCCTGCGTTCTCCAGACCCCATTTACCTTGCACATGAGCATTCAGCTGCTCCAGATCTTCCTCCGTCATGTGGGAGAACCTGCAGTTGGGGCCGAAATCACACCGTCCTGCCAAGAGATCCAAAGCAAGCACAATTTTAAAGAACGAAACCACAGCTTCAGGGGAACAAAGGAGCTCACCACCACGGCAGGACCAAGAGATATTACAGCATTCAAGAATTGTCAAAACTTGCATCACCCCCCCCCCTTTTCCATTACTGGCAGTATGGCCCTTCCTGTGTACAAAACTCCATTCACGGGATTTTTATATAACCATTTGAGCAAACAAATTCAATTATTTATTACAGTCCGCATCTATTGCCACCTGCCGCAAATTAAAAATTAGGGAGAAATAAATGCACTGCGACAGCTACTAGCTTCAGCGGTTTCAAAAGAGTGGGAAGACAAATTCATGGAGGCTTAAAGGTAAAGGTAAAGGGACCCCTGACCATTAGGCCCAGTTGTGGCAGACTCTGGGGTTGCGGCTCTCATCTCGCTTTACTAGCTGAGGGAGCCAGCGTACAGCTCGGACATGTGGCCAGCATGACTAAGCCGCTTCTGGCGAACCAGAGCAGTGCACGGAAAAGCCGTTTACCTTCCCACCGGAGTGGTACCTATTTATCTACTTGCACTTTGACGTGATTTTGAACTGCAAGGGTGGCAGTAGCAGGGACCGAGCAACGGAAACTCACCCCGTTGCGGGGATTCGAACCACCAACCTTCTGATCGGCAAGTCCTAGGCTCTGTGGTTTAACCCACAGCGCCACCTGTGTCCCGTTGGAGGCTTACTGATAGACAAATAGAACCTCCAAGCTCAGAGGCAGTATATCTTTAAACGCTAGTTGCTAGGAGACGACAGCAGAGGGACAGGGCTGCTGCCCTCTTGCAGGCTTCTGAGAAATATCTGTTTGGCCGCTGCAGGGAATCTAGACCAGGTAACCAAACAATTTAACCCCTGTGTTGCAAACAGTAGTTAGTAATATCCATGGCAACACAATGAGCAAATACAATGATACGATATCAATATACACTCTTTATATAATATGAAATACTTCATCTGGGAGGACTTAATTCTGAATTGGATCTCAATTGTTTCATTTGATTCTTTATTTTCTGGCTGTAACTGCACTGTACCTTTAAACTCAATCTCCCTGTTATGAGCACCACCTGGGATCAGCTTTTTATATTTTTGACAACATACGGTCAGTAGCAGTGACTACATAACTTTATGACCACCGCTCCATAGCAATTGTTGTTATACTCTTCCATTCACCATATATATGGGGTATGTACCTTTGGTGTTATTTCACATTATATTGACATTATAGTTTATGTGTATAGTTCATAATATTTTGAGTTTATTGTAGTTACCATGCATATGCAGGCCATGGTTTTAATATTCTTTTATAGTTTTTGAAGCATTTCTGTATCCTTCTGCTGTGCTAAAGAATTTCACGAAACAGTGGGTATATCTGGAATCAATGTTCACAACATCAGTTTGCGAACTACTTCGGCAGCGTAGGACGCCATAAACAAAGCTTTACAACCTGTTTTCACCAGATAAGAATCTGATACATTGCTTCTTTCAGAGACTTGCATAGTCTTCAAAGACTTTCACAGACTTACAAGACTTATGTTTATTTGGTTTTATGTTTTCAAGAGAATCCCTCAAGAGTGCATATTTTGTGACTTTCAGAGATTCGTAAGTTTTCTGTTTGTGATTTCATATAGTTCATATTATATAAAGAGTGTATATTGATATTGTATCATTGTATTTTGTCATCATACTGTCTTGGATATTACTGGGAATCTAGACCAGACAGGCCTTTGGTCAGATCCAGCAGGGCACCCCCCATATTTGATACTCTTCTCCCTGCCCCTTAGAACAGCTTCTTGGGGGCGGGAGGAGCCCAATGAAAAGAAAAGCATACCCGATAACAGGAATTCCCGGCACGGCTTCTTACTCTGCTCCTCCTGCAGGATGGTTGCATTATCTGTAGATGGCAAAGGATCGTAAAAGCAAAGAATTGGAAAGGGTCCCAAGGGTCATCTAGTCCAACCCCCAATCTAGTCCAATCTCAACTAAAGCATCCATGACAGGTGGCCATCCAACCTCTGCTTAAAAGTATGGAGAGGATAATAATAAGAATAATAATAACAATAATAACAATAATAATAATAATAATAATAATAATATATTTTTTTATTTATTCCCCGCCCTTCCCAGCCAAGACCGGGCTCAGGGCGGCTAACACCAAATATAAAACAATTGATTGAAATACAACTTAAAAACAAGATTAAAATACAACATTAAAATGCAGCCTCATTTCAGCAGAAACTCAAAAACCTTTTTTGGGGATGAAAAGGTCAAGTCTTCACCAAGGCTAACTATCCAGACTGGTCCTACATGGGCCAGAAAAAAGCCAGGGAAGTCCCCAAGCAGGAGTTCTGTCACAGAAAGATAAAGGGAAAAAGAAAGGGTGGGGGTCAAGTTAATTCCAAGCCAAAAGCCAGGCGGAACACCAGGCCCTGTAGAAAGAAATCAGATCCTGCAGGGCCCTGGTTTCATGAGAGAGAGCGTTCCATCAGGCCGGAGCCAGTGTTGAAAAGGCCCTGGCTCTGGTTGAGGCTAATCTGACCTCCTTAGGGCCCAGGACCACTAGGGTGTTGCTATTTATAGACCTTAAGGGATAAAATAAGGTGAGGGGGCCTCGCTCCGCACATCCACTAGGGCAAGCAAGAGGCGTCCCACAAGAATCCCACCCAGGCTTACAATCAGGCGTTCCATATCCCCTGTTGGGGACAGCAGATGCCTCCAAATACCATTTGCTGGGACTTGTAAGTGGGAAGAGAGTGCTGTCATTCTCAGGTCCCGTTTGTGGGCTTCCCCTAATAAGCATCTGCTTGGCCGCTGGATGGTGGACCAGATAAGCCACAGGCCTGATACTTCCGAAGGGTTCTTCTTTCTTACCAAGCAGCCTCTTACCTCGAAACAGATCATACCAGACTTTCTTGGCCCGAAGGTGCTGAACCCCGTTTAGGTGCTTCTTCCTGTTGTGGAGGTTGTCCTGGAAAGAGCGGTTGCAGTAGTCGCAGAAATAGCGCTTCCCCATGGAGACGCTTGCTGAAGGAAACCTCTGCAGGGAAGATCAAATACAGTGGTACCTCGGGTTACATACACTTCAGGTTACAAACTCTGCTAACCCAGAAATAGTGCTTCAGGTTAAGAACTTTGCTTCAGGATAAGAACAGAAATCGTGCTCCGGCGGCGCGGTGGCAGCAGGAGGCCCCCATTAGCTAAAGTGGTGCTTCAGATTAAGAACAGTTTCAGGTTAAGAACAGACCTCCAGAATGAATTAAGTACTTAACCCGAGGTAGCACTATACTGTTTACCCACATGTCAATGAAATGATCAGACTTTGGGAAACAAACCTCATAACGGGAAAGATTGAGAAAAGTGATGGATAATGAAAATAATAAG
Organism: Podarcis liolepis; assembly: GCF_965112155.1. Taxonomy (NCBI): domain Eukaryota; kingdom Metazoa; phylum Chordata; class Lepidosauria; order Squamata; family Lacertidae; genus Podarcis; species Podarcis liolepis. The sequence goes on along the minus strand of NC_139566.1, from coordinate 24,408,672 downwards.
AAGCAAAATGTATAAGGAAACTAATATAACTAACAGTAGTGGTAAATGAATACAGACAACAAGAATTGTATAAACATGAGGACTTATTTGTTTATGGATACACTATGGAAAATGAATAAAAATATATAAAATGGAAGAAAATAATGCGATAAAATTATATGTGATATAAAAAACAAGAAGCAGGGAAGTCAGGTCTGAAGAGCAAGTATAAATGTAAAATGTAATGCAGTATGTGTATGTGTAGTATCTAATCGAAAAACTAATAAAGATTATTTGGAGCGGAAAAAAGAAATGATCAGACTTTGGCTTCTTTTCCTTGATTGCACAGCTTTCCTACAGGTTTACTCCCACAAGATGTAGTGACTTGGGGGACAGCTTTAAAATGAGGATTAGACAAATTCATGGAACAGAAGGCTATCGTTGGCTACTAAGCCACAATGGCTATGTTCTCTTCTTCACTAATGAAGGCAGTAAGCCTTTGAATACCAGTCACTGAGAATCACAAGAGGGAAAAGAGCTGGTGTGCTCAGATCTGGCTATGGGCTGGCCAGAAGAAGCATCTGTTTGGTCACCCTGAGAACAGGATACTGGACTAGATGGGTGTTTGGCCAGATCCAGCAGACAGGCTCTCGGTACGTTCTTACAGCTTCAGAGACTACAGCTCCCCCTCTTCCACTAGTCTCATTAACAGGCAAGTAATATTTATTTTTGCAGCCTAATACTATTTGTGGGCTCATTTACCAGGCTGACTTAATAGGGTCTATTGCAGTAATAGCAATCCCATCCGCCTATAAATCTGATCAGCATTATTGCATACCGCTTCAAGAACCATGATGGTTGATAATCAGTATATAAATATTGTAAAAATTATAAAAAACAACAACAACAACATTACAGCTCAGCAGAGGAGACTAGTCTAATTTATGGGTGAGTCAGAATCATTTTGGGCTTCATCGATCAAATCAGCTCATTTGCTGCCCAGAAGGCAACTGAGAGTTGCTTGAGATGCTGGGATGATGGTTGCAAATAGGCTGGAGTCTAGTAGTGGCACTGAGAAAGCTATTAAAGTCATAGAGACACAAGAGTTTTTGAGCCAAAACCATAAATAATAAATATGGTGCTAGTTTCCCACCCACCCTTGAACTATTATTTTTGAACTTATTTATTTATTTTAATTCTTATAGCTACAATGGGAAAACAATTGCTCCTTATGCTCCACCTCAGTCACAAAGGTTCTCTGATGGGGCATTTCTGGTGGTTCCCGACTCCCCTGAGGTTTGGTTGACCTCTACTGGGGACAGAGCATTTAGAATATTATAATAATAATGATTTATTATTTATACCTTGCCCATCTGGCTGGGCTTCCCCAGCCACTCTGGGTGGCTTTCAAAAAAATATTAAATTACTGTAATACATCAAACATTAAAAGCTTCCCTAAACAGGGCTGCCTTCAGATGTCTTCTAAAAGTCTGGTAGTTGTTGTTCTCTTTGACATCTGGTGGGATGGCATTCCACAGGGCGGGTGCCACTACAGAGAAGGCCCTCTGCCTGGTTCCCTGTAACTTGGCTTCTCGCTGCGAGGGAACTCCCAAAAGGCCCTCAGTGCTGGACCTCAGTGTCCGGGCAGAACGATGGAGGTGGAGACGCTCCTTCAGATATACTGGATATAGTATATATACTTCAGATATACTTCAGATATAGCATGGCAGGCCCTGCCCTGTGGAACTCACTGCCAGTAGAAGTTTGACAGGAAACATCATTCCCTTCTTTCAGACATCTTCTGAAAACGGTGTTATTTAGACCAGCCTTTGCAACACGATTTTTTTTTTAACTAACTGGTATTTAGGGACATTTTTTGTGATGTTTTTAGTGATATTTTATTGATGTTTTCATTCTTTTTGGAACTTGTTTTTTTTTAACAAGAATGCAATTTATAAGGCTTTAAACAAGCAAACAAACAATCAAGGAATTAGGCACCCAAACATGCCTAAGATGAGTCATACAAATGTTACTTTAAAATTGCTTCAAAATCTGTTTGTCTCTTCAGACACTGCCAGGTTCTTTGATGTTGTCTTTGCTGCAAAAATCTTAACGCGGCTGCCAATCTGAAGTGATCTCTGCTGATGAAAGATTGGTGGTAGAACATGTGTTTTGCAAGCCCCCATCCCCCAGTTCAATCTCCAGCATCTCCTGGGTTGTTTTGTTTTGGGTTTTTTAAAGATCAGGCAATGGTGAGAAAGGAACTTCAGAAGCTGCCCTACATATCCAGACAAACCTTTGGTCTATCTAGCCCAGTATTTCAGTATTGCCAATACTGGCAAGCAGTGAACAATCCTTGTTCTATCCGATCATACCAGTGAAAGTCTCACATATATATATAATTTTATTTTTTATTTTGACAAAGTAATAATAATAAATAAGAATAAAAATGTGCACCCCACCCAGAGACCATTCCATTGTAACTACCCAGCCTCCCAAAATTTCATCACCTCTTGCGATGATTTGACCCCTGTCCGTTTTAACAGTACAAATTCTACAAACACCTTCCATATCTCCTCGAAATCTTGTCGTGCATATTCCCCGTCTTACCTTAACAGTACATGCTAATTTACCATTAATAGCTATTTCCCACACCTCTTTATACCAAAGTCTCAGGTTCAATCCCTAGCATCTCCTGCCAGGGCCGGGAGCGTCTCCTGCCTGAACCTCTACAGAGCTGCTGCCAGTCCGTGTAGACAATACTGAGCTAGGTGGACCAATGGTCTGATTCAGTATAAGGCAACCTGGATGGACAAGTGGGTCTTACCTGGTAGAAGGCAGGTAAATAAGAGCCGAGGCCATGGGCGGCAAGGAAGTAAAGCAAAGTAAAGTAAAGCAAAATAGCCCAACAGGCCACTCACCTCCCTTTACACAGACATCACAGGCATCGCCCCTCACACCTAGCAGAGGAACCCAGCAGGCAACATCTCTAACTATAGTACTCTATCCAACTAGCAGCTGTAGTTTGGGGTAGGCTTCTAAAATCCCCGGAAACCACACAAGACTACGACTCCCAAAGGCATGAGCGCCCAAGGATCACGTGACACCAACCGTGGGGCATCCCGGGAAATGAAGTTTATCTACCCGGAAGACTACAGGTTAGGGGGCTGGAGCGGGACTCCAAAGCCCATCATTCCGCGCGGGAAAAGGCTTCGTTACCCATAAAGCTTTGGCGGCCGGAGGGGCCGCCCTTGCTAGAGGAGGCGAGAGCTGCGCGTGCGCGGTACCTGAAGGCTGCCGAAGATGACGCTCGCCAAGCAGGTCTACCGAGTGCTTTTACGCCGCAGCGCTACCTTCGCTCTCACGGTCGTGGTGGGCGCCTTGCTCTTCGAGCGAGCCTTCGACCAGAGCGCGGACTCCATCTTCGAGCAGGTTAACAAGGAGGTAAGTCGGCCTGTGGGGTCATGCAGGCCCGAGCCGGGGACTTGCGTAGAACGCGTGCCGGGGCTGGGCGAAGGTCAAACGGGGCCTTGATATACGAGAGGCCCCGGCTTCGGGCCTCTCGCGCTTCTTCGAAACAGCTGAACGCCTGCTTGGGTTTTCTCTGTGTGTCTTGCATGGGACCACCAGGAAGGTACGAGGGACAGTCTCCCAAACAAGCGAAGGCCAGAGGGCCTGAAAAGATGTGCAGCTTGCAATGACTACGGTCTGTTAAGATCCTTATTTTATCTTTCAGGGGTGACCAATCTTAACTACCAAGATTGTGAGCATAGCGGGGTAATGAAAGAATTTAATCAGTCACTAACGCACTTTAATTTATAGCAGAACTAACAACAGTTAAGACTACAGTTCCTAGAAGTCTTGGGGAGATGCCATGGCAGGTAAACTATAAACAAATAAGCTGTGCCAAGTCAAGTCCCAAGTGTCTACTTAATGCTGAATTACATGCATGAACTTTTATTGTGCTAGCCAAAGGCCATGGCATTGTTATTCTGTGGTTCTTGCCACCCGTTATGATCTGTTAGTTCAGCTGTGAAATTTGTAGTTCAGGTTGTGCAGCATCTACTTGAGAAGAACATGTGTTTCACCTTATACATGGAACAGAACAATGGCCTGTACTTCTGGGAAAGAGCCATAGGAAGTGGCTGCTTTTGCAAATAAATCAAGGTCTCGTGCTCCCTCAAAAGATTCAGCAGTTTCTCTCCTGCTGCCCAGAATGCTTGGAACTGCTTTCCAGAACATCTGTGGGATAATAATAATAATAATAATAATAATAATAATAATAATAATAATTTTTATTTATACCCCGCCCTCCCCAGCCAAGGCCGGGCTCAGGGCGGCTAACAAGCAATAATAAAAACAAGTTGAATGATTACAACTTAAAAACAAAAATTAAAATACAACATTGAAACATTAAAATATTAAAATGTAGCCTCATCGCAGGATGAATGCAATCTCATTCCTTCAAAATCCGTCAATCAAACTCATGTTTTCTGTGAAGCATTTGACACAACCTTCTAGTTTTCATGTCCTGCTGTATCTATAACCTTAAGAATGTGTAGCTGAAATAATGGCATATTTTTCCTGTTTTATCTTTCTCCACATCTTCCCTGTGACAAATATTCAGATTGTAATCTCCCTGGGGCAGGCACTTTCATCTGCTCATCATCATTTTATTTATTTTATAGACACTTTGGTGCTCTATAAAGATAATAGAAATCAAGCTTTCTTATTCTGAGGGTTTTTTTGCTGTTAACATGTATCTGGATGTTTTATTCTGTGTGGTTGTACTTTTGGGGGAGAATTGGGGAGGCCACAGCACTGATTTTGAGGCAAAGAGAAAGTGTTAAAGGCAAAGAAAGAGAACAGTTGACAAGAGTGCAGTTGTATGAGAAAATGAGGATGCATAATATAGACTTTAATGCTGTAGTCCCAATTACACCTTTAGGGAGTAAAAAGGTAAAGGACCCCTGGACGGTTAAGTCCAGTCAAAGGCAACTATGGGGTGCAATGCTCATCTCGCTTTTCAGGATGAAGGAGTAAGTTCAGTTCAACAGGGCTTATGAATAAACATACAGTGGTGCCTCGCAAGACGAAAAGAATCCGTTCTGTGATTTGGTTTTTTCGTCTTGCGAAGCAAGCCCATTGAAGGATTAGCGGATTAGCGCTATTAGCGGCTTTTAGCGGCTTATCTGCTGATCGGATCAGCTGATAAGCGGCTTAGGAAAAGGGGGGGGAAGGAAAAAAAACCAGCAGGAACTCGCAAGACATTGTCGTCTTGTGAAGCAAGCCCATAGGAAATTTGTTTTGCGAAGCACCTTTTTCGTCTAGAGAGTTTTCCGTCTTGCGAGGCATTCGTCTTGCAGTGCACCACTGCATTTAGGATTATACTGGAATGATGACACTCCTATCATGAAAGGTAAAGGGACCCCTGACCATTAGGTCCAGTCGTGGCAGACTCTGGGGTTGCGGCGCTCATCTCACTTTATTGGCCGAGGGAGCCGGCGTACAGCTTCCGAGTCATGTGGCCAGCATGACTAAGCCACTTCTGACGATCCAGAGCAGCGCACAGAAACACCGTTTACCTTCCCGCTGGAGCGGTTCCTATTTATCTACTTGCACTTTGACGTGCTTTTGAACTGCTAGGTTGGCAGGAGTAGGGACCAAGCAATGGGAACTCACCCCATCGCAGGGATTCAAACCGCCAACCTTCTGATCAGCAAGTCCTAGGCTCTGTGGTTTAACCCACAGTGCCACCCGCATCCCTATCATGTGCAGGTTATCAAAGCAGATGTGCATCTTGTTACCTCTGTTGTCACCTTTATTTTAAATCACCTTGGGAGTAGTATTGAGTGGTGTTGCTGTGTTTTGCAAAATACCACCCATTAATCCTGGTGGCAGTAAGTAGTGGACTGTGCCAGGTTGTAATATCCTGTTCAGCTGCAAACAAGCACTCCTGAGGTTGTTGCTTAAGATTACTGTATTCTTGTGTCTCTTATGATGCAGAAACTCTGGAAGCACATCAAGCACAAGTACGAAGAGCCACGTGACGAGTGAAGCAGAAATGGCTGGATTCCTGATGGACCTTCTGTGATCTTCACTACAAGCTCTTCTTCTTGACCACCAACTGCTGTGGCAGAAAATGTTTGTCCATATGTGGCAGTTTGATCCAGAGTGCATCCTCTCAAGAACAAGCTACCTGGGCTTATGAACTTATTTTGCTGTGAAATGTAGCTTAATAAAATACATTCTAAGACACTGTGTACTTCAGACCTTCCGTTTTAATTTCCTCTGAGCTGATTCCTTAGAAATGTGGGACTTTAGCTCTCTATTTTTGGATAAAGAAAAAAAATCAATGAAAAGCATGCTATTCTGTGCCTGCTCTCACCTAAAAATCTGCAGGCATTTATAGGCTTAAGGCTAGTTTAAGTGTCTGCTTTCTAAATACTTGTTTATTTGGAAAGCCTCAAATAGAGTGATGCAAAATCTTCAAGCAGATCCGCACTGAGTGGGGCTGCTTTCTGTTCAGGGTGCCAACCTTGCCCTCCATCAGGTTAGTTAACCTGCGATCCTCTAGAAGTTGTTGGAATACAGTTCACATAATCCCAGACCACTGATTGACCATGCTGGCTGGGGATGAAGGCAGTTAAGAGTTAAACCTATGGAGGGGTACAGGTTAGAACCACTCCTGCTCTATAATGTGAAGAGGCTCAAGCAGAGCATTCCACTACCACCCTCCACCACAGGTTTACTCTGGAAGACAGCCATTGGTGCAGAACCCCCCATTGCTAGACTACAACTCCCATCATCCCTGACCACTGGCTATGCTAGGTGGACCTGATGGAAGTTTAGCAGCAGCTGGAGAGCCACAGGTTCCCCACACCAGGTGTAGACTCTACTGAGCTAGATGGGCCAATGGCCTGACCCTGCTATAAGCCAGACTCCTTTGTTCTTAACTCTTTTAAAACTTTGCTACAGTGCTGAACAAATGGAAAAAAATCTTCCCTTCCTAACTTGTAATAGCTGCTGGCGCTTCATGATCAATGCAGACAAGGTAAAACCATTATGCAGGAACTGACCAAATCAGCAAAAGCTCACGCTATGCTGCCTTTCTTTTGGCTGATTTCCATGCTGCAGTATTGACTGAAAATGCCATCCTATCAGATTTCAAGTGCCTGTTCTTGGGGTCCGCCTGCTGCTGAGCTGGTTCACTTCACTGATTCAAATCTTGGCACTAGACTTAACGTGGAATTACATTAGGTAAGGTTTGTTGCTAAAGAACATCCAACTGACAGGCTGAAGTTCTGGTTCCTTATGAGAAAATTTCAGTGCACAACTTTTGACACATCAGTGCTTTTCAGAGCTGTGTCAAAGTGTGTTCTAGCCCATCACCTGCTGGGCAGGCCCCAGGGGTTCTCATGGACCGGCTGAGGCCAGTACATTTATTGTATGCCCAGCATCAAAATAACATTGATGCCAGATATTTGAACAGCTGTGTGCTGGGGGAATAGGAGAGCCCCACAGCCTGGGTATAAGCACAAGACACACATATTTAACGGACAGGAATCTCTCAACCTTGCTGAAGTTTGAACTGGCTGCAATTATCAAAGAAAACATTTGACAGAATGGGTGGAAGAGACGGGTGACTAAATCAGCCTGTTAGTGAAAAAATGTAAGTGGAGTGCCTAGTCGAAGTTCAAAAGTGGGACGGTGTGTGTGTGTGTGGAATCGGGAAGTACAAATTCTAACATCTATTTCCCCTTTTTTCTTTTGGAGGGATAGGGAGGAAAACTAAGAACGCATGCCTTACTTTGTCCCCAATTCTTTTCCCAGCCCGTAGCATTTTGGGGAGTCTTCAGGAAGTGGTAAGGCCCCTGTTTCTAAAGATCTTCATCCCCATTTAGGCTCATGAGATGCCTACACACAGATTTCACACTTGCCTACTACAGTAGAGTACAAGGTACAGTCGAACTTCAGTTTTCAAATGTCTTGGCTGCCAAACGTTTCTAAAGCCAAATGCCGAAAACCCGGAAGTGAATGCTTCTGTTTTCGAACGCACCTCGGAAGTCAAACGACTTCCAAGGCGTTTCTCAATTTTCTCCATTGAACTCTCTGACCGCCCTTTGATCCTCTATTTTTGAGCATTTCGGAAGTAGGTTGCAAATCTAACATCATTATGCTATAATAATAGCCCAGAACATGGTCTGAAGATACATGAGCTCACCATCTTGCTTGCTGGAGCTAGGCTGGTCTGGGCAGTAAGAAAAAAACTGACATGATGCAGGATTGAAAGCATGAAGTACTTTACACAATCCTGATGCGTAATTTAGGAATTCGCTAAGAATAAAAGTTGGAGATGATGGCCAACATCTATAGATTTCTTGAAAAGGGCATTGGGCCCACTATTCAGGTGGACATAGGAAGTTGCCTTGTATGGAGTTAAATCGCTGGCCCATTTAGCTTAGTATTGTCTACACTGACTGGCAGCAGCTCCCCAGGGTTTCAGGCAGGTGCCTTTTTCCAGCCCTACCTGGCCATATTGAGGACTGAACCCAAGACCTGCGTGAAAAGCAGCTGCTCTACCACTGAGCTATGACCCCTCCCCCAGAAGTAGTACCCCTCTGCACAACAGAGGCTAGAGGCAGAACACAAGTAGCCCCTCACTTTCACACCCTGCTTGTGGGCTTGCAAAAAAGCTGGTGGAAAACATGGTGGACTAGTTGGGAACTTGATCTTTGGTGCTGACAAATGTTCACAAGGAACTGCCTGCACAGCAAGGTCCATTGTGTCTGCATAAATATCTTTGTTGCATTCCCCTATAAATAACAATGCACAGCTGTTGCAGTTCTGTGTAATGGGTTGCTGGTTGTTACATGCTGATGCTCTCCATAAACTAGAACGGAAAAGTACTGTCCCTTGGGATAAAGGCATTGCACTATGAGCCTCTAAGAGGAAGAGTTGCCCCATTCTCCACCTCTTCAGGAAGGGATCATGCCTTTGTTTCGCTTCCGGTCTGCCATGGCACGCCGATTATGATTAGCCCTGGTCCCTTTGCTGGCTTCTTTCTTCCTGCGCTCCTGGACTGTCTCTCGGCTCTGGCCATGTCCCTTGGCGCTGCCCAAAATGACACCTGAATTGTCCGGCTTGTGCCTGTGTAAGAGGAAGAAGAAAAGTTCCATTGCTAAGTTCCACCAAATAGGCACAACAAATCTCGCTGGTAGTGTAAGAAAAGGGAGGGGAGGCAGTACAGGTTGACAGAAACTTAATGGGTCTGAGCACCAGAGGGTCACAGTAATCCTGAAATGCAAAATCTGTAGAAAAGACAGGGACGATACTGCTCTATACGTCAAATGTGGCAGTGTCCAAGTAACAAAAAGTTTTAAAAATTCCGCCAGGGGAGCAGTGGGCCTCCAGAGGCTGCTGTACATCTCCCATCATCTCTGAGCATTGGTCATGCTGGGCAGATGGAAGCAGGAATTCAACATCCCCCAAGTTTCCCCTCCCAAGATTGCTGTGCTTGTTTATTATTATACATTGTACCCCATCTTTCCTTGAAGGAGTTTGAGGCAGCATCTGTGACTCTTCCCTTCCCCATTTTGTCCTCCCACAAACCCTGTGAGTTAGGTTGGGCTAAGAAACATCAACTGGCCCAAGGTCACAATAATAATAATAATAATTTATTATTTGTACCCCGCCCATCTGGCTGGGTTTCCCCAGCCACTCTGGGCGGCTTCCAACAAAGATGAAAAATACACTAAAATGTCACATATTAAAAACTTCCCTGAACAGGGCTGCCTTCAGATGTCTTCACAAGTGAAGTTCATGGCTGGTTGAGTGCGGATTTGCACACAGGCCTCCCAAGTCCTCGTCCAACATTCTGACCACTAAAACTGCAAAGGCTCTCAGGTATACTTCTAAATATTAGTCCCTCAAAGTAACAGAACACTAGAGATATACTATTCTCCATCCCACCAATCAGAATTCTGACACTGCCTCTTTTATTTCCTTCAGACAGCTGAAGACAGGACAAAAGGAGTAAATCATGTGTTAGTGGAAGCCTTCAAGTGCCCTCACACTAACTGGGTAAATACACATTGGGGTCACAGTTATGATTTGTAGACATGGTTGTGCCTTAGGCTAGTTAGTCATGGAAGCAGCCCTTGATTTAATCATGGAGTGCACTCAGGACCCTCAACCAAGTGGTTCTGACCAGTGGTTTGTGATTGTGCTCACAAAGTTATCAAACTCAGCACATATGTGAATGGAAAGCCCTACATATTCACAGTTATATTTCTAAAGGGGTGGTGGGCAGAATATAAATGAGGGAATTGGTGAAAAGAAAATGGGAGGCAATGAGGTGGGTCACATCCTTTCAAAAAGGCCGGAACATAAGAAGAGGCTGCTGCATCAGACCAATGGCCCATCTAATCCAGCATTCTGTTCTCTATAGAAAACCTACAAGCAGGATTCAAGCACAAGAGTACTCCCCTCCCCTGCGTAGTTTTCTTAAGAAGCATTACTGCTTCTCACAGTTAAAGGTGAACATAGCTATTGCAGTCAGTAGCCAATGACAGCCCTATCCTCTATAAATCCGTCCAATCCTCTTTTCAAGCCATCCAAGTTAGTGATTGCTGCCTCCTGTCGAAGCGAGTTCCATAGCTAAAAATGTGGTTTGTAAAGAATTAGGAGGCTCAGGGTTAAAAAAAAGATGGGTGGGAAAAGGGGAATTGACAGTGAAAAAAAGACATTGAAATAAAATGCATTTAAATGTTAAATAAGTTAAAACTAATCAGGGAAGCAGCAGGAATGAGGTACAACAACAACAATATAAATACCCCATCCAGCTGACTGGGTTGCCCCAGCCACTCTGGGCAGCTTCCAACAGATATCAAAGCATAATAAGACATCAAACATTAAAAACATCCCCATAAGATTAGTCATGGTCAGCTGACACTCCCACTTTAAAAACATCTGCTTGAGAAAGTCCTCCAACCCTTTGGAGTGGATTTAAGGGGATGCGGAGGTCTAAAATGAGGAGGGGTAGTCACCCAAAAGTTTTCCCCTCCCCATTCATCTGATGGAAGCTTTCCTGTCAGCTGAGCAACTTCAGCTGGATACAGCACAGAGGAAGTCACTGGGCCTACATGGCTTGCAACCAAGAATTCTTGGAAGAACTCAAATGTGAATTGCTGATCTTCTAACAAGAGTACGCAATCTTGTTCATGAAACTGGTTTTCTTAGCATTGAAAGGGATAGCCAACATAACACCCATTTTAATATTGCACAGAGGAATTCCAAGTCCCACTGATATGGCAGTGGCAGCTAGACCAGCTGTCTGTTGGGAAGGGTTGTCAGATGCGGCCCTCTGTTTGAAGGTGTCCCCTATTTGAGGGCTGTTGATCCACATGGGGTAGAAAGACCAGGAGCCACAGAAGGGGAGTTGCATCTTACCCTTTCCTGGCGAGGAAAGTCATCCGCCGGGCTTCAGCTCTCTCCCGCAGCACAGCTGGGTCCTGCACAAAGTGGTCCTGCTGCACATGAAGGAAAGAATGGAGCCCCAGTTCATTTCCAGTTCAAAATGCTGGTGGGCCCTCCAAGTGCTGTTGAACTAATGCTCCCAACATCCCTGATGGGCCAGGCTGGCTGAGGCTGATGGGAATCAGAGCCCAGCAGCATCTGCAGTGTGGATGAAGGGGGGGGCCCACCTCCCTTACCCCCGCAGAAAAGGGGCTAGTCCTCAACAAGGCAGTATGCTCTTTGTTGTGGAGATGGATCTTTGGGGCCCTTTGCGCTTCCCCAATCTCCCCTCCCCTCCATCTTACTTACTTCCCTCCCTCCACTGTCTTCTCTGTGTTGAATTTTAGCCTGTAACCTCCTCAGGGCAGGGGCCCATCTTCTTGCTGCTGCTCTGTACAGCCCCACAGACCGTGGTTATCATTACATCTCCATTGGCTGAAGTGCATCAGCTCCACTTAGCCACAGGGATCTCGGGAGGCCTCCCCAGCCTGTTCCAAAAGAGCCATCTCCCCAAAGAACAGCACTGCGAGGGTTTGCCTCACAACCCCTTCCTCCCCCTTCAGAGCTGCCCTGCAACAATCACCTTTGCAGCCCCCTTTTCATCAGCTGCCGCCAACTCCTCTTCGTTGTCATCTTCCTCGTCCTCTTCTTTCTGATCTTTTGGTCTCAGAACTTGAGGGATGGTAAATGGCCTAATGCAGGGAGAAATGAATGGATGAGACATTCCAAGGAGAGGGATTGCTTTTCAAAGCACTCTGGGAACTGTAGTTTTGGGAGGGGAACAGGGGTCTCTCCTAACCCTTAAAAAAACTATAGCTCCCAGAATTCAGAAGCCATGACTGTTTAAAATGGCATCACAGGGCTTTAGTTGCATGATGTGAATGCATCCTGACTGTGGAAAAGCTACACATGGGACGTAGCTGAGAATGGAGGGAGAGGGAGTGCCCTTCAAATCACAGTTGCTGCACTACACAAATGATTATGGCAGGCTCCATTCAGAAAGGCCTCTAAACTCACCTCCTGCTGATCAGCTCGTCATCTGAGTCGGCGTCGTTTGCTCCCACCTGGTTGCCATCATAGGTGTCATCGTATTCATCCTCATACTCATCCGGGTAGGAAAGACCTGCTCCGCTCTGCTCTGGGACCTCCTCCACTATCACAGAGTACTGGCTGTAGCGCTCCCTCTGCTCATTCACAAGGCGCTTGTCATTCACCAGACTTTTGGTTGAGGCTTTGTCACTCCTGGGAACGCAAGGAAAACCCAGCCAGATCAGAACAAAGGCTGATCCGGTTTCCACACAGAAACCCCGAGGGAATGGCCACGGGTCAGTAGTGGAACATTTGCTTCAGAAGTTCCCAGATTCAATCTCCTGCATTTCCAAGGTAGGGATGATAGAGGCTCCTCTAAATCCTAGAACACCGCTAGCAGTCAGTGCACACAACTAGATGAACCAATGGCATGTCTGGGCATTAGGGAGCTTCCTACATCTTAAGGAAAGGCTGTAGTTCACTGGCAGAGCATCGGCTTTGCATGGAAAAAGTCAGGTTCAATCCCCAGCATCTACAGGAGCACTGTCCCCTGCTCAAAAACCCAGAGAGCCACTGCCAGTCAAGTGTGGGCAATACTGAACTAGATGTACCAATGGCCTGGCTCCATATAAGACACACAGAATTCCTATTTAAATCAGCCTTTAATTTGGAACCATGCGAACTAGAATCTTACCTCATTGTAGGGAGGTATTTGCTGTTATGCAGTGGCAGAACACATGCTTTGCAGGCAAAAGGTCAAAGGTTCAATTCCTGGCATCTCCAGGTAAGGCTTAGGAGACAGCAGCTGCCAGTCAGTGTAGTAGACGATACTGAGTGAAATTGACCAACAGTCTGACTCAATATAAGGCAGCTCCCTCTGATGTTTAGCCATTTATATACTCCACAAATTGAACAATGTCTGTATTATATAACCACATTGTCATTGTAATGTGGAAGCGCTGTAGCTCAGTGGTAGGACACCTGCTCTGACGGTCACAGGTTCACTCCCCAATGGCATCTCCAGGTAGGGTTGGGAAAGACTCTGTGTCTGAAACGCTACACTAGATGAACCGATAGGTCTGAATCAGTAGCCTCCTATGTGACCGCTCCTTATTCTTGAGCATGACACCTTCTCCTTCCCTTGTTTCTGGCCTATCCCATTTCCCTGGCTGGCTGGCTCCCCGCTCCCTTTGAACTGACACTTTGGTTTTGAGATCCCAGCCAAGCAAATGACATTTTGGACTTGTCCTTTCTACAGACATCTTCTGGTGATACTGCCTGGGGCTGTCATTCCACGCTGGGCCCTGATCCTGCAGATGCTAAGCCTGGAACTCCCACCAGCAACCTACACTTTTGATCAGCGCCACACCCCCTATGCTTCAGTAAGCCTTACCAAGGAACAATGTCAAAATCTGCTTCCTAACTGCCAAGCCAGCAATTTATTGTTATTACTTTGCTCCCGGGGATATACAAGGTATTCACGTCTGGGCTTTTCCGTGCAGCATTCCTCTCATACCATGGATGGAAGATCACGTCTCAGGAGCAAGTGCAACTGGAACAACCAGCTGCTTGAGGCATCCCAGTGTTGACTTAATGAAAGGCTTCCTTGCAAGCAAAGAAGCAGAGGGGAAGTCCCCTCCAGGGCTCCACCCTTGGCTTTCCTTACATCAGGAAACAGCTAGAGGGAGCTACAATTCCCAGAGCGGTTTGAAGATTGTAGTTCCAAGGAAGGGGCTAGGGGTCTCTTCCTAACAACTCTCAGGACCCTTAACAAACTACAGCTCCCATAACTTTTGGAGGGAAGCCATGACTGTTTAAAGTGGGATCACAGTACTGTAAATGTATGGTGCAAATGTGGTCTTAATCTTAATCAGCAAAGTGATTTTTAAAAATTATCATAGTGCCTTGAGAGCAGCAGATGGGCAGACTGTGCTGGTTGGGGCATATGGGAGTTGTAGTCCATAGCGCCTGGAGGCCACCAGACTGGTGAAGACTGATTCAGGTGGTATTCTGGCATTAGAACAATTGGGGGCAGGGATTAGAAAGGTTGTGAAAAGAAGCTGCCACCACGCCAAACAATGGCGAAAAACAGGTTTTGTTTTTAAAAATACTGGTTACAACAGCCAGCACTCATGATAACACTCCAGAAGTCAACCTCTGCTCTCTGAAAAATGGCCCTTTCCAGATTCCTTCCTACCCATGGTGGGAGGAGAGGGGAAGGGACAGAACCTTCCCGGGTCAATAATGTTAAAAGCTGGAGCACTATGAAAAAGGAACAATGCCCAACACTGAGGGCTAGAAAAACAGATCCGCCAATCCCAACCCACAGAAATTATGCAGAGCAGGTACAGGAAAGCTTTGGCCCTCCGAATGTTGCTGAACCACAACTCCCATCATCCCCAGCTATTGGCCAAGCTTGCTAAGGCTAAGTGGAATTGTTTTCAGCAACACCTAGAGGGCCACTCCTGATGTAGGGTCTTTATCTTTACTGGTAATATTTCCTAACTTGACAGCCATTGATCAGACACAGCCTGAAAGGGTTGTCCAGGCCCCAGGCAACTCACCTCTTGCCTTTCTGCACGCGGGAGAGATCCAGAGAGTCCTGGCTGAAAACATCAAACTCATCGTTCTGGAAAACGTTGCATCGGGAAGTGAGAAGAGGTGTTGGGTCTGGCTTCACTGACCTGTCAGAAAAAGATCAAACCCTCCAATTTATTTTATTATTGCTTTTATATCCCACTTTTCCTCCAAGAGCTCAAGGTGACATAGATGGTTCTCCCTCTCCCTATTTTATCTGTACAACAACCCTGTAGGAGAGCTTAAGCTGAAAGAGCACATGGCCCATGGTCAGCCAATGAGCCTTAACGTGGCTAAGTGGCTATCTGAACCCTGGGGACGCAGTTCTTAACTCAGCACTCTAACCACTACACAACACTCTTCAAAAGCACAAACTTGAAAAATTCCTCACAAAACCAAGCAGCAGCCTGTGGCTCTGGAATTGCAATTTTAAGCCCACTAATCTGAGAGCTGCACCTCCCAAACTCAACAGGGCATGCTTTTGAGTAAACAAGCACAGCAGACATATGCTGTAGCTGATTTAAGGGGATTTCAATCAAGGTCAGTCACCAATACACTGATTATAAATATACATATTTACATATAATATATATGTTATTGGGTTATTGTTTTTATTTTATATACTGTGATCTTTTCTGTGAAATGCCCTGAGACCTCGGGGTATAGAGTGGTATTCAAACAAAAAAACAAACAAAGTTAAAATTAATAATACAAAATAGCACCACTGCCACTTTTTTATTCCTAGTCAAATGCCTGGTTTAAAAGAATGCTTCTTTCCACAATAAGGTAAAAATCAGATTAAAAGCACCCTCAAAACTACTAACAAAGAAAAATGATGTGTGGATGGTCCAGCTTAAACCCGCCACTGATACACTATTATTGTGTCCGTAACATGCCAGCAAAACAAAAAACAGAACATGGCAGCCTGCAGGGGCTCCAAGTGGGTAAGAGAAGCAACTCCCCCATCCAGATCTACCTGGGCATTGCTCGGTCCAGCTTCTGCAAGGCTGCCACCAGCTTGTCCTCCAGAACGTTGTTGATCACCTGCTCTACGTTGTAGTTGTACTCCTCCAAGCAGGCCAGGACAAAGCCTTCTCCAAGGTCAGGGAGCAGGTCCTTCACTTGGGAGATCAGGGAATCCAGCTCCACCCCAGAGACCTTGCACACAGGAGCCGCGGCTGCTCCAGCGTACTAGACACATCAAAGGCAACAGGCAGTGTTACCCCAGAAGAGTCACAATGCTGAAAGTAGCTGGGTGTGCAGAACCATAGCTGGGGGCAGGGTGTGGGGTGGTTGTCATCAAGTTTTTGTACCATATATGCATAAATCAAATTCAGCCGCCGTCCCTCACTTCCCCCCATTATCTAAATTCACTGCAGGCTCAAAGCAGTTTCCATATAAAAGAGGCAAACATGGAACGGAGGAAGAATCTCTCAGGAGCAGCAGGGCCCATTTTGTTCAGAAGACTCCTTACAATCAGCCCAGGGAGTGGCACAACCTGTAATCTTAGTCTCAGTACTGCCCTTGTAGAATTCAAGAGGGAGGTCAGATAAAACTAAAATCAGTTGATTCTGCCTACCAGTGGGCACCACCAGCCACCTCCCTCCCCCCGCTTTCTACCTGACAATGGTCAGGAATGATCAGAGTCCAGCGGCATTTGGGGGTTCCCCATCCCAGATATGCAGGTTCCATGGCTAACATAGGTAGCTCCCCGACAACCTTGTTCCCAAGTTCACAACAAGTCAAGGCTAGCAGCACGCCCTGAAGACTCACCTCTGTGTGGTTTTCCTCCCTGAGTGTCTCTAGCCCCTCTGTATTACTGGGCAGCACCGGGGCCATGGTTTCCGTCAGGGGCAGGTTGTGGTTTGTTTTTTTCCTCCTGTCCACTCCCTCCCAGGCACTGTCCACTCCTTGCAGGATGTAAGCTGTCCTGGTCTCATCTCTGCCCAACAGCATTAAGGCACCACACACATAAATCTGATGCAAATCACACACAATGTAACTATAAGCCCTGGCATTCAGGGCAGATGTGCAGGGGTAGGTTGTGGATTTTCATGCATTCGGGGAAAGATAACCTGCACATTCTCAGAAGCACCCTTGTTCCTTATTGTTACAGATTCCAAGCCTGAATTGTGGTGAATGTCTGCATTCATTAAACCTTGAGGAGGAGCAATGTTTTGGAGGATGCAAGCTAGTCTTCCCCAACGTGGTGCCCTCCATAGGATTTGGACTACAACTCCCATCAGCCCCAGCCAGGCAAGTGGAAGTCCAAAACATCTGGAGGGCATCAGGTTGGTGAAGGAAGTTCCCCAGAAATGCCAGCAGAAAAGGATACAGGGTTGAGGAGGCTTGCTGGAGGAGGCTCACATCATCTGCTACAGGAAAGAGCTCATCATAATCACGGAGAAACCTGCAAATATAAACACTGCACAATTATTAGGGAGACCTTCCCAGCAAAAATGCCTGCCTTGTGAAATTTACATGCAAAATGGACTGCCGAACAGTTTCAATGGCTAGGGAGGTTTTAAAAAATGTAATGAGCCGCCCATAACCTGGGTGAAAAAGATGTGTGTCTTTCAAGCCAGCTACCCTACTGTACACACATGCATACACTTTCTCCAGCCCCACTAATGTTGCCGGACAAAGCTGGTATGCAACACAGCTGTACTGAATGGGACTCATGGCTGCTGTAGGCCAGGCTGCATTGACAAAATATATTCCAGAAGTTGTAAAGGACTGCCAACACCCAGTCAGGACTCTCACCTCCTCTCCTGAAGCACTGAGGTGAAGATCTGCAAGAAGTCTTCTATGTAAGGCTGGATATTATCACAGCTGAAACAAGAGGGTAATGTTAACAACAACCAAGGAACCTGTATAGGCTTAGGTGCAGCTTGTTCATCCAAGGGGGCTGATCCTTGGAGCTGGGAGCAAGAGGTCCTGGGTTCAGTTCCCAGACAAGCCCATGTTCCTAGGAAAGGAAGCTAGAGCTCAGTGGCAGAGCACACCCTGTGCATTCAGGGCTCCCAAGTACAGTTCCTGACATCTCAAATTAAAAGGTTCAAGTGGCAGGTGATTGGGAAAGATACTGCTCTGCTCCAAATCCTGGAGAGCTGTAGCTTAGTGGTAGAGCATCTCCTATGCATGCAGAAGGTTCCAGGTTCCATACCCTCAATCCCCAGGTAGGCTAAGAAAATAGCCCGGAAAGCCACTGCCAGTTAGTGAAGGCAATACTGAGCTGGATGGACCAATGGTCTGACTCAGTACACTGAAGGGCCGTTGCTCAGTGGTATGCAGAAAGTCCCAGGCTCAATCCCAGCACCATCAAGAAGCACTTGGAATGTCTCCTGTCTGAAACTCTGGACAGTTGCTGTCAGATGCTGAGCTAGATGGACCAATGGTTTGGCTTGACATAAGGCAGCTTCCTGTGACAGGGGAAGGGCCACAGCTGAGTGAGAGAGCATCTGCTTTGCACGCAGAAGCTCCTAGATTTGTTCCCCAACATCTGTAATCATTATCTGATTCTGGGGTTTCTTTCCTGGTGTCATAGATATGAGTGTGTAAAGGCAACCCACTGTATGGAATCCATGAACGTAACAAGTACCTGCTTTCCAAAATAGGTTGAAGGCACAACTGGTTTATGATCATATGGAAAACTTCCACCATCTTCTTCCGAGAATGAGACAGCCTCTTCCACAAATCCGACAATAAGCTGATGGTGGGGAGGGGAGAGGGGAGAGAGAATTTCTGACACAGAAGCAAATGGAAGTTGTAGTGGTAGTTGTTATTACTATTATTTTCTTCAACCTACTCTTCATTGCAAGGTTCCAAAGTGGGGTATATACGTTCAATAAAACACTAAAAAACATTAAAGCCATGATTAAGTACAAAGGCTAGATTTAACGAAGCAGTCCCGCTGGTGAAAATCCAGGCTAGGACTTCTCCTAGCTCAATGGAGCTTCCCTCCCTAGTCCAAGAACATCTGAAATGGCAGCAGGATGGAGAAAGCTGCTCTAACCATTATACCTTACTGGCTCTCCTACATCTCGGGGGGGACGGGGACGACCTCCAGCCCAATCAATTGCAGCAGGGAACAGAGATAACACAACTGAGCAGGATGAGTTACTGATGAGTAGGGGTTAAATCCTGCTCAGTTCAGCAGGATTCCATACAACCCCCTTCCTGAATTTAGCAGGAACCCACAGCTAAAACGGAGTGAGAGAGCCTTTGTTGTAGCTGCACTTTGCACCTGATGTCATTGTGATGTCAGGCAACTGTCAGGTGGGCAGCTGGCCAAAGCCGATCCTGATGAGGATCTGGCCCGTGGAGCATAAATGTTTTCCCACCACCTGCTCCTAAATGATGGTGGAACTTCAGGTATGCTGCAGGAGCAACCTGGGCAGATATATTGCAGGGCTTGTGCCTGGAGGGGACAACTGCACTTATTTCAGAGGGGAATGGTCACCTCCACAGGAAACATACCTGCTGTCCTCGTGTTGCCTCTTCTTAATAGCAGCCTCCAGTTCAGGTACCACCAGCTCATAAAATGCAGCAAGCCTTTTTTGAAAAAAGTGAAACACACCTAATTGTGAATTAGATAGATAGATAGCTATATACAGAGACAGAGACAAATCAAATCAAGGAAGGCTATGTGTACAAAATTCTAATATTGATAATATAGAGGAAGCTGGGAGGGGGGTCATAGCTCTGTCTAGAGTAGGTATAGTCACATGGTGCCCCACAGATGCTATTTTAAATCTGGTACTGTTTGCCTTATTCAAAAAATGGTAAGCTGCTCTGACACATTTTTTTTTTAGTAAGCAACTCTAGGAAACACTTTTTAGCTTTCATACCATTTGGCATTAAGTACTACCACACAGCAGTTGCTGGTTCTATTATTCTTGATGAGTGATCGCCTTGGGATATTTATTGTATCTATCATTAACTGATCTGTTTCAATGCTTGTTTTATGATGACCTTAAAATAATATAACAGAATCAAACCGAGTTGTTAGAATGTCGTGTTACGTTTTGAAATGATTTAGTATTTGTTATTGTAATGATTTGTATCTTTTGTTTTGAAGCTGCTTTGAAAAGTGTCATGCAAATTTAAATAATGATAATGACAATAAATAAATATAGAGGGTGATGAAGAGGATGATAATAATGGATGCTCTCTCAGCTGTAACCTTTTCTGAGGCAGTGTTCTTCAACCTGGTGTGATCCCAGTGTAGTTGGACTACATCTCCCATCATCCCTGACCAAAGGCTAAACTGGCTGGGGATGGTAAGAGTTGGAATCCAACAACACTTATCTAGTGGAACTGAAGCACGTGCACACACATGCACACACACACACACAGAGGCAGCCTACTAATATACCTGTAGCAGAAGTCATGCTTTTGGAATGTCTGGCAAGCCAAAGGAAAAACATCCAGAAAGGCCCAGAGGGTGATGCAAGTGTCACACAGGTACAGGACAATATCCTTCAGCTCCTAGGAGGAAAAGAAAGGAAGGCCTTTCATTTTAAAAAAATAAATCAGATTTTAAAGCACAATTTTATTTTATTTTTAAAAGTAAGCTGCCAAACAAAGCAATTCCCTGCCCTAGATTCCTCCCCTCCCTGCCCCAGTCTCTGGATTCACTTCCTCCTCAGAGTTGGCATAACATTGCACCTCAGAATCTGAGCCAGGGAGGTCCTAGAGCGGTCAGCTCCATTATTAGGCCCACCACAAGCGGTAGCATTAAAGGACAGCAAACCGACAATTCTTTATATCAGATTTTAATTTTAAGCCAGCTTTTTCCTGCCTGATGAGCTTGTAACATTTTAGACCAACTCCCGCAAACATGGCCATGCTGTGGCTGACGGGAGCTGTCATCCAAAACATCTGGAGAACATTTAAGCACATAAAATACCATGAAACTGAGTGATCAGGACAGCAAATGAGGGGCAGAGCTCTTCCTCAAGATTCTTTGGGGGAAGTCATGTCCTTTAAATATATGGTGTCTATGCAGCCCTGATCCACAAATTCCCAGCTGTCATTTAAAAACACACACATACACACACACACAAGCTTCTAGCATTTGCAGAACCAGATGAAACCAAATTTACAGGCAGTATATTCTCCTCATTTTTCATGAGAAACTAGCCTGCTTACCCCCCATCTCCCCAAATCAGTGTTTTCCTTTGTCCCCTAGAAAAATTATTGCATATGCCCATGGTTCTGTTTATCAAAGAATACAAAGAAAGGAAGTGTTCAGTGAGATTTTAAAACCGAACACATAAAATATCAATACAGAAAAAAGTGTATCGCAAAGCACAGGAAAATTCATGTGATGAGGAAAAGCTGCCTCATCCAGTCACAGGATAGGGAAGGGAATGTGTTACTAGCAACCATGTGCAGAATGAGACATAATCTGTTGGGTGGGGTGGGGAGAGAGAAAGTATCTGTGGTGAAGATTAAAGCTGAGGCCAGGTTTGGAGGAAGTACATTGGTCCCAGGAAATACCTGCCCCACCCCACCTGCAGAGGAATATCCCCAGGAGTCAATCGGATTCTTTCCTCCAGCTTCTGTGGTGTGGATGAAGCCCCTTCACACTGCAAGCCACATGTATGCAGAATGCTGCTGAGTACCTAGAAGGCACAAAGGGTCCATAAGCGGAATACAACTGGGTGCATTTTGCCTTTTATTGATGGTCATCACCTGACCAAGGTTATTGTTGTAGTTGTTTAGTTGTTATTACAAATAAATAAATAAAATTATAATAATTTCTATAATACAACAACAACAACATAATGTATTTATATCCCACATTTATCCCAAGCTGGAATTCATGGCAGCTTCCAACATTTAAAAAAATTATATAATACCAAGTAATTATATCAAACTAGTTACATACAATGATTAAAACACATCAGAACACATTTAGAACCAGCAATGAAAATCCAGTTTGCCCTGACAGCAGTCCAGAGATCAGCACAGACTGAATCTTAGTTATCAAAGGCCTGTCTGAACAGGAAGATTTTGGCCTGCTGGCGGGAGGATGACAAAGAAGAAGCCAGTCTTTCCCCTCTTGGGAAAGAGAGCAGCCACAGAAAAGGCTCTCTCTCGGTCACCAACAATCATGCCTCTGGTGTTGATGGGACCAAAAGCAGGTGCTGAGCTAAGGATCATAGCACCTGGGCAGGTTCATATAGGATTTTTCAAGTCACCTGGGTCCAAGCCACATGGGACTTTATAGGTCTGCTCTCCAAGGAAAGAACTCCCTTCCTTATAAAGGGGGGGCCAAGGAGCATTTTTTTCAGCTTCCAGTTCACATTTCCTTCAGGCCAATTTTCTGGTGTGTGTGTGTGTGTGTGTGTGTGTGTGTGTGTGTGTGTGTGTGTCACACCGGATATACTGGCTGGGGGCTGATGGGAACTGGAGTCCAACAACATTTGTTTCCCCACAACTGTTACAAATGGGAACAGAGCTTCTCAAATAAGCCCAAAAAGAAGTACAACCTGAAGGACTGTAGGCACGGTTTCATCCAAGTCACTGAAATAGCTTGGCTGCTGAGTAAATATGTTTTCTGAGGGGTAGGGTGGAGAGGGAGGAAGAAAGGAAGGAAAGAGAAAAAGACTGGTTTCAGGCAGGTTAAAATATCCAACACCACAAAAGGCTTCACACTTAATTAGGAGATCTCCATGCATCCTCTTCATGTTATACGTAACTCATATTGGCCTGGTTTGAATGTTGCATTAAGCCAAACTATGGTTTAGCACATCCCTCTCTATTTTCCACCCAGGCAAGGGAGAGGCATTATCAGAGTTCAAGGACACACTCCAGCCAGGCAAAAACACAGAGGGAGGGTATAAAGCAGGACCAGTGAATACCAAGGGTCAGACAGAAAGGCTTGGAGCGCCATATCTGGACCCCAGGTCCAAGGTTCCTCAGCCCTGCTTTAAAGCTTTAATGTCCCTTAGCAATGGGCCATTTTGGAACAGCCCCTCTTTAAAAACCATTGCAACTGAATGCTGGTTTTCTGTTTCCTGGTAAAGAAATAATGGAGCCTGACTTGACCAAAGTGAAAGTAATATTAAACGGTAAATTAAGAAACAGACACCTTACTCCCACAATTAGTTAAGCCAATTGGACTGAGGAAAGTGGCAAATTTGATTTAAATCCTGATTTTTAGAGGGTGCCGCCCCCCCAACACTTCACATACACACACCCCATTCCCTCACTAACCAATCATCTTATGGAGCAGAGGACCGTTGCCTTTTCCAAAGAGCACACACAGATCCAGGATTTTGGGGATATCAAACAAGAAGTTATTGTAAAGGATCTCTCCAAAAACAGATGGTGTGATGAAGTGATCCTAAAAAGGGGTAGGGAGAGAAAGATATTGAAAGATGCTTATGGATAACTAGCAAAACGCCCTTTGTCAACATGACAGATAGGAGGAGGAGGAGGAGTTTGGATTTGATATCCCGTTTTATCTCTACCCTAAGGAGTCTGTGAGGTGAGCCAGGCTGTGAGACTTCAGAGAGAAGTGTGCCCAAAGTCACCCAGCAGCTGCATGTGGAGGAGCGGGGACGTGAACCCAGTTCACCAGATTACAAGTCCACCGCTCTTAACCACTACACCACGATGGCTCTCTACTGCAAGCGCCCTGAGGGGGTTGGGGAGGGATGATGCACATGTGTGCGTAATTGCCCTTCATGCTGTGATGTAAAAGTTTAAGAGGACAAAGGACAAGCCAGTCTTTATAGTCAGCAGGAAGAGCACAAGCCCTTGATTTAGGGGCTGGCCGGGAGAGATCTAAAAGTGCTCTGGATTTTGCTGCCTTTACAGAGCATCCTTTGAGCAGGGTATATTTAGGGCTAAAAGGCTCTACAGAGTAGCTTTTAAGTACGCATAGGCATTCAGAATTTTGACGATACCACATGCCTCCAAAGAACCTCCAGGGCAGCTCACAGCATGACAAAAACATAGCACCATGATCAATGAGCACAGATTAAAATTCATCTCCCTAAATCAGCAGAACTGACATCTTAAAGCCATAAACACGGTAAAACAGGATAAAATCACACACAAGCAGCCACTCACCCCTCTGTAACTCCAAACATCCACATAATATACCTAAGGACAGTGACAGGGCAGGACCAATGAACATTTCCCAGGGTTTTATTTTCACAGCATTGTTACCACTACTGAGAAGGATATATTCCTTGGCTACATCAATCCGACCAGGCATCTGCAAGTTTCAGCTGAGCTTTGGAGGCACTCAGAAGGAGGTCTACAGCTTTTCAAGTGCCTCTGAAGCCCAACACAAGACAAGGGATACCTCTTGCTTGACTGCCAGAAACTAGTTGAAAAACCCATCAGTGGAGGGGGCGCAATTAGTTGAAAAACCCATCAGTGGAGGGGGTGCATGGTCCTGAATCTAACTTCAGAAAAGTGGAAGGATTCACAGCAAAGAGGCTCTTCCAATGACCTTAGTGAACAAAGAGGGTAATATGTGAGAAGTACACCGCTGATGCCACCTGGTTGTTGCGAGAAGTGATAAACAGGTGGCATTTCAGATGTTAATGGACTACAACTCCCATCACCCCCAGCCAGCATGGCCAATGGTCAGAGATGGGGGTTGTATTCCAGCAACATCTAGATAGCCACACGTTAGACACCTGTGCTTTTAAAAGTTAAGAACAGTGGCTTGTTTCCAATGTTAGCGCTACTCAGAGTAGACCCACTAAAATCAACCCTGGCGATCAATGGGGTGACAGATGTCGCAGCCAGATCGCCCTCACATCCATATCTTAGATAGCAGAGCCAATTACGTCACTAAATTAATAATCCCAGCCCAACGTAGGGCTTTTATGCTGGCCCGGTTGAATGTTTTTCCCTCAGCATTTGTCTGGGGAAGATATCAAAACATCCCTAGAAACAAGAGATTCTGCAGATGCTCTATGAATGTCCCGGACACTGTAGAGCATATTCTCTTTCATTGCCCATTGTACAGTACGCTCCGTCAACGCGTGCTGTCCCCTCTTTTGGGTGATCTGGAACCCCAGCAAGGTGAATGTGTGGGATTCTGCCTATCCGACGTTGACCAAAGGGTAACGGCGGGGGTAGCTGAGTTTTTGGTAGCAGCCCTCCAAGGAGCAGGTTAACAAGGAAAACCACTGATTCTATATGTATATATATATATATATGTATGTAGCCAACTGCTGCCTTTTTATATATATTTCAAGGCTTTTACATGTTATTTTCTCTTTTATGGTTTTATTTGCATAATGCCTAATAAAGGTTTGATTTCACACACTAAAATCAATCAACATGGCTCACTTAGGTCCATTAATTTCAGTTGGTCTACTCTAAGCATTGGATACAATCCATCTAAAAAAGGAAAAGAAAGAGGGAGCCCATGGTGTTCTTGCAGAGAGAACCAATAGGAACAGCCAGTTTTGCCTTATTTCTTACAGGATGTATTGAAGTTACTTCTATGAAAATTAACTTGAAAAGAGTTGAGGTAATTAAGGGTATGGAACCTCAGACATGGAGGCTTCCCTATCTGGCCCTCAGAAAACCCCCCAGGCCACACCTCCTCTCCCCAGGCCACACCCCTCAGTGGCCTTGCTTTGCACCATGAGTGTTTTTGCCTGGCATGACCATGTACTGAAACATCAAGCTTCTTGCTCTCCTGGATACAGGACGGGGGGGGGGGGGTGTCAAAACCAGCCTACTATGAAACCTTAAGATTGATGTCATTGCTCCACCTGCTTTTGCCACTGGCCCTGCCTGCCACTGGCATGTGGCCCTCAGAAGGTTGCCCAGAAAGAAATGCGACCCTGGAGACGATAAAGGTTTTCTGCCTCTGAAATAAATAACCTCCATGGAACTACATCTCTTTGAAGGTTCCAACTAATCGAACCTCCCTGGTGGCAAGGCAATTTATGTACATGGAAGCCCCCAGAGGAAACAGCTGACAGAATATTGGATCAGGACCTAGGTTCAAACTGGGCTCCTCTTTGGCGGAAAAGGCACCACACATGTTATTTGTGAAGGTGAAAGGAAAGAAGAAAATGTTCTTTCCCACCTCGGCCTTCAGGACAGAATGGGCTATATACCTAAACAAATACATTAACATTTCCCGAAAACCATTTGAATATATTGGAGCGTAACTGTGCTTCTATTCATTAATGTCTAGGGAATGCCATACACACACACACACACACACACACACACACACACACATATCCAGGTAGAGGCTATGAAGGGAAAGCCATTAGGAAAGACAAACAGAAACCTGCTATTTTTCCACACACAAAAACATGTACATGCATCTCAAAAGCAGGCTGAGTAAAGAAATTATTTACTTTGGACTCCTTGTGAGTGGACATGCGGAGGAAGGTTAGGAAAACGTTCCGATGGAGGCGTCTCTGGAGGTCATTCACCTCTGGAGGCAAGTCCGCCACTGTGTCAAACTTGCGAGGGGCGTGGCGCAGGTACGAATCCAGGCATTTCTGGAGCGTTTCATCAAATATCACCTGCCACAAGGAAACAAGAGGCCTCATGGGAAAAAGAAATCTGGCCGCCTAGCAGGACAGCAGATCACCGCAGGAACTTATGTCAGTCTATTGCACGTTGAATCAACAAGTGAGCAAAACATTTTAAGATGAAGGCTGCACCAAAGAAGCAAAGATTCCAGGACACTTGGGGGGGGGACAGGACATTTTCAAAGTTTCATTACACCACACATTTATCTTGAGTGTAATGCAGAGGCCTGGCCTCACCCCTTTACAGGTTTTATTATACTCATTTACAGAGTCAAACATGCTTCATAAATAGGACCACTGACCATTTTAATTGCTTTTTAACTGGCTGGTTAAGCCTCCTGATTCACATATCAAAATCTCAAGCTATGCCTTTTTGAGGTATTGAAGGAAGCATTAAGATAACTTACAATTTAATAAATAAAAGAATCTGGTAAATAAAATGTCACAGCTTGAATAAAATATGATCCTGAATACTATCTTTTTACTTTGTATTCAGTAACACCAGAGACTCAAGGTACTCCTAAAAAAAACCCACAAAAGGTGTGCCCATAACTCTCAGCCTCAACTATCAAAACTGCATTTGTTACATTTTTTCCCCTTACCTCTAGCAGCAGAAATGGGGAAGCCCACCCCTCAACTGCTGTTGGACCACCAACTCCCATCATCCCTGCCTGCCTGCCTGCAATGCTGGGGTTGATGGGAGTTGAAATCCAACAGGACCTGGATGGCCAAAGGCTCCTCACCTCTCCCCTACGAGCTCCTTACTGATGCTTCTACAGCAGGTGCTAGAGTGCTCAGGTGAAAGAAAAAAGGGTAGGGCTTTAAGAGTTGTGAGCACAGGTGGAGAACCTGAGGGCTAGGGATGAAATGCAACCCCTAGGACTCTCTCTAGTACACAACCCTTCCCTGCCCCCTCCTTGACTGCTTTCACTTGACCAATATGTGTCCTTGAACACAGTTTATGTCTCTCATTTGCCTGGATCGAGAGATGTGTTTACGACTGGGGGTGCAGAAACGCCTGACTTCTTCATGACTGGAACTTAGCCTACTGCAGAAAGGAACGATTCATACCTTTTGTCTCACCCGCTTTTGCCTCTGGCCCCACCCATCCCTAGCACATGGCCCCCAGAAGGTCACCCAGGAGGGAAATGCAGCCTCCAGCATGAAAAAAAGGTTTGCCACCCCAGTGTAGAAGGAGGACTTATACTTTCATCGTCACCACCAACACATCTACACATGCTTCTTTCTTCCTTTACAAAAGAAATTATACCTGGCACCAGAATTTGTCATGAGGCAGAGTCAAAAGCCACTCCAGGTCATCTGCAACAAACTTGGCTCTCTCCCAGAACTCCTCCAGCAGGGCACGGTCGCCTCTGGCTTTCGGTGGGGGCTTATACAGCACAAAAGACCGCTCTGTTTTCTTTTCAGGATGCTGCAGAGAGGGGGAGGAATGCCACGGGATGTCAACAGGTCAAAGACTAAACAGAAGTCCTCGGTGTTGGCTTTCTGAGCTATCTCAAGAACCTGGGCACACCAGGGATAATTCTCCTATTTGTCAGAAACTTGGCCTGTGGTTTAGCAGGAATCCAGCCCCTCATTTGTTGCTGCCTTTGGCTTGCTGACTGCTCCCGTTTCTCTTTCATCGCAAGGGGCCTGCTGAGTGGCGGTTTGGGAAGAACTCCTTGTTTTGCAAATGACACTTTTAGAATCCTGCAGAAGTCACAACAGACGCTGCCTGGCTCCTGTTAAGATAAGAGCTGGCACCTTCCTCGTGCTCCTGTGTTTTCAAAACTAAAATAGCAGAAGCTGGACGGAGAGCACTCTTTGGATGTGTTGTGAATATGCCAGGATCCTGTACTAACAGCCACAACATAGTATGAAAATGGAAAACCCGTATTCCAGGGGTGACCAGTGTCTATTGGGATTGGTAGGGCAGAAGGCATGGGATCAATCAGTAGATGGAGCCAAACCAATGAGAGGCAGAGCCAACCAATTCTAGTTTTGTCTCCATCCTCCTGCTCCCTACTGAGCTCCATGAGGGCAACACTGAGACTAAGGAGGAAGAAGCTGACAGGCAGTAAGTGAGAAAGCAGGCAGGTGAAGGCAGACATGTTAGAGTGTCCTATTTGCCCTAATGGTGTAGTCTCTACTGTGACTGCACAGGTGACAGCTTTTCAAGGGAGCTGGAAGGGGGAATTGTGGATTCAGTGCTACTCACAGGAAAAGCACATATCCATTTATTTTGCTCTATGTGGTTTAGGTTTTGCTTTAGTTTTTCCATTTTTTATTTTTAGTGTCCTACTGTGGTTTTTGATGAAACTGGTTTTGCAGCTAGAGAGCTCGCTGGGACAAGTTTGAGAAAACCTTCCTGGTGTAACAGAGGGAGGAAAAAATCAGAAGCCAGAGAGGTGGCCAAATGAGATTTCTGGTGGGTAGGGGTGGGGCTGTGGTGCCCTAAACAGCAACTGGCTTTTCCCCATAATGAAGAGAAGCAGGATAAAGTATGCAAAATAGAAACAATGACAGAATGCATTAGACAAAACAAATCCTGCATATTTGCATAATTTACACAGCTTGCTAATTTCAGCTATTTTTAGGGCAGTTTCTGTTTTTAGTGCAGGAAACCTACAGTTCAGTGGACAGATGCCAGATCACTAGGTTTCCAGTTATAACCAGGAATGCCAGGCAATAAGAGGAAGGGAATTCTCTATTTTGTTATTGCACTTGATTTGCTTTTGGACCAATTGTCTGTTTGGAACAGTAAAACAGTAGAGCAACTGTTCTGCATGCAGAAAGCCCCGGGTTTGATCCTCAGAGTTTCCAGGTACTGCTAAGAAAGTGCCCTGTCTGAAACCTTCAGGAGCATAGGACCAATAGCATAGAAACCTGCAACCAGCCAGTGTAGGCCCAGAGAGGGAAACATGTGGCCCTCTAGATGTTGCTGGGGTGCAGCTTCTACCATCCCTGACTATTGGACATGCTGCCTGGGGGATAATGGAAGCTGGAGTCAAACATGCTCAGGAGGTTCCCACCCCAAGTTAAAGGAGTCATATACTGCATTTTCACCCCTTAGCTAATTTTATTCTATGCATTAACAAAAATAAGAAGACAATGGGTCAGGCTTCTGAACTGCAAAAAAAATAAAAGCACCCCGCTTACCAGGGCGGGTAAAGTTTTCATCTTCCCAGTCAGTGAATCTTTCTCTGTAAACTGGAGCTCATCCAGTGGCAGTGCTGGCATGCTGCCGTGTTATCTCTGCCTTTAAAACATAAGCACATAAGACACAGGTTGCATCAGGAACTGTTTCAAGAATGCACAACCAGCAACAAGCAAGACAGGTTGCTCCTAGTACAGCAGCCACACCTAGAGACATCAGCTATGTTTTTTACACAAACAGAGGAGCTGATGTGCAACTCAGGAGGAAAAGTATTTGTGGGCTTCCTGCACGAGGCCCAGAGAGCTAAGCATAATTTAGAGATATTGGTCATCGCTTTATGAATAGGCACCAGGGAGCGAGGGAATTTTAAGGCGTTCAAAGCAATACAAATATCCTAAAGGCAACAGAATCAGAGATGGGGACAGGTGTTATTGGACTCCAACACCT
Source organism: Podarcis liolepis (assembly GCF_965112155.1). Taxonomy (NCBI): domain Eukaryota; kingdom Metazoa; phylum Chordata; class Lepidosauria; order Squamata; family Lacertidae; genus Podarcis; species Podarcis liolepis. Next base: position 24,378,429 of record NC_139566.1, on the reverse strand, counting down.
GTCAATCCCAGCCAGCATAGTAAACCGTCAGAAATGAAGGGAGTTGTAATCCAGCAGGATCTGGAATCTATTCTGTACAGTGGGCTACGTTTTTGACTAGCTCTCTCTTTTTTTCCCAATGCATAATCATAACAAAAATTACAAACACTGAATCCGAAATAATACTATACAAACAAAAAAGAACGGAACATACAAAAAAAACACCAGAAAAAAGCAAAGGAAACAAAACAACTAAACAAAAACGAAAAAACACACATCTACAGAAAAAAGTCATATCATTACGTACATATACACATATTGACTTCCTTCCTTTGTTCTAAGACCTCAGAAATTTTACTCTTACTATATTGTTGTGTCTGGTTAGATTACATCCATCTTTATACTTCTTCTTTTTTAACACCATTTTTTCCCCCTTTAACCCTGTAAAGCATCATTCATTACATACCAATATACTTACTCCAGAACAATGTTTTTTCATATACTCTTTAGCACAACCCCATTCTCTTAATAATTTCTGGTCCGATTGTCCCCTTATGAATGCTGTGAGTCTTGCCAGATTTATGTATTCACAAAATTTAATTTGCCAATCTTTCATTGATGGAATTTTTCTCCCTTTCCAGTTTTTTGCTATAAGCATCCTGGCAGCTGTTGTTGCATAAAGGAATACTTTCCTGTGATTGTCGGGGATATCATTTGTAATTAAACCTAAAAGGAATGCCTCCGGTTTTTTACTGAAAGATATTTTAAACATCTTTTTGAGTTCTTCATAAATTTCGTTCCAGAATTTATTGATAGGTCAGCATTCCCACCACATGTGAAACATTGTTCCTATTTCTTTTTTACATCTCCAACAAGTATTCGATTTTAATTTGTAAATTTTAGCCAGTTTTACCGGAGTTAAGTACCATTGGTACACCATTTTCATAAAATTTTCTCTTATTGTATAACATGCCGTGAATTTAATACGATATTTCCATAATTTTTCCCATTGGTCCAGCCGAATTACATATCCTATATCACATGCCCATTTGATCATAACTTCTTTTACTTCTTCATCCTTTAATTCCCATTCTAATAATAAATTATACATTTTGGATATATTCTTTTTTGAGTTTTGTAATAACACTTTTTGTAATTTTGATTCTTCTTTTTCAAATCCTATTATTTTATCCTGATTAAATATATGTGCAATTTGTTGATATTGTAACCATGTAGTACAGTATTGGGTCACCTCTTCATATGGTCTCAGTTTTAATTGGCCCTGTTCTTCCTTTAGGAGCTGCTGGTATGTTGCCATTCTTCCTATAGTATTTTTCTTTTTAACCGATATAACTTCTAACGGGGAGACCCTGACTAGCTCTCTTGTGGACTCCTGAGCAGCCACTGCCTCAGGCTGATACTCTGTGGTCTGGCTAAATGGCTAGAGCTTGTGCCTTGCATGCAGAAGGTCCCAGGTCTGGTCCCCAGCATCTCCATGTAGAGCTAGGAGAGACCTGTCTGAAATCATGGAGAGCCACTGCCAGTCAGTTGAGGCAATACTGAAATGGATGGATCAATGGTCTGGCTCAGTATACGAAGCGTTCCTATACTGTCATCTAGCCAAGCTTGTTTCCTCTTACTAGCTTTATTGGGGTTCTCTGGAATGCAGTTGGGAGATAACCATAAGAGCTTATGGTATATTTCTAAGATGCTTGAGCTGTTAATCAGAGGTGGAACAGGTGAGTATATATTATCAGGTCTATATATCACACTTGATCTCTTCACTCTATGCAGATTTGATGTCATTTCAAAACACAACAGGAGGAGGTGAGTAGTACGTGTGAAAAGGATCTAGGGTCTTAGTAGACAACAAACATAACATGAGTCAACACTGTGATGCAGCAGAGGAGAGAAAAGAGTAAGAACCAAAACAGTATGACTCTCTTTTTTAATGCTTCCCTGAAAGGAGGGAAGATGAAATCTAATTTATTTATTTATTTCTTACATATATACCCCCCCCCTTCAAGGAGCTTAAGGCAGTGTACTCCTCCCAGTTTTATATCACAACAACCTTGTGTGGGAGGTTAAGCTGGGAAGGAGTCGGTTGCGGTGAAGTGGTTAGGGTGTTGGACTAGGACCTGGGAGGCCAGGGTTCAAATCCCCACTTGACCAGGAAGTTGACTGGGTGACCTTGGGCCAGTCCCTACCTCTCAGCATAACCTACCTCACAGTGTTGCTGAGAGGATAAAATGGAGAATGGGGAATGGGGTGGAGTGGGAATCAAAGTATGCCACCCTGAGCTCTTTGGAGGAAAGCAGGGATATAAAATATAATGATATTTTTAAAATAATATAAAAATAATCAAATTATTAATTTAATCAAATCAATAATATTTTTTTTTAAAAAAACCAAGATTATGTCACCCAGGGACAAAGTCAATGCTGAAGGTGGGAATTGAGCCATCACTGCCGCCCAGCCTAACTTACAAGAGGATGGGGGTGGAGGGAGGGAGGGAGGCAAGGTCACTGCTTTGAGCTTCTTCAAGGAAGGTTGGGATGCAAAACAGAATAATAAATGTAAATAAATATTAATATTAATACTGTAAATGTGTGTATGTATAAAATGAAGTCACCCAATTGCTGAAGGGGGAAATCTGGCCACTTCCTCTCAACCGGACCTACCTCACAGGGTTGCTGAGAGGAAGGATTGGAGGAGGACCAGGTAAATCACCTTGAGCATTGCCTTAATAAAACACAACTAATTTTTTTTATAAATAATGCAAATAAGCAAAGTCACCCAGCACCAGCATCACTGCTGAAGGAGCATTTCCACCCCCATCTTTCAGCCTGGACACTGAGGTCCAGCTCCGAGGGCCTTCTGGCGGTTCCCCCTCTGCGAGAAGTGAGGTTGCAGGGAACCAGGCAGAGGGCCTTCTCGGTAGTGGCGCCTGCCCTGTGGAACGCCCTCCCATCAGTTGTCAAGGAAATAAACAACTATCTGACTTTTAGAAAACATCTGAAGGCAGCGCTGTTTAGGGATGTTTTTAATGTTTGATGCTTCATTGCTTGTTTATGATTTTTATTATTAATATTCTGTTGGGAGCTGCCCAGAGTGGCTGGGGAAACCCAGCCAGATGGACTGGGTATAAGTAATTAATTTATTTTTATTATTATTATTATTATTATTATTATTATTATTATTATTATTAATTTATTTAATTTATTTATTTATTATGCTGAAAGGGGGTTTCGAACCCACTCCAGAGCCCCTCTGCCTAACCTCCCTCACAAAGTTGTTGAGAGGAGGAGGGAGAGAGCCGGGCACGCTACCCTGAGCTCCTTGGAGGAAGGTATGCAAGCGTTTAACAAAACATAACTTTAAAATTATGTAACTGGTGAGCTTTAAATATACGGTCATCCGGTGACGACATCATACCTGGAGGGGGGGATTCGAACTCGGGGCTCCACGCTGCCCAGCCACCCACTAACGAACCGCGCGAGCCACGACGTCACTGGCCACCAACCCCCCCCCACCAGCTGCCACGCCGCCCGTGTAACGTCATAACGGCCATTCCTCCGGCTCTCGCGCGCGCCTGCCCCGCCCCCTTCGGTTCATTCCCCTCCTTCCCTCAGAGCGCCCCGCAGTCAACCACTGACCCGAGGCCCGGACGCCCTCCAGCTTCCCCAGCCGCTTTCGTTTCTTTTCGACAAGGTTCAAATAATAGTCTCCCACCCGGTTTTCCCTGCCGGCCTAGTCCTTCCGGGGTCGAAGAAGCGCTTCCGGTTCGGAGGAAGGTCCGCCGAGATAATAAACGTAGCAGTTGTTATCGTCATATTACGCTCCTCTGCAGGAGAGAAGCTTTAGTTCTGTTTCCAGTTTTTGCGGGTGATAAAGGGTTGGATCAGGATTAAGTGTAGACCCTTTGAAACCAGAGTTAATTAAGTTCAATTCAACAGTTTTCAGTATGCCCACACTTATTTACTTTTTTATATTAATTTTTGGCAGAAAATTGGTTACTCAGATGCTCCATAGTGTTGAAATCTGGGGCTCCGACTAAAACTCCATCAAAGGTTTGGAAATGGCATAATTTCTCCCCACCCCCGGAAACAATACTCTGCCACCAGGAATACTGGCAGCTCTTCCATGCTGGGAACCAGGGAATCAGCCAGAGGGCCTTCTCGGTGGCGGCACCCGACTGCCTGGCGGAACGCTCTCCCACCGGATGCCAAACAGATAAATAACTTTATGAGTTTTAGAAGAAACATGAAGGCAGCCCTGTACAGGGATTTTTTTTTTTAATGGTTGGTGTTTTATTGTGCTTTAATATTTTGTGCAGTGCTACCTGGAATTGGGTGATATCCAACTCCAAGGAGCTCAAGGTGGCACACATTGTTTTTCCCCCCTTTTATTTCTAATAATATTTTAATTATATCTTTGTGCTGTTGAAAGAAAGAACTTACCAGAAGAGAAAACAAGTTGCATATAACAACATTATTGAAATGGTACAGTTGCAATGGAATCCTATGTAAATAAGCAGATACTTCTATATGTTTGGCAGTAAGGATGTATATATATAAACAGTTTACCGGTCTGCTAACCAAATGGTGGTTCAAATGATAACACTGTCTCCTGTGTTTTGTCATTATGTGTGCCTTAATACAAAAGAAGACTAATATTGAAGAGCAGGAAACCTTGCTGACTATGGTTTATACTGCATTTTAGCATAAGCTGTAGGAACCATCTGACCTTGTGCCTCTTAGTTTGTAAATGAAATTAAATCAAACCATGTTGCAGGGTGGGGGGGATGGAAACCTGACTTTTTTTTAACCAAAGCCACTATAATTTGTCAGAAATTTCTCAAGTAGGACTATCTGCTAGACCTTGGAGTACCAATAATACCTTGCTGTCATGGATACATGGTTTTTCCTCTCCCCATTTTATCCTCGGAATAACCCTGTGAGGTAGATTAGGCTGAGAGACAGTGGCTGGTCCAAGGTCACCCAGTGAGTTTCATTGTGACCATGTAGGGATTTGAACCCTGGTGTCCCAGGTCCCAGTCCAAAACTATAATTGAGAGGAAGTGTACAGTGCCTTGAGCTCCCAAACTTAAATTGTCAGAGTTCAATTCTATGCATGTTTACTCAGAAGTAACCCCCTGCTGTGTTCAGTGGAGTTTGCACCCTAGCCAATTTGTTTAGGATTGCAACCTAAAACTGTTTTGAAAATTATTCTCTCACAACAAGGAAGGAACCAGGGGAACTATCATTCTGTGGAGTGAAGGCCCTGAGAATGCTCAGGGCCTTCAGCAGTCGACAATTCTCAATATTTCTTTATGGCAGGATCAGGCAGTTTGTAGCCTATGGGCCACATGTGGCCCATGGCCTAATTTAATGGGGGTGTCGAGGAGAAGGAAGAGTGAGGGGATAGGGGGTGGCAGAAAGAGAGAGAGAGAGAGAGAGAGAGAGAGAGAGAGAGAGAAGGGGTACTGTATTAGAAAGAGAGTGGGTGCTGGCTGAGACAGATAAAAATAACCTGTTGGATCAGGCCAATAGCCCATCTAGTCTAGAATCCAGTTCTCACAGTAGCCAACCAGATGCCTGTGTGAAACCCACAAGCAAAATTTGAGCACAAAAGCATTCATCCGTGCCCCAGAAGTTATGAAGAGAAGCTTTAAGAATAATAATGGCAAAGGTGTGTCACCACTGGGCTCATGTTCCAATGCAACGCATCAGAAATAAAACATAAAAAAGGAATGACACCTTGTCATATAAAAGGATAGGGACCTGACCTGATTCTCAGAGAACAAGATAAAAGGCACTAAGCACATCACAATCAAGAATCTTTACATAGGGAAATATTCTGCACCTCTTGGGTATCTCTCCCACTGTTTGAGGAGATTACCCCAGACAGTGTGCACTTGAGACTGAATACGTGTTTGCTAGTTAACGCTAATTGCACACTAATCCCACCATGATCTCTTGTTTTGTCACTCAGCATTACAAACCAGATAAAAAAGGAGGGTTGCAGAAAATACAATGTTTCCATGACAGGCAGGGTGATTGCAGGCCCAGTACACCATCTAGGCTTGTGATGGAAATAGGGCTTTTTGGAGAGCCTCAGAACCAGAATCAAGGGCAAATAAGACCATATAGGACTTGCCTATTTTTCTTGGCTTTTATAGTTTTTCATTTTTACATTTATATCCCACCTTTCTAACAAGGAGCTCAAGATAACATACAGGATTTTCCTCCCCCCTTCCCAATTTTATTGGCACAACAACCCCTGTGAGATAGGGACCAGTCCAAGGTCATCCAGTGAGCTTCAACATGGTTGAGTGTGGATTTGAACCCTGGTCTCTCAGGTCATAATCCAACACTAACTACTACGTATTGGTGTGTTGTTATTGTACGAATAACCCTTGCCAGCGTCAGGGCCAGGGCCAGCTCAAGACATTTTGCTGCCTGATGGCACCCTCCCCAGGGCACATAAGAAGCCAATTGGATTGACAGCTGTATCTTACTCTGATCCTGGTGAACGAACAGTATCTTCTACTGCTATTGGCAGCAGGCTGGTGTAGTGAGTACAGGGGCACTGCTGTGGCCACTCCTTGCACTTCAGCAGCTGTTGCCTAAGACAGCTGCCTCACTCTGCCTCATTGTGAGGCTCAGGTCTGTCTTGAAATGTATTCATATATTACGCATGGTTCTCCCTCTCCCGCTTTTAATCCTCAAAACAACCTTGCAAGGTATGTTAGGTTAAGAAGCAGTGACCGCCCTAAGGGTCATGCAGTGAGTTTCATGGTCAGGTAGGACTTTCAACCACGGCTTTCCAGGTTCTAGTCCCAAATTCAAACCACTATGCAATGCTGCCTTACTTTTGTGTTTCCTCTATTAAGTACGTCTGCCTCCTTGTCCCATTTGTGTCTACTGCCCGGTGCCCCCTGTTCTTGTCTCCAGCGACTTCTTAGCCCTGACGTTCCTGCATTCTCCAAATCCTGCTATCTCATCTACTCCTAGTCTCCCACTTTGGGAAGTTTAGGCAGTAAGCTCCTGGGAGCTGGGAGCTGCCTTTTCTCTCTTTATAATACTCCATAAAGCAGGGATAGGGAACTGTGACCTTCCAGATGTTGTTGGGCTGCAATTCCCATCCTCTCTGTCCACTGGTCATATTGGCTGGGGCTGATGGGATCAGACCTAGGACCTTCTGAATGTAAGATGCTCTGCTACTGAACTATGGCTCTTCCTCGATGTTCTGCTGACACTCAACATTCCCTGGATAGTGAGCATGCTCAGTTTTCTTTGGCTTGTTTTCAGGAGGGGGTTGCTCCTTAGGTTTCTGGAGTTTTAAAATATGTTTGTTTGTTGTACGCCTGCCAATATCAGTGTTTCCCTCACTCACACATGCCGACACTTTCCTCTGATTTCTCTGTGACCCCATTTTAGCTCCAGCCCCGTTGGCACTCATCACTTGAGCTTGCTATTAGAGGGAGTAAACGTGTTAATACACTAGAGGAGACAGACTGTATTATTCTCGTTTGTAATTCACCATTATTCAGTATCTACTTATTAACATGCCAGCCTCTCTCCTCTCCGGAAGGAGACTGCAGTGGGTAGAGTTTGTTTGCCTTGTACTTCAAGGGGCTTGGAAAGCTGTTTAGAATGCTGTAGACTTAATGTTCTCTTTTTTGCATCTTCTAAATGATTTATTTTTAAAGAAACCATGGATGACTTATATTTAATTTCCTTTGGCAGACATCCTATACCCAGGTGCAAAATGAGGCCCAATCCATTTACAACTGGGCTGCTGCTGTTATTTGTTTATCTAAGTTGTAAGTTGCCTAATACAGGGCAGTCTTTAGGAAACTTACAATCAGGTTTTATTAACAACGCTTGCCATTGACGAAGCTTATCATATCTGAGGTTGAGTAAATTATGCAAAAAATTACAAATATGGGGAAGGTTGTAAAGTCAGAGCCAGTTTTTGATAGCTGAAACCTGAGGCTTGGCATTACATTTTTCCTTTCTTTTTTATATAACTACAGTAAAGTAAAATGTGCTTTATAGCTACAATAATGCAGAAATGTTGTAGGACTATATGCAAATTTTTAATGGTATTGTTTTGAACTGGGTTGCTTCTGAAACTTGTTGACAACAATATGCAGGCCAAAGGCTAGGATCTAAAGAATGACAAAAACTTGGACATAACAGTATTTTTTGCTGCTCTTTATTCCTATGAATAGCAGACCACAACATGTACCTGCTATAGTGCAGCCTTCCCCAATCTGATGACCTCCTGATATTTCAGACTACCGTTCCCATCACTTATAAATAACTGAGGAGGATTTGGCACCCTGATATCCCTTGTCAACATTCAGTATTCCTTCATCCATCTTACCATGCTGACTCAGTGTGGCAGACACAGGGCTCGTCCACCATCTGCCTGCTTTCTTACTTACAACCGGTCCAGGGAGTAGCACTGTCAGTTTCCTCCTCCTTAGGGCTCATCCAGACTTCCTTTTGCAGCATGCTATCCATCCAGGGAGTCTTTAGCATATGCACCATCAGGGTGCAAAGATCTGCCCAGTGCCTCCAAGTCTCACAAGCGTCGCCATTCTGAATGACAAGCACTGCCACTGGTGCGGCATGTCTTTGGTAAATGAGCACATAAAGTTGAAAGTCCTTTAGTGAAACAGTAGGTATACATTTCGGTAATACCTAGGTATATATGTATTTTGTTTTTCTAGCTTGATCAAAATTATTATTTCATTACAGGAAGATAGTTAAGAGCTAGGGCGGCTTCAGCAGCTGGCACCTGGCAGCCCCCAGAATTCGGCGCCCAGGTGCCCTGCACCCATTGCACTCCCAGGTAAAGATGGCCCTGCTATCCATGCCTAGGTCTGGACTTTAAGCTCTATGCCCAAACAGGTGTTTTCTTGTCCCAACGCTTTCCCTGGGGAAACCTCTGTATTAGCGCTGAAAACGTGATTGCCATTTGCTCTAATTCAGTAGTAAAAAGCAGATTTCCCCAGGGAAAGTGCCAGGACAAAAAACCCTGCTTACACACAGAGCTTTAAAGCCTGGACCTATGCCTAGAAACGCAGAATAAGAAGTCTGGATGAGCCCTTAGTCTCAGTCTTGCCCTCAAGGAATTATAGTTCTTCATCGGCACTATGCATTTAAAGCAGTATCATACCATTTTCAACAGGCACAGCTTCCGCCAAGGAATCATGGGAACTGCAGTCTGTTAAAGGTGCTGAGAGGTGTTAAGAAACCCTTATGCCCTGCACAGAGCTTCAGTTCCAGAGTTCCCTGGGAAGAAGGATTGATCATTAAACCACTCTGAGAATTGTAGCTCCATGAAGGGAACAGGTGTCTGCTAACATAGGTGCTGACTCCTAGGGGCGATGCACTTTGGGGGGCCCCAATGGGTTTTTAGAGAAGACCAAGGGCTGCTGCTTTCAGTTGAACATTGAGGGACAAAATAGGCATTATTTCATTCACACACTTGGCTTTAAAAAAAGTAAATAGCAGTCACGGAGGTGGTGGGGGTAATCTGAACCATGACCTTTGTGGAAGTAAGGTCTCCATCACCCTTCCCCTCAACACCACTGTGGTCCTGATCTGGATTACGTGGAAGCAGGGTCCCCTCTTGCTATTTGTATTGGAAGAAACTCTCCCATTTGTACTGATGGAAGCTCTCCTCCCATTACAAATAGCTGGCATGAACTGCCCCCACCCAATATTTTTATTGAGACCATGTAAGGATACAGGGCTAAAGCCCCTTCCATGCCACAGCCCTCCGGATGCAGTTCCAGGGTCCCTCTATGCATTTTCTTCGTTCCTTCTTTAATAGCTGTACAAGGGCTAAAGCAGGATTAGTGAACCTGTGGTCCTCCAGTGTTGTATTACAGCTCCGGTCTTCCCAGGCCATTGTCCATGCTGGTTGAAGCTGATGGGAGTTGTAGTCCAACAACATCTGGAGGGCCACAAGTTTCCCCATCCGTGGGCCAAAGACGCGCACACAAACATCACACAGCTAAACTGGTCCTGAAAAATAGCTCACAAGGACCTCATATTTTGGCAGGAGCAAAATCTGGATGAGATCCTAATGCTTTCTAAACAAAGGAACTGTAGGAAATGGAGTTTGACTTACATAAGAAGAAGACCCGTCCCAAGGGCTGATTTGCTGCTTGGAAGCTGTTGAGCGCTGAATGCACAACTATTGAATGGTCCAGAGTGTCCTATCCAGTCAAAGCCTGGGATGAGTGCCTTGACATTGCCTGGAGGTTTGACAGATATATGTCGCTAATTGTCTTGGCTCTGTTTGAGCACCATGAGAACCTTTTTTGGCTCAGCCAGTGATAAGGCACAAGGCAGCATTCTCCCTTTCATAGAATGCAGCGTGCAGGAAGAGATGCCAGAGTCTTCCCAAGAGATAGACGGTTTGAGGTTGGCTTTTAATTTATTTGTTCATGTCTCATGCAAACTGCAAAAAATTGAGACTGAGAGAGAGGGAAAAAAAGTTTTCCGAAGTTTCTGGGTTCTTTCAATGTCAAACAAGTTCCCAGCTGACAACCTCGCCATTTACAATCTTAAAAACTGCTTTTCTGTATGTTTAGAAAGATTCTCTGTTCAAAGTTCTTTTCCACCAGCTCCTGCTACTCTCAGCTGCGGCCAAATGAACTTCCTTCTTGCATGGAAAGAAGGCTACTGTTGATTCTTCACACTTTTATTTTTTCCCCCCAGCAGAATACAAAAGGGCGCTTGCAGACTGAAGGTTGTGATGGCGGGTTGTTGTAGTGTTGCTGTTTGTATTTTCTTCTCACAAGTAGGTCAGAGAACCCGAAGCACAGGAATAAGTAAGGTTAGAATTCTAGGATATAAATTAGAGGTGGCGAACCTCAGGTCAATGCAACTCCCTCCAGCCTGCCATGCTCCTCACTGGCTCTGCTCTGTACAACCTCTGTTAGTTTTACCTGGCTGGAATGTGACCTTGATGGATTAATATGTCAATTTCGGTTTTTCTAAGTTTCTCCTTTTTCCAGTCTTATGTTCAGTTCCTCACAATTCCACACCAGTTGTTTGTCATCATGATCACCATCCTTAAAATTCACTAGCACTGACTGCCAGGATCCGAGATCTGGGAGAAGAAGCAATGGAGGAGGACTGGAAGAAATTTAAGGACTATTTGCAAAAACTTTATAAGTTATATGAACTATAGGATTTCGTACGATTTGGAAGGATAGCCCCAGCAATGAGAGTGGAATATATATGAAATTAGATAATAATAATGAAAGAACCAATGTTTAAATGTTTAAAAAAGGATAATATATGTGTTTATTGAATAATTTGGACAATAAGTAATTTAAACTTAATATGCAACTGAAAGTACAAAAGAAACATATGAAACAAGGTTATAATTTGCTGACAAATTTATTATTTGAGAATGCATTGTGCGGGAGATGTGGGGAAGTCCGATGATGGATTGAAACAAGCTTTGGTAATAATCTGTCTTCTTTCTTTTCTTTTCTTGTTTTCTTTGTTTTTCTGTGCTGTTCAAATCTATCTGGAAAAAATGCAATAAAAATATTTAAAAATAAAATAAAATTCACTAGCACTGTAGTATGAATATCTCATTACAGATTGTACTTTTGCCTAATATACACATTCGTGGAAAGTAATTCCCCTAAAATAATGTGTTTTGAAATGTTGTTTTTACTAACATATACATTTTTATGCATACTTTACCTCAGCATGTGCGTTTTTGTAGACCTCATTGCAAAATTAATAGTACAGATTTGTGAAGAATGGCTGTGTTTCCATTCCAGTATTGTTTCAGAAAGTGCAAATAAGGTAGGTTCACCTTTCGATGCAAACTGAATTGAATTTATCCCCCATCGCTACTTTGTGTCCCCTCTGTGGGTTTTACCTGGCCTGAATGTGTCCCTGAACTGAAATAATAACTCCTGCTTGCTTGCTTGGATGAAGGGTGGAGAGCTATGAGTGCCTGGCCACACCCACCAATGATATGGCAGTAGCTGTCACTGTATTCTTTTAAGCGCCTGGTAAAAACATTTTTGTTTAGGCAAGCCTGTCCGGAAATGTAGAATGTTGGCATGTGTTTTAATCTGGTTTTTAGCTGATTGTTGATTTTAATTATTTGTTGAGGTTTTAAAATAGTCATTTTAAACTTTTTCTAACCAATAATTTTATTGCTTTATTCTTTCTGTAAACTGCTCAGAGGTGTTTTCTTTTAACAATCAAGCTATATGTACATTCTAAGAAATAAAATATGAAGTATACAGCCCCTAGAAGGTTGCTTATGAGGAAATGTGTACCTTGGGTTAAAGGTTCCCTACACCTGACTTATCTTGTCCTATATTCCCAGATGCATCTGTGAAACCTATGAGCAGGGCATGAGAACAATACCTTTCCACCATTCACGATCCTAAGACATACTGTCTCTGACCCTGGAACTCCTTAGATGTGTAGCAGTGGTGGATCTTGTCACTTCCCTGTGTGCGTTGCATGTTTAGAAAAATGTTATTCTTGCAATCCTCGAGTCACCTTGCGCAAACAGGATTCGGCTCATGCTTTCCTTCCTGTTGCTTTTCTCTTTTAAGGCACTCCTTTTTGAATATTGTTCACCCTGTCAAAACAGATTATTTCATTATTCTGTTTGTTTTATGGTACTTCTCTGAACCAAGGTTCCAAAAACAAACTTGTGCTCATAGGAACATAGGAAGCTGCCTTATACTAGACAATTGATCCATCTAAGCCAGTACTGCCAAACACTGACAGGCAGCATCTCTCATGGGATTCAAATGGGAGTGTTTCCCAGGCCTTTCTGGAGACACCAGGTATCAAATCTGGGGTGTTTTGCACGCAGAGCAAATGCTGAGTGCCAGCTGTTCTTCAAGAAGCTGATAAATATGGCTTGATCTTCATTTTCCATTGCTTGTGAAAGACATCCAAAGCCTAGGACATATTCTGCTGTACAGATTACAGTGAAGGTGGCATTTCCTGCTTCTTTTCAGATGGAACTTCCAAGGACAGTGCCCCTTTTTAAAAAGAGAAGGACTTGGGAACATGTGCAAAGAATAGCAGCCATTGTCTGTAATCTACCACTGACACAGATTCTTCCTTGCGTCGGTGTCATATTCCTGCAGTTCTAGAATTGGAGTGGAACCAGTTTACGGAACTGCTCTAGTCTGAATCAGCCATCTTAATCTAACTTTTGCAGGTTTGTTCTGGCATCTTGGAATGCCTTTGACACATTCATCTTTGTTTCTTCCAGCAAGGTAGGACGAAGGATTTCGTTACAATTCTGTGTTGGTGATAAAATCTCTTTGCTCAAGGAATGTACTCCTTTGATTGCAGGAAGTGAGGTTTCTCAGGTTTAAAGGTCTGGAGAACTGAAATGTCATTTTGTTAGGGTGGCCCAACTGCATTTTTTTAAATCAAGTATTTAAATATCAGTTTTGTTTTCTTACATGTATGGCATTAGAACCAATTGTATGATCTGATTCTCATTTCCCCGCGATAGGACCCCAACTTACATTGCTGAAAATAAAATCCTGGGAATGCAATCATCTGTGTCTGATGTATGAAGGCCAATATCATTAGAATCTTTACAGCCACTTCTAGTCGTTATTCTTCATTATATGCAAGTTAATATACATTTGGAATTTTTGTTAAGTCTTGCATGCCATGCAAGGTCCGACCGCGGACCTGCTCACAGGTATGCCCTCCCAACATCTTGCTGGCACTCCTCACCCAACTGCATCTTTCACTTGAAACAATTGTCACACTTTGCCTAATTGTAGGGCTGGTCCTGCACAAGTGCATATGTCACTGGCTTTTATTTTTCCTCATCTTTAATTACCCAGCGCATTCTGAAGTGCTATCATTCATGCAGGAGAGGAGAAATAAAGCCCAAAGTTGGTGATCACCAGCAAAGGTCCATTCTCCGTACCTGTTGCAGCAATACATTTGGTCCTGACTATTTTATAGCCATTTCCCGTTAAACAAAAACAGATCGTAAAGATATTTGCGAAAGTTCTGCATTTTCAGCACTGCTGCATACTTCCCCTGCTAAGCCCCCCGCCACACTTCTGTTTTTGATAGTTGGGAAGGGAAATTGATAATGCTCCAACACGGTATTCCCCAGACTTTTATTCTAGACTGTGATAACTATTGTAGCACAAAAATGGGAACCGCCATACAGCTTGCCATACCTCTCTGGTGCAAGTAGAAATCCCCCTGGTCTTTAATCCAAGGCAACTGTGTTGACTTGGGTACCCAATTTCTGCCCTCTGTTAGAAAATACAGTAAACATTCCAGCTTTGGGGTTTTAAGTGAGAATATTGTAAGGCCTTGAGGACAATAGTCTAACCTTTACAAATACATCTTCAAAGAAAACCCTCACCCAACAAAAATAATAATTTTTCCAGATTGTGAAATAGCTGACACTTCATATTTTGTGTGTATGTTTCATTTTAATTGTATTTTTTCCTTTATTCTTGTATGTCATCAAATTATGTTTTTAATTATGTTTTAACTGTTCAATATGTCTTAACAGTTTTTAATTCTGAATTTTAAATGGCTGGTAACCCCGTCCTTGCTGGTGAGGGGCGGGCAACAAATTTAGTAATAATGCTAATAATATATAAAAAAGAAAACTTTTATTGAATATATGGGAAATAACTGTACAGCGGAAAATGCTGGCAGCATTAAGATAAATTCAACAGTGTAAATACCGGTAAGTTATGATGGATGTATTAATGGTATACTGAATGGTATAGTTTCTGTAAAATATGCAGGGATTTATGATACCGGTATGTAAAATGAACCATGGAAGGAAGGGAACTCACTGATATCTTAAGGATGTAAGAATGAGTACTTCAAATTGCAAAACAGAAAATTTAAAATATATATAATAAAATTTATATATAGATAAATTAATAGTAACACACACACACACATGTTCTTAAAGGCAGTATAAAATTCTTGTTGCTGATTGGTTTTCTTTTGTCGGAATTCGCCTCATAATGAACGCTTCCCTCAGTGTCGCTGCGAAAGAAGGAGCCATCCCCTCAAGGCGTTGGGACGCGAGGAGAAGGAAAAAGGAACTTTTTATTTTAATTTCATTTTAGTCCGCGTGGAGAGGCGATAGTGGCCAGCTCCCTTCAGCCCTGAGCCGAGAAGCAACACCGCCGCCACCACCTGCCTCGGGAAGAAGCCGACGAGACGCGCCCCCGACCCGCCTCCCACCGTTTCCCCCTCAGGAGGAGCGTCGAGGCAGGAGGCCGCCCTCGCTCGCGCTCCTTCCCGCCCTCCATCGCTTCCCCCACCGGGCTCCTCCTTCTCCTCCTTCCCCCGCCCCACCCTTCGGTGTGTGGCCCCGGCCGCCATGTTGTTGTGGTTGTGAGGAGGGAGGCGGAGGCGCCGAGCCGCAGAGCCGAGGGGAAGGCGGCGGCAGAAGCAGCAGCGACGACGACGCCGAGGGGAAGCCGAGCGACCACCCCCCTCCGAGCCGCCGCCGCCGCCGCGCCCCGTTGGGGGGTGGGGAGGAGGGACCCCCGCCATGGCCGGCCGCTGCCACCGCCGCTGGGTAAGGAGGAGGAGGAGGAAGAGAGGCGGCCGAGGAAGAGCAGCAGTAGCAGCAGCCCGAATGGGAAGGGAGAAGGACGGCTGAGGAGCGGGGCCGGGGCCTGGCATCTTATTCCTCAGGCAGCTGCGGCCTGGCGTATTCCGGAGTTGGGCCTTTTTCTCGGGCCGGAGGGGGGCGAGAGAGAGGAGGCACTTTCCACCCTTTTGGGGTCTTCGTGTCCCCCCACCCACCCCAAGGCTTCAGGGCCGCCGCTTCTCTGGGATTCCTGTTTCTCTTCCCACTGCAACCTTTGTTTGTTTAAAGTCTTGCCCTTGTCAAAGAGAAGAGGCCGTTTTGCGTTCTGTGTCCTCCCTTGTTGTTGTTTGTTGCTGCAGGGTTTTTGCTGTTAGCGTTGCCCTCTGTTATCGCCGGTGTGTCAGGGTTGCCCTCCCTGGGTAATAAGAAGCGTTGGTAAATAATAACGGAGGGCAGGGCTAATAGGGATACTTAATAATGAATGGTGGTGGTAAATAAGTCGCCCTGCTGCTTGGTTTTTTAATAGAGTTGTTTAGAGCGCTGCTGCTTCTCACAGTCCTTTTTTTGGGGGGGGGGATAAGTGTGGAGGTAGCTGCTGGTGGTGGTCTTGGGACCTCTCAGTGTTACTACATCGTGTTATAGATAATATGTTTTATCCAGTGCTGCTCAGAATAAACCTACTGAGATTAATGGACCTAAATTAGTCGTGCCAATTTATTTCTATGAGTTTGCTTGGAGTTGGAGTTGACAGGATACAACCTTGTGTGTGTGTGTACTATCTCATATGGGGATAACAGCTCTGTAAGGTAGATCAGTGTTATTGTGAATGGGGGTGAGGCAGGTCATGGGACAGAATAACTGCTAGCCTAAGCCCGCCTGATGAGTTTGTGGCCAAGGTGAAAACTGAATCTGGACTCTTCTATCTTGCTTAGGAGCATGAAGCCTGCTCCTGTGCCTCTTTTTATTCTGGAGTAAAGTCCCACTGAATTCAGTAGGGCTTACCCCCCATAAAGAAGTGGGTAAATTTACTTGAAAGTAAGGCTTGCTGTATTCTGTGGGACATAGTTTCAAGGAAGCGTACACGGGTCCCAAATTTTGGCCTCTTAACTCTTGCTCAACTGCATGGGACATTTGAGGAACATAAACATACATGTAAGTAAATGCAAGGTGTACTTGGCTTCCCTTTGGCTGGGTGCATCCATGTTTTAGGCCTGAGACCAATTTGTGTGGCAGAAGATTGAGTTTGTTAACCCCCCCCTTTTCCTCCCATATTATGTGTTTCTCCTTTTCCCTTTTAACCCTAGATCTGATATTTTCGTTTTTTCCTCACCTTCCTGTATGTTGTCTTCCTGCCCCCGGTTTAATGTTATCATCAGCACACAGTCATCTTTGTTCTCCACAATAATTAATATCCAAAGTAACTCCCAATTTATGCTTCCATCCTTGCCATCACCATGCAGATTAGACCACACTGAAAAGGGTGTACAGAAAATCCACCCATTTGTGTCTCTGTAATCTGCTATGAGTATGATTTGGTGATTGAAGCAGTGCTGTAAATAACCACTTACCAGGTTACCTGTGGCAAGTGTAAATTGCCTCTGGAGACTAGCAAAGGAGCATGACAAAAGTTGGCTTTTAGTATTGTGAAGACCACAAATGACTAGACACAAAGATGTGTGCCCTTACTGGGTTTAGGTTAACTTTTGTAGATTTTGATATGCAAGCTAAAGGGATACTGGGGGAGCATTTAATCTCTTTTAAGTGATCTTGGGAATGTCCTCAGGTGAGACCTTTTAACTCTCACACCCCTTATGGTATGCATGTGTGTAATGGATAAGTTTCGTGATATTTCCTTTCCTCCTCATACTGCACAACTGTTTGCAAGGTTGCTGGTGCTACCCACTGCACGTGGGTGACTTTTGTATGAGATACGGTCAGTATTGTGTGGGTATTGTGTGGGATACCTGCATATGAAAATAGTTAAGACCGTTGTGAGGAAGCCTGGGTTAATCACCTTCTTTCCCACCCCTGTATCCTTCACCTTTCCAAAGGACTACAACATCCCTTTATTGGTTCAGAGTTTGTCTCTGTATTCAGATATAGAGGTTTATCTTTCTACTCCCCTAAGGTTTTACCTAAAGTGGATAGAGACATAGAACTGAGAACATGAACTTTTCTGTAGAAAGACTGGATTTTACCACTGCAGGGGTGTGACTAGAAAGTCAGAATGATGATTTCAGAATTATTGTTGTGTCATGGGACTCTGTTTTTACCTTTTCTGATTCAAGTTGTGTTGGAGACTATGTTCCATTTGTGGTGTTCTAGATATGGGGTGTGGTGTGCCATGCTGAGTTGGGTAGACACTGTTAAGTGATTGCTTGCAGGTTTACAGGAGCTCGACTTGAGTTTGGTTCTGGACTTGAAGCAGTTCTTTCATCTTGAAAGTTGGCAGTGGTTGCTAATTTCAGGTTTTCTTGCATATAATATACTGTTGCTGGAATTTGTTATTTTTGAAGGCCATTTCATTCTATACTTGTTACTATAAGCTTCACAATCTCTTCCAGATCTGTCTGTCTAGCTGTAAAGGAGGATTTTTTCCAAAATCATTCACCACCAGCACAATCCTAACCATGTCTACTCAGAAGGAAGTTCTATTGCATTCAGTGGGGCTTACTTCCAAGTAAGTGCAGCTAGGATTGCAGCCACAGATGTTTCTATATCTTTGCTTGGGAGCTGAAGGGATGGTGCTGGTGTTACCACAATGGTCTTGAGTGATTCAATTGTACAGTATTTCTAAGGCAGTCTTATGCACACTGACCAGAGTTAGCCTAATTCAACAAAGTGACACTTCCAACTAAACAAGCATAGGATTGAGCGGCAGGCTTCAAGTTCAATGGAAATCTGTCAATTAACTAATGGACATCCCTTGGAAATTCAACTTCAGATCTAAGTGACCAGTGCCCTTTAAAAGCTGTATTGTGCTGAGAAAACATGTGGGATAGAGAAGGCCCGGCTTTCCCTCCCTTGTCCAATGTCCACCATGAGTGGAATGTGTATGTGAGGATGGGGGTTGCTTGCCCTGGGCTGCCAGGAAGGTATTGGATATATCCACTGTGTAGGTGCATACTATTTAAATGTCCAACATTGCTTCCACATTATCTTATCTCTACTACTTATTGTGACATGATGAATGGTCACTGCTGCTTCACTCCTCCTCCATCTGCTGCATCATTAATCCAGAACTGGAATGTGTTCTATCAGTACTTTACATATGGATACATGGAGGGGTTTGAATATTTCAGAAGTGTAGGTGAAGTGGAACATCAGAGTGATGAAAAGTACTGAGTGTTGTATGGAAAGATTTCTCAAAGTTTCATGTGACAGAGGGCAGGTAGATATAGGAACATTGCCAGGTTTTGAAGGAGTAATGATATATGGCAACTCCCCTCCCTGTGCCTAATGCCCTCCACTTGTTGTGGACTACAACTCTCATCATTCCCAGTCATTGACCATGCAGGTTGGGACTGATGGGAGTTAGGCTCCAAAAAAACTATCTGGAGAGAACAGTTGGGGAAAGTTAATACAATATGTGGAATTTGAGAACTGCCTGGTGTGGAGTAGGCACATAGCTTCAGGTGGTTGGGTATTTATTGGTTAGTAGAAGACTGAAGAATGGAACTGCGTCATTTTGTGTGCAGCAAGCAAAGCATCTCCTAATGCATATTGCCATGCTAAGCTGTGTATTGAGACTGTAAACTGCAGAGGTGTTAAGGCAAGGGGGGAAGCCAAGATTAATGCAAAAGAGATACTTAATTTTCAAGGACAACATTGCAGGTGGTTGTTATGCATACGAGAATAAATAATCAAGTATGAGGAAAGAAGGCACTCCACCTTTGATACTTCAGGTAAATTTTGCAGCTTGTTAAAGAATGATTCCAGCTGCTTTTAAACTGCTTGCACTAGGTGTGCTTAATGGATTTGACTAAAGTTTTAAATCCTCAAAAAATATGTTACTAAGTTTTGGATTTTCCCAGAACATGGGAAGTTGCATTATGCAGAGTCTATTTCAGATGGGTTTCAGGGAGGAGTCTTTCTTAGTCCTAGTTGAAGATATTGAGGATTGAACCTGGGATCTTTCACATCCAAAGCATGTGCACTACTACTGAGCTGTGGCCCTGAGTAAATCCCATGAAGATGCTTTGCAGCTCACTGGCTATAAAATAGCAAACACTGTTGTTACAGGGAAGATTTGCCACTTGGCTTTTTGTACCATGTTTAGGGCTTTAGGCAGGTTTTAGCAATATCTGTTGCTTGAGATGGCTAGTAGTAGTGGGTTTGTGCATACCTGAATCAGAACCTTGTTTATGGCACACAAAATTTATTTTCCAGAAAAATATCCTGTAGAAAACAAGAGTCATCTATTTTCACAAAAGTAAAACCAACCAGCCAACCAACCTGTATGCATAACTTGTACAAGCTGGCATGCTGTATGCCATGGGTAGCCAAAGTGGTGCCCTGCAGATGTTTTGGACTACAACTCACATCCCTTATCATTGGATTTGCTGCTGGGAGCTGTAGTCCAAAACATTTGCAGGGTACCATGTTGGCTAGCTCTGTTGTATTTTTTTTAAAAAATAATTTTTATTAACAGGCCAATCAAATCACATTAATTCCAAATCACATTAGTTCCAAATTATACAGACAAATTTTTAAAATTTTGTTGGGGGTACCCATACTTCGAGCTCCGAAAGGGATCCAAACATCACTCTTGCTGCTGCTTTAATGACACAATTCTGTCCATATAGTCTCTTTGTTATTTTCCTCATCTTCTTGTTGTTATATATTCCTTTCTTTGTGATCTCTGATAATATTCACAAGCGGGTGGCTAGCTCTGTTGTAAGCCATACAGTGTAGCATATCACCTGGCACCAGAATTCCTCACTGAGGGAGAAGAGGACTGAAAGTGAATAAAAGAATCATGCCATACTTTCATTTAGATCATACAGGACTTTCTTATGGTATCGGCGATGCAGACGTTTGTTTAGTTTGTTCCAGTTTACCAATCTTTCCTTCAGTTTATTTGCACAAACTTGAGGCTGTTAGCTTGGATGCCAGAATAACTTGGGGTTGCCAACACACAAGGGAGGGAAAGGGAGCCTTCTCTGCCCAGGCTCCAATGTGCACTTCTTATTTATTTATTCATTTATTTATTTCATTTATGACTCGCTTCCCAAGAAACATCCTAACATCAAAAACATAAACAATTTCAAATTTAATACAAATTGGGATAAAAATCCCCACTTAAAAGTCTTGTTGAAAAAGGAAGATCTGAAAAGACAGTAGTAGGACTGCTCCTTTCTGACATGTAACGGGAGTGAGCTCCAAAGGGTAGGTGCTGCCATACTAAATTCCTGATTTCTACCTTGTATAGAACAGACCCTGTGATGAGATGATCATGGTTTGAGTCAACCAGTTTCGGACCCAGGTTGTGAGCTTCCAGGCAAACCATTGCTTGTAGCTTTGTTTCCTTTAATTTCCAGTACACTAAGCACTTCACAAATTGATTCCTGTCTCTGGAAGCAGTGGTGTGAATGTGTAACTATGGTTTGTCAGTTCAGATATCATGCCCATCATTCATTAATTATGTGTGATGCCAGAATTGAACCCTATGCTGAACTTTGAAAATAAGTTTCTTCTGTAAGAGAGAATTTTGCTTCTTGTATGGTTAATACAGTATACACATACTGACTAGAGAAGCCTTTCTCAAACTTGAGTCCCCAGATGTTCGACTACAACTCTCATCATTCCTAGCCAGCATGGCCAGTGGTCAGGCATGATGGGAGTTGTAGTTCAAGAACATCTGGGAACCCAGGGTTGAGAAAGGCTAGACTAGAGTGTTGTGTTTCAGGTCGGTTATCATAAGGGGAAAAGAAAGATGAGACTCATTGCTTCATTCTCTTTCCTAGGTGATTTTTGGTCCATAAGCAAATCACATCCTGGGTAGGATATTTTATTAGGGATGTGATGATGTAATCAGATCTCAAGAAGGTCTTTTAAGGAGTGCAGAATCCTAGGCAAACATTATAGCTAAGGTGTTCCTCATAGAGGAGAACATGCTTCTAGCTGATTTGAACACTTTAAAGTATGCGGTTGTGACTTTACACCCAGGAGCACAGCATATAATTCTCACTGTTCTGTAAAGTGCTTGTCTGTGCATTGTGACATCATCTGATTTAAAATGGGGAGAGAGAAGCTGTTATTCCAAATTCCATTTTCAGAGTCTGGGAATAATAGCCTCAACTGGTATTTGCTTGTACAAGCCAGGCAAGTAGGCTTTGTTTGTCATATCATGTTTTTAAAGACTTGAGATCTCAGGAATCTCCAGTTAGAGTGGGAAACAATTCTGTGTGGAACCCTGGGGAGAGACTGTTACTCTGAGTAGACAGTATTGAATGTGGTGGACTAGTAGTCTGACTTGGTTTAAGGGAAGTGGTTCCTGCCTTCTGTTAACTGCCCTATGCATGGCAAGTGGAAGCTATAGTGTTGACCAGGAGATCATGTCTAATTACCTGGGAGGGGAATGAAAATGCTATAAAAATGTAATGGGTTAAAGTATATTTTCTTTAATCCCAATTCAGTCCTTCACTCTCATTTTTTTTTGCATGGTTGTTTGTTTAAAATAAACAATCAAGCAAATTGGGAGGCATGCTAACAATTTAAACATTAGCCAAAACATTACATCCAGAAACAAAAAAATAAAATAAAAATAGTTATATCATAGTCCCATCTGAACTGGGAAGCATGAGCCCTGTCTGAAAAGGCCCTGTTGATTTACCTGCAGCCTAAGGCCTCTGCTGCTGCCAGCTGCCTGCATACCATTCCCTTTTCGCAAGCTTACTCTTGGGGGTAAGGATAGCAACAGAGAGGGCTTGTGGCTTTGAAGACCTCAGACGTGATGCTGAGGGAATGCTTATTACTGCCAGGAAGCATTGGAAATGCAGTTTCTATTATTTTGTAATGTAGTGAACGCTCTACATTTAACACTGGAAGCATCAGGAACTAAATTCCCCATGTTTCCTTGTGTCAGACTGGGAGGTGTCCCTGCTGTCAGCATCCCCTTCTCATCTCCATGCAAGAGTAAGTGTGAGGAAGGGGCTGGAGGGGCTGCTTTGATGGCACTGAATCTAAACCCCTAGGTCTTTGGCAGGGACTTGGAGTGGGGGGAAATTCTTGCACTTTCCATTCCAAAGTTTCCCATTGCAACTGTGCAAGATCTCTAACTGGCTGAAGGCAAATGCCGTGGTTATCTTAAAAAAGGGAGGGTCCATGGAATTGTGTGCTTCCTAGAGATAATGAATAAGCTTGGCAAGTAGAACAAAAAAGCAGCTTAAGCTTATAAACAAGCTGAGCAGTTCCTAGCAGTCTACAGTTTTGAAGAGCATTTTTATAAAGAGCAAACGGTATCACCTTAATTCAGCTTCCTCTGTTGGTATGGTAAATTGTTTGACTGAGGGTAACACACCAGATTGAAAGCATTCAAACATCTATTTGATGACATTCATGAATTATAAATTGGAGAAATATATTTTAGAGCATTAGGTTGGGCTGTTGGAGAACTTCGCTAATAATTCATTGTTGGTGTACAACAAGATTTGGCTGGGATCTGCTTAGTCAATTCTAGTCACTTTTATTAGTCACCTAGATGAAGGGTGTGACATAGGCCTGGCTCTCACTGTGGTGGTAAGCTTGTCTCTGGATGTGGCACTTCAGACAGGTGCGGCTCACGTAATGAAATGCTGCTCCACGTATATATAATAGATAATACTGTATCCTTGCACATTGAAAACTAGGGAGACTGGTTCTAGCCTTAGCCTAGCCTTCTCTCCCATTTCCTAGTTTTCTGTGCAGAGTGGGTATTTTGTATGGAGAAGCATTCCATCACGTGAGCCCATACCTGTGGTTTAAAACAGAACAGCTCACGTTCAGGTCAACCACCTCAGTAGAAACAAGACCTAAGAAGGGCTGATTTAGAATTCAAAGTTTATATTGGCCAGTTAAAGCACTTGCTTGGAAACCAAAGACAAATGCCAAGTTGTTACTGACCTCAAAATAGAGGAATTTATAAACTGGTGGATAATTGGTGGATAGCCGGGGGGGGGGGGGGGAGAGAGAGAGAGACGGGGACGAATCCACAACGCGACAGTGACAACAGAAAATGCAAATTCAGTTTTGAGGTGCAATAACAAATATGGCATACAGATTAAATTGTGTACCTTCCATTGATTAAGCAGTATTCTGTCAATTTTTGTGAAAGATATACAACTAAGTAGAATAGTTGCGAACGCACAACACAGAGTTTCCTAAAGCTAGTTACTATATTTTTTTAGAGAAGATTGAAGAGGTGGGTTGAAATCACAAGATAGGGTGTTCCAAATGCTTAATAAATGGCTGTTATAATGTATATCTGCTTGCTTGTGAGTATAGATTACCCTTAGGCAAGCAAGCAGTTATTGGGAATGAATTTCCCTTCTCCCCTTGCTCCTAGCTAATGTGCCGCAAACAACTTACGGTACTTTGTAATGCCTTAACAGGTGAACAGTAAAAATTATGGTGGGCTAGTAATTTTGGGAGTCTTATTTGCAAAGCTTTTATAATTGGAACCCCTTCTTCCTTTGGTACTAGGACTGTCACTAGTCCCATAATGAAATTTCTAATATGCAAATATCTTGTCTGATGTGTGGGAAGGGAATACTGTACCTATTTCTTGTTTCTGTGCCTGTCTTTAATTTGTAACCCTTTACCAGCTACATTTCATGCTGGAAGTGGAGTACTCTTTTAGTTCATCATCATAATAAATAAAAAAAATGGTCTTCCTTGTTTGCTCTAAACATAAACGTCATATGAAGTTATGAACTTTCTCTGGTATAGTCTATTGGTTAAAGTAATATATGTTGTAACTTAATTTTCTTAATTAAACTTAATTTTAACTTAAGTAACTTAATTTTCTCTTATGTTCCTGATAAATTAATAGATAAAAGGAACCAATTACCTTGACTTAAAAAAGAACATTGAGGATGCTGAAGGGATCTAGAAGACATATGAAGAAAGGCTGAAGGAACTGTGAGTTTAGCTCATAAAGGATTTTTCTACCTTTGTGGGGACTTGTTTGCGAGGCTGTTATAATGTTGACTGTTGTCAAATACATATCCAAAAACTACAGAAAAAGCTGTTTAAATTTTGCACTGAAGATCGGCTAAGAAGCAGTAGGTTTAAACTACAGGAAGCTAGACTGAAAATGGAGGAGGGAGTTTTACAGCAGCAACAGCAAGATGATAATTCATTACTTAAGAGAATGTGAAATTTACAATCATTTAGTAGGTTTAGACAAGATGGTATTGTGTCCCTGTCAGTTATGATTCTACAGATTTACTTTAGTTTTTTTAAAAATTAAATGTACTCTGCTGGAGAACAAATTGGCTGCCTTTAGATATTTACTGTATTTCTGTTTAAATAGGAAGATTTATGTTGCTGACAGCCAACCTTTTAAGCAAGCGTGCTACAGGTACAGCATTCCAGTTTTCATGTAAAACCCAAGCCAAGGATGAAAACTACAGAACCAGCTTATTGGATCTTGCTTGGTCACTACGCTCTCACCCGCTGGAGCAAATGAAAAACCTTGCTTTCATTTGGTACAGTTGGCATTTACTATAGCTGTGTTATAGGCTGCTAGTAGCTCTAACTTATTATGACTGCATCCCCCCCCCCCGCCCCCGGTATACAGTCTTACTTGTCAAAAGTAGGCTTTGGTCAACTACATGCATTTTGTCTAAAGTTACTGGTCTCTTTCTACTTGTTGATGTTGACATGAGCCTAGGCAGAAAAGAAAAGTGTGGTTCTTCCAAGGGCACTAATAACCGTAATCAATTTTAAGAAGTGCTTTCATTGGTGAGAAATGAGAATTTCAGCACCTGTGTGTTTACTGCAGAAATTCTGGAACTTTTTAAAGTCAGCAGAGTCAGAGTTACATTCTGCAGCCTTCTGGAGAACACCTAAGTTGGGAGGGAACCAAAGGATGAAGTATAAAGTATTTTTGGAACAAATGGGAAATTTACCCAGAGAACATTTAAACTCCATAATGAATTCACTGTTACAGTTCTGTAAGGTATACTTGTTCAAAATGGAAAATTGAGTGTTTTTAGTATTTTATTGTCCTGCATATTTCTATTGTATTATTTGTGCAACTGCTTCCAGGTTGCATAAGTAAGACTGATAGGTACAGGTTTGTTTATATTAAATCTGTGAATTGTGAAGTCAGTTTTGATTCATATCAATTTAATGCCACCACAGTAATATAAAATTTTGTCCACTTGCTAAATAAATTGTTTACAATTTGTAATACAGTTCTGTTTGCTCAGAATGTCTGGGGCTGTTACCTAGTTGTACCCATTCCTATTAAGTCCTTAACTTGAGCGTGATAAGGGCCAGCCCTTCGGCAGTTCTGTTCCTGGAACCGGCACCCACCCAGCCATCATGTGTGGAATCACTGGTTTTCATTCTCATGCTTGCAAAAGGATCTCACAATGTTGATGATCTATACCAGCTCCCTTAACTCAAGGTTTTAAAATCCCTTGTCCCAGCTTGGGTTGGGGGGAACGTAAACTCCCTGAAAAATTGATATGTTAGTATGTAGGACTTAAAAATATTGATTCACCATTTCAAAGAGCTAGTACTGAAACAGCTGGTATGGTTTCTAGGAATTTGAAATATCTTTCTCTTCCTCCATCATGTTCACTCTTGCCCTTATCATTGCTGTTGCATTCTTTTTTGAAGAATGGTATGCTGGTTTACAGTCTTTTAAAAAAGTGACTTATGAGGAAAAGGGGGAAAGCTTAGGAGAGATAGGTACATCCTTGTTTTCTTCAGTGGACTGGGGGTTTATTAATATAAGAAATGAAAGGCAGAGTGTCCAGATTGATGGCCATGTCCCCTCACAACACAGGAAGTCTCATAAAAGACCCAAGAAGCAGCAGCAGATCATTTTAATCTATAGGGAGAAATTCCTCTAAGTCTCAGTCCCCAGCACTGCAGCTCTCTGCAGGCAGTGCTTGAAGAAGTACTATACTTAGGAAACATGTCTCTTAACATGTCTGTAGACTACTACTCCATGTTCAGAGAACAACCTCTTCCATGAATGGTAGAGGAGTGGGGGGTAATCTTAACATGTGATAATATAACCATTTCTTACAGCAGCTCTGCTGGTATTCTGCCAGAAGCTGCTGTTTGTCCTGTGGGGCTGGCTCGGTAGCTAACACTAGAACACAGGAGAGCAAAGTATACGTAACTTGGATCATTTAGTTAGGATAGTTGCGTTTTCAAGGGATCAGTGGAGACAAGATGAGTTTTTCCAGAAACGAAATTTTATTGAGAAACTCTACAGCAGGGATGTCCAACTTCCAAGAGACTGTGATCTACTCCCACTATTAAAAAACTGGAAGTGATCTACCCATTGGATTGACCAATGTTGAGCTTTTTTGGGAGAGGATGAACCAAAGTTTTTGAGCTCCCCCCCCCCCCGGGTGATTGATTGCTCAGGATCACGGGATCAACCAGGGGCGCCCTGCGATAGACCAGTAGATCGGGATCAATGTTTTGGACGCCCCTGTTCTGCAGTTTACTATTTAACAGTTAAGACTGATGAGACAAACAGGATGAGTGAGGGCTGATGTTGCAGTGAGATTGTGTGATGAATTGCTTCAGGTACTGAGGAAAAAGGAAGAGGAAGTTGCAGTGAGAATTCAAAAGCTGGCAGGAGGAGTAGAGAATGGGGGGGGGGGAGAGAGAGAGCTTGCAATAATATTCTGGAAAAACGGGAAGGAGGAATCGGGGTTCAGATGTGCCAGAATGGGCATCAAGCTGAGAGCTTCAATGTCTTCATAAAGCAGCATAAAGACACTCAGGAAAGGGCATTCTAGAGACTCACTGAGTTCAGGGTTTGTGAAGCCATTTAGCCTCTGTAAAGACTCACAAAAGGAACAGCTGATCATGGACTGATTTCCAGATTGCTTGATGGAAAAAGTGAAGGATCTGAATCTACAATGTTGTGTACTGCACTTCTTAGAAAAGCCACTTCCCCTCTTCTCGCCAATTCGTCTTATCTCACACAAACATGAACATCTTGCTGCTGATAAGTAAAGAGTTGATCCATCCCAGAAAAAAAGTGATGTGTGTATATGTGGCCTCTCCATCTCCCATGATTAGCTTATAGTTTCGCTTCTATAGATCGGTGCCCTGCAATTATCAGTTAGAAGTCTGGTCAATACCAGAGGCAGTAATTTAGGAGGGGATATTCCTGCTGAGCTCTGAGAAGCTCTGAAAAGTTACTTTGGGGAAGATGATGCATGGAGAAAATGTTCATATTGCTGGCAATGGGTCCTTACGACTGTTAGGTGCCCGCAGCTCCTTAGCCTTGGGAGCTACTATTCATGGATTGAACAGAGAGTGGCTAGATAACAGAGTTACCTAATTACAAAACTGCCGGTTTAAAACTGTTATCTGTCACATCAAAAGAAATAATGATATGCTTTTGTTGAATACAATTATTGAGCTATAACTGCGGACCAAATTTTGTTTCCCAAGAGTCCATGGCAACATTTTACGTTGCATCTATATTACCAGATGCATGAAATCTAGTTGAATTGTTGCCAATCAAGAGACGGTTAAATAGGAAGAGGAAGGCTGTAGTTTTGGATTTTCAATTTATGGTGGAATCAATACATATTGCATGCAAGTTTGTAAGGAAATAGCACATTTGGTGGGAATTCTTCTATCTTCACTGTTGTTAATACTCCTGGTAACAGGAATTTGCTGTGAACAGGGGCATTATATTCTGGTTGGGTGCTCATAATCAAATTATGCTCTTTGTCTGTATGCAGTGAACCTTTCTTCTTTATTAGACAAACTCCCACAGAAAGATAATGTACCTTTTCATTTTGGAAGGATCATGCTGCCCCCTCCCCATGTTTAATTTTCTTTTGTTAAGCAAACATTTATTGAGATCTAATGATTTTCCCACTGCTGACATTCTTGTAGTCTTTGGTTTATGGATTAAAGCTTTGAATATAGATTGCTCTTCTGTACAGGACAGAGCAGTTTGTTTGGTTTTTATTTTGACTTGGGATCTCAGCTCAGTTCTTTCTTTCTCAAATGTGAATATCATGTGTTTTGAATGTATTATTCTGGTTTATGTAGTTTTGCTTGCAGGGGTATACAGTTTTTGGTGGACCAAGTAGTGTTTGTTTGTTTTTTACAACACTCCGCCCTGGGGCATGGTAGTGTGTAGGTGTGTAGATATCACTGTTTGACACCTACACACTGTTTGACACATAGCACTGTTTGACACCTACACACTGTTTGACACCTAGCACCTTCCAGCAGTGGTACCAAACAGCCCTCCCCGTTAGCCTTTCCTAAGGGAAGGGCCGCTAAAAAAAGAGATTGGCTGCTTGGTCACTAGTACCGGAAGAGATAAAACCTAATGGATAACACAGATGTTGAGCTTTGCAATAGAAATGTAATAAATCTGAATCTCTCTCCAGTTCATGCAACCCTGTTCCCTAAATGACTGAGATTTTTATCAATTTGGGGGGGGGGGGAATAGCAGCCACTGGACAAGATTCTTTGTCTAATTCAGCCTTCCTCAACCTGGTGCCTTCCAGATACTTTGAACTACTACTCCTGTCACCCCAGCCAGCACAGTCATATGATGCTAAGGTGGATGGGAGCACAGCAGAGCTGGCTGAAGCTGGCAGGAGTTGTAGTCCAAAGCACCTGGAGGGCACTCGGTTGGGGAAGGCTGATTTCAATAATAACCTGGTAGCCACAGGTGACAGGGAATTCTGTGCAGGTGATGGCAAAGGAGCCAAAACATCTATAGGGCATGAGGTTTGTGAAGGCTAATTAAACTTCAGTACAGTGATGGCCAAACTTCTGGAAAGCGTGTCAGAAGTTTGAAACGTACCGACCCCCCCCCCTCCATCTCCCAGCTTTCATTTTGCCTAAGGGAGAAACATGTACTGCCAACTGAAGAGACAGTGAGGTATGTAGGTCTGACTATGCCATGGGGGCTCATGTCTTCATCCAAGATTCAGGGCATCTTGAAAGAGAAGCGTTTTGATAATTTTTGCTCAAGAATCTTGTCACAGAAAGGAACTTCTTCCAGTCAGTTCCGGTGCCCATCTTTTGTTTCTGGGGCTAGCTAATCATTCTTCAGGCAGTCATGTCACATTTTTCTGAAGTGACTGCTGTCTCTCATTAGAAGTTACTGCTGTGGTTACAATAGAGGTAATCTGATATAATATGAAATTGTCCCGGATCATTCTATATATATATTTGTATCAAAGTTGTTTAAGGTTAAAGAGAAGGACAAAGAACAATAATAAGACAATAAGATGGTTGAAGGAATTTTTCTATATAGAGATGCTCAGAGCAAAGTTCATAATGGGTTGCAAAGGTAATAAAAAAAGAGGCAGCCACTCATTTCTCAAATGCTATTTTGGACAGCTGTGCACTTCACCACTACACACACCACTACGTTTACTTTTTTTGGAAAGTAACATCCAGTCCAAGGGAAAGCTCCTAAAACTAGATTTTCTCCTTTATTGTGTTTAGCCCTTGTTTATTTTAGGAAGGCAAATTAAAAAGTCACAGGCGTTTAATGTTCCCCATAAGAGCCTTTGCTGGACCCCCTTTTTAAACCTGTGAATATATAATATTATCACCTTTGCAAAATGGATAACTATCCGTCTTTGTGGACAGAAAGATGAACACTGCATGAAGTCCAGCTCTCCAGAATGAAGATTTCATCTATGCCCAGAAAGCTCCCTTGGTAGTCAGATAAATTGCTACATATTTGTGACTAAAGTTTCACCTGTTGTGTTGATAATTATAGGATAGAGCTGAAACTTCTGCTTTGATTTAGGATCACTTTGGAAATCTCTGGGGAACCGGCCCCATCAACCTCCTCTGTAGGAGGAATTCTGTATGCATCATCTGTGCTTCATTCGCAAGGCACAGAGTTGCAAAGCTCTGGTCTTCAACTTGGAGTTGTCTTTCATCACTTGGTGGTGGGTATTGTGGCTTGGCCTGCATAGACTAAGCTTCAGTCAGTAGTACTAGTGGTTTGAGTGTGACACCATCAGATACATGCATTTTGTTCTATTTCTGCTACATCATTTTTACCTAAAACCAAGGTCTGAAGCAGCTTGGATTGTAAAAAACAAAACAACCTTTCTCAACCTTTTAAGAAATACAGTGGTACCTCGGGTTACATACGCTTCAGGTTACAGACTCCGCTAACCCAGAAATAGCGCTTCAGGTTAAGAACTTTGTTTCAGGTTAAGAACAGAAATCGTGCTCCAGCGGTGTGGCAGCAGCAGCAGGAGGCCCCATTAGCTAAAGTGGTGCTTCAGATTAAGAACAGTTTCAGGTTAAGTACGGACCTCCAGAACGAATTAAGTACTTAACCCGAGGTACCACTGTATCAAAGTGGAATAACAATTCAAGGAGGAAGATTAAAACCATAATTTAGGATTGATAGATGAAGCCAGCAATCAAGAGGCACTGTTCAGCACATGTAGGTCTGTTTTGCATGCAATGCAAAACCATAATTCAGTGCTATGTTCATGAGAAGGATTATCACACCTTGACCTCTCCTCCAGTGACCTTTCCTCCAGTGTGGCTGAGGAGAGGAAATTGAACAGCTTTGCGCCTGCCTTTTAAATTTCCAGGGTTCTTCTGAGCTCAGGAGAACAAATCATTTAAACGAAGCTTGGGGAAATGGACCTGACTACAGGACCAGATCCAGAAGTGGCCAGTCCTCCATAGACAAATGTCACCTGACATCACATGCCATCAAGTGATTCAAACTGTAAGCCATTGCTTGAATTCAGGCTGTGATTGCAAAGGGAGAATTGGAAGTACACTCTTAATAGTCCTCTTGATCCTTCCTTTCTAGCTTGAATTTGATGCTTTTTGAATTTGGTGGTTTTTTTCTGCTGCTGTGCATGGCAACAAAAAGAGTTCCGAATTCAAGCAGTGGATGGAAAGGAAGTGTGATCCTGATTCTTCCTTTTGAATTTGGTGCTGCAACTTCATCTGTTCAGCACCCTCACTGGTTCAAATTAACTACTTCCTTTAGTTGGACATAACCCTGGTTTAGAAACAAATGCTTCCAATTTCCTTCTTGAGGCTGTGTCAGAGTGAGGAGTGTGTAATCCTGAGACCTGCTGCTTCTCAAAGGACTGGTGCATGTGAAACAGGCCGTTTTTGTGTGGCACTGACTCATACTTTGGCCTGGGCCTGTGGCACACTTAGCACTTCTTTTTAAAATCCCTTTTTAGTATGCCTCTTTAAAAATGCAAAGTTTGCTTTCAGTGACATGCAGTAAGTTTTCCCACAAGTACTTTCCTTAGCTCATGGCCTGTACAGACTAATTGATACAGTTCTGTTGCGTTCTAGCTTTTGTTTATTTCAGGAAGACTATAAAAATAAAACCTAAATTCTTATAATGCCATTTAATAACTCCTGTGTGTGAAATGCAAGATAATGAAATGTGCAGTAAGAATTATTCCATTATACCCACAAAGTGGAAACGAGCCATCTCATTCTCGGGCGTGATGTCAGACTTTAATGTTTGCCAAGTAGGAATTTACTCATGCTTCAAAAAAAACCTGCTACCCCACTGGAAGTATTTAGTGAAAGCCACACAGGCTGCAGTGATGGAAAGGACAAATCTGCCACAATGGCATTTTATCCTCCACGGGTAAGGAGGAATAGAAATTCTTTATAGAAGTTCAAACAAGGAAGGCGGTGAATACTGTGCAGAGAAGGGATAATGAAAGTTTGAAAGCTGGAATATTTGCATGTAGCTTTCTTAATACTGAGTCTGATTATTGGTCCATGTACCCCAGTATTGTCTAATATTTTGTTGGAAGCCATCCATAGTGGCTGGGGAAACCCAGCCAGATGGGCGGGGTATGTATGTATGTATGTATGTATAATAATTTTATTTTATTGGAAATCTTTACTTGTTAAATCTGGGACCGTCTGCATCAGGGTGGTCCCCCCAGATGATGTTGTGCTCTAACTCACATCATCCCTGCATAGCCAGAAATCAGAGTTGATGGGAGTTGTAGCCCAGCAACATCTTGCGGGGTGGGGTGGGGGACATAGGCTTCCCATCCCTCACCTACATTCTAAGCATGTGCTCTACCACTAAGCTAAGGCCTAGTACATGAATCATAACTGAGACGTTCATGGCTATTTTAAAAGCCCATCAGGACAACTGAGGGGACATGGGAGATTGATTATCTATTTATTTATTAATTTATTTATTATTATATTTATTATATTTAATTATATCCTGCCTTTTCCCCTCACAGGGATGCAAGGCGACTTAAGGCTAAACTAGGAGGACTTGTGTTATCAGTGGAAGCTGTCTTAAGAATGTTCTGTTTTTCAGCATGTCATCATCACATGCATCCCTGTTTGCTTGAGATACCACTTAAGAGCTTGTGACAAACATAGAGCGCAATGCTATGTATATTTTCTGAGAATCTAGCCTGGCAAGGGTTCCTCTCAAGGAAGCATGCACAGGGTTGCAGCTTTTGAAGAGTAGCTTGAACAGTTTGTCATATTTGTAAGCAAGTGGCGCTTAAACTAGTTTCTCGCGTGAGAATTAAAAGGCAGGTGTTTTGAGAAATTAACTGGATTGGGGAAACTGAGCTGGGTCTGACTGCCAATATCCACAGGGTACATGGTTGTAAATATACATCCTGCAAAACTGATTTCAAATAATTGTTAGTGCAGGTGTTCATTTTATATACCTTTGTATACAAAGTGTTGTGTAATATTTATTGTGTCAGGCATCATCATGTGGAACAAGCCACTGACATTTCAGTGCTCAGGAAGTGAGCCTAATGGCCTGTTCAGACAGTTTCCTTTTCCCCCCCTTTCTCCACCTGATGGAGTTTTTGCCAGTTCTGTTTTTGTTTTCTCCTCTTGTGGGGAAGAAAAGTTGAAACTTAGAAACAAGTGTGTGGGTGAAGAAATGACTGCAGAAGCAACAGCTCTGGGGAATGTCTTGGTCTGTCCTTTTAAATGAAAGTTTTGCTCCATGACCACAACTATCTCCACCCAGACCATGTCTAGTCTCTCCCTTCCTTGTTTTCAGCAAAATATGTTTTCAGGATTTTGCATCGACCCTTATGAAATGGATATATTGGAAAGGAGAAGGAGGTGCACTCGGGCATTGCTCCATTGTGCCTAGTTACAGCTCTGTGACCTCCTGAATTACTGCCTGTTGTGCAGATTCAGAGGGTTTTAAATAGCAGTCAAGTCAAGACAATCTAACCTTACCTGAAAGGGAGTGCTGTACAAGTTTGTAATCTTTCCATCATTAGACAAAGGTTTCAGACTAGCTAAGACAGTAGGTTTTAGTGGACCGTTTTAGTGGCAGGATGGCTCACAGGTGGAAACATAAAAGGAAAGTTGTTGGGATTGGGAATGGATTGTACTGGACAATGTTTCTGCTGTAAATATGATGCCAAAATATTCTGGGGTGTGTGCGTGTATGAATGAAGCAAATTATCAAACTGGTTTGAGAGGACTTTGCCCTGAAAGGGGTCATATAAGTACAATCAGTAAAAATAATTTTTAAAAAATGATATCACTGGATTTTGAGTAAGCACTTGAAATCTACCTTTCGTTCTGTATTTCAAGCTCAGCTGAGATCACGGCTACCCCCAACTTCCAAAATTATTAATTATCCCTTTATGCAATTGTTCTTGCTTCCTAGAGATAAAGTGAGCTCCAAACGGGTACAAGCTACTGAAAAATACATTTTAGGGCATGGACATCTTGAAAGCAGTGCTAAGATTAGAAGAATGGATGAACTGGAGAGTTAGAAATAACAGTTTACCTTTACTGCTTAAATGCTATTTTGGGATGAAGGCTGTTCATTTCTAGTATTTATATTTTTGCTGTGGCTAGTTAAGCAGGCTTCTGAGGTGGCATACACCAAATAACCATGAATTCAGTTTGATTACAGCATGGCCTTTCGTTCTTTCTGCTTTCAGTTTGAAGTAACAGAACATTGAACCAACGCCTGGAATTTTTGGAAGGAATATTCTGGTACTAGCTGGTAAGTTAATAGATGGTTAGCAAAAAATGAAGCTTAAGCATCTCAGCTTACTGTGTTGAACCTTCTGGTAGTCCACATCTGCAGAATGTGAATGTATGGGGAAGGGCCACACCTCAGTGTTAGAGCATGTGCTTTGCATGTACAAGGCCTGCAGTTCAGTCCTTGGCATCTCCAGGTATGACTGGGAAAGAACCCAGCCTTAAACCCTGGCGAACTACTGCCAGTTGATTAGCAAAAGACAGAAGGGTGTGCCCCCATTTGTGGCATATTTCTGTGCACAATTGGAGGTATTCCATATGATTACGAAGGCAGAAATAGGGAGTAGCAGCTTGTTCTGATTCATCTGGTGGTAACCTTGTTATGGAGATATTCATTTCGCTTTTCAGTTGAGCCAGCTATGTGGACCAAAAAGCTTTCCACTCTTATCTGCTTCATCCTGTAGCCTGTAGCCTTCCTGACAGTAAGAGCTGTTCGACAGTGGAATTTGCTGCCCAGGAGTGTGGTGGAGTCTCCTACTTTGGAGGTCTTTAAGCAGAGGCTTGACAACCATATGTCAGGAGTGCTCTGATGGTGTTTCCTGCTTGGCAGGGGGTTGGACTCGATGGCCCTTGTGGTCTCTTCCAACTCTATGATTCTATGATTCTACTCCATTCAGTCTCCAGTTAGGAAGGACTGACATAGGCTTTGTACGTGAAGCTGTTATGATTCTGCCCCCTTCTAATCTTACTTTGTTCTGTATTGTCTTGGATTATGTCATGAAGAATGGATAGGCATTAGGTGAACATGACAGCATTGCTTGTGGTAATATTTCAGTTGCGAGCATAACTGCCATGAATACGTGTGTGTGTGTGTGTGTGATGCACCATTCAGTGTGAATGGAATTTCACAGGTGTGGGCAGGGTTAGCCCCACCTTCCACACAACAGATAGCTTCAGCAGTGCATGGTCTGCATGCTATGTTGGAGAGGCAATCAAGCTGCAAATCTGAGCCATACCAGTCTCTGCAGTCCTGTTTCCTTGCACTTACTTACAGGCTCAGAAGTTCTTTGCTACTCAGTAAGAATCAGAGTGCCTTTTAGGAAAGCCATGTTGCCGAATAGATGCTAGTAGAAAGCTGCCAAAAGGCTTCATAAATGAGTTATTACTGAATTTAATCAGACTGCCTTTCCCATATCACCTTGCCCACTGCATTGGATATAGAGGAGACCCTTCTCTATGTCCCATCTTTGGGGAAGGATTGTTTGACTGGGATGAGAGTGAGGGCCTTCTCAGTCCACTCACTGTTCAACACATTAGAAGTCAGGGTGACACACACACACACACACACACACAAACAAACACAAACACCACTTGTTAAAGTTAAAGTTGTTGAATACTTTTTTATATTTAAGGGCAGGCTTTGCCTTGATGAAGCAGTTTGCTTTATCGGTTCTGCCTTTTGCTATTGTATTGTATTCTACGGTATTTGTGTTTTGTCTTGGTGTTGTAGTTTTTATTGTGAAACTGAGAACTTGCTTGTTGTAAGCTGCATTGTATAAAAAAATACAAATATTTGCAGCTCCAGTTATTAGGCAGCTCTGATCACGGAAGAGCTAAAAAGTTAAACAGCAGTGTTTTTAGTTAAATTCTCTTCCTAATACAGTTTAGTTAGACCAATCAATCAAATGTTTATTAAAGTCAACAAACCATTAAAGAAGCTATAAAAAATGAAATATGAAAAATATGAAATCTCATCCTCTTAGTAGCCATGGTATTTCTCTCCCCCCCCCCAACATATTATGGCCATTAACCCAGGCTCTGAATTTGTTGCACAGAAAGCTGGCACAAAATTTTCCTGTAATAGACAATAAACTCATTATTAGACTTCTTTCCAGGACTTTTCTTCTAACTCAGTATTATAATGGCTTTCTAACTTTTTAGTTAGGCATAATAGGGAGAGTATTGTAAGCAGCCCTGATTCATTTGAAGGCCTAGTTAGGATATCAGCCTTCTACATAAATAAAGTTAAAACTTTTAAAGGGCTATAGGGCTTCTCGGAAGGCTGTATTTCGTAGTGATATTCCAGGTAGTTAAACATATTGCAGAGCTCTATGTTAATAGGCTAAATGGCAGCTCACAGAACTGCGTGACTTTGTACTTTTCTTGAGGTTCACTGTTAACAGTGACGTTAAAAGTGAATTCATCACCATGGCAGGTGAGCTTGGTTAATAAATAGAACAGCCAGAATCCAAAGAGCTACTTTTGATGTGCCTCAGGAGTTAAGTGCACCCTGCGGGACTTGTTTTTACTTTTATTCTTTGAATGGCAGATTCCAATACCATTTTTTCAGACTCTTCAGAGCTTCAGAAATGGTTTGCTTTGCAGCATGGACATCTGTTATAATGCAAATTCAAATCAGTCTTTTAAAGAAACCCAGCAACCAAAAATTCAGAACAAATTTGAGTGAGTCAGTTACGCTTTGAAAAAATCAAATGGAGTTAATTAAATGCCTTTGCCTATATTTTGTCGTTTGAACTCTGTTTCCTTACATCTGTACTTGAGTTATTTAGAATCCAAGTGAATATCGGTGACTTATTTACTAATAGTAAATGTGTTGTCCTGTTTACTCACTTTCTAATTTTGTCTTTCAGATTGTTACATGATATACAGCGCTACAGACAATTGAAAGCAGGGACAAGGCTCTGCCTATTAACCTGACTCTGTCATGGTAAGCGTACAAATTCTGTTAAGCTTAATCAGCACAAGGCAGGTTGAAGCATGAGAAAGTGGGGTGTGACCCTTGGATGTATACAGTAGGCTGTACTACACTTGGGGATTATATTTCATTCAAAGGACAGAGCTGTTTGAAATGAGCAAGGATTGGTACGGCTCGTTTCTGCCCTGTTGAGTACATAATAAATAGCTGCCAGGTTCCAACAAAGCACCAGAGTTAGGGATTCAAGTTACTTACAGTACTTACTAACTTTTTCTTTCTCTTCCTGGAGAAGGAAAGTGGCTTTGATGTCCCACCCTTGCAGGGTTTTAGGTGTCTAAATCACATCCATCAGCACAGTTAAAACACAATTTTTGGCACCTTGTGCACCATAATTTAACTCTGTATTTAATATTCATGGGGCATAAATTCAATTTGTCATCACTTTGAAACTAATCTGGAGTTTCATGCACTTAGATTACATTTCTGGGCATCTGACCAGTCCAGGTGTCAAATACAAGGCTGATCTGCTTTCTCAAAATGGCATCTAAAATAAAGGAAAAAATAAAAAGAGTTGCATACTTTCATATGTTTATCATGAAGTGAAAAAGATGTATAAAATATATGTTTTGATACTGTTCCGAGTGAGTTTACAATTAGTTACAGTTGTCAGTTATTTAAATTTTTTTTTAAAGAACCACAAGTTTTCTGAAGTAGTTCTGAGATTTCTCAGTGAGTCAGTACCATTAGGCAGGGGAGGGAAGAAAGGGAAGTTTCTTTTGAGTTTTTATTTGTTTTAGTCTATGGTTGTTTTAACTTTTTGTTTTAAAACATTGTTGTAAACTTTCCTTGTGATAATGTTATTGTTTTATGTTTTTTGTAAGTAGCTTTCAGGTTTTTTTCTACAACCAAGTGGTGCATAAATTTTATTTTTTAAAAAAGTGTTTATTGTTTATTTAAAATTTCAAGGCATTCCAGACCTGAGTGATACCTCTGCAGGCAGCAGGTAAAGGGAGGTGCTGCTCAGTTCCTGTCATTTGAGTCAGTTGAGAAAGGGGAACTGGAGAGTAGGCCAGCACTATAAACATCCCTTTGCCCTGATCACCACATTTGTGTGGGCACCAAAAGGCAGCAAGCTAAAGTCTTGTGTGCTCCTGACAAAAAAGTGGTCAGTAGTGTAAGCATAAAAGGATGGTGACAAATTTAAAATTAGAGGCTTGTAATAGCAAAGCATTTCATTGGTGCATTGCAGTGATTCCCCGTGACCCACCCCATCCCCCCAAAAACTCAGTCAGTGAAAAGATTTAGTATGTATGGGTGTATAACTGTTGAAATAAACTGCATGATCTGGTTTTTTTTTCAGGATGAAGAGACTCAACACAGCCTTGAATGCATCCAAGCTAATCAGATCTTCCCCAGGAAGCAGCTGATCCGTGAGGATGAGAATCTCCAGGTAGTCACCCGACTCTCCTTTGCCCTCGCAGCAATGACACATGGGCAGATCTGATGATGCTATTTCTAGCCAAGATCAGACACTTGATTTATCTTAACTCATGGGACTATTAATTCAAACCCTGTTGCTGCACTTGTGAGCTTGATTGCAAAAGTTATTTAACTGTGCGTTTCTTAATTGGACGTTTTCCTGCAAACCCATCTGTGCTGTCTGCAGCATGTCTCTGAATGCCATTTGCTGATGGGAGGGCTCCTGTGCTCATGTCCTGCTTGTGGGCTTCCCACAGGCACCTAGCCGACCATTGTGAGAAGCAGTCTGCTGGATTCAGTAGGCTTTTAGTCTGAGCTGTCAGGGCTCTTATGTCCTCACTAGGCTTAATCACTTACTTTCAAGGGACCTTCTTTTCCGTCCCTTCACCTTGTTAGAATTAATTCCTCAGCTATACAGTATATATGAAAACCTTGGAATTCTTTGTGTCACACTTTCCTTCCCTCTGTGTCAATTCTACAATTGTTTATAATACGGAAAAACATCCTGCTTTCTGAAGTAGCTCCACAGGTTTTATTTCTGTCCATTGCTTATATAGTCGTACCTTGGTTTTCGAACATAATGCATTCCGGAAGTCTGTTTGAATTTCGAAACGTTCGGAAACCAAGGTGCAGCTTCCGAATGGTTGCAGGAGCATCCTGCAGCCAATTGGAAACTGCGGAAGTTGCGCCAGACGTTCGGTTTCTGAGGCAACGTTCGCAAACTGAACACCTACTTCTGGGTTTGCGACATTTGAATTCCAAGTTGTTGATTTCATTTGAATTCCAAGTTGCTTAGTTCCAATGAACTAAGCTGTTAGAAAACCAAAGTACGTCTGTATTTCTATCCAACTTGATATTGAACTGAGGTGATGTTTCAGCTCTGTAACAGTCCCTTCTTCTACTGCTGGAGCTAATTATTTGGGGCGAATCTCCTTTTGGTGTTTTAGATCATCTTTGACTCCCTGTTCAGTGTGGAAGGTGGAGACGACTTCTCTACACTTTCACAATGGGCATCTTGCTGAAACAACATGAAAGTGGAAGGCAGCCACTGCCCAAGGGGTCTTTGGTTGTGGCTGCCTGCCATATTAATGTTGTTTCAGCAAGAATCAACTTACTGTGGGAACATTCAGCTGCAACCGCTTCCATCAAAATATGCCCCTCTTAATGTTTTGTGACACAGCTTAAAGCCCTTGTTCTGTCAGGTGTTTACCCAAAGCTTTCGGTGGCTTTTAACAACTACATGCACGTCCTTGTCATATTCCATCAAGATCCGTATGCTTTGCATTTGAGGTGTGAGTGAGTGAACTCCTTGAGAATCCACCATCAACTTGTTTACATAAAACTTATTTCCCTCCCCCTCCCCCTTTCAACAGGTCCCGTTCCCCGAACTTCATGGGGAGAGCACTGAATACGTAGGTCGAGCTGAAGATGCCATCATTGCACTTTCCAACTATAGACTTCACATCAAATTTAAGGAATCAATTGTGAATGTAAGTCTTCACGTCTGCCCTGGCTGTTCACGGCTAGAGATCTTGCTGGTTATGTGGTTGGGAAATGCACAGCCACCCATTCCTTATATATTGGGGCTCTTATCATGTAACTCATAGATGTAAGTTAGGAAACAACAAGGATCCAGAATGAAGAATTATGTCCATCTCCCTGCTGCTGTTCTAGATAACTAACCTGCAGTTCTTCTTTCCTCATCCTGGTTCAGGGTGGGGAACCTTTGGCCCTCCAGATGCTGCTGACTGCCTAGGATATTGGGAGTTGTAGCTCAACAACATCTGGACGGTCAAAGGTTCCCCACACATGTCCTAGCCCCGCTGCGTTAATTCTTCTTGGTTGCCTTATTAGTATCCTTGATTGAACACCTTTTTGGATTTGCTTCTTGGCAGCTGTAGCTCAGCTGAACAGCAGTAGGTCTTTGGCCCTTGCAAACTTTCCAATCCATTTGGTAGCAATGTATTGAGATTCCTGCTCTGGTTTTGGGGAACCGAGCTGTGAGCTTGCATAACATGGCTGCTGCCAAGGATCCTTTGAGACTAGTGGTGCCATGCGAATGTTTTCTCAGCCCCTGAGACCACATGTCAACAGGTAGTAGAATAGTAGTATTCAGTTTTCCACTGATGCGAGTATATAGGCCCACTTGTAGAGAGCATGGCTCATTGTCTGTGCCCAGCATTCCTTGGGTTGTGGTCCATGTGCTTCAGCTCAGAGACCTGGTAAAGTAAAATGCACGAGGTTGTTTGGAAATTGGAAGAGGCTGTCATGGAGCATAACAGTGCTCTTTGTATAGTAGCTGTTACATGCAATGAATCACGCTGTTGTTGAAATAACTTTCTCCATGTCACTCAGTGACCTGTTAGAAATATCTGGCTTTCTTAGGGGTGACAGGGAAATCTATATAATTTCTGACCCTGTTGAAGAGCACCTAGCTCAAAACTTGTTAGGCACTCAGTTCCCTAATTAAGAACAAAAAACAAAAACCAGCAGTGACTTCTGGTGCTGCACACAAAGAGCCTCATTCAAGTGAGAATTTATTGTTCTACTGCTTAAAATAGATTCCATGGGACAGAGTTCCTTGGTGCCCCCTTGCTGTGCGCTAAAGTGGATAGGCAGTCTGAATTTGTTTTTGCATTTTTAAAATAAATAAATGATTAGGACTAGAAGTTCTTCTGTGTAATTTTTGTGTTGTGTTGTGTTGTGTTGCGTGTGTGTGTGTGTGTGTATAAAAGTTAAAACAAGTAAAAACAGTTTCTTGGTCGCAGCTGTGGTCCTCACCTGACAACCCAAGTAATGTTCATTCTGCTTCGTAGCTTATCACCAGCTGCGAATCATGTGGAATTATGCGAGTCATGTTGGTGAGATGAAGTAGAATTAAAACACATATTGCTCTTCTGTAATGAAATCTAGGTGTGTATGCTAATCCTAATAGATGAGTGGAAACAAAATTGATACATTGCATTGAGAAGCTACTGACTTCTAGAGCATAACATGGTAGTTTAGTTTAGTATCTGCTTCAGTTTCACCGGGCAAGTAATACTGCTGTAATTCTAAGTATTCTGAGATGCTATTAATTTCCATACTTTTAGTGTGTTTATCTGATCATAGGGAAATGTTTATTAATATAATCATTCTGGTTAAAATTTACACTGCAGTTTAATACACTGATTGGAATATTGAGTCCTGACAAAACTGCTGGCACTTAATGTTGTAATACTAGTTGAAGTTATCCCCATGTGACATCCTGAATTTTGTTTCTGTGCCTCTTGGCCAGGCAAAAATTAGTGCTCCTGAAGTCACTTGATATTGGACATTGACAGTAGTAACCTGGGCCCCCAGCATTCATGTTTGGTATGCAAGTTAGCTGACTAATAGAAAGGGAAACTCAGCTGAGAATATCCAAAGCCTGCCTTTTGGTTTCATTCTAATTTTGTCCTTTGTTTACAATTCAATAGAGAGTCTGTAAACTTGCCGCTTGTGAGCTCTCAGTAAGTAAAACGGTGTTGCTGTGTAACATTTTACTGCTGCACCTTTGCTTGGAAAAGAATAAACTTGTGTGGCCAGTGCTCACCTTGCAACACAGGCAGGGGCTGTAATGCATGATGCATTTTGACTGACTGGATAAATTCATGGATCGCATAGCAATAGGAACTTGATGTCCCCTTTTCAAAAAGCAAACAAAAGGCTCAGTAAACGAAGCAATAAGCTGATGGAATGGTGGCTTTCAAAAGTGTTGACTTATTCATCCATGGGATTGTTTGCAAATTCAGCAGTGTTACACACTTTGCACATCAAAACTGAATGCCCAGGTTTATTTCTTGGTTGGCTCCATTTAAGGAAAGTGTTTAAATTGTGGCATTTGGTAAAGCTATGGGAACAGCAGCAGCAGCAAAAGAATTATAATTTGGTTCACATGTCATAGATTTAAATTGGGACTTCTTGTAAGTTTGTAGTAGGTGCAGTGCACTAAAATTTAAAGGGTCAAACAAGGGAAGTTTAATGACACAGTGAAACTTATTTCCTGTTCGGTTCAGTTAATATTTAGGATTTTTGCCCCTCTACTCGTGGGCAAGAATTTAGTTTCACCAGATGTAGCTCTCTTCATCTGCAATCCATAACAAATTCAGACACATAGCAGGAATATTAACATTTGTTGGAAATCATTTTTTTTTTAAATTAAAGGTAATAAACACGCCTAGAGATTTCCCACTGTAAAATGACACTGGTGGGTTTGGATAGCTTTGCATGCTCACTGAAAACAGGCAGAATGGTTTGTTCATTGTTTTACTGATTCTGCCTTATTAGTGCACTGCTGCCTGACCAAGCATTTTGTGTTTTGGAGGCTGAACTAACTGCACGGATTTGTGGTGTTCTAAAGCATGACTATTGAACACAAGAAGAATCTGGCCGCTGGATCAGATCAAAAGCCCACCTAGTCCAGCATCCTGTTTTCTGCAG
Source organism: Podarcis liolepis (assembly GCF_965112155.1). Taxonomy (NCBI): domain Eukaryota; kingdom Metazoa; phylum Chordata; class Lepidosauria; order Squamata; family Lacertidae; genus Podarcis; species Podarcis liolepis. Next base: position 24,334,991 of record NC_139566.1, on the reverse strand, counting down.
TGGCCAACCACATGGCCACACAAACAAGACATGAGCGCTGTAGCCCCTTTCCCCACTATTGTTTCCAGCAGTTGGTATTCACTGCATGCAGCCTCTAACCCTGGAGGTAGTTCCTAGCTGTCGGCATTCTCCTTCCTGAACTTGCCTGGTAGAAAGGCAAATGGAATTCACAGGTCAAGGTGAGGCAGAATGCTTGGCAATATGAGATGAAGGAAAGTTATATTCCAATAGTCCCCCCCCCCACCCGGAAGCAAATGCTCCACTTTTCATTGAGAATACTGTGGAAGGCTGTATTTAATAAAGGAGGGTTGTTTAGAGCGAAAGAGAGAAAGGGAACAGATGGAGGCAAGGAACAGGGCGGGAGAAAAAATAAGGAGGGCAGTAGGAAACATCTATTTGAACTAATAAGTGATAAAGAGGAGGTTTTAATATGATAATCTTGGTAAGGAAGTTTCAGCTCCGCAACTGTGATCTTGGAAAGGTTCAAGGAAGGGTACACAGGGAGAGGCTGATGTACAGCACAAATTCTTGAAGCAGCCCAGGTTCTAGAGTAGGACAAAGATGTGAGGAAAGTCTTTGACTTGATGGAGAGCTTGGGTTCGTTTGGTCACAAGGTTTCTGAGCAGAAATTTTCAAGTCCCCTCTTACTATTTTATTTTATTTTATTTTTGGTCCCCTAGCATGAAACCTTGGTCTATTGTCCATTGCCACCCTCTTTATGCCTGTAGCAGTATTGACGCCAGCCTAGTTCCATCTCAAGCCAACAGCTCAGGATGTGGGAATATTTGTTTGTTTGTTTGCTTACTGCTGTAACATAAAAATGTATCACAGTGGTTTGCAACAATATAAAAACATAAAACCAAACAATAAAATCATAAGCAGTTAAAAACAAAAGCAGAAAGAAATTAAAAGCAAACATCAGTAGGCCATTATGGAGGACGTACTCCATAATGCCTGGCAGAATAGAAGAATTTTCATCAGGTGTTTAAAAGTTGGCACAGAAGGTGCCCGTTTATGGTGCCTGCCCCCCAGCAACATTGCCCTGCTCTGTCTTTGCACAGATAATGCATTCCAGGGACCCTGGAGCCATGGTGACTGGAGCCCATAGGGGGCTTCCAAGGTGGAAGTCAGGGAGACCAACATTAGGTGGAGCCAGCAAATTTTAGTTTTGCCTCTTCCCTGCTGGGTTCTGCAGTGCCAACTTCAACCAATGAGGAGGAAGTAGCCAGCTGGAACCAGCCCCAGTAGGAAGGCAAAGCAGATGGGGGCTGGCTGAAGTAGAGTGAGATTGGTGGTCCAGTGCCCTGTTTGGCTTAATGGACCAGCCTCCACTGGCCTTGAGGCAATGCTGTTGCTTGGTCTCTCTGGCTGCCCCCATTGCACATGGGCCTTCTCCTGTTCAACGGGTGTGCACCTTCTGCCCAATCAGAAGTTCACGGCTGCCAAGAGACAGAAGTGATAAACTTGCTTAACAGCTCATATAATGGACATAATTATGGTGAGTTGGTCCATATATTATAGTGATTGCTAGTGGGGTGTAGTTGAGAATACACCATAGTTTCTGTACGGTTTCTGTCAGCAGAAGCCGTATCAAGACAGATTGACCCATTTCTACATATTGATATAGGTTTTATTTATCAGTTGTGAGTTAAAGGCTGGTGTTTACTCTAAAAGGAAGCAGTGCTGAATTTGGGGATACTGTTGAAGTGGAGGCACGGGAGAATCCAGTATCAGAATTGTGAAGGGCAGAGTTTCCCCTTATCCCAACATTTGCTCTATAGAGAATTTGCCCTCCCTCCCACCCCAAGGAGTGAATGAAGGTAAAACAGGAGTAGAAGAAGGTAAAACAGGAGTGTGGTTGTTTCTTAGGTTTGGAGATGAGAAAGGTGCACTGCACAAGAAGTATTGCATGACCAAACCATATATGCTGGAGAACTGTCTCTAATGTTTGAGAGAAATGTAGTTCTCTTTTCCTGTAGAATTGTTGCTGCTTTAAACATGGAACTTGAGTGATCGCCTTAAAATGTGCTTTATAAGTACCATAAACATAAAGCACATTTTAAGGAAGGCAAGTGTATATCTCTTACATTTGTGTAACATTTCTTGCATCTGGTGAAGTGTAACCCAGTCCATGAAAACTTAAATGCTATAATAAATGTGTTCGCCTTTAAGATGCCACAAAATAGGAGTCTGTTTATGCTGTGTCATAATTACACATGTTCCTTTTCCATGACTCAACTGTACCTGTTCATATGGGAAGAAAATGAGGGACAATAGTCTAATAAATCATTATACTAAATGCTGTGAAACTGTGTCAGCCTTTTTTAAGCAATGTCATTTAATCTTTTTAATCACAGGTTCCATTGCAGCTTATAGAGAGTGTTGAATGCCGGGATATATTTCAGCTTCACTTGACTTGTAAGGACTGCAAAGTTATCAGGTATGTGTGTATATATACATATAAATTATCCTGATGGTTGTACACGTTACACTATTACAAGGAAGCATGGCCTGCTAAAGATTGGTATCAGTGCCCTGTTTAATAATTATTACTTGGTCTCATGACTGGGCAACGTTTTCCCCCTTGTCTTGTATTGTATCAATAGAACATTGACAATCCACTGTAGCAGTTTAACTTTTCAGTTGAAGGCATGCATTTGCAGGAGTATAACAAATTATCCATCTCCATCAATTGTGGGTGCCTCAGATTAACTGTAACAGCTTATTTCATTGTGTGTTCATTTTCACGTTATTGTTATTGTTGTTATTATTTATTACATTTGTGTACCACACCTCGTCCAAAGATCGCAGGGCGATTCACAACATAAAAACACAAAATAAGAAAATACGTAATAAAAAACAAAAACCAATAACCCCACCATCATGAACTTTAAAAAGGTCATTGGATGTTTAATCAGGCAAATGCTTAGTTATAGAGAAATGATTTTGCCTGGCACTTAATGAAGGCACCAGGCGAGCCTCCCTGGAGGGGAGCAGGCCACAGATGGGAAGCCACTGTAGAAAAGGCCTGTTCTCATTTATCATTTGCATGATTTTGCTTCTTGCTGCCAGAGGTGGTGATGGCCTTTCTTCAAATTAAAAAAAAAGTATTTAGATAGCTTTGGCTATGGTCTGAAGGTTTATGCAAAGAACCCTAGATTAAAAATGGGTGATCTTGAGGTAATGATATTAACTTTGCATTTTTGCGTACTAGAGTTCACTTGTAAAATATATGCAGTGCAGCTTTTGAAGCCAAATGCCAGTGTGTTCTCTCTTCTTCCCTGCTTTGAAGCTAAACTTTCATTGGATTCTGTGGCTTGGATCTCTCTGGGTGAGAATGAATAGATTTTTATCTGGCTTATTTTTATTTCATTTTTAAATTTTTTTTACAGATGTCAGTTCTCTACTTTTGAGCAGTGTCAAGAGTGGCTTAAACGGCTGAACAATGCCATCCGCCCTCCTTCAAAGATAGAGGATCTCTTTTCATTTGCTTACCACGCCTGGTGTATGGAGGTGTATGCTAGTGAAAAAGAACAGCATGGTGATTTGTGTCGACCAGGTATGATGCAGACATTCTTTGTGTAGCTGTAGAGATAAAGGAGCTTGTTCCAGTTGATTGAGGTGCTGGTGGATTTTTGCCTCTGAAAAGTTTCAAGGTTAAGGGAGTGAAGGGTTTAATGGATAGGTTTTAAAGCTGCCACTATTCAGTTGCCTTTTTTGTTGTTGTTCATTGTTTGTGGCTGCTTTCTCCAACATACAGCTTTCCTGCTCTTTTTAATATTATCTATGGGCTTCTTCATAGGCAGTTCAAGCCAATTGCATATTACATAAGCAGCATTAGGATGCCATGTCAATCAGTCTTGACTATGGGATGCCACAATGGGATGCCACAAAGCCAAATCAAAGCAAGGACAATGACTTTGGCCTTCTTTCATAATGGGTGAATATTCTGGCCTCATTTTGCAGACCCTCTGGACCAACAAGCTGAAATGGAGAGAAGGCTTTTTGTGGTAATAAAGTGCTTCCTCCTCTCTTTTGACATAGTCCTATAACGTATGCATGTGCAGAAACAAAAATTTATTATAACACTTTATGCCGTTACTGTAGAAGGTCATCAGGTTGGGTTATGGCTCCACCTTCTTATAGTAATGGAGAACTGCCTTTCAGGTGAGAGCCAACAGTTCTTTCTGCTAATGCCATCTTCATAATAGAAACAGCCAGTTACGATGCAAATGATGTTTCACTTATTCTTGCTCTTCCAAATTCACATTGATATATGCAGTTCTCTGCAGAGCAGAATTCTTGAATTCAAACTCAGTTGAGAGTTGACCAGAATTATACAGTGGTATGAAGGTGCTGCTGAGAAGAGCTGTCAGTATTGCAATTTTCTGGCATAGATCAAGAGAGCTTTGCTGCTGCACAACGATCAGTGAAAACTTTGGACCTGATCCACAGAGGCGTTTTACCATATTCAGGGAAGCTTACTTAACCCCTCCCACCCAGAAAGGGGACTTAGCTCTAACTGCAAGTCATCCTTAGACCATAGAATTGAAGTGAAGCACACTCTTGGCCCCATCCGTTGGTCAGGGGAAAGTTGGTATGTGTGTCATCTCATGACCCTGAGATTAAGAGTCTCATGCTCTTCCAACTGAGCTACTAGTGCAGGATATTTGCAGCTATTAAAGAACCAGCTTTTCCCCCAGCGAATGTTTACAAATTGTCTTTTGCTTGTGGAGTAGCATCATGTGTTCCTCAAACAGACCAGCCTAATTGTACAACGTGATAATAAAATTTGTCTGAGCGCTTTTTTTACAAAGGGAAGAAGTGCATTGAAACTAGAATGGGGCAGGCAAATACCAACCAGTCTTTAAGGGGCCTTAGCTTAACTGGTCTTCAGCTAATAATCAGGAAACAACTGATTATTAACCTATCACTGTGTGCAGAGCCAATTAAAATAACATGATACCGCTAAAGATGGTTACTAAATTTAGATTTTCATGGTTGGCATAAGCAAAGCAGATTTTCTACTGTTATAATTTCTTGACGCGGGTGGCGCTGTGGGTTAAACCACAGAGCCTAGGACTTGCTGATCAGAAGGTCGGCGGTTCGAATCCCCACGACGGGGTGAGCTCCCATTGCTCGGTCCCTGCTCCTGCCAACCTAGCAGTTCGAAAGCACGTCAAAGTGCAAGTAGATAAATACTGCATTTTTCGCTCCATTGGACGCACCCGACCATAGGGCGCTTCTAGTTTTTAGAGGAGGAAAACAAGGAAAAAAATATTCTGAATCAAATGTTGTATAAACTACTGTATTTAATAAACAACCGGTATATCAGAATCACATTACAGCCATGTAAAGTGAACAGCAGTCAACAATGGCATTAAGAACCATCATCGCTGTCATTAACAAATGAAGAGAGACTTTAAGGTTTGAGTACTCTTCTACTCTTCTGTGAACCCCAAGAGCTCATCACTGCTAAAGTCAGAATTTATGAAGCTCAGTTGCTCACAGTCACTGACATCACTTTCTTCGCTATCTTCATGTAAAATACCATCTTCGTATCCATCCAAAGCATTGCTAATGCCATTTTTTCCCTCTCAATCCTCTTCCTCCCCTCTCTCAGTGAACAGCCTGCCAGCTGCTCGCAAACATTCCCTTTACTTGAATTACAGTCAAGAAACAGCCAAGCAGAGCTTCTCAGCGGCAGGCTTGGGAGGCTTTCCTTTTCCCCACTTTCTTCTCTCCCCCCCAGCAGAACAGTCCCCTTTTCCAGCCTCCTCCTCGCCATCCCTTTCACCCAAACTCCTCAGGTGACGTCTACAATTTCTCCCCTTCACTGCTCCCTCTCCTTTGCCCTCTACCATGACTCTCCACTCACGGCAACCTATGGTACCTCATCTCCCTTCACCCAGCTTCTTGGTCCCCCTTCTCTCCATCCTCTTCCTCCCCTCTCTCAGTGAACAGCCTGCCCGCTGCTCCAAACCTTGAGGGGAAGGGCAGGCTGCTGGCAGAGCAGCACCCCCCACCCCCATTCAGCAGCCCAGGAGTGCGGGGCATGGGCGCACAGCCCTCCCCTTGCTCCAAAGCTTCCCGGGGCTGCAGGGAGAAGCCGAGGCTGCCGGCAGGGGAGCGCGGCTCCACCACCACTACCAAAGACCAGTCCAAGAGTGTGCCGCACTCCGGCAATTTGGCTCCAGGGACCACACATTCGCTTCATAGGACGCACAGACATTTCCTCTTACTTTTTAAGAGTAAAAAAGTGCGTCCAATGGTGCGAAAAATACGGTAGGTGCTGCTACAGCGGGAAGGTAAACGGCGTTTCCGTGCGCTGCTCTGGTTCGCCAGAAGCGGCTTAGTCATGCTGACCACATGACCCGGAAGCTGTATGCCGGCTCCCTCGGCCAATAAAGCCAGATGAGTGCCGCAACCCCAGAGTCAGCCATGACTGGACCTAATGGTTAGGGATCCCTTTACCTTTACCTAATTTCTTGACAAAATCACTGGGGCCATCTCATATTAAGTTCTTTTCATTCTACTATTGTCTTCTTTTGTTGTAGGAGAACATGTAAGTTCGAGATTTAAAAATGAGGTTGAACGGATGGGTTTTGATATGAACAATGCCTGGAGGATCTCCAACATCAATGAGAAGTACAAGTAAGTTCTGTGGATGTTTGCAGACAGCTGGCAGCAGCCTAACCTTTATTGAAGTAGGCATTTTGGAGCAGAGCATATCATAGCCCTTGCTGCGGTTGGATGCACTTGTAGATCTTGGTACTGCTGATGGTTTGGAACTGAGCGGGTGGGGTTTCTTAGTAGCCTTAAAGCTCAGAAAAGCAAAGTGATAGAGCACCCCATGTAGCTGCCATTTTCTAGTTCTGTTTCTCAACATCCATGAAACAGGCCTGCAGTGGTGTATGCAGACACTGCTATCTGTCATCTAGCCTCAGAGGGCTGCTAAAACGAATAGTGCAAGCTACCTAAACACTTTGGGTCTCCTGTCCAGTTGCTTCCTGGCCTTTAAAGACCCAGGAGCATCCGAGAATAAACAAGCAGCAAGGTTGGGTCATGTAATATAAGGCTGTGTCTGGCAACTTGGAAACCATAGTTGCTCTCCCTAGGCGAGTGCTAAATTATAAGATTGCTCTGTTCTTGAGAAAGTAGTGCTCACAAAGGACTGTGGAATAAGGGAAGACAAGGAAAGAATACTTTGCACCTTGAGCTTCTATGTTGGAAGGGTGCTAACAGCTTGTCATGGAAGGAAACCAATGCTGTGACTATACATGCATGGCTTTAAAAAAATGTCCTCCTTTTTCCACACAGGCTCTGTAGCAGCTACCCTCAAGAACTCATAGTTCCTGTTTGGATCACAGACAAAGAGCTGGAAAGTGTGGCAGGATTCCGATCTTGGAAACGCATCCCTGCTGTGGTTTATAGGTGAGGCCTGCATTGAAGCACCTATTAAATTGAATGTAAAGTGGTGTGTGCTTTTTATCACCTTGCCAGATGCTTAATCAGCAGCTTGGCAACTATGCTGAACTACAAAACTGGCACCATTGATCTTTCACTTGCCTTTCTTTGGGCTGTGGAGCATTGACCCCAGATGCTCAGCTGTAAGCTAAGCTGGCTGGGACTTGTTCCTTGAGTCACTCCAGCTGGCCCTGCTGCAAAGCCCACAAGCCCTTCAAGATGTGTAGGAATGATTGGATAAATGGTGGTTGTCTCTGTAGTCCAACAGTTGTGAAATGATCTCCCCAGGGAAGCCCTTCTGTTTCTCTGATTATGACCTTTTTGGCATCAGGTGCAAAATATTCTACCTTTTAATTTTACTCTTATGTGTTGGTGTATTTAAACCTGGGCACATTGCTTTCCTTTTAATGATTTTGAGGCCGGTTTTTATAATAATTATCTTGCTGGTCTGTTTTCAGTTGTGTTTTTTTGGTCCTGATTTTGCACTGAATTCTGAGTTTTTATGTCATTTGTTTTGAGAAATGCTTTATTGACTGGATTTTATTTGATTTATTTGGAAAATGCCCAGGGGACTTTGTTTGACGAGCAGTCTAGAAATGTAATAATAATAGTTGGCTACATGGGTTGTTTTGGAACACGGCACAGGTTATGTAAAAACTATAGATGGGCTTCACGGACTGCCTGTTTCTGAACAAAAGGCACATCTAAAGTACTGAAGCTGCTGATCATCATTAACTTTGGCAGTTTGTCAGTGATCTCTCTTTAGGATTAAACAGGCAGCCTCCCAGTTCTAGACATCTCTGCATTATAGACATTTTATATGCGTCAACAAAAAACTGGTTGAAATTCTGACCCTGGTATAAGTGGTGATAGATCTATTGGTTCAGTTACTTTGAAACTTGTTTCTTAAGCATTCTGACACAAATCTCTTTAAATCCTAACTTCATTTTTTTTACTGCGTTTTGATTACAAACGTTGATTCAAATGAAATTCAGTATGAAATACTGTTTCCAGAGGGCATACATTAGAATGCCCTATGAAACAGTATTTCATAGAAAGCATTTCTGCTTTAGAAAGTCAAAACTACTTTTGGAATTCTACAGTAAGGTGGCAATTCCTATGTCACTGTGCATTTGCTCTAGCATTACCTGCACTTAGGGCCCTATTGTGATGGCTACTGTTAGCTGTTTCATTTCTGTTTCCTACAGGCATCAGGGCAATGGGGCGGTCATTTCCCGTTGTGGGCAGCCAGAGGTCAGCTGGTGGGGCTGGAGAAATGCTGACGACGAACATCTTGTCCAGTCAGTGGCCAAAGCTTGTGCCTCAGATTCCAAGTCTAATAGCAGTAAACTAGTGAATGGAAACTGTTCAAGAGATTTCTCCAATGGAGGAGACCTCTCTGATGTAGAATTTGGTAAGTTTGGTTATCTCTTTGTTTCTCAAATATTGCATTTCGGAGTCTCCATAGAGTTCAAATGGCAGTTTCCCCCCTGATAGGGATTTCAGCCTTTTGCCTGCAACTCTTGTGTGTAGGACACCTGGATGCCTGCTCTGCCTTGGAGGGGGTGGGGGGGAAGGATAGCCAGGGTGCCACTTATGTCATTGATGGGTCATAACTTAGGGGTAGAGCATCTGATTTTCAGAATAATAATAATAATAATAATAATTTATTATTTATACCCCGCCCATCTGGCTGGGTTTTCCTAGCCACTCTGGGCGGCTTCCAACAGAATATTAAAATACAATAGTCTATTAAACATTAAATGCTTCCCTAAACAGGGCTGCCTTCAGATGTCTTCTAAAAGTCTGGTAGTTGTTTTTCTCTTTGACATCTGGTGGGAGGGCGTTCCACATGGCAGGTGCCACTACCAAGAAGGCCCTCTGCCTGGTTCCCTGTAACTAGGCTTCTCGCAGCCAGAGAACTGCCACAAGACCCTCGGCACTGGACCTCAGTGTCCGGGCAGAATGATGGGGGTGGAGACGCTCCTTCAGGTATACTGGACCGAACCCGTTTAGGGCTTTAAAGGTCAGCACCAACACTTTGAATTGTGCTCAGAAACATACTGGGAGCCAATGTAGGTCTTTCAAGACCGGTGTTATGTGGTCTCGGCAGCTGCTCCCAGTTACCAGTCTAGCTGCCGCATTCTGGATTAGTTGTAGTTTCCGGGCCACCTTCCAAGGTAGCCCCACATAGAGCTCATTGCAGTAGTCCAAGTGAGAGATAACTAGAGCATGCACCACTCTGGCGAGACAGGTCCCAGGTTGAATCTCCAGCATCTTCAGGTAGGGTTGGGAAAGTTCTCTGCCTGAAACCCTGAAGAGCTGCTGTTAGTGCAGATAATACTGAGCTACATAGATTCAGCAAAAAGTGGCCTCCTGTGTACATAAGGACAGGGTGGAATGATAACTGCAGGAGACAATTTGAAGGAGGAGCAAAATGGCAGTTGGTTCTAGGCAGCCCGGTGGGGTAGGCCTTGTGGCCTCACTTCTCCCTCTTCTGTAACCAGGTTGAATCAGCTACTGCTGGTGCCAGAATTAGACATGAGGAGTATGTTCCACTGTCAAAAGCAGCTCCTCTGCTTCTCTCTCTCTTTCTTGATCTCTTCTATATGTAAGATGCCATGTAATCCATGTGTCAAGTGTGCACTTTTTCGATAACTGCTGCTGAATAAGCTGTTCTCTCCTTTTCTTCTTCAGATTCCTCCATCTCCAACGCTTCAGGAGCAGAAAGTCTAGCCATTCAGCCTCAGAAACTTTTGATCTTGGATGCACGCTCATATGCAGCTGCAGTGGCAAACAGGGCCAAAGGGGGAGGCTGTGAATGCCCAGGTGAGTAGCTGTGCTGTGCTCTGAGCATTGTGCAAAGGTGTTTACACATGCAGAGAAGGAGTGGGAGTGGAGACCTTGTCTAAACCAGATCAAATTTTGGTTACCAGAGTAGCTACCATTAATTCAAGGAGGTTGGAAATGGGTGGGTGTGTGCTAAAAATGTTCAAATCCAAAGGGGTTGTTCCTTAAGAAGAGAAAGATGCCACCTTTTGTCCTGCAATTTAGATCCAGTCTCTAAAGCTAAACTACAGTATTTGATCATGGAGTCCTTACCATATTTTAATCAAAAGTATGGTTTTTGGGTTTTGTTTTTTTTAAAACCCACCTTGTTTTGTTTTAAGGAAGTGAAGGAATTGCACTGCATGGCCAAATTCACTAAACCATGGTGTTTAGTGTTGCATCTGAATTTCGCCACAGAATGCAGAAGTTGCAGGTAGCTTTGGGCTCATGTGTCTACCCCTTTCCCTGTTTGTAATTTGTAACAAAGAGCAGTTTTTAGTTTCACCCAAATTGGTGAAACTCCAGGTTGTTGCAGATTGCAAACAAGAAGTTTTTAAATTCCTTCTCCTGATGTGTAAAGGAGGAAGGAAGGGAAAAATTGAGAGAGACGTTGATTAAATTTCTGGAGAGCCACTACCGGTGTGGTGCAGACAGTAATGAGATCTCTGGATCCAGGGGTCTGATAACAAGGCCAAACACTTACGTTCCAAGTGACACCCTGATTCTCTGTATGATTCAAAATCTGCAATAGATGTCAGCTTAAAAGTTTATAATATTACGGCATGCGCTTGACATCATTTATAAGTTCGCTGATCCACCCAAACCAATACATGGTGAAAAACTGCATGGTGCACCAGCCAGGTGCACCTTATTTATGAAGACCTAATGATTGTAATTTGTTTAAAAATTGCAAGATGCTACAGAAGTCCAGCATGAACCCATACTTCCACCCTCCAGGCTTCATTCTAATCGTACCAAAAAACTTTTAAAGTTCTGTGCAACTACGTCACCCATCCCAAACAAGTACAGTGGTACCTCGGGTTACAGACGCTTCAGGTTACAGACGCTTCAGGTTACAGACTCCGCTAACCCAGAAATAATACCTTGGGTTAAGAAATTTGCTTCAGGATGAGAACAGAAATGGTGGCAGCTCGGCGGCAGCAGCAGCGGGAGGCCACATTAGCTATAATGGTACCTCAGGTTAAGAACTGTTTCAGGTTAAGAATGTACCTCCAGCACAAATTAAGTTCTTAACCCGAGGTACCACTGTATTGGGATCCGTATACTTGAAATTCCTACATACAAAGTAGCCCATGGAAACAATTGAACTTGTATGTCTACAGTTACAGGTGTTGCTTCCTGGCAGTGGTTCAGGAGTATAGTGGCTGAAGAATGTGCCACTGTTGTCATGCTAAATTGCCACCAGAGAGGGCAGAGGGTGAGAGATAATATCGAGACAGGTCCTGAGCATGCTGACACTACACAACTCTTATTTTTCAAGTCCTCCACTGCCATGTCCGTCTTGCTAACTAAGGGGGCTGTCTGACTTCTGTTCACTGGTGATAACAATCAGTTTCAAACCACTTCTATAGATAAAGACCATTGTTCCCAGCAAGCAGTCCAGTAGATCAGTAAGTTCATGTGTTTTCTTTAGACTGTGTTAGAATAACTCCCTCTATTCTGTCATAACAGTCGTCCTTTGTCATGATGTTTGGTGTGCCTGAGAGAACCTCAAAGGCTAGAGGAGGCTGATGGGATAATAGCGCTTAGCACAGGCCCCAGCTGCTGCTGGCTCATTTTTACAGTAAAGCTCCTTCATTCATTTCGCTTCTGCCTTGTTTGAAGTGCCTTATCTTCTGCTTTTAACAGAGTATTATCCAAACTGTGAAGTAGTGTTTATGGGAATGGCAAACATCCATTCTATTCGGAAGAGCTTTCAGTCGCTGCGTTTGCTCTGCACACAAATGCCGGACCCAGGAAAGTGAGTGACATGTGCCCCTTCTCTCTGCCCCCCCCCACTGTTGTCCCCTTGCACATCTCCCCTTCCCAGCACGCACACTGTACTAATAGGTTTATTGGTATTGCTTTTTAAACAATCTAATCCTCAGTCTTCTTTTTGTCATTGTAAATAAAGGCAGTCATTTGCATGCCTTCCACCAACCTTGTGCCCTCCAGATATTTTTGGATTGCAGCCCCCATTATTCCCAGCCATAATGGCCATTTAGAAGGCACTAGGTTAGTGAATGCTGGATTAGTTATTAGATAAGAGAAAATTAACATTTGTAATTATTTGTATATGTTTGTGTGTGTGTACACACACACACACACACACACACACACAGATATATAATTAATATTGGCTTTTTTAATTTAAAAAACCTAGTTTTTTTTAATCCACCTACCTCCAGACCTATTGACCTTGGCTATTTTCCCACACAAAATAGGAGGGTTCCCCAAAATACTGCCAACACACACTCCTGCATTGTTGGCATGTGTGCAAGCTTACCTTTAGGGGGAACCTACCTGTTATTACTGTTCTCTTTGGGAACCTTGGATATGCTTCTGAGACACCCCAAGTTTTCTGGAAATAGAGGCTTGGATACCCACTAACTTAAGTGATTTGTACTTTTTGATGCAGAAGAAAAAAAGTATACCCTCCACTTGTTACTGAAATTTGCTCAACCTACAAACTTCACTTTAACAGAACAGAGAGGTCAAAACTATTCTCCCTTGTTGATCTGCAGCTGGCTGTCAGCTCTGGAAAGCACCAAATGGCTGCAACATTTGTCTGTCCTTCTGAAATCGGCACTTCTGGTAGTTCATGCAGTGGACAGAGATCAGCGGCCCGTCTTGGTGCACTGCTCAGATGGCTGGGACAGAACCCCGCAGATAGTGGCTCTGGCTAAGCTGCTGCTGGATCCATATTACAGGACCATCGAGGTTCGTGGCATGGGAAATAGGACAGTTGGGGGACCTCTAAATCGTGTTTAGAAAGGTTTATGGTGGTGGCTCTTCTAAAGAAGAGCATCTGTGGCCCTCCAGATGTTGCTCAGCTGCTATCCCCATTGTTCCTGGCCATTGGCTGTGCTTGCTAGGGCTAATGTGAATTGTAATTGAGCAACATCTGGAGAGCCAGTCGTCCCCCACGCCTGATGCATGTGTTTTCCTCCAAACTGCTGAAGAATAGACTTGGCATGAAATAAAATGGATTTAATGCTGGAAGGGTTTTTTGGGGGTGTGGGGTGCGTAAGAGAAATGTGAGTTTGTGTCCGAGAATGAAATAGGTAGTCTGAAGTAAGGATCATTTTGAAGTGTTATTAAGGATGGCAGAGATATAAACATGGATCTGGCCCTTGGGGTGCCACTTGTGTGTAAGCTCTTTTCCGCAAGCCTCATTGATGCAAATGAGAGCAGCTTTTCTTCATTTCAGTGGGACTTGCCCATGAGACTTTCATAGTGAATTTGACCCCTTGCTGGGTAATTGCTAGGAGGGAAAGCATTTTGGGTTTTCCACCTCATGCCAGCATATCTTAGTTTGGCTTTGTGGACTTGAGCCTTGTGCGAATTTAATTCAGTGATGCTTCCCTCAGGGTTTCCAGGTGCTTGTGGAGATGGAGTGGCTGGATTTTGGCCATAAGTTTGCCGATCGCTGTGGTCACGGTGAGAATTCGGATGACCTGAATGAACGATGCCCAGTTTTCCTGCAGTGGCTCGACTGTGTCCATCAGCTCCAGAGGCAGTTCCCCTGCTCTTTCGAGTTTAATGAAGCATTCCTTGTGAGTTGAATACTTTTACACACTGCTTCTAATATTTTGAACCTTTTCGTAGTTCAGTATTCAGATATGAAAAGGAAACTACCAAGCCAAAAAAAGTAAAAAGTAAAAATCTCTCGTTGGAGTCTGCAGAAATGCTAACTCAGAGGATAGTTAGGTATGTTCCATAGCGTTATTTAAACTCTGAATTAGAAAATCAAATTTGGAGTTCACATTAAACTCACATATTTCAGACCTGCGTATCTGTGTTTTGGTTGTGTGTGTGAAAGAGAAATCAAGAGATCCTACTTTTCAGGCTTGTGTGCCAACAGTAATATAGCTGCATCCTTTCTATATAGGTCAAGTTGGTGCAGCACACATACTCCTGCCTCTTTGGTACATTCCTGTGCAACAACGCGAAGGAGAGAGGTGAAAAGCACACCCAAGAGAGGACCTGTTCAGTTTGGTCTCTGCTGCGAGCAGGAAACAAAGCCTTCAAAAATCTGCTTTACTCCTCCCAATCAGAATCTGTATGTACTTTTTATTTGCGCTCCTATAAAAATGTAACCAGTCTGGTGCACATAGTTCTTTTCCCCTTTCCCATTCCCACAACACTCCTGTCAGGTAAATCAAGATGAGGTGAAGTATGATGCAGCTATATATATGATTGCAACTTAGTGGAGGTAGGCAAATTCTACTTCAAGGCAAGGCACTTCAGCCTACCTTATTGAAGCAAGAGTTTGTATCTAAAAGAGGGTAAAGGAACCTGGTCTTCCAAGACAATGCAAAACACTGCATTAGGTGACCCAACTTGGGCAATATGTTCTTGCACTGAACAAAGTTTCATGAAGCCAAAAAGACTCTCAGAGCTACAGCACTCTGAGAATAGTCAAAAGATGTAGGACACAGTCCAGCAGGATGCTCCTTTCTGCAAACCCCCTTGAGATGAGTAGGAGCTGGCCAAGAGCACAGTAGTGCTCTGAGACAGTTGGTCTGTAGGTCCATGTTGCAGTTTGAGTGTTTGTCCCCATATTCTGTCTTCATGGGAAACACCTGGGAAGTGTGACTTGAAAGCAGCAATTAGCCAACATATGGACATACTGTACTACTATTCAGCTATTTTAGATTCAGAGCAAAAGGACTGTTAGGCATATAATGTACCATAATTTCCCTATAGACCCCAAATGTGCTTCTTGAAACCCACTCTTTTGACTACAAACATTCAGTGATCTTCAGTTAACCAATTTTGCAGCTGTTAATAATGTCAAAAAACTCTTAAGGCTTCGTGTGCACACTCCCACACATCCTTGTAACGCTGGTAGAGGTCTGGCATTACATGCAGCCACAGCAAATGTCACCCAACTGTACGGAACGGGGTAGGTTTTGTGTTATTGGGGGTACATTGCTTGAGAGAGAATGTGTGCTGAAGGGCACATTATTATTACAGTATTCTAAAAGTATGGCTGAAAATAAGATAGTTAAATCACCTGGGAAAATGCATGTAAATCACTCTGAGCTCTTCTGAGACACAGAACGGCATAAGTGCAGTATATATAATAATACAATTGGTGGATGCACTACACTGCTCATCTGGTTGTTTTAAAATAAGTTGCCATTTTAATATAACATTCTTGGTTTTGGGCGTTTGCTTGCTTTCCCAGTCATTGCAATGATTCACCCTCTTTTGAAATGTGGTGGTTGAGAGTATGAGCAATGAGCTGGCGGGAGGGGCTGTATCAATTGATGGGGTGGGCAAACAGAGGCCATTCCAATGTGTCCAGAAGGGGCAAGATTCAAATGGCTGCTCTTGAATATATTCAAGATTAACCTGCGACTGCAAATTAAAATGCAAGGTCAGTCAATCTCAAACCTTAATAAAAGGATTACAGCCTTCTTAGTAGTCTGTTCGTCCTCTCTCTCTCTCAGGTGCTGTATCCTGTGTGCCACGTGCGAAACCTCATGCTGTGGAGTGCCGTTTACTTGCCATGTTCTTCCCCTTCGACCCCTGTGGATGACACCTGTGCCCCTTACCCAGTCCCAGGTTCCAGCCCTGAAGATCAGCCTCTGGGCAGGTGAGCTCAGAGTTCAGATGATGTAATGTAAGTAGATGTTTGACAAGTGAGGGAGTTGCCTCTATTGCTGTCCACGTGATTAACAAATGGCAGTTTTCAGGAGTTGTTGAGAGAGTATAGCATCATGCGAAAGATGATTATCTGCAGGCGTGATTGGCCGTTAACAGCTGATTTCTAACCTGTAATTAGAAACAATTCTCAGCATTTTTCTTTCTTTCCTCTCAAGGCTGCCAAAGACAAGGTCATTTGACAATCTGACAATGGCTGGTGACAGCAGCGTACCGACAACCAACCGGCGTAGTAGCGACCCCAGCCTCAACGAGAAGTGGCAGGAGCACCGCCGGTCCCTGGAGCTGAGTAGCCTTGGGAACCCGGAGGACGACCCCTTTGACGGAGAATGTGTGGGCAAACAAGGCAGGACTCTGGTTGGAGCAGAACTTTCAGTGGCTGTAGCAGAAGGGCAGATGGAGAACATTTTGCAAGAGGCTACCAAGGAGGAAGTGAGCTTGGAGGAGTGTGTGAGGGGTGTTCCAGAAATGGCAAGTAAAGAAGGGGGAGAGGACACTGCTCTTGATAAGGAAAGCAGGACTGAGAACCTGGACAGCTCTACTGATAACATGGGTGGGAAGACCGAACTGGATACAGCAACTTTATTAGACAATCCAGTTTCCAGCCCACAGATGGATTTACAGGGTGCTTTTGAGCTTCAGGGGCAAGATGAGCTCCATTACGATGTCCAGAAACCATCTCAGGTGAAGGAACTACGGCCTGGCTTTTTGGGCAATGCTGTAAATAGTAACATTCAAAGAGCAGAGGAGGACACTGTTAGTAGGCTACCTGTAGAGGTCAAAATCCCTCAGGGCACTCCCCAGCCCAGCCTACCATTTCCTGTACTGCATGAGATGGGAACATCAAACATGGAGAGCTCTACGGAAACTTTAACAGAGAATGGGGCAAAGACGGAGCTGATCCAGAATGTCTCTTGCCATTGGCTCCATCCCATGGACAACAGTGCTGGCGAACTTTCCCGCACTGTCGAAAGTCAGCCTGAGAACGAGGACTCGATAGAGCTACACAAACTGGCAGCGAACCTAAACAGGACTACTAAGAGCAGCAGCTTACATGACCCAATGCCTTCACCTTGTGCCTTGCCTTTAGCTGACTATAAAGAGATTGTGTGCAATGGAGAGCTGGAGCCTGAGAACAAGGTGGCAGAGAGCCCGGCAGGGTTCAGTGTTACCCAGAAATACCCTGCACCAAACGGGCACTGTGTGAACGGGGAGGAAGGCAGGGTAAAGGCTTCCCTCAGCCGACAGGTCTCGGCAGCTAGTTGTAGTTCTGCCCCGCTGCATCTGAGGAATTTGCACCACAAGTGGGTTCATGCTATTCCAGGCCGGCAGCAGACAGCAAACAGCCCGGACCAGCCTGCCCGGAGTCACCTGGATGACGATGGGATGCCAATCTATGCCGATGTCATTCAGCAGCGCCTCCGCCAGATTGAAAGTGGGCACCAGCAGGAAGTGGAGACTTTAAAAAAGCAGGTGCAGGAGCTGAGGAGCCGTCTAGAGAGCCAGTACCTGAACAGCTCGCTACGTTTCAACGGGGATTATGGGGATGAAGTGGTAAGTTAAGCGACCTTTGCCATGATTGTGCCCGTGGTTCTGTGCAAGGAAAATGGATCCTTGGAAGTGACTCCACACAAAAAAGGCTACCTGGATACATATGCCCTCTTCCCCACAGATATATATGGCACATTGATAGCCAGAGGCTAGGGGTGTAGGGAACCAGCCTTTCCTGATACACAAATTCTTTCTCACTTAGTCCCCCTGGAGGTGATTCTGATTCATTACAGGCAGCTGGATGAATGGCTAATTTGCTAAGCTGCTCATGCTTTGGAAAGTGTGTGTGTGTGTGTGTGTGTGTGTGTGTGTGTGTGTTTGTTTGTGTGTGTTTGTGTTTTAGTGCCAGTAAAAATGGCAAAGCCATACATGCTTTATTTGGTTGAGGAGGGACACTGCCTTGTATAAACATTGTATAAAGACTTGTTGATGTTGTATCAGGACTTCTTTATAGTTATTAGCAGAAGACGCCAAAGCACTGCTGCAGCAGAGACTAATTTATTCCATGTCCTGTCCAAGTTCATTGAAATGCCTATGCACCATTTAGGCCTGTTGAAAGGTCTTGACAGTCCAGTCCACTAGTTTCTGCATTTTCTTTTGAGTGGTCAAGAGTCCTCCCTCAAAAGAGGCACCCCTGTTGCATCATTTTTTAACCTGTTGGTGGTTTTAAGGGGAAGTTCTTTGTGTCATGTGTTTATGAGTGCAGGTGTTTATGGATGCTTGGGGCTGCTCCAGAATTTTAAAAAATGCATGCATAACATAAAGCATGAAAACAGGGTCGATCATGATGTGGCATGCAGTGGGATGGATCACCAGCTGGCAGTCCTTGATCCAAATCCCTGCTGTGTTCTGCTCACCAACGTGAGATCTGTCATTGTGAGGTCTATTCAAAGGGGAATGAGCAACTGTGAAAAGGTGGTTAGTAGCCAGCCAGCCACATGTGTCCCGTTCTTTCCTGTGCAGCCTGGATGAGAGAGAGCAAAATTGCCAGTAAGTAACCTAGTGAGTCGACAGGAAGCGGGTGGTCGGCGGTTCAAATCCCCATGACGGGGTGAGCTCCCATTGATAGGCCCCTGCTCCTGCCCACCTAGCAATTCGAAAGCACCCAGTGCAAGTAGATAAATAGGTACCAGTCCGGCGGGAAGGTAAACCGCATTTCCGTGCACCACTCTGGCTTCACTAGAAGCAGCTTAGTCATGCTGGCCACATGACCTGGAATCTGTACGCCGGCTCCCTTGTCCAGTAAAGCGAGATGAGTGCCGCAACCCCAGAGTCGTCTGACTGGACCTAATGGTCAGGAGTCCCTTTACCTTTACCTTTAACCAAATGAATCGGGGGGGGTGAATAGAGAGAGTGGGTGGATATTTGGAAGGTAGGCTGTTGGGCTTGTGCTTGGCTCTGGATTGGTCCTCCCAAGTGATGTAGTCGTCTTAAAGGTTTTGGATGCGATGGGAAGACATTAAGACCTCAGTTGAGACTTCATTTCTACCCCAATATATAGAACAATCCTAAGGTAGGATTGGGGAGCCTCAGCCCTAGGGGCCAAATGCAGCCCTCCAGGCCCCATCTGTTTGCCCTCTGAACTTTATCCAGGCTACACCTGCCCTATTTTGCACCCTCCTTGAGTGTATTTATCTGACTGGAATGGATGAAGAATAGAAGAGTGTGAGAGTGTTTATAAAGCTTATCCTACTGTGCAGAAGTAAAATTCACATCCATTGGCCACTTTTGCTTCTAGTCCTGCTCATCACTGGCCCGTGGCCCCTGGAAGGAAATGTGGTCCTTGGGCTCGAAAAGCTTCCCCTTCCGTGTCCTAAGGAGAAAGGCTTGTCCCATAGACTTCTGCTGTGTGTTGAGTAGAACTGCACAGTAGCTGGAAAACTGGTATTTTAAAAATAACCAGTGTTTTGTTTGCACAGCCTTAAAACTGTCTGAAACTGGCCAAGGGATTTGGCTGACAGGAGGATGCTGCCATGGAGCAGCAGCATCTGTGGTGCTGGCACAAGTGGGGTGTCTGAAGAGTTTATTCTAGCTTCTTCCCCCCAGCTGACAAAGCCTGAAGGAGAAACTAAGTACCTGTGATTACCTCTCATTTTCTTCCCATTTTTACCCAAAGGGGATGTCTTCTGGCCACTGCTGCCACTCCATCACTCCACTGTTGCCTCTCCCAAATTGCTTGTACACCCACAGTTGCTCTAGTGAAGCCCCACTCCATTCCCTGTGCCCCACAACCACTGCTGTAGGGCTTAAATAGTCTTTTCTTCATGGTTGTATTATATGGTGCTCTGCGTGGCGTACAGTTTTTCAAATGAAAACTGTCTGTTCAGGGACTCCATTTTTTACTGTTGGAGCTTTTGCAGCACCGTATTTATGCCACAGAGCTCTGTCTTCTGCTCCACATCACACACCTCTTCAAGTATCTACCATATAGAGATAACATCAGCACCCCAATCATTTCCAAAATATATGAGCCATGAAAGTATATTGATATCAGATATGCTCATGGCAACATTTGAATTTTAGCAATGAGTTTGGGTTTTCTGTTTTGCAGAACTTTTGAGGAATTTGGTAGAAGCCACCTCTCCACCCTATCCCATAATCTGATCTCTGAGCAGTAGGTTCAGAAGGATTCCCTCTTCTCAGCTGCCTAATCCATGTTCTGAGGGGTTGGGAGTAGGTTCTGTTCAGCTGTGTTTGTTTGCCAACAGACTTCAATCCCTGACTCGGAAAGCAATCTGGATCAGAACTGTTTGTCTCGCTGCAGTACAGAGATTTTCTCTGAAGCCAGCTGGGAGCAGGTGGATAAACAGGACACAGAGGTACAGGCAAAATCCATCTCCGTGGCCTTCCTCTCCCTTTTCCTTATATCGGCACCTGCTACTAATCACCTGGATCTACTCTGTATCCCTTTGGTTCTGACATTGGTCTCATGAAACCTCTTCCCTTTTGTCCCTGTTGTCTCTAATACTTAAAAATCTGTACCTGTGCCAAAGAAGCCCCATAGCTGCCAGTTTTCTGCCTTTGGACCTGCACTGGGAAATGATGAAAGCATTTTCCTTGACTAACACATGGTGTGTCAGTGTGCTTGGCTTATTTAGCTATGTAAGTGTGAGAGAAAGTTGGGGGCCTTAGCACTGGTTGTGAAAACTTGGTATTTGAGATGCTCGGTTAGAATATTCTTCTGTTATTTGGCCAAAGATGAAGAAACAATTCCTTCCTTCCTTCCTTCCTTCCTTCCTTCCTTCCTTCCTTCCTTCCTTCCTTCCTTCCTTCCTTCCTTCCCCTCTGTATCCTGCTTACTTTCTAAACCGTGTTGCTTGTATTTAAAGTTATGTCTCTCTTTACATCTCTGTTTCCAGGTGACACGATGGCTTCCCGATCACCTGGCTGCACACTGTTACGGCTGCGACAGTGCATTCTGGCTTGTCAGCAGGAAGCACCACTGCAGGTAATGCATGTAGGATGGATAGTGTGGGGTGCAGGTATGCTATTCTGCTGCCATGTCCTGGAGGGGCTCCTCTTTCTTTTAGCCTCTGGGCACTTTGCCTTTTATTTTTCCTTGATAAGATCACTCTCCCATGTCAGACCATAGAGCCACACACGGCAGTGTTATAGCAAGGGTAGACACACACTGCATAGCATTCTTCTTGCTGAGTCCACCATGGCTTGCGTCAGAAGGGCTTAGCTTTTGACAAGCTGTAAGAGTGTTATAAAGTTTGTCACACAGCCCACCTCCACACCTTACAGTTAAAGTACTAGTATACCACTTTAAAGACTCCTGGCTTCTCCCAAATAATCATAGGAACTGTAATTTCTTAAGGGGGCAGAGAGTTGTTAGGAGGTCAGATTTACCGGTGGCTTTGCACTGGGGCTTAAGTATGAATCTTAAACTTCCCACCAATGCACAGTTCATAGAATCCTGTGGAAACTTGGTCCCCTGATGGTGATTTGAGAAGAGGGACAGAACCCTTTTGCTTTACACCTGCAGTCTTGGATCCTGCCCTTCCTCCCAAAAATGCCCAAAGTTGCAAACATCAAAACATTAAAGCAATGCAATTTAAAATAAATTTTTAAAACACACATATAAAATAATTAAATGTAAAACATTTAAAAGCTGTCACTAAAGCCTAATTTCAAGATTGCCATGGCCAGCATCTTTTAGCCATCAAATGCCTTGGGTAACCAGGAATGTGTTTCAGGGGAAAGTTAAAGTCAGTAATGAGGAAGACAGGCACATCTCACCCAAGAGGGCAATTCTGCGACTGGGGAACCACCACTGAGAAGGCCCTGTCATGGGTCAGCACCAGCCAGGTGGCAGTCGGGTATAGCGCTGCCAACAAGGCCTCCCTTACCAATGAAGCACCGCAGCCTTTTTTAGTGGGTTTGCTTGTCTCAAACTTTCTCACTAACTTGTTTTGTTTCCAGTCAAGCAGCAGCACCAATACCCCCCCCCCCCTTTTAGAAAAATATTCCTGGGCTTACTCTGCCAGTTTAGCACCTGGCCCATGCTCATCCTTTTACACTGCATTTTCTGCTTTGAGCAAATGTTTAAATCACCTCATACACAGAGGTCCTCTGCTTTGTGCTGAAGTCTGTTAGAACAGCAGCTTTGGAGAATGTTGGAAATGTCCCATTCAATTTCTTCATCTTCTTGCTGTGTCAAGACTTCTTAGCTGAGAAGGCTTCCAAAGAACAAGTAGGCGCCGATTTTGAGATTTGATCCATCTTGAGACAGTGTGTGCCATGTCCATTTCCTCAATAGTTAAATTATGTTTCCCAGTCTGATTTCTGTGGCTCTCTTTATTTTATATTAAAATCAGAGGCATGTGCCTCATATCTCTTCACCACCACCAACCCCCCCACCAACCACATCACCACCAACAACAAAAAACCCAAACCAGTTTATTTTCTACAATAAGAAATGATGTTTCTCAGTGGAGGCCATGGACTGTGTTTCTGCACGTGTTCTTGCCATGCCTGCTGATTGGAGGAAGGTGGGTCCGAAGAAAGATACCATGCAGAGATGCAGCAGGGACAGCCTCTTCCATTGCTGGGCCATTGTTGGGCTCGCAGGGGCCATTTAACTTCATTTCTCACAGCACACTAACATTTTTTATTTAAAACATAGCTGTATATGACCTTCTTTCAGGCTAGCAGGAAAAGACAGTGGTCTCACCTTGCCATTTCTGGGGGAAAACCCACAAATCCTCTGATTTAGTCTCCCCTCTGAGCTTTTTCTCCCCTCCTTGCAGGGACCCTGACCGTGTTGATCAGACTTGGTGAGCATTTGGAACAGCCTCTGTTGTCTGCTTGCACTTCTCCAATAACCTCTTCAAACTAACCTTTGACTCCCTCCCCTGCACTCCTCTTGCCCATAAATCATTACACCAAAGACGAATGGTAGCAGCCCAGTTGGATATTGAGGTCTGTGGGCCTCTTTTCACGTTCTACTAATAAGACTTTTTGTTTCATACTGCATCTTTGGCTAACATGCAAGTGGCTTATCTGCAATGAGTATTTCAATTATAAGAGCAGGCAATTTCTGTGTATTGAGTGGTAGCATCCGGTTTGGTGGAGTGGAGACCCCCTGTATCGCTGCAGCTTACCTGCTAGAGCTGCAGCAAAGGCAATGTGTCTACCCTGCCCTGGCCCCATCCAGGTAAGCCTCAGTGACACCAGTATCAGGAGAGCAGCTCTACTTCTCCACACCTGCCACCACTGGTATATAGAAACCAACACATTATTTTGGCCTTTTCCCATTGAATTTGGTATTACAGAGAGCTGGCAGCTGTTGGGGAGTTCTTGAGCAGTACACGGAGAGAACCTTACCAATCACTTCTGAAATAGCACAAGAGTGAAAAAAGCCTTAATTGTGGGCTAATGGTCACTGAGTGAGGGGCAAGGCAGCGTGAGCATTAGGGTCTCCTCTGCTAGCCAGGTGGAGTAGAGTCCCTGAGAAGGAACATGACTTTGACACTGAGGGCCAAGAGTCTGGCAAAAATCCTGAAATGCATATAAGAACCTGCTTAGGGACTAAGTGATCCCTTTGCGTGAGATTTGAACAGATATACCTAGGCAGAAAATTCCAGATAGTCTCTCTTTTGCACAATGTCCAGGAGTTTCTCTTGAAAGGAAATATTTAGTCTTCTCTTGGCAGCTAGGTCGGGCTGTGAACCCTCACCCTTTCAGAATCTTCACTGTGAGGGCATTCGAATGGCTTTTTCATAGAGTGGTCTGTCTTCACTGCCTTGTTGTTTTCACTCCTGCTGTTCTCTCTGATAGCAGTGTCTATTGGAGTCCATAAGAAGACTTCCAAATCACCAGCCCAAGTCTAGCCCTGAGTGAGTGATATCTAGAGGTTGCTTTGCCATGCTAGAAATATGAAAGTTTGTGAGATGAAAAATGTTTCCCTTTGCTTGTTACATCGACAGTTAACATAAAGAAAAACCACACCTGGCACGAACTCTTTATATAAAGCCAGTTGCCTCCTATCTCCCACTATTAAGCTACTGGAGAAGAGCAGATTAAACCTTCTATGTTTGTTTATGCCAACCTCAAGGCACCTGTAGTGAGGTGCAAAACAATTCTTACCTAATGCTTGCCTATATCTGCAAGTAAAAGATTATGAACCAGGGACCTTGTCCGCTTATGCTGCTCAGAGCTGCATTTGGGGGAAAGCAGGTTTGAGATCAGAAGTGGGGGGTTGTGGGGTTCTAGTTGCACGCAGGACCCCATCCCTGCCCCAAGATGCATGTGCTGTTATGGCCCTGCTGTGACTGACAACTGACAGATGTGTCAGCTGCTGCATCCCTCATTCACTCAGTATGTGGGCTGCATCTTTTCTGGCTGCTCACTGCGTGGCTTTGCATGGTCCCCATGGACTCACATTTTCTTTGTGCTGAAAGACAGTGTCGCTGTAGTTCCCTTGAGCTGCAGCCGGCTCACTTCTGGCTTATGTAGGCTTTTTTCTTTTGGGGGGAGGAGTTGACTGGCTTGCCAGTCTTCAAGGCTCGATTCTAGTTAACTTCTTTTTGGGAAGCAACAGCCAGGAGCAGACGGAGACATAGCTGAAGTGTTCCATTGCACTGAAGATAGGCACGAAAGAAATTTGTGGCTCGGTTACAGGCTCTTTTCACCCCTCCAGATCACCATTTCTGGGCTGGCATCATAGCAGACATCATCATCCCGTGGCGCTCTGACCCCCACTGCAGCTTGCAGGGGGGAAAGAACTTAACCCTCTTCCACCCAAGCTGCTCTTTGGCAACTAGTCCAAAGGCTCCCCCCCCCCCCCTTAACCTTTTTCTGCAAGCACCAACTTAAGACATGTACTGTTGTGGAAACTGCATTCCTGAGTTGCAAATTTACTGTAATTTCTTCTCTTCCTGTTCCTGACTGAAGGAATTGTGGGAATGTCTTTTGCTCCAGCTGCTGTAACCAGAAGGTGCCGGTCCCCAGCCAGCAGCTCTTCGAACCCAGCCGGGTCTGCAAATCCTGCTACAGCAGCTTGCATCCCAGTAGCCCCAGCCTTGACCTCGAATTGGACAAACCTATTGCTGCCACCTCAAACTGAGGCTCCAGCGTGGAAGGAAAGCTGGGAAGAGACAGCACCACCTCTCCCTGCTAAGCAGATACGCACATTTCTCTGCTGACTGAAGCTGGTAGGACTGGAGAGAAGCCTTGCACTCTGGAGTCGGGAGGAGAGATGCTCAGAGGGACAGGAGGCTGGGCCTGTATTGGTGGAGCAGAAACCCCTCCTTTCCAGCTGTTCCTCCCAGTGTCATTTTCATCCACCTCATGTAAATTTTGTGTGGATTTTGCTGGAAGACGACAAAAAGAGGGTCTGGAATCTTCCCCGCTGGCATTTCTGTTGCCCTGCTGTCGGAACTGTGCTGCAGACGGATGATTCTACCTTGCTGTGAGAGGAAGGGAAATCGGTCCAGAGACCTTGTGAATACCTTGTAGCGTCAGTGCTTATGCTTTCTTTTTTCCCAGTCACTCCTGTTGCTTCCCAACAGCAACCTGCTGTTTGGGAAGTTGTTGCTGCTAGAAGAAATGGGAGCTGCCTTCTCAAAAAAAAAACCTCTCTCCCTCTCTGTTCTTAGAGTGGGCTTAGTTATCCTTGCTGCACGAAAGGGCAGGCGCAAGGGGGGGGGCGGAGTGGGTTGCAGATCTCCACGTTGGGCAGTCCTTTGCCGATGTTGGCAGACTTGTGGCTCAAGGTAGGCAATGCCTGGACCACTTTGGCTAAAGAAAGTGTACGCTTGTTTGAGGGAAGTGAGAGGGAAGGGGGATTGGACAGACCATTCCTGTTCAGGGTTGTATTTTTAAACTGGCACCTCATTGGAAGACTCTTGTACATGCAATTTGTTTTGAAGGAACTGGTGTTTGGGCTTATTACTAGCTGTTAAAATGCTATCCTTGCCCCCACTTTTTTCTTCTTAAAAAAAGATAGTTTACACAGAAGGCAGAGCTGCTTCGCTGCACTGGGAAGGCTGCATGCAAAGTCAAATAATACTTTTGGCCAGGCTCCCCCTCTCACAAGGAGAACCCCAAAGCAAATGGGGGGTGGCTTTGATTTATTGGGTTTATTTCTGCACAGGAGAGTCAGTGAAAACTGGTTGGCCAAGGACCCCAAACTAGGGCATTTTAACAACTGCCCCCCCAAAGATATGTATGTAAAGATACAACTCATCTAAAACGAAAATGTGCCCCTTACATTAAAATCACTTTTCTGCTGCTGTGCTATGAAGAGTCTTGAGTCCTCCTATTTTTATTTTAATATCGTCTTGCCAACCCAACCCTGCCAACAAAAAAACACTTATAGGTTTTGGTTGGTGGGTGTGAAAGTACATTTTTTTCTGCAATTCATTTGCTAGGGGAAGCTGAAGCAGCTTCTGCCTAAATATTCCACCAAGTAGTGACATGCCTCTATCTTCCTCTGCCCCAGCCTGTAGAATTTGACAACTGAACATGTTTCCCTTATCACACGGCTGCCACCACTTGAAACTGCCTCAGCTTGAGATGTCTTCCTCATGGCACAAGTTCGTAGGCAGCACTGATCTTCCTGTGGCTTTTACACATTGTGGGCAACTGTACCCCAGCCAGCAACTGTGGGGAATGTGTGGCACTGCCAGTAAAGCCCTCCAACCATACCAAGGGAGGCTGTGTATTAATAGCAGCATGGAGGAAGAAGAGAGACTCCAGCAGCAGTGGTGTAATAAGCTAACCAATCTTCCGAAGAGATTGCAAAGTTAGAAGTTACCTATTGCCAAGATAGGGCAATGCCTTCTAAAGTGAAGTTTTCGAGTGTATTGGAATACCCAATAGAAGAAAGCCCTGTCAGCAAACTTTTGTTTCTTTCCATGTTCTCGGTGAAAAGGTGTGTGTGTGTTGATTACAACACAGTCATACATGGGAAGCATTTGGGAATGAAAATCAAGTGTTTCCAAGAGACATAGGAAGAGACTTTGCACCTTTTAAGGCAGCTTGGGGATGTATGTAGCTTCTTTGTACTCCTCCTTTCTTCCAGCTGGGAGAACGGGCAATACAAAGTCTGGCTCTAATTTGGCTTTTGGATTTTTAATATAAAATTAAATGTTATGGGAGTATGCAGCAAAGATGCATAGCACTCTTTTTTTAATAGAGGTGGGAATTGCAATGGAGTAAATGGAGTTTATCTGTACTTATCCATTAAAGTGGGTGAATAGAGAGATGATTTTTGAAGGAAAAGCATAATTGTGTTGCGCACTGTGGCAGTGTGGTTTTAATGGTACAAATAGATGGTGAAAACAAGGTCTAATATTCTGCAGTTCATAATGACAGGTGCCAAGAGGTTCTGATACGGGTTTGGGGGGGGGCGTGTCTGTGATGTACAGTGTGAATAAACGCTTGCAGCTCTTAGTCTTTTTGATCAATGAAGCACTTTTTTATTAATATTTTATTCTTTGTATGTAAAGCAGGACACTCTCGCCAGATAGCTGTGTATATATAAAACTCTTCTCTCCTGCAGAGGAGCGCAAAGTTGCTCCTTTATATTTTTCAATTTTCTTTTGTCAAGAGCAAGACATAAATACTTTAGAATTGTTAAATATATAAATAAAAGTGAATAAAGTTTAGAGTTTTGCACGGGAGCACTTGCTGACCCACTTCCTACTTTTTTAACTGCCCCACCCTTCCGTAAGCTGGAGAAATGTGCTGCTACGTCGTCCCTTTTTTCCTTATCACTGGTTTGGGCAGGGTGGTGGTGGCAGCAGCAGCAGCAGCGGCACAGAGCCTTGTTTGCCTTTGGAAGCAAGTTGACCTCTTGAGGGTTTCACTAGTATGAGATGCCCCTCCTCCTGTTGCTTATGCTTCTTCCTGTTCCTAGGCAAGAGCAACCAAAAAACCTTTCAAAACCTTCTCACGTATATATACGCACACACTGTGTTGTACCAAATGCACGAGCTATGAGAGACACTGGTGTACTACACAGCTACATCCCTCATTACTCACACAAGAAGAGAACACTGCATCACCAATTGGGTATTCTGCTTGAGGTGTGTTCACTATCTCAGTGGCAGGCAGTAGGTAAGATCTACAGCAGCCTTTCTCAACCTGTGGGTCCCCAGATGTTGTTGAACTACAACTCCCATCACCCCTAGCTAGCAAGGCCAGAGCTCAGGGATGATGGGAGTTGTAGTCCAACAACATCTGAGGACCCACAGGTTGAGAACCGCTGATCTACAGCATTTATGACTTTTCCTGCGCTCCCAGCTTACCATATAAATATCCCAGTTTACAATATAAATCTGCTACAAATTTCTTTCTCCTTACTCCCTTTAAGCAACCCAGCTAAGTATCCCACAATAAAACTAGAGCTCTTCCTAGCACTTTTCTTTTAGCTGATCTGTTTTGGCAAGAATCTCCATGTTTATAGCCTTCTCTGTCATCCCCTCTGAGAGCTCCATCGCACTCTCTGGAAAGACATGCCTGTGCAAACCATTTTGCAAGTGGGTGAGACTTGATATGAACATTTGGCCTGTAATCTTTGGTCTGTGTGGTGAGGCTACTTTGAGCTGCCACTCCCTGGATTCCTTTGTGGTTCATTAGGAGCAGCTACACCCATATGCCTGGATAAAGTGGCTTCCCATCGAATTAATTCCATGGATTTTCTTCTGAAACCACCTACAGCTTTTGGGGTTGCAGCCTAAGTGATTGCAAATTGGAAAGGTTCCTAGGGTTTAAATGGGGTCTCTGGTTTGCAGCAGTTATATGAGCAAAGACAGAGCCTTCAGAACTTATTAGTTGGGGTGTGTGTGCGCGCGCACGCACACACACACACACACACACACACACACTGCATTGTAACCTATATCATTTAGCCCTGTTACTATCTTTGTGTGTGTTTCTTGACAAGTGTACATAAAATGTAACTGGAAGCTAAGCAGGTGTCCAATGGAGGAGCCACATTCCAAACCTTTTGACACAATGCCACTGTCCTTACAGGTCAGGTTTGGTTTGTATTCCATAATGAGCTAGAAGTTGATTATGCTGAGTGGTCATAACATACCTGTATGTCATTAAGGTAGAGGCACAAAGAGTAACTTGGGGATCTGTTCAACTGTGACTTGCAGCCATGGATTGCATCCAGACTTGGGCTCATACACTCCTTTCCATATCCTCATGGCTGTTAAAAATTATTAATTGAAAGGAGTTGAATGCACACACTTGAATGCAGTGTTTTGTGACAAAGGCTGTTTGTTTCTCAAATTTCTACTTTTATTTACTGCAGTCTTTGCCAGCTTATTTCAGGGTAAGCAATACCATGTTTAATTCTATCAGAACTGTCTCTGTCCCCACTAACTTCTTTATTCCAGGATAGTGCATGGCATCTCTTCTGCCTTCCTTCTTACAGTCTTCCTTTCAGAACTGGGTGTTTGTCATAAACCAAGGAAGTATCCAGAGAAGCTGCTCCAGTGCTATAAGACCCAGCTTTGTCTTCACTGTCCACAGGGCACATGTCTTGGTGACACCATCTGTAAGAGTTGCAGCAAGCCCTTCGTGTACAACTGATTTAAACTGGAAATCTGGTTTTAAACTTTAAACCCAACAATTATTCTCCTACTGCATTAAGCAGAGGTGGTGAACCCATGGCCCTCCAGGTGTTGCTGAGCTACATCTCCCATCAGCCTCAGTCAGCATGGCTGATGGGAGTCCTAGTTCAACAACTTATGGCGGGCCATAGATTTCCCAACTGGCTAAAGGTTTGCAGGAAACTGCCCTGATGTATGTTGGAAACTAAATATCTCTTCGGCATAAGCATCAACATTTAATATTTATATTTAGTGAAGAGATTTGAGACCATCTGCTCTGCCACCCATGTTCTGGAGCCTAATGATCACAAGGCACATGTGGTCCCTTTAGAAAACCAAATAGTACAGGGCAGGCTACTGGATAGATTTGACTGACCACTCTGAAATGCTTATGTGAGAGTTGACCGCCTCCCACCAATATCACACAGCTCTGTCCTCTCACTATGTCCCTCTCTTGCTTCCCTACATGCATACAGCCTGGCTCTCTAGAGCCGTATGAGAGGTTGTCTGATCTAAACTGCTTCTCTTCAGCCTTGACAGCTGCACTGACTTTCAGCATTCCAGGACTGCCCCCCTTTCTTAAGCAGTTAAAAATATGAATATGTCTGTGCCATCTCAGAAATTGCTTTGGAGGATGGACTAAGCTTATTTAATACCTCTGAGCAGTATAGATGTCTGTGGCTGATGCATTCGGCCTGGCAGCATATTCCAGCAGGAGAACTCCTATGTAAAGCAAATATATAGGTGGTTAACATTACTGAGCTATCGTCCAAGTAACATTCTGCTGCAGCAGGGAGGGGAAACATCAGGTTAAGGGGTCAAATATGGCCCTCAAGCACCACTTAACCTGGCCCTTAAGACTCTCCCTACACCAACCCTTCACCACCCTTCTGTCATATCCAATTTCCATATTTAGGCTGGCTGGAGTATTCCCTTGAGCTTTAATAATGCTGCTTGCTGGAGGACAGGGGTGCATAGAAGCTACTCTATTGCAAAAGGTAAAATTTACATTTATTTCTCCACCACTTTGGGTTTGGGCCCTACTTATCACAGGTCTGTGGTCCCTAAAAGGTTTCCCTGAAGGGTATGCAACCCTCTAACTGAAAAAAGTTCCCCATGCCTGTGCCAGAGATCTGCCAGTCATACGTGAGTCATTCTGGCCCATGGTGGGCCCTTGTGGCATACAGACTAGTCTGTGAATATCCCCCCACCCCCATATACACCTAATGCCACTAAAGTAACAGCAGTCCAAATATCTAGTGCCATCTCTTTCCCACCCCTGCCGGGTGTTTTGTCTTTGGCAAACTTAATTTCAGAGGCAAAAGCTGAAAAATGGGATTTAAACTAGAAGGTAATGAAGATAACGTTTCCAGATGGGTGTATGCCTGAGGAAGTAGTCAATAGATCAGGTAGTCACAGGTGGTGGAACAGAAAATGGCAGTGATTGGAAGCAACAAGGAAAGATGACTTGGCCATTGGATTCTCTGAAATTACACTGATCATTGGCAGCCTGCTTGCTTAAAACTACAGCAGTTCACATGGACAGGAGATTGTGCATCCAGCATCTTCTGAAGAATTCCGAGACATGTTCTTAGGAACAATTGCCTCAGTGAAAATAAACTAGTCCAGCTTGATGTGCTGGCTTTCCAAGAAATTCAGTTCTGTGCTGATAACTTAAATCATTTTGATGTCCACTGATTTGGTGCTGCCCTCTTGTGTACTGCTATGTGCCATATGATGTTAGTTGTACTGAGGGAGCCAGACTCTCCTTTGTATCGGGAACCAGAACACATTTTGTGCCTGTCAAAAATCCTCTTTTGATTGTCAAGGTATTAGAAACAGCTGTTTTTCAATTATGGATTTCTTCTCCCTATCCCAAAGTAAATTTATTGCATCTTTTACATTAAGACATTTTACACCTGCCTGAGATGAGTCACTTGCTACGTGGCTGTGCATCCAGTCAAAAAAATGCCACTTTTTAATTATTGGTCATAGACTCGCAGTGCAGAGTTGGGTTGGAAGATCACCCAGAAATACCTGGTGATCATAAGCTTCAGCCTACTTCAGTGGAATTCTACATCATTCTGTAGTAAGTTGGCAAAGTGATTATTTAACAGCATTTTCATTACCTCCATAGATCCGTGCCAGAGCATAGGCAAAGTCTCTTGCAGACAGTTGCATCCCGGCTTCCCCCTTTAAGCTTATTTTCTGAGTGAACTGTCTGAGTTTGTGGAGAGCATTTTGAACTATTTGCACAGAAAGTTCCAGTTCAGTAACGCTAAGCGCCACCTTCAACTTGGTCTGCAAGGAAATCAAACATATGGTAATCAGTGTTTCTCGAAACAGCCAGTACTGCTGTCCAATCTAAACCATCTTTTCAGCTGTTTACCTTTTTTCCCGGACAACTATGTTGATCTGAACAAGAAAGAGCCTTAGGGTACCTTAAAGGATTTACAGTTGTTAGTATGACATAATGTTTTAAGAACTTGAGTCCACTTTATCACATGTATATAGTGCAATTGGGAGGGTCCTCCAGCTATTGTTAGACTATACCTATCATTCCTTAATAGTGCTCATGTCAGCTAGGTGATGGAGACTCCAAATCCCATGTTGCAGCTTCCCAATCACATCTGGAGGGTCATCCCCCCCCCCCCCGTCATAGAATAAAATGTTTGATTGTTTTATTGCTTACTTGCTGCCCTGGGCTCCTTTGGGTGGAAGGATAGAATTTAAATTTAACAAAATCACACACACACACACCCTATATACCCAGTCAATGATTATGCTCTGGAGGTGAGGGCCTTCTGCAGATGCCATCTTAGTAGGAGGTTCATTCCACACATTGCAACAATATGGCCTTTAGGGTTCTAGCACCTGCCCTTTGGAATCTGCTCCCTTTGAACATGTGCCAATTCTGTTGCCTTTTTGGTACCTGCCGAAGACCTTCCTCTTTCAACAAGCCTTTTAAGCGGATATATTTCCCAGTCTGCATCTGTACTGGAATGGTTGTTAAGATGTTTGATTGTTTTATTGCTTGCTTGCCTGCTGCCCTGGGCTCCTTTGGGTGGAAGGATAGAATATAAATTTAACAAAATCACACACACACACACACACACACACACACAACATCAGCCCCTGCCAGCACAACTCTGTTGGCCATGGCTGTTGGGAATTGCAGTCAAAACCATTAGGAAGGCACCAGGTTGGCATAGTGCATACATTTGTAGCAGTGGAATTAACAGTAAAGTGTCGCTTCAGGTTACAGACTCCGCTAACCCAGAAATAGTGCTTCAGGTTAAGAACTTTGCTTCAGGATGAGAACAGAAATCATGCCCCGGCGGCGCAGCGGCAGCAGGAGGCCCATTAGCTAAAGTGGTGCTTCAGGTTAAGAACAGTTTCAGGTTAAGTACGGACCTCCGGACCGAATTAAGTACTTAACCTAAGGTACCACTGTATAGTTTAGGATTACATTTGTAGCAGTGACATTAACAGTAATGTGTCCTTGTTGAGGAATGCTCACCTGGGCAGTAGAGAAAAATGCATCCAGCACTTTTCCTTGGCTCTTGACTAGGGAGCGCAGAACATCCAGAGAGAGGATATTGGTTGTTCCTTCCCAGATAGTTAGCACCTGTCAGGGAGTCAGAAAAAAGTGGGACAGCAAACAAAATGACAAGGGAAGCCAAAATCTAAGACATTGAGGGAAAGTTGAGTTGTTAGACTAGTAATGGATGGAAGAGTAACAGCAACCGCATGTCACTCCAGATGAAATATCGCTCCTGAAATCTCTGCAATATATCAATCTCTGCAATATATCACTCTGCCAATCTGTCACCCTCCAGATGTTTTGGACTACAACTCCCACCAGCTCTAGCATTCTATGGCTGTGCTGGCTGGGACTGCCAAGAATTGTAGTCCAAAACAACTGGAGGGCACCAAGATGGCAAAGACTGAAGAAAATAAATGTAGAAAGCTGAAAAACAAATTGCCCTTTCTGGTCACAAAATACAGCACGGTCAGCACGGTTTTGAGTTCGAAAATGGGTAGCAGAGGATGCTGAACTCTTTCCTGACAGCTGCTTTCTACCATCTGTGATGTTCCCATCCAGACTATATTCACAAGCAGGGGAATAGCATGGGGCAGGGGGGAGAGCAGCAGGCGCATGATTTTTAGGGGGTGTGAGCCACACAGGGATTCCTGTCCCTCCTGCCTGCTGCTGGGGTCTCTCAGCCCTGGAGCCTGGCCTGGCTTGACCGCTGTGTCCCCAGCCCCCTTGCTGAATGTCTGCCTGGCCAGCGTCAGGGTGGGATGGGGATTTGCCAGCCAAGGGCCATGTCGGTCAGCCAGGCTTCTGCCTGCATGGGTGGGCATGGGCGTAGCCCCGCTTGATTCTGGTGGCCAGGGATGAACTAGCACGCAGGCTCCGTGAACCCTCCATGCCCCATGTACGTACACTTAGCAGTGTTGGCGGTGAGGGAAACCTGGCATGGTGGGTTCTCTGGGCCCTGCATGTCTGGCCCCCGCCCAGTGCACACTCTCCCCCGGCCACCAAAAAAGAACAGAAGACCGCTGTAAACAAGTGACAGTGGAATGGTGACACGTGCCCCCAGCCCTTCTCTGATGAAATGCAGTCTCCCGGATGTGCTTTGCAATAGAGAAGGGATTGTCAGGACTTCATTTCATGTGTCTGAGGTATCGTGTGGTCTGATCTTAACCTGGCCAATATCTAATTTGTAAACAAATATTATGGGGGTATTGCTTGATCTAGGGCAGGGTGGGCACTGCCCTCCAACTAATATTTTTGAATGCCCCTCCCAAATATAGCCTGTTTGTGTTTGCATAACTATTCCTTGATAGTGCTCTTTGTAGCTGAGAACTGGTCCATCTTTCACAATCTGCCAGCTGTGTTCATTTGTTACAGCAGACAGAGGGTTGGGGCATCTCAGGAGACTTCTATCGGCTTAGTATAAATATTCATCTTTGAAGAAATAACATTGGCACTAAGGGATTGTATCTAACTCATGATTAACACCTGCCGTTAAATTGAAGTCCCTGGTATTTGGCGTGTAAATCCAGTTACAAGCTGTAGGGACACAGTTTGAAGCTGCTCTTTCTAAGACATTCTCTATCAACAGCTGGTGCATTCTTAATCCTGGAGAAACAGATGCAGAGAGGACATTTTTGAACTGCAGAACTTTTACCTGAAAGAAGAGTGAAAATAACTAATTCTATTGTGAGCTTAGACCACTGTGACAAGCAATGTCTAAGCTCCTGGAGACGCCAAATAATGGAGCCAGCACCAGGATTCTGAAGCCAGTTTTTGTCCCCTGCTCTACCTCAACAGCACTGCTATAGGATATAGGCTGCTGAAAGAAGGAGAAGCTAAGAAAAATGCCTTTTTTGCACGGTGTGGGTGTGTGGCTTAATACCTGGGCATCCCGTAAAATTCTTGCCAGGCCTGTATCTTCCATGTAGCCCTGCCCTCCAAAACACTCCAGCCCTTCTGAGGTAACCGCAACAGCCTGCAACAAAGATATGTGGTATGTGCACATTCCCACTAACCTTGAACACCCAGACATCTGCCCCTGGTCTCTGCCCATCTCTGACAACTTCATATACACCTAAAGCGCATTACAGACCTGTCAGCAGACTGGGGTGTGGGGAGGTGAAATGTGGCACATTTGTACTATCCCACTTTGCACTGTCTAGAATCTGGGGATGGGAAAGGCTTGTTGAAAAGAGGATCAAGGCTAAGGGACCACCCTAGGGCAGAAACCCATCCAGGAAAACATCTGAGTAGCTATTATTCCTATATGTTTATAATAGTTCAATTTCTTGAATACGCTTACCCTGACAGGGTGTTACTATTTCACAACCACTTGGCCATTAAACAATTACCAAGTTTTGTTCGTTCCTTTCCTTTTCTCCCCCACAATTAGCACCTGGCTCCTCTGTGAATCCTCCCTTTTTGCTTCAGAGCCCAATATGTAACTAAACCATGAAACCAAATTCTAGGCCTTGAAACACTACTTGTTTCCCAGTGTAAAGTTTGGCAACAGGCGTCAGCAGCCTAAGCATGTGCTGGTCTTGTTCAGTGTCCTTCTTGGTTTCTTCCAGTCCAAGCAATTTCCCTATCTCCATCATCAGCAGGAATGCTCCTCGAGCTTGCACCTGCAGGAGCAAGACAGCATGGGATCATTGGGGCAGGGTGGAGGAGCACACAATGTTCTTACAACAAGTATCACTTGGCTGCAGAAACAAGGATTTCATAATGTGCAAGGGCGGTAGCTGAGTGGCAGAACACCTGCTTGGCATACAGAAAGTCCCAGGATAGGGCTGGAAGTGTTCCCTGCCTGAAACACTGGAAAGCCAGTGCCAGTTAATGTAGACAATAATGAACTAGATGGAAAACGATGTCTTACTCAGTTTAAGACAGATTCCTATGTCTTAAGGATTTTAGCTTAGTGGTAGAGCATTTGCCTAACATGCATTAGGTCCCAAGTCTGATGCCAGACATATCCAGGTAGGGCTGAAATCCTGGTTCAGTGCCTGATATATCCAGGTTCCCTGCCTGAAATCCTGGAGAGCCATTGCCACCACCTCTGGTCACTTCTTTTTGCACTTCCACTGGTAAGCTCCCACCCCACCTTGAGACAGAGAAAAACTACAGGCATTTTGCTTTTCTAAGGGAGCTGCTGGATCCAACAGAATTTATCTGAGGTCTGAAAAGCACATGGAGCTGAAAGAGGCTGTGAGAAAGAACCTCACTCTTCCAACTTCCTCCTTCGGCTCTATGGGCTTTTCAAGGGAGAAAGAAGAAACCACCTTCACCTCACGACCAAGAGGAATGTGAATGTGGAGGGGAGTCTCATGTGCTTCATAGGTGGCAGGGGAAGACCTCAAGGGTCAAGGTCAAACAAAACCAGCACCTCCGAATGCTCACCTCCATTCGAGCCAAAGTCTGCATGTGCAAAGGGTGAGCCTTCAGGGGTTTTCCAAAGGCTTCCCTCTTGGTGGCATAATCCCTTGCCAGGGTGATCACTCTGGAGATGGAAGGCAATTTTTAGGTAATTAAATGCAAAGGTCACATGTGAGAAGATATGCCCCAAGGTCGCAAAGCCCACAGCTGTTGAGAGGAGTGACTAACCTGTGGCCTTCCAGATGTTGCTGGACTACAACTTGCACCAGCCCCAGCCAGCATGGCCAATGGTCAGAAATTATGGGAGCTGTAGTCTAACAACATCTGGAGTGTCTCAGGTTCCTCATTCTTCCTCTGTGTAGACTTCTGATTGAGGTAGCTAATTATAGCCCACAAGCAGTGGTTTTATTTGAGAGATAGTAAGTTACCATCTGCACCATACACTGTAAGTACATGTTTCTCCCAAAGGAATCCTGGGAACTGTAGTTTACTACCACAATTTGGAAACCAGGAGTTTCTTAACAGCATTTTCACAGCCAACCTCATCTTACTTTAATGCTTATTCAGACAGCAGCATGATTCAAAGAGCCATAATTAAGCCCAAGGGCCCAGTAGGTCTTAGGGAAAAGAACATGAATTACCTTCTCATGCACGCAACTGCATAAATGACATTGTGGATCCTAGTGATGGTCAGCATGTTTGCAATGGAAGCCACACCCCGGCCCTCTGCAGAGATCTGGAAGCATGAAGCAGAAAAAGCCAGAATAAGGTTAGTTAGCATGGTCTGTATTGCAATTTAGTAAAAGGGGAATCTATTTGCTTTCTCTCATGTTCTCCCTGGGGCATAAAAACCTATAATACCCTTTCCGCCTGCCCGTAACTCCTAAGCAGAGCAGTGGGAACTCTGCACAAATTCTTCAGTCAAGAAATACGTACACACAGTACAGTTGCATAGATACATATCTAGTCATTAGGAAGGGAAGAGCAGCTCATAGGGTATAAACAACAGGAATGGGGTGAGGGGGCAGCTCAGTAAGCAAAACAAACCTGAAACATGCTAACAAACGATTGATGCAATTCTTTGGTAAGGATCTGCATAACAGAAGCTGAAAGGGCATGAAGGCCAAGGAACGAATTTTCAAGGATGCCAGTGGTGGATGGGACCAAAGGCAAAAGTGATCATGGACAATAATCTACTTTTAACACACACACTTCTTTATTCTCCATCCAGACAAAGGCCATTATTGGAGTTCAAGGACACATTTCACACTGGCCCGAAAGGAAAAAAAAACCCTTGGGGTATAAAGTAGGGCCAGTAGGGTGTGTGGCCTGAGAAGTTTTAAGGCCCAGATAGAGAGACCTGGAGCACCGCATTTGGCCTCCAGGTCTGAGGTTCCCCATCTGTGAGGAGATTGTAAGGTAGAGGCCACAGAGTGCATTGGCCTGCTCTTAGTCTTCCTCTGAGTACCATAGTACTCCAGAAGGCATTGTTTAACAGTTTGATGCTGTTTCTTTTTCCTAGTAACTTGGTTTTCCTAAGGAGGCGGAAATTCTAATCCATGCTGCTTTGGCTGTTAGATTTCTGCTTCTGCACCTGCATGGCAGCTCCATGCATGGGCAAAATCCACAGAGAGCTGCCCTGCTCCAGAGCACCTTGCTTTCCTTTGTCTCATACCAGGGAAGTAGAATCTGAGCTTTGCAGGAAGTTTTCCTCCACACCTTTTTCTTTTTGCTCACCTTGAGTGACTTGGCTCCATTTAGGAGGAGCTCTGCGGTCGGCAGTTGCCTTGTGCCCAGCTTGTCTTTCAGCCGTTGTATCTCAATGCCATTCAGCTTCCCTTCCTCATCGCGCATCTTCAGGTAGAACAGAGACAGACCTTTGGAGCCCTGCAGCCGAGAATGCAAAGGTGAGAAACACTGACTGGTAACAAGGAGAATGGAGCTAGAATGAATACATTGTGCAATACATTAGTGCAGCAAGGGGAAACCTCCAGTCTGTGAACCAAATTAGGCCAGGCAAGGGTTCTCTTTGGCCTGTGAAGCTGTTTTCTGCAAACCAAGCCCACCTGATCCTCACCTGACACGTATGTGAAATGAGGATGTGGCAGGCAAAGACATGGCTGTAAGGGAACAATCAGGATCCTTAAAGTGTACTACGCTGGATAGTTTCTTGGCAAACAAGGTTTGCTGTCAGTGCTGATCAGCTGTTCGGTGATGATACAAGCTCTGCAGGGATTGGCTGTGCTACAGAGTTCTCTTTTTTTTATAAATTTTTTTTATTGGTTTTACAAAATTTTTTGAGACAATACAAACATAAAGAAAAGACATACAAACACGTATAAGTTCATAACCTTTTTTTCATAAACCATGTTTCTCCGACTTCCCCATACCTCCCCTTTCTGCATCCCAATGTCCAAAAGTTTTTAGCAACTCTAAATATATCCATCAGTCCTCTGTCCTCTTAATCTTTCCTTCAGCTTAATCTTATGTCGCTGTAACCCTTTCTTGCTCAAAACCTCGACATTCTAACATTCAACAAGTTTATAATAGTCCTTAAGGTAAACTTTAAATTTCTTCCATTCTTCTTCCGCCGTCTCCTTTCCCTGGTCGCGAATTCTGCCAGTCATCTCAGCTAATGTCATATAGTCCATCACTTTCATCTGCCATTCTTCCAAGGTGGGTAGATCTTGTGTCTTCCAGTACTTTGCGATAAGTATTCTTGCTGCTGTTGTAGCATACATAAAGAAAGTTCTGTCCTTCTTTGACACCAATTGGCCGACAATGCCCAAGAGAAAGGCCTCTGGTTTCTTAGGAAAAGTGCATTTAAGTACCTTTTTCATTTCATTATATATCATTTCCCAGAAAGCCTTAATCTTCGGGCACGTCCACCAAAGGTGATAAAAAGTACCTTCAGTCTCTTTACACTTCCAACATTTATTAACAGGCAAATGATAAATTTTTGCTAGCTTGACTGGGGTCATGTACCACCTGTAGATCATTTTCATGATATTTTCCTTTAAGGCATTACATGCCGTAAATTTAATACCGGTGTTCCACAACCATTCCCAGTCAGCAAACATAATGTTATGGCCAATGTCCTGTGCCCACTTAATCATAGCCAATTTAACTGTTTCATCTTGTGTATTCCATTTCAGCAGCAAATTATACATTCTTGACAAGTTCTTAGTATTGGGTTCTAACAGTTCAGTCTCTAATTTAGATTTTTCCACCTGAAAGCCAATTTTTCTGTCCTGTTTAAAAATCTCCATTATTTGGTAATACTGAAGCCAGTCTTGTACCTTAGGTTTCAATTTCTCATGACTTTGTAGTTTCAATTTATCTGCTTCCTGTTCCAAGATTTCCCAATACTTCGGCCATCCGACCTCCATATTGAGTTTCTTCACTGCCTTAGCCTCCAAGGGTGACAACCATCTAGGGGTTTTATTTTCCAACAAATCTTTATATCTTATCCAAACATTAAACAATGCTTTTCTGACAATATGATTTTTAAAGGCCCTATGCACCTTGATTTTATCATACCATAGATATGCATGCCAACCAAATGCATTATTAAAACCTTCCAAGTCCAAAATGTCTGTGTTCTCGAGGAGCATCCACTCTTTCAGCCAGCAAAACGCTGCTGCTTCATAGTACAATTTTAAGTCTGGCAGGGCAAAAAGCCCAGAATTAAATTGAAAATACTGACAGATGCTAAAGAAAGAGGGGGATTTGCCCTGCCGGACTTAAAATTGTGCTACAG
This sequence comes from Podarcis liolepis, assembly GCF_965112155.1. NCBI lineage: Eukaryota > Metazoa > Chordata > Lepidosauria > Squamata > Lacertidae > Podarcis > Podarcis liolepis. Next base: position 24,294,505 of record NC_139566.1, on the reverse strand, counting down.
AGTTCTCAGAGCATCTTAGTGCAGCTGATTCCTGCCCAAAGGGGGTCTTGCTATAAGCGCTGATCAGCTGATTAACACAGCAAGGCCCAATGGATCATGTGATGTTAGGTGAGGGGCAGGTAAGTGGCCCCAACGCCTGTCAAAATGGCCAGTGAAGGACCCTGTTTCTCACCCCACTTCAACATTACTGATTACTGCTTCTGAGCTGGTCCTTCAGTTTCCCCAGTTAGGAATCTGACCTGCTGTATTTGTCCATCAGCAGTCATGCTCCTTGCCAGTGTCAAAGTTATATCTGAATCGGTGGCCGAAGTAAACCATTTCAAGCCATGGAGACTGTAGCTGCCATCAGGGAGTTCCAGGGCTACTGTCTCTGTGCCACTAGCTGCAAGAAAAGAACACCCAGTCTTAGCTGCTGCTGATCTTCACAAATAACCAGCACTGGCTTCAAGCTGAAGAAAAAGCAACATTATCATTCAGCAGTGTAGCGAAAAAAGAAGTTGGCACCTCAGTAACTTTGGGAAAAGGTCATGGCACCTGCTTCATATGCAGAAGTTCCCAGGATCAAACCCCAGCATTTCTAGGTAGCGCTGGCAAAGACCCCTGCCCCAAGCCCTGGACAAAAGCTGCCAGTCTGTGTAGATAATACTGACTCTGTATAAGGCAGCTTCCTATGTTCCTAAGGTGAAACTTAAGCAATAGGAAAACTTAAGCAGCTACAATGTTTGCAATCCATAGGATTGGTTATATATTACCTACCCACCAGCAATGTTGCCATGGTGATTACTATGGGCCTGGCGTATGTGACATAATGATGATAATAATAATAATTTATTATTCATACCCCGCCCATCACGCTGGGTTTCCCCAGAAGCCTGCGGATAGATCTGAGTTCAAGTTTCACAGAATCACATGAGAAAGCATTAGAAACTATCAAATTTTATTCATATAGTCATGGTGGTCCTGTGAGTTAATTGAATTTTTAAACTGTGAGACTGCACATGCTTAGAGTATTATCTTTCTTATTACCAGGTTGGTAAACTGTTTTTCATTTGTTCATTTTTCTTTTCCATTAGAAATGTGGAAGCAGTTAAAAGCATGGAATGGAAGAGGTGTTGGGGTGGTGGGAGAAATGTTAATTGTGCATTTCACAACAGGCGTTCTACACATGGCCATCTAAATGTCCTCTCTCCATGCCTCAACAAACCATTAGGCTGTTGGTGTAACATTATCTAACTGCACCACTACTCATTTCTAAATGCATTTTGTATTGCACTCTGTGTCAGACTTCCCACTTTGGGGCAGACTTACCAACATCAGAGCCCCCTCTGCGTTCAGTCATCCACTGGCCAGAAGTCCAGAATTTGGCATGGTCACGTGATGTCAAGTGGATAAAAACTTCTTTGAGGGGTTTGGGGATACCCAAGGACTGTTGGGAGTTGCAGGAAACAGAAGGGAGAAAGAACAACAAACAGGATTTCCTCTCCTGGTTCCTTCCACAGCAGCCCAAAGCTCCTTTGTCCTGTCATTTGTTGCTCCTCCCTTTTTATTTTTCTGCATGCTTTGGGAGGCCAGGTGGGAGGAGAGCTGGTCTCAGCAGGACTCCCTGAATTCTTCAGCAGCCTGCCTCATTTCTGTCTCCTGGCCCCATTCCTCTGACACCTCTGAGGCTCGGCTGCCTTCCGCCACAGCCTATTCCTGCTCACCAAACATGTTGCTTATTCAGCTTTCAACACTTTCCTCTGACCCTGCATCATTGTCCTATCACAAATGCCCTGGTTCTGAGCCTTCTTTGCCTGGTGGTTCCCTTGCTGGTGCCTCCCACCACTCCTCTGCATCCAACCAGTCCATGACAGTCTGGCCAGGGCCTGGGTGAGCTGCAAAGTCAGGCAAGGGAAGTTTCCCACAGAGGTCTTACACAACAACACACTATGGTGCCCTGTAGGCTCAGAGCCCAGTGTGGTAGAACCAGTTGCGCTGCCAAAGATCTGCCTCTGAGATAATGACCAAAAGGTTTTTTCAGCAGATCTGGATGATATGCTTCACTTTGGATCTAATCAGAGCCAGGATGCCACTCCCAATCTGGCCTTATTAGGGAAGGCCTTGGGGAACTGAGGAATATGTCTTATATAGACCATTAGCCTAGCTCAGTATGAGTCTAGCAGCTCTCCAAGGTTTGTAAATAATAGTGTTGTGCATAGGGGTTTTGTTTTTTGGTAAGGGGAACTTATGGGGAGGGCGTTTTACTTTGGTAGCTGCATTCCAGAAATGAACCCCCAACTTAGTCTAATTCAGAGCAAGGCAATATAGTGATCTACCTGCTGAGCACTGACTTGTGATCTCACCTCTATTACTTTTGCTGCTCCATCAGTCATGGCCAGAGGAGCTAAAAAAGTACCAGAAGAAGGTGCAAAAAGGTAAAGTTTGGCAATCTGATGAACGCGGCTGTGGAAGGAGAAACAAAGCCTTGCTGAATTTAGAAATACCAAGAGAAAAATATATTTGCTATAGAGAGATCTCAGCTGGATTATAGCTACACAAGAACACAAGAAGAGCTTGGCTAAAGACCTATCAGGTCGGCACTCTGTTCTCATAGCGGCCAACTAGATGCCTCAATGAGAAGCTCATAAGCAGAACATGAGTACGACAGCAGTCTTCCCACTTCCAATTCCCAGCAAATGGGGTTCAGAGGCATACTACCTTCAACAGTGGAGGCAGAACATAGCCATCGTAGCTACTAGCCATTGATAGTAGCTTTACATGAATTTGCCTTGCTGATTCTTAAAGCCATCAAAATTGGTGGCCAATCATTACATGCTGTGGGAGTTCTACTGTAGGAGTTCTTTCATCTAGAAAAGTGTCACTATCCCCACTGTAGGGACATTTCATTTTGAATGGCACTGGAGGTATATGGACATGTTCGCCGCACTGAAGTGTGGCCCACTGAGTCTGAAGGTGTCAACTATATTTGTACCTCCAGTTAGAGTATCTCCTCTCATAAGCCTCAGCAATCAGCCCCTCCTCAGCCGAGATCTCCTTCATCCTCTTCCAGGCTGGGCAGGTGATAATTTCATCCACACGCCGCCCCCAGGCATCAAACTGCTTAAGTTGTGGAGGGTTTAACTCACAGTCGCGTCCCAGGAGATCAATTTCATCCTTCACTCGAGCCCCAAACTGTTCAAGGTCCAAACTTACATCAGCAAACACCTGCAAAGTAAAAGAATGTGTGCAGATGGACAAGTATGTACCGGTATGTATGTATGTATGTATGTATGTATGTATGTATGTATAAATAAAAAATAAAATAAAATAAAAACAAACCAAAACATCACAGCAAGCAGAACATAAAACAAAGTATTGGGCTCCCTGTTTGACCTCACCTGTCTCTTGTACTGATCCTTTTAAACTGAGTATTATGTACTGCTGTTATTTGAAATGTGCTTATGTTATAAAGAATCAACCCCACTGCCTGTACTTTTGGACTTTACTCCAAAACATGGCTTGGGAGACTGTCTTGCACTTAAAAAAATTACTACTTAATAACTGCACATACATAATGACCCATACATAGTTCACTTTTCACCTGCTTCAACTAGCAAGGTTTGTTTTTAACTGTGGACAGCAGCTTGGGAACAGGGCAAACTGCTGGCTTCTTGCATAACTCCTAAGCAAAGAACAAACACCCATTTGATTTTTAAATCAGTGGAGGGCAAGATACTTTGCTGTGACTTAAGGGAAGAGCATCTGCTTTGCAGACAAAAGGTCCCTAGTTCAATCCCCAATGGTGGCTCCAGGTAGGGCTGGGAAAGGTTCCCTGTCCAAACCATTGGAGAGCTGTTGCCAGTCAAATATAGACAATACTGAGCTAGATAGGCCAATTGGTTTGATTCAGTGGAAGGTACCTTCCTATGTAGGGTCAAGTAACACACGTGAGAGAACAGGACCTTTAGCAACATGCAAAAGATAGTGGTGGCTTGTGCAGTGGTCCTTGGTATAGGAATAGGAATTTTACTAACCTGTCTCTATTTCCATTTGTGAAATATTGGAGGGTATTCAAGGACAGCTTTGGAATTCAGTGTAGGCTGCTACATTTGGATGAATGGGGTGCTGCCCTAAGAGTTTCAGTCTTGCTTTTTTAAAAATCAGAGGAAGTAATCAAATCCATGTAAATTATGTGTGCAAACGAGCTGAGATTCTTGCATTGTAGGGGGTTGGATGAGATTACCCTTGGAGTCCCTTCTAATTCTACAATTCTGGGAGTCTTTAGATGTCACAGAACATTTTGTGTGTGCATGTGCATGCATTAAATATATATCTGTGTGTCTATGTATATAATAGGATATATAAAATACAGACCTCAGTGGGTAGCTGTGATTTCAAGTAATCCTGAAGAAAAGTATCTTCCAGGTATGGATTTCCAATCCTAGGCTGTTCTTGACAAAAGACCCCAATTTCTTTCCTGGCAAAAAGCTCCCTTGGGTGCTGTGAGGAGCATTTTTGATCCATGGGCTTATTTGGATACTGTCGCAACAGGACTCCCACCAGCAACAAGATGGAGCAAAATGGAAGCCCAGAACAAAAGAAGACGCTAACTTTTACTAGTTACTAATCCCCCAAACTACACCCTGAAGACTACATCACAGCTACATCACAAAAAGGAGGGGTTGAGGGAGGAGTTGTGGTGGTAACCTGAGTGTCCTGTCACCTGGCTGGCTCCTCCTTTCCCCCCCTCCCCATGAGTACTTTCCACGTGACAAAGGGGAGCTTGCAGTTTCCTGCCCCCAGAGGGAAGAGCTGATCATTGTCCTTTGTTCCAGTCCGTGCTGAATCCACTCCCATATGCAAGTTCTTTGTGATCTTGATGGTCGTCTGTCTAGGACCATCAGGGTTGGCATAGCAACTGGGCAGGGCTCCTGTGTATGTGCTGGTATGCTCAAGGGATTATGGCTGGCCTTGTATCAAACCTTCCCCATTTTGTAGCCCTTCCTTCATGGAGTAAAATAAAAGTGGAACAGTGCAGATCCGATGTATGGTTGATTTTCTATGAATTTATAACAGAAGCGTAACGTAATGTTTTGTGTGTGTGTGTGTGTGTGTGTGTGTGTGTGTTTGTGTGTGAAGTTTGTACAAACTGAATGATTTGGGGGGGGGGGTCCTGCGACAGGCTCCACTTACTGATTCCAGCCTTTGGAAAACGCGATTCGCCTCTTGCCCCAAGCTTTGCACTTTTGATTCCCTGCTTGCCCTAAGCTTTGCAACCAAACTTCGCAGTTTGACAGCTTCGGCTTGCAAGGCGTCCACATGGCCAACTTGCCAAAATAAATAAACAAACCAGAAGCCAAAAAGCAAACCAAAAGCGGCCGGAGAAAGAACCTATCGGGCGCGTTTGTTTCGCCTTGAGCTACCTCCCCCTTCTAACAACATGATTAAAAAGTTCAGTAAAGGCGGAAGCCGAAAGGGGGGCGATCCTGCGTGCATAAACAAGTTTAGAAAGAGACAGCTCCTCTGCGGGCCAGGAGGCCAATTGCCTCAGAGGTATGGCTGGGGTTTGCATAAAAAGAAAAGAAAAACGAATCTCTTTCCCTTGCGCAAGCAGCCGGCAGGATGAGGTCGGCGAGCAACGCCGAAAGGAGACCTTGCAAAGCACCGATCTGAAGGTTTCCCCAACTTCGGCAAAAGGAGGAGGAAAAGGAAACAGCGGAGCAGACTCCCTCTCTCCACCCGATTCACCTTCATTTGCACGAAAATAGGAAGCTCCCTTCTACAACTAAGTCAGCGCATTGGTACTGGTACTGTATTGTCAACAAGCCCTGGCAGGTATCGCTCTCCAGGTTTTCAGGCAGGGAGTCTCTCCTCGCCCTTGCCTGGAGATAGGTGCTTTTTAGCCACTGAACCCGGATTCATGCTTCAATATGAAACCAACAACATGACTAAAGAGGTTCAGGAAAGGAGGTTCCAGTAAAGGCGGAATAACAGGTTCCAGTAAAGGCGGAATAAGAAACAGGGACTACGACGCCTCCTGCCTAAACCAGTTTAGAAGCAGAGGCATGGCTGGAGGCGGGAACTGGGGCTTCTAACAAAACAAAGGACCCCTTTCCCTTCGGCAAGTAGCCGGCATGACGAGCCTGAATGGGACCTTGGAAAGGGCCGGCACCTATTGAAGGTTTCGGGGAAAGATTGGAGGAGGAGGAGGAGGAGGAAGCAGCGGAGCTGGCGCAGCAGATTCCCTCCCTCGACCCGAGCCAACTTTATTTGCAAGATAATAGGAAGCTGCCCCTTGGTCCATCGAGCTCAGTATTGTCCACAAACCCTGGCAGCAATCGCTCTCCAGGTTTTCAGGCAGCGAGTCTCTCCCAGCCCAGCCTTTGGAGATAGATGCTTTGAGGCACTGAACCCGGATTAATGCTTTAATATGAAACTAAACGGCCAGAGATTTTCCCTCAGACGGAGGTCCCCCGCCTCAGGTGAAATAGAATCCTACCCGTTACCCGCCTAAATTCAACGGTCGACTCTGACGCTCTCCTCAGGCGGGCACTGAATTTAGGCGGGAAGCGGGCAGGATTCTATTCGACCTGAAGGGAAGCTCCGTCTCAGGGAAATTGTGGCTTTCCCTTCCGCCGTCGCAAAACTCCCCCAGATATATAGGGAAAGAGGGAAACAAATGTCCCCAGTACTTGCCCCAACTTCGAGATAGCCTACAGCCTAATTAGAGGTCTGGAGAGGCTCAGTTTCTTCTCAGTTTGAAAATAGCCCTCCTCTGATCTGATCCTCAAGGGAAACGCGCTCTGCACTTGCTCAGGGACACTTCAGCTGCCCTTCACGCGTTGCAGGGGCCGCTTAGTATTCATTTCTTAAATTTATAATCCTGCCCTTCATTGCAAATGAGTCCAGGGAGGCAAACACTTCTGTAATAAAACAATACAATTAACGACTAAACAAACAAAAAAAGAACTTCCAAAAGCAGTTAAAAAACCTGTGGAGAAATTCACCTGCTCTCACAGCTAAACAGGGATTGTGTCCAACTTAAGTCCTGCTCAGGGTAAACCCGTGGGATTTTATTGATTTAAATGAGTCACACCCACTAACTTATTGTATGGTACATACAGTGTATGTATAATTGTTGGAAACCACTTGGATATTGTTATGAGTATATACACATTTATTAAAAATAAATAACCCTCAGGGGTCAGCAAACTTTATCAGCAGGGGGCCAGTCCACTGTCCCTCAGACTTTGTGGGGGGCTGGACTATATTTTGGGGGGGAGATGAATGAATTCCTATGCCCCACAAATAACCCAGAGATGCATTTTAAATGAAAGCACACATTCTATTAATGTAAAAACACGCCGATTCCCGGACTTCTGCGGGCCGGATCCGGCCCCTGGGTCTTAGTTTGCCTACCCATGCACTGGATAAACAGGAAAGTTTTGAATTACTTTTAAAGGTTGCAGACAGACACACCTCACTAGGGAGGGCATCATGGGCATAACCGGGGGGGCAGCTGTTCCCCCCTCAAAAAATCAGTACAAATCAATACAAATATGAGGTTCTATCCCCCACTAACAAAAGTTTGCCTCCCCTAACAAAATCCTGCTCCTCAAGAACAATCCTGGCTACACCCATGGAGGGCAATCCTTGGTTTACTGAGGAGCTCCGGAAAATGAAGCGGGATCTCAGACGGCTAGAGCAAGTAAGGCAACGGACTTGTGACGGAGCCTCAAGAACATCTTATAGGACGCTTATGAAAGCCTGTCAGATGGCTATGAAAGCTGCTAAGAAATCCTACTTTGCAGCTTCCATTGCATCCGCTAGCTCTCGCCCGGCACAACTTTTTAGAATAATTAGGTCAATAACGTCCTTAGGAGGACAACCAAATTTAAGCACAAATAAGACCCACAGCTGTGAGGCATTCGCGAGCTTTTTTGCAGAGAAAGTCCTGTTGCTCCACCGTGACCTCCCTGCCAATTTAGATACAGTGACTGAACTGGAGGCCCCTCGACTGACTTCAGGTCCAGTGTTGGACCATTTCGATCGAATACTCCCTGCTGATGTGGATAGATTCCTCCAAGTTGGTAGGCCCACCACCTGCCTCCTTGATCCGTGCCCGTCTTGGCTGTTTAGGGAGTGTCCAGATGTTGCGCGGACCCCCCTGGTTGAAATTATCAATTTGTCCCTTGACACGGGGACATTCCCAGGGGAAGGAAGCAGTGGTATGTCCACTCTTAAAGAAAACTTCATTAGATCCCTTAGACCTATCCAATTACCGCCCAGTTTCAAATCTTCCATAACTGGGTAAGGTAATTGAGAGAGCAGTTGCTGAACAGCTTGGTAGGTTTCTGGAGGAAACATCGGCTTTAGATCCATTTCAGTCCGGTTTCCGTCCTGGTTTTGGGACCGAGACGGCTCTGGTTGCCCTAACAGATGATCTCCGTAGACAACTGGATCAAGGTGGGTCAGGACTGGTGATCCTTTTAGATTTGTCAGCAGCCTTTGACATGGTCGATCATGATCTTCTGGACCACCGCCTTGCAGACGTGGGGATACAGGGCATAGCTCATAACTGGCTGTGCTCTTTTATCTCTGGTCGGGGACAGAGAGTGGCACTAGGGAGGAAATGTTGTCGCGCCACTCCTTGGTGTGTGGAGTGCCGCAGGGCGTAATTCTCTCCCCGATGCTTTTTAACATCTTTATGCGCCCCCTTGCCCAGATTATCCGGAGCTTTGGGCTGGGCTGTCACCAATATGCTGATGACACTCAGCTCTATCTGCTGATGGATGGCCACACCGACTCGGCCCCGAACACACTGACCAGATGCTTGGAAGCTGTGGCTGGATGGTTTCGTGGGAACCGATTGAAACTAAATCCTTTGAAGACAGAGGTCCTATGGCTGGGTCGGGATGGCATGGGGATGAGGGACCAACTCCCTTCTCTTGCGGGGGCCCAATTAGTGCCATAGCCTTCCATTAAGAGTTTGGGTGTAATCCTTGACACTTCCCTTTCCATGGAGTGTGGGGAAGAGCATCATCTCTCCCCTGCCTTAGGAATTTATCAAGAGTTCTCACCCACATTCATACCTAAGGTTTTGAGTGGTGGCAAAAAATATGAGACCTGAACTTCTGACATGGCTGAGTGTTTTATCACGAGTGGCCAGAGGTTCTTGCTGTGAACATAAAAATTTTGCTTGTGTAATATCTTTCTTGGAATAGCATTCATTTAACTTCTGTCAGGAACTGAATGATCTTGGTGCCAGCAGCTGTATGGTCCCCCAATCATAGAATGGTAGAATTGTAGAGTTGGAAGGGATCCCAATGGTAATCTAGTCCAACCCCCTGCAATGCAGGAATCTTTTTGCCCAACCTGGGGCTCAAACCTGGAAGACTATACAATTCTTTATAATATAATTATATATTGGCAATTCCTCCCAAAAATGCCCAAAGTTGCAAACATCAAAACATTAAAGCAATGCAATTTAAAATAAAATTTTAAAAAACACATATAAAATAATTAAATGCAAAACATTTTAAAGATGTCACTAAAGCCTAATTTCAAGATTGCCATGGCCAGCATCTTTTATCCATCAAATGCCTTGGGTAACCAGGAATGTGTTTCAGGGGAAAGTTAAAGTCAGTAATGAGGAAGACAGGTGCATCTCACCCAAGAGGGCAATTCTGCGACTGGGGAACCACCACTGAGAAGGCCCTGTCATGGGTCAGCACCAGCCAGGTGGGAGTCGGTTATAGCTCTGCCAACAAGGCCTCCCTTACCAATGAAGCACCCCAGCCTTTTTTAGTGGATTTGCTTGTCTCAAACCTTCTCACTAACTTGTTTTGTTTCCAGTCAAGCAGCAGCACCAATAGGCTCCATGCCCCCCCACGTTCTTTTAGAAAAATATTCCTGGGCTTACTCTGCCAGTTTAGCACCTGGCCTGTGCTCTTCCTTTTACACTGCATTTTCTGCTTTGAGCAAATGTTTAAATCAACTCATAGACAGAGGTCCTCTGCTTTGTGCTGAAGTCTGTTAGAACATGAGCTTTGGAGAATGTTGGAAATGTCCCATTCAATTTCTTCATCTTCTAGCTGTGTCAAGACTTCTTAGCTGAGAAGGCTTCCAAAGAACAAGTAGGAGCCGATTTTGAGATTTGATCCATCTTGAGACAGTGTGTGCCATGTCCATTTCCTCAATAGTTAAATTGTGTTTCCCAGTCTGATTTCTGTGGCACGCTTTATATTAAAATCAGAGGCATGTGCCTCATATCTCCCCACCACCACAAAAAAAACCCCAACCACCATCACCACCAACAACAAAAAACCCAAACCAGTTTATTTTCTACAATAAGAAATGATGTTTCTCAGTGGAGGCCATGCACTGTGTTTCTGCACGTGTTCTCGCCATGCCTACTGATTGGAGGAAGGTGGGTCCGAAGAAAGATACCATGCAGAGATGCAGCAGGGACAGCCTCTTCCATTGCTGGGCTATTTGTTGGGCTCACAGGGGCCATTTAACTTCATTTCTCACAGCACACTAACATTTTTTGTTTAAAACATAGCTGTATATTACCTTCTTTCAGGCTAGCAGGAAAATACAGTGGTCTCACCTTGCCATTTCTGGGGGGGAAACCACAAATCCTCTGATTTAGTCTCCCCTCTGAGCTTTTTCTCCCCTCCTTGCAGGGACCCTGACCATGTTGATCAGACTTGGTGAGCATTTGGAACAGCCTCTGTTGTCTGCTTGCACTTCTCCAATAACCTCTTCAAACTAACCTTTGACTCCCTGCCCTGCACTCCTCTTGCCCATAAATCGTTACACCAAAGATGAATGGTAGCAGCCCAGTTGGATATTGAGGTCTGTGGGCCTCTTTTCACGTTCTACTAATAAGACTTTTTGTTTCATACTGCATACTGCAACTTTGGCTAACATGCAAGTGGCTTATCTGCAATGAGTATTTCAATTATAAGAGCAGGCAATTTCTGTGTATTGAGTGCTAGCATCCGGTTTGGTGGAGTGGAGACCCCCTGTATCGCTGCAGCTTACCTGCTAGAGCTGCAGCAAAGGCAATGTGTCCACCCTGCCCTGGCCCCATCCAGGTAAGCTGCAGTGACACCAGTGTCAGGAGGACAGCTCTAATCCTCCACACCTGCCACCACTGGTATATAGAAACCAACACATTATTTTGGCCTTTTTCCGTTGAATTTGGTATTACAGAGAGCTGGCAGCTGTTGGGGAGTTCTTGAGCAGTACACGGAGAGAACCTTACCAATCACTTCTGAAATAGCACAAGAGTGAAAAAAGCCTTAATTGTGGGCTAATGGGCACTGAGTGAGGGGCAAGGCAGCATGAGCATTAGGGTCTCCTCTGCTAGCCAGGTGGAGTCCCTGAGAAGGAACATGACTTTGACACTGAGGGCCAAGAGTCTGGCAAAAATCCTGAAATGCATATAAGAACCTGCTCAGGGACTAAGTGATCCCTTTGCGTGAGATTTGAACAGATATACCCAGGCAGAAAATTCCACAGATAGTCTCTTTTGCACAATGTCCAGGAGTTTCTCTTGAAAGGAAATATTTAGTCTTCTTTTGGCAGCTAGGTTGGGCTGTGAACCCTCACCCTTTCAGAATCTTCACTGTGAGGGCATTTGAATGGCTTTTTCATAGAGTGGTCTGTCTTCACTGCCTTGTTGTTTTTGTGGGATGTAAACACAGGAGCAGTCAATGACAACATTCCTAGAGTGTACATGTTAGAACATGGGGAGGGATGTCTGTCCAGCAAGTAGGTAAACTTCCTGGGGACGGACTTCCTCCGCATGTGACCAGAGGTGGGTGTGGCCTCACCTGTGCAGGTAATGACAAAAGCACAGGGCAGGCAGCCATCTCTCTCTCTCTGCCATTTTCCTTCGATGAGGAAGCATGTAAAGATGCCCTCTTGGCTCTCAGCTAAGAGAGGAGATAAGGTCTATCTTGCAACAAGATAGATTCTAAGTATATGTAACTTTTTAAGCCTGTCTGCCGTCTGGGATCATATTGTGAACAGATCGTGAGTAAACTCTTTATACTTTTATAAAGACTGTGTTGTGTCTTGTATTTTAAGAGGGAACAAAGGGGAAATTACCAGAGTAATTATTATAGAGGTTCTAGCGAACCTGTGCACACGTTACCGTTGCGAACTTAAAGGGGAATGTCTATAAACTCTGCTGATATTTTGGGAACTTGTTAGCACAAGTTGGATAAGGATATAATTAGCCAATATATCCTCTCCCGCACCCCAGAACATTCCCACAGTTTTCACTCCTGTTCTCTCTGATAGCAGTGTTTATTGGAGTCCATAAGAAGACTTCCAAATCACCAGCCCAAGTCTAGCCCTGAGTGAGTGATATCTAGAGGTTGCTTTGCCATGCTAGAAATATGAAAGTTTGTGAGATGAAAAATGGGGGTTTCCCTTTGCTTGTTACATCAACAGTTAAAGAAAAACCACACCTGGCACGAACTCTTTATATAAAGCCAGTTGCCTCCTATCTCCCACTATTAAGCTACTGGAGAAGAGCAAATTACACCTGTTGTTTGTTTATGCCACCCTCAAGGCACCTGTAGTGAGGTGTGTTGTGTATTGAGTCAAAGGATTTTATATCTGTATTATTATGTCAAGAGAGCTGAAATCACAAACCCCACGTCACAACAACTGGCGACGAAGGTGGGATCCGGAATGCTGAGGAGCGGTTAACCGCCCCCCTGCCTCAGAGTCCGGATTGCAGCTAAGAACAAGACTCACTGGCCAGCTGAGAAGTCTACCCTGCCACAGGACAATGGAGAGTCCAAGGGTATTGGAGCCCTTCCAGCCATCAGAGCCCCACACGTGGGAAGACTACGTCGAACGCTTCGAGTTCTTCGCAGTGGCTCAAGGGATCACCGATGCCAGCAAAAGAAGGGCCACATTCCTGAGCTACTGTGGGCCTGAGACCTTCGAGCTGGCCAAGGCATTGCTTGCTCCAGCGAAGCTAAGTGAGACATCTCTCAAAGATATTCTCGCCTGTCTAACAAGCCACTTGGCGCCTACTGAGACAAAGATGGCCCAGCGGATGGAGTTTCATAAGAGGCAGCAGCGTACTGGGGAGTCTGTATCTGCATTTCTAGCTGAACTGCGGAAGCTCGCTCAGCACTTCCAAAATCTGGAAGAGACTCTCCTGGATCGGTTTATCGGTGGTCTGAGCAGCAAGAAAGCCAAAAGACGCATCGTGGCTAAAGAAGAGTTACCCTTGCTTCAGCCTTGAAGGAGGCCACCGCCACGGAGAATTATGAAAGAGAGGAGCTTGATGCCAGTCGCAAGGCCCCTAAGCCACAGATAGAAGTTGCACATGCCATGGACGAGCTAGAGGCTACTCCGAGCCAGAGCCCAGTCCGTGGGGTCGAGTCAGTGCGTCAGGCCTGCACAGTGCACAAAGATCACCGAGGCAGGTGTCCAGGTTGTGGCGGAAACCATGAGCGGAAGAGTTGTCGTTTCCGGGGTGCTATGTGCCGGACGAGCGGGAAGACAGGTCACATCGCCAGGGTCTGTAGATCGGCGGCGTTGGGAGCGACAGGAGCACCTAGACTGGAGCATTGCAGACCGGCCGCAGCAACCCATTTTCTAAAGGACTGCCACTACGTAACGGAGATCAACGGGAGGGTTGTGCAGTTTCCAGCGCAAGGCAAGGCACACGTCAAGGTGAAGATTGAGGGTCAGCAGTGCGACATGGAGGTAGACTCCGGATCTGGATTCACTATCGTGTCGGACCAGACCGCGAGGACATTCTTCCCCAGGGGTAAGTTGCCCCCTCTGGAGCCATTCCCGGCAACCTTGCAGTCATACTCAGCGGGCCGCATCCATGTTATGGGAATGTGTGCCGTGAGAGTTCAGTTCCGGGACAAACAGGCTGTACTCAAACTGGTGATTGCGAAGGGCAGTCGCCCCAGTCTCCTGGGCACTGACTGGTTCCCCGCCCTGGGACTGAGTATATCAGGGCTTAATTCAATCCAAACCTGCCCTGAGATGAGCGAGGCATTATGCAAAGAATTTGCTGGTCTCTTTAATGGAAAACTGGGTTGTTATAAAGGGCCCCCTGTTGACTTCGAGTTGGACCCTGGGGTGGCCCTAATCCGACTCAAACCAAGGCGAGTGCCATTTGCACTGCAACCCAAGATCGAAGCAGAGCTGGATAAATTGGTCAAGCAGGGAGTTCTCTCACCCGTGGACTCTGCTAAGTGGGAGACTCCAATCGTCACGCCCCTTGAAGCAAATGGGGAAGTCAGGATCTGTGCAGATTACAAATGTACTATCAATAAGGCACTCAGGGGAAACTCATACCCCATTCCAGTCGTATCACATCTGTTGGCTAAACTGGCTGGGGGCAAGGTGTTTGCCAAAATTGACCTGGCACAAGCTTACCAACAGCTGCTAGTGACCCCACAATCAGCCGAAGCACAAACTATTGTCACACATAAAGGGGCGTTCAGAGTTAACAGATTACAATTTGGAGTTTGTGTGGCCCCAGGGATTTTTCAAGGGCTCATGGAATGCCTGTTAAGAGGTCTGCCGGGGGTCTTGCCATTTTTAGATGACGTTTTGATTGCTGGAAAAGACCCACAGGAACTGGTTGCGCGCGTCCGTGCAGTGTTGCTCAAGTTCAAGGAGGTGGGGTTGCAACTGAAAAAGGAAAAATGCAGTTTTGGGGTGCTAGCTGTGGATTTCTTGGGGTTTAAAATTGATGCATCAGGCATCCACCCCACAGATGCTAAGATTAAGGCCATCATCGAGGCACCACGACCACAGAACAAGACGGAGTTGCAGTCATTCCTGGGACTTATTAACTTTTATCATTCGTTCTTACCCCAGAAAGCTTCGGTAGCTGAACCATTACATAGACTGTTGCAGAAAAAGAATGTGTGGCGATGGGGGCAGGGGCAGCAGAAGGCTTTTGACTCCTTGTGAGGAATGCTGAGTAGCAGGAGCGTCCTTGCTCATTATGATGAGTCAAAGCCGCTGGTCCTGGCATGTGATGCCTCTCAATACGGCCTGGGGGCAGTGCTGAGTCATAGGAAACCGGATGGGTTGGAAAAGCCCATCTCTTTCTATTCCCGTACGTTGTCGCCCACGGAGCGCAACTATGCTCAAATTGACAAAGAGGCGCTTGCAATTGTGGCAGGAATCAAAAAGTTCCATGATTATGTGTACGGTCGCCATTTCTCCATTGAAACGGACCACAAACCACTGTTAGGGTTGTTCAACCCGAACAAACAAAGGCCACAAATTCTCTCCCCCAGAATGTTGCGTTGGTCTATATTCCTGAACGGGTTCCAGTACACCTTGACCCATGTGCCGGGGAAACTGTTGTGCCACGCTGATGCGCTGAGTCGATTGCCCCTCCCTGGCGGGAGCAATGAGGATCCCGCTCCAGCGGAGCACATAATGATGCTGGAAACACTTCCGGGGGCTCCTGTAACGGCTACTGATATAGCTGAGAAGTGGCCAGAGCACCAGTCCACTGGTGGGAGCAGTCCAGATCTCCCTGGAGCTGGCTGCACTTGGATTTTGCTGGGCCATTCCAGGGGAAGGTCTTTTTGGTTATCGTCGATGCATATTCCAAATGGTTAGAAGTGGCGATGGTCCCTAGCATGGCATCAGCTGCCGTAATCAAGGTGTTGAGGCAGCTGTTTGCAACCCACGGGTTACCTGAGACCATTGTATCAGATAATGGGGCAGCTTTTGTATCCCAAGAATTCAGGGCATTCTTGGCTGATAACTTCATAAGAGGGGTCACATCCGCGCCCTTTCACCCATCCTCCAATGGGCAGGCTGAGCGCATGGTAAGAACAGCCAAAGAATCCATTGCGCACTTAATGGAGGGTAACTGGTCAGCTCGCATCGCGCGAATGTTATTTTTGCAGCATGCGACACCGTGTACTGCGACGGGCAAGTCGCCAGCTGAGCTGCTCTTGGGTAGAAGACTGGTAACGGTGCTGGATTATGTCCACCCGGATAAAATGCCAAATTCAAGAGCAACCCCCCACGCTGAGACTGACACAACAAGGTATTTCGGCCCTGAAGATCTGGTCTGGGTGAGGAACTATTCACGAGGTTCGCGGTGGGTGGCTGGTGTGGTCACCCGGGCTAGTGGACCTGTGTCCTATTATGTGACCTTGGAAAATGGGCAAGTTTGGAAGAGACATATAGATCAGCTGAGGCGCCGGGCGCTCAGCAGGGAGGAATCAGATAATTCATCCCTGGCTAAAGACGCAGAGCTGCAAGACCAGAGTGAAAATGGCCCAGAGGTGCAGTCACCAGGGGCTTCAGCAAATGAACCAGGGTCTGCTAGTCCTCATGATGACGAGGTACAGGTAGGGGACCCTGAGATGTCTGGGACTCCATCTGTTCCTGACGAAACCCCTATAGCAGCCACTCTACCACAGGTAACACCCAATCCAGAACCGGCAACACCTGTTGTCAGGAGATCAAGTAGAAGTTGTAGGACCCCACAGTCTGCTGTGCTCACTAGGGGGGGAGGGGTGTTGTGTATTGAGTCAAAGGATTTTATATCTGTATTATTATGTCAAGAGAGCTGAAATCACAAACCCCACGTCACAACAAGGTGCAAAACAATTCTTACCTAATGCTTGCCTATATCTGCAAGCCAAAGATTATGAACCAGGGACCTTGTCCGCTTATGCTGCTCAGAGCTGCATTTGGGGGAAAGCAGGTTTGAGAGCAGAAGTGGGGGGTTGTGGGGTTCTAGTTGCACGCAGGACCCCATCCCTGCCCCAAGATGCATGTGCTGTTATGGCCCTGCTGTGGCTGACAACTGACAGATGTGTCAGCTGCTGCATTCCTCATTCACTCAGTATGTGGGCTGCATCTTTTCTGGCTGCTCACTGCATGGCTTTGCATGGTCCCCATGGACTCACATTTTCTTTGTGCTGAAAGACAGTGTTGCTGTAGTTCCCTTGAGCTGCAGGCGGCTCACTTCTGGCTTATGTAGGCTTTTTTCTTTTTGGGGGAGCAGTTGACTGGCTTGCCAGTCTTCAAGGCTCGATTCTAGTTAACTTCTTTTTGGGAAGCAACAGCCAGGAGCAGACGGAGACATAGCTGAAGTGTTCCATTGCACTGAAGATAGGCACAAAAGAAATTTGTAGCTCGGTTACAGGCTCTTTTCACCCCTCCAGATTACCATTTCTGGGCTGGCATCATAGCAGACATCACCATCCCGTGGCGCTCTGACCCACTGCAGCTTGCAGGGGGGAAAGAACTTAACCCTCTTCCACCCAAGCTGCTCTTTGGCAACTAGCCCAAAGGTTGCCCCTCCCCCGACCTTTTTCTGCAAGCACCAACTTAAGACATGTACTGTTGTGGAAACTGCATTCCTGAGTTGCAAATTTACTGTAATTTCTTCTCTTCCTGTTCCTTACTGAAGGAATTGTGGGAATGTCTTTTGCTCCAGCTGCTGTAACCAGAAGGTGCCGGTCCCCAGCCAGCAGCTCTTCGAACCCAGCCGGGTCTGCAAATCCTGCTACAGCAACTTGCATCCCAGTAGCCCCAGCCTTGACCTTGAACTGGACAAACCTATTGCTGCCACCTCAAACTGAGGCTCCAGCGTGGAAGGAAAGCTGGGAAGAGACAGCACCACCTCTCCCTGCTAAGCAGATACGCACATTTCTCTGCTGACTGAAGTTGGTAGGACTGGAGAGAAGCCTTGCACTCTGGAGTCGGGAGGAGAGATGCTCAGAGGGATAGGATGCTGGGCCTGTACTAGTGGAGCAGAAACCCCTCCTTTCCAGCTGTTCCTCCCAGTGTCATTTTCATCCACCTCATGTAAATTTTGCGTGGATTTTGCTGGAAGACGACGAAAAGAGGGTCTGGATTCTTCCCCGCTGGCATTTCTGTTGCCCTGCTGTTGGAACTGTGCTGCAGACGGATGATTCTACCTTGCTGTGAGAGGAAGGGAAATCGGTCCAGAGACCTTGTGAATACCTTGTAGCGTCAGTGCTTATGCTTTCTTTTTCCCCAGTCACTCCTGTTGCTTCCCAACAGCAACCTGCTGTTTGGGAAGTTGTTGCTGCTAGAAGAAATGGGAGCTGCCTTCTCAAAAAAAACCCTCTCTCCCTCTCTGTTCTTAGAGTGGGCTTAGTTATCCTTGCTGCACGAAAGGGCAGGCGCAAGGGGGGGGGGGCGGAGTGGGTTGCAGATCTCCACGTTGGGCAGTCCTTTGCCGATGTTGGCAGACTTGTGGCTCAAGGTAGGCAATGCCTGGACCACTTTGGCTAAAGAAAGTGTACGCTTGTTTGAGGGAAGTGAGAGGTAAGGGGGATTGGACAGACCATTCCTGTTCAGGGTTGTATTTTTAAACTGGCACCTCACTGTAAGACTCTTGTACATGCAATTTGTTTTGAAGGAACTGGTGTTTGGGCTTATTACTAGCTGTGCAAATGCTATCCCTGCCCCAACTTTTTTCTTCTTAAAAAAAGATGGTTTACACAGAAGGCAGAGCTGCTTCGCTGCACTGGGAAGGCTGCATGCAAAGTCAAATAATACTGTTGGCCAGGCTCCCCCTCTCACAAGGAGAACCCCAAAACAAATGGGGGGTGGCTTTGATTTATTGGGTTTTTTTCTGCACAGGAGAGTCAGTGAAAACTGGTTTGCCAAGGCCCCCAAACTAGGGCATTTTAACAACTTCCCCCCAAAAAAGATATGTATGTAATGATACAACTCATCTAAAACGAAAATGTGCCCCTTACATTAAAATCTCTTTTCTTCTGCTGTGCTATGAATAGTCTTGAGTCCTCCTATTTTTATTTTAATATCGTCTTGCCAACCCAACCCTGCCAACAAAAAACACTTATAGGTTTTGGTTGGTGGGTGTGAAAATACATTTTTTTCTGCAATTCATTTGCTAGGGGAAGCTGAAGCAGCTTCTGCCTAAATATTCCACCAAGTAGTGACGTGCCTCTATATTCCTCTGCCCCAGCCTGTAGATTTTGACTACTGAACATGTTTCCCTTATCACACGGCTGCCACCACTTGAAACTGCCTCAGCTTGAGATGTCTTCCTCATGGCACAAGTTCGTAGGCAGCACTGATCTTCCTGTGGGCAACTGTACCCAAGCCAGCAACTGTGGGGAATGTGTGGCACTGCCAGTAAAGCCCTCCAACCATACCAAGGGGGGCTGTGTATTAATAGCAGCATGGAGGAAGAAGAGAGACTCCAGCAGCAGTGGTGTAATAAGCAAACCAATCTTCCAAAAAGAGATTGCAAAGTTAGAAGTAACCTATTGCCAAGATAGGGCAAAGCCTTCTAAAGTGAAGTTTTCGAGTGTATTGGAATACCCAATAGAAGAAAGCCCTGTCACTTTTCTTTATTTCCGTGTTCTCTGTGAAAAGGTGTGTGTGTTGATTACAACACAGTCATACAAGGGAAGCATTTGGGAATGAAAATCAAGTCTTTCCAAGAGGCATAGGAAGAGACTTTGCACCTTTTAAGGCAGCTTGGGGATGTACGAAGCTTCTTTGTACTCCCCCTTTCTTCCAGCTGGGAGAACGGGCAATACAAAGTCTGGCTCTAATTTGGCTTTTGGATTTTTAATAGAAAATTAAATGTTATGGGATGATTTTTGAAGGAAAATCATAATTGTGTTGCGCACTGTGGCAGTGTGGTTTTAATGGTACAAATAGGTGGTGAAAACAAGGTCTAATATTCTGCAGTTCACCATATAAATTTCCCAGTTCACCATATAAATCTGCTACAAATTTCTTTCTCCTTACTCCCTTTAAACAGCCCGGCTAAGTATTCCACAATAAAACTAGAGCTCTTCCTAGCACTTTTCTTTCATCTGATCTGTTTTGGCAAGAATCTCCATGTTTATAGCCTTCTCTGTCATCCCCTCTGAGAGCTCCATCACACTCTCTGGAAAGACGTGCCTGTGCAAACCATTTTGCAAGTGGGTGAGACTTGATATGAACATTTGGTCTGTAGTCTTTGGTCTGTGTGCTGAGACTACTTGGAGCTGCCACTCCTTGGATTCCTTTGTGGTTCATTAGGAGCAGCTAACACCCATCTGGCTGGATAAATTGGCTTTCGATCTAATTAATTCCATGGATTTTCTTCTGAAACCACCTACAGCTTTTGGAGTTGCAGCCTAAGTGCCTTTTGACACAATGGCAATGTCCTTACAGGTCAGGTTTGGTTTGTATTCCATAATGAGCTAGAAGTTGATTATGCTGAGAGGTCATAACATACCTGTATGTCATTAAGGTAGAGGTACAAAGAGTAACTTGGGGATCTGTTCAACTGTGACTTGCAGCCATGGATTGCATCCAGACTTGGGCTCATACACTCCTTTCCATATCCTCATGGCTGTTAAAAATTAAGAACTGAAAAGAGTTGAATGCACACACTTGAATGCAGTGTTTTGTGACAAAGGCTGTTTGTTTCTCAAATTTCTACTTTTATTTACTGCAATCTTTGCCAGCTTATTTCAGGGTAAGCAATACCATTTTTATTGTATCAGAACTCTCCCTGTCCCCACTAACTTCTTTATTCCAGGATAGTGCATAGCATCTCTTCTGCATTCCTTCTTACAGTCTTCCTTTCAGAACTGGGTGTTTGTCATAAACCAAGGAAGTATCCAGAGAAGCTGCTCCAGTACTATAAGACCCAGCTTTGTCTTCACTGTCCACAGGGCACATGTCTTGGTGACACCATCTGTAAGAGTTGCAGCAAAGCCCTTTGTGTACAACTGATTTAAACGGGAAATCTGGTTTTAAACTTTAAACCCATCACTGATTCTCCTACTGCATTAAGCAGAGGTGGTGAACCCTTGGCCCTCCAGGTGTTGCTGAGCTACATCTCCCATCAGCCTCTGTCAAGGCTGATGGGAGTTCTAGTTCAGCAACTTACGGCGGGCCATAGATTTCCCGCCTGGCTAAAGGTTTGCAAGAAACTGCCCTGATGTATGTGGGAAACTAAATACTATCTCTTCGCCATAAGCATCAACATTTAATATTTATATTTAGTGATGAGATTTGAGACCATCTGCTCTGCCACCTATTTTCTGGAGCCTAATGATCACAAGGCACGTGTGGTCCCTTTAGAAAACCAAACAGTACAGGGCAGCCTGCTGGATAGATTTGACTGACCACTCTGAAATGCTTATGTGGGAGTTGACCACCTTCCCACCAATATCACACAGCTCTGTCCTCTCATTATGTCCCTCTCTCGCTTCCCTACATGCATACAGCCTGGCTCTCTAGAGCCGTATGAGAGGTTGTCTGATCTAAACTGCTTCTCTTCAGCCTTGACAGCTGCACTGACTTTCAGCATTCCAGGACTGCCCCCCTTTCTTAAGCAGTTAAAAATATGAATATGTCTGTGCCATCTCAGAAATTGCTTTGGAGGATGGACTAAGCTTATTTAATACCTCTGAGCAGTATAGATGTCTGTGGCTGATGCATTCGGCCTGGCAGCATATTCCAGCAGGAGAACTCCTATGTAAAGCAAATATATAGGTAGTTAGCATTACTGAGCTATCGTCCTAGTAACATTATTCTGCTGCAGCAGGGAGGGGAAACATCAGGTTAAGGGGTCAAATATGGCCCTCAAGCACCTCTTAACTGGGCCCTTAAGACTCTCCCTAGACCCACCCCTCACCACCCTTCTGTCATATCCTATTTGCCTGTTTAGGCTGGCTGGAATATTCCCTTGAGCTCTAATAATGCTGCTTGCTGGAGGACAGGGGTGCATAGAAGCTACTCTATTGCAAAAGGTAAAATTTACATTTATTTCTCCACCACTTTGGGTTTGGGCCTTACTCATCACAAGTCAGTGGTCCCTGAAAGGTTTCCCTGAATGGTATGCAACCCTCTAACTGAAAAAAATTATCCATGCCTGTGCCAGAGATCTGCCAGTCATACGTGAGTCATTCTGGCCCATGGTGGGCCTTTGTGGCATACAGACTAGTTTGTGAATATCCCCCCACCCCCGTATACACCTAAAGTAACAGCAGTCCAAAGATCTAGTGCCCTCTCTTTCCCACCCCTGCCGGGTGTTTTGTCTTTGGCAAACTTAATTTCAGAGGCAAAAGCTGAAAAATGGAATTTAAACTAGAAGGTAATGAAGATAGCATTTCCAGATGGGTGTATGCCTGAGGAAGTAGGCAATAGATCAGGTAGTCACAGGTGGTGGAACAGAAAATGGCAGTGATTGGGAGCAACAAGGAAAGGTGACTTGGCCATTGGATTCTCTGAAATTACACTGATCACTGGCAGCCTGCTTGCTTAAAACTACAGCAGTTCACATGGACAGGAGATTGTGCATCCAGCATCTTCTGAAGAATTCCGAGACATGTTCTTAGGAACAATTGCCTCAGTGAAAATAAACTAGTCCAGCTTGATGTGCTGGCTTTCCAAGAAATTCAGTTCTGTGCTGATAACTTAAATCATTTTGATGTCCACTGATTTGGTGCTGCCCTCTTGTGTACTGCTATGTGCCATATGATGTTAGTTGTACTGAGGGAGCCAGACTCTCCTTTGTATTGGGAACCAGAACACATTTTGTGCCTGTCAAAAATCCTCTTTTGATTGTCAAGGTATTAGAAACAGCTGTTTTTCAATTATGGATTTCTTCTCAATATCCCAAAGTAAATTTATTGCATCTTTTACATTAAGACATTTTCCTCCTGCCTGAGATGAGTCACTTGCTACGTGGCTGTGCATCCAGTCAAAAAAATGCCACTTTTTAATTATTGGTCAGCGACTCGCAGTTCAGAGTTGGGTTGGAAGATCACCCAGAAATGCCTGGTGATTATAAGCTTCAGCCTACTGCACTGAATTCTACATCATTCTGTAGTAAGCTGGCAAAGTGATTATTTAACAGCATTTTTCATTACCTCCATAGATCCGTGCCAGAGCATAGGCAAAGTCTCTTGCAGACAGCTGCATCGCGGCTTCCCCCTTTAAGCTTATTTTCTGAGTGAACTGTCTGAGTTTATGGAGAGCATTTTGAACTATTTGCACAGAAATTTCCAGTTCAGAGACGCTAAGCGCCACCTTCAACCTGGCCTGCAAGGACATCAATCATATGGTAATCAGTGTTTCTCGAAACAGCCAGTACTGCTGTCCAATCTAAACCATCATTTCAGCTGTTAGCAAATCTGAACCAAAGTTTACATTTTTCCCCGGACAACTATGTTGATCTGAACAAGAAAGAGGCTTGGGGTACCTTAAAGGATTTACGGTTGTTAGTATGACATAAACTTTTAAGAACTTGAGTCCACTTTATCACATGTGTAAGCGTTATCACATAGTGCAATGGGGAGGGGGGAGTCTGTAGTCCTCCAGCTATTTTTAGACTACACCTATCATTCCTGAATAGTGCTCATGTCAGCTAGTTGATGGAGACTCCAAATCCCATGTTGCAGCTTCCCAATCACATTTGGAGGATCATGTCCCCCTCCCATGTCATAGAATAAACACACATGATGCTAGATGGAATGAAATACAAAAATACAGCCGGGATCAAATACGTTAAACCTTGAGTCACAGCTTTCCAAACTGTGTTTCATGACATTTTTGTGTGTCGGCTGCAGTGTATAAGTGCAGCTGGTATAACCTTCCATTTGACAGCATGGCTAAGAATCAAGCCATCTATGCTAGATGTTTTTGTCACCTCTTAATAGTGGCCTGCTCCTCAACCTGTTACCCTCTGCCTTTCAGACTATAACTCCTGTTAGCCCCAGCCAACATGATGGTTAAAAAGTACAGTGATTTCTTAAATACTTTGGCCCCTATTTCACACAGGTCTATTCACAAACTCTAGAAAACAACCATTCGTCTTTATATTCATGATATTTGAGCTTTGTCTCTTTGAAAACCACTCTAGCACAGAAAAACTGCTGCAATCTCTTCATCACAGCTGAGGGCACAGGAATGGATGTGGCTTATGCACTCCTTTCCACCTTCTGCAATCTTAACAGTAGCTTAATGCAGCCTTCCCCAGCATGGTGCCCTCCAGAGGGATTCAGCCACAAACTAGGCTATGTTCAATATGTTGGCTTTGGTGTATAAAACCCTATAGACCTTGGGACCACAGTACCTGAACGTTCATCTCACCCCCTATATACCCAGTCAATGATTATGCTCTGGAGGTGAGGGCCTTCTGCAGATGCCATCTTAGCAGGAGGTTCATTCCACACATTGTAAGAATCAGGTCTTTAGGGTTCTGGCACCTGCCCTTTGGAATCTGCTCCCTTTGAACATTATGTGCCACTTCTGTTGCCTTTTTGGTACCTGCTGAAGACCTTCCTCTTTCAAAAAGCCTTTTAAGTGGCTATATTTCCCAGTCTGCATCTGTACTGGAATGGTTTTTAAGATGTTTGATTGTTTTTATTGCTTGCTTGCTTGCTTGCTTGCTTGCTTGCTTGCTTACTGGGCTCCTTTGGGTGGAAGGATAGAACAGTGTTTCCCAACCGGTGTTCCGCGGCACACTAGTGTGCCGCCGGACGTTGCCTAGTGTGCCGTGGGAGGGAGGCGGGCGAGTCGGGCTAATCCTCCGACGAGCTCCACCTCCAGACCCATTGCTCAAATCCTTTAACCCAGGAGGGCGGGGAGGGGGGGGGGAGAAAGAGAAAAAAGAAAGGGTGGAAAAAAAGAAGGGGAAGAGAAAATATTTTTTAAAAAAAAGGAAAAGGAAAAAAGCGAGGGATGGAGGAAGGGGAATAAACAGAAGGGGAGGACAATGAAGAGGGGCGGGGCTTGGCAGG